>NC_143498.1:26140000-27390000 GCF_051622355.1 Phaseolus vulgaris | reverse complement strand
GATGAATGCCAAAAATAGGTGCGGAATTTTAACAAACACAAGGTGAGCAATACATGGACCAAAATGAATTAAAATGAGCAAAAACAAGAACAAGACATATTTTGGAATTGAAAATAAGAATGGTAAAGAAATGGAAAAAGATGAGTGAAAAGAAATTTAGGAGACATGGAATTGTGAATGTAGCACACCACTTGGATGGTGAATTTAATCCAAGATAAGTGTAGATGCCACCACTTGAGAGCTCACAACACTCACAAGATAAGATCAATTTAGGGGGAGATTCACTCACTCACAATTCTAACACAATTTGTGTATAATAACTTTACTTTTCATTCAACATATCAATACATGAGGTAGGCCTCCCTATTTATAGATTTAGGAGCCTTGGAGAGAAAGCTTAAAGGATATAAGGGCAAAAGCAAATGTGGTACGGTTTTAGGTCTTGACTTTGGTCAAAACCGCACCATCACACACATTCTAGAAACTAGGTTTCCTTTCTACCCTAATGTACTTCTTATGGGCCCATTCTTATGTCTTCACCTCCTAATTATGCTATTTAAACCTATTCTATGCTTACTATACTATTTGGATCCCTACAATTGAGCCCAACTTATTTACAACATCTCCTACTCATTTAAGAAGACTAGCAGAAGAACTTGAGGTGCTCTGGCCCTTGTCCATTCCTCCTACTGATGAGGTATTCCCTTGATTGTTGAGATGACCCTTCATAGTTGGCATCCTTGGTCATCTTCTTGTGGACTTGGGTCGTATCAAGAATAGATTGGAATGTTGATCAATAAGCTTAGAATTTTAAATGGAGAAGGCAATGGTCTGCAGGGGAGGAGACTTTAGTGGATGAAATCATACACAAGATTGAAGATATCAAAATACAATCATAAAAAGGAAAAATGGAAGTGGATTGGATATAACAAAGGCATATATACACTTAAATAAGCATATGCAACGATGGAAAACAACCGGTGAGGGAAGATGTAGAGATTTACACAACTTTATGGAAGATTAAAGAATTACCCTGGGCTTTATTCTTTTCTTGGGGACTGTTTAAAAACAAAGTACCTACTTTGGATAATTTAGTATATAGAGGTAGTCCTCTTCATACATATACATGTGTCATGTGTGCCAATTTACCTGAATATATCATGTAAGAATTGATGGCTTAAACAAGAGAGGGGGGGGGGGGGTGAATTGTTTTATCAAAGATTTTCGCAAATACTTGCTTCAGAATGAATCCTTAACAAACAACTCAAATAAGCACTTAAGGAAGGCAATCAAACAATCCAACAAAAAGTTATCATAATTTCAACCGGTTAAAGACACAATTTAATAGGTTGTTTATAGTAGCGAAATATCAAACAGTTAGAGAGTTTGAGGGAAAGAGAGATTTACACACAGAGATTATACTGGTTCACTCAACCCTTGAGCTACATCCAGTTCTCAATCAAACCACTGAGTTCCACTAGCAATCAATCACAGATTACAAGTACACACCACAAAGAGGTGAATTTGAATCCCACAAAGCCTACTCACCCCCTTTGCAGACACAACAACTCAAGACAAAACACCCCCTGTGATGAGAATCAAATAAAGGAGGCTTTTATTAGTGAAAGGAGATGTCATTCACCTACACATTTGAACTTCTTCCTTCTAGTCTTTTCAAAATTAAAAGAAGACATAAAATAAAGAGAGGATCAAGCCTAAAGCCAAAGAAGTCTACAAGTTTTCAAGAATAGGCTTCATTTAAATATCTCTCTTTATAGTTTCTTTTATAAATTTGTAAATAATATAGAATGTTTAAATACATAGTTTTTAGGAAAGGTGCTTAGAGGGAAACCTTAGATACCTCTTTTGTAAAAGCATCTTTAGGCATTAGTTTAGAATTTTCTAGAAGAGTACTCTTCATGCTTCATTTAGGCGCTATTAGTAAGTAGCATATGAAGAGTCTTTTGGTTAGCTTATGTTGTAAGCTTCATGACCAATCCTTGCTCCTATAAAAGGAGGGCTTAGGTCATTCACAATGGAGATTTGGAATTTGTAGTAAAGAAACTCTCCCAATTTGGTGATTGAGTGAGTGAGATTTGATTTCTCCTCTTCCTAGTCTCATCTTGAGAGCCTTGGTTCCCTCAAGTGGCGGCAATTCAAACTTATCTTGGAGCAATCACACTTCAAGTGGCGTGTTCATCAATCAAGTTCTTCATCCACATAAGTTTCCTCTCTTCTCCATTTAGTTCTTCCATTTCCATGTCCATATGAACTCTAAAACAAGTGTAGTTTCTTTTATTCGGTTCATCTTCCTTTTCTTGCACTTTTGTTCGGTTCTTTTCAATTTCTTACTGTTTTAATTCAGTTCAGTAGCTCTTTTTCATGTTTTGTTCGGTTCAATTGCTTTCTTTAGAGTTTCAATCGGTTCATTTACTTTTCCTCTCATTTTAATCGGTTCAATTTGACAATAATTGGAACTTCCATATGAGTTTGTGTTTTGGCACTAGTTTTGGTGAGTTCTTGTTCATAGAACCTTGATCCAATTCTATGATAAAGTGCCTATCTCATAACCAACTCAAGATGATTCCTAAGAATGTCAAGAATCATTCTAATTGTGCTAGTGGAATCACATCACCCTGTCTTTATAAGATTTCAAACTCAAATAGTATGTAAAACATGTACAATTACAAGATACTAAACATGATAGAAAATACATGGATTTACAGAACCAGAGATCCTATGATCAGCACTAGTCACCACAACAAAGCTTAAAAGCAATCTTGTTCTTTTTGAAAAACACTTTCAAAACCAAATCTCTTTCTCAAATCTGAATCAATACTCGTTGTATTTCTCATTGTTTTGATTCGAAAACTAAGCTATATTTATAGCCTTTGAAAAGCTACTGTTGTAGGCAATTTTGAATCACTAAATCAGTTAAAACAGGTTTTGAAAATACTGTTATGAAAACACACATTTAACTAGTTGAAACCACGATTTAATCGGTTCAATGAGCCAAACAGTTTTACAAGTGATTCAAAAAACAGTTACAAAGATTCTAAATGCCCTAATCTAAACCCAAACCTAGAAAGCAGCACAACTTCAGACTTCATGTGGATTTGATACATCAAAGCTCCCATCTTCAATAATCTCCCCCTATTTGATGGAGACAAATCCTTGGGATGCTTTTAGGAATGTTCTTTGTTTAGAATTTGTGGAATCCTGCATTCATTGAACAAGCACAGGGTAATCTAATCCAAAACAGATAAACACCATACAACAGTTCTCACTAGGTGATTTCCAGAAGGAACATTAGCCAAAATCAGATGAGAAACCAACAATCATACAAGGTGTAAAAACAGATAAACAATCAGTTATTTCACAAGAATAACCGGTTAAAATTTTTTAAAACAATTTTAACAAAAATTAAATATAAACTATTTAAAACAGTTTATATCGCAATGTTCAAATCAGAAAAGAGTGCAAAAACATTATAAAATATTACAAACCAAACTTCTCCCCCTATTTGTCTCATCAAATAGACACTTTGTAGGATGAAAAAAAATTTAAGATAAGACATGCATATCAATTATTCCCAATTCATTTTTTAGAGAGTAGAACCTGTCCTTTGATAAAGGTTTGGTGAAGATGTCAGCAAGCTGACTTTCTATTGAAACAAACTTGATTTCATAATTTCCATTGTTGATATGATCACGGATGAAGTGATGCCTTATTTTAATATGCTTTGTCCTTGAGTGTTGAACTTGATTCTTTGTCATGTTGATGGCACTTGTGTTGTCGCATAGTATAGGAACTTTGTTAATCTTTAATCCAAAGTCTTCAAGTTGTTGCTTGATCCATAAGATTTGTGCACAACAGCTTCCGGCAGCAATATATTCAGCTTCAGTTGTTGATAAAGCTACACATGCTTGCTTTTTACTGTGCCATGAGATGAAGCTAGATCTAAGTAGATGACATGTTCCACTCGTACTTTTCCTGTCTAATTTGCAACCTGCAAAATCAGAGTCAAAATATCTTACTGATCCTGCCAGCAACTCGAACGTGGAGGAATCGCTTCGTAGCACTCTCTGCCCTGTCTACGCGACTGCGTCTTCTGCAAAATCACCCTCAGAACCTACTCTTGCTTCTCCGAACGTGACCTGCAAAACACACAGACGGCGCCTCTAGCGGCCGTTTGCACTCCGACGATCAAGTTAGTCCACAGAACCACCAAAGACTAGAAAACTAGTAATGTGTGTGAGAAACTCTTGCTCTCTGTTTTTCGTCTCCTCCCCCCACTTCTCTCCCTGATTCCTCCTTGTATCTCTCTGTCTCTGCTTCTGGGCATAACAGAATTCTGTTATGCTTTTCTGGCATGTGTCAGAAACCTGTTACGCTTTTCAGAGACAGTGTACCTGCAGAATCAGAGAGAGTGGGTGTCTGTGCGTGTCCGCGCGTCTCTGCGCTGGGCTGCGCCTGTCTGTACCCTTAATGGTACGGAGTGCACTTTTGTCTGGACCGCACCCCTCTCAGATGGTGACACGTGGAGGCCTGCAACTCACATCTAACCACACACGTGTCACTTACTGGAAGGGCTCTAGCGCTTCTCTTTGTGTGCCTAAGTTACGCCCTTGCGGAGTAACTCAGGATATTTCTCTCATCTGGGTAAGTCGCATACTCTTAAGAGAACATCGGGTGAGGCTGGTCTAGGCACACTCACCAGACGTTGCTCTCTGCGTATACAGCTTACCCTTCACGATGTCACGCACGTAATGGGTTGAGGGAATCACCAATCACTGGCTGGTTTACTAGTTCCCTCAGGCCACTCTCGTGCATGATTCCCTGAGGTGTGCTCATGCGAGATCCATGCGTAACGCTCTCGCTGGGAACCTCAGTCCCAGTTTAACTGCGTGTAACACGAGACCCCGATGACAATACACCCGATGACTGATCAGTGTTTATTCGCTTCTCGCGCTCTGCCTCCAGGCGCGAGTCTGGGAACTGGTCTGCTGGTGGCCACTTGGCTACTGACCACCGATCACCATTCTGGGTGATCTGTCCCCTGACCTCTCTGCCGCCTGATCTGTCGGTGGTAACTTGGTTACTGACCACCGATCACCGCTCTTGGCGATCGTCCCCCTGACCTTTCTGCCACCTGGTCCACGTGTCACCCTTCGAGTGGTCCACGTGGTTCTCTGTTGCTGACGTCATCGACCACCGATGACCGATCGGATCACTTACCAAATGAATAGGAGAATGTGAGGGATACCATAAACCCATGGATATTGTGCCTTTCAGATACTTCAGGATCCTCTTCGCAGCTTTGAGATGTGATTCCTTAGGACAAGATTGAAATCTCGCACAAAGGCAGACAACAAACATTATATATGTTCTGCTTGCAGTTACATATAGAAGATGTTCCGTCCGGTTGACCGGGACGTCTTCGTGCACGACCTCAACCGTCAGCTAGGGACTCCTTCCCACTGGTTCTCTGTGTTTTCCTGCAAAAAAGAGGACAAAGAGGCGCCCTAGCGGCCGTTTGCACTCCGACGCTCAAGTCAGCCAGCAAGAAACACCAAAACTGTTCACCTACGTCTCTGAGCACCGCGTATGGCACTCTGAAGGTGGTAAAAAATAACTGTGTATTGTCTCCTTCAGGTAAAAATATTCCCCAGTCACTTGTACGTAACCTTGAAGCACGAGCAAGCAACCAGAGAGTTCTCGTAAATTTGCCAAAAGTTCCGACCCCGTTTCCAACATTCCCCGCGCTATTTAAACCTCCCAAGCATTTAAAGCGCCTTAAAGCGCTTTTAATCACAAATGTAACGCACTCATTAAAGCGTTTAATTAGAAAACGTAGCGCATTTAAGACGTTGAAACGCTTGGGAGCCATCATAGTACCTGAACGCTCGAAACGGAAACTGTATTGAATGACTTTAATTACCTGGCACCTGACTAGAGGGTGTTTCTATTCTGACATGGCTGTCGTACACGTGGAGGGCCTCACGACGCCATGACCCCATCTGGGGGCGTTTCTGCCCACCTGGGGACGTTTCTACGTGTGAGTCCTCCTGCTTGGGAGTGCTACTGCGCTAGGGGTGACTTTTTGGGTGCCAACTCATGCCCCCAATTATCTAGTCACTTACTTTGAGAGCGTATTTGCCTTTCTCTCGTACCCTGCACCCGGTTACCCTGGGCGTGACCTTCCTCTTGGGTCGTATCTGTCCCGAAGGCGTCTCTGGGGCGGCAGGGGTACCTCACGAGTCAGGCTGCCCTACACTGATGCTTTCACTATGGCCTTGAAGCCACCTTTTCCTTCTCTTTATCGCTGCCCCGTGCTATCGGGACCTGAGGCCTTCCCACGGCGTCGCTCCCTCCATGGTCTTTCCTACCCATGGGTATCAGGGAACCACATTGTGATTGCCTTGTTTCAGCACTGTTTGATCTGGCGACGCCCTGGTTGGGCGACGCCTTCACCTAGGCGACGCCTTGCCTTGGCGACGCTTCCTCTTGGCGTCTCTCCACCTAGGCGACGCCTTGCGTTGACTTTGACTCTCCAGCCGTTGACTTTGACCTTGACTTAGTCAACGCCCGGATACGGGACGGTACACAAGCCCCCCAGTCTTAAGCCGGAGACTTGTCTTCAGCGCAAAGACTAAAGCCTCGCCCACACCGTCCACGTGCCCTCATGATGACGTGTCATTCTCTGCTGACTCAACAATTCTTCGAATTACTGACGTGACACTTTCTGAACCACAGGGGTATTCTTAATGGCTGATTGGACATCCCCTGAAATGGGAAAAATAATGTCCTTTGAGGCTGCGCTTAATCGCGTGCCACGTGGCTCATCGTGCGGTCATCTTTAAGAACCTCTTGCGCTCCCCTTGAGCGCTTAATCTTGCAACACGTGGCATCATCACACGGTTATCATTTGTTGTCCCTCGCGCTTCTCGTAACGTTTAAGTTACCCAAACCCCGCGCTTGCCACTACTGTTACATCCACTTTCTCTGCCCTTTCTCACTGTTCATCTTCTCTGAATCCCTTCTCTCGCGACCCCTGTTCATTCGTGCTTCCGCTCTCCACGCCCTTCAGCCCCCAAAGGTACGGTTTTTTCCCTCCTTGATGATTCTCTTCACTGTATGAACTGCCTGGGACTGTCCATATTACCGCATTTCTTTGGATATCGTTTTTGTATGCTTCTTTGTTCCTCTCGTTCCCCTTCGCTCTCGTGTGGGTAGGGCGCTCCTAGGATTCTTCCATTTTTTCCCCTTTCCTTCTCCCAACCCCTTTTCTCTGAACCCTTTCTTTTTCTTTTGATCTTCAGCTTTGGCATTGATGGCGAAAACTAAGACCTCTGCGCCTCCCCCGCTCCCTAAGTCTTATTATAAGGGCGACGAACTTCTGGACGAATGCTCCCTCCTAAACTCTGTTGAGGACGTGGAGGCTCACAGGGGGGACCCTGCGCTTTATAACTTCAACGCCTTTCACAAAAATCACGACTCCCAAGTCCTGGTATGCTGGGTGCGGCCTGGGATGCCTGTTTGTGCGGACTCACGGGATACTGGGGGAAGCCCCTTCTTCTTTCTCTATCAAATGGTGCTCAAGAGGGTGGGCCTGCGTCTGCCCCTTACTTCTTTCGAAAAAGAGCTGCTTACAGAGATAAACACTGCTCCCGCCCAGCTCCACCCCAACAGTTGGGCTTTCGTGAGGGGGTTCCAAATTCTCTGCGGCTATCTAGGTGTTCCCTCTTCTGTAGACGTTTTTCTTCACTTTTTCGAGGTAAAGAAACAGGGGAAGAGCCTATGGATGAGCTTTTCTGGCATCGCCGGGCGCATCATTCTTACGCTCTTCCAAAATTCGTTCAAAGGATGGAAGAGGAAATTCTTCAAGGTACGTGCGACCAAGCGCGATCCTACCATCCTAGAGGGCTTTCCCCTATACTGGACGGATAAGCCCATAACCATGAAGGCCCTGGCTTTGGATGAGCTTACCCCCTCCGACCGGGATGTGTGCAAAGCCTTGGCGGGACTGGGGGTAGTCTTCGATACCGCCAAACTCATCGCGAACGAATTCAACGCCCATGGGCTTTCTACCTACTTTGGTATCTGCCCTTGATTGTTTATGATACATTAGTTGTTGTGGTTATCTGCGTGTGTTTGGCCATAGAATTTCCCTTCTGCTTCATCTGAACCAACCTTTACTCTACTATTTTTCGCTGTTGCAGGTTCAGTGATGACTTCCTCGAGGTGGCTGGCTCTTGCCAAATTTTTGAAGAAGGCAAAATCTACCAAAGAAGGTGGGGACGTCATCGCCTCCGACGTGCCCACCGTCGCTTCCCTGCCGATTCCTCCACCATCTGCTTCTCCTCCTCCCATTGCTGCGGTTCCATTAGCCATGGCGTCAACCCCTGCCTCAGCGCGCCCTAACAAAGGGAAAAGGGTGTTGATAGTATATTCTGACAGTGAAGACTCGGGTACTGCCTTACTATATGGGGAGTTGACGCAGGGCTTCACCGAAGGAATGACGCCGACTGATTCTCAAAAAAGGGGAGGCATGCCTTACTATATGGGGGCCTTCCTGGCGGTGGCAATCAAGTGGCGCACTCAGGCTCGAAATGCTATCAAAGGGAGGGAGGTTCTCCGCAAGCTGAGACAAGAGGTGGTGGCGTTGAAGGAGGAGAAGCAAAACTGGGGACTCAAGGAGGAAGCTTCCCAATCTCTGCTAAAACTGGCCCATGAGGGCAGGGAGGGAGCTGAGGCGTACGCGCGAGAACTGGAACAGGCGCATGCCGCTCAACTAGCCCAGCTCACCTCCTATCAAATCCAAAACATTGGCCTCCAGGAGGCGGCTCTTACATCCGAGGTGCTGCGGAGAAAACTTGATGAGTTGGATGCTGCTTGGAGGCAGAAGCTAGGTGAGAGAGAGGACGCCTTGACTGCGAAGGTTGAAGCTTTGAGCCTTCTTCAAGCCGAGGCTAACAAGCTCCGGGTGGAGAAGGAATTCCTGGAGAAGCAATTGACATCCAAGGATTCCAGGATTACCGAACTGGAGGGGGAGGTCCAAGAACTGACTGGGGAGATGACGGGGGCGTTTGAGGAGGGCTTCCAAGAGGCTTTGACCCAGGCGTCCTGCGAGAACACGGGCATCAATATTTCGAACTGCGACCCCACACACCATGTCGTTGACGGGAAGGTCGTGCCCATGGACTTGGATGACTGAACCGCTGTCTCTCACCCGCCGCCTTCAGCTTCCAGCTTAATTCCTTGCCTTGATCGACGCTTGATGACAGCGAAGAGCTCAAGGTTTTGTCCGTGCCCTCCGCGTGGCACTTCTTGTATGGCTGATGGGATGTTCCGTCATTCGACTTGATCCACGTGGCGCTGCTTGTATGGTTGATGGGACATTCAGTCATTCCATCAAGTTCTGACTCCTGCTGTGCCCCTGATTCACTTTCGACGGCGCATCGTACCACTGGATATTCTGTTGATACGACGTTCTCTGATTTTAACCAGTGGTGCCAGGGTCATCCTTCCATCTTCTGCCACGTGGACCAATCGTGCGGTGCATCCATTCGCGTCGTTTGGCGCTCTAACCGCTTTATTTAACTCTTCAAACTCTGAAACTATCCTCATCATTTTCTCACTCTCCATAACCCACTTACGTTCTTTCTTCTTGCACCTTTCCTTCTTGCACCCTTCCTTCTCTCACGAAGGGTTGTTCCAGCATTCGCTTCCCTCGCTCAACTCTTGCATTTCTGGCAGTCCCTACACTCTTGACAATCCCTGATCTTGTTAAAGAATGTCTTCTCACGCTGCTTCCTCAAGGGTCACTCCCAAGGAATTGTACCCTTGGGCTTCGAGTGAACTTCTTGACGAGTGTTCGTGCTTACTCTCTACTAGGGCCATAAGGGAGCACAAAGGGGATTCGTGTTCCTATGACCACCGGGCCTTCGCGAGGAGGCATGACGACGACATCGCTGTGCTCCCTTGCACTCTAGGGGAGCCAGTATGTGGAGATGAACGGGCCAACGAAGGGGTCCCTTTCTTTTACTTTTACCAGGTGGTGTTCAAGACCATCGGAGTGCGCCTACCCTTCTCCTGGTTCGAGAAGGAACTGCTGACGGAGATCAACATTGCTCCGGCCCAGTTATACCCCAATAGCTGGGCCTTCGTCAAAGCCTTCGACATTCTCTTCGGGTTTCTGGGTTGTGCACCCTCGGTTGACCTCTTTCTTCACTTCTTTGAGGTGAAGAGGCAGAGACACAACCTCTGGGTAACTCTCAGTAACGTACCCGGGAGAGCTCTCTTCACACCCTTCCAAAACTCATTCACCGGGTGGAAAGGCCGGTTCTTCAAGATCCGCTGTACTGACCTTGTTCCCGACGCTCTGGATGGGTTTCCACTGTACTGGGTGAGAGAGGAGAGGGCTCTCAAAACCAAACCCCTCAAGAAGCTGGCTCCAAGTGATCAAATAGCTTGCCGGATTCTTGCTGAGGCGGGAGGTTTTCACTCTGCCACTGTGATCAGCCTGGAGTTCAACGCTGGGACTCTCGAAAAGTACATAGGTAAAAGTCGCTGCCCTAGAAACTCCGGCCTTTGTTGTTTTCTGTACGTGCATGTCTTGCCTCATGGTATCTCTGACACATTTATTTCCCTTGGTGCAGGTTCGAAAATAAACCAAGAAAGGAGGACACGACTTACTCGAGCTCTGCGGGCTGGGAAAGGGGCTTCGCCTTCCTCTAGTGCTGATTCTGATGACCACTGAAAAGTGGCTCTTTTGTGACTTGCATGAGTTGTAATATTCGCCCCATTTGGGCTACTTCAATTGTATTGAGCATTGCTTGTAACACCAACTTTTTCTATATCAATTGATTTTTGTAACGTCACTTTACTCTGCATATATTTCGCATATTGTGCGCTTTCCTACGCCCTGTTCATCAACGGCGGCTGCCTCCATCCAGGTGACGCTTTCTTTCTTGGCGATGCCTTCTTTCTTGGCGACGCCTTCTTTCTTGGCGACGCCTTCTTTCTTGGCGACGCCTTCTCTTGGCGACGCCTTACCTTACTTCAAACGGAGGAAGATAAAGGCTGAAAACCAAGGCACTTCTTTTTCTCAAACTGGTTTTTCCTTTTATTAGGGTGACCTCATTAAAAAACCCCCGAGAGGGAAAAAGAGCGTCCCCTTCAACTAAACTGTTACATACTGCTTACATAAGTCAACTGAAATAAAATTTTAAGTTGGCTGCATTCCAACTGCGCGGGATAGGACCTCCATCTAAAGTCTCCAGGTTGTACGAACCGTTGCCCTTAGCCTCAGTAACTCTGAAGGGTCCGGTCCACTTGGAAGACAACTTATTCTCCAACTCGTACGGGTGAGCTTTCCTCATCACTAGGTCGCCGACCCGAAACTGTCGCGGCTTTACTTTAGAGCTATATTGCCGCTCTACTCTTCTCTTCATCGCTTTAGCTTTTATTCTAGCTTCTTCCCTGGCCTCGTCTAGCAGATCCAGGTTTACCCGCCTCTCTTCATTGGATTCCTCCGCCACAAAGTTTTGAAAACGTGGCGAGCTCTCATGTATTTCTACCGGGATCATCGCGTCCGACCCGTAAACCAAACTGAAAGGCGTCTCCATAGTAGAGGATTGGGGCGTGGTGTGATATGCCCATACGATCCTTGGTACCTCTTCCGCCCACGCCCCTTTGCCGATTCTACCTGCCCATTAGTCTGGGGCTGCTCAACTGATGCAAACACCTGTTTAATGCCTACCTCAGCGCATAGGTTTCTCAACTGTTGACTGGCGAACTGGGTTCCGTTGTCGGATATCAGCCGCCTAGGTACGCCAAAACGGCACACAATGTTCTTCCACACAAAATGTTGTACTTTATGCGCTGTGATTTGTGCCACGGGCTCTGCCTCTATCCATTTGGTGAAGTATTCGATGGCAACGATCAAATACTTCATCTGCCTGATCGCCAGTGGGAAGGGGCCCAGGATGTCGATTCCCCATGTATGGAAAGGCCACGGACTGTATATGGATCGCAACTCTTCTGGCGGCGCCTTGTGCCAGTCGGCGTGCTTTTGGCATTGCCTACACCGCTGGGTGTGCCGTGCGCAGTCCTCTTTCACTGTTGGCCAGAAGAAACCTGCGCGTATTACCTTGGAGGCTAAGGATCTTCCCCCTACGTGGCTCCCGTAGATGCCTTCGTGTAGTTCCGCCATTATCCTGGTGCACTCATCACCACTGACGCATGTTAGGATAGGGTGAGTGAAACCGTGCCTGAACAGCACCCCATCCACCAAAGTATATCTTGCGGCATTTCTTTTGACTTTTTTACCTTCTTCAGGCTCCACTGGGAGAGCCCCATCCGCCAGGTATCGCTTGTAGGGCGTCATCCAGGTGTCTCCCCTGGCCAGAACGCATACCTGCATCTGCTCTTCCTCAGACACACCCGCGTACATGCTGATGCGGGGCGCCCTCTGCGTATCTTGGGTCAAAGAGGAATGACTCCTCGGCCTTCCCCTTGATGTATAAATCTGGAGGACATCCACCCTATTGTCTTCCACGAATCTACGCGGAGCTTTGAGAGTCTCCTGGATCACTGTCCTCTGTCTACCCCCCTTGCCTGAGCTGGCTAGCTTTGCAAGCAGGTCAGCTCTGGCATTCTGCTCCCTCGAGACATGTATCAGCTCAAGAGCGTTGAATGCTCCCTTCAACAACTGGACGTATTTCAGATACGCCGCCATCTGTGGGTCTTTCGCCTGGAACTCACCCGACACCTACCCCGTAATCAGCTGAGAGTCGCTCTTCACCAGGAGGTTCTGTGCGCCCATCTCCTTGGCCAGGAGCATTCCTGCTATCAGGGCTTCATATTCTGCCTGATTGTTACTTGCCTTGAAGGCGAAGCGCAGGGCCTGCTCGATCAGTATGTCGTCGGGTCCCTCCAAGACTATTCCCGCACCGCTCCCTTGTTGGTTGGAAGAACCATTAACCGAGAGCAGCCACTGCGAACCCACTTCCACCTCTTGCTCACCTCCGGGCGAAAGTTCCGCTATAAAATCTGCGTACACCTGCCCTTTGATGGATCCTCTAGGCTCATATTGGATGTCGAATTCTGACAGTTCTACTGCCCAGCGCACCATTCTTCCCGCCACATCCGGCTTCTGCAGCACTTTCTGTATAGGGAGGTTGGTCATCACCACCACCGTAAAGCTGTGGAAGTAATGACGGAGCCTCCTAGCAGAAAACACTACCGCCAGCGCTGCCTTCTCTAGCGCTTGGTACCTCGTCTCAGCCCCCTGTAAGGCCTTGCTTACGAAATAGATGGGCTTCTGACTCTGGTCCTGCTCTTGGACCAACACGAAACTGATGGCCCGCTCCGTTACAGTAAAATATAACCGGAGGGGCACGCCCGCTATTGGTTTGCAGAGGACCGGTGGCGTCGCCAGATACTCCTTCAGCTTAATGAAAGCCGCTTCGCATTCCTCAGTCCATGCAAAGCGACTGTTTCTCTTGAGGCACTGGAAATAGGGGTGCCCCTTCTCTCCTCCGGCGGAAACAAACCTCGAGAGCGCCGCCATCCGCCCTGTCAGTTGTTGCACCTCCTTTACCGACGTTGGGCTTCGCATGGCGATAATCGCCGCGTATTTGTCGGGGTTCGCCTCTATCCCCCTCTTTGTGAGCATAAAACCCAAGAACTTTCCGGCCTCTACCACGAAAACACACTTCTCATGGTTTAACTTGAGGCGGTACTTGGATATTGTGACGAACAACTCCTCCAGGTCCGCCATGTGCTGCGCCCTATTCTGCGACGCCCCACGGTGGGCGCCAAATGTTCCGTCCGGTTGACCGGGACGTCTTCGTGCACGACCTCAACCGTCAGCTAGGGACTCCTTCCCACTGGTTCTCTGTGGATTCCTGCAAAAAAGAGGACAAAGAGGCGCCCTAGCGGCCGTTTGCACTCCGACGCTCAAGTCAGCCAGCAAGAAACGCCAAAACTGTTCACCTACGTCTCTGAGCACCGCGTATGGCACTCTGAAGGTGGTATAAAATAACTGTGTATTGTCTCCTTCAAGCAAAAATATTCCCCAGTCACTTGTACGTAACCTTGAAGCACGAGCAAGCAACCAGAGAGTTCTCGTAAATTTGCCAAAAGTTCCCACCCCGTTTCCAACATTCCCCGCGCTATTTAAACCTCCCAAGCATTTAAAGCGCCTTAAAGCTCTTTTAATCACAAACGTAACGCACTCATTAAAGCGTTTAATTAGAAAACGTAGCGCATTTAAGACGTTGAAACGCTTGGGAGCCATCATAGTACCTGAACGCTCGAAACGGAAACTGTATTGAATGACTTTAATTACCTGGCACCTGACTAGAGGGTGTTTCTATTCTGACATGGCTGTCGTACACGTGGAGGGCCTCACGACGCCATGACCCCATTTGGTGGCGTTTCTGCCCACCTGGGGACGTTTCTACGTGTGAGTCCTCCTGCTTGGGAGTGCTACTGCGCTAGGGGTGACTTTTTGGGTGCCAACTCATGCCCCCAATTATCTAGTCACTTACTTTGAGAGCGTATCTGCCTTTCTCTCGTACCCTGCACCCGGTTACCCTGGGCGTGACCTTCCTCTTGGGTCGTATCTGTCCCGAAGGCGTCTCTGGGGCGGCAGGGGTACCTCACGAGTCAGGCTGCCCTACACTGATGCTTTCACTATGGCCTTGAAGCCACCTTTTCCTTCTCTTTATCGCTGCCCCGTGCTATCGGGACCTGAGGCCTTCCCACGGCGTCGCTCCCTCCATGGTCTTTCCTACCCATGGGTATCGGGGAACCATATTGTGATTGCCTTGTTTCAGCACTGTTTGATCTGGCGACGCCCTGGTTGGGCGACGCCTTCACCTAGGCGACGCCTTGCCTTGGCGACGCTTCCTCTTGGCGTCTCTCCACCTAGGCGACGCCTTGCGTTGACTTTGACTCTCCAGCCGTTGACTTTGACCTTGACTTAGTCAACGCCCAGATACGGGACGGTACAGAAGAGAACCTATTAAACCCCTGAACATGGTTTGATCAACCTCTGGTGCAACTTCTGTTGATCAAGAGTGACATAGTTGAAATTCAATTTGACATATTTGATCTCATGTTTTTCAAGATTCACATGAAGCTTTGGATTTTCTAGTGAGAATGTAATAGGATTGCTATTGTATTCTTTTCAGATTGTACTTTGATTAGGTGTAATCCTTTCTCAATCTTCTGTATTTCTGTTGTTGTATTGCCAAGAAGTGTTGTGTGTTCTTGAGGTGTTCAAGATCAATACTCTTGGTGTGGTTTGCCAAAGGTAGTATGTTTCTTGAGGGGTTCAAGGTCACTACTTTGGTGTGTGGTGTTTTGTAATCTGGTTTGATTGCTTAGTAGGTTACATAGTGGTTTATAGGAACTGGATGTAGCTCTTGCTGTAATTGTGAACCAGTATAAACTGTTTTTATGCATTTCTCTTTCTCTGAACTCCTTTAAATTATGTTTTTAAGTTGTTTAAGTTTTAACTGGTATAAACAACCGATTGATTCGATGTAACAACTAATTGTTTTTCTGTGTTTTGCTATAAAACAGTTTGTGTTCTTGGCTAACTTGATTCCTCTTATGGATTTCTACACAGAATTTCATGAAACCTTGAAAAGTTTTCGAAAATTTCTTATAAACAATTCACCCCCTCTTGTTTAAGGCCATATATGCTAACAACTTTATCAGCACCTAAATAGCAGTTTGTTGACATAGGCGTTGCTGCAGCTTTACATGCTTCCATCTCAAACTTCTTAAGAATGTCTTTGCAGTACTTTGATTGACATACAAAGATACCCTCTTTGGATTGTTTAACTTGCAGTCCAAGGAAGAAAGAAAGTTCTCCCATCATTGAGATTTCGAACTGTGTCCTGACCATACCTCGGTCATCGATCCAGAGACTGACCTCAGACATCACACACCGATGCTTGGTGATGGAAGGGGGGCCACGAGGTAGACCCCAGACATACCCACCAGGGGATTGGTTAGTCTTTGAACATTGGTATTCTAAGTCCGATGTTGGAGATCGATATCAGACCTCGCCAGTAGAGGGAGAAGATTGGACATCAATCGTCTGAACGTTGTAGAAGGCCATGTAAGGTGGGCCTAACAGCCATGACAAGTTAACGGTTAAAGACATGAGATATGTGGGAAGCCTAAGTCACGAGGGACCCATGCACGTGGTGTATATGACCATGAAGGCGCAACACGTGTGGATAATCCTAGGAGGCATTAATGCCCATTAGGATTAGGGTTTCCAGAACAAGCTGCATGCATGGCACGTTAATACTTAGGGCACCCACGAAGTAGATGGTGCTAGAGACTAGATGCACAAGTTGGTACCCAAGCGCCACTTTGTCATTTGTTGCACTCCAGTTAAGGGAAGTTCATGTGCCAGATATGCTAAGATTCTATGAATAGCGGGGCAAGGACATTCTCCAAGGAACCCTAGTCAAGGGCAGGGACGCAAAGGTAAACCCTAGTTTTAGCCTATATAAAGGGTGCTAAAACCCTAGTAAGGTACGTAGTTTTCAATACTGAAGCTAATATACACTCTTGGTGTTTCTTTGCCCTTATACTGACTTGAGCGTCGGAGTGCAAATGGCCGCTAGGGCGCCCCTTTGTCTTTTGCAGGTGGGAGGTTTCTTGACCAAGAAGGTACGATTCTCAGGCAAGATCGAAGGGTTGTAGCAGTGGTTTGAGCCAACCGGCGGAGCAAGTCAACCGGTAGGAACATTTGGCGCCCACCGTGGGGCCCGTTAAATCAAGGTCCCACTCGCATCACGTTAGGAGTTTTTACCAGCAATATGAGAAGTACAAGGCAAGCAGCTGCTGGATCCGCAGGAAGGGTACCCTCCGGAGGAGACAACGTTACCACACAACAAATATTGGATACGATGTGTGCCCTCCAAGCAGAAGTGGCAGCATCACGAGTGGACAACGCATAATTGCGTAGAGCCAACGAGGATCTGCGTAGGGATCAACAACAGGTAGGGGAGCGCGCAACGGACGAACATGAACCTTCAGTACCACTTGGGGCACGTCCCATTCCATTCTCACGAGCGATCATGAATACGACGTTACCAACAACGTCTCTGGGCCCGAAAGTCTCCTTCACAAGAGTAGAGGACCCAGAGGCCCATCTCACAGTGTTCCACACCCAGATGATGCTCGTTGGAGGATCTGACACCGTGTACTGCAAGATGCTTATGAGCACACTGTCAGGCGCGGTGTTAGAATGGTTCGATAGCCTTCCCAATGGATACATCACCAACTTCGACCAGTTTGCTACACTGTTCAGGGAACAATACCTTGTGGACAAGGCCCCCGCCCGACCTTCTTATGATGTTTTTGATGTCAAACAATACCAGGGGGAGTCCATGAAGGACTACCTGAACAGGTTCGGGATCCAAGTGGTGAGATTGAAACCCACTGATGAGGCCATGATAGTACATGCCTTTGTCAAGGGAATGCTACCTGGGCCTTTCAGTGAATCACTGCTAAGGTTCTACCCGAAAACATTCATTGAGATTCGACGTCGAGCGTTAGCACACATTGCCCCCGAAAGCAAGGTTTTTTCGGTCCTGTTCGACCTCGAGCAGCCGGTCGGCCTCAGCCTATGAGGGTTCACGAAGCGACCACAGAGAAAAAGGGGGCGAAAAAACCCTATGCATGGGCCCAGGCCGGGGCACGCACACGAAGGGGTACTCCCCCAAAACATAATTTCTGAGTGGAGCTCAATGAGTTGATCGCTATCCCAAAAATAGTGGCAAGACTGAAGGTACCGGCAAAGACCGATAGGAAGATGGGGCCCAACAAGAACGCTTGGTGTGAATTTCACCAGCAAATGGCCACTACATACGTAATTGTTTGGCCTTGGTGTATCAACTACATGAACTGGTGAAGAGCGGTTTCTTGAAGGACTATCTTCAAGAGCCACAAGATGACTAGGCGCTGGTAGCTGCAGGAGCGGATCAGGGGCACGAGGTGCCTATCCACGAGGAGGTAAACACTATCTCAGGAGGATTCTCAGGAGAAGGGTGCACAACCTCCTAGAGAAAGAAGTACGCACGAGGGGTAATGGTAGTGGAGGTACAACAGGCGGACCTGATCCCCGACGTCGACCTCACCTTCACGAAGGCCGACCTCCGGGATGTCGTACCTCACGATAATGATCCGGTGGTGATTTCAATGGTTACAGCTGGGAGAAGGGTGCACCGCGTCCTCATGGACCAAGAAAGTTCAGCCGACGTAATGTTCTTGACGACCTTCAACCAGTTACAGTTGTCCACGAACCAGTTGAGGCCTTACACCGGATGTTTGTATGGTTTTGTAGGGGATGAGGTGGAGGTTCGTGGGCACATAGAGTTGAGGACAACGTTCACGGATGGCGCGTCTTCACGCACTGCCAACATCAGGTACCTCGTTGTTAACGCTCCCTCTGCCTATAACATATTGTTGGGGAGACCAGCTTTAAACAGGTTGGGAGCAGTTCCCTCCACGAGGCATATGAAGGTGAAACTGCCTTAGCTTGAGGGGGCAGTGAGCACCATCAAATCTGACTAGAAAAAGGTGAAGAGGTGCTACGAAAACAACCTCAAGACAAAGAGAGGGGTGTTTTCTGTTACTACCAGGCCACCAACGGTAGACGGAGTGACCCGCGAAGAGAGCACTCGAGAAAACTAACCCAAGCCCGCAGGAGGTGTGGTGGAGAAGGAGATCGGTGGAAAGATGTTCAAACTGGGGCAGTCCTTGAGCAAGGAGTCATAGGATCAGGTTGCTGAGGTCATAGCACAACACCTCGACGCATTCGTATGGACCGCCACCGACATGCCCGGTATTGACCCTGATTTCCTGTGTCATTGTCTCACCATGGACCCCAAAGTCCGACCAGTCCGCCAGAGAAGGCAAAAATTCAATGAAGAAAAGTGTCAGGTCATACGGGAAGAAACGGAGAAGCTACTAAAGGCTGGACACATAGGGAAATCCAGTACCCCGAGTGGCTAGCCAACGTGGTACTAGTAAAGAAAGCCAATGGAAAATGGAGAATGTGTGTCGATTTCACGGATCTCAACAAGGCTTGCCAAAAGGATTCTTACCCGCTGCCCAGTATTGATGCTCTAATGGACAACGCCTCCGGATGCAGGTTACTCAGCTTCCTGGATGCCTTTTCTGGTTACAACCAGATCATGATGCACCCTAGGGACGAATGCACGACTGCGTTCATGACAGAACTGTCTTGCTATTGCTATAAGGACATGCCCTGTGGGCTAAAAAACGCAGGGGCCACCTACCAATGATTGATGGACAGAGTACTAGCGCCCATGTTGGGGCGGAATGTCCAAGCGTATGTAGATGACATGGTGGTCACCTCCCAGCAGAGGGAGCACCATGTAGCTAACCTGGAAGAGATATTCACCACGATAACAAAGTACAAGCTAAAGTTGAACCCGGAGAAGTGCGTGTTCGGGGTGGAGGCAGGAAAGTTCTTGGGTTTCCTACTCACTGAACGAGGAATGGAGGCAAATCTCGAGAAGTGCGCTGACATAATAGCTAGGAGAAGCCCAATCTCAATGAAAGAAGTACAACAGTTGACAGGGTGCATGGCCGCTTTGTCCAGATTCGTATTGGCAGGAGGAGACAAGGGACACCCTTATTTCCAGTGCCTGAAGAGGAACAACAGGTTCGTCTGGACCCGTGAGTGCGATGAGGCGTTTGTCAAATTGAAGGAGTACCTGCCTAGCCCACCGGTGTTGTGTAAGCCAAAGCTAGGAATCTCGCTCCGCTTATACTTCGCAGTTATAGAAAAGGCGATCAGTTCAGTCCTATTGCAGGAGCAAGATCAGACGCAGAGTCGTATTCTTAGCAAGAAGACTCCGCCACTACTTCCAGAGCTTTACCGTGATAGTGATGACAGACCTTCCAATCCGCAAGGTCTTGCAAAAACTAGATGTAGCGGGCAGAATGGCGCGATAGGCGGTGGAACTGTATGAATTCGATATACACTTTGAACCTAGAGGCCCCATCGAGGGCCAGGTCTATGCCGACTTCGTAGTGGATCTCTCCTCGGCAGCCACACACCAAGAAGGGGCAGATTTTAGGTGGGTACTCTCTGTAGATGGTTCCTCAAACCAACAAGGTAGTGGAGCAGGTGTTATCTTGGAGGGACCGGATGAGTTGCTAATTGAGCATGCCCTACGATTCGCTTTCAAGGTCAGCAACAACCAGGTAGAGTATGAGGCCCTGATCGCGGGAATGCTGTTGGCTAAGGAGATGGGAGCAAATGGGTTGTTGCCAAAGAGCGATTCCTTGTTAATTACAGGCCAAGTCACCGAGGAATACCAAGCTAAAGACCCTCAGATGGCCGCATACCTAGAATATGTCCAGGTCCTAAAAGAGTCGTTCGAAGTGTTCAAGTTAGTCCACGTAACTAGGGAACAGAATGCCCGAGCAGACCTGCTTGCAAAGCTAGCCAGTTCGGGCAAGGGGGACAGACAGAGGACGGAGATTCAGGAAACCCTGAAGACACCTCGAACCACCACGGGCAATGTGGCAGAAATTCAACAGGTTAGCACATCGGAAGGAACGAGGAGGAGTCATCAATCGCTAATGCAAGAGACAGTGAAAACACCCAGAATAAGCAGATACCTAGTTGCTGGGGAAATAGCGCCACAAGTTTACCAGGTGGAATCAGGAGAAACCTGGATGACGGCCTACCAGCACTACTTAGCCGATGAAATACTCCCGTTAGAACCCGCAGAAGCTCAAAAAATCAAGAAAAATTCGAGCAAGTACACCCTGATCGATGGGAAATTATTCAGGCACGGATTCACCCATCCTATATTGGTATGCATGGACGGTGAGCAATGCACGCGCATCATGGCAGTACTACACGAAGGGATATGCGGTAACCACATCGGTGGTCGATCTCTCTCGTCAAAGGCCATTCGTGCAGGGTATTACTGGCCAACCATGAGGGAAGATTGCACGAGATACGCCCAACGGTGCAAGCAGTGCCAACAACATGCTGATTGGCACAAAGCGCCCTAGAGGAGTTGAGATCTGTCTACAGCCCATGGCCATTTCAGACCTGGGGGATCGATATTCTGGGGCCTTTCCCTTTGGCGGTACGACAGATGAAGTACCTTGTGGTTGCCATAGAATATTTCACGAAGTGGATTGAGGCCGAACCAGTGGCACATATCACACCCATAAAATCCAGCACTTCATGTGGAAAAACATAGTGTGCCGCTTCGGAATCCCGAAGAGGTTGGTATCCGATAATGGTACCCAGTTTGCAAGTCAGCAATTGGGCAAGCTATGTACGGAGCTGGGATAAAGCAAGTATTTACATCAGTAGAACGCCCCCAAACGAATGGACAAGTCGAGTCAGCCAACCGAGTTCTGCTCAGAGGTCTGAAAAGAAGACTGGACAAAGCCAAAGGGACCTGGGCAGAAGAAGTTCCTAGAATCGTGTGGGCCTACCACACTACCCCTCAGTCCACAACTAAGGAAACGCCATTCAGATTGGTGTATGGTTCGGACGCTATGATCCCAGTAGAAATCCAGGAAAACTCACCACGTTTCTAGAACTTCAGGGTCGAGGACTCGAATGAGGAAAGAAAGGTGAACTTGGACCTACTGGATGAAGTGAGAGAGAAAGCAAGGATTAAAGCTGAAGCCTTGAAAAGGAGGGTGCAATACAAGTACAACTATAAGTTGAGACCTCGGCAGTTCCAGGTTGCCGACTTGGTGATGAGGAAGGCCCACCCGTACCAGTTAGAAAACAAGCTATCTCCCAAGTGGATCGTGTTAGAATATATGGCTTTAAACGAGAGGGGGGGGGGTGAATTGTTTAAAGGGGGTTTTTGAAAACTTTTTCATCTAAAACAAACAGTTTATACTGCTTCACTCTTAAACCAAGAGCTACATCCAGTCCTCAGAAGCCACTAGACAATCCACTAAGCAATCAAAACAGATTACACACAAACCACCAAAGAAGTGACCTTGAACCCTTCAAGAAACACATTTCCTTTAGCACAACACACACCAAGAATGTTGATCTTGACAACCTCAAGAGCACACAACACTCCTTGGCAACAACACCAGAATTTACAAAGTATTCAGAAAGAATTACACTTGTTTACAGAACAATCTGAAATCAATACAAATGTAATCTTATTCCACTCTCTCTTGAGAAAACCAAAGCTGAATGTGAATGTTCAAAAACTTGAAAGCAATCTTTCACAACTAAAAAACTCAAATCTGTTTTTCTTGTTTGTTATAAAACATAAACAAACTATTTATAGCTTTCAAAGATTGGTCAAAGCATTTAATAAAGGAGCGTATTCAGTTGAAAATCATTTAAAGCACACTCAACTAACAAAACATAATTCAGTTAGGATTTTCAAACAAACAATCGATTGAAATCATGAAAGAATCGATTGTTTTGGTTTGACAGCAAGTCAACCAACCAAAACAGTTTTCAACCTTTTCAAAAATACGTAAGAGTAAAACAATCGGTTGTTTCGACAAAACAATAGGTTGTTTTTCACTTAGTTTAAAAAAAACTTTAATCTTAAAAGGTTTTAAAAACACTTTAGCTTTAGATTCAACAAAGAGTGGATTACACAAATAAACTACCTAGATCCTATCCTAAACATAACAGCAACTCCAACCTTGCATCAAACACATGGATTTGGATTCTTCAAAGCCTTTGATCACTCTTGATCAACAATCTCCCCCTATTTGATGAAGACAAATCCCTGGTTACTTGTGTTGGACTTGTTTGAATCTGAAGCAGTTCCTGCAAAACAAAGTTTATGCAATACACAACATCTATAGCAGCAGGTTAGAATAGCACATTTAGCTTGTTTTCTGGATAACCAATTCAACAAAGAAAACCAGCCAAAAAGGCAAACCATAAAGCATCAACAGCAGCAGAAGAATTAAAAATCACTTAAACAAATAGAGTTTGCAGAGTTTTAGACAACACAACACAAAATTCTCCCCCTATTTGTCTTCACAAATAGACTTTAGGAAGAGATAAAATAGAAATTGTTCCAGATAAAGCAGAAAATTAAAAGAAAGAGCAGTAAAACTTCTACAGAGCAAAAACAATCGGTTGTTTTGAGCATTCAACCAGTTGTTTTTCTTCAGTCATCCTTGGTACATTGCAGCTCAAAGATCTGGTTCTGAACAACTTCAATTTGTTCATCCAGGGTCTGAAAATGAGTGTCCATGCTCTGGAATCTTTTGTCAATGTTTTGGAAATTTGTAACACAAAGATCATGGAGATTTCTTTGATTTTCAGCTAAGCCGTCAAGTCTATCCACCATGTATCTTTCAAAAGAAGATGTACCGTCCCGTACCCGGGCGTTGACAAAGTCAAGGTCAAAGTCAGCGTCAAGGTCAAAGTCAACATAAGGCGTCGCCTAGGCGAGGCGACGCCACGTGCAAGGATCGCCAAGGCAAGGCGTCGCCAAGGTAGGGCGTCGCTAAGGTAAATGTCACAAGAGCAAGGCAACCACAGTGTTGCTCCCCGATACCCATGGGTAGGAAAGACCATGGAGGGAGTGACGCCATGGGAAGGCCTCAAACCCCGATAACTCGGGGTAGCAATAAAGGGAAGAGAAAGGTGGCTTCAAGGCCATAGTACTAGCGCCAGTGGAGAGCAATCTGACTCGTGAAGTGCCCATGTCGCCCCAGAGAAGCCCTTGGGATAGTTACGACTCATGAGAAGGGTCACGCCCAGGGGTAGCCAGGTGCTGGGTACGAGAGGAAAGTAGATACGCTCTCAAAGCGAGTGACTAGAGGTTTGGGGGCATGAGTTGGCACCCAAAAAGTCACCCCTTGCGCAGATGCACTCCCAGGAAGGAGGGCTCACACGATGAAATACACCTAGGTGGGGTCACGGTGTTGTGAGGCCCTCCACGTTTAATAGCTGCCAAGTCAGAATAGAAACATCAATTTGTCAAGTATAAGGTAATTAAAGCTATTTAATAAAGTTTACGTTTTGAGCGTTTAAGGTACTTTAAATGCTCCCAGCGGTTTAAACATCTTAAAGGCGCTGGACGTTTCATAACCTTAAATGCGCTTTAAGACGCTTTAAATGCTAGAGTAGTTTAAATAGAACCTTGGACGTGGGAAACAGGGTTCGAACTTTTGGCAGACTTTCCCAGGATACACTCTAGTTGCTTGCTCGAGTCTTGAGGCTACGCACAAGGGACTAGAGAAGGGTTGTTTGGGGGCATAAGTTGGCACCCAAAAAGTCACCCCTTGCGCAGATGCACTCCCAGGAAGGAGGGCTCACACGATGAAATACCCCCAGGTGGGGTCACGGTGCTGTGAGGCCCTCCACGTGTAATAGCAGCCAAGTCAGAATAGAAACATCAATTTGTCAAGTATAAGGTAATTAAAGCTATTTAATAAAGTTTACGTTTTGAGCGTTTAAGGTACTTTAAATGCTCCCAGCGGTTTAAACATCTTAAAGGCGCTGGACGTTTCATAACCTTAAATGCGCTTTAAGACGCTTTAAATGCTAGAGTAGTTTAAATAGAACCTTGGACGTGGGAAACAGGGTTCGAACTTTTGGCAGATTTTCCCAGGATACACTCTAGTTGCTTGCTCGAGTCTTGAGGCTACGCACAAGGGACTAGAGAAGGGTTGTTTTCCAGAAGGAGAAAAGATACACAATACACAGTTTCGTTTACCACCTTCAGAGTGCCATTCACGGTGCTCCGATACGGAGGTGCAGAGTTTTTGGTGTTTCTCGCTAGTTGACGTGAGCGTCGGAGTGCAAACGGCCGCTAGGGCGCCCTTTTGTCCTTCCTTACAGGTATCCACAGGTAGCCCGAGGGAAGGTGTCCCTAGCTGACGGGCAAGGTTGCGCACAAAGACGTCCCAGGTCAACCGGCCGGAACAGAAGACATTGAGGGAATCCCACCCCCTTGATGTCCAACACTTGTTCCAGCATCAAAGTTAGTTGCAGGCTGTTCTTCATTGTGAATATTCATATCAACAGCTTGATCGTCTTCATCAAAATCAGTAGCTACAACACTTGAGGAATCACCATGATCACCAAATTTGCTTACCCATCTTCCATTTATCTTGGTGAAACCCATTTTGCTTAGTGAACCATTGTTCACTTCTTGTGTTGATTTTACCAACTCAGAGGTTTGATCTTCAAGATTCACTTCAAAATAGAGTAGAAATTAAGAAATTAAAACAGCATAGGGGTAATGGTAGTCACTTAACCTCATGGACTTTTACATATGCTCTTTGATGATATGAATCCAATTGATCTTGACTTTCTTCATGATGTAGTAGATATAGACAAGATCTTCTTCTATTAAAACAAAAATGGTTGTTGTTCTGTCCGGTTGACCGGGACGTCTTCGTGCGCGACCTCAACCGTCAGCTAGGGACTCCTTCCCACTGGTTGCCTGTGGATTCCTGCAAAAAAAGCGGACAAAAAGGCGCCCTAGCGGCCGTGTGCACTCCGACGCTCAAGTCTGCCAGCAAGAAACACCAAAACTGTCCACCTACGTGTCTGAGCACCGCGTATGGTACTCTGAAGGTGGTAAAAGAACTGTGTATAGGTGTGTGTTGTCCCCTTCAGGCAAAAATATTCCCCAGTCACTTGTACGTAACCTTGAAGCACGAGCAAGCAACTAGAGAGTTCTCTGGTAAATTTGCCGAAAGTTCCAACCCTTTTTCCAACATTCTCCGCGCTATTTAAACTACCCAAGCATTTAAAGCGCCTTAAAGCGCTTTTAATCACAAACGTAACGCACTCATTAAAGCGCTTAATTAGAAAACGTAGCGCATTTAAGACGTTGAAACGCTCGGGAGCCATTATAGTACCTGAATGCTCGAAAGGGAAACTGTATTGAATAACTTTTAATTACCTGGCACCTGACTAAAGGGTGTTTCTATTCTGGCATGGCTTTCGTACACGTGGAGGGCCTCACGACGCCATGACCCCATCCGGGGACGCTTCTGCCCATCTGGGGACGTTTCTACGTGTGAGTCCTCCTGCTGAGAGTGCTACTGCGCTAGGGGTGACTTTTTGGGCGCCAACTCATGCCCCCAAGTATCTAGTCACTTACTTTGAGAGCGTATCTGCCTTCCTTTTGTACTCTGCACCCGGTTGCCCTGGGCGTGACTTTCCTCTTGAGTCGTATCTGCCCCACGGGCGTCTCTGGGGCGGCAGAAGCACTTCACGAGTCAGGCTGCCCTTCACTGGTACTATTACTATGGCCTTGAAGCCACCTTTTCCTTCTCTTTATCGCTGCCCCGAGCTATTGGGACCTGAGGCCTTCCCACGGCGTCGCTCCCTCCATGGTCTTTCCTACCCATGGGTATCGGGGAACCACACCGTGATTGCCTTACTTTAGCACTGTTTAATCTGGCGACGCCCTGGTTGGGCGACGCCTTCACCTAGGCGACGCCTTGCCTTGGCGACGCTTCCTCTTGTCGTCTCTCCGCCCGGGCGACGCCTTGCGTTGACTTTGACCTTGACTTAGTCAACGCCCGGATACGGGACGGTACACAAGCCCCCCAGTCTTAAGCCGAAGACTTGTCTTCAGCGTCAAGACTAAAGCCTCGCCCACGCCGTCCACGTGCCATCCGGATGACGTGTCATTTTCTGCTGACTCAGCAATTCTTCGAATTACTAACGTGACATTTTCTGAACCACAGGGGTATTCTTAATTTCTGATTGGACATCCCCTGAAATGAGGATGATAATACCTTTTGGGCTACCCTTGATCGCGCGCCACGTGGCCCATCGCGCGACCATCCTCCAGGGACCTCTGCGTTTCCCTTGGGTAATTGATCCCCTGACACGTGGCACGATCCCACGGCCCTAGGTTAGCGCCTCTCGAGTTGCGAAATGTAACGTTTAAGTTACTCCAAACCCCGCGCTCACCCTACTGTTACATTCATTCACTCTGCAACTCCGCACTGTTCATCACCTTCGAAACCCCTTTTCCCTGTAATCGCGATTCTCTCCTTGTTGCGCTCGTCTACTGCCTCCATTCCAATAACAAAGGTACGATCTCGGGTATTCACGACTCTTCCCTTTCGTCGCATTATAGGATTCATTGAACTGCCTGGGACTGTTGTTATTCTCGTATTACTGCATTTCTCCTCTTCTTTTTCCTCCTCTGATTTTTCTTGCATTGGTGACGCTTCCTGGGGCTCTTTCCCCTTCTTGCCATGGCTAAACTTGCTAAACCCTTTTTCCTCTCTTCTTTCTCCAGCTATCTATTTTCACCATGACGTGCGCGAACGCGGAGCCTGATTCTTCTCCCACGACCCCCAAGTCCAACTACAAAGCCTTCTACCCCTGGGCCCCCGATGAGCTCCTGAGTGAATGCACCAGCCTGACTTCCTTCCAGGACCTGGAAGCTCACCGGGGGGATCCCCATTTGTACAACTTTAACGCCTTCTGCCGCACCCACGACGCCCACATATCCGTCCGTCCCGGCAGGCCTGGGGAACCTGTTTGTTTGGACGACAAACCTAGAAAGGGGAAACCCTTCTTCTTCATGTACCAGACCGTGTTCAAGCGCGTAGGAGTGCGTCTCCAATTCACTTCCTTTGAACGGGAGCTTCTCACTGAAATCAATACTGCCCCCGCCCAGCTTCATCCCAACAGCTGGGCATTCGTGCGGGGCTTTCAAATTCTTTGTGGATACCTGGGCATCCCCCCTTCTGTAGATATCTTCCTGCATTTCTTTGAGGTGAAGAAACAGGGGAAAAGCTTCTGGGTAAGCTTTTCCGGGATCGCAGGCAGGATCCTCCTATCCCTCTTCCAGAATTCTTACAAGAACTGGAAAGGGAAATTCTTCAGGGTGTGCAGCGCCAAGCACGATCCCACAGCTTTGGATGGCTTCCCCCTTTACTGGATGGAGCGCCCTAAATTGCTCAGGGCCAAGACCCTGGAAGAGCTATCTCCCGCCGATAGGGAGGTAAGCAAAGCCTTGGCTGGGTTGGGGATCGTTTTTGATACCTTGAAGCTGGTCGCTAGCGAGTACAATGCTCACGCCCTGACCACCTACTTTGGTAAGGGGCTCTCCCCTCATCCTTTTGTTGTGAACAGCTTGCTATCGAACATTGGTTCCCCTGGACTCTTATACTCATTTTATATTGTGCTATGTTGCTTGCATTTCACGCCTCCATGTGTGTTGTAATTTTGCATAGTTACTTTGGTCTTAATTCTTGCTGTTTGGTCAATCTTGATGTAGGATCGGTGATGGGCGCTTCAAAGAGAATGATGCTGGCGAAGGCAATGAAGGAGGCACGGGCCGCTAAGGCGGGCGCCTCCTCCACCCTTGCTGCTGATCCGGTTCCCCCACCGACTCTGTCGCCACCTCCTCCGATCACTGTCGAGGCTATCTCGAGTTCACCTCCGTCATCTCCTCGCAGCCTTGCAGCACTTCAGACTCCTCGCTCTCCTCTACCCGTCGCCGCTGTTCCCCTAGCCGCGGCCTCGTCACCGGCTCCAACCCCCCTTGACAAAGGGAAACGGGTTTTGGAGGTTCTAACAGATGATGAGGACTCAGAAGGCGTGGCTCCCTTCAGAAGAAGAAAATATGCGCGGGTTCCTCTTTCGGTAGAGGCGTCGCCCCAGGGAGGGAACCCCTTCATGGATAACCCTCCGAGCGCAACCTCACTCCCTCCCATGACACTCCACGAGGAAAGGGGCGAAGGCGCCGAATCTGCCCCGCCTCCGCCGCCGGCAGAAACCATTGCTTCCCCTGCTTCCGTCGCTGCCGCCCCTGACTTCATCGCCATCCCTCCTCCGATTATGCATCTAATGAGGGGCTTCAGCGGCGGGACTCTGCCAGAGGGTACAGACAGGAAGGAAGGCATGCCCTTCTACCTGGGGGCCTTCCTGGCGGTGGCCCTTGAATGGCGCGCCCAGGCCAGAAACGCGGTCTTGCAATCTCAAACTCTCCAGGCCTTGGAAACAAAGGCAACTACCCTGGAAGAGGAAATGAGGACCCTGGGACGCCAGAACGAAGCTTATCAAACTTCTCTGAAACAAATACAAGAGTCCAAAGCAGAAACTGAGAGGCAACTGGCAGAGGCATTGGAGCTCCAGGCTGGCTTCTACACTCGGGAAGTTGCTCTTCAAGTCCAGGTAACGGGTCTTCAGGAACTGGTCAAAACGAATGCAGAAACTCGAAAGGACCTAAAGGACCGTTGCTGCGAACAGGCTGCCAAGATGGAGCGGATGGAGGGGGAAATGGCCACGCAGGCCAAAGCTATGGACCTTCTCCGGGCTGACTACGACAAATTACAGGTCGAGGTCAGTCGACTTCGCGTTGAGAAGGAGGCTCTATAGAAGCAGGTGGCCTCTTGGGATGCCGCCGTTGAGGAGCTGGAGAAGGAGAAAAAGTCCCTTATCCAGGAGATGGCGGGTACTTTCGAGGAGGGGTTCCAAGAGGCTCTGACCCAGGCGTCCTGTGAGAACCCTGGCATCAATATTTCAAACTGCGACCCCATGCACCATGTCGTCGACGGGAAGGTCGTGCCCATGGACGTGGATGACTGAACCGCTGCCTCTCAACCGCCACCTTTAGCTTCACGCTTAACTGCTTTATACTTTTCCTTCGTCTTTGATTTTATCTGTTAAAATTTGTAATTCTTTGAACTACCCGCACTCTTGTTACTGATTTGGGGCGTGCGCATGATTCCCTTTATGTCTTTGCCATATACGATTCTGCTTGTGCGATCTCATTCCCATCTTTTACCTTCGCGCGCTTCGATCATTTTATCTGTGTTCTGCCCATTTCTTTCACTTCGTTGGGCGGCTTTGTATGACCGAGAAAGGTCGCGTGCCAACCCTCACGCCCGTGGAGAGGCTCACCTAGTGACGCCGTATCGTCCACGAGGTATTTCTAACACCGAAACGGTCATCTCCCTGATTCTTAGCCCCCGGCGCCCACGCCTAAGGAGAGGCCTGCTACAGCAGTGCCGTATCGTCCCCGGTTGTCTAAAACGTCGAGTGCTTTGGGGGGGTTCGTTCCCTCTACGGTTTTTCCTTCCCATAGGTATCGGGGAACACCCTGCCAGTAATTCACTGGTGTTTGGCGATCTTATCTCCCTCCACAGTCTTTCCTACTCGTGGGTATCGGGGAAATAATGCCAGCAACTAACTCTGCTTCCTTCACTTTCGTCTCCCTCCACAGTCTTTCCTACCTGTGGGTATCGGGGAGGCGACGCCAGTTGGTATTTGGGTTGGCGACGCCCGTGACGTCTCACACTGGCGTCGCCCTTCACGTCCTTCCGGGCGACGCCTCGGGCGTTACCTTTACTTCGACATTGACTTTGATTCTTGCCTTGGTCGATGCCTGATGACAGCGAAGAGCTCAAGGCTTTGTCTGTGCCATCCACGTGGCGCTTCTTGTATAGCTGATGGGACGTTCCGTCATTCGACTTGATGCACGTGGCGCTGCTTGTATGGTTGATGGGGCATCCAGTCATTCCATTAAGTTCTGACTCCTGCTGTACCCCTAACTCACTTTCGACGGCGCATCGTACCACTGGATATTCTGCTGATACGACGTTTTCTGATTTGAGCCAGTGGCGCCAGCGTCATCCTTTCATCTTCTGCCACGTGTATCAATCGTGCGGTGCATCCATTCGCTTCGTTTGACGCTCTACCCGCTTTATTTAACTCTTCAAACTCTGGAACTATCTTCATCATTTTCTCACTCTTCATAACCTACTTGCGTTCTTTCTTCTTGCACCTTTCCTTCTTACACCCTTTCTTCTCTGACGGAGGGTTGTTCCAGCCTTCGCTTCCCTCGCTCAACTCTTGCATTTCTGGCAGTTCTGATCTTGTTAAAGAATGTCGTCTCACGCTGCTTCCTCCAGGGTTCGCCCCAAAGACTTGTACCCTTGGGCTTTGAATGAACTTCTTGACGAGTGTTCATGCTTACTCTCTACCAGGGCCATACGGGAGCACAAAGGGGAGTCATGTTCTTATGACCACCGGGCCTTCGCGAGGAGGCATGATGACGATATCGTTGTGCTCCCTTGCACTCTGGGGGAGCCAGTGTGTGGAGACGAACGGGCCAACGACGGGGTCCCTTTCTTTTACTTTTACCAGGTGGTGTTCAAGACCATCGGGGTGCGCTTACCCTTCTCTTGGTTCGAGAAGGAACTGCTGACGGAGATCAACGTTGCTCCGGCCCAGTTATACCCCAACAGCTGGGCCTTTGTCAAAGCCTTCGATGTTCTCTTCGGGTTTTTGGGTTGTCCACCCTCGGTTGACCTCTTTCTTCACTTCTTTGAGGTGAAGAGGCATAGACACAACCTCTGGGTAACTCTCAGCAATGTACCCAGAAGAGTTCTCTTCACACCCTTTCAAAGCTCGTTCACGGGGTGGAAAGGCCGGTTCTTCAAGATCTGTCGTACTGATCTTGTTCCCGACGCTCTGGATGGGTTTCCGCTGTACTGGGTGAGAGAGGAAAAGGTCCTCAAAGCCAAACCCCTCAAGAATCTGGCTCCAAGTGATCAAATAGCTTGCCGGATTCTTGCTGAGGCGGGAGGTTTTGACCCTGCTACGGTGATCAGCCTGGAGTTCAACGCTGGGACTCTTGAGAAGTACATATGTAAGAACCACTGCCTTAGGAAACTCGGCCTTCGTTACTTTCTAATTGTGCCTGTCTTTCTTCATGGTGTCTCTAACACGCCTTTTCCCCTGGTGCAGGTTCGAAACTAAACCAAGAAAAGAGGACACGACTTACTCGAGCGCTGCGGGCTGGAAAAGGGGCTTCGCCTTCCTCCAGTGATGACTCTGATGAGCGCTGAGAAATGGCTTGTTCGTGTTTTTGCATGATTTGTAGCGTTTGCTTCGTTTGTGCTGCTCCCATTGTATTGAACATTGCTTGTAACAACAACTTTTCAATGTCATACTTGATTTTTGTAATGCTACTTCACTTTGCATATGCTTCATGTACTGCACGTTTTCCTTTCGTCTCGTTCTTCCAACGATGCATGTCTTCACTTGGGCGACGCCTGCTCAGGGCAACGCCCTTATCTGGGTGGCGCCTTCTTTCTGGGCGACGCCATGACCTAGGCGACGCCTTCTTTCTTGGCGACGCCACGGCCTAGGCGGCGCCTCACATAATCTTCAAACAAGGAAAGATAAAGGCTGAAAACCAAGGCACTTCTTTTTCTCAAACTGGTTTTTCCTTTTATTAGGGTGACCTCATTAAAAAACCCCCGAGAGGGAAAAAAGAGCGTCCCCTTCAACTAAGTTGTTACATACTGCTTACATAAGTCAACTGAAATAAAATTTTAAGTTGGCTGCATTCCAACTGCACGGGATGGGCCCTCCATCTAAAGTCTCCAGGTTGTACGAACCGTTGCCCTTAGCCTCAGTAACTCTGAAGGACCCGGTCCACTTGGGAGACAGCTTATTCTCCAACTCGTATGGGTGAGCTTTCCTCATCACTAGGTCGCCAACCTGAAACTGTTGCGGCTTTACCTTAGAGCTATACTGCCGCTCTACTCTTCTCTTCGTCGCTTCAGCTTTTATTCTGGCTTCTTCCCTGGCTTCTTCTAGCAGATCCAGGTTTACCCGCCTCTCTTCATTGGACTCCTCCACCACAAAGTTTTGAAAACGTGGTGAGCTTTCATGTATTTCTACTGGAATCATCGCGTCCGACCCGTACACCAAACTGAAGGGCGTCTCCATAGTAGAGGATTGGGGCGTGGTGTGATATGCCCATACAATCCTTGGCACCTCTTCCGCCCACGCCCCTTTGGCTTTCTCTAACCTTCTTTTTAACCCCCTCAGCAGAACTCTGTTTGCCGACTCTACTTGTCCATTGGTCTGGGGTGTTCAACCGACGCGAACACTTGTTTGATTCCTACTTCAGCACACAGATTTCTCAACTGCTGACTGGCAAACTGGGTCCCGTTGTTAGATATCAGGCGCCTAGGTACGCCAAAGCGACACACAATGTTTCTCCACACGAAATGCTGTACCTTATGCGCAGTGATCTGTGCCACGGGCTTTGCCTCTATCCACTTAGTGAAGTATTCGATGGCGACGATCAGATACTTCATCTACCTGATTGCCAGTGGGAAAGGGCCTAGGATGTCAATTCCCTATGTATAGAAAGGCCACGGGCTGTATATGGACCGCAACTCTTCTGGTGGCGCCTTGTGCCAATCGGCGTGCTTTTGGCATTGCCTACACCGCTGGGCGTGCCGTGCGCAATCCTCTTTCACTGTTGGCCAGAAGAAACCTGCGCGTACTACCTTGGAGGCTAAGGATCTTCCCCCTACATGGCTTCCGCAGATGCCTTCGTGTAGCTCCGCCATTATCCTGGTGCACTCATCGCCACTGACGCATGTTAGGATAGGGTGAGTGAAGCCGTGCCTGAACAGCACCCCATCCACCAAAGTATATCTTGCGGTATTTCTTTTGACTTTTTTACCCTCTTCAGGGTCCACTGGGAGAGCCCCATCTCCCAGGTATCGCTTATAGGGCGTCATCCAGGTGTCTCCCTTGGACAAAACACATACCTGCATCTGCTCTTCCTCAGGCACACCCGTGAACATGCGTATCTTGGGTCAAAGAGGAATGACTCCTCGGCCTTCCCCTTGATGTATAAATCTGGAGGACATCCACCCTGTTGTCTTCCACGAAACGACGCGGAGCTTTGAGAGTCTCCTGGATCACTGTCCTCTGTCTACCCCCCTTGCCTGAGCTGGCCAGCTTTGCGAGCAGGTCAGCTCTGGCATTCTGCTCCCTCGGGACGTGTATCAACTCAAGAGCGTTGAACGCCCCCCTCAACAACTGGACGTATTTTAGATACGCCGCCATCTGTGGGTCCTTCGCCTGGAACTCACCCGACATCTGCCCCGTAATCAACTGAGAGTCGTTCTTCACCAGGAGGTTCTGTGCGCCCATCTCCTTGGCCAAGAGCATTCCTGCTATCAGGGCTTCATATTCTGCCTGATTGTTACTTGCCTTGAAGGCAAAACGCAAGGCCCGCTCGATCAGTATGCCGTCGGGTTCCTCCAAGACTATTCCTGCACCGCTCCCATGTTGGTTTGAAGAGCCATCAACCGAGAGCAGCCACTGCGAACTCGCTTCCACCTCTTGCTCACCTCCGGGCGAAAGTTCTGCTACAAAATCTGCGTACACCTGCCCTTTGATGGATCCTCTAGGCTCGTACTGGATGTCGAATTCTGACAGTTCCACTGCCCAGCGTACCATTCTTCCTGCCACATCGGGTTTCTGCAGCACTTTTTGTATAGGGAGATTGGTCATCACCACCACCGTAAAACTGTGGAAGTAATGACGGAGCCTCCTAGCAGAGAACACTACTGCCAGCGCCGCCTTCTCTAGTGCTTGGTACCTCGTCTCAGCCCCCTGTAAGGCCTTGCTTACGAAGTAGATGGGCTTCTGACTCTGGTCCTGCTCTTGGACCAACACAGAACTGATGGCCCGCTCCGTTACAGTAAAATACAACCGGAGGGGCACGCCCGTTACCGGCTTGCAGAGGACCGGTGGCGTCGCCAGGTACTCCTTCAGCTTAATGAAAGCCGCTTCGCATTCATCAGTCCATGCAAAGCGACTGTTTCTCTTGAGGCACTGGAAGTACGGGTGCCCCTTTTCTCCTCCGGCGAAAACAAACCTCGAGAGCGCCGCCATCCGCCCTGTCAACTGTTGCACCTCCTTTACCGATGTCGGGCTCCGCATGGCGATAATAGCCGCACATTTGTCGGGGTTCGCCTCTATCCCCCTCTCGGTGAGCAAAAAACCCAAGAACTTACCGGCCTCTACACCGAAAACACACTTCTCGGGGTTCAACATGAGGCGGTACTTGGATATTGTGTGGAACAGCTCCTCCAGGTCTGCCATGTGCTGCACCCTATTTTGCGACGCCACCACCATGTCGTCTACATAAGCGTACACATTCCTCCCAAGCATTGGCGCTAGGACCTTGTCCATTAGCCTCTGGTACGTGGCGCCCGCATTTTTCAGCCCGAAGGGCATCACCTTATAGCAGTAACTGCATGTCTCAGTCATGAATGCAGTCTTGCTCTCGTCTCCTGGGTGCATCTTGATTTGGTTGTACCCTGTAAAGGCGTCCAGGAAACTTAGCACCTTGCTGCCGGACGCACTATCTACTAAGGCGTCGATGCTGGGCAGCGGATACGAGTCTTTTGGGCATGCCTTGTTCAGGTCCGTGAAGTCAACACACATCCTCCACTTTCTGTTCGCCTTTTTCACCAAGACGACGTTGGCGAGCCACTCAGGGTACTGAATCTCCCTGATGTGGCCAGCGCTCAGCAGCTTCTGCGTTTCGTCTTTCACCACCTGTTGTCGTTCCTCATTGAACTTTCTCCTTCTCTGACGCACGGGGCGGACCGTGGCATCCATGCTGAGGTGGTGACACAGGAAATCGGGGTCGATGCCTGGCATGTCCGAGGAGGACCATGCGAAGGCGTCCAGGTGGCGCGAAATCACTTCTGCCACCCCCTCCTGTTCTTCTGGGCTTAGCGAACTTCCTAACTTGAAAGTCTTACCGCCAATCTCCCTTTCTACGGCGCTAGCCGTAGGCTGCTCCCTGCTATTATCTTCGACAGGCGCCGCCTCTTCCACGGGCGCCGCCTCTTCCATGGGCGTCGCCTCTTCCACAGGCGCCGTGTTGTCAGGGCCTCCCTCCGTTTGCACATTTGCTTCGGGCATCGCCCTCTCCGCTATGACCTCTTCAGGCATCAGCCCAGCGGGCGTCGCCTCAATCATCGTCGCGTCCACACTCGGCGGACGTTCATACACCATGAATACGCCTCTCTTCGTTTTCAGGCTATTTTCATAGCATTTCCTAGCCTCCTCCTGGTCTGACCTGATGACTATCACCCGGCCACTGAGGTCCGGCAGCTTCATCTTCATGTGACGGGTGGAGGACACCACGCTCAGACGGTTTAACGCCGGTCTGCCCAGCAAAATATTGTAGGCAGAATTAGCATTCACGACGAGGTACCGGATGCTCTCGGTACGGGAGGCCTCTCCGTCTGTGAACGTAGTCCTCAGCTCCAGGTACCCCCGGACTTCTACCTGGTTATCCCCGAACCCATACAAACATCCCGTATAGGGACTCAGCAGATCGGGGGACAACCGTAACTTATTAAAGGTCGACAGAAACATGACGTCTGCCGAGCTTCCTTGATCAACAAGCACTCTGTGGACCTTCCTTCCAGCTGTGACGACTGAGATGACAACGGGGTCGTTGTCGCGGGGTACCACATCTCGGAGGTCTCTTCTTGTGAACACAATATCTGACTCCCAAGGCTCCCCCGAGAGCCTCTCTTCGATTGAATTCACCCCCCTCGCGTATTTCTTCCGCTGGGAGGCGGTGGGTCCTCTGCCGGAAAAACCTCCAGCAATGGTGTGGACCTCGCCAAGCACTGGCATCTCGTGTGCTGGCTCATCTGCCGGCGGCGGCAAGGTGGCTGTCGTTGTGGAATCTGCGACATAATCTTTCAAAAACCCAATCCTCACCAGCTCATCTAGCTGGTAGCCCAACGACAGGCAATTATCAATTTGGTGCCCGAAAGCCTCGTGGAATTCGCACCAAGAGTCTTTACGGGGCCCTAACACCTTGTCGGTCTTCGCCGGTCGCCTCAGCCTCTCAGCTATGTTGGGCACGGCGATCAAATCCTTCAACTCAACCACGAAGTTGTACCTCGCCGGTCTTGCTCTTTCTTTGGCGGGGCGTTCGCCTCCTGCTGGGCCTCGAGGCTGGGGCTTTCTGGCCTCGTAGGGGCGTCTCGCCTCTGGCTTCTTTCTCCCCGTCATGGTCTCATTGACTCTGACGGGTTGAACTCGCGCCGGTCCCCTCGGGCGTGAGGGCACGGCGCTGGTGCGCTTCACACATACCTCCCCTTCCGAAGCAATATGCTCTACCGCCCTGCGCCGTAATTCAGCGAAAGTCCTAGGGCGATTGCGGATAATGGATTCTCCGAAGGGGCCGGGGCACACGCCTTTCACAAATGCGTACATGATCATAGGCTCCTCTGTTGTGCCAACCTTCACGACCTGGGCCCCGAAGCGATTTATATACTCCTTCAAGGTCTCCCCCTGATACTGCTTCACGTCGAACAGGTCGTAGGAGACCGGCGGCGGGGCCTTGTTGGCTAAGTACTGTTCTCGGAACAATCGCGACAATTGGCGGAAAGATGTGATATGACCTTCTGGGAGGCTAATGAACCAGTCCATAGCCATCCCGGTCAGGGTGCTCATGAAGAGCTTGTACTTGGCAGCATCAGAACCGCCTATCAGGACCATCTGCGTGTGAAATGCAGCCAGGTGCGTCTCTGGGTCCTCCATCCCGGTGAAGATCACCTTGGGTCCCGCGAACGTGTTCGGGATCGCTGCGTCTAGGATCTCCTGTGAGAAAGGAGTGGAAAACTCCCTTGGTGGGGAATGGTTCTCCATCTCGTCATGCCCAGGCCGCCTCCTATCGTTTCTCAGGCCCTGGCGCAACTCCTCATTCACACGGTGGAGCTCTTCGTTCCGCTCATGCGAGGCGTCAAGGTCTGCCTGCATGCGTTCCTGCTCCATTTTCGAATCCGCCATGTCCTGCTGCAGCCCCCTCATTATTTCCAGGACCTGCTGCATGGATAGGTCTGCTGGGACTGCGCGTGCTGCTCTTCGTCTGGTGGGGGCCATTGTCACTCTAACCTCCTTCAGCGCTACTGTAACCTGGTAGATTTTCTCGAACTTGTGATGGGGCTGATGTTTTATATCGGCCCCACGGTGGGCGCCAAATGTTCCGTCCGGTTGACCGGGACGTCTTCGTGCGCGACCTCAACCGTCAGCTAGGGACTCCTTCCCACTGGTTGCCTGTGGATTCCTGCAAAAAAGAGGACAAAAAGGCGCCCTAGCGGCCGTGTGCACTCCGACGCTCAAGTCAGCCAGCAAGAAACACCAAAACTGTCCACCTACGTGTCTGAGCACCGCGTATGGTACTCTGAAGGTGGTAAAAGAACTGTGTATAGGTGTGTGTTGTCCCCTTCAGGCAAAAATATTCCCCAGTCACTTGTACGTAACCTTGAAGCACGAGCAAGCAACTAGAGAGTTCTCTGGTAAATTTGCCGAAAGTTCCAACCCTTTTTCCAACATTCTCCGCGCTATTTAAACTACCCAAGCATTTAAAGCGCCTTAAAGCGCTTTTAATCACAAACGTAACGCACTCATTAAAGCGCTTAATTAGAAAACGTAGCGCATTTAAGACGTTGAAACGCTCGGGAGCCATTATAGTACCTGAATGCTCGAAAGGGAAACTGTATTGAATAACTTTTAATTACCTGGCACCTGACTAAAGGGTGTTTCTATTCTGGCATGGCTGTCGTACACGTGGAGGGCCTCACGACTCCATGACCCCATCCGGGGACGCTTCTGCCCATCTGGGGACGTTTCTACGTGTGAGTCCTCCTGCTGAGAGTGCTACTGCGCTAGGGGTGACTTTTTGGGCGCCAACTCATGCCCCCAAGTATCTAGTCACTTACTTTGAGAGCGTATCTGCCTTCCTTTTGTACTCTGCACCCGGTTGCCCTGGGCGTGACTTTCCTCTTGAGTCGTATCTGCCCCACGGGCGTCTCTGGGGCGGCAGAAGCACTTCACGAGTCAGGCTGCCCTTCACTGGTACTATTACTATGGCCTTGAAGCCACCTTTTCCTTCTCTTTATCGCTGCCCCGTGCTATTGGGACCTGAGGCCTTCCCACGGCGTCGCTCCCTCCATGGTCTTTCCTACCCATGGGTATCGGGGAACCACACCGTGATTGCCTTACTTTAGCACTGTTTGATCTTGCGACGCCCTGGTTGGGCGACGCCTTCACTTAGGCGACGCCTTACCTTGGCGACGCTTCCTCTTGTCGTCTCTCCGCCCGGGCGACGCCTTGCGTTGACTTTGACCTTGACTTAGTCAACGCCCGGATATGGGGCGGTACAGTTGCTCCCCCTTGGAGTTAGAATCCAAGTGACAATGAGAGCCAACACCCTTTCATCTAATTTCAGCCCTCCAACTAAACACGTTCTTACTTGACCTTGTGGATTCTTCAAACAGCTTTTGTAGTATTGATCTTGTTGAAATCTTCCACAACACCAATATTTCCTTTATTGGTTCTAAGACTAGCATACTTCAATCCCGTTACAGCAACCTATACATCATGGGTAATCTTCATGTCTACACCTTTCACATGTGAAACAAGATTGTTTTCTTCAGACTTTAAATTTGTATAGAACACCCGAATTAAATATGGATAAATGTTTCCCTTCATCTCCAAGAATCTTTTCAGCAGCTGATCCTTGAGAAGCATTCTCACATTGTCCAGCTTTTGGCTTTTCAACCAATCAAAGGAGACAACTTTTGGATTGTTGATCACTTTTGTACTTGTCTCAAAGCGATACCTCTCAATTAATTCATTATCTCCTGAAAACCAGCCCTCAAGCCTTCCTCCTGACCTTACAACCCTCGTTTTAATCCTCTTAGATGTAGGTGTAGTGGAATTCATGATAGCAGAATGAGACAAAGGCACACACACATAAGGAGAGAAAGAGATGTTGCAAGAGATGACCCAATTGGTTGTTTTTGTGAAGGAAAACAGCTGCAATAGATTTTATAGCAAGACAGAAACCTTCTTTGATCCTTTGGTGATTGCGGGTTTTAGTCTTCAAGACAGGAAAGTCCAAGCTCTGCACAAAGAATGTCAGAAAAGAGCAGAAAAACACATGGTCAACACATGTGACCTTTGACTAGACATAAAGGCTCTTGAATTTCCAAGATACAGAATATATTCCTTTATGACATCTTGTAACTTCCTCCAGAACCAAATCAGGATTTCAAGACTGCTTTATTGACTCAAGATCCCTTTTTAAATGAGATCTGCAACAGACATAATGCATGGAGAAATTAAAACAATTATTCACAGTGTTGTCAAAGAAGAAACAATCGGTTGTTTCGAGGAAACAATCAGTTGTTTTTCTGCAACAGTTTAACAGAATGTGATTTTCAAGCATAAACTGAGAAAGGTTGAAAACATATGTAATTGCTTATTTCAAAAAGAAATTAATCATGAATCATTAATTAAAAAGCAAAGATAAGGAGTCTTTTCCTTTTATGAAGTCCATTTAATGAGTCATTGTTTGTGATCAAGAATGCTTCTTTTGGCCTTTGAAATAGCTTGAACTGGTACACACCCTCAATTCAGTTCCAGTCACAATCCTTTTCTTCCTAGAACTTGATCAGATAACTTAGAGCTTCATGTTTCTCTAGTATCCTTGCATCAACATGAATTCAAGCAACAAGATTTGGTCCCCTTACAAATGTGGGTCCATTTGATTTATTTTTGTCATTTGAAACCTCACAACCTTTGGGAATCCATTTCATGAAACCTCTAGGAACAAAATATTTCCTTATTTTACATAATCTGACTGAATGGCCTCTTTTGATGCAATAAAAGCATGTAACAACCGGTTGTTTCGAGTTAACAATCAGTTGTTTTCCTGGCAGTTTTGAAACAGTCTTTAAAAACTTATCTTGCTTGTTCTGTGGATTAAAACAATCAGATCGGGGGAAAGGTCTTCAAGTTGGGAAGATCCTTGGAGGCTGAGCTTCAAGACCAGATTGCCAAGGTGATTGAGCGGCATCTGGATGCTTTCGCATGGTCTGCTTCAGACATGCCGGGAATTGACCCCGACTTCTTGTGTCACCATCTAGCAATGGACAACCAGGTCAAACCAGTGCGACAGAGAATAAGGAAGTTCAACGAGGAGAGAAGGCAGGCGATCAGGGATGAAACACAGAAGCTCCTCGCTGTAGGCCATATCAGGGAAGTCCAGTACCCTGAGTGGCTGGCCAATGTCGTGCTGGTGAAGAAAAGCAATGGGAAATGGCGCATGTGCGTCGATTTCACTGATCTGAACAAGGCTTGCCCAAAGGATTCGTATCCTTTGCCAAGCATAGACGCCCTGGTGGACAGTGCTGCAGGGTGCAAGTTGCTGAGCTTCCTGGACGCCTTCTCGGGGTACAATCAGATAAAGATGCATCCCATGGATGAGGAAAAGACCGCCTTCATGATGGAAAGATCGTGCTACTGCTACAAGGTGATGCCCTTTGGGCTGAAGAACGCGGGGGCCACGTACCAGAGGTTGATGGATCAGGTACTTGCACCAATGTTGGGAAGAAATGTGCAAGCGTACGTAGATGACATGGTCGTGACCTCGCTGGAGAAGAGCAAGCACGTTGCGGACTTGGAGGAGTTGTTCACCATAATCGCCAAGTTCAGATTGAAACTGAACCCCGAGAAGTGCATTTTTGGCGTGGAGGCGGGAAAGTTCTTGGGATTTCTCTTGACTGAAAGAGGGATAGAAGCCAATCCTGATAAGTGTGCTGCCATCTTGGCGATGAGGAGCCCGGCTACCGTGAAGGAAGTGCAGCAACTTACAGGTCAGATGGCCGCCCTGTCTCGTTTCGTATCAGCCAGCGGAGAGAAGGGCCATCCGTATTTTCAGTGTTTAAGGCGAAACAACAAGTTTGCCTGGATGAAGGAGTGTGAAGAGGCCTTCGTCAAGCTTAAAGAGTACCTGGCGAGCCCGCCGGTTTTGTGCAAACCGCTGGCAGGAACCCCCCTCAGGTTGTATTTTGCTGTAACTGAGAGGGCGGTAAGTGCGGTGCTCGCCCAAGACCAGGACCAGGCTCATAAGCCTATTTATTTCGTCAGCAAGGTGCTGCAGGGCCCGGAGGTGAGGTATCAGGCCTTGGAGAAAGCCGCGCTGGCTGTGGTATTTTCGGCGAGGAGGTTGCGCCACTATTTTCACAGTTTTACAATACTGGTGATGACCGACTTGCTCATCCAGAAGGTTTTGAAGAAGCCCGATGTAGCTGGGAGGATGGTGAAGTGGGCGGTCGAGCTGTCGGAGTTCGATATCAAGTATGAGCCCCGAGATCCGATCAAGGGGCAGATCTTCGCTGACTTCGTAGTCGAACTCTCTTCAAAAGCAGCACGAGTTGAGGGGGATGATTTCCGTTGGGTGCTCTCGGTGGACGGGTCATCAAACCAGCAGGGTAGCGGTGCTGGAGTCATCTTGGAAGGGCCCAACGGTGTGCTAATTGAGCAATCCCTGAGGTTCACCTTCAAAGCCAGCAACAATCAAGCAAAGTATGAGGCGCTGATCGCCGGAATCTTGCTGGCTAAGGAGATGGGAGCTAGGGTGCTGATGGCTAAGAGTGACTCACTGCTAGTCACGGGACAAGTAACAGGCGAGTTCCAGGCCAAAGATCCACAAATGGCGGCTTACCTGGAGTATGTGCAGGAGTTGAAGAGTTCCTTTGTCTCCTTTGAAGTGGTGCATGTGCCCAGAGAGTAGAATGCCCGAGCTGACTTGCTAGCTAAGCTCGCCAGTTCGGGCAAGGGGGGTAGGCAGAGGACGGTGATCCAAGAAACTCTAAAGACGCCTAGAGCATTTGTGGCAGATCACCTGGTTCTCCAAATAAGCAAGTCGGCGGAGAAAGCGGTGAGGAGTCACATGTCTCTGACTCAGGAGACCCTGAGATCGCCGAGAATAAGAGCATGTCGGGGAGAGAAGGTGAACATGACGCAGGTCTGCGCTACCCATGAGCCAGACACGTGGATAACGCAGTACCAACGATGCCTGGCAGATGGCCTCCTTCCGCTAGATCCGACGGAGGCTAGGAAGATAAAGAAGAATTCTAGCAAGTTCACAATGATTGATGGCGAGTTGTATAGGTTTGGGTTCACACACCCACTCCTGGAATGTGTGCACGGAGAGAAATGTACAAGAATCATGGCCGAGCTTCACGAGGGAGTATGCGGAAGTCACGTCGGGGGTCGAGCTCTGGCCGCAAGAACCCTCCGTGCAGGTTACTATTGGCCTACAATGAGGGAGGACTCCAAGAAGTATGCACAGTGTTGCAAGCAATGTCAGCAGCACGCCGATTGGCACAAGGCGCCTCCCGAGGAGTTGAAGTCGATTTACAGCCCTTGGCCGTTTCATACATGGGGGATCGACATTCTGAGACCGTTCCCATTGGCGATCAGGCAGATGAAGTACTTGGTGGTGGCAATTGAATATTTCACCAAGTGGATCGAAGCAGAACCAGTGGCCCAGATCACCGCACACAGGATCGAGAGCTCCGTGTAGAAGAACATCGTGTGCCGGTTTGGTGTGCCTAAACGCCTGGTGTCGGACAACGGGACTCAGTTTGCAAGTCACCTGTTGAAGAAGCTGTGTGAAGGGGTGGGAATTCAACAAGTATTTGCATCCGTCGAGCACCCTCAGACAAATGGCCAAGTGGAGTCCGCCAATCGGGTATTGCTAAGAGGTTTGAAGAGAAGGCTAGAGAAAGCCAAGGGATCGTGGGCTAAGGAGGTACCCCGTATAGTGTGGGCGTATCACACCACCGAGCAGTCAGGAACCCATGAGACCCTGTTTAGCTTGGTCTATGGGTGCGACGCAATGATTCCAGTGGAAATCCAGGAGAGCTCGCCGAGATTCCAGAACTTTGTAGCGGAAGATTCGAACGAGGAAAGAAGGTTGAATCTGGATTTGCTGGATGAGGTCAGAGAGGAGGCGAGATTAAAAGCTGAGGCAGTGAAAAGAAGGATTGAACGAAGATATAACTCGAAGGTGATGCCAAGGCAGTTCAAAGAAGGCAACCTGGTGATGAGGAAGGCCCACCAGTACGAGATGGCGAACAAGTTGTCGCCTAAGTGGACGGGACCGTTCAGGATAACCGATGATGTGATTCCACTAGCCATATAGAGAAAGGTTCTTGACCTTCTTAGGAATCACCTTGAGTTGGACATTATAGAGGCACTTTTCTTAGAGTTGGATCATTATTCTAAGACAAGAACTCACCAAAAACTAGTACCAAATCCCAAACTCATTTGGATGAACCAATTGTAGTCAAATTGAACTGAATAAGGAGGAAGAAAAAGCAATTGCACCGAACATATTACTTATGGAATGAATTGAACCGAACAAATGAGCTAGAAAAGCAAAGGAACAAGATGAATGGACTGAAATATAAAACTGCCGAACCAAAACTCATAAAAAACAGCAAGAACACCAAACCAAAACTCAAGAACACAAGCTAACAAAAACAATAGAAAGAGGAGGAAGGAAGGAGAAGAGAGTGCTCATGAAGATGGAAGAATGTTGGATGATCTCGCCACTAGAAGTGTGGAATGCTCCTAGATGAGAGTGATGCCGCCACTTGAGGACTCCAATGATCCATCAAGATAAGACTAGAGAAGAAGGCTCCAAAAGCTCTCCAAAGTTCACTCAAAATTTGAGTAGAGTTTTCTTAGATTAATTCCAATCTCCAATTTACAAAGAGAGCACCTCTATTTATAGCCTAAGGTGCTGAAATGTAAGCTACACAAATTCAAAAAACTCCCTCCCAAAAAGCTTCTAGAATTTGCGCCTAAAACAAAGCATGAGGAAGGTGTGATCCTTTCTCTCACTTTGGCACCTCCTTATTTACTCCTACACCTATCTACTAACACACCCCCCTAAGACTCTTAACTAAAGACTAAAAGATGCTTTAACAATAGAGGTTTCTAATGTTTCCCTCTAAGCACCTTTCTAAACAATATTTATTTAAAACTTGGCCTTGCCCTTCATGGGATGGTCTTTGGGCTTTTGTGGGCTTTGGCCTTCTTGGGCTTGGGCTTGGGCTTGGGCTTTATCTTTTGCAAAGATTAACAAGAAAAACTTTAAATGTGAAGGCGAATGATCTTGTTCTTCATTATAAAAAGCCACCTTTAGTTGATTCTCATCATACTCCCCGAGTTGGAGAGAATTCGCCCACGAATTCTGAATCCCTGCATATAACAAAGTCAGTTTACTTTTACAATCAAAAGTGTAAGAAAAAGGAATACATGACTTAGCAGATGGAACCAAAGGGATTGCAGAAAAGGAGGTCCTACAAATCGACCGAGTTGGAAAAATGTGTTTGGGAATGATGATATTTTTGGGAAAAAGACCTTTTAAATGGTGAAACCCATTAGGAGGTATGAAAAAATCATCCCTAACATATTTTAACCAAGGTGGTGTTGAAATAGGAACCTTGGGTAATGAAAAAGATAAAGAAGAAGAAGACCTTGGACGGTCCATTTGAGGCATAGCACGAGTCAACATGATGGATTTAGAGGAGAAAATGGTGTGACTCGGTGTAGTACTTACTTCTTTTTCTTTCTCATTTTCTCTTTTAGTTTTCATTTTTATTTGGTCCTCATGAACCTCTTTGGGAGAGAGGGGTTTTAATATAACCTTGCGCCCTAGGAAGGAAAAAGACATTGTATTGGATAGGCCATCATGTAAAACATGTCTATCATATTGCCAAGGCCTTCCTAAAAGAAGATGAGATGCTTCCATGGGCACAACATCACATAAAACCTCATCTTTATACTTTCCTATTGCAAAGTTAATGAGGACTTGTTTATTCACCATGATTTCACCAACTTCACTAAGCCATTGTAATTTGTAGGGCTTGGTATGAGAGATAGTGGGTAAGGCTAACTTCTCCACAACTCTTGTACTAGCCACATTAGTGCAACTTCCCCCATCAATAATCAAGGAACATAACTTGTTGTTGATAAGACATCGGGTGTGAAAAATATTTTCTCTTTGAGTATCATTCAAAGATTTTGGAATTGTGCCCAACATACGTCTTACCATCAATAAGTCACCTTCACAAGGACTTTCACTCTCATTTTCACTTGATGGTCTAGAAGGTGAAGAATGCCTAGGTGAATTGGAATCATGCTCACTAACTACAATGCCTTCATGCATGTACATACTTCGTTTAGAAGGGCAATTAGCAGCAATGTGACCATATCCCAAACATTTAAAACACTTTTGACTAGACGATTTAATTGGGGATTTAGGCCTAGAAGTAGATGGCGTAGGATCCTTGGGTTTGAAAGAAGAATCTTTGGAAGGATGTTTAGAAAAAGAATTTTTGTTTCTCCAAGACTTGGAGTAGTATCCATCATTGGAAGCATTTTTGAAAGAGTTTTTCTTAGCAAGTTGGGCTTCCACCTTCATTGCAAGATGAACTAAAGAGCCCAATGATGAATACTCTTGTAACTCAACAATGTCTTGAATATCCTTCCTAAGACCACTAACAAACCTAGCAATCATAGCTTCCTCACTTTCCTCTAATTCAATTTTAAGCACAAGCGTTTCTAGCTCTTTATAATATTCATCCACATTTAGCGTGCCTTGTTGAAACCGTTGGAGTCTCAACATGAGGTCTTTCCTAAAATGTGGGGGCACAAATCTAGCGCGCATTTGATCCTTTAAAGAGTTCCAAGAGTCCACGGGAGGACCCTTGTGATAGATAATGTCCTTTACAATTCCATGCCACCATTTCATGGCATAATCACTAAACTCTAGGGTGGCTAGCTTAAGCTTATGCTCATCTTGGATCTCATGGATCTCAAATATTTGTTCACACTTAGCCTCCCAATCTAAATATACATTAGGATCACTTGAGCCATTGAAACAAGGAAGCTTGACCGAAGGTAGCCTAGCCTTTGCATCTTGGTAGTAGCCATTGCACGTTTAAGAGTTCCCGTTCAAAGCGGGTAAGGGGAAACCTGAGTTTCACCTTCTTGAAGAGGGTAGTATACACAAAGCAGAACAACTCGCCGTTGTTCCCTTTGTCATTCGCGCAGACTGGCACGTCGGGGGGGCAAGACAGCACCATCAGTTTGTCATCGTGCTCTTTGTGGAACGAAAGGTTGGGCTCGTCCCCTTTCTTCAATCGAAGCACCGCCAGAGCAGAGTTTACTGAAGAAGTCTCCTTCAGCAGAGTTGAGGTGGCCCACGGGTATAGTTTCTTGTAGTCCAGAGAGGGGATGGAGGCACCTCCGACGATGGGTGGAGTTGCCTGAGCAAGGTTGGGGTGAGAGGTTGCAGGCCTCTCAGCCTGGGAAGAGGGAGCACCAGGTGCTCGCGATGGGTTATGCCCTTGGGATGGAGGGTTTCGTGATGAAGGAGGAGGATTTGCGGTGGTCTTTGTTCGAGCCATCGCGGGAACTGCAAAGGAAAAAGGAAAAGAAAGGTGAGCGAAGGTTGTAGAGGTCGACTTGATTGTGAACGAAGGATGAAAAACGAACGAACGAAAGTTCGTTGTGATGAAAGTAATGGAAGACGAAGCCCTAAGTTACGAAATGGGGGAAGAAGAAGAAACAGCCCACAGCGTATGCACCAGACAGTTAATGGATGATGCGAATCGGTTAAAATGCAGCAAATATCAACAGAGGAAGTAAAAGAAGTACCTTTCGATGATCAGACAAACGCTGAAGGGAGTTGGGGATTGAGAGAGTTGAAGAGCGTCGAGGGTTTGCAGAGGAAACTCAGAGCGTTTGAGAAGGCAAAGAGATGATGGAACAGTAGAAATGAAATGGGTTTAAGGGTTTTTCAAACGATTTTTTGGAAGCGTAAACAACAGTTAAAGATGACCGTTGATGAAGCCACGTTTCGAGCGATTGGAAGAGTGTTTGGTGGAGCGTCAGGAAAGCAGAAAGTACAAGCGTTTGGAATTTTGCGCCAGCGCCACGTAGATCGGTAGTTACGTGACTTCTTTAGTCTTTTTGCTGGACAAAGTCTTCACTTAAGACTGGGGGGCTTGTGTACCGTCCTGGTAGTCGGAAGTGATGACGTGGCAGCGAGCTATTATGCAGGCGTGTTGAGCAGGGCCCATGGCTGGCAGAAGGGAAGGAAGTCGGGGAGCTCGTGTGGTCGCCAGTTATTAAGTTGGCGTGCCCCGGTCTCTAGCATACCTAAACCGGCGGTCACCGGGTTTGAGATGAAGTCGCCAGATGCGAACCCGCGACGACTTAGTGGTTAGAGATCGCCGAAACAAGGACATCAGCGAAGATGAAGTCAGATAGTCATTTCCTAGCTAGCTAGAGGATGAGGTCGGGAGACAGCTTACCTGAACATACACGGTGAAGCAAGTAAAGTAGATCATGAAGGCGGCCGGCGAGACCACAGGGAAGGTGTGTACGAAGGCACCCGAACTCGCCACTCATAAGAGATCACGCTCCAAGGCAGCTATGCACTGAGTTGTGTCATGCATAAGTAACTTAGCCAAAAGCCTGAAGAGTAAGAAGTGGCGCCCAAGTCAAGGATGCTCCAGATGGTGACACGTGTACAGCCGGATGCGAGCCACGTGTCTAAATGTGTAACTGTCTTGAGAGAGAAAGTGCGCAGGTATATAAGAGATTCTAACGAACTTCTGAGGTACGCACGTTTAGATTACTTCTTTACGCTTGCGAGTCTTGAGTACGCAGAGAGAGAATTTTGCACGGTTCTTTAGAGTTCTTGAGTTTTCTCTTAGTATTTGGTGGTTCAGTCGCTGACTTGGGCGTCGGAGCGTGATCGGTCGCAGCGGCGCCGTTCTGTCTTTTGCAGGTTCTTAAGGTGAATCACAGTGAAGGACGGAGGCTAACACGGCGCAGAAGTCGATCCAGGTTTGACGAGGCAAGGTTCTTGCATCCCGGTCAACAGGCAGGATCATGAGTGAACCTCTTTTGCACTTCAGCAATAGATTCTCCCTTAAGCATTCTGAACATCTCATACTCTTGTATTAGAGTATATTTCCTTGCTCTTTTCACATCGTTTGTTCCTTCATGGGTGACTTCCAAAGTGTCCCACATCTCCTTGACCGATGAACATTGTGATATCCTGAAACATTCATCTGAATTCAAAGCAGAGGTTATGATATTCTTGGCAATACAATCAAACTTAGCCTTTTTATTTTCAACATCAGTCCATTGGGACCAAGGTTTTTCAATAGAAGATCCACCCTTTTCAAATTTAGTAATAAAAGGGCCATTTTCAATTGCATCCCAAATTCCTTTATTAAGAGATTCAACAAAGATTCTCATTCTAACTTTCCAGAATTGATAATTCAAACCACAAAACACAGGTTGTCTGTTAATTGAGGCACCCTCTCCAAAAGGTAGTTTTTCAGCCATTTGAAAAAAAAAATTAGGATCAAACTTGAGTATTTTTCAAAAGTATTTTTCAAGGGGGTTAGAATATATGGCTTTAGAACAAAATCCTTTGTATGAAACTCAATTAGAAATTCAGTTAGCCAAGATATAAAGCACAAAACAGCAAAACACCAGAAAAACAATCGGTTGTTTCTTCGAAACAATCGGTTGTTTATACCAACAAAGCAATAACAACTTAATTTAAATGAGTTTAAGGCAAGAAATAGATACATAAACAGTTTATACTGGTTCACTCTTAAACCAAGAGCTACATCCAGTCCCCAGAAGCCACTAGGCAATCCACTAAGCAATCAAAACAGATTACACACAAACCACCAAAGAAGTGACCTTGAACCCTTCAAGAAACACACTTCCTTTGGCACAACACACACCAAGAATGTTGATCTTGACAACCTCAAGAGCACACAACACTCATTGGCAACAACACCAGAATTTACAAAGTATTAAGAAAGAATTACACTTGTTTATAGAACAATCTGAAATCAATACAGATGTAATCCTATTCCACTCTCTCTTTAGAAAACCAAAGCTGAATGTGAATGTTCAAAAACTTAAAAGCAATCTTTCACAACTGAAAAACTCAAATCTGTTTTTCTTGTTTGTTATAAAACATAAACAAACTATTTATAGCTTTCAAAGATTGGTCAAGGTATTTAATAAAGGAGCGTATTCAGTTGAAAATCATTTAAAGCACACTCAACTAACAAAACAGAATTCTGTTAGGATTTTCAAACAAACAATCGATTGAAATCACGAAACAATCGATTGTTTTGGTTTGACAGCAAGTCAACCAACCAAAACAGTTTTCAACCTTTTCAAAAACACCTAAGAGTAAAACAATCGGTTGTTTCGACAAAACAACAAGTTGTTTTTCACTTAGTTTGAAAAGCACTTTAATCATAAAAGGTTTTAAAAACACTTTAGCTTTAGATTCAACAAAGAGTGGATTACACAAATAATCTACCCAGATCCTATCCTAAACACAGCAACAACTCCAGCCTTGCATCAAACACATGAATTTTGATTCTTCAAAGCCTTTGATCACTCTTGATCAACAAACCGGTCCTTTCAGAGTAATGAAGGCCCTTAGAAATGGAGCATACAGGCTTGAGACATTAGAAGGCGACGCGATCCCTCGCACTATGAACACGACCAACCTAAAGTCTTATTTTAGTTAATCTTGCACTGTATATGTTTAAGGGGACACTCTTTTTCCCTTGAGAGGGCTTTTTAATGAGGTCACCCGAATAAAATTTATTCAGTTAAGAAATGTGCATTGCAATTAAGCGAACCTCAATCTTGTAGTGATAAGCCAAGAGCGAAAGTAGTATGGTCCCCCAAGTGGACTTCCCTCTTGCATAAGTTCACCAAGCCCGAGAATAGTATGGTTCGCTGAAATAAAGGAACCTCTTCCCTTGAAGTGATACACAGAGAAGCTTAGGTAGTTTGGTCTTCCCAATAAGCCCCTCTCGTGTAAGTTCACCAAGGCGAAGAATAGTATGGTTCACTAAACTAAAGGAACCTCTTTCCTTGAAGTGATACGCGGAGAGCAGAGGTAGTTTGGTCTTCCCAATAAGCCCCCCTCATGTAAGTTCACCAACGCAAAGAGAAGTATGGTTTGAATACCAAAGACTTTCTCCTTGACTCTTGTAGCAAGGATGAAATAAAGGTTGAGATCAGCTATCCCTTGACTTTATATAGCAAGGATGAAATCGCGAAAGTGCCGTTCACTCGGGTTAGAAACACCAAGGGGGGAGACATACGTTCCCTCTTGCGTATTAACTCTGATCCTGTCGTCAACTCAAGCGTGGAGGAATTGCTTTGTCGCTTCCTTACCCCGCCTATGCAACTGTGCTATCCGCAAGAATGCTCTTAGAACCTTCTCCGAGAACTTCAAACGCAACCTGCAAAACACACAGACGGCGCCTCTAGCGGCCGTTTGCACTGCGACGCTCAAGTTAGGTCACAGAACCACCAACAAAAATGTCACTGAATCTCTCTCTGATTCTCTTTTTTCTCTCTCTCTGTGTCTGTGCCTAACAGAATTATGTTACGCTATCCTCTGCGTGTGTCAGAATTCTGTTACGCTATCGTGCGAAAATGTACCCAAATGAGTAAAAACGTGGGTGTGTGTGTACCTTTCACGACGCGGAGTGCACTTTTATCTTGGCCGCGCCTCTCTCAGATGGTGACACGTGGAGGCATGCCACTCACATCTAACCGTACACGTGCCACTACCTGAAGGGCTCTAGCGCATCTCTTTGTGCGCCTAAGTTATTCCCTTGCGGAGTAACTTAGCGCGTTTCTTCCATCTGGGTGAATCGCACACTCCCAGGAGAACGCCAGGTGTGGCTGGACTAGGCACACTCACCAAGCATTGCTCTCTGCATAAACGATTTCCCCTTCATGATGTCATGCACGTAATGGGTTAAGAGAGTCACCAATCACTGGCCGGTTTACTAACTCCCTCAGGCCACTCTCGTGCACGATCCTACCGGCGAGCAGCTCCTCTTTCTCTGAGATATGATCATGCGAGGTCCATGCGTAACGCTCTCGCTGGGAATCTCAGTCCCAGTTTAACTGCGTGTAACACGAAACCCCGATGACCATGCACCCGATGACTGATCAGTGCTCTTTTGCTTCTCGCGTTCTCCCCTTAGGTGTTTATCTTGGAACTGATCTGTCGGTGGCCACTCGGTTACTGACCACCGATCACCGTTCTGGGTGATCTCCTCCCTGATTTCTCTGCCACCTGATCCACGTGTCACCCTGCGAGTGGTCCACGTGGTTATCTGCTGCTGACGTCATCGACTACCGATTACCGACCGGATCAAACTCCAAGGTCGAACAACATATGAAACAAACGTGCTACCTAAAGGGCGAATCTAAATCAGAGGTGCTGTATGGAGAGCGAAGCGAATAAAGGCAAGAGTTAAACAAAAGATAAATACTTATAAAGGTATACATGCAAGAGAGTTTATTTGTCAACAAAGACAAAATTACAAAATGGAGTCATTCTCGTGGCACGATTTACCCGACAACAACGCACTTAGACTCACCAAAGGGGGTAAGATCCACCTCAGGATGCTCACAGGCAAACTGAGCAATGGCGTCTTGAAACCCCTCACCATAAGCGTCAACGACATCATTAGTGAGCTCCTCCTCTGTCTTTTTAAAGGACTCTAGCGTCCCAGCCAAGGACTTAATTTTCTCAGCCAATTTGCCCTCAACCTGCCCCAGAAGGATTTCGTGCTGCGTGGCCCTCTATTCTAGATTGGCCACTGATCCTGCCTGTTGACCAGAACATTGGAACTTGCCTCGTCAAACTTAGATCGACGTGTGCACCGCTTCAACCTCCGTCCTTCGTCACGATCCACCTCAGGAACCTGCAAAAGAACAGAGCGGCGCCGCTGCGGCCGATCGCACTCCAACGCCCAAGTCAGTGACTGAACCACCAAATACTTCAAGAGCAAACACTCAAGAACTCTCAAGGAACCGTGCAATGTTCTCTCTCACAGTATGCTCAAGAACTCGCAAGCGTAAAGAATACAATCTGAACGTGCGTACCTCAAAAGTTCGTTGGGGAACCCTTAAATACCTGGTCACTTTCTCTCTCCTGGCAGTTACAGACCTGGACACGTGGCTCGCATCCAGTCGTACACGTGCCATCATCTGGAGCCTCCTTGACTTGGGCGCTGCTTCTGACTCTCTTTTGGCTAAGTTACTTATGCATGGTACTGCCCAGTGCATAGCTAACTTGGGAGCGCGATCTCTACTGGAATTGGCGAGTTAGGGTGTGTACCGTCCCGTATCCGGGCGCTAACTAAGTCAAGGTCAAAGTCAACGACTGGAAGGTCAAAAGTCAACGCAAGGCGTCGCCTAGGTGTAGATATGCCAAGAGGAAGCGTCGCCAAGGCCAGGCGTCGCCAGGGGAAGGCGTCGCCAAGGCAAAGCGTAGCCCAGATGGAGGCATCGCCTCGCTAGGGCGTCGCCAGATCAAACAGTGCTAAAGTAAGGCAATCACGGTGTGGTTCCCCGATACCCATGGGTAGGAAAGACCATGGAGGGAGCGACGCCGTGAGAAGGCCTCAGGTCCCAATAGCACGGGGCAGCAGTAAAGAGAAAGAAAAGGTGGCTTCAAGGCCATAGTAACAGTACCAGTGAAGGGCAGCCTGACTCGTGACGTGCTCCTGCCGACCCAGACACGACCGTAGGGCAGATACGACTCAAGAGGAAAGTCACGCCCAGGGCAACCGGGTGCAGAGTACAAAAGGAAGGCAGATACGCTCTCAAAGTAAGTGACTAGATACTTGGGGGCATGAGTTGGCACCCCAAAAAGTCACCCCTAGCGCAGTAGCACTCCCAGCAGGAGGACTCACACGTAGAAACGTCCCCAGGTGGGCCGAAACGCCCCCAGATGGGGTCATGGCGTCGTGAGGCCCTCCACGTGTACGACAGCAATGCCAGAATAGAGACACCCTTTAGTCAGGTGCCAGGTAATTAAAAGTTATTCAATACAGTTTCCCTTTCGAGCATTCAGGTACTATAATGGCTCCCGAGCGTTTCAAACGTCTTAAATGCGCTACGTTTTCTAATTAAGCGCTTTAATGAGTGCGTTACGTTTGTGAGTAAAAGCGCTTTAAATGCTTGGGTAGTTTAAATAGCGCGGAGAATGTTTGAAAAAGGGTTGGGACCTTCGGCAAATTTACCAGAGAACTCTCTAGTTGCTTGCTCGTGCTTCAAGGTTGCGTACAAGTGACTGGGGAATATTTTTTTCCTGAAGGAGACAACACACACAAATACACAGTTATTTCACCACCTTCAGAGTGCCACACGCGGTGCTCAGACACGGAGGTGGACAGTTTTTGGTGTTTCTTGCTGGCTGACTTGAGCGTCGGAGTGCACACGGCCGCTAGGGCGCCTCTTTGTCCTCTTTTTTTTGCAGGAATCCATAGGCAACCAGTGGGAAGGTGTCCCTAGCTGACGGTTGAGGTCGCGCACGAAGACGTCCCGGTCAACCGGACGAAATATTTGGCGCCCACCGTGGGGCCGATATAAAACATCAGTCCCATCACAAGTTCGAGAAGGTTTATCAAGTTACAGTAACGTTGAAGGAGTTGGGAGCGACAATGGCCCCCAGCAGACGAAGAGCGGCGCGCGCAGCCCCAGCAGACCTATCCATGCAGCAGGTCCTGGAGATAATGAGGGGGCTGCAGCAGGACATGGCGGATTCGAAACTGGAGCAAGAACACATGCAGGCAGACCTCGATGCCTCGCACGAGCGGAACGAAGAGCTCCACCGGGTGAATGAAGAGTTGCGCCAGGGCCTGAGAAACGATTGGAGGCGGCCTGGACAGGACGAGACGGAGAACCATTCCCCACCAAGGGAGTTCTCCACTCCTTTCTCACAGGAGATCCTAGACGCAGCGATCCCGAACACGTTCGCGGGACCCAAGGTGATCTTCACCGGGATGGAGGACCCAGAGACGCACCTGGCTGCATTTCATACGCAGATGGTCCTGATAGGCGGTTCTGATGTTGCCAAGTGCAAGCTCTTCATGAGCACCTTGACCGGGATGGCTATGGAGTGGTTCATTAGCCTCCCAGAAGGTCATATCACATCCTTCCGCCAATTGTCGCGGTTATTCCGAGAACAGTACTTAGCCAACAAGGCCCCGCCGCCGGTCTCCTACGACCTGTTCGACGTGAAGCAATATCAGGGGGAGACCCTGAAGGAGTATATCAATCGCTTCGGGGCCCAGGTCGTGAAGGTTGGCACAACAGAAGAGCCTATGATCGTGTACGCATTTGTGAAAGACGTATGCCCCGGCCCCTTCGCAGAATCCATTATCCGTAATCGCCCTAGGACTTTCGCTGAATTACGGCGCAGGGCAGTAGAGCATATTGCTTCGGAAGGGGAGGTATGTGTGAAGCGCACCAGCACCGTGCCCTCACGCCCGAGGGGACCGGCGCGAGTTCAACCCGTCAGAGTCAATGAGACCACGACAGGGAGAAAGAAGCCAGAGGCAAGACATGCACGTACAAAAAGCAACAAAGGCCGGAGTTGCCAAGGCAGCGGTTCTTACATATGTACTTCTCAAGAGTCCCAGCATTAGACTCCAGGCTGATCACCGTGGCAGAGTCAAAACCTCCCGCCTCAGCAAGAATCCGACAAGCTATTTGATCACTTGGAGCTAGATTCTTGAGGGGTTTGGCTTTGAGGACCTTTTCCTCTCTCACCCAGTACAGCGGAAACCCATCCAGAGCGTCGGGGACAAGGTCAGTACGACAGATCTTGAAGAACCGGCCTTTCCACCCGGTGAACAAGCTCTGGAAGGGTGTGAAGACAACCCTCCCTAGCACATTACTGAGAGTTACCCAGAGGTTGTGTCTCTGTCTCTTCACCTCAAAAAAGTGAAGAAAGAGGTCAACCGAGGGTGCACAACCCAGAAACCCGAAGAGGACATCGAAGGCCTTGACAAAGGCCCAGCTGTTGGGATACAACTGGGCCGGAGCCACGTTGATCTCTGTCAGCAGTTCCTTCTCGAACCAAGAAAAGGGTAAGCGCACTCCGATGGTCTTGAACAGCACCTGGTAAAAGTAAAAGAAAGGGACCCCTTCGTTGGCTCGTTCGTCACCACATACTGGCTCCCCTAGAGTGCAAGGGAGCACAGCGATGTCGTCGTCATGCCTCCTCGCAAAGGCCCGGTGGTCATAGGAACATGACTCTCCTTTGTGCTCCCGTATGGCCCTGGTAGAGAGTAAGCATGAACACTCGTCAAGAAGTTCATTCGAAGCCCAAGGGTACAAGTCTTTGGGACGAACTCTGGAGGAAGCAGCGTGAGATGACATTCTTTAACAAGATCAGGACTGCCAGAAACGCAAGAGTTGAGTGAGGGGAGCGAAGGCTAGAACAACCCTTCGACAGAGAAGAAAGGGTGCAAGAAGGAAGGGTACAAGAAGAAAGAACGTAAGTAGGTTATGAAGAGTGAGAAAATGATGAGGATAGTTCCAGATTTTGAAGAGTTAAATAAAGCGGTTAGAGCGCCAAACGACGTGAATGGATGCACCGCACGATTGATACACGTGCCAGAAGATGAAAGGATGACGCGGGCACCACTGGTTTAAATCAGAAAACGTCGTGTCAGCAGAATATCCAGTGGTACGATGCGCCGTCAAAAGTGAGTCAGGGGAACAGCAGGAGTCAGAAAATGGAATGACTAGATGCCCCATCAATACAAGCAGCGCCACGTGGATCAAGTCGAATGACGGAACGTCCCATCAGCTATACAAGGAGCGCCACGTGGATGGCACCGACAGAGCCTTGAGCTCTTCGCTACCATCAGGCATCGACCAAGGTAAGAATCAAAGTCAATGTCGAAGCAAAGGTAACGCCCGAGGCGTCGCCCGGAAGGATGTGAAGGGCGACACCAGCGAGAGACGTCACGGGCGTCGCCAACCCAAATACCAACTGGCGTCGCCTCCCCGATACCCGCAGGTAGGAAAGACTGTGGAGGGAGACGAAGTCAAAGAAGGCAAAGGTAGTCACAGACGTCGCCTCCCCGATACCCACAGGTAGGAAAGACTGTGGAGGGAGACGAGACCGCCAAACGCCAGCAAATCATTGGCAGGGCGTTCCCCGATACCTATGGGAAGGAAAGACCATGGAGGGAATAGACCCTCTCCAGAGCGCTCAGCGTTTTAGACACCCAGGGACGATACGGTGCTGCTGTAGCAGGCCTCTCCTTAGGCGTGGGCGCCGGGCGTTAAGGATCAAAGAAAGGGCCTTTCGGTATCAGAGACGTCCCGTGGACGATACGGCGTCACTAAGTGAGCCTCTCCATGGGCGTGAGGGTTGGCGCGCAACCTTTCCCGATCATACCAAACCGCCCAACGAAGTGAAAGAAATGGGCAGAACAGATAAAATAATTGAAGCGTGTGGAGGGAAAAGAGAATGAGATCGCATAGGCAGAATCGTATGTGACAAAGAAATAAAGGCAACCATATGAACGTCCCAAATCAGTAACAAGAGTGCGGATAGTTCAAAGAATTACAAGTTTTGACAGATAAAATCAAGAAACGAAGGTAAAGAATAAAAGAGTTGAGCTTGAAGAGGAAGGCGGCGGATGAGAGGCAGCGGTTCAGTCATCCAGATCCATGGGCACGACCTTCCCGTCGACGACATGGTGTGTGGGGTCGCAGTTCGAAAGGTTGACGCCCGGATTCTCGCAGGACGCCTGGGTCAGGGCCTCTTGGAACCCCTCCTCGAAGGTACCCGCCATCTCCTGGATAAGGGACTTTTTCTCCTTCTCCAGTTCCTCAATGGCGGCGTCTCCAGAGGTCACGTGCTTCTCCAGAGCCTCTTTCTCCACGCGAAGCCGGCTAACCTCGACCCGCAGTTTGTCGTAGTCAACTCGGAGAAGGTCCATAGCTTTGGCCTGGGTGGCCATTTCCTCCCCCATCCGCTCCACCTTGGCAGCCTGTTCGTAGCAACGGTCCTTCAGGTCCTTTTGAGTTTCTGCATCCGCTTTGACCACTTCCTGAAGACCCGCTACCTGCACTTGAAGAGCAACTTCCCGAGTGTAGAAGCCTGCCTGGAGCTCCAATGCCTCCGCCAGTCGCCTCTCTGTTTCCGCTTTGGACTCTTGTATTTGTCTCAGAGAAGTTTGATAGGCTTCGTTCTGGCGTCCCAGGGTCCTCATTTCCCCTTCCATCCTTTGAACGAATTCTGGAAGAGCGTAAGGATGATGCGCCCGGCGATGCCAGAAAAGCTCATCCAAAGGCTCTTCCCTTGCTTCTTTACCTCGAAGAAGTGAAGAAAAACGTCCACAGAGGAGGGAACGCCTAGATAGCCGCAGAGAATTTGGAACCCCCTCACGAAAGCCCAACTGTTGGGATGGAGTTGGGCGGGAGCAGTGTTTATCTCTGTCAGTAGCTCTTTTTCGAAGGGAGTGAGGGGTAGACGCAGGCCCACCCTCTTGAGCACCATCTGATAGAGGAAGAAGAAAGGGCATCCCCCAGTATCCCGTGAGTCCGCACAAACGGGCATCCCAGGTCGCACCCGGCTTACCAGGACTTGGGAGTCGTGATTTTTGTGGAAAGCATTGAAGTATTAGAGAGCAGGGTCCCCCCTATGAGCCTCCACGTCCTCAACAGAGTTCAGGAGGGAACATTCGTCCAGTTCGTCGGGGGCCCAGTCGTATTCGCCCTTATAATGAGACTTGGGGAGCGGGGGAGGCGCGGTGGTTTTAGTTTTCGCCATCAATGCCAAGCTGAAGATCAAAAGAGAAAGAAAGGGTTCAGAGAAAAGGGGTTTGGGAGAAGAAAAGGGAAAAATGGAAGAACCCTAGGAGCGCCCTACCCACAAGAGAACGAAGGGAAACGAGAGGAACAAAGAAGCATACAAATGATATCCAGAGAAATGCGGTAATATGGACAGTCCCAAGCAGTTCATACAGTAAAGAGAATCATCAAGGAGGGAAAAACCGTACCTTTGGGGGCTGAAGGGTGTGGAGAGCGGAAACACGAACGAACAGGGGTCGCAAGAGAAGGGATTTAGAGAAGATGAACAGTGACTGAGGGCAGAGAAAGTGAATGTAACAGTAGTGGCAATCGCGGGGTTTGGTAACTTAAACGTTACGAGGAGCGCGAAGGGCAACAAAGGGTAACTGTGTGATGACGCCACGTGTTGCAAGATTAAGCGCTCAAGGGAAGCGCGAGGGGTTCTTGAAGACGACCGCACGATCGACCACGTGGCACGCGATTAAGCGCAACTTCAAAAGACATCATTTTTCCCATTTCAGGGATGTCCAATCAGCCATTAAGAATACCTCTGGTTCAGAAATTGTCACGTCAGTAATTCGAAAAAATTGCTGAGTCAGCAGAGAATGACACGTCATCAGGAGGGCACGTGGACGGCGTGGGCGAGGCTTTAGTCTTTGCGCTGAAGACAAGTCTTCGGCTTAAGACTGGGGGGCTTGTGTACCGTCCCGTATTTGGGCGCTGACTAAGTCAAGGTCAAAGTCAACGACTGGAAGGTCAAAAGTCAACGCAAGGCGTCGCCTAGGTGTAGAGATGCCAAGAGGAAGCGTCGCCAAGGCCAGGCGTCGCCAGGGGAAGGCGTCGCCAAGGCAAAGCGTAGCCCAGATGAAGGCATCGCCTCGCTAGGGCGTCGCCAGATCAAACAGTGCTAAAGTAAGGCAATCACGGTGTGGTTCCCCGATACCCATGGGTAGGAAAGACCATGGAGGGAGCGACGCCGTGAGAAGGGCTCAGGTCCCAATAGCACGGGGCAACAGTAAAGAGAAAGAAAAGGTGGCTTCAAGGCCATAGTAACAGTACCAGTGAAGGGCAGCCTGACTCGTGACGTGCTCCTGCCGACCCAGACACGCCCGTAGGGCAGATACGACTCAAGAGGAAAGTCACGCCCAGGGCAACCGGGTGCAGAGTACAAAAGGAAGGCAGATACGCTCTCAAAGTAAGTGACTAGATACTTGGGGGCATGAGTTGGCACCCCAAAAAGTCACCCCTAGCGCAGTAGCACTCCCAGCAGGAGGACTCACACGTAGAAACGTCCCCAGGTGGGCCGAAACGCCCCCAGATGGGGTCATGGCGTCGTGAGTCCCTCCACGTGTACGACAGCCATGCCAGAATAGAAACACCCTTTAGTCAGGTGCCAGGTAATTAAAAGTTATTCAATACAGTTTCCCTTTCGAGCATTTAGGTACTATAATGGCTCCCGAGCGTTTCAAACGTCTTAAATGCGCTACGTTTTCTAATTAAGCGCTTTAATGAGTGCGTTACGTTTGTGAGTAAAAGGGCTTTAAGGCGCTTTAAATGCTTGGGTAGTTTAAATAGCGCGGAGAATGTTGGAAAAAGGGTTGGGACCTTCGGCAAATTTACCAGAGAACTCTCTAGTTGCTTGCTCGTGCTTCAAGGTTGCGTACAAGTGACTGGGGAATATTTTTGCCTGAAGGAGACAACACACACATATACACAGTTATTTCACCACCTTCAGAGTGCCACACGCGGTGCTCAGACACGGAGGTGGACATTTTTTGGTGTTTCTTGCTGGCTGACTTGAGCGTCGGAGTGCACACGACCGCTAGGGCGCCTCTTTGTCCTCTTTTTTTTGCAGGAATCCACAGGCAACCAGTGGGAAGGTGTCCCTAGCTGACGGTTGAGGTCGCGCACGAAGACGTCCCGGTCAACCGGACGGAACAGGGTGCCTTCGTACACCTTCCCTGTGGTCTCGCCGGCTGCCTTCATAATCTGCACCACCTCCATCTTCGGCGATGTGCTTGCTCCGGCAATCTCTGATCACTTGGTCGCCTGGTTTACATCTCGCGACTTCATCTTCAACTGGGTGATCGCCGGTTCTGGTATGCTGGAGATCGGTGATCGCCGGTTCTGGTATGCTGGAGATTGGCGATCTCTCCAACTTCATAACTGGCGACTTCACGAGCCCCCCGACTTCCTTCCCTTCTGCAAATCTGGCGCCTTGTCAACACGCCTACACTGTAGCTTGATGCCACGTCATCCCTTCCGACTACCAGGGCGGTACACAAGCCCCCTAGTCTTAAGCGAAGACTTGTCCAGCGAAAAGACTAAAAGAGTCACGTCAATACCGATCTACGTGGCACTGGCGTAGAATTTCAAGCGGTTGTACTTTCTGCTTCTCTAACGCTCCACCAAACCCCTCACCCATCGCTCGACACGTGGCTTCATCAACGGTTACCTTCAGTTAACGTTTGCGCTTCCCAAACCCATATCAAAAAACCCTTAAACTCATTTCGCTTCACTGTTCCATCACTTTCTTCGTTTTCTCAGACGCTCCAACTCTCTTCTGCAAAAAAGCTCTCAGCGTTCTTCAGCCTTCTGAATCACCAGCATCCTTCACTACTCTTCCGATCATAAAAAGGTACTTCCTTTCCTTCTTCTGCTGGTTTTCCCTGCATTTTAACCGATTCGCATCATCCTTTAACTGTCTGGTGCATACGTTGTGGGTTGTTTTTGCTATTTCTCCTTCTTCGTAACTTAGGGCTTCGTCTTCGTTACAACGAACCTTCGTTCGTTGGTTTTTTCACCCTTCGTTCCTGATCGAGTCAGCCTCTGCGAACCCTGATCATTTTTCCTTTTCTTTTTCCTCTGCAGCTTCCGCAATGACTCGCTCAAAGATCACCCCAAATCCTCCTCCTTCATCACGAAACCCCTCCTCACAAGCACACGACCCACCGCGAGCACGCGGTGCTTCGTCTTCTCAGGCTGAGAGGCCTGCACCTTCCCGCCCCAGGCTACTCCGCCTGTCACCGGAGGAGCCTCCGTCCCCTCGCCAGACTTCAAAAAACTATACCCCTGGGCCAACTCGACCTTGTTGAGGGAAACGTCTTCTGTAAATTCTGCTGGGGCAGTTCTGCGGTTGACGAAGGGGGATGAGCCTCACCAATCATTCCATAAGGAGCACGACAAAAAGATGACGGTGCTACCTTGCCCCCCCGACCTGCCAGTTTGCGCCGACGACAAGGCGAACAACGATGGGCCCTTCTTCTTCGTTTACACAACTTTGTTCAAGAAGGTGAAACTCAGGTTTCCCTTCACTCGCTTTGAGAGGGAGCTTCTTACCGAGCTCAACATCGCCGCCGCCCAGCTCCATCCCAACAGCTGGGCATTTGTTCGGGCGTTCCAGGTCATGTGCGACCATCTGGGGTTGCCAGCATCAGTGGATGTCTTCCTATTTCTCTTTCAAGCCAAGCACCCAGGACATCGCCTGTGGGTAAGCTTGAACGGGATTGCTGGGAGGTCGATCCTCTCCATCTTCCAGCAATCCTATAAAGACTGGAAGGGCAAGTTCGTCCAGGTGCGCCCCAACGACAAGGACGCTTCACTACTCGACGGTTTCCCCTTGTATTGGGTAAACAAGGGGAACAAAGAGTCCAAAAGCAGCTTCAGGAGACCAAGAAGTCCTGATAGCATGGGCGCTTTGGACAGAGATCTCTGCTTCTTCTGGAAGAGCGTGGCAGATGCCAACATCACCTTCCTCACCACCACACTCATCTGCTTCGAGTTCTTCGAGGACCAACTCGAAATTCGTATAGGTTAGAACGTCTAAGTCTTTGTTCTAACACTACTTCTGTTAACTGTTTCTGGCGTCTTGTGCGTTGTGCGCAAGACTTTGGTTTTATTTTTCTGCACTATTTGTCTGCTTTCTGTTGCAGGCTGCCTTATGTGCTTACCCTTTTTTCTGAACTAACCCATGCACCTTTGCTTTATGCGGATAATATGTTGGGCCGGGGCAAGCTCGCTGAACTGAGGGCGCTCGCCCGAACCCACGGGTTGGCATCGGGTTCCCAAACCGTGCCAAACTCTGTGGTGGAGATCGCCGCTGCTCAAGGCAGATCGCCACCCAGGGGCCCAACTTCCTCTGAGGCCCAACCCGCCAACCAACGCAAGAAGCTTGTCCTCAGGAAACCCAAGAGGAAAGCTCCCCAAGTAGTCCACGAGGAGGAGGAGGAAGACGACGAGGCAACTGAAGATGGCCTCGTCACGAAGAGGAAGAGGGTGGCACCTTCTTCTCCATCTGCTCCACCCCCTCTTCCAAGATCAACACCACCATTTACACCTGCTCCGCCTCCAACACTGCCACCCCCACCAGCTCCTGCCTCACCAGTCCAAGCAATCCCATTGGCGTCTGCGCCACCTGCGGTTGAGGCCCCCGAGCCAAACTTCATGGAGGACCCCCCGAGCGCCTCCACACCTTACGTAACAGCTGGAGGGGGTCCTCCTTCAAATGCCTCAACCGCCAACATCGCACCAATCGGGGATGAGGTTGCTCACAACTCTCCGATTCTAATTACGGAATCCCCGACGTCGCCACCACGCCAAGAAGCGCCTGCTGCAACCAACTCAAAGAAGGTGGCGGCGAAAACCAACAACAGGCCCACCCGGTGCCTCCACAGGTAGGTCTCTCTATTGAGGTTAAGAGGATGTGGGAGCCTTTCTCTGCCAAACTGAAGATGATGGCAGAAGACTTCCCCACCATTATCTCCAGAGCTCTGGAGAGCTCCACCAGGAAGCTCCAGGACGACCTCTACGCCCTCCGAACTGAGAACAACACTATAAGGATCGAGGCGGAGAAGTTGTCCTGCAATCTGAACACTCCCGAGTAGAAGATGCAATGAGCACCGAGCTCCGGGTGGCGCGCAAGGAGGCCACCGATCTCCGCCATAAGGTACAGCTCTTGGCTCAAGAGAAGATTGAGCTGGAGAGCAAGATTGTACCTTATCGCGTCAAAGTGGCTGACCTGGAGGCCTTAATAAAAACTGACGCCGCCAAGATGAAGAAACTGGAGCAAAGGTCAGCCGATCGGGAGGTCTTCCTTGGAAAGGTGGAAAAAGCGAGGGATGACGCCATGGCTGAGCTTGCCGAAGCCAACAAGGAAAAAGGGGAGATTGCTGCTGAACTGGGCCAGGTGCAAGCAGAATCCAAGAAGGTTGTTGATGACCTTCTCCAAGCTCAAGAAACCATTGAAAAACTCAAAAAACAAGCTGAAGAGCTGGAGCAGCAGAACAAGGAGCCGAAGGAACAAACTGAAGAACTCAAGAAACAGATTGAAGAACTTAATCTGAGTTCTGCCCAAATTCTGGCTGCTGGGTTCGAGGCTGCACGGGAACAGTTCGCCTGCTTGTTCCCCGATCTGGACCTTAGCATGGTGTCCCTTGACAACGAGGTGGTGGATGGGAAAGTTGTTTCCGCTGAAGACTAAATGATTTCCCCTCATCCACCATCTTTACGCTTTCTCTTTGCATATAAATTGTAATAAACTTCATATTTTCTTGTACATGTGTTCTGAACTGACATTTACTTTAATGACAAAGTCTTGGTATTCCTTCTTATAACTTCTTTAGCTGCTTTAACTTTTCCTTGCACAATTTGCTTCAAGAAATTAACGTAGCGATTTCGTAAGCGCGATCATATACTTAACCGCTTCGAACCACTTCGACTTCAAATAATAATCACTTTAACAACTTGTAATCTTAAGGCAATGAACCTTAGCGCAAAATTACTCTTCAAGCAACGAACTTTAACTCAACTACTGGCTTAAAACATGGCTTCACCCGATCTGCTTCATCAAAACGGGTCTTTAACTTTCTCGCCATTGTTTGAACTTTCCCTGGTCGCCAGAGACTCTTGGCGATATCAGCTTCTTTCTGGCTTCATACCTTGGCCATTGTTCTTTTATCTGGGGATAGAGGCACCTTTCGGATCCTTCTCTACCTCCTTGAGCTTCAGAACAAGAGACCGGGTGGCTAGGCGCTCTCTTCGAACCTACCTTAGCCACCTTCCAAACTTCTTCCACCCTTTACACCATACCTGAACTCGTTCGAGACGAGAAGGATTTTATCTTGCCTGAACTCGCTCATCGGCGAGAAGGTCTTTAACTCGCCTGAACTCGCTCATAGGCGAGAAGGTCTTTAACTCGCCTGAACTCGCTCATAGGCGAGAAGGTCTTTAACTCGCCTGAACTCGCTCATAGGCGAGAAGGTCTTTAAATCGTGCCTCTACATTGCCCCAGGGGTTACATCTCCTCCCCCCCAGAAACACTGAGGACTTTCACTGGTGCCTCTACATTGCCCCAGGGGTTACATCTTCTCGCCCCCAGAAACACTGAGGACTTTTCACTGGTGCCTCTACATTGCCCCAGGGGTTACATCTTCTCGCCCCCAGAAACACTGAGGACATTTTGCTCTTCCTCGCCTGCACTCGCTTGACGGCGAGGAGGTCTTTATCTCGCCTCAGGACGCGCGAGGGCGTTGAGGTCTTTTAACTGGTGCCTCCGATCGCCGAAAGACGATGAGGACTTTAACTTTAACTGATGCCTCCGATCGCCGAAAGACGATGAGGACTTTGACTTTAACTGTTGCCTCCGATCGCCGAAAGACGATGAGGACTTAAAACTTTTTAGAAAGCATGCAATATATCTTTACTTGCCTTAAATCACATATAAGTGACAAGGTCTTTCTTCAAAACTTTCTGAAAACAACAAGCATGCAATCTAAAACAACTTTGAACTTCGAAAACTCTTCTTTTATTGGGTGGCCTCATTAAAAACCCTCCTTAGGGAAAAAAGAGTGCCCCCTTCCAACTGTTTTAACAGAGACATTGTAATATAACTTTGTGTTTGTCTTTACTTACAAAGCCCTTAACTGTAATATAACTTGAGGTGTGTGGTGTTCCAAGTGCGGGGAATCGCCCCTCCTTCCAATGTCTCTAAGCGGTAGGCGCCGTTCCCGAGCGCCTCGGTTATTCTGAACGGTCCCGTCCACTTGGGCGACAATTTATTCTCCATCTCGTACTGGTGGGCTTTTCTCATCACCAGGTCGCCTTCTCTAAACTGTCTCGGCATCACCTTCGAGTTATATCTTCGTTCAATCCTTCTCTTCACCGCTTCAGCCTTCAATCTCGCCTCTTCCCTGACCTCATCCAGTAGATCCAGGTTCAGCCTTCTCTCTTCATTCGAGTCTTCCTCTACGAAGTTCTGGAATCTCGGCGAGCTCTCCTGGATCTCCACTGGAATCATTGCATCACACCCATAGACCAAGCTGAACGGGGTCTCATGGGTTCCTGACTGTTCGGTGGTGTGGTACGCCCAGACTATACGGGGTACCTCCTCAGCCCAGCTTCCTTTGGCTTTCTCTAGCCTTCTCTTCAAACCTCTCAGCAACACCCGATTAGCTGACTCTACTTGACGATTTGTCTGAGGGTGCTCGACGGATGCAAACACTTGTTGAATTCCCACCCCTTCGCGCAGCTTCTTCAACAGGTGACTTGCAAACTGCGTCCCGTTGTCCGACACCAGGCGCTTGGGCACACCAAACCGGCACACAATGTTCTTCCACACGAAACCTTCGATCTTGTGTGCGGTAATCTGGGCCACTGGTTCTGCTTCGATCCACTTGGTGAAATACTCAATCGCCACCACCAAGTACTTCATCTGCCTGATCGCCAGCGGGAATGGTCCTAGGATGTCGATTCCCCAAGTATGAAACGGCCAAGGGCTGTAAATCGACCTCAACTCCTCGGGAGGCGCCTTGTGCCAATCGGCGTGCTACTGGCATTGTTTGCAACACTGCGCATACTTCTTGCAGTCTTTTCTCATCGTTGGCCAGTAATAACCTGCACGGAGGGTCCTTGCGGCCAGAGCTCGACCCCCGACTTGGCTTCCGCATATACCTTCATGGAGCTCTGCCATAATCCTCGTGCATTTCTCACCATACACACATTCCAGGAGTGGGTGAGTGAACCGAAACCTGTACAACTCGCCATCGATCATTGTGTACTTGCTATAGTTTTTCTTTACCTTCCTAGCCTCTGTCGGATCCAGTGGGAGAAGGCCATCTGCCAGGCACCGCTTGTACTGCGTTATCCAGGTGTCTGGCTCATGGATAGCGCAGACCTGCGTCATGTTCACCTTCTCTCCTCGACATGCTCTAATTCTCGGCGATCTCAAAGTTTCTTGAGTCAGGGACTTATGACTTCTCGCTGCTTTCTCCGTCGACTTGCTTATCTGGAGAACCAGGTGATCTGCTACAAATGCTCTCGGCGTCTTTAGAGTTTCTTGAGTCACCGTCCTCTGCCTACCCCCCTTGCCTGAACTGGCGAGCTTAGCTAGCAAGTCAGCTCGGGCATTCTGCTCTCTGGGCACATGCACTACTTCAAAGGAGGCAAAGGAACTCTTCAATTCCTGCACATACTCCAGGTAAGCCGCCATTTGTGGATCTTTAGCCTGGAACTCGCCTGTTACTTGCCTTGTGACTAGCAGCGAGTCACTCTTAGCCATCAACACCCTGGCTCCCATCTCTTTGGCCAGCAAAATCCCGGCGATCAGCGCGCCTCATATTCTGCTTGATTGTTACTGGCTTTGAAGGCAAACTTCAAAGATTGTTCGATCAGCACGCCGTTGGGTCCTTCCAGAATGACTCCAGCACCGCTACCCTGCTGGTTCGACGATCCATCCACCGAGAGCACCCAACGGAAGTCGTCCCCTTCCACTCGTGTCGCCTCAGATGAGAGCTCGACCACGAAATCCGCGAAGATTTGCCCCTTGATCGGGCCTCGGGGCTCATACTTAATGTCAAACTCTGACAACTCTACTGCCCACTTCACGATCCTTCCCGCAACGTCAGGCTTCTTCAAGACCTTCTGGATGGGCAGGTCAGTCATCACCAGTATGGTGAAGCTATGGAAATAGTGGCGCAACCTCCTCGCCGAAAATACCACAGCCAGCGCAGCCTTTTCCAGGGCCTGATATCTCGTTTCGGGGCCCTGCAACACCTTACTAACAAAATAAATAGGCTTCTGAGCTTGATCTTGATCCTGGGCGAGCATCGCACTCACCGCCCTCTCAGTTACAACAAAATACAACCTGAGAGGGGTTCCCACCAGCGGTTTACACAAAACCGGCGGGCTCGCCAGATACTCCTTCAGCTTGACGAAGGCTTCCTCGCACTCCTTCGTCCAAGCAAACTTGTTATTGCGCCTTAAACACTGAAAATAGGGATGGCCCTTTTCTCCGCTAGCTGACACGAAGCGAGACAGGGCTGCCATCCGACCTGTTAGCTGTTGAACTTCCTTCACCGTAGCTGGGCTCCTCATCGCCAAGATGGCGGCACACTTATCCGGGTTGGCTTCTATTCCTCTTTCAGTCAAGAGGAAACCCAAAAACTTTCCAGCCTCCACGCCAAAGATGCATTTCTCTGGATTCAGCTTCAACTTGAACTTGGCGATCGTCGTGAACAATTCCTCCAAGTCTGCAACGTGCTTGCTTTTTTCCGGCGAGGTCACGACCATGTCATCGACGTACACTTGCACGTTCCTTCCCAGCATCGGTGCAAGTACTCGATCCATCACCCTCTGGTACGTGGCCCCCGCGTTCTTCAGCCCAAACGGCATCACCTTGTAGCAGTAGCACGATCTCTCCGTCATGAAGGCAATCTTCTCTTCATCCAAGGGATGCATCTTGATCTGGTTATACCCCGAGAAGGCATCCAGGAAGCTCAACAACTTACACCCTGCAACACTATCTACCAGGGCGTCTATGCTTAGTAAAGGATATGAATCCTTTGGCAAGCCTTGTTCAGGTCAGTGAAATCGACGCACATGCGCCATTTCCCATTACTCTTCTTCACCAGCACGACATTTGCCAGCCAGTCAGGGTACTGGACTTCCCTGATGTGGCCTGCAGCGAGGAGTTTCTGTGTTTCGTCCCTGATCGCCTACCTCCTCTCCTCGTTGAACTTTCTTCTTCTTTGTCGCACTGGTCTCACCAAGTTGTCCATCGCCAGATGATGGCACAAGAAGTCGGGATCGATCCCGGGCATGTCGGAAGCGGACCATGCAAAGGCATCCAGATGCCGTTCTATCACCTCAGCAATCTGGTCCTGGAGCTCGACCTCCAGAGATCTTCCCAGCTTGAAGATCTTTCCCCCGATTTCTCTCTCGAGCCACTGCTCGACGGGTTTTGGTCTGGTTTCTCTGGCGATCACTGCCCTGGCGATTCCCAGTTCCCTCGCTTCCTCAGGGCGATTCCTTGCCTCTTCCTCCTCCAGACCAGCGTTCCCCTCCCCCAGCTCAGCGTCCACCATCTCCACGTCCCTTCCGGCGGTCTCTTATGTTACCGTCGATCTGGGCTTCACACCAGGAAGCGGGGTGGTCGTTACGTAACTCACCGATCTCTTGTTTTTCAGGCTATTCTCATAACACTTCTTCGCTTCTTTCTGATCGGATTTGATGGTGATCACCACCCCCTCCATAGACGGCAACTTCACCTTCATGTGCCGGGTCGACGGTATGGCACCTATCCTGTTGAGCGTGGGTCTTCCCAACAGGATGTTGTATGCTGAAGGAGCGTTTACAACAAGGTATTTGATTTTCTCCGTTCTTGAACCCGCCACATCTGTAAACGTAGTCCTCAATTCTATGTACCCCCTGACCTCCACCTGGTCACCAGCGAAACCATACAAACACCCTCCATAGGGCCTCAGCTGGTCAAGGGGCAGCTCCAACTGCGTGAAAGTCGACCAGAACTTCACGTCTGCCGAGCTTCCTTGGTCCACCAGTACCCTGTGGACCTTTCTTCCTGCTGTTATCAACGAAATTACTATGGGATCGTTGTCATGAGGCACAACATCCCGGAGATCTTGCTTGGTGAATGTAATATCCACTTCCGGCGAGTGGTCTTCAAACATATCCACCGTCATCACAGACCTCGCGTACCTCTTCCTCTATGTTGCGGTGCATCCACCTCCTGAGAAACCCCCTGCAATGGTGTGGATTTCCCCGTGCGTAGGCATCTCGTGCTGCTGAGCCTCAGCACCTACGGGTTGGGAGCTCGACGGGCCCCCGTCCTTCTATCCAGCAAATAGTCATTTAGGAACACAAACAGTCAAGTCAGCTAACAAGAAACACCAAAAGTGACTGAAAAATGTACGATAATCTCAATGACTGAAACTGTGTGGCTAAAACTGTGTTGCCCTAATTGCCTTATGCTCACTGTGGGGTGCTCCGAAGACAATTAGGGTTTGTGCTCTGTGTGACTATGAGAATTAGGTTGTAACTCGTGTAACTGCAAAGCGTACCTTACTAGGGTTCTTCATGCCCTTTATATAGGGGAAAACTAGGGTTTACCTTTGTGTTGCTGCTATTATCTAGGGTTCCTTGGAGAAGGTCCTTGCACCGTTATCCCTAGGATCTTAGCGTATCTGGCCCATGGACTTTCCTTATCTGGAGTGCAATGATTAACCTTGCGGCCCCTTGAGCTTTATCTTAGGTGTTGTATTTCTCGCGCCATCATATTGTTTGAGTCCCCTAATTAAGCACGTGTCATGCATGCAGCCTTCCTTGGAGGTCTTTAACGAGCACGTGGGCATTGTCACGTGCCCCCTTTGACTTGATCGTTTACTCTGTGTGGAGGGTCCCACAGCGCCGCCACCCAACTTAGGGTTATTCCATCGTGTGGGCCCTCTTCTCTGTGAAACTCTTCTGTCACGCGGGTTGATTCTTCGGCTGATGTCCTTCTCTTGGCGATGACCAACTACGTTGACTTCTGGACCAACTACTTTTCTTTTGTCCACGTCATCACACCTGATGACCTGGTCGGTACACAAGCCCCCCAGTCTTGAGCTGATAACTTGTTTTCAGCAAAAAGACTAAGGCCTCGCCCTGTTGCCCCCGCGGCGTTCTGATGATGTGTCGCCTCCTGACCGATTGACGCGACATTCTCTGCGTCGCCGGCGTAGCGTACCCTCAAGGACTCTGATGACGTGATATTCTCTGAGCGAGAAAAGTGACACTTCAGTTCGCACCCTAACTTCGTGACACGTGGCCCAATCGTAGGACGTTTGCTTTAATTGTAGCGCTCGGATCTTTGGAAACCTCGTACCTTAACTCACTGTCTTTACCTCTTTTGTATCTTTCTTGCACTATTCATCTTTTCCTCAAGAACTTCCCCTGTGTTCTTTCTTTGCCTTCTTCTTCCCCTACTCTACTGCTGAGCCCTTCCTCTTTGGTCTTTAGCTCCTTCACCGATAGCACGTTCTAAAATGCCTGCCAACCCTGCTTCTTCCAGAGCGGCTCATAAAGATCTTTACCCTTGGGCTTCGAGTGAACTCCTTGACGAGTATTCTTGCTTACTTTCTACTAGGGCCCTGAGGGAACACGTGGGGGAAGCGTGTTCCTATAACCGTCGTGCCTTCGCAAAGAGGCACGATGATGACATCGTCGTGCTCCCTTGTTCCATAGGGGAGCCGGTGTGCGGGGACGAACGATCCAATAACGAGGTCCCCTTTTTCTATTTTTACCAAGTAGTCTTTAAGTGCGTCGGCGTACGCCTTCCCTTTTCCAGGTTCGAGAGGGAGCTGTTAACGGAGATGAACACCGCCCCAGCCCAACGGTATCCTAATAGTTGGGCCTTCGTGAAGGCCTTTGACATCCTGTTTGGCTTTCTTGGATGTGCACCCTCCATAGATATTTTCCTTCACTTCTTCGAGGTGAAGAGGCAGAGAAACAACCTATGGGTAACTCTTAGCAACATCCCTGGCAGGATTCTTTTGACCCCTTTCCAACAAACCTTCAGAGAGTGGAAAGGTAGATTCTTCAAGGTGTGTTGTTCCAGCCTTGTGCCTTCTGCTCTAGACGGATTTCATTTGTATTGGACAAAGGACGCCCGAGCCTTGAAAGCTAAGCCTCTCAAGAAGCTGTCCCCAAGGGATTAGGAGGCTTGCAAGATCCTGGCGGATGCTGGAGGTCTCGACGCGGCTGCCTTGATAAGTTTAGAGTATAATGTCGAGCTCATGGGGAAGTACATATGTGCGTGAGGCTTTCCTAATGACTCTCCTTCTTTCTGTTCTTGCTGGATTTTTGTACGATTTCGCTCGGAAATACCTTTTTCACGTCTGTCTCTTACTGTGTTTTAATCCTTTTCTTTTCCTTTTTTTTCTTTTTTTTTACGTAGGTTCGAAGATAAATGATCATCAGAGAACGCTGCTGACTCAGGCTTTAAGGTTCGGGGACAGGGCTTCTTCGTCGTATTGCTCAAACTCTGGGGGCCACTGATGAGTGATATGTTCTTGCTCCTTGTGCAGACATTAGGATGTGTGTAGGACTATATTTTCATCTTGCACCTGTTACAAACTCCGTCTGTAACCCTAATGCTGACTTTATGTTTTTCATGACGTTGAATGTTGTTCGACTTATACTTGCATGCTTACGTTCTTTGACTTGCCGCGCGCGTTACTCCCGATATCCCCTTCGTTATGTGCAGTGCGAATTCCTTAGATAGCATTTGCTTGTTTCCTTATTTCTTTAAATATCTTACTCATGGCCCTGCCTGCCTTCGTTTTTGTGAGGGATGCCTGCTCGTTTGAGCTTCCTCACTTGAACCTTTGGCGTTTTTGCCCCGAGCTTATCCCGAGCTTATTGGGATACTTGGCGATGTGCTGCTCATAGTGACGTCGGACCACCTGGTCTTTTATCTGGCGGCGATCGCACACATGGCAGACCGCCCCCTACACGACCGGCGATCATACGCAGTTCTTGATTATGTCATCGCCCTTGATGACTCGACTGATATGCGGGCTGCGATTCTTCTGGCGAGGAGGATAAGTTAAACCTCGGCGATCTACGTGGCTTCGCGCGCTAATGCCAACACTGGTAACTGATTTGACATTTCACCAACCCCCCCATCAACTGACACGTGGACTCATCGATGGTTCTTACCTTATGTCGTTTGCGCTTCTCGTAACATTCGAAACTCTAAAAATTCTCGCGCCACTACACTGTTTCATTATCTTTCTTCTTCACTTCCAAACTTTCTATACGCTCTGGTGAACGCTTTGACTCCCCAATCATCGTCTCTCCGCGCGCCCCTTCGATCATCGAAAGGTGACCTTTTTATTACTCTCGCTAGTGATTACCGCATTTTAATCGGCTTGCATCATTTATTAACCCTCTACTTATCAACCCTCTACTTAGTAACCTTCTGTTTATCAACCCTCTACTTTTCCCATTTTCATTTTCTTGTCGTCTTCCCTGCAGTTTCTCGATGGCTCATGCGGGGGCCACACCAAACAACCCTGCCCTCTCTCGAAACCCTCCTCCAAAGTCACGTAAACAACCTTCTTCAGGAAACCCCTCCACATCTCGCAACCCACCTAGAGATCCCGCTGTCCTTTCAAGCCGGGCTTAGATTACGCGGAGAATCCCCAGTGCCTCCACACCCTTTGAGAGCGCTGGGGATACTCTGCCGTCAAATACTTCAGCTGCCGGAGGCATTCCGAACCAGGCTGTGGATGTCCAATCGTCCCCCCAACCTGCAGTGGAGCCAAACGTATCGCCGCTGCGTCCTGACGCTTCCTTGGTCGTTCACTCCTATGAGGGTGGTGGCGAGAACCAACCCTCAACCCCTGATGGAAACCAAGTAGAGGATGCTCAAGCCCATGAAGCCCAAGCCCAACAAGGGGCCCAAGCCCAACAAGGGGTCCAAGCCCAACGAATTACTAGGAGCATGGCAAGAGCTTTGGGACAAGAGTATAATAAGATGTCTCTTCTTATTTCTTTTGTAGAATAGGGGTGTGGATGTAATAAAAATGTGTAAATAGTAAGGGAGTCTAGGGGGAATGTAGATAGGAGTTAGGAGGTGCCAAACTAGGAAGGAAAGTCACACTTCCTTCATTGTCTAGTTGGCGCCGAATTTAGGTAGCATTTGTGGGTCATTTGAATTTGCATTTCAGCACCTCCTAGGCTATAAATAAGGTGCTTCCCTTTGTATTTTTCAGATTGGAATTTTATAGTAGAGAGACTATACTCAAATTTGGAGAGAAATTGTGAGTCTTGAGTTTTCTTCTTCCTTTGCCTTATCTTGTGAGCAATGGTGAGCTTCAAGTGGCGGCACTCCATCACTTATCTTGGATCAAGGAACCAAGTGGCGTGAAGTGTTCTTCCAAGTCTCAAAATCCATCACACTCCTTCTATAAGTGTTTCTTCTTCCTTTTTCTTCAATTTCCATTCGGCAGTTTTGATTCCTTAATGTTTTCCTTCATTTTCTACCGTTTAAATTTGTGTTTCCAGCATTGTTTACTTGATTCTGTTCGGTCCAGCAGCTTAGCTTTATGATTATATTCGGTTTATATTTGTGTTCTTCCAATTATTTGTTGTTTGATTCCATTTGACAATATATGGACCTCCATATGAGTTTTGATTGGTGCAAAGTCTTGGTGAGTTCTTGAATTAGAACATTGATCAAATTCTAAGTTAAAGTGCCATTTATGACCAGCTCAAGTTGCTCCTAAGAATGTCAAAGAATCATGTATTCTTGTAGTTGCATTCACATCATGTGGTATCTAGAGTCTAGGCTTGTTTTTGCTTAAATTTTGAGTTGTATTGCACTTTACATTTCAAGAGCTCTTAAATTCAAGTTGTTTACCATTCTGTTTTAGGATTTATTTTGAGTTTTCTTGTTGTTTTTCTTTTGTTACACCATGTGTTTGTGAAAAGGATTCTAGCACTCAATGTTCATATGAGTATGGCTGCTCTTGTGGAATGGCATTCTCCTTCCTAGAGCTGACCTTAAGCTTCCTTTCACTTGTGGTTTGTTCCGTCCGGTTGACCGGGACGTCTTCGTGCGCGACCTCAACCGTCAGCTAAGGACTCCTTCCCACTGATTGCCTGTGAATTCCTGCAAAAAAGAAGGACAAAGAGGCGCCCTAGCGGCCGTTTGCACTCCGACGCTCAAGTCAGCCAGCAAGAAACACCAAAACTCTCCAGCCACGTATCTGAGCACCGCGTATGGCACTCTGCGGGTGGTAAAAGAAACTGAAATATGTGTGTGTGTCCTCCTGTTTAGGAGTGCTACTGCGCTAGGGGTGGTTTTTTGGGTGCCAACTCATGCCCCCAAGTATCTAGCCACTTACTCTGAGAGCGTATCTGCCTTCCTCTCACACCCTGCACCCGGTTATCCTGGGCGTGACCTTCCTCTTGGGTCGTATCTGTCCCGAAGGCGTCTCTGGGGCGGCAGGGGTACTTCGCGAGTCAGGCTGCCCTTCACTGGTACCATCACTATGGCCTTGAAGCCACCTTTTCCTTCTCTTTATCACTTTCCCGAGATATCGGGACTTGAGGCTTTCCCACGACGTCGCTCCCTCCATGGTCTTTCATACCCATGGGTATTGGGGAACCACACCGTGATTGCCTTGCTTTTACACTGTTCGATCTGGCGACGCCCTCACCTGGGCGACGCCTTCACCTGGGCGACGCCTTCACCTGGGCGACGCCTTCACCGAGGCGACGCCTTCATCTAGGCGACGCCTTCACCGAGGCGACGCCTTCACCCAGGCGACGCCTTCACCTAGGCGACGCCGTGCCTTAGCGACACCTTGAGTTGACTTTGACCTTCCAGTCGTTGACTTTGACCTTGACTTAGTCAACGCCCTTATACGGGACGGTACACAAGCCCCCCAGTCTTAAGCCGAAGACTTGTCTTCTGCGCAAAGACTAAAGCCTTGCCCCCGCCATCCACGTGCCTTCCCGATGACGTGTCATTCTCTGCTGACTCAGCGAATTTTCGAATTACTGACGCGACATTTTCTGAACCGCAGGGGTATTCTTAATGGGCGATTGGACATTCCCTGAAATGGGGATGACTACACCTTTTGAGCTACCCTTGATCGCGCGCCACGTGGCCTATCGCGTGGCCCTCCTTTAGAGACCCTTGCGCTTCCCCTGGGCAATCGACCTTTTGACGCGTGGCTCGATCCTGCGGCCCTCAATTTGCGCCTCTTGGGTTACGAAATGTAACGTTTAAGTTACCCCAAACCCCGCGCTCTCCCCACTGTTACATTCATTCGCTCTGCAACTCCGCACTGTTCATCGCCTTCGAAAACTCTTTTTCTCTGCGACTGCGATTCTCTCCTTCTTGTGCCTTCTGCTGCCTCCATTCCAATAGCAAAGGTATGATCTCGGATACTCACGACCTTTCCCCTTCGTCGCATTAGATTGATTTATTGAACTGCCTGGGACTGTTATTATTCACGTATTATTGCATTTCTCCGCTTCTTCTTCCTCCTCTGATTTTTTCCGCGTGGGTGACGCTTCCTCGGGTTCTTTCCCCTTCTTGCCATGGCTAAACTTGCTAAACCCTTTTTCCTCTCTTCTTTCTCCAGCTATCTATTTTCACCATGACGCGCGCGAACGCGGAGCCTGATTCTTCCCCTACGACCCCCAAGTCCAACTACAAAGCCTTCTACCCCTGGGCCTCCGATGAGCTCCTGAGTGAATGCACCAGCCTGACTTCCTTCCAGGACCTGGAAGCTCACCGGGGGGATCCCCATTTGTACAACTTTAACGCCTTCTGCCGCACACACGACGCCCACATATCCGTCCGTCCCGGCAGGCCTGGGGAACCTGTTTGTTTGGACGACAGACCTAGAAAGGGGAAACCCTTCTTCTTCATGTACCAGACCGTGTTCAAGCGCGTAGGAGTGCGTCTCCCGTTCACTCCCTTCGAACGGGAGCTTCTTACTGAAATCAACACCGCCCCCGTCCAGCTTCATCCCAATAGCTGGGCATTTGTGAGGGGCTTTCAAATTCTTTGTGGATACCTGGGCATCCCTCCTTCCGTGGACGTCTTCCTGCATTTTTTCGAGGTGAAAAAACAGGGGAAAAGCTTTTGGGTAAGCTTTTCCGGGATCGCTGGCAGGATCCTCCTCTCCCTCTTCCAGAATTCTTACAAGAACTGGAAAGGGAAGTTCTTCAAGGTGTGCTGCGCCAAGCATGATCCCACAGCTTTGGATGGCTTCCCTCTTTACTGGACGGAACGCCCCAAATTGCTCAGGGCCAAAACCATGGAAGAGCTATCCCCCGCCGATAGGGAGGTAAGCAAAGCCTTGGCGGGGTTGGGGATCGTCTTTGATACCTTGAAGCTGGTCGCTAGCGAGTACAACGCTCACGCCCTGACCACCTATTTTGGTAAGGGGCTCTCCCCTCATCTTTTGTGTTATAAACAGCCTGCTATCGATCGTTTGTTTTCCCGGACTCTTATTCTCATTTTACATTGTGCCATGTTACTTGCATTTCACGCCCCCATGTGTGTTGTAACTTTGCATAGCTGTTTTAGTACTAACCCTTGCTGTTTGGTCTGTCTTGATGTAGGATCGGTGATGGGCGCTTCTAAGAGAATGATGCTGGCGAAGGCAATGAAGGAGGCACGTACCGCCAAGGCGGGCGCCTCCTCCACCCTTGCTGCTGATCCGGTTCCCCCACCGACTCTGTCGCCGCCTCCTCCGATCACCGCCGAAGCTCCCCTGAGTTCACCTCCGTCGTCTCCACACAGCCCCGCCGCACTTCAGAAACGGGTTCTGGAGATTCTATCAGATGATGAGGACTCAGGAGGCGTGGCTCCCTTCAAAAGAAGAAAATCTGCGCGGGTTCCTCTTTCGGTAGAGGCGTCGCCCCAGGGAGGGAACCCCTTCATGGATAACCCCCCGAGCGCGACCTCACTCCCTCCCATGACACTTCAAGAGGAAAGGGGCGAAGGCGCCGAATCTGCCCCGCCTCCGCCGCTGGCAGAAACCATTGCTTCCCCTGCTTCCGTCGCAGCCGCCCCTGACTTCATTGCCATCCCTCCTCCGATTATGCATTTAATGAGGGGCTTCAGTGGCGGGACTCTGCCAGAGGGCACCGACAGGAAGGAAGGCATGCCCTTCTACTTGGGGGCCTTCTTGGCGGTGGCCCTTGAATGGCGCGCCCAAGCCAGGAACGCGGTCATGCAAGCTCAAACTCTCCAGGCCTTGGAAACAAAGGCGACTATTCTGGAGGAGGAAATGAGGACCCTGGGGCGTCAGAACGAAACTTACCAAACCTCTCTGAAGCAAGCGCAAAAGTCCAAAGCAGAAACTGAGAGGCAACTGGCAGAGGCATTGGAGCTCCAGGCTGGCTTCTTTACTCGTGAAGTCGCCCTCCAAGTCCAGGTAACGGGCCTTCAGGAATCGCTCAAAGCTGATGCAGAAATTCACAAGGACCTGACGGACCGTTGCCGTGAGCAGGCTGACAAGACGGAGCGGATGGAGGGGGAAATGGCCACCCAGGCCAAAGCCATGGACCTTCTCCGGGCTGACTACGACAAACTACAGGTCGAGGTCAGTCGACTTCGCGTTGAGAAAAAGGCTCTGGAGAAGCAGGTGACCTCTGGGGATGTCGCCGTTGAGGAGCTGGAGAAGGAGAAAAAGTACCTTATCCAGGAGATGGCGGGTACTTTCGAGGAGGGGTTCCAGGAGGCTCTGACCCAGGCGTCCTGTGAGAACCCTGGCATCAATATTTCGAACTGCGACCCCCTGCACCATGTCGTCGACGGGAAGGTCGTGCCCATGGACGTGGACGACTGAACCGCTGTCTCTCAACCGCCACCTTCACTTTCAAGCTTAATTCCTTTATTCTTTACGCTTGCTTTTGACTTTCTCCGTTTAAACTTGTAATTCTTCGAACTATCCGCACTCTTGTTACTGACTTAGGACATTCGCACGGTTGTCTTTATTTCTTTTTCACATACGATTCTGCCTATGCGATCTCGCTCTCATCTTTTCCCTTCATACGCTTCAATTATTTTATCTGTGTCCTGCTCGTTTCTCACACTTCGTTGGGCGGTTTGGTATGATTGGGTAGGCTCGCTCGCCAACCCTTACGCCCGTGGAGAGGCCCACTAAGTGGCGCCGTATCGTCCACGAGGCAACTCTAATACCGAAAGGCTCTTTCTTTGATCTTTTAACACTCGGCGCCCACGCCTAAGGAGAGGCCTGTCAAAGCAGCACCGTATCGTCCCCGGGTGTCTAAAACGCTGAGTACTGGAGGGTTTTTGTTCCCTCCATGGTCTTTCCTGCCCATAGGTATCGGGGAACACCCTGCCAGTGACTCGCTGGCATTCGACGGTCTCGTCTCCCTCCACAGTCTTTCCTACCTGTGGGTATCGGGGAGGCGACGTCTGCAACTAACTTTGCCTTTCTCTGATTTCTTCTCCCTCCTCAGTCTTTCCTACCTGTGGGTATCGGGGAGGTAACGCCAGTCGGTATTTGAGTTGGCGACGCCTGCGCCTTCTCGTCTGTCGTCGCCCTTTACGTCTTTCCTGGCAACGCCTCAGGCGTTACCTTTGCTTCGACATTGACTTTAATTCTTGCCTTGGTCAATGCCTGATAGTAGTGAAGAGCCCAAGGCTTTGTCTGTGCCCTGCACGTGGCGCTTCTTGTACAGCTGATGGGGCCTTCTGTCATTCGACTTGATCCACGTGGCGCTGCTTGTATGGTTGGTGGGGTATCTAGTCATTTCATTTTCTGACTCCTGCTGTACCCCTGGCTCATTTTCGACGGCGCATCGTACCACTGGATGATACGACGTTTTCTGATTTAAACCAGTGGTGCCAGCATCATCCTTTCACCTTCTGCCACGTGTATCAATCGCACGGTGCATCCGTTCGTGTCGTTTGGCGCGCTAGGCGCTTTATTTAACTCTTCAAACTCTGGAACTATCTTCACTATTTTCTCACTCTTCATAACCTACTTGCGTTCTTTCTTCTTGTACCCTTTCTTCTTGCACCCTTTCTTCTCTGTCGAAGGGTTGTTCCAACTGCTCCCCTCGCTCAACTCTTGCATTTCCAGCCATCTTGATCTTGCTAAAGAATGTCCTCTCACGATGCTTCCTCCAGGGTCCGTCCCAAAGACTTGTACCCTTGGGCCTCGAGCGAACTTCTTGATGAGTGTTCATGCTTGCTTTCCACCAGGGTCGTACGAGAACACAAAGGGGAGTTGTGTTCTTACGACCACCGGGCCTTCGCGAGGAGGCACGATGACGACATCGCAGTGCTCCCATGCACTCTGGGGGAGCCAGTGTGTGGCGACGAACGGGCCAACGACGGGGTCCCTTTCTTTTACTTTTACCAGGTGGTGTTTAAGACCATCGGGGTGCGCTTACCCTTCTCCTGGTTCGAGAAGGAACTGCTGACGGAGATCAACGTGGCTCCAGCCCAGCTGTACCCCAACAGCTGGGCCTTTGTCAAGGCCTTCGATGTCCTCTTTGGGTTTCTGGGTTGTGCACCCTCGGTTGACCTCTTTCTTCACTTTTTTTAGGTGAAGAGACAGAGACACAACCTCTGGGTAACTCTCAGCAATGTACCCGGAAGAGTTCTCTTCACGCCTTTTCAAAGCTCGTTCACGGGGTGGAAAGGCCGGTTCTTCAAAATCTGCTGTACTGATCTTGTTCCCGACGTCCTCGATGGGTTTCCGTTGTACTGGGTGAGAGAGGAAAAGGTCCTCAAAGCCAAACCCCTCAAGAATCTGGCTCCAAGTGATCAAATAGCTTGCCGGATTCTTGCTGAGGCGGGAGGTTTTGACTCTGCTACGGTGATCAGCTTGGAGTTCAACGCTAGGACTCTTGAGAAGTACATAAGTAAGAACCATTGCCTTAGGCAACTTCGGCCTTCGTTACTTTCTAGAAGTGCCTGTCTTTCTTCACTGTGTCTCTAATACATCAGTTCCCTTTGTGCAGGCTCGAAAATAAGCCAAGAAAAGAGGACACGACTTACTCGAGCGCTGCGGCCTGGGAAAGGGGCTTCGCCTTCCTCCAGTGATGACTCTGATGAGCGCTGAGAAGTGGCTTGTTTGTGTTTTTGCACTTTGTACTGTACATTGCTTGTAACAACAATTTTCCAATATCATAACTCTTTACAATGCGACTTTACTTTTCATATGCCTCTTTACAATGCGACTTCCTTTCGTCTCGTTCTGTCGACGATGCATGCTTTTACTTGGGCGACGCCTTCTTTCTGGGCGACGCCTTCCTCCTTGGCGACGCCATGGTCTAGGCGGCGCATCACATTACTTCTAACAAGGGAAAATAATGGCTGAAAACCAAAGCACTTCTTTTTCTCAACTGGTTATTCCATTCATTAGGGTGACCTCATTAAAAAACCCCCAAAAGGGGAAAAAGAGCGTCCCCTTCAACTAAACTGTTACATGCTGCTTACATAAATCAACTGAAATAAAATTTTAAGTTGGTTGCATTCCAACTGCGCGGGATAGGGCCCCCATCTAAAGTCTCCAGGTTGTACGAACCGTTGCCCTTAGCCTCAGTAACTCTGAAGGGCCCGGTCCACTTGGGAGACAGCTTATTCTCCAACTCGTAAGGGTGAGCTTTCCTCATCACCAGGTCGCCCACCTGAAACTGTCGTGGCTTTACTTTAGAGCTATATTGTCGCTCCACTCTTCTCTTCATCGCTTCTGCTTTTATTCTAGCTTCTTCCCTGGCCTCTTCTAGCAGATCTAGGTTTACCCGTCTCTCCTCGTTAGACTCCTCCACCACAAAGTTTTGAAAACGTGGTGAGCTTTCGTGTATTTCTACTGGAATCATCGCGTCCGACCCGTACACCAAACTGAACGGCGTCTCCATAGTAGAGGATTGGGGCGTGGTGTGGTATGCCCACACAATCCTTAGCACCTCTTCCGCCCACGCCCCTTTGGCCTTCTCTAACCTTCTTTTTAACCCCCTCAGCAGAACTCTGTTTGCTGACTCTACTTGTCCATTGGTCTGGGGGTGTTCGACCGACGCGAACACTTGCTTGATTCCCACTTCAGCGCACAGATTTCTCAACTGCTGACTGGCGAACTGGGTCCCGTTGTCAGATATCAGGCGCCTGGGTACGCCAAAGCGACACACGATGTTTCTCCACACAAAATGCTGTACCTTATGCGCAGTGATTTGTGCCACGGGTTCTGCCTCTATCCACTTGGTGAAGTATTCGATGGCGACAATCAGATACTTCATCTGCCTCATTGCTAGTGGGAAAGGGCCCAGGATGTCAATACCCCATGTGTGGAAAGGCCACGGGCTGTTTATGGACCGCAACTCTTCAGGCGGCGCCTTGTGCCAGTCGGCATGCTTTTGGCATTGCCTACACCGTTGGGCGTGCCGCGCGCAATCTTCTTTCACTGTTGGCCAGAAGAACCCTGCGCGTATTACCTTGGAGGCTAAGGATCTTCCTCCTACATGGCTTCCGCAGATGCCTTCGTGTAGCTCTGCCATTATCCTGGTGCACTCATCGCCACTGACACATGTTAGGATAGGGTGAGTGAAACCGTGCCTGAACAACACCCCATCCACCAAGGTATATCTTACGGCGTTCCTTTTGATTTTCTTACCCTCTTCAGGGTCTACTGGAAGGGCCCCATCCGCCAGGTACCGTTTATAGGGCGTCATCCAGGTGTCTCCCGTGGACAGGACACAAACCTGCATCTGCTCTTCCTCAGACACACCCGCGTACGTACTGATGCGGGGCGCCCTCTGCGTATCTTGGGTTAATGAGGAATGACTCCTCGGCCTTCCCCTTGATGCATAAATCTGGAGGACATCCACCCTGTTGTCTTCCACGAATCGACGCGGAGCTTTGAGGGTCTCCTGGATCACTGTCCTCTGTCTACCCCCCTTGCCTGAGCTGGCCAGCTTTGCAAGCAGGTCAGCTCTGGCATTCTGTTCCCTCGGGACGTGTATCAACTCAAGAGCGTTGAACGCCCCTCTCAACAACTGGACGTATTTGAGATACGCCGCCATCTGTGGGTCCTTCGCCTGGAACCCACCCGACACCTGCCCCGTGACCAACTGGGAGTCGCTCTTCACCAGGAGGTTCTGTGCGCCCATCTCCTTGGCCAAGAGCATTCCTGCAATCAAGGCTTCGTATTCTGCTTGGTTGTTACTTGCCTTGAAGGCAAAACGCAAGGCCTGCTCGATTAATATGCCGTCGGGTCCTTCCAGCACTATTCCCGCACCACTCCCTTGCTGGTTTGAGGAACCATCAACCGAGAGCAGCCACTGTGAACCCGCTTCCACTTCTTGCTCACCTCCGGGCGAAAGTTCTGCTACAAAATCCGCATACACCTGCCCCTTAATGGATCCTCTAGGCTCGTACTGTATGTCGAATTCCGACAGTTCCACAGCCCAGCGTACCATTCTTCCTGCCACATCGGGCTTCTACAACACCTTCTGTATGGGGAGGTTGGTCATTACCACCACCGTGAAACTGTGAAATTAATGACGGAGCCTCCTAGCCGAGAACACTACCGCCAGTGCCGCCTTTTCCAGCGCCTGGTACCTTGTCTCGGCTCCCTGTAAGGCTTTGCTTACAAAGTAGATGGGCTTCTGACTCTGGCTCTGCTCTTGTACCAACACAGAACTGATGGCCCTATCTGTTACAGTAAAATACAAACGGAGGGGCACGCTTGTTACCGGTTTGCAGAGAACCGGAGGCGTCGCCAGGTACTCCTTCAGTTTGATGAAAGCCGCTTCGCATTCCTCAGTCCACGCAAAGCGACTGTTTCTCTTGAGGCACTGGAAGTATGGGTGCCCCTTTTCTCCTCCAGCGGAAACAAACCTCGAGAGCGCCGCCATCCGCCCTGTCAACTGTTGAACCTCCTTTACCGATGTCGGGCTCCGCATGGCAATAATGGCCGCACATTTTTCGGGGTTCGCTTCTATACCCCTCTCGGTGAGCAGAAAACCCAAGAATTTACCGGCCTCTACCCCAAAAACACACTTCTCGGGGTTCAACTTGAGGCGGTACTTGGATATCGTGTTGAACAATTCCTCCAAGTCTGCCATGTGCTGTATCCTGTTCTGCGACGCCACCACCATGTCGTCCACATAGGCGTATACATTTCTCCCGAGCATTGGCGCCAAGACCTTATCCATTAACCTCTGGTACGTGGCGCCCGCGTTTTTGAGTCCGAAAGGCATCACCTTATAGCAATAACTGCATGTTTCAGTCATGAACGCAGTTTTGCTCTCGTCCCTGGGGTGCATCTTGATTTGGTTATAACCTGAGAAGGCGTCCAGGAAGCTTAACACTTTGCTGCCAGACGCGCTGTCCACTAGGGCGTCAATGCTGGGCAGCGGATAGGAATCCTTCGGGCACGCCTTATTCAGGTCCGTGAAGTCAACGCACATTCTCCATTTCCCGCTTGCCTTCTTCACCAGAACGACATTGGCGAGCCACTCAGGGTACTGAATCTCCCTAATGTGGCCAGCACTCAGCAGCTTCTGCGTTTCGTCTTTCACCACCTGTTGTCGCTCCTCATTGAATTTCCTCCTTCTCTGACGCACGGGGCGAACCGTGGCGTCCATGCTGAGGTGGTGGCACAGAAAATCGGGGTCGATGCCCGGCATGTCCGAGGCGGACCACGCGAAGGCATCCATGTGGCGCGAAATCACTTCCGCCACCCCTTCCCGCTCTTCTGGGTTTAGCGAGCTTCCTAACTTGAAAGCTTTGCCGCCAATTTCCCTCTCTAGGATGTTGGTCGCGGGTTGCTCCCTATTATCATCATCAGCGGGCGCCGCTTCTTCTACGGGCGCCGCCTCCTCTACGTGCGCTTCCTCCATTGGCGCATCTGCTTCGGGCGTCGCCTCGATCATCGTTGTGTCCGCGATCGGTGGACGCTCGTACACCATGAAAACGCCTCTCTTCGTCTTCAGGCTGTTTTCGTAGCATTTTCTTGCCTCCTCTTGGTCTGATCTGATGACTATCACCCGGCCACTGAGGTCCGGTAGCTTCATCTTCATGTGCCGGGTGGAGGATATTGCACTCAGACAGTTTAGCGCTGGTCTGCCCAGCAAAATGTTATAGGCAGAGTTGGCGTTAACGACGAGGTACCAAATGCTCTCTGTTCGGGAGGCCTCTCCGTCCGTGAACGTAGTCCTCAACTCCAGGTACCCCCGGACCTCTATCTGGTTATCCCCGAACCCATACAAACATCCCGTATAGGGACTCAGTAGATCGGGGGACAGCCGTAACTTATTAAAAGTCGACAGAAACATGACGTCTGCCGAGCTCCCTTGATCAACAAGCACTCGGTGGACCTTTCTCCCAGCCGTGACGACCGAGATGACAACGGGATCGTTGTCATGGGGCACCACATCTCGGAGATCCCTTCTTGTGAACACAATATCTGACTCCCAGGGCTCCCCCGAGAGCCTCTCTTCGATTGAATTTACCCCCCTCGCGTATTTCTTCCGCTGGGAGGCGGTGGGTCCTCCGCCGGAAAAACCTCCAGCAATGGTGTGGACCTCGCCAAGCACAGGCATCTCGTGTGCTGGCTCATCGCCGGTGACAGCAGGGTGGCGGTCGTGGTGGACTCTGCGACATAATCTTTCAAAAACCCAGTCCTCACCAGCTCATCTAGCTGGTAGCCCAACGACAGGCAATTATCAATTTGGTGCCCGAAAGCCTCGTGAAATTCGCACCAAGAGTCTTTACGGGGCCCTAGCACCTTTTCGGTCTTCGCCGGTCGCCTCAGCCTCTCGGCTATGTTGGGGACGGCGATCAAATCCTTCAACTCGACCACGAAGTTGTACCTCGCCGGTCTTGCTCTTTCTCTGGTGGGGCGTTCGCCTCCTGCGGTGCCCCGAGGCTGGGGCTTTCTGGCCTCGTAGGGGCGTCTCGTCTCTGGCTTCTTTCTCCCCGTCGTGGTCTCATTGACTCTGACGGGTTGAACTCGCGCCGGTCCCCTCGGGGGTGAGGGCACGGCACTGGTGCGCTTCACACATACCTCCCCTTCCGAGGCGATATGCTCCACCGCCCTGCGCCGTAACTCCGCGAAAGTCCTAGGGCGATTGCGGATAATAGATTCTCCAAAGGGCCTTGGGCATACGCCTTTCACGAATGCGTACACGATCATAGGCTCCTCTGTTGTACCAACTTTCACGACCTGGGCCCCGAAGCGATTGATATACTCCTTCAGGGTTTCCCCCTGATACTGCTTCACGTCAAACAGGTCGTAGGAGACCGGCGGCGGGGCCTTATTGGCCAAATACTGTTCTCTGAATAACCGCGACAACTGGCGGAAAGATGTGATATGGCCCTCGGGAAGGCTGATGAACCAGTCCATAGCCATCCCGGTCAGGGTGCTCATGAAGAGCTTGCACTTGGCGGCATCAGAGCCGCCTATCAGGACCATCTGCGTGTGGAACGCCGCGAGGTGCGTCTCCGGGTCCTCCATCCCAGTGAAAATTTCCTTGGGTCCCGCGAACGTGTTCGGGATTGCTGCGTCTAGGATCTCCTGCGAGAACGGAGTGGAAAACTCCCTTGGTGGGGAGTGATTCTCCATCTCGTCGTGCCCAGGCCGCCTCCTATCGTTTCTCAGGCCCTGGCGCAACTCCTCATTCACACGGTGGAGCTCTTCGTTGCGCTCATGCGAGGCGTCAAGATCTGCCTGCATGCGCTCCTGCTCCATCTTCGAATCCGCCATGCCTGCTGCAACCCCCTCATTATTTCCAGGACCTGCTGCATGGATAGGTCTGCGGGGGCTGCGCGCGCTGATCTTCGTCTGGTGGGGGCCATTGTCACTCCAACCTCCTTCAGCATTACCGTAACCTGGTAGATTTTCACGAACTTGTGTGATGGGACTGATGTTTTATATCGGCCCCACGGGGGGCGCCAAATGTTCCGTCCGGTTGACCGGGACGTCTTCGTGCGCGACCTCAACCGTCAGCTAAGGACTCCTTCCCACTGATTGCCTGTGAATTCCTGCAAAAAAGAAGGACAAAGAGGCGCCCTAGCGGCCGTTTGCACTCCGACGCTCAAGTCAGCCAGCAAGAAACACCAAAACTGTCCAGCCACGTATCTGAGCACCGCGTATGGCACTCTGCGGGTGGTAAAAGAAACTGAAATATGTGTGTGTGTGTTGTCCCCTTCAGGCAAAAAACTTCTCCAATCACTTGTACGTAGTATTTAAGCACAGGCAAGCAACCAGAGAGTTTCTCCTAAATTTGTCGAAGGTTCCAACCCTTTTTCCGACATTCCCAGCGCTATTTAAACTGCCCTAGCATTTAAAGCGCCTTAAAGCGCTTTTAATCTCAAACGTAACGCACTCATTAAAGCGCTTAATTACGAAACGTAGCGCATTTAAGACGTTGAAACGCTCGGGAGCCCTAATAGTACCTGAATGCTCGAAAGGGAAACTGTATTGAATATCTTTAATTACCTGGCACCTGACTGGAGGGTGTTTCTATTCCGGCATGGCTGTCACACACGTGGAGGGCCTCACGACGCCATGACCCCATCTGGGGGCGTTTCTGCCCATCTGGGGACGTTTCTACATGTGGGTCCTCCTGTTTAGGAGTGCTACTGCGCTAGGGGTGGTTTTTTGGGTGCCAACTCATGCCCCCAAGTATCTAGCCACTTACTCTGAGAGCGTATCTGCCTTCCTCTCACACCCTGCACCCGGTTATCCTGGGCGTGACCTTCCTCTTGGGTCGTATCTGTCCCGAAGGCGTCTCTGGGGCGGCAGGGGTACTTCGCGAGTCAGGCTGCCCTTCACTGGTACCATCACTATGGCCTTGAAGCCACCTTTTCCTTCTCTTTATCACTTTCCCGAGATATCGGGACTTGAGGCTTTCCCACGACGTCGCTCCCTCCATGGTCTTTCCTACCCATGGGTATCGGGGAACCACACCGTGATTGCCTTGCTTTTACACTGTTCGATCTGGCGACGCCCTCACCTGGGCGACGCCTTCACCTGGGCGACGCCTTCACCTGGGCGACGCCTTCACCGAGGCGACGCCTTCATCTAGGCGACGCCTTCACCTAGGCGACGCCTTCACCCAGGCGACGCCTTCACCCAGGCGACGCCTTCACCCAGGCGACGCCTTCACCCAGGCGACGCCTTCACCCAGGCGACGCCTTCACCTAGGCGACGCCGTGCCTTAGCGTCGTGCCTTAGCGACACCTTGAGTTGACTTTGACCTTCCAGTCGTTGACTTTGACCTTGACTTAGTCAACGCCCTTATACGGGACGGTACATGGTTATATCTTGTTATATGTCTTTTAATTTTGTAATCATGTCAAGTTTTGTCTTAGTCATGTTATTCCATAATTGTCATTACTTCTAGTAGTACTTTTATTGCTTTAATTGTTTCTTGCTTTGGTTTACTTTCTGTTTTTGAGATTATTGCTTGATCCTTTGTGCATTTTCATTTTTAGATTTGAGTTCATGCTTGTATTCTCATTCTATACAAGTTCCTTTACATACTTTCCATTATGTCTTTGCTAGTTCATCCTTCTGTTTTTCATTCTTAAATAGGCTCCTCTGTTTTCTTACAAACGTGCTACTGTTTTCAATTTACTGCAATTAATTGGCTCATAGGAAATTTGTGAAAATTTGGATTTACATTCTTCAAAGTGTTACAAAATCATAGAAAAAAGAATTACTCAAAAATTCCAAGTACACAAAAAATGATAAATAAAATACGGAAAGTGTACAATTCTGCCGAAAAAAATACGGTAATCTGGCAGCGATTTTGAAACATTTATTTCTCTCAATTGGCTTACTTTTTTTACCTCATTCCAGTGCCATTTTTGAGTTAAGACATTGAAGTTTCTGTGGTTAATTTTTCACATTCCAGTTCGCTTTCAATCGTTACAGTTAAATCTGTAAACATAGCACAGTTTGCTTTTTATAAAAAAAAAATAAAAAATTCCAGTAGCTGTTTTCTGTTTTCTTCAATCTACTCTAGCACTTTTCTTTAGGACTCTTTTTGTGTGACTTCTTTCTTCATTGAGTTCCTTATTTTTCTTGATTGTCTTTCATTCATATTCTTTCTAGTTTGTCATACATTGCTCTCTGTTTTTGGTTTAGCTTTTATTGTTTACACCTTTTCTTGCTTGTCTTTTTGTTCTTCTTAAAGTTGTGTGGAGAATTGTTCTTAAGTAAGTTGGTTTGCTGTGACATATTTCACTTGAAGCTACTCCCTTCCACAAGCAAGGCTTGGTTGAGGACATAATATTTTCTTGGAGTGGTTTGAGTGCTTTCTTGAGCATTTTCCAGCAACCTATATCTCACTGTTTTTAATTGTCTAACAAGTTTCTTTCATTGTTTTGTTTTATGTTTTTGTGTATTTTCTGCTCATGGCTCATTTTTCTAGTGGAGAGTCTTCCAAACCGTGCTCCCCACAAAAGGCAGCCCTTTATGAAGACTTAAAGAATGCCAAGCAATCCAATGCTCACTATCTTGAGGTGATAAGGAAGATGGAAGCACGACTCCAAAGTTTGGAGTTAAACCGAGAAGAAATGCATCAAAACCGTGAGAGAAGAACTCCTCCTCCTAGTCGGCATTCTTCAAGGTACTCCCATCCTTCTCATGGTTATTATGAAGACAATCCAAGGCCAAGACATCATCACCATGAAGAGAGGCGCCAACATGTGGCTGACCCTTGTTCTCCTAATGTAAAACTTCCTAGTTTTAGTGGTGAAAGTGATCCCAATGTATACTTAGGATGGGAGGCTAAGGTTGACCAAATTTTTGATGTAAATGGGATTAGGGATGAGCATAGGGTTAAGTTAGGTTCTTTAGAATTTTTGGACTATGCCATGCAATGGTGGCATCAATACCTCATGGACATTGACCTACACAAGAGGCCGTCCGTGGTCTCTTGGAACGATTTGAAAGCATGTTTACGCGCTAGATTCGTACCCCCACACTTTAGGAAAGACCTTATGTTGAAACTCCAACGGTTTCATCAAGGCGCGCTAAGTGTGGATGATTACTTTAAACAACTAGACACGCTTTTAATTCGAGTTAATATGGATGAGAGTGAGGAAGCTAAGATAGCTAGGTTTGTGAGTGGCCTTCGAAGGGACATTCAAGACGTGGTAGAGTTACAAGAGTATTCTTCTTTGGAAAATGTGGTGCACCTTGCTAGCAAAATTGAAAATCAACTTGCAAGGAAAAATGCTTTCAAAAATTCTTTTAAGGATAACTACTACCACTCTTCTTGGAAAAATAAAAATAACTCTTTTTCAAATATCCCTTCTAAGGACTCTACTTTCAAACCTAGAGAGTCTAAGCCTTCCACTTCCAATTCTAGGCCTAAATCACCACCTAAATCGTCTAGTAAGAAGTGTTTTAAATGCTTAAGCTATGGACATATTGCTTCTAATTGCCCTTCTAAACGAGCTATGTATATGCATGATGGGGTAGATAGTAGTGAGCATGGGTCCGAATCTTCTAGACATTCCTCACCTTCTAGATCCCCAAGTGAGAGTGAAAGTGAAAGCCCACATGAGGGTGACCTATTAGTAATAAGACACATGCTTGGGCAAGTGTTAAAACCTTTTGATGAAACTCAAAGAGAAAATATTTTTCATTCAAGGTGTCTTATTAATGATAGAGTTTGCTCTTTGATTGTGGATGGGGGGAGTTGTGCAAATGTGGCAAGCACAAGAGTGGTAGACAAACTTGGATTGCCTACCATCTCTCATGCCAAGCCCTACAAGTTACAATGGTTGAGTGAGGTGGGTGAGATAGTAGTGAACAAACAAGTCCTCATTACATTTTCCATTGGCAAATATAAAGATGAGGTCTTGTGTGATGTTGTTCCAATGGAAGCTACTCATATCCTTTTAGGTAGGCCATGGCAATTTGATAGAAAAAATTTTCATGATGGCTTTACCAACAAAATTTCTTTTAACTTCCATGGACACAAAGTCATTCTTAAGTATCTCTCTCCAAAGGAAGTACATGAGGACCAAGTCAAAATGAGAGAAAAGAGAGAGAAAGAAAAAGATATAAAAAATTCCAAGAGAAGCCTTTTCATATCTTCCCAACAAGTTAAAAAGGTAATAGTTACTCACAAGCCTATTTCTTTAGCTATTCCTAGACCTATTGCATATGAGTCGGCTAAGGATAGTCCCACATGTTTGGACCATTTGGTAAAGGAATATGAAGATGTGTTTCAAGATCCTCCTAAAGGCTTACCACCTCTAAGAGGGATTGAACACCAAATAGATTTCATGCCCGGGGTTTCTTTACCAAATCGCCCTGCATATAGGACCAATCCCCAAGAGACCAAATAAATTCAAAGACAAGTTGAGGATTTATTAGCTAAAGGGTGGGTACAAGATAGCATGAGCCCATGTGCTATGCCTGTCATACTTGTCCCTAAAAAGGATGGGACATGGAGGATGTGTACGGATTGTCGCGCTATAAATAACATCACCATCAAATATAGGCATCCCATTCCTAGGTTAGATGACTTATTGGATGAATTACATGGGTCTAAAATATTTTCCAAAATTGATCTTAAGAGTGGTTACAATCAAATTCGAATTAAACATGGTGATGAATGGAAAACCGCTTTTAAGACCAAATTTGGTTTATATGAGTGGTTGGTCATGCCTTTTGGCTTGACTAATGCTCCTAGTACCTTCATGCGACTCATGCATCATGTTTTAAGAGCATTCATTGGCAAGTTTGTTGTGGTTTACTTTGATGATATTCTCATATATAGCTTGTCTTTAGAAGATCATGAGTCACATGTTAGACAAGTTCTCGAAACCCTTAGGAAGGAGAAATTGTATGCTAATCATGCTAAATGTTTCTTTGCATTAGATCATATAGACTTCCTAGGGTTTGTAGTTAGTCATAAAGGGGTGCATATAGATCAAACAAAAGTTGCAGCAATTCAACATTGGCCTACACCCACCAATGTCAATGAAGTACGAAGTTTTCATGGACTTGCTAGTTTTTATAGGCGGTTTGTGAAAGACTTTAGTACAATTGCCGCACCTTTAAATGCCATAGTAAAGAAGGATGTGGTTTTTAAGTGGGGACAAGAGCAAGAAAAAACTATTCAAACCTTGAAAGATAAATTAACTAAAGCCCCCATTCTAGCCCTTCCTAACTTTGCTAAGACATTTGAAATAGAGTGTGATGCCTCTAACATAGGCATTGGGGCTGTCCTCCTTCAAGAAGGACACCCCATAGCTTATTTTAGTGAGAAACTCAAAGGGAGTCATCTCAATTACTCCACTTATGATAAAGAACTTTACGCTCTTGTTAGAGCTTTGCAAAATTGGCAACATTATCTTTTTCCAAAGGAATTTGTGATCCATAGTGATCATGAGTCCCTTAAATATTTGAAAAGCCAAAGCAAGCTTAATAAGAGACATGCTAAGTGGGTGGAGTTTATTGAGCAATTTCCTTATGTGATCAAACATAAACAAGGTAAAATTAATGTGGTTGCCGACGCTCTTTCAAGAAGATATACCTTGTTAAATATTTTGAATGTTCAATATTTAGGCTTTGATCACATAAAGGAACTTTATCATGATGACTTAGATTTCTCTCTAATCTATCAAGAGTGTTCCAAGGGAGGTCACAAAGACTTTTTCTTACATAATGGTTTTCTTTTCAAAGGGAAAAGACTTTGTGTTCCCCAAGGATCCATAAGACAATCTCTTGTTAGAGAGGCTCATGAGGGTGGGCTTATGGGACATTTTGGGGTAGCTAAGACCTTAGAAACATTGCATGAACATTTCTTTTGGCCTCACATGCGCAAATCCGTACATACCTTCTGTGATAGATGTATAGCATGTAGGAAGGCCAAATCTAAGGTCCAACCCCATGGTTTATATACCCCTCTTCCTATCCCTACAATGCCTTGGGTTGACATTTCTATGGATTTTATCTTAGGACTACCCAAGACATCGAAGGGTAAGGATTCCATCTTTGTGGTAGTGGACCGTTTTTCTAAAATGGCTCATTTTATTCCATGCCACAAAGTGGATGATGCATGCCATATTGCAAATCTCTTCTTCAAGGAAGTTGTTCGTTTGCATGGACTTCCTAGAAGTATAGTATCCGATAGGGATTCTAAGTTCTTAAGTCACTTTTGGAGGACCTTATGGGGGAAACTTGGCACCAAACTTCTGTTTTCTACTACCTGCCACCCCCAAACTGATGGTCAAACCGAAGTGGTTAATAGAACTTTGGGTCAATTATTGAGATGCTTTATTTCCGGGAATCCAAGGGCTTAGGAGGATTTACTACCTCATGTTGAATTTGCCTATAATAGAGTAGTGAATTCCACCACTAACCATTCTCCTTTTGAGGTTGTTTATGGGTTTAATCCCCTCACACCTCTAGATCTTCTTCCCATTCCTGTACTTGATGAGGTTCTATGCAAAGACGGTTTTGAAAAGGCATCTTTTATTAAAGATTTGCATAGCCGCATCAAGTTACAAATTGAGAAGAAAGGCATTAATCTTTGAGCCCGGTGATTGGGTTTGGCTTCATTTGAGAAAGGATAGATTTCCTTCTCTAAGGAAGTCCAAACTTATGCCTCGTGGTGATGGGCCTTTCCAAGTCATCAAGAGGATTAATGATAATGCCTATGAGTTAGATATGCCCTCTACTTATCTTGGTAGTAATTCTTTCAATGTTACTGATCTCACTCCTTTTGCTGCAGGTTTCCCAAATTCGTGGACGAATTCTCTCCAACCCGGGGAGTATGATGGAAACAAGGTAGAGGATGCTCAAGCTCATGAAGCCCAAGCCCAACAAGGGGCCCAAGCCCATCAAGGGGTCCAAGCCCAACAAGGGGCCCAAGCCCAACGAATTACTAGGAGCATGGCAAGAGCTTTGGGACAAGAGTATAATAAAATGGCTCTTCTTATTTCTTTTGTAGAATAGGGGTGTGGATGTAATAAAAAGGTGTAAGTAGTAAGGGAGTCTAGGGAGGAGTGTAGATAGGAGCTTAGGAGGTGCCAAACTAGGAAGGAAAGTCACACTTCCTTCATTGTCTAGATTGGCGCCGAATTTCATTGCATTTGTGTGTCATTTAGCTTGCATTTTCAGCACCTCATAGGCTATAAATAAGGTGCTTCTCTTTGTATTTTTCAGATTGGAATTTTATAGTAGAGAGACTATACTCAAATTTGGAGAGAAATTGTGAGTCTTGAGTTTTCTTCTTCCTTTGCCTTATCTTGTGAGCTATGGTGAGCTTCAAGTGGTGGCACTCCATCACTTATCTTGGTTCAAGGTTCCAAGTGGCGTGAATGGCTTCTTCCAATTCTCAAAATCCAGCAAGCATCTTCTTATAAGTGTTCTTCTTCCTTTTCTTCAATTTTCCATTCGGTAGTTTTAATTCCTAGTGTTTTCTTTCATTTTCTACCGTTTACATTTACATTTCCAGCTTTGTTCTTTGTTTCTATTCGGTTCAGTAGCTAGCTTTTCAATTCTGTCCAGTTTTTAATTCTTGTTCTTCATTCCTTGTGTTTTGATTCCATTTGACAATATATGGACTTCCATATGAGTCTTGGTTGGTGCTAAGTTTTGGTGAGTTCTTGAATTAGAACATTGATCCAATTCTAAAGTAAAGTGCCTTTCAAATCCAGCTCAAGTTGCTCCTAAGAATGTCAAAGAATCATGTATTCTTGCTATTGCATTCACATCAAAGAAGCAGGGGAAAAGCTTCTGGGTGAGCTTTTCCGGGATCGCTGGCAGGATCCTCCTTTCCCTCTTCCAGAACTCGTACAAAAGCTGGAAGGGAAAATTCTTTAGGGTGTGCTGCGCCAAGCATGACCCCACAGCCTTGGACGGTTTCCCACTATACTGGACAGAGCATCCCAAGCTGCTCAAGGCCAAGGCCCTGGATGAGCTGTCCTCTGCTGATACGGGGGTGTGCAAGGCCTTGGCTGGCCTGGGGATCGTTTTCGACACGCTGAAGCTCATCGCGTGCGAGTACAACGCACACTCCCTGTCCACTTACTTTGGTAGGGAGGTTCCTCTCTTGTTGCCTTCTGTTATCTGTGTTTCACTGCATCATGCTTGCTCTGTTGGCCTCCTCCACCTGTTTCCCTCGTTGCTAAGTGTCCTTATGTTTCGTTCATCTGCGTGCTTTGTGGATTTATATAACTGCATTGGCCTTAACTTCTGTTATTTGGTTTGTTTGAATGTAGGATCGGTGATGGATGCTTCCAAGAGGATGGTCTTGGCGAAAGCACTGAAGGCTGCTCGTGTCACCAAGGCTGGCGCCTCCTCCGCCCCTGTTGCTGACCCAAACCTCTCATTAACCTTGCCCTTACCAACACCGACCACTACTGAAGCCCCACTAGGCTCATCTTCACCACCCCCACATAGCCCCCAACCACTTCAAACACCCGGCTCACCTCCGCCCATCGCCGCAGTCCCACTGGTTGTGGCTTCATCACCGACTCCAACCCCCCTTGACAAAGGAAAAAGGGTTTTGGAGATCCTCTCCGATGATGAGGACTCTGATGGCGTGGTATCCTTCAAAAGGAGGAAGGCTGCGAGGGTTCCCTCCCTTCCAGCAGCATCACTTCCGGGAGGGGATTCCTTCAGGGAGAGTCCCCTTAGTGCTACCTCTCCCCCTCCCAATATAGTCCAAGAAGAGAAATGTGAAGGGGCCGAGTCTGCTCCGCCTCCCCCACCAGCTGAGGTTCCCGCCGATCCTGCCTCCGTTTCTGCCGCTCCCGATCTCATTGCTATTCCTCCTCCAATCATGCACCTGATGAGAGGATTCCATGGGGGATTAATGCCAGAAGGTTCCGACAGGAGAGAAGGAATGCCCTTCTACTTGGGAGCCTTCTTGGCCGTGGCCCTTGACTGGCACGCCCAAGCTAGAAAAGAAAACTTAAACACACAAGCCCTTCAGGCCCTGGAAGCGAGGGTGGCTGCTCTGGAGGAGGAGAAGAAAACTCTGGGACGCCAAAACGAGGCCTACCAAGCCTCTCTGAAGTTGGCGCAAGAGGCCAAGGAGGAGGCTGAAAGGCAGCTGGGCAAGGCGATGGAGTTTCAGGCCGACTTCTACGCTCGGGAAGTCACTCTCCAAGTTCAAATAACAGGCCTCCAAGACATGGTCGAAGCCTCCGAAGAGCTTCAGAAAGACTTGAAGGATCAATGCTGTGGGCAGGCTGAAAATCTGGAGCGGATGGAGGGGGAGATGGCTACCCAGGCGAAGACATTGGGCCTTCTCTAGGTTGACCATGACAAATTGCAGATCGAGGTCAGCCGGCTCCGAGTGGAGAAGGAGGCTCTGGAGAAACAGGTGGCTTGCGGGGACTCCACCATCGAGGAGTTGGAGAAGGCCAAGAAAGTTCTTATCGACGACATGGCGGGCACCTTCGAGGAAGGATTCAAAGAGGCTCTGGCCCGGGCCGTCTGCGAGAATCCGGGGATCGACGTTTCTAACTGCGATTCCACCCACCATGTTGTTGATGGACGCGTCGTGCCCCTTGAGTTGGATGATTGAAACGCTGACTCTCAACTGCATCCTTTACCTTTGACGCTTTATTTTGCTCTTGCCATCTTCTGTTGAACTTGTAAATTTTTCAGAGTATTTGCACTTTGTTGGGATAATAGGCTTTGTGTAGCCATTTCATATTCGTTCTTCATTTTTGTGTGCTCCAATTGCTTTGCCTGTACTTTTACCCGTTTCAAACGCTGTGTTGGGCGATTGTGTACGCCCGACACCTTACTTCTAACATGTGCCTCGAAACCTGTTCCGCCTTCGTGCCTATGAGGCCTCCGCCTCGTGAAGGCGTCGGGAGCTTCACCATTGCTGGAACGCAAAAGTTGAGACCTACTCTGGGTCTTAAACACTTGGGACAAGGTCACGCGTCGATGCCCACGCCCATGGAGAGGCCTGCCTAACAGCGTCGTATCGTCCATGGGGTGTCTCAAACACCAAGGCGATCTGTCCCTTGGTTCTTGGTGCCCGGCGCCCACGCCTGAGGAGAGGCCTGCTACAGCAGCGCCGTATTGCCCTCAGGGTGTCTAGAAACGCCAAACACTGGGAAGGCTTGAAGCCCTCCAGGGGGTCGTTCCCTCCATGGCCTTTCCTTCCCATGGGTATCGGGGAGCAACCCTGCCAGTGGTTCACTCAGCATTTGGCGATCTCGTCTCCCTCCACAGTCTTTCCTAGCTGTGGGTATTGGGGAGGTGATGCCGCTAGTGACTAGTTTTGACTTCTTCGATTTCGTCTCCCTCCACAGTCTTTTCTACCTGTGGGTATCGGGGAGGTGACGCCGCTAGTGACTAGTTTTGACTTCTTCGATTTCGTCTCCCTCCACAGTCTTTTCTACCTGTGGGTATCGGGGAGGCGACGTCGCTAGTGACTAGTTTTGACTTCTTCGATTTCGTCTCCCTCCACAGTCTTTTCTACCTGTGGGTATCGGGGAGGCGACGCCGCTAGTGACTAGTTTTGACTTCTTCGATTTCGTCTCCCTCCACAGTCTTTTCTACCTGTGGGTATCGGGGAGGCGACGCCGCTGATAACTTGCACTGGCGATCCCTTCGACGTCTCATGCTGGTGACGCCTTCGGCGCCTTCTACTGGCAACGCCTTCGGCGTCTTCTGCTGGCGACGCCTGGTGCGGTTAAGCCGTTGACTTTACCTTGGCATTGACTTTGACTTTGACTCTGGTCGATGCCTGGGGGTAGCGAAGAGCTTAAGGTCTCGCCCGCGCCATCCACGTGGCATTTCTCGTATGGTTGATGGGACGTTCCCTCACTTGACTTGATCCTGACATTTTCTGAGCTTCTGACCCATTCTCGACGGCACATCGTACCCTCGGGCATTCTGTCGACACGACGTTTTCTGAATGTTAACCAGTGGCGCCAGGATCATCCTCCCATCCTCTGCCATGTGGCTCGATCGCACGGTGCTCCTATTTGCGTCGTTTGGCGCTCTAACTGCAATATTTAGATCTTCAAAAATCTTGAACCTGCATCTATCATCCCTGTGTTTCGCACCCTTCTTGCACCGCTGCACACAGAGTTCCTTCTGCATCCCTCCTAGTTGGCGCTTTACCTCCCTTATTCCTAACGCGCCATTCTTCTTTGAACTCCTTGCTCTTTGCTCACCTCTCGTAGCGCCATGTCTTCCCACGTTCCTCCCTCTAGGGTTAACCCCAAGGACCTGTACGCGTGGGCCTCGCGCGAGCTCCTTGACGAGTGCTCATGCTTGCTTTCTACCAGGGCCATAAGGGAACACAAAGGGGATTCGTGTTCCTACGATCATCGTGCCTTCGCTAGGAGGCATGACGACGACATTGCCGTACTCCCTTGCACCTTGGGGGAGCCGGTGTGCGGAGACGAACGGGCTAACGACGGGGTCCCCTTCTTTTACTTCTATCAGGTGGTATTCAAAAGCATCGGCGTGCGCCTGCCCTTCTCCAGGTTTGAGAGGGAAGTACTGACGGAGATTAATGCCGCTCCGGCCCAGCTGTATCCTAATAGCTGGGCTTTCGTCAAGGCCTTTGACATACTCTTCGGCTTTCTGGGGAGTGCGCCCTCGGTTGATATCTTTCTTCACTTCTTTGAGGTGAAGAGGCAAAGGAACAACCTCTGGGTGACCTTCAGTAACGTTCCCGGCAGGGTTCTCCTGACTCCCTTCCAAAACTCCTTCACTGGGTGGAAGGGTAGGTTTTTCAAAGTCTGTTGCTCTGACCTCGTGCCCTCCGCCCTAGATGGTTTTCCACTGTACGGGGTGAGGGAGACGAGAGCCCTCAAGTCCAAACCCTTCAAGAAACTAACCCCGAACGACCAGGTGGTTTGCCGGATCCTGGCTGAGGCGGGGGGGTTTTGACTCCGCCACCTTGATCAGTTTGGAGTTCAACGCCGGAACCCTAGAGAAGTATGTACGAGTGACTGCCTTAGAAACTTCCGCTTTCGATCCTCTCTAATCCTTTGCATGTCTTGCCTCGTGGTGTCTTTACCATGTTTGTTTCCCTTGGTGCAGGTTCGAAGATAAACCAGCGACGAAGGTCACAGCTTATCCGGGCCCTGCGGGCTGAGAGCGGAGCTTCGTCCTCCTCCCATCCCGACTCCGAAGACCACTGAAGAGTGGGTTTTTTGTATTCTTTGTATGAGCACAGGGCATGTAATGCTTGCCCCATTCGCCTTACTCCCATTTATCTCGAACACTACTTCTAAATTTGACTCCACGGTACCATGCTTGGTTTCTGTAACGCCGCTTTATTTTTGCACACGCTTTCATACTGTGCGTCTTTTCTCCGTTATGCTTCTTGGCGACGCCTACGCTTGGGCGACGCCTTCTACCTTGGCGGCGCCTTATCTTGGCGACGCCTTCTTTCTTGGCGATGCGCACGCCTGGCGGCGCCTTCTTTCTTGGCGACGCGTGTGTTTGGTGATGCTTGTCGCTACTTCGAAATGGAAAAAGATAACGACTGAAACCAAGGCAAGGTTTTTCTCGAACTTCTTTTTCTTTTTTATTTGGGTGACCTCGTTAAAAAAACCCCGAAAGGGAAAAAGAGTGTGCCCTTCAACAACATTGTTACATGGCTGCTTACATAAGTCAACTAAAATAAAATTTCAAGTTGGCTGCATTCCAGCTGCGCAGAATGGGGCCCCCTTCCAAGGTCTCTAGGTTGTACGAACCATTGCCCTTAGCCTCGGTAACTCTGAAAGGTCCGGTCCACTTGGGAGACAGCTTGTTTTCCAGCTTGTATGGGTGAGCCTTCCTCATAACTAGGTCGCCAATCTGAAATTGCCGTGGCTTCACTTTAGAGCTATATTGTCGCTCTACTGTTCTCTTTACTGCTTCGGCCTTTATTCTGGCTTCCTCCCTGGCTTCGTCTAGTAGGTCCAGGTTCACCCGCCTTTCTTCGTTGGATTCTTCAGCCACAAAATTTTGGAAGCGTGGCGAGCTTTCGTGTATCTCGACCGAGATCATCGCATCCGACCCATACACTAAGCTGAAAGGCGTCTCCATGGTGGAAGATTGGGGTGTGGTGTGCTATGCCCATACGATCCTTGGCACTTCCTCCGCCCACGCTCCTTTGGCCTTTTCTAGCCTTCTCTTTAGCCCTCTCAGCAAAACTCTATTCGCTGACTCTACTTGCCCATTAGTCTGGGGGTGTTCGACTGATGCGAACACTTGCCTGATGCCTACCTCTGCACACAGGTTTCTCAACTGCTGGCTGGCGAACTGGGTTCCATTGTCAGATACCAGCCGCCTAGGTACGCCAAAGCGGCACACAATGTTCTTCCAAACAAAGTGTTGCACCTTGTGCGCAGTAATCTGGGCCACGGGCTCCGCCTCTATCCACTTGGTGAAGTACTCAATGGCAACGATCAAGTACTTCATCTGCCTTATCGCCAATGGGAATGGACCTAGGATGTCGATCCCCCACGTATGGAAAGGCCACGAGCTGTATATGGATCGCAACTCTTCTGGCGGCGCCTTGTGCCAGTCAGCGTGTTTTTTACATTGCTTGCAACGCTGGGCGTGTCGCACGCAATCTTCCTTTACTGTTGGCCAATAGAAACCTGCGCGTACCACCTTAGAGGCTAAGGACCTTCCCCCCACGTGACTCCCACAAATGCCTTCGTGGAGCTCCGCCATTATTCTGGTACACTCGTCGCCACTTACGCACGTTAAGATAGGGTGGGTGAACCCGTGCCTGAACAATACTCCGTCCACCAGAGTGTATCTTGCGGTGTTCCTCTTAACCTTCTTACCCTCTTCAGGCTCTGCTGGGAGAGCTCCATCTGCCAGATACCGTTTGTATGGCGTCATCCAGGTGTCTCCCACGGCTAAAGCACATATCTGCGCGTGCCTTCCTCCTTCGGGAGTGTCCGCATACGTGCTAATGTGGGGTGTTTTCACCGTATCTTGGGTCAAAGAACGATGACTCCTAGGCCTCCCTCTCGTTGTATAAATATTGAGGATGTCCACCCTGTTATCTTCCACGAATTTACGCGGAGCTTTGAGTGTCTCTTGGATTATTGTCCTCTGCCTACCCCCCTTGCCTGAGCTGGCCAGCTTCGCAAGCAGGTCAGCTCTGGCATTCTGCTCCCTTGGGACATGTACTAGCTCAAGAGCGCTAAATGCTCCCTTCAGCAGTTGGACGTATTTCAGATACGCCGCCATCTGCGGGTCCTTTGCTTGGAACTCGCCTGATACTTGTCCCGTAATCAGCTGGGAATCACTTTTCACCAAGAGGTTCTACGCGCCCATCTCCTTAGCCAGGAGCATCCATGCAACCAGAGCTTCGTACTCGGCCTAATTATTACTTGCCTTAAAGGCGAAGCGCATAGCTTGCTCGATCAGCACGCCATTGGGTCCCTCCAAGACTATCCCCGCGCCACTTCCTTGCTGGTTGGAAGAGCCATCGACCAAGAGCAACCACTGCGAACCTGCCTCCATCTCTTGTTCGCCCCCGGGCGAGAGTTCTGCCACAAAATATGCATATACCTGCCCTTTGATGGATCCTCTGGGCTCGTACTGGATATCAAACTCTGACAACTCCACCGTCCAGCGCACCATCCTTCCCGCTACGTCAGGTTTCTGCAATACCTTTTGTATAGGGAGGTTCGTCATCACCACCACTGTAAAGCTGTGGAAGTAATGGCGGAGCCTCCTGGCCGAAAATACCACGGCCAACGCTGCCTTCTCCAGCGCCTGGTATCTCGTCTCTGCGCCTTGTAAGGCCTTGCTCACAAAATATATGGGCTTTTGAATCTGGTCCTGCTCCTGGACCAGCACAGAGCTGATGGCTCGCTCTGTCACCGCGAAGTACAGCCGGAGGGGCACGCCCGCTACTGGTTTGCAAAGGACCGGGGGCGTCGCCAAATACTCTTTCAACTTCATGAAGGCCGCTTCGCATTCTTCAGTCCACGGAAAGCGACTGTTCCTTTTAAGGCACTGGAAATACGGGTGCCCCTTCTCTCCTCCACCAGAGACAAACGTTGACAGTGCCGCCATACGCCCCGTCAGCTGCTGCACTTCCTTCACTGACGTCGGGCTTCGCGTGGCAATGATTGCTGCATATTTATCGGGGTTAGCCTCTATTCCCCTCTCCGTGAGCATGAAACCTAGGAACTTACCGGCCTCTACCCCGAAGACACACTTCTCGGGGTTTAGCTTGAGGCGGTACTTGGATATAGTGACAAACAACTCCTCCAGGTCCGCCACGTGCTGTGCCCTATCCTTCGACGCTACTACCATATCATCCACGTAGGCGAACACATTCCTCCCTAACATGGGCGCTAGGACCTTGTCCATCAGCCTTTGGTAGGATAGGGTCGAAGGAATGTGTTTTTCCACCCAAAAGGCATCAACTTGTAACAGTAACTGCTGGTCTCCGTCATGAACGCAGTTTTACTCTCATCTCGCAGGTGCATTTTGATCTGGTTGTATCCCGAGAATGCATCCAAAAAGCTAAGTACATTACAACAGGAGGCGCTTTCCACCAACGCGTCGATGCTGGGCAGTGGGTACGAGTCCTTCGGGCACGCTTTATTTAAGTATGTGAAGTCCACGCACATCCTCCACTTCCCATTCGCCTTCTTCACCAGGACGATGTTGGCCAGCCATTCAGGGTATTGAATCTCCCTGATGTGACTAGCACTCAGCAGCTTCTGCGTTTCTTCCCTTACCACCAGCTGCCTCTCTTCATTAAACTTTCTCCTTCTTTGGCGCACGGGGCGGACCGTGGCGTCCATGCTAAGGTGATGACATAGGAAATCCGGGTCGATGCCGGGCATGTCCGAGGCAGACCATGCGAAAGCATCTAAGTGGCGTGAAATCACCTCTGCCACATCCTCATGTTCCTCTTGGCTCAGCAAACGCCCTAGCTTAAACGTTTTGCCGCCAATCTCCCTCTCCACCACGTTAGCCGCCTGCCGATCCCTGTTATTATCCTTAACGGGCGCCGCCTCTTCCACGGGCGCCACGTCGTCAGGGCCCTCCTCCATGAGTGTGTCTGCCTCGGGCGTCGCCCCCACGGGTGTGGCCTCGTCAGGCGTTGACCCAGCGGGCGTCGTCTCAATCATCGTCATGTCTGCACTTGGCGGACGCTCAAACACCATGAACACGCCCCTCTTCGTTTTCAGGCTATTCTCATAACATTTCCGCGCTTCCTCTTGGTCCGACTTGATGATTATTACCTTGCCGCTGAGGTCTGGCAGCTTCATCTTCATATGGCGGGTGGAGGCTACTGCAATCAGCCTATTCAACGCCGGTCTGCCCAACAAGATGTTGTAGGCGGAGTTGGCGTTTACAACCAAGTACCGGATGCTTTCGGTACGCGAGGCCTCTCCATCTGTGAACGTCGTCCTCAGCTCCAAGTAGCCTCGGACTTCCACTTGGTTATCCGCAAACCCATATAGGCACCCTGTGTAGGGCCTCAAAAGGTCATGAGACAACCGCAACTTGTTGAATGTCGACCAGAACATAACGTCTGCAGAACTTCCCTGGTCGACTAGAACCCTGTGCACCTTTCTTCCAGCCGTGACAACCGAGATGACCACGGGGTCATTGTCGTGTGGCACCACGTCTCGCAGATCCGCCCTCGTGAACACGAGGTCCGACTCCCACGGATCGCCTGAGATTCTTTCCTCGATTGAGTTGACCCCCCTCGCGTATTTCTTTCGCTGTGAGGCGGTGGGTCCTCCGCCGGAAAAACCTACAGCAATGGTGTGGACCTTGCCGAGAACAGGCATCTCGTGCGCTTGTTCTTCCGTTGGCGCCGGCAGGGCGGCGGTCGTGGCGGGTTCTGCGACATAATCCTTCAGAAACCCGCTTCTCACCAGCTCATCTAGCTGGTAACCCAACGACAGGCAGTTGCCGATGTGATGACCGAAAGGCTCGTGGAACTCACACCAAGAGTCTTTCCGAGGCCCTAACACCTTATCAGTCTTCGCCGGTCGTCTCAACCTCTCGGCTATATTAGGCACGGCGATCAGGTCCTTCAACTCCACCACAAAGTTGTATCTCGCCGGCCTTGCCCTCTCTCTCGGGCGGGAGGGCACAACGCTGGTCGCTTCTCGCACACCTCTCCTTCGGATGCGATATGTTCCACTACCCGACGCCGTATTTCAGCAAAAGTCCTTGGGCAATTGCGAATAATAGATTCGCAAAAAGGGCCGGGACACACGCCTTTCCTGAAGGCATACACAATCATAGGCTCCTCCGACGTACCAACTTTTACCACTTGGGCCCGGAAGCGGTTGATGTATTCTTTTAGGGTCTCCCCTTGATACTGTTTTACATCAAATAGATCGTAGGAAACTGGCGGCGGGGCCTTGTTCGCCAAGTATTGCTCCCTAAACAGCTGCGACAACTGCCGAAAGGAGGTGATATGGCCATTTGGAAGGCTGATGAACCAATCCATTGCCATCCCTGTCAACGTGCTCATAAAGAGCTTGCACCTCGCGGCATCGGAGCCGCCTACTAACACCATCTGCGTGTGGAACGCAGTGAGGTGCGCCTCGGGATCCTCCATCCCAGTGAAAATCGCCTTGGGCCCCGCGAACGTGTTGGGGATCGCCGCATCCAGAATCTCCTGCGAGAAGGGAGTGGAAAACTCCCTTGGCGGGGTGAGGTGCTCCATCTCATCTTATTCACGTTGCCCCTGGTTGTTCCTCAAACCTCGGCGCAACTCCTCATTTACACGATGGAGCTCCTCGTTCCTTGCTTGCGAGGCTTCGAGATCCGCCTGCATGCGCTCTTGTTCCATCTTCGACTCCGCCATATCATCCTGCAGCCCCCGCACTATCTCCATGACCTGCTGCATGGACATTTCCTCACTCGCAGCGCGTGCAGAACCTTGTCTAGTGGTAGCCCTCATCTTTCACTGTTTCCTCGAACTTCTGCTAACGTTATAGTGGCTCTGATAGATCTTCGTTGCTTGTGATGGGACTGATGTTTTAAATCGGCCCCACGGTGGGCGCTAAATGTTCCGGCCGGTTGACCTGGGACGTGTTTGTGCGCAACCTCACCCGTCAGCTAGGGACTCCTTCCCACTGGTTACCTGTGGATTCCTGCAAAGAAGGACAAAAGGGCGCCCTAGCGGCCGTTTGCACTCAGACGCTCAAGTAAGCTAGAACTTAGGGTTATTCCATCGTGTGGGCCCTCTTCTTTGCGAAACTCTTCTGTCACGCGGGTTGATTCTTCGGGCGATGTCCTTCTCTTGGCGATGACCGACTACATTGACTTCTGGACCAACTACTTTTCTTTTGTCCACGTCATCACACCTGATGACCTGGTCGGTACACAAGCACCCAAGTCTTGAGCTGATAACTTGTTTTCAGCAAAAAGACTAAGGCCTCCCCCTATTGCCCCCGCGGCGTTCTGATGATGTGTCGCCTCCTGACCGATTGACGCAACATTCTCTGCGTCGCTGGCGTAGCGTACCCTCAAGGACTCTGATGACGTGATATTCTCTGAGCGAGAAAAGTGACACTTTAGTTCGCACCGTAACTTCGTGACACGTGGACTCATCGATGGTTATTATCTTACGTCGTTTGCGCTTCTCGTAACATTCGAAACTCTAAAAATTCTCGCGCCACTACACTGTTTCATTATCTTTCTTCTTCACTTCCAAACTTTCTATACGCTCTGGTGAACGCTTTGACTCCCCAATCATCGTCTCTCCGTGCGCCCCTTCGATCATCGAAAGGTGACCTTTTTATTACTCTCGCTAGTGCTTACCACATTTTAATCGGCTTGAATCATCTATTAACTGCTTGGAGTATACGTGTGGGCTGCTTGTTTCCTGTCTTGCATTTTCCTGCGTCTTAGGTTTTCCTTTTCCTCTTTACGACCTCCTTTGTTCATGCTGTTTTCCTTTTTCGTCATTCAATCGAATCCTTTTGTTTATCAACCCTCTACTTTTCCCATTTTCATTTTCTTGTCGTCTTCCCTGCAGTTTCTCGATGGCTCGTGCGGGGGCCACACCAAACAACCCTGCCTTCTCTCGAAACCCTCCTCCAAAGTCACGTAAACAACCTTCTTCAGGAAACCCCTCCACATCTCGCAACCCACCTAGAGATCCCCCTGTCCTTTCAAGCCGGGCTCAGAGGACTGCGCCCTCTCAACCTAACCAACCGCAATCATCCTTCCCACAAGCCAATGCCACTGTACGCCCCATTCTTGACTATAAACTATTGTACCCATGGGCTCCTCATGCCTTGTTGAATGAGACTTCCTCGATCAATACTGAGGTCGCCATTCACTGTTTGAGAGATAAGACCCATCTTACCTTTCATAAGGAGCATGACGACAAGGTTGCCATTCGTCCTTGTCCTCCTGGGGAACCTGTCTGTACTGACAATGATGGCAACGACGGCCACCCTTTCTGCTTCATCTATGCAATTGTTCCTGCTGAGGCACAAGCCTACTTTCGAGTTCAGAGACCTCTAAGAGTTTATCGTTTAGCATTTTGTGCAGCTCAGCGCCATTTTTGCGTTCGTTCCGCAGCTTGTCCTTCAGAGCATTCTCTAACCGCGAAAATTCCAATCCCCGCATCGTAAGGTCACGCTTAAGTTGTTGGACTTGGTCCTTCGCAGCACCGGCTTCGGATTCATACTAATTTAAGGAGTCCTTTAGGGCCTCGCCCATCATCTTGTAAAGGCGCTTCTCTACACACTCAGTGGTCATAGCACTGAGGTAAGCGGCGTGGGCTTTCAAAACCTCCTCAACAGGGGCTGGAAGAGCAGGAGTTGGGAGAGGGGTTGATGTGAATGCAACTACAAGAATACATGATTCTTTGACATTCTTAGGAGCAACTTGAGCTGGTCATAAATGGCACTTTACTTAGAATTGGATCAATGTTCTAATTCAAGAACTCACCAAGACTTTGCACCAATCAAAACTCATATGGAGGTCCATATATTGTCAAATGGAATCAAACAACAAAGAATTGGAAGAACACAAATATAAACCGAACAGAATCATAAAGCTAAGCTGCTGGACCGAACAGAATCAAGTAAACAATGCTAGAAACACAAATTTAAACGGTAGAAAATGAAGGAAAACATTAAGGAATCAAAACTGCCGAATGGAAATTGAAGAAAAAGGAAGAAGAAACACTTATAGAAGGAGTGTGTTGGATTTTGAGACTTGGAAGAACACTTCACGCCACTTGGTTCCTTGATCAAAGATAAGTGATGGAGTGCCGCGACTTGAAGCTCACCATTGCTCACAAGATAAGGCAAAGGAAGAAGAAGACTCAAGACTCGCAATTTCTCTCCAAATTTGAGTATAGTCTCTCTACTCTAAAATTCCAATCTGAAAAATACAAAGGGAAGCACCTTATTTATAGCCTAGGAGGTGCTGAAATGCAAATTCAAATGACCCACAAATGCTACCTAAATTCGGCGCCAACTAGACAATGAAGGAAGTGTGACTTTCCTTCCTAGTTTGGCACCTCCTAACTCCTATCTACACTCCCCCCTAGACTCCCTTACTACTTACACCTTTTTATTACATCCACACCCCTATTCTACAAAAGAAATAAGAAGAGACATCTTATTATACTCTTGTCCCAAAGCTCTTGCCATGCTCCTAGTAATTCGTTAGGCTTGGACCCCTTGTTGGGCTTGGGCCCCTTGTTGGGCTTGGGCTTCATGGGCTTGAGCATCCTCTACTTGGTTTCCATCATACTCCCCAGGTTGGAGAGAATTCGTCCATGAATTTGGGAAACACTTGCTGAAAAACACTCTTTCAGCACACAAAGTCTTCAAGAAATCCTATCAAGAAGAGTTTACAATCACACTTTTACAAGAAAAGAAATATGAATACACCAGATAGAGGATGTAGAAATCTGTCTTAAACCAGTAGAACAAATTGCTCAAACAGTAGCAGCTCCTCTCACCAAGCTTTAGAACCAAACAAGAACAAGCACACTTTTGATTTTTGAAATCTTTCAAGAACACATGCTAATTCTCTGTAAATCCTTAATTCTCTGATGTAAAACTTGTTTTCTCAATTGTATGATTCACTTCTAAACGTAGGAACAAGTTTTCTTTTTATAGAAAAACAACTTACAACAGATTTTCAAAATCAGTTAAAGCTGTTATAAAAAGAACATATTGCAAATAAAAAGAACAGATTTATTTTCAAAAGCAGTTAGAGAATTTGTTATGTGAAGGAGACTCAGTCAACTATTATGGTGCAGGGACAAAACGAAAAACCGTTTAAGATAAACATGGCACCAGACTAAAAAGAATCTATTCATTTACAGATGAACAAATTTATTTTTCAAAATGATAACAGAAAAGACTTAACTATCGAAACACAATCATTTTGAAAGAGAGAAGACTTAGTCAAAATACTTGATGCACAAAACCTGATTTTCAAAAGCCTTAGTCAATGCATCAGTTTAAAAAATAATCTGTTTATTTAGAAAAGAACAGATTTATTTTTATGCAGTAAAGGTGTTTTTTGCAAAACATGTGAAAAACAGTTTCAGAAAATTTGTGCTTGCTCTTATCACTTGATCAGGGGTTAAGAGGTGAGTTACCTAGCAAAAAGCCTACTCTTAGATAACCTCTAACCTATACCTAAGACATTCTTAAAGCAAATACAACTATACATGAAATGTACACAAATGGCTTCATCAAACACATGTCTTGAAGGGGCAGCAACCATCTTCAACAATCTCCCCCTGTTTGATGGAGACAAATCCCCATAGCTCTGTTGCTTTAAGAACCTGTATTGCACCAAATACTAAACCAGAAAATTGAAACATTGCATAAAATATGAATTAGTTTTAAGGTGCAGAATGTAACTTCCTGTTTCAGCTAGCTTCACGTAGCATGGTGAGCTATTTTTCTCCCCCATTGGATTCATCAAACGACATTTAAGCATAGAGAAAGTAGAAACATAACCATAACAGTCTAGAAAACACAGACAAATTGTTCAACATTACAGAAATTAAAAACTGATAAAAGAAAGCATGGAAAGTGTACCGCCCTGGTGGTGGGGAGTGATGACGTGGCATCCTGCTACAGCATAGGCGTGTTGACAAGGCGCCAGGTTGGCAGAAGGGAAGGAAGTCGGGGGGCTCGTGTAGTCGCCAGTTGTTATATTTAGGCGACCTAGTCATTGGAGATCGCCAGAGCAAGCACATCGCCGAAGATGGAGGAGAAGCAGATTATGAAGGCGGCCGGCGAGACCACAGGGAAGGTGTATGAGGACACCCTAACTCGCCAGTTCCAGTAGAGATCGCACTCCCAAGTTAGCTATGCACTGGGCAGTACCATGCATAAGTAACTTAGCCAAAATGAGAGTAGAAGCAGCGCCAAGTCAAGGAGGCTCCAGATGATGGCACGTGTACGACTGGATGCGAGCCACGTGTCCAGGTCTGTAACTGCCAGGAGAGAGAAAACAGCCAGGTATATAAGAGTTCTCAACAACTTTCTGAGGGACGCACGTTCAGTTCATACTCTTTACGCTTGCGAGTTAGAGCTGACTGTGAGAGAGGATTTGCACGGTTCTTGTTCTCTTAGTATTTGGTGATACTGTCACTGACTTGAGCGTTGGAGTGCGATCGGACGCAGCGGCGCCGCTCTGTTTCTTTGCAGGTTCTTGAGGTGGATCTCGAAGAGGAACGGAGGTGAGAGGCGGTGCGCACGTCGATCCTTTGACGAGGCAGTTTCCAGCGTTCCGGTCAACAGGCAGGATCATCAGGCGCCCACCGTGGGGCCGTGTAAAACTTGCTCCCATCCACAACGTGAGTTCTTGGAAGTTTTCTGCGTGGTTGTGTGTTGGTGCAACCATCGTTCGCTGTTTGCTTGAGTTTCGTTCGGTGAGTTCGCGTTTTGTACCGTTCGTTTGGCTTTTCGATCGGTGGAGTGAGGTTTCCTGCTGTTTGCACGTGATCTGTTTGGTGGAAGTTCGAGTTCTTTCGCTCGTTTGGTTGTCCGCGGGGAAGCGTTGGTTTCTGGTGAAGTTGTGGTTTTCTTCGAAGGTTTACGGTGTTCTTGAGTTTTCTTGCACAGTTTCGCACTGTTTTCTCCGATTGATCGCTGATTCGATCGTGATTGAAGTGTTGTTCGCTGCATTCCTGTGATTCGCTGAAGTTCATGAGAAAAATGAGAAGCAATCGTTCAAGCCCCGTGGCGCCTGTCGCTGCTGAAGGCGACGCCGCCATGACCATGGCGCAGATGGCAGAGATGATGCGCTCGTTGCAGGCAACTGTGGAAGCCTCACGCGTAGAGCAGGCGAGAATACACGAGGACCTGGTCGCCTCTCGCGCCAGGAACGAGGAGCTCAGCAAGGTGACTGAGGAGCTGCGTCAAGCTCTTCGGGAGCAGCAAGGACGTTCTTCTGCTGAAGAGGTGGCGCCGTCGACGCCACCTCGTGTTTTCCCAATGCCTTTTGTTCAAGCGATTACTGACACGCCTATTCCCACGAGCGTGGTTCCGGTTAAGGCTGTCATTACCGGCGTGGAGGATCCAGAGGCTCATCTGACCACGTTCCATACGCAGATGATGCTGTCGGGAGGGTCAGACGCCGTCTACTGCAAGATGTTCGTGAGTACGCTCCAGGGAACGGCGATGGAGTGGTTTGTGAGCCTGCCTAACGGCCACATAACCAATTTTCAACAGTTCTCGAAGATCTTTGTCGAGCAGTACATCGTGAATAAGGCACCGCCCAGGGTGTCTTATGATCTGTTTGATATAAGGCAGTACCATGGGGAGTCCTTCAGAGACTACCTAAATCGCTTTGGAGCGCAGATGGTCAGATCGCCGGCCAAGGATGAAGAAATGTTGGTCTATGCCTTCAAGAAGGGTGTGCAGCCAGGACCATTCTGCGAGGCCTTGATCAGGGCTCATCCAGCGACATTTGCTGAAGTCAGGCGACTTGCGGTGGCTCACATCGCCGACGAGAGTGAAGTCGCCGAGAAGAGAGGCAGCGTGGCTCCCGCCAGGCCACGCGCCCAGACCAGGGTCCAGCCGCAGAGGGTGCTGGAAACAGCGGCGGCGGCCAGGAAGGACCAGAGGACTCGCCATCCTTACGACAGGAGAAACAAGGGAAGAAGCCAAGCACGCCAGCAACCAACACGCCGGGAATACAATCGCCCGCCTAAGCACAAGTTTGTCATGGGATTAGCGGATCTAATCGCCATTCCTAATATATCTGCTAGGTTGAAAGCGCCTGAGAAGGTGGGCGACAAGGTGCTGGGGTCAAAGCCGGATGCCTAGTGCGAGTTCCACCAATGTTTTGGCCACACTTTGGACTCGTGTCTGTCCTTGGGATATCAGCTCGACGATCTGGTTAAGAGCGGTTTCCTAAATGACTATCTGTTGGACAGAAGGACGGGGGGAGCGTCGAGTTCCCAGCCAGCAGGTGGAGAAGCCCAGCAACACGAGATGCCTATCCACGGGGAGATCCACACCACTGCGGGGGGCTTCTCAGGTGGTGGATGCACCGCGTCGCAGAGGAAGAAGTACGCGCGATCGGTGATGACAGTGGGTATGTTTGAAGATCACTCGCCGGAAGTGGACATTACGTTCACCAAGCAGGATCTTCGGGACGTTGTGTCCCATGACAACGATCCCATAGTTATTTCGTTGGTTACAGCGGGAAGGAAGGTCCACAGAGTTCTGGTAGACCAAGGAAGCTCGGCAGACGTGATGTTCTGGCCGACTTTCACGCAGCTAGAGTTGCCCCTTGACCAGCTAAGGCCCTATGGAGGGTGCCTATATGGGTTCGCTGGTGACCAGGTGGAGGTTAGGGGGTACATTGAGCTGAGAACCACGTTTACAGATGAGGCTAGTTCGAGGACGGAGAAAATCAAGTACCTCATCGTAAACGCTCCTTCAGCGTATAACATCCTGTTGGGGAGGCCCACGCTTAACAGGATAGGCGCCATTCCGTCGACTCGGCACATGAAGGTAAAGTTGTCGTCCATGGAAGGGGTGGTGATCACGATCAAGTCTGATCAGAAAGAAGCGAAAAGGTGCTATGAGAATAGCCTGAAAAACAAAAGATCAGTGAGTTATGTAACAACCACCCCACCTCCCGGTGTGAAGCCCAGATCAACGGTAACAGAGGAGGCCGCCGGAAGAGACGTGGAGATGGTGGATGCTGAGCTGGGGGAGAGGAATGCTGGTCTGGAGGGGGAAGAGACGCGGAATCGCCCTGAGGAAGCGAGAGAACAGGGAATCGCCAGGGCGGTGATCGCCAGAGAGTCCAGGCCAAAACCTGTCAAGCAGTGGCTCGAGAAAGAGATCGGGGGAAAAATCTTCAAGCTGGGAAGATCTTTGGAGGTCGAGCTCCAGGACCAGATCGCCAAGGTGATTGAGCGGCATCTGGACGCGTTTGCATGGTCCGCTTCGGACATGCCCGGGATTGATCCTGACTTCTTGTGCCATCATCTGGCGATGGACAATTTGGTGAGACCGGTGCGACAAAGGAGAAGAAAGTTCAACGAGGAGAGGAGGCAGGCGATCAGGGACGAAACACAGAAACTCCTCGCTGCAGGCCACATCAGGGAAGTCCAGTACCCTGAATGGCTGGCAAATGTCGTGCTGGTGAAAAAGAGTAACGGGAAATGGCGCATGTGCGTCGATTTCACCGACCTGAACAAAGCTTGCCCAAAGTATTCGTATCCTTTACCAAGCATTGATGCCCTGGTTGATAGCGCTGCAGGGTGCAAGTTGCTGAGTTTCCTGGATGCCTTCTCGGGATACAATCAGATCAAGATGCATCCCATGGATGAAGAGAAAACAGCCTTCATGACGGAGAGATCGTGCTACTGCTATAAGGTGATGCCGTTTGGGCTGAAGAACGCGGGGGCCACGTACCAGAGGCTGATGGATCGAGTACTTGCACCAATGCTGGGAAGGAACGTGCAAGCCTACGTCGATGACATGGTCGTGACCTCGCAGGAAAAAAGCAAGCACGTTGCAGACTTGGAAGAATTGTTCACGACGATCGCCAAGTTCAAGTTAAAGCTCAATCCGGAGAAATGCATTTTCGGCGTGGAGGCTGGAAAGTTTTTGGGGTTCCTCTTAACTGAAAGAGGAATAGAAGCCAACCCAGACAAGTGTGCCGCCATCTTGGCGATGAGGAGCCCAGCTACGGAGAAAGAAGTCCAGCAGCTAACAGGTCGGATGGCAGCCCTATCTCGCTTCGTGTCAGCTAGCGGAGAAAAGGGGCATCCCTATTTTCAATGTCTGCGGCGCAATAATAAGTTTGTTTGGACGAAAGAGTGCGAGGAAGCTTTCGTCAAACTGAAGGAGTATCTGGCGAGCCCGCCGGTTCTGTGCAAACCGCTGGTGGGAATCCTTCTCAGGTTGTATTTTGCTGTAACTGAGAGGGCGGTAAGTGCGGTGCTCGCCCAGGATCAAGATCAGGCTCAGAAGCCTATCTATTTTGTGAGCAAGGTGTTGCAGGGCCCCGAAACGAGATATCAGGCCCTGGAGAAGGTTGCGCTGGCTGTGGTGTTTTTGGCGAGGAGGTTGCGCCACTACTTCCATAGTTTCACAATACTGGTGATGACTGACCTGCCCATCCAGAAGGTCTTGAAGAAACCCGACGTTGCAGGAAGGATGGTGAAGTGGGCTGTAGAGTTGTCAGAGTTTGATATCAAATATGAGCCCCGAGGCCCGATCAAGGGGCAAATCATTGCAGATTTCGTGGTTGAGCTCTCATCAGAGGCGACGCGAGTTGAAGGGGACGATTTCCGTTGGGTACTTTCAGTGGATGGATCGTCGAACCAGCAGGGCAGCGGTGCTGGAGTCATATTGGAGGGATCCAACGGCGTGCTGATCGAACAATCGTTGAGATTTGCCTTCAAAGCCAGTAACAATCAAGCAGAGTACGAGGCGCTGATCGCCGGAATTTTGCTGGCCAAGGAGATGGGAGCTAGGGTGCTGATGGCTAAGAGTGACTCGCTGCTGGTCACGGGGCAAGTAACAGGCGAGTTCCAGGCTAAAGATCCACAAATGGCGGCTTACTTGGCGTATGTGCAGGAATTGAAGAGTTCCTTTGCCTCCTTTGAAGTGGTGCATGTGCCCAGAGAGCAGAATGCCCGAGCTGACTTGCTTGCTAAGCTCGCCAGCTTAGGCAAGGGGGGTAGGCAGAGGACGGTGATTCAAGAAACTCTGAAGACGCCAAGAGCATTTGTGGCAGATCACCTGGTCCTTCAGATAAGCAAGTCGACGGAGAAAGCAGCGAGAAGCCATAAGTCCTTGACGCAAGAAACTCTGAGATCGCCGAGAATTAGAGCATGTCGAGGAGAGAAGGTGAATGTGATGCAGGTCTGCGCCACCCATGAGCCAGACACTTGGATAACACAGTACAAGCGGGGCCTGGCAGATGGGCTCCTCCCGCTGGATCCGACAGAAGCTAGGAAGGTAAAGAAAAATTCCAGCAAGTACACATTGATTGATGGCGATCTGTACAGGTTTGGGTTCACTCACCCACTCCTGGAATGCGTACACGGCGAGAAGTGCACGAGAATCATGGCGGAGCTCTACGAAGGTATATGCGGAAGTCACGTCGGGGGTCGAGCTCTGGCCGCGAGGACTCTCCGTGCAGGCTACTACTGGCCATCTATGAGAGAAGATTGCAAGAAATATGCCCAGTGTTGCAAACAATGCCAACAACACGCCGATTGGCACAAGGCACCTCCCGAGGAGTTGAAGTCGATCTATAGCCCTTGGCCATTTCACACTTGGGGAATCGACATCCTGGGACCTTTCCCGCTGGCGATCAGGCAGATGAAGTACTTGGTGGTGGCGATTGAGTATTTCACCAAGTGGATTGAAGCAGAACCAGTGGCCCAGATCACCGCACACAAGATCGAAGGTTTCGTATGGAAGAACATCGTGTGCCGGTTTGGAGTGCCTAAACGCCTGGTGTCGGATAATGGGATGCAGTTTGCAAGCCACCTGTTGAAGAAGCTTTGCGAAGGGGTGGGAATTCAACAAGTGTTTGCATCCGTCGAGCACCCTCAGACAAATGGCCAGGTGGAGTCAGCTAATCGGGTGTTGTTGAGAGGTTTGAAGAGAAGGCTTGAGAAAGCCAATGGAAGTTGGGCTGAGGAGGTGCCCCGTATAGTCTGGGCGTACCACACCACCGAGCAGTCAGGAACCCATGAGACCCCGTTCAGCTTGGTCTATGGGTGTGATGCCATGATTCCGGTGGAGATCCAGGAGAGCTCGCCGAGATTCCAGAACTTCGTAGAGGAAGACTCGAATGAACCGAGAAGGCTGAACCTGGATCTACTGGATGAGGTTAGGGAAGAGGCGAGGTTGAAGGCTGAAGCCGTGAAGAGAAGGGTCGAACGAAGATACAACTCGAAGGTGATGCCAAGGCAGTTTAGAGAGGGCAACTTGGTGATGAGGAAGGCCCACCAGTACGAGATGGAGAATAAACTGTCACCCAAGTGGACTGGACCATTCAGAATAACCGAGGCGCTCGGGAACGGAGCCTACCGCTTAGAGACGCTGGAAGGAGGGGCGATTCCTCGCACCTGGAACGCCACACACCTGAAGTTGTACTATAGTTAAGAGCTTTGTAAGTAAAGACAAACACAAAGGTTATATTACAATGTCTCTGTTAAAACAGTTTGAAGGGGGCACTCTTTTTTCCCTAAGGAGGGTTTTTAATGAGGCCACCCAATAAAAGAAGAGTTTTCGAAGTATAAGGCGTTTTCAGATTGCATGTTTGCTTTTTTCCAAGAGTTTTGAAGAAAGACCTTGTCGCTTGTACGTGATTTAAGGCAAGAAAAGATATATCGCATGCTTTCTAAAAGGTTTTAAGTCCTCATCGTTTTTCGGCGATTGGAGGCACCAGTAAAGGTTTTTAAGTCCTCATCGTTTTTCGGCGATTGGAGGCATCAGTTAAAGGTTTTAAGTCCTCATCGTTTTTCGGCGATTGGAGGCACCAGTAAAGGTTTTTAAGTCCTCATCGTTTTTCGACGATTGGAGGCATCAGTTAAAGTTTTTAAGTCCTCATCGTCTTTCGGCGATTGGAGGCACCAGTTAAAGTTTTGAAGTCCTCATCGTCTTTCGGCGATCGGAGGCACCAGATGAAAGACCTCAAACGCCCTCGCGCGTTCTGAGGCAAGTTAAAGACCTCCTCGCCGTCGAGCGAGTGCAGGCGAGAAAGAGTAAAAATTCCTCCGTGTTTCTGGGGGCGAGAAGATGTAACCCCTGGGGCAATGTAGAGGCGCCAGTAAAAGTCCTCCGTGTTTCTAGGGGCGAGAAGATGTAACCCCTGGGGCAATGTAGAGGCAAGTTAAAGACCTCCTCGCCGTCGAGCGAGCGCAGGCGAGAAAGAGTAAAAAGTCCTCCGTGTTTCTGGGGGCGAGAAGATGTAACCCCTGGGGCAATGTAGAGGCGCCAGTAAAAGTCCTCCGTGTTTCTGGGGGCGAGAAGATGTAACCCCTGGGGCAATGTAGAGGCAAGTTAAAGACCTCCTCGCCGTCGAGCGAGCGCAGGCGAGAAAGAGAAAAGGTCCTCAGTGCATCCAGGGGGGAGGAGATGTACACCCTGGGCAAGTTGGGCACCAGATAAAGTCCTTCTCGCCGTTGAGCGAGTACAGGCGAGGTAAAGACCTTCTCGCCGATGAGCGAGTTCAGGTGAGTTAAAGACCTTCTCGCTTACATGCGAGCTTAGGCAAGATAAAATCCTTCTCGTGATGTGATTCCAATAGCCACATAGAACAAGATTCTTGACACTTTGAGGAATCACCTTGAGCTGGAAAATGTAGAGGCACTTTCTTAGAAGTTGGATCATGGTTCTAAAATCAAGAACTCACCAATAACAAGTACCAAATCCCAAACTCATTTGGATGAACCAAATATTGTCAAATTGAATCAACAAAGGCAAATAAAAAGAAGAGACCGAACAGAATTGAAACAAAAACAAAAGTACCGAACAGATTTAAGAACAAACAGAAAATAGGTGCTGGAAAATTAGAGAAACCGAAACAACAATTACTCAAAACTCAAGGCAACATGAACAAATTGAAGAAGAAGAAAGGAAGGAGAAGAGAATGCTCATGAAGATGGAAGATAGGTTGGATGATCACGCCACTAGAAGTATGGATGCTCCTAGATGAGTGTGCAAGCCGCCATTTGAGGAAACCATGGTCCTTCAAGATAAGACTAGAGTAGAAGCTCAAAAGCTCTCCAAATGCTCACTCCAATTTTGAGTATAGTTTCTTTAGATGAATTCAAATCTGAAATTTACAAGAAAGGAACCTCTATTTATAGCCTAAGGTGCTGAAAAAGAAAGCTAAAACAATTCAAAATTCCCTCCCAAAACCATCTAGAACAGGCGCTAAAATGCAAAGCAAGGAAGGTGTGATCCTTTCCTTCACTTTGGCACCCCCTATTCTACTCCTACACCTATCTACTAATACACCCCCCTAAAGCTCCTAATTAAAACCTAAAACATGCTATAACAAAAGAGGTTTCTAAGGTTTCCCTCTAAGCACCTTCAACTAAAGACACTACAAAAAGAGAAAATAAATGTCCTCTAGCTCCCAAGGCTTTGAACATGCTTCTTGTAATCCTTTGAGGTGGACTTTGACCTCCATGGGCGTCCTCCATTTGTGCCTCCACCTCTTCTTGAGCTTGATGAGTGGTCTCCATGTTCTCTTGGACTTGATCTCCATCATACTCCCCGAGTTGGAGAGAATTCGACCACGAATTCTGGAGACCTACAGAAAAAGGAGTTAGATCGCTGACATTAAAAGTATGACTACCTAAGAATGTATCAGGCATATCTAACTCATAAGCATTGTCATTAATCCTCTTGAGGACTTGGAAAGATCCATCCCCTCGAGGCATTAGTTTGGACTTCCTTTGAGTAGGAAAACGATCCTTCCTCAAGTGAAGCCAAACCCAATTGCCCTCATCAAACAACAATGCTTTTCTCCTTTTATTGGCAAGTTCAGCATACTTGCCAACCTTCTTCTCAATTCTCTTCTTGATGTCTTTATGCAAAGTTTTCACAAAAGAAGCCTTTTCATCCCCATCTTTGCACAAGACATCTTCAAGAAGGGGAATAGGAAGAAGATCAAGAGGTGTTAGGGGATTAAACCCATAGACCACCTCAAAAGGAGAATGGGAGGTGGTAGAATTTACTACTCGGTTATATGCAAACTCAACATGGGGTAGTAAATTCTCCCACACTCTAGGATTCCCCGAAATAAAGCATCTCAATAGTTGTCCCAAAGTTCTATTCACCACCTCGGTTTGACCATCAGTTTGTGGGTGGCAAGTGGTAGAAAATAAAAGCTTAGTTCCAAGCTTGCCCCACAAGGTCTTCCAAAAGTGACTCAAGAACTTAGGATCTCTATCGGACACTATAGACCTAGGAATCCCATGCAAGCGAACCACTTCTTGGAAGAAGAGGTTTGCAATGTGGCATGCATCATCCACTTTGTGGCAAGGAATAAAGTGAGCCATCTTTGAAAAACGATCCACTACCACAAAAATGGAGTCCTTTCCCTTTGATGTCTTGGGTAAGCCTAAGATGAAATCCATAGATATATCTACCCAAGGCATTGAAGGGATAGGAAGAGGAGTATAAAGACCATGGGGATGCATTTTAGATTTAGCTTTGCGGCAAGCTATGCATTTATCACACAAACTATGAACATGTTTATGCATATGAGGCCAAAAGAAATGTTCATGCAACACATCCAAAGTTTTAGCAACCCCAAAATGTCCCATTAAGCCCCCCTCATGAGCTTCTCTAACAAGAGATAATCTAATAGAGCATTGGGGAACACAAAGGCGTTTTCCTTTAAAAAGAAAGCCATCTTGAATAAAAAAGTCTTTGTGTCCTCCCTTAAGACAATCTTGATAGAGGAGAGAAAAATCAAGGTCATCATGATAAAGTTCCTTAATGTGATCAAAACCAAGATATTGAGAGGTTAAAAGATTTAGCAAGGTGTATCTTCTAGAAAGAGCATCCGCCACAATATTTATTTTGCCTTGCTTGTGTTTGATCACATAAGGAAATTGCTCAATGAATTCCACCCACTTAGCATGCCTCTTGTTAAGTTTGTTTTGGCTTTTCAAATATTTAAGAGATTCATGATCACTATGTATCACAAACTCTTTGGGAAAAAGATAGTGTTGCCAAGTAAACAAAGCCCTAACAAGTGCATATAATTCCTTATCATAGGTGGAATAGTTGAGATGACTTCCCTTCAATTTCTCACTAAAATAGGCTATGGGGTGGCCCTCTTGAAGGAGAACAGCCCCAATGCCTATGCTTGAAGCATCACACTCAATCTCAAATGTCTTAGTGAAATTAGGAAGGGCCAAGATGGGAGCATTAGTCAATTTTTCTTTCAAAGTATCAAAAGCATTTTGTTGTGCTTCTCCCCAATGAAAGACCACATCCTTTTTCACTATGTCATTGAGTGGTGCGGCAATGGTACCAAAGTTTGGGACAAATCTTCTATAGAAAGAAGCAAGCCCATGAAAACTTCGGACCTCATTCAAAGATTTCGGTGTAGGCCAATTTTGAATGGCCACCACCTTTGTTTTGTCCACATGGACCCCTTTACAACTCACAACAAACCCTAGGAATTCTATATGATCAAGAGCAAACATACATTTAGCAAGGTTAGCATACAAATGTTCCTTCCTAAGGGTTTCCAAAACTTGCCTAACATGCAACCTATGGTCATTCAAAGATAAGCTATAAATGAGAATGTCATCAAAGTAAACCACAACAAACTTACCAATGAAAGGTCTAAGAACATGATGCATGAGGCGCATGAAGGTACTTGGTGCATTAGTTAAACCAAAAGGCATAACTAACCACTCATATAAACCAAAGTTGGTCTTAAAAGCCGTCTTCCATTCATCACCCGGTTTGATACGGATTTGATTGTAGCCGCTTTTAAGATCAATCTTTGAAAAGATTTTAGAACCATGTAATTCATCCAACAAATCATCTAGTCTAGGTATGGGATGCCTATACTTAATGGTTATGTTATTTATGGCCCTACAATCCGAACACATTCGCCATGTGCCATCCTTTTTTGGCACTAAGATGATAGGCATAGCACAAGGACTCATGCTATCTTGCACCCACCCTTTCTCAATCAAAGCCTCAACTTGTTGGCGAATTTCCTTGGTTTCACTTGGATTGGTCCTATATGCGGGACGATTTGGTAAAGAAGAGCCCGGTATCAAATCAATTTGGTGCTCAATCCCTCTCAAAGGTGGAAGTCCATTTGGAGGATCTTGAAACACATCTTTGAACTCTTCTACCAAATTTTCCAAGCAATGAGGACTATCAACAAGTGATTCTATGCTAAGAGTTCTAGGGATGGCTAAAAAAAGAGGATGATGAGCCACTATTTCCCTTTCAATGTCACGCCTAGACACAAGGAGTGTAGGCTTAGAACTCTTATCTTTTTTATCTTTTTTATCTTTTTCACTCTCCCTCTTTTTCTTCATGATAACTTGGTCCTCATGGACTTCTCTTGGAGAGAGAGATTTTAAAGTAACCTTGTGACCATGGAATTCAAAAGATAATTTGTTGGTAAAGCCATCATGTAAAACTTTTCTATCAAATTGCCAAGGCCTTCCCAAAAGAACATGAGTGGCTTCCATGGGCACAACATCACATAATACCTCATCTTTGTATTTTCCAATGGAGAAATGGATGAGGACTTGTTTATTAACAATTATTTCTCCTACTTCACTAAGCCATTGTAACTTGTAGGGCTTTGTATGAGAGATAGTAGGCAATCCAAGCTTATCTACTACTCTTGTACTAGCCACATTTGCACAACTACCCCCATCCACTATCAAGGAACAAATGTTGTTTTGAATAAGACATCTTGTATGGAAAATATTTTCCCTTTGACTTTCATCAAAAGGTTGTGAAACTTGTCCAAGAAGTCTTCTCACAACTAACAAGTCCCCTTCAAGTGGACATTCGCTCTCTTCCTCACTAGATGCATGAGAATGCAATGAATGCTTTGGAGAATCCGAATCATGCTCACTCACTACAATGCCCTCATGCATGTACATACTTCGTTTGGAAGGACAATTTGCAGCAATATGACCATAACCCATACATTTAAAGCATTTAGTGTTAGATGTTCTAGTGGGAGACTTAGGTCTAGAAGTTGATGGCTTAGATTCCTTGGGTTTGAAAGAAGAATCTTTGGAAGGATGTTTAGAAAAAGAAGTTTTGTTTCTCCAAGACTTGGAGTAGTACCCATCATTGGAAGCATTTTTAAAAGAGTTTTTCTTAGCAAGTTGGGCTTCCACCTTCATTGCAAGATGAACTAAAGAGCCCAATGATGAATACTCTTGTAACTCAACAATGTCTTGGATATCCTTCCTAAGACCACTCACAAACCTAGCAACCATGGCTTCTTCACTTTCTTCTAATTCAATTTTAAGCACAAGCGTCTCAAGCTCCTTATAATATTCATCCACATTTAGCGTGCCTTGTTGAAACCGTTGGAGTCTCAACATGAGGTCTTTCCTAAAATGTGGGGGCACAAACCTAGCGCGCATATGATCCTTTAAAGAGTTCCAAGAGTCCACGGGAGGACCCTTGTGATAGATAATGTCCTTTACAATTCCATGCCACCATTTCATGGCATAATCACTAAACTCTAGGGTGGCTAGCTTGAGCTTATGCTCATCTTGGATCTCATGGATCTCAAAAATTTGTTCACACTTAGCCTCCCAATCTAAATACACATTTGGATCACTAGAACCATTAAAACAAGGTAGTTTGACCGAAGGAAGCTTGGACTTTGCATCATGGTAGAAGCCATTGCCGTAGTGAATTCTTTCCCCTTGGTGATGATGTCTTTGTCCATGGACTTGGGGTGGAGGTCTCCTTCTCCTATGCTCATCTTCACGGCCAACATCATTTGAAGAAGCTCTTGAAGATGGTCTATGAGAATGATGTCCATCATGGATAGAAGGAGATGGTCTAGTTTGTTGGACCTCCATCTTTTGCAATTTTTCCTCCAACCTTCTAATTGTTCTTTGAGCTTCATGTAATTCACCAAGAATTGAAGCTTTGGAAGGAGAATTCTGCTTGTAGGATGCATCACTTGAAAATCCAGCCATTTGTAATTAAAAACAGCAAACACACAAAACAGCAAACAAGTTAAAAAAATTAGCAAAAACAGTGAGCTTTGCAATTGAAACTGCCGAAGTGAATTTAAGGCTGAAAAAGATATCACTCTCAAAGAAATAATGTTCTTGCTCCAATCTGATCTTGAGGCCTTGGAATCCTCAAAAGAAATATGTCAAAGCAAGCACACCAATCTTAAGAGCAAACCACCACAAAACCAAAGAAACAATAAAGACAAACAAGAAAAGGTATAAGCAAGGAAAAGGTAATTGCAAAAGGAATACTATATGTAAGACAAACTCAAAGAATAAGAATGAAAGACAATCAAGAAAATAAAGAACTCAATGAGAAAAGTAGGCACACAAAAGAATACCTAAGGAAAAGCACTAGAGTAGATGAAGAAAACAAAAAATTTAGCTACTGGAAATTTTTTTTTTTTATGCAAACTGTGTTTGATATTCACTGATTTAACTGGAACGTTGTAGAGCGAACTGGATTATGAAATTTATACCACAGAAACTTCAAGATGTTAACTCAAAAATGGCACTGGAATCAATTAAAAACAGTAAGCCAATTGAGAGAAATAAATTTTTTAAAATCACTGCCAGATTACCGTATTTTTTTCGGCAGGAATGTACACTTTTTTTATTTTATTTATCATTTTTTGTGTACTTCATATTTTTGAATGATTCTTTTTTCTATTCTTTTCTAACACTTTGAATATCTCAAATCCAGAATTTCAGAATTTTACAGTACGTAAATCAGTTGCAATAAGGAAAAACAGTAAGCACTTTTTTCAGAAACAGAGGAATCCTAATAGGAATAAAAAACAGGATGATGAACTAGCAAAGACATAATAGAAAATGATGTATTGGAACTTGTATAGGTCTAGAATACAAGTATGAACTCAATTCTAAAATGAAAATGCACAAAGGATCAACATCAATTCAGAATATTATATGACACCAAAGCAAGAAACAATCAAAACAATAAAAGTACTACTAGAAGTAATGACATATATGGAAAAACATGACTAAGACAAAACTTGACATGATTCAAAAATTAAAAGACACAACACAAATTGTAACAAGTGAAAGGAAGCTTAAGGTATACTCTAGGAAGGATAATGCCATTCCAAAAGAGCAACCATACTCATAAGAATTATGAGTGCCATAAACCTTTCCACAAACACTTGGAGCAAAAGAAAAACAGCAAGAATACTCAATTAAAATTCTAAAACAGAAACTTAAATTGCAAGAAAATAAAGAGCTCTTGAAATAAAGTGCACACAACTCAACAATTAAACAAGAATGAACCTAAGACTCATGATACCACATGATGTGATTCCAATAGCCACATAGAACAAGATTCTTGACACTTTGAGGAATCACCTTGATGTGATTCCAATAGCCACATAGAACAAGATTCTTGACACTTTGAGGAATCACCTTGAGCTGGAAAATGTAGAGGCACTTTCTTAGAAGTTGGATCATAGTTCTAAGATCAAGAACTCACCAAAACAAGTACCAAATCCCAAACTCATTTGGATGAACCAAATATTGTCAAATTGAATCAACAAAGGAGAAGGAAAAGAACAAACCGAACAGAATTGAACTTCAAAACAAAAGAACCGAACAGAATTTAAAAACTAAACAGAAAATAGGTGCTGGAAAATTAAAGGAACCGAAACAAAAACAACTCAAAACTCAAGGCAATAAGAACAAATTGAAGAAGAAGAAAGGAAGGAGAAGAGAATGCTCATGAAGATGGAGGAATGGTTGGATGATCACGCCACTAGAAGAATGGATGCTCCTAGATGAGTGTGGAAGCCGCCACTTGAGGAAACCATGGTCCTTCAAGATAAGACTAGAGAAGAAGCTCAAAGCTCTCCAAATGCTCACTCCAATTTTGAGTATAGTTTCTTTAGATAAAATTCAAATCTGAATTTTACAAAGGAAGCACCTCTATTTATAGCCTAAGGTGCTGAAAAATAGGTGGGAAATTTCAAATAAACTCATTTGAAATTCCCACCAAAAACAAGTCACATGGGAGGTGTGACCTTTTTCTACTATGACACCTCCCAAAAACTACACCTACACCTATCTACTAATACACCCCCCTAAAGGTCCTATTTAAAACCTAAAAGATGCTATAACAAAAGAGGTTTCTAAGGTTTCCCTCTAAGCACCTTCAACTAAAGACACTACAAAAAGAGAAAATAAATGTCCTCTTGCTCCCAAGGCTTTGAACATGCTTCTTGTAATCCTTTGAGGTGGACTTTGACCTCCATGGGCATCCTCCATTTGTGCCTCCACCTCTTCTTGAGCTTGATGAGTGGCCTCCATGTTCTCTTGGGCTTGATCTCCATCATACTCCCCGAGTTGGAGAGAATTCGACCACGAATTCTGGAGACCTACAGAAAAAGGAGTTAGATCGCTGACATTAAAAGTATGACTACCTAAGAATGTATCAGGCATATCTAACTCATAAGCATTGTCATTAATCCTCTTGAGGACTTGGAAAGGTCCATCCCCTCGAGGCATTAGTTTGGACTTCCTTTGAGTAGGAAAACGATCCTTCCTCAAGTGAAGCCAAACCCAATCGCCCTCATCAAACAACAATGCTTTTCTCCTCTTATTGGCAAGTTCAGCATACTTGCCAACCTTCTTCTCAATTCTCTTCTTGATGTCTTTATGCAAAGTTTTCACAAAAGAAGCCTTTTCATCCCCATCTTTGCACAAGACATCGTCAAGAAGGGGAATAGGAAGAAGATCAAGAGGTGTTAGGGGATTAAACCCATAGACCACCTCAAAAGGAGAATGGGAGGTGGTAGAATTTACTACTCGGTTATATGCAAACTCAACATGGGGTAGTAAATTCTCCCACACTCTAGGATTCCCCGAAATAAAGCATCTCAATAGTTGTCCCAAAGTTCTATTTACCACCTCGGTTTGACCATCGGTTTGTGGGTGGCAAGTGGTAGAAAATAAAAGCTTAGTTCCAAGCTTGCCCCACAAGGTCTTCCAAAAGTGACTCAAGAACTTAGGATCTCTATCGGACACTATAGACCTAGGAATCCCATGCAAGCGAACCACTTCTTGGAAGAAGAGGTTTGCAATGTGGCATGCATCATCCACTTTGTGGCAAGGAATAAAGTGAGCCATTTTTGAAAAACGATCCACTACCACAAAAATGGAGTCCTTTCCCTTTGATGTCTTGGGTAAGCCTAAGATGAAATCCATAGATATATCTACCCAAGGCATTGAAGGGATAGGAAGAGGAGTATAAAGACCATGGGGATGCATTTTAGATTTAGCTTTGCGGCAAGCTATGCATTTATCACACAAACTATGAACATGTTTATGCATATGAGGCCAAAAGAAATGTTCATGCAACACATCCAAAGTTTTAGCAACCCCAAAATGTCCCATTAAGCCCCCCTCATGAGCTTCTCTAACAAGAGATAATCTAATAGAGCATTGGGGAACACAAAGACGTTTTCCTTTAAAAAGAAAGCCATCTTGAATAAAAAAATCTTTGTGTCCTCCCTTAAGACACTCTTGATAGAGGAGAGAAAAATCAAGGTCATCATGATAAAGTTCCTTAATGTGATCAAAACCAAGATATTGAGAGGTTAAAAGATTTAGCAAGGTGTATCTTCTAGAAAGAGCATCCGCCACAATATTTATTTTGCCTTGCTTGTGTTTGATCACATAAGGAAATTGCTCAATGAATTCCACCCACTTAGCATGCCTCTTGTTAAGTTTGTTTTGGCTTTTCAAATATTTAAGAGATTCATGATCACTATGTATCACAAACTCTTTGGGAAAAAGATAGTGTTGCCAAGTAAACAAAGCCCTAACAAGTGCATATAATTCCTTATCATAGGTGGAATAGTTGAGATGACTTCCCTTCAATTTCTCACTAAAATAGGCTATGGGGTGGCCCTCTTGAAGGAGAACAGCCCCAATACCTATGCTTGAAGCATCACACTCAATCTCAAATGTCTTAGTGAAATTAGGAAGGGCCAAGATGGGAGCATTAGTCAATTTTTCTTTCAAAGTATCAAAAGCATTTTGTTGTGCTTCTCCCCAATGAAAGACCACATCCTTTTTCACTATGTCATTGAGTGGTGCGGCAATGGTACCAAAGTTTGGGACAAATCTTCTATAGAAAGAAGCAAGCCCATGAAAACTTCGGACCTCATTCAAAGATTTCGGTGTAGGCCACTTTTGAATGGCCACCACCTTGGTTTTGTCCACATGGACCCCTTTACAACTCACAACAAACCCTAGGAATTCTATATGATCAAGAGCAAACATACATTTAGCAAGGTTAGCATACAAATGTTCCTTCCTAAGGGTTTCCAAAAGTTGCCTAACATGCAACCTATGGTCATTCAAAGATAAGCTATAAATGAGAATGTCATCAAAGTAAACCACAACAAACTTACCAATGAAAGGTCTAAGAACATGATGCATGAGGCGCATGAAGGTACTTGGTGCATTAGTTAAACCAAAAGGCATAACTAACCACTCATATAAACCAAAGTTGGTCTTAAAAGCCGTCTTCCATTCATCACCCGGTTTGATACGGATTTGATTGTAGCCGCTTTTAAGATCAATCTTTGAAAAGATTTTTGAACCATGTAATTCATCCAACAAATCATCTAATCTAGGTATGGGATGCCTATACTTAATGGTTATGTTATTTATGGCCCTACAATCCGAACACATTCGCCATGTGCCATCCTTTTTTGGCACTAAGATGATAGGCATAGCACAAGGACTCATGCTATCTTGCACCCACCCTTTTTCAATCAAAGCCTCAACTTGTTGGCGAATTTCCTTGGTTTCACTTGGATTGGTCCTATATGCGGGACGATTTGGTAAAGAAGAGCCCGGTATCAAATCAATTTGGTGCTCAATCCCTCTCAAAGGTGGAAGGCCATTTGGAGGATCTTGAAACACATCTTTGAACTCTTCTACCAAATTTTCCAAGCAATGAGGACTATCAACAAGTGTTTCTATGCTAAGAGTTCTAGGGATGGCTAAAAAAAGAGGATGATGAGCCACTATTTCCCTTTCAATGTCACGCCTAGACACAAGGAGTGTAGGCTTAGAACTCTTATCTTTTTTATCTTTTTTATCTTTTTCACTCTCCCTCTTTTTCTTCATGATAACTTGGTCCTCATGGACTTCTCTTGGAGAGAGAGATTTTAAAGTAACCTTGTGACCATGGAATTCAAAAGATAATTTGTTGGTAAAGCCATCATGTAAAACTTTTCTATCAAATTGCCAAGGCCTTCCCAAAAGAACATGAGTGGCTTCCATGGGCACAACATCACATAATACCTCATCTTTGTATTTTCCAATGGAGAAATGGATGAGGACTTGTTTATTAACAATTATTTCTCCTACTTCACTAAGCCATTGTAATTTGTAGGGCTTTGTATGAGAGATAGTAGGCAATCCAAGCTTATCTACTACTCTTGTACTAGCCACATTTGCACAACTACCCCCATCCACTATCAAGGAACAAATGTTGTTTTGAATAAGACATCTTGTATGGAAAATATTTTCCCTTTGACTTTCATCAAAAGGTTGTGAAACTTGTCCAAGAAGTCTTCTCACAACTAACAAGTCCCCTTCAAGTGGACATTCACTCTCTTCCTCACTAGATGCATGAGAATGCAATGAATGCTTTGAAGAATCCGAATCATGCTCACTAACTACAATGCCCTCATGCATGTACATACTTCGTTTTGAAGGACAATTTGCAGCAATATGACCATAACCCATACATTTAAAGCATTTAGTGTTAGATGTTCTAGTGGGAGACTTAGGTCTAGATGTTGATGGCTTAGATTCCTTGGGTTTGAAAGAAGAATCTTTGGAAGGATGTTTTGAAAAAGAAGTTTTGTTTCTCCAAGACTTGGAGTAGTATCCATTATTGGAAGCATTTTTAAAAGAGTTTTTCTTAGCAAGTTGGGCTTCCACCTTCATTGCAAGATGAACTAAAGAGCCCAATGATGAATACTCTTGTAACTCAACAATGTCTTGGATATCCTTCCTAAGACCACTCACAAACCTAGCAACCATGGCTTCTTCACTTTCTTCTAATTCAATTTTAAGCACAAGCGTCTCAAGCTCCTTATAATATTCATCCACATTTAGCGTGCCTTGTTGAAACCGTTGGAGTCTCAACATGAGGTCTTTCCTAAAATGTGGGGGCACAAACCTAGCGCGCATATGATCCTTTAAAGAGTTCCAAGAGTCCACGGGAGGACCCTTGTGATAGATAATGTCCTTTACAATCCCATGCCACCATTTCATGGCATAATCACTAAACTCTAGGGTGGCTAGCTTGAGCTTATGCTCATCTTGGATCTCATGGATCTCAAAAATTTGTTCACACTTAGCCTCCCAATCTAAATACACATTTGGATCACTAGAACCATTAAAACAAGGTAGTTTGACCGAAGGAAGCTTGGACTTTGCATCATGGTAGAAGCCATTGCCGTAGTGAATTCTTTCCCCTTGGTGATGATGTCTTTGTCCATGGACTTGGGGTGGAGGTCTCCTTCTCCTATGCTCATCTTCACGGCCAACATCATTTGAAGAAGCTCTTGAAGATGGTCTATGAGAATGATGTCCATCATGGATAGAAGGAGATGGTCTAGTTTGTTTGACCTCCATCTTTTGCAATTTCTCTTCCAACCTTCTAATTGTTCTTTGAGCTTCATGTAATTCACCAAGAATTGAAGCTTTGGAAGGAGAATTCTGCTTGGAGGATGCATCACTTGAAGATCCAGCCATTTGTAATTAAAAAAACAGCAAACACACAAAACAGCAAACAAGTTAAAAATTAGCAAAAACAGTGAGCTTTCCAATTGAAACTGCCGAAGTGAATTTAAGGCTGAAAAGATATCACTCTCAAAGAAATAATGTTCTTGCACCAATCTGATCTTGAGGCCTTGGAATCCTCAAATGAAATATGTCAAAGCAAGCACACCAATCTTAAGAGCAAACCACCACAAAACCAATGAAACAATAAAGACAAACAAGAAAAGGTATAAGCAAGGAAAGGTAATTGCAAAAGGAAAACTATGTGTAAGACAAACTCAAAGAGTAAGAATGAAAGACAATCAAGAAAATAAAGAACTCAATGAGAAAAGTAGGCACACAAAAGAATACCTAAGGAAAAGCACTAGAGTAGATGAAGAAAACAAAAAAAATTTAGCTACTGGAAATTTTTTTTAAATGCAAACTGTGTTTGATATTCACTGATTTAACTGGAACGTTGTAGAGCGAACTGGATTATGAAATTTATACCACAGAAACTTCAAGATGTTAACTCAAAAATGGCACTGGAATCAATTAAAAACAGTAAGCCAATTGAGAGAAATAAATTTTTTAAAATCACTGCCAGATTACCGTATTTTTTTCGGCAGGAATGTACACTTTTTTTATTTTATTTATCATTTTTTGTGTACTTCATATTTTTGAATGATTCTTTTTTCTATTCTTTTCTAACACTTTCAATATCTCAAATCCAGAATTTCAAAATTTTACAGTACGTAAATCAATTGCAATAAGGAAAAACAGTAAGCACTTTTTTCAGAAACAGAGGAATCCTAATAGGAATAAAAAACAGGATGATGAACTAGCAAAGACATAATAGAAAAAGATGTATTGGAACTTGTATAGGTCTAGAATACAAGTATGAACTCAATTCTAAAAAGAAAATGCACAAAGGATCAACATCAATTCAGAAAATTATATGACACTAAAGCAAGAAACAATCAAAACAATAAAAGTACTACTAGAAGTAATGACATATATGGAATAAGATGACTTAAGACAAAACTTGACATGATTCAAAAATTAAAAGACACAACACAAATTGTAACAAGTGAAAGGAAGCTTAAGGTAAACTCTAGGAAGGATAATGCCATTCCAAAAGAGCAACCTTACTCATAAGAATTATGAGTGCCATAAACCTTTCCACAAACACTTGGAGCAAAAGAAAAACAGCAAGAATACTCAATTAAAATTCTAAAACAGAAACTTAAATTGCAAGAAAAATTAAAGAGCTCTTGAAATAAAGTGCACACAACTCAACAATTAAACAAGAATGAACCTAAGACTCATGATACCACATGATGTGATTCCAATAGCCACATAGAACAAGATTCTTGACACTTTGAGGAATCACCTTGAGCTGGAAAATGTAGAGGCACTTTCTTAGAAGTTGGATCATAGTTCTAAGATCAAGAACTCACCAAAACAAGTACCAAATCCCAAACTCATTTGGATGAACCAAATATTGTCAAATTGAATCAACAAAGGAGAAGGAAAAGAACAAACCGAACAGAATTGAACTTCAAAACAAAAGAACCGAACAGAATTTAAAAACTAAACAGAAAATAGGTGCTGGAAAATTAAAGGAACCGAAACAAAAACAACTCAAAACTCAAGGCAATAAGAACAAATTGAAGAAGAAGAAAGGAAGGAGAAGAGAATGCTCATGAAGATGGAGGAATGGTTGGATGATCACGCCACTAGAAGAATGGATGCTCCTAGATGAGTGTGGAAGCCGCCACTTGAGGAAACCATGGTCCTTCAAGATAAGACTAGAGAAGAAGCTCAAAGCTCTCCAAATGCTCACTCCAATTTTGAGTATAGTTTCTTTAGATAAAATTCAAATCTGAATTTTACAAAGGAAGCACCTCTATTTATAGCCTAAGGTGCTGAAAAATAGGTGGGAAATTTCAAATAAACTCATTTGAAATTCCCACCAAAAACAAGTCACATGGGAGGTGTGACCTTTTTCTACTATGACACCTCCCAAAAACTACACCTACACCTATCTACTAATACACCCCCCTAAAGGTCCTATTTAAAACCTAAAAGATGCTATAACAAAAGAGGTTTCTAAGGTTTCCCTCTAAGCACCTTCAACTAAAGACACTACAAAAAGAGAAAATAAATGTCCTCTTGCTCCCAAGGCTTTGAACATGCTTCTTGTAATCCTTTGAGGTGGACTTTGACCTCCATGGGCATCCTCCATTTGTGCCTCCACCTCTTCTTGAGCTTGATGAGTGGCCTCCATGTTCTCTTGGGCTTGATCTCCATCACACCTTGAGCTGGAAAATGTAGAGGCACTTTCTTAGAAGTTGGATCATGGTTCTAAAATCAAGAACTCACCAATAACAAGTACCAAATCCCAAACTCATTTGGATGAACCAAATATTGTCAAATTGAATCAACAAAGGCAAATAAAAAGAAGAGACCGAACAGAATTGAAACAAAAACAAAAGTACCGAACAGATTTAAGAACAAACAGAAAATAGGTGCTGGAAAATTAGAGGAACCGAAACAACAATTACTCAAAACTCAAGGCAACATGAACAAATTGAAGAAGAAGAAAGGAAGGAGAAGAGAATGCTCATGAAGATGGAAGATAGGTTGGATGATCACGCCACTAGAAGTATGGATGCTCCTAGATGAGTGTGCAAGCCGCCACTTGAGGAAACCATGGTCCTTCAAGATAAGACTAGAGTAGAAGCTCAAAAGCTCTCCAAATGCTCACTCCAATTTTGAGTATAGTTTCTTTAGATGAATTCAAATCTGAAATTTACAAGAAAGGCACCTCTATTTATAGCCTAAGGTGCTGAAAAAGAAAGCTAAAACAATTCAAAATTCCCTCCCAAAACCATCTAGAACCGGCGCTAAAATGCAAAGCAAGGAAGGTGTGATCCTTTCCTTCACTTTGGCACCCCCTATTCTACTCCTACACCTATCTACTAATACACCCCCCTAAAGCTCCTAATTAAAACCTAAAACATGCTATAACAAAAGAGGTTTCTAAGGTTTCCCTCTAAGCACCTTCAACTAAAGACACTACAAAAAGAGAAAATAAATGTCCTCTAGCTCCCAAGGCTTTGAACATGCTTCTTGTAATCCTTTGAGGTGGACTTTGACCTCCATGGGCGTCCTCCATTTGTGCCTCCACCTCTTCTTGAGCTTGATGAGTGGTCTCCATGTTCTCTTGGGCTTGATCTCCATCATCTCGTCTCGAACGAGTTCAGGTATGGTGCAAAGGGTGGAAGAAGTTTGGAAGGTGGCTAAGGTAGGTTCGAAGAGAACGCCTAGTTAACCGGTCTTTTGTTCTGAAGTTCAGGGAGGCAAAGAAGGATCCCAAAAGGCGTTTCTACCCCCAGATAAAGAAACTATTGCCAAAGCATGAGGCCAGAAAGAAGCTGATATTACCAAGAGTTCTTGGCGATCGGGAAGAGTTCAAACAGCGGCGATAAGGTTAAAAGACCTGTTTGATGAAGCAGGTCGAGTGGGACGGTGTTTTGAGCCAATAACTGAGTTACAGTTCGTTGCTTGAAGGGTATTCTTACGATAAGGTTAGTGCCTTAAGAGTACAAGTTGGTTAAAGTGATTATTGCTTAAGTTTGAAGTGGTTCGAAGCAGTTAAGTCAAAAGTCGTGTTTGCAAAATCGTTAAGTCAAAAGTTAAACATGCGAAGAAGGTTAAAGCGCTTAAAGAAGTCAGGAGAGGGAATATCCAAACGTTGTCATTAAGATAAGTATCTGTTAAAGGCACATATGCACGAGTTTATTACAGAGTAATACAAGGGAAAACACGAAGGTAGTAGATGAAGAAGAGTTGATTAGTCTTCAGCAGGAACGACTTTTCCATCTACTACTTCGTTGTTCAGCGACACCATGCTGAGATCCAGTTCGGGGAATAGGTAAGCAAACTGTTCCCGCGTAGCTTCGAATCCAGCAGCCAGAATCTGAGCAGAGTTTAGCTTAAGTTCTTCGATTTGCCCCTGAAGTTCCTCAATCCGCTTCTTGAGGTCTTTGGTTTGCTCTTTCAGCTCTTTATTCTGCTGCTCCAGCTCTTCAACCTGTTTTTTGAGTTGTTCGTTGGTCTCTTGAGCCTGGAGAAGGTCTTCAGTAACCTTCTTGGATTCCGATAGTGCTTGGGCCAACTCAGCAGCCACCTTTCCCTTCTCTTTGTTGGCCTCGACGAGATCAGCCATGGCGTCGTCCCTCGCCTTTTCCACTTGCCCAAGTAGTTTCTCTCGGTCGATCGACCTCTGCTCCAATTTTTGCACCTTAGCGGCGTCAGCTTTCATGAGAGCCTCCAGGTCAGCCGCCCAGGCGCGAAGAGGCACGATCTTGCTCTCCAATTCGACCTTCTCTTGGGCAAGTTGATGAACCTTGTGGCGAAGGTCAGTGGCCTCCTTGCGCGCCAGCCTGAGCTCGGTATTCATTGCATCCTCCACTCGGGAGTGTTCGATTTCTGCGAGCGTCAGGCTGAAAGACAACTTCTCCACCTCGCCCCTCATGGTGTTGTTTTCGGTTTTGAGGTTGAAGAGGTCGTCTTGGAGCCTCCTGGTTGAGCCTTCCACAGCCCTGGTTATGATCGCTGGGATATCCTCTGCTATGGTTTTCAGCTTGGCAGTTAGAGGCTCCCACATCCTTGTGACCTCAAGGGGAAGGTTTGCGGCTTGGAGAGGCACCAGGTGGGCTTGTTGTGGGTTCTCGCCGCCACCTTCCTTAGCAGGTTCTTCAGTAGTTGCTTCCTGGCGTGGCGATGGAATCGGGGATTCGGTGATCAGAATCGGAGAGGTATGAGCAACCTCATCCCCGATTGGAGCATCTTCTGTAGCTGAGGCGTTTGAAGGGGGACCCCCTCCAGCTGACACATATGGCGTTGAAGCGCTTGGGGGGTCCTCCAGGAAGTTTGGCTCTTGGGCCTCAGCTGCAGGTGGCACAGTGGCCAGTGGAACCGCTTGGACTGGAGAGGCAGGAGCCTGTGGGGGTGGCGATGATGGAGGAGGAGCAGGCGTCGATGGTGGTGTTGAGGTTGGAAGAGGAGGTGGAGCAGGTGGTGAAGAAGGTGCCACCCTCTTCCTCTTCGTAACAAGGCCATCCTCGGTGACCTCGTCATCCTTTTCTTCCTCCTCATGGATGACTTGAGGGGCTTTCCTTTTAGGTCTCTTAAGGACCAATTTCTTGCGTTGGGCGGGTTCCTTGGGTGGTGATCGCCCTTGGACAATGGCGGTCTCCACCACCGAGTTGGGCACCGTTTGGGAACCGGTCGCCAACCCGTGGTTTCGGGCGAGCGCCTTCAGTTCGGCGAGCATGTTTCTGGGCAACATGTTGTCTGCATGGAACGAAAATGCGTGGGTTAACTCAAGAAAAACAAATAAGTGCATAAGGTAATAAACAGCAAAGCAGATGATATGTGCAGGAAAGGTAAAGCCAAAGTCTTGCGCATAACGCACAAGACGCCCAGAAACAGCTAAACAAGAAGCGGTATCAAAACAATAGTTTAATGTCCTAACCTATTCGAATTTCTAGCTGATCTTCATAGAATTCGAAGCACATCAAGGTGGTGGTAAGGAAAGTTATATTGGCCTCCGCCACCTTTTTCCAGAAGAGACAGAGGTCTCTGTCCAATGCTCCCATGCTGTCAGGACTTCTGGGCCTCCTGAAGCAGCTCTTAGACTCCTTCTTCCCCTTGTCCACCCAGTACAAGGGGAAGCCATCGAGAAGGGAGGCGTCCTTGTCGTTCGCACGCACTTGGACGAATTTCCCCTTCCAGTCCTTGTAAGATTGCTGGAAGATAGCAAAGATGGACCTCCCAGCAATCGCGTTCAAGCTAACCCATAGGCGGTCTCCTGGGTGCTTGGCCTCGAAGAGGAATAAGAACACGTCCACCGACGCAGGCAACCCCAGGTGGTCGCACATCACTTGAAAAGCTCGAACAAACGCCCAGCTGTTGGGGTGAAGCTGGGCGGCAGCAATGTTGAGCTCGGTAAGAAGTTCCCTCTCGAATCGGGTGAAAGGGAACCTGAGCTTGACCTTCTTGAATAAAGTCGTATAGACAAAGCAGAAGGGCCCGTCGGCGCTTACTTTGTCGTCAGCACAAACAGGCAGATCGGGAGGGCAAGGCAGCACCATCATCTTCTCGTCGTGCTCCTTGTGAAACGATTGATAAATCTCGTCCCCCTTAGTCAGCCGCAAGACTGCTCCCGCAGTGTTCACAGAGGATGTCTCTTTCAGAAGGGTCGAGTTGGCCCAGGGATACAAAGTTTTGAAGTCTGGCAGAGGAACGGGGGCTCCTCCGGCGATAGGTGGAGTCGCCTGGGCCAGGACAGGTTGGGAAGACGCAGGCCTCTCAGCCTGCGAAGATGAAGCGCCACGAACTGGTGTTGGGTCGTGTGCTTGTGAAGGAAGGTTTCGTGCTGAAGGAGGAGGGTTCGGGGTAATCTTGGTGCGAGTCATGATAGCAGCTGCAAAGGAAGAAGAAAGGAAAAATGATCAGGGGGTTACAAAGGCTGACTCGATCATAGAAGGAAGGTGAAAGACGAACGAATGTAGGTTCGTTGCGACGATTGACGAAGCCCTAAGTTACGCAGAAGAATAAATGGAAAAACAACCCACAGCGTATGCACCAGGCAGTTACAGGATGATGCGAATCGGTTAAAATGCAAGAAAAACCAGCAGAAGGAAGAAAGTGGGTACCTTTTGATGATCAGGAAGACGATGAAGGTAGATGGTGATCTAGAGCGTTGGAGAGCGTTGAGAGTTTTCACAGAAAGAAGTTAGAGCGTTTGCAGCCACGGAGAAAGTGATGGAACAGTGGAGCGAAATGGGTTTAAGGGTTTTTCGAAATGGTTTTAGGAAGCGCAAACGGCAAATGAAGAGAGCCGTTGATGAAGCCACGTGTCGAGCGATGAGTGAGGGGTTTGGTGGAGCGTCAGAGCAGCAGAAGGTACAATCGCTTGGAATTCTGCGCCAGTGCCACGTAGGTCGGTGTTAACGTAGGCTCTTTCAGTCTTTTCGCTAGACAAGTCTTCGCTTAAGACTGGGGGGCTTGTGTACCGCCCTGGTGGTTGGGAGTGATGACGTGGCATCCTGCTACAGCATAGGCGTGTTGACAAGGCGCCAGGTTGGCAGAAGGGAAGGAAGTCGGGGGGCTCGTGTAGTCGCCAGTTGTTATATTGGCGTGTTCCGATTTCCAGCTTACCAGAATCGGCGGTCGCCAGATGTAGATTCAGGCGACCTAGTCATTGGAGATCGCCAGAGCAAGCACATCGCCGAAGATGGAGGAGAAGCAGATTATGAAGGCGGCCGGCGAGACCACAGGGAAGGTGTATGAGGACACCCTAACTCGCCAGTTCCCGTAGAGATCGCACTCCTAAGTTAGCTATGCACTGGGCAGTACCATGCATAAGTAACTTAGCCAAAATGAGAGTAGAAGCAGCGCCAAGTCAATGAGGCTCCAGATGATGGCACGTGTACGACTGGATGCGAGCCACGTGTCCAGGTCTGTAACTGCCAGGAGAGAGAAAACAGCCAGGTATATAAGAGTTCTCAACAACTTTCTGAGGGACGCACGTTCAGTTCATACTCTTTACGCTTGCGAGTTAGAGCTGACTGTGAGAGAGGATTTGCACGGTTCTTGTTCTCTTAGTATTTGGTGATACCGTCACTGACTTGAGCGTTGGAGTGCGATCGGCCGCAGCGGCGCCACTCTGTTTCTTTGCAGGTTCTTGAGGTGGATCTCGAAGAGGAACGGAGGTGAGAAGCGGTGCGCACGTCGATCCTTTGACGAGGCAGTTTCCAGCGTTCCGGTCAACAGGCAGGATCAGAAAGCAAGATACTCCTAATCTTTGTAATATAACTCTGCAAGCTGCAACTGAACTCCTTCAATTTGATCATCAAGGTGCTGAAACTTTGCTTGAGTTGTCTCAAAATATGCTCTCTGTTCTGCTGTCATGGCATCAAGGAGATACAGAACTTGCCTTTCAAACATGGACAAGGGTTCACCTCTGTATTTTGGAGTTTGATAGGCAACAATAGCATTCTGATGAGTTGCAGCAGCCTCTTCATGCACTGATTGGGGAACAGGTGAATCTCCTCTGATTTCTACAGATGGAGAGCTTGTCCTAAGACTTCCAGCAGATGGCTCTTGCCCGTAGGAGTGATGGATAACATAACATGAGTGTTCTGCAGCTTGAACCGTGTCATCTTCCATGGGAACAACCTCATCTCCATCTTCATTGTTGAGGTCTGAGGCTCCACGTTCTTCTTGAGGATCCTTACCTTTGAGAATCACCCAGTTGTCCTCCACTATATGAAATCCCATTTTTGTGAGAGTTTAGTTGTCAATCTCACTCACAGCTTTGATGGTTTCATTTCGCTCATTGGAAGTGTCAATGCCAAAGTGGTGAATCAATTTTGAAACAAGTATAGCATAAGGAAAGCGATAATTAGTTAATCTTTTGGATTTAAGCATATGCTCATTGATGATATACACCCAGTTAACCTTGATCAGATTCATGATGCAGTATAAAAGGATTAAATCCTCTTCATGTAAAACAACATGATTTGTACCTCTTGGGATGAGCTGTCATGCTATAATGTAGGCAACAAGACGTGGTGTTAGGTTCAAATGACCTGCATGGAATCTGCTTATGCTCTGGGCAGGGTTCCTCATACAGCTTTTGTAATATTGAAGTTTGTTGAACTCTTGAATCCCACTTGTGTTCCCTTTTCCAACCTTTAGATCAGAATACTTATTCCAGCCACTGAATTCCAAACATCACTTGTGACTTTCATTTTGATTCCTTTAACATAGGAAACTGTACCGTCCCGTATCCGGGCGTTGACAAAGTCAAGGTCAAAGTCAACATCTGGAGTCAAAGTCAACATAAGGCGTCGCCTAGGTGAAGAGACGCCAAGTGCCAGCGTCGCCAAGGCAAGGCGTCGCTTAGGTGAAGGCGTCGCCCAACCAGGGCGTCGCTAAGATCAAATATCACTAAAGCAAGGCAATCACAGTGTGGTTCCCCAATACCCATGGGTAGGAAAGACCATGGAGGGAGCGACGCCGTGGGAAGGCCTCAGGTCCCGATAATTCGGGGTAGTGATAAAGTGAAGAGAAAGGTGGCTTCAAGGCCATAGTGATAGCACCAGTGTAGGGTAGCCTGACTCGTGAAGTACCCCTGCCGCCCCAGAGACGCCTTTAGGACAGATACGACTCAAGAGGAGGGTCACGCCCAGGGTAGCCAGGTGCAGGGTACGAGAGGAAGGCAGATACGCTCTCAAAGTGAGTGACTAGATGATTGGGGGCATGAGTTGGCACCCAAAAAGTCACCCCTTGCGCAGTAGCACTCCCAAGCAGGAGGACTCACACGAAGAAACGCCCCCAGATGGGGTCATGGCGCTGTGAGGCCCTCGACGTGTACAACAGCCAGGTCAGAATAGAAACGCCATTTAGCCAGGTACCAGGTAAGTAAAGTCATTTAATACAGTTTCCGTTTCGAGCGTTTAAGGTACTATAAAGGCTCCCAAGCGTTTTTAACGTCTTAAATGCGCTGCGTTCTATAATTAAATGCGCTAATTAAATGCGCTACGTTTTATGATTAAAGGCGCTTAAAGGCGCTTTAAATGCTAGGGTAGTTTAAATAGCGCCTGGGATGTTGGGAACGGGGTTGGAACTTTTGGCAAATTTCCCAGAAACTCTCTAGTTGCTTGCTCGACCCTTGAGGTTACTGACAAGGGACTGGGGAAAGATCTTTGCCAGAGGGAGAAAATATACACTAGACACAGTTCCTTTTTACCACCTTCAGAGTGCCACACACGGTGCTCCGATACGGAGGTGCATAGTTTTTGGTGTTTCTTGCTGGCTGACTTGAGCGTCGAAGTGCAAACGGCCGCTAGGGCGCCCTTTTGTCCTTCTTTGCAGGAATCCACAGGTAACCAGTGGGAAGGAGTCCCTAGCTGACGGTTGAGGTCGCGCACGAAGACGTCCCAGGTCAACCGGACGGAACAGAAACAATGTTCTTTCCATCCAAGGTTAGATTAGTGTAAAACACCTTAACTAAATCAAGATACACATTACCAGTTAATTCCAGCAGCTTTTTCAATTTCTGGTGCTTCAATGCACCTTGTTTCAGCCAATTTCTCTGATTTCAGCCAGTTGAAATCCAACACCTTGGGTATGTTAATCTGTTTTCTGATCATCTCGTGAATGTAGGCATTGATACCCTCTTCATCTCCAGCGAACCAGCCTTCCAGCACACCTTGAAAGGTGCTTTGCTTGTCCTGATTTTTCTTTTTATGTCTTGAAGAAGAAGCCATGGTTGAACCAAAATTTTCTCGTGTTTCAAATGGTGAGAACCGAAAATGGACAACCAATGTGGGTAGCAAATTTTTACACAGATTTATATTGTAAAATGAATGAGTTGATGGAGCAGTTATGAATGGATATGCATGAAGATTTTATGCTCTGAAATTGTGCAGAGAATCTTTGAAAATATGCAGCAAATATTTAGGGTCACAATGCACACATACCATACCTTCATTGAGCAACCAATGCATCAAATCGGTTACATAACCATGACCAAAATCGTCAAAGGTACAGTGGTTAATGCCCACTAAGTCAGTCAATCATTCAAAGATCAGAAATTCTCTTTCCTAGTCATCAAGGCATATCAATACCAAAAATAAACACATTTAATTGCGAATAAACAAATTTAATTTTTCACTGCGAGGTTCAATTGACATTTATAATTCCCAATTCATTATGCAGAAAATTAAACCTATCTTTAGCCAATGGTTTTGTGAACAAATCTGCAAGTTGTAAATCTGTACCAATGAACTTAATCTCACATGTTCCATTAGATATGTGTTCCCTTAGAAAGTGATGCCTAATTTCAATGTGTTTGGTTCTTGAATGCATGACTGGATTTTTGGTTAAGTTGATTTGCACTTGTGTTATCACACAACAGAGGTATATGGTTAAGTAAGATACCAAAGTCATTCAATTGATGTCTTAGCCATATGGTTTGAGCACAGCAACTCCCTGCTGCAATGTACTCTGCTTCAGCAATGGAGAGAGCAACACATGCCTGTTTTTTGCATTGCCATGGCATCAAGCTTGATCCAAGCAAGTGACATGTACCACTGGTGCTCTTCCTATCAATTTTGCAACCTGCAAAGTCTGAATCAGAATATCCAGTTAAACTCAATGAAATGTTACCTAGATACCACAAGCCAACTTCTTTAGTTCCTTGTAAATATTTCAGAATCCTTTTGGCAGCATTGAAGTGTGATTCTTTAGGAGTAGATTGAAACCGAGCACACATGCACACTGCAAACATGATGTCAGGCCTGCTGGCAGTGAGATACAATAGAGATCTTATGAGTCCTCTGTATTTGGTTTCATCAACAGAAATTCCAGCTTCATCATGATCCAAGTGACAGCTAGTTGAGAAGGGTGTGCTAATTGGTTTGCACTTGTCCATTTCAAATTTCCTCAGCAGATCCTTGCAATACTTAGCTTGATTCAAGAAAATGCCATCCTTGAGTTGTTTAACTCACCCATCATTGACATTTCAAATTCACTCTTCATGATTTCCAAAAAGTTTCACACAATTCTTCATTGTTTGATCCAAAAATGATGTCATACACATATACTTGTACTAGAATTGTGTCATCTCCTTTCTTCTTAATGAACAAGGTCTTATCTGATGTGCCTCTGTCATAGCCTTGTGAGGTGAGGAAATCTCTTAGCCTCTCATACCATTGCCTAGGAGCTTGCTTAAGCCCACATAGAGCCCTTTTGAGTTTGAAAACGTGTCCTGGATGCTGATGGTCTTCAAAACCTGGTGGCTGTGAAACGAATACCTCTTCATTTATATAACCATTCAAGAAGGCACTCTTCACATCCATTTGGAATAGCTTGAACCCTTTGATGCAGGAGAAGGCAAGCAACAATCTAACAGCTTCTAGCCGAGCCACTGGTGCATGTGTCTCATCATAGTCTATTCCTTCTTCTTGATTATACTTGATCCTGCCTGTTGACCAGAACGTTGGACCTTGCCTCATCAAACTTGGATCGACGTGTGCACCGCTTCAACCTCCGTCCTTCGTCACGATCCACCTCAAGAACCTACAAAAGAACAGAGCGGCGCCGCTGCGGCCGATCGCACTCCAACGCCTAAGTCAGTGACTGAACCACCAAATACTTCAAGAGCAAACACTCAAGAACTCTCAAGGAACCGTGCAATGTTCTCTCTCACAGTATGCTCAAGAACTCGCAAGCGTAAAGAGTACAATCTGAACGTGCGTACCTTAAAAGTCCGTTGGGAAACCCTTAAATACCTGGTCACTTTCTCTCTCCTGGCAGTTACAGACCTGGACACGTGGCTCGCATCCAGTCGTACACGTGCCATCATCTGGAGCCTCCTTGACTTGGGCGCTGCTTCTTACTCTCCTTTGGCTAAGTTACTCATGCATGGTACTGCCCAGTGCATAGCTAACTTGGAGCGCGATCTCTACTGGGATTGGCGAGCTAGGGTGCCTTCGTACACCTCCCCTGTGGTCTCGCCGGCCGCCTTCATAATTTGCACCACCTTCATCTTCGGCGATGTGCTTGCTCTGGCGATCTCCAATCACTTGGTCGCCTGAGTTTACATCTGGCGACTTCATCTTCAACTGGGCGATCGCCGGTTCTGGTATGCTGGAGATCGGAGCACGCCAACTTCATAACTGGCGACTTCACGAGCTCCCCGACCTCCTTCCCTTCATCACGAAACCCCTCCTCACAAGCACACGACCCACCGCGAGGACGCGGTGCTTCGTCTTCCCAGGCTGAGAGGCCTGCACCTTACCGCCCCAACCCGGCTCAGGCTACTCCGCCTGTCACCGGAGGAGCCTCCGTCCCCCCACCAGACTTCAAAAAACTATATCCCTGGGCCAACTCGACCTTGTTGAGGGAAACGTCTTCTGTAAACACTGCTGGGGCAGTTCTGCGATTGACGAAGGGGGATGAGCCTCACCAATCATTCCACAAGGAGCACGACGAGAAGATGACGGTGCTACCTTGCCCCCCCGACCTGCCAGTTTGCGCCGACGACAAGGCGAACAACGATGGGCCCTTCTGCTTCGTTTACACAACTTTGTTCAAGAAGGTGAAACTCAGGTTTCCCTTCACTCGCTTTGAGAGGGAGCTTCTTACCGAGCTCAACATCGCCGCCGCCCAGCTCCATCCCAACAGCTGGGCGTTCGTGCGGGCGTTCCAGGTCATGTGCGACCATCTGGGGTTGCCAGCATCTGTGGATGTCGTCTTATTTCTTTTTGAAGCCAAGCACCCAGGAGACCACCTGTGGGTAAGCTTGAACGGGATTGCTGGGAGGTCGATCCTCTCCATCTTCCAGCAATCCTATAAAGACTGGAAGGGCAAGTTCGTCCAGGTGTGCCCCAACGACAAGGACGCTTCCTTGCTCGACGGTTTCCCCTTGTACTGGGTAAACAAGGGGAACAAAGAGTCCAAAAGCAGCTTCAGGAGACCAAGAAGTCCTGATAGCATGGGCGCTTTGGACAGAGATCTCTGTTTCTTCTCGAAAAGTGTGGCAGATGCCAACATCACCTTCCTCACCACCACACTCATTTGCTTCGAGTTCTTCGAGGACCAGCTCGAAATTCGCATAGGTTAGAACGTCTAAGTCTTTGTTCTAACATTACCTCTGTTAACTGTTTCTGGGCGTCTTGTGCGTTGTGCGCAAGACTTTGGTTTTATTTTTCTGCACTATTTGTCTGCTTTGCTGCATACTGTCTTATGCATTCATTTTCTTTCTGGGCTAACCCATGCATTTTTGCTCTATGCAGATAATATGTTGGGGCGGGGCAAGCTCGCTGAACTGAGGGCGCTCGCCCGAACCCACGGGTTGGCATCGGGTTCCCAAACCGTGCCAAACTCTGTGGTGGAGATCGCCGCTGCTCAAGGCAGATCGCCACCCAAGGGCCCAACTTCCTCTGAGGCCCAACCCGCCAACCAACGCAAGAAGCTTGTCCTCAGGAAACCCAAGAGGAAAGCCCCCCAAGTGGTCCACGAGGAGGAGGAGGAAGACGACGAGGTAACTGAAGATGGCCTCGTCACGAAGAGGAAGAGGGTGGCACCTTCTTCTCCATCTGCTCCACCCCCTCTTCCAACATCAACGCCACCATCTACACCTGCTCCGCCTCCAACACTGCCACCCCCACCAGCTCCTGCCTCACCAGTCCAAGCAATCCCATTGGCGTCTGCGCCACCTGCGATTGAGGCCCCCGGGCCAAATTTCATGGAGGACCCCCCGAGCGCCTCCACACCTTATGTATCAGCTGGAGGGGGCTTTATGATTCATTGTTTTGGTAGTTGCTTATGGATATATTAGCAGTTACATTAGTTTGCATTGCAAGTCTTATTCAGGAAGAATTTCTATTTCCAGGTATTGTGTTTACAGTCCTAAAAATGTTATACTATTGTTTTCAGTCCTTAAAACTTTATTATAATATTATTTTCATTTACTTTTTAAAATTTGAAAATTAACTCTAAACATATTTTTATTTATTTCAGGCACTGAATGTTAGAAGTGGTGTTCCATCACCAAACCCAGAATATTATTGGATCAAGTGGAGGCAGCAAGACAAATTAGAATTAGGATTATGACTTTAGTTGTAATATGTTCAAATATGAAACAAATTATATTTTGATAATTTACTTTACTTGTTGTTTGGATTATTTTGACATTATCAACTCTGTTCTCTTAATGAATCAACGAAGTCATCTTTTGATTATGTTTATAATTTTAATTATATTATGAAGCATAGTTGTATTATGAAATTAGTTTATGTTATTGTACCGACCAGGTCATCGGGTGTGATGACGTGGACAAGAGAAAGGTAGGTGGTCAAGAAGTCAACGTAGTTGCCGTATGTAGAAGCAGCGTTCTGCAGTATAAATAATCAGTTATCACCGAGATGTGTCACCGCCAAGATGGATCATCGCCCATTGCCCAAGAGAAGCATCGCGCAGAAGTAAGACGTCGCCAAGTAAGACGTCGCCGAGTGTAGACATTGCCCTAAAGTTGGGTGGCGGCACTGTGGGACCCTCCGCACAGAATGAATGATCGAGTCAAAGGGGCACCCACGTAGTATGATGGCACGAGAGATACAACGCTCAAGTTAGAGCCCAAGTGGCCATAAGATTATACATTGCACTCCAGATAAGGGAAGCCCATGGGCTGTGTACCGACCAGGTCATCAGGCGTGATGACGTGTCTTGCACGTGCTCGAGTGGGGCGTGCTCAATGGAACGCGTAGGCTAGAAAAGATGAATGGCTCGGAAGTGGGCATAGTCGCTGATCGGTGGATTGGCGTTCTTCGATCGTCGGTATGCGTAACCGGCGGTCACCAGAGTTGCGTCGCAGTCGCCGTATGAGAATGCTAGGAGATCGGGTGGTTTACACACCGCCACAAGGAGCACGTCGCCGGGTCTCCCAGCGAACTTAGTTAAGGCTGTCGAAGGCTCAGAAGGGTAATTCCAAGCGTGTAAGTTCAGTAAGACGATGGTGGCACCAGCTTGGGGCATGAAAGTCGAGTGGGTTGGGGGAAACACCTTGCACATCAGCGACAGGATTCCCAAAGTGGACATTCGTTGGTGGCAAGGTTTCCCCAGCTAGAACATGCATGGCGTAGCAGTAAGGAGGGTGCCATTCGCGACGAGCGATATCATAGAGATGATGCACCTTGTTGCATTCGATACTCGCCTTGTCGGGTGGTGTTTCACAGTGCATTACGTGCTAGGTTGCCCCTTGAGTTGAAGACTTAGCTGTGCGGCTGGTTGCTACACAAAGAATGACGTTTGAGTTGCCCCAATCTAGATGATGACATGTGTAGGGTAGGGAGCGATGGAGAAATGACGCTCAAGTTGCCTTAGCTCAGATGACAACACGTGTAGGGCTGGGCGCTACCTGCTATCCCAGCCCAGATGGCGACACGTGCAAGGCTGGATGCGAGCCACGCGTCCAAAAGCATAACGGCCTGGAGAGAGAAGAAACCTAGCTATAAAGGTAACCTTAACAGAATTTGCAGGGAGACGCTTTCATAATTACACAGAGCACTAAACCCTAGTTGTTCTTGACGGCACACCCAGCTGTGAGCACAAGGCAATTAGGGCAACACAGTTTGAGTCCTTCAGTACAGTTTTCGACCACCCTCAGAGCATTCGTTCAAGTGCTCCGATACGGGGGTGCGTCACCTTTGATGTTTCTCGCTGGCTAACTTGAGCGTCAGAGTGCAAACGACCGCGAGGGCGCCCCTTTGTTCTTCTTTTTCAGGTACTCATAGACAAGGCAGAACGAAGGTGCTCTAGCTCGTGAGGACAAGCCACTCGTAGAGACGACCCAGGTCAACCGGCCGGAACAGTTATAATTTAATTATATTATGAAAATTAACTGTGTATTGAAATTTAATTATAATATGAAATTAAATTACAAAACCAAATTAAATAAATTATTATAAATATTAAAAATAAAATTAAATATTTAATATTTGAATTATGACAATCATAAAGGTTATCATAAACGTCATACTATACCGTATTAAGTGACGTTTATAACTGCCACAATTTACATTGAAATTGGTTTACCAGTTTGAAAATTACGACATTTATAACTGATGTAAATTACACGCTTAAAACCGCCACATTATACAATGCATAATATGGCGTCTGCTACAACGGTTCTCACTTGACCGCCACATTAAACTTTGTGGCGGCAAGAATGCTAGCGTTATGCGGTACCGCCACAAATGTAAAATGTGGCGGTTATAAACGTCAGGTTATACGAAAATAACCGCCACCACATACACGTTTTTTTGTAGTGAGAGTTCAAAAATATTACTCCCAATTCCAAAGTGTAGAATTAGCCACGTATACTTATAGCACCTTCCATTCTCCCAATTGGTTACAAATCACTCAATGGTGTTTTACTCTCAATCTAGCATATTAGGGTTGAGCCTCTAGCCCCCTATTTAACCTAATTTGCTAGGGTTAGGTTCATGCGTCGCACTGATGGACTTACTGATAAAAATATAAAATGGCCCAATTTGTCTGACACATTCTGGCTTAAGCGAGAAAGGCGTTAATTTTTGAAAAATTTCACTGGAGCATTCTCGCTCAAACGAAAATATCTCGATTGAGCGAGATACTCCGCTGTTGAGTTGGACTTTTTGTGCATTTTGGGCCTTCCAACTTTCTCTTTTTAGCTTATATAATTTCTCTTTAGTCCACATCTCCATTCTTCCCTAGAAACCTGCAATTAACACCAAATATGGGAATAAAATGCTCTTATTCAAATAAAGATCATAAAAAATGTAAAAAAGTATAAATTCATAAATTAGGGATCATTTTATATGAATTTTAGCAATTAATACTTATAAGAGCCTATATTTTTAATATGAAATATTACTTAAATTAGGCACTTATTAGATAAATATGAACACTATGCAAAGGAGTGTTATGCATAGAAAAGAGTGGAAAAAATGCAAATTTAGTTAAGGAAGATGAAACAAAAGAGGAAGGAATTCTCATGATGGCCAATGAAGACGTCCCTATGAATAGTGACGTGATATGGTATCTAGACACTAGTGCTAGTAATCATATGTGTGGGAACAAAAACCTATTTCTTGATATATATACAGGAGATAGAAGATGAACATGTGTCTTTTGGAGACTCAACAAAAGTTCCAATCAAAGGACAGAGGAAAATACCTTTGTCCCAAAAGGACGGAAAAGAAGGTACAATGGAGGATGTTTATTATGTACCCGACTTGAGGAGTAATATTCTCAGTATGGGACAATTATTAGAGAAAGGTTATTCGATTTTCATGAAAGACCGAATTTTTCACTTGGAGGACAAAAATGGACGAGTTCTTGCAAATGTGGAGATGGCGAAGAATCAAATGTTCAAATTCAACTTAAAGAATACATTGTTGGAGAAGTCCCTTTGTGATGACAAAATTGAGCTTGAAGGTTTAAGGGGAAAATCAAGTAGCTTGAAAGAATTGTGCAATTTATTGAATAATGAAAAACACAATCTTCTAAATGAAAGGAGTGTCATGGTGTCTCAATTGGAGAGTGTTGAAGCAAAATTTGATAACCTGGAAATAAGGTTTACAGAATTGGAAGAAAAATATGCTGATATGGAGAAAGGAAAAGAAAGTAAAGTCAATGAAGTAAAATAACTCCATTTGTTGCTTGAGGCACAAAGGAAAAGGTGAATGAATTTTTGTCCAAATTAAAAGCCCCTCATAAGTTTTCAAATTCCCTTAAAGTTAAGAAGAAGCTAGGGGCAGAACCAAAGGTTAATGACAAGTATCTTTCATCTTTTGTTGTTGTTGATGAGAGTGCAGAAAATAATACTTCAGACAGTTCAATTGCGGGGAACAGTAAAGTTCTTAGTGACCATAAGAAACCTGATTCATGTGTTCTACTTGAAAATAGTGGTTTTGATTTGGCAGAAGATAATAAATGGAATAATGTTGAGGCATGATCCTGCCTGTTGACCGGGACGCAAGAACCTTGCCTCGTCAAACCTGGATCGACTTCTGCGCCGTGTTAGCCTCCGTCCTTCACCGTGATTCACCTCAAGAACCTGCAAAAGACAGAACGGCGCCGCTGCGGCCGATCACGCTCCGACGCCCAAGTCAGCGACTGAACCACCAAATACTAAGAGAAAACTTAAGAACTCTAAGGAACCGTGCAAAATTCTCTCTCAGCGTACTCAAGTTCTCGCAAGCGTAAAGAAGTAATCTAAACGTGCGTACCTCAGAAGTTCGTTAGAATCTCTTATATACCTGCGCACTTTCTCTCTCCTGACAGTTACACATCTGGACACGTGGCTCGCATCCAGCTGTACATGTGTCACCATCTGGAGCATCCTTGACTTGGGCGCCACTTCTTACTCTTCAGGCTTTTGGCTAAGTTACTTATGCATGAAACAACTCAGTGCATAGCTGCCTTGGAGCGTGATCTCTTCTGAGTGGCGAGTTCGGGTGCCTTCGTACACACCTTCCCTGTGGTCTCGCCGGCCGCCTTCATGATCTACTTTACTTGCTTCACCGTGTATGTTCAGGTAAGCTGTCTCCCGACCTCATCCTCTGGCTAGCTCGGAAATGACTATCTGACTTCATCTTCGGTGATGTCCTTGTTTCGGCGATCTCTAACCACTAGGTCTTCTGGGTTCGCATCCGGCGACTTCATCTCAACACGAGCCCGGAGCACGCCAACTTAATAATTGGCGACCACACGAGCCCCCGACTTTCTTCCCTTCTGCCAGCCATGGGCCCTGCTCAACACGTCTACATAATAGCTCGCTGCCAGGTCATCACTTCCGACTACCAGTCTTAAGCTCAACACGTCTACACAAGCCCCCAGTCTTAAGCGAAGACTTGTCCAGCGAAAAGACTAAAGAAGTCACGTCACTACCGATCTACGTGGCGTTGGCGCAGAATTCCAAACGTTCGTACTTTCTGCTTTCCTAACGCTCCACCAAACACTTTTCCAATCGCTCGACACGTGGCTTCATCAACGGTCGTCTTTAGCTGTCGTTTACGCTTCCAAAAATCGTTTGAAAAACCCTTAAACCCATTTCATTTCTACTATTCCATCATCTCTTTGCCTTCTTAAACGCTCTGAGTTTCCTCTGCAAACCCACGACGCTCTTCAACCCTCTCAATCCCCAACTCCCTTCAGCGTTTGTCTGATCATCGAAAGGTACTTCATTTACTTCCCCTGTTGATATTTGCTGCATTTTAACCGATTCGCATCATCCATTAACTGTCTGGTGCATACGCTGTGGGCTGTTTCTTCTTCTTCTCCCTTTTCACAACTTAGGGCTTCGTCTTCCATTTCTTCCATCACAACGAACTTTCGTTCGTTCGTTTTTTCATCCTTCGTTCACAATCAAGTCGACCTCTGCAACCTTCGCTCACCTTTCTTTTCCTTTTTCCTTTGCAGTTCCCGCGATGGCTCGAACAAAGACCACCGCGAATCCTCCTCCTTCGTCACGAAACCCTCCATCCCAAGTGCATAACCCATCGCGAGCACCTGGTGCTCCCTCTTCCCAGGCTGAGAGGCCTGCAACCTCTCGCCCCAACCTTGCTCAGGCTACTCCACCAGTCGCCGGAGGAGCCTCCATCCCCACTCCAGACTACAAGAAACTTTACCCATGGGCCAACTCGGCTCTGCTGAAAGAAACTTCTTCAGTAAACTCTGTGCTGGCGGTGCACCGACTAAGGAAAGGGGACCAGTCTGATCTTTCATTTCACAAGGAGCACGACAGCAAAATGGTCGTGCTGCCCTGCCACCCGGATGAGCCAATCTGTGCTGACGACAAAGCGAGCAACGGCGAGTTGTTCTGCTTTCTCTACGCGACGCTCTTCAAGAAGGTGAAGCTCCGACTTCCCTTTACTCGTTTCGAGCGAGAACTGCTAACTAAGCTCGGCATCGCCCCTGTCCAGCTTCACCCTAACAGCTGGGCGTTCGTAAGGGCGTTCCAGATTATGTGCGCACACCTGGGACTGCCAGCGTCGGTGGACGTTTTTCTCTTCCTCTTTGAAGCTAAGAATCCAGGAGACCGCCTCTGGATTAGCTTGAACGGGATCGCTGGGAGATCGATCCTTTCCATCTTTCAGCAATCTTACAAAGATTGGAAGGGAAAATTTATGAAGGTGTGCGCCAACGACCAAGATCCCTCTCTGCTCGACGGCTTCCCCTTGTACTGGGTGCACAAGGGGAACAAGGACACCAAAGAGAGCTTCAGGAGGCCCAGAAGTCCCGACAACATGGGCGAGTTGGACAGGGACCTCTGCCTTTTCTGGAGGAGCGTAGCAGCTGCCAACATAACCTTTCCCACCTCCTCCATAATTTCCTTCGAGTTCTTCGAGGGCCAACTCGAAGCTCACATAGGTTAGCGCTTACCTCAACACCTGGGTTTTTGTCTTGTGCTGCATCTCTATTATTTGTTGTTGGGCGTTCTGCTCGCTACGCACTAGACTTGGCTTTTATTTCCTGCACCATTTGTTTAACTCGTTTGCACATGTACTCATATACTTTACTTTGTCTTTGAGCTTACTCGTATGCTTTTGCTCTGTGCAGATCTCATGTTGGGCAAAGGCAAGCTAGCTGAATTGAGGGCGCTCGCCCGGACCCACAAATTGGCATCGGGGTCTCAAACCGTGCCAAACTCAGTGGTGGAGATCGCCGCTGCCCAGGGCAGATCGCCCCCCAAAGGCTCGACTCCTCCAGAAGCTCTGCCCGCTCCTCAACGAAAGAAACTCATCTTGAGGAAACCAAAGAGGAAAACTCCTCAAGTGGTCCAAGATGAAGAAGAGGACAATGAGGCAACAGAGGATGGCCTTATCACCAAAAGGAGAAGGGTGGCGCCTCCTTCACCATCTGTTCCACCTGCCCTTCCAACGCCAACACCACCTTCTCCCCCAGCTCCAACACCAACACCACTTTCTCCCCCAGCTCCAACGCCGCCAGTCCAAGCAGTGCCCTTGGCGGCTGCACTTCCTGCGGTTGAGGCCAACGAGCCCAACTTCATGGAGAACCCTCCGAGCTTCTCCACGCCATTCGTATCCGCTGGAGAGGGTCCTCCTTCAACAGCCTCAATCGCCGAAGCTGCGCCAGGTGGGGACGAAGGCGCTCATAACTCGCCGATAATCATCACCGAATCCCCTACATCACCACCACGCCAAGAAGCCCAAACTCAACCAATCCAAGAGGGCGGTGGCGAGAGCCAGCACTAGGCTCCTTCAGCGCCTCCACCAACAGCGGTTGCAAGCCTTCCCCTCGCGGTTAAAGGGATCTGGGGACCCTTCACAGTCAAACTCAGAATGATGGCAGAGGACCTCCCCTCCATCATATCAAAAGCTGTGGAGAGCTCCAGCAAGAAACTTCAGGACGACATCTCCGTGCTCCAAGAGGAGAATCGCCTAATAAGGATCGAGGCAGAGAAGTTGTCTTGCAACCTTATGATGGCGGAAATCGAGCATTCGAGAGTGGAGGACGCCATGAGCACTGAGCTGAGGGTGGCGCGTAAGGAGGCCACCGATCTGCGCCAGAAGGTGCACCTCCTAGCTCAAGAGAAAATTGAGCTGGAGAGCAAACTGGTTCCCTACCGTCTCAAGGTGGCTGACCTGGAGGCATCGATCAAAGCAGATGCAGCCAAGGTAGAGAGCCTTGAGAAGAGGTCAGTAGATCGGGAGGTCCTCTTAGGAAAAGTCGAGAAAGAGAGGGATGACACCGTGGCTGAGCTCGCCGAAGCCAGAAAGGAGAATGAAAAGATCGCTGCAGAGCTGGCTCGGGCGCAGGAGGAAAACAGGAAGGTTGCTGAAGACCTCATTCAAGCTTGTGAGAAAACTGAAGAAATAAAGAAACGAGCTGATGAGTTAGAACAACAAACCGAGGGGCTCAAAAAGCAGAATGAAGAGCTCGAGCTGAGCTCCGCCCAAGTCCTCGCTGCTGGGTTTGACGCCGCCCTGGAGCAATTTGCCTGCCAGTACCCCAATCTGGACCTTTCCATGATGTCACTCTACAACGAAGTGGTGGATGGGAAGATCGTTCCTTCTGAAGATTAGCTGATTCCCTCCATCACTTATTCATCTGTTTTCCTTTTGCACAAACTTACTAGTAATAACTTTCCTTTTTTGTATATGTATTTCGAACTGATACCACTTTGTTATGAAGTTTTCTGCTTCTTCATATAATCTCTCTGTTAGCTTTATTTCTTCTTGTACAAATTGCTTAAACGAAATTGACTTAGCAATTCTGCGAGCGCAACTGTCCACTAACTGCTTCAAACTATCAAGTTTCGAACGATAGCTTTCTAATAACTTGTGAACTTTAAGGTAATGAACTTCAGCGCGAAACCACTTACTAAACAGCGAGTTTCAACCCAACTGATAGTTTAAGACATAGTTCACCTGATCTGCTCCATCAAAACGGGCCTTAACTCTTGCCATCGCTTGAATTTCTTTTGATCGCCAAAGAGCCTTGGCGATACCAGCTTCCTCTTGCCTTCACAATTTTGGCTATTGTTCCCTCATCTGAGGGTAGAGGCACCTTTCGGATCCTTCTCTACCTCCCTGAGCTTCAGAACGAGGAACCGGGTGGCTGGGCGTTCTCTTCGAACCTACCTTAGCCACCCTCTGAACTTCTTCCACCCTTTACACCATACCTGAACTCGTTCAGGATGAGAAGGATTTTATCTTGCCTGAACTCGCTCGACGGCGAGAAGGTCCTTAACTCGCCTGAACTCGCTCGACGGCGAGAAGGTCTTTAGCTCGCCTGAACTCGCTCGACGGCAAGAAGGTCTTTAACTCGTGCCTCTACATTGCCCCAGGGGCTACATCTTCTCTCCCCTGAAGGCACTGAGGACTTTTCACTGGTGCCTCTACATTGCCCGGGGCTACATCTTCTCTCCCCTGGAGGCACTGAGAACTTTTTACTCTTTCTCGCCTCAGAACGCGCGAGGGCGTTGAGGTCTTTTAACTGGTGCCTCCGATCGCCGAAAGACGATGAGGACTTTTAAAACTTTAACTGATGCCGCTAATCGCCGAAAAGCGATAGGGACTTAAAACCTTTTAGAAAGCATGCAACATAACTTCAACTCGCCTTAAATCACATATAAGTGACAAGGTCTTTCTTCAAAACTTTCGGAAGAAAAACAAGCATGCAATCTAAAACACTTTAAACTTTGAAAACTCTTCTTTATTGGGTGGCCTCATTAAAAACCCTCCTTAGGGAAAAAAAGAGTGCCCCCTTTAAACTGTTTTAACAAAAACATTGCAAAGCTCTTCGTGTTTGTTTTTACTTACAATGTTTTTAACTGTAATACAACTTGAGGTGCGTGGCGTTCCAAGTGCGAGGAATCGCCCCTCCTTCTAATGTCTCTAAGCGGTAGGCGCCGTTCCCGAGTGCCTCGGTTGTCCTGAACGGTCCCGTCCACTTAGGCGACAACTTGTTCTCCATCTCGTACTGGTGGGCCTTCCTCATCACCAGGTCGCCTTCTCTAAACTGTCTTGGCATCACCTTCGAGTTATACCTTCGCTCGATCCTTCTTTTTACTGCCTCAGCCTTTACTCTCGCCTCCTCCCTGACCTCATCCAGCAAATCCAGATTCAGCCTTCTTTCCTCGTTCGAGTCTTCCGCTACAAAATTCTGGAATCTCGGCGAGCTCTCCTGGATTTCCACTGGAATCATTGCGTCGCATCCATAGACCAGGCTAAACGGGGTCTCATGGGTTCCTGACTGCTCGGTGGTGTGGTATGCCCAAACTATATGGGGTACCTCCTCAGCCCACGATTCCTTGGCTTTCTCTAGTCTTCTCTTCAAGCCTCTAAGCAATACTCGATTGGCGGACTCTACTTGGCCATTTGTTTGAGGGTGCTCGACGGATGCAAATACTTGTCGAATTCCCACTCCTTCTCACAATTCCTTCAACAGGTGACTTGCAAACTGAGTCCCGTTGTCCGACACCAGGCGCTTAGGCACACCAAACCGGCACACGATATTCTTCCACACGAAGCTCTCGAACCTGTGTGCGGTGATCTGGGCCACTGGTTCTGCTTCAATCCACTTGGTGAAATATTCAATTGCCACCACCAAGTACTTCATCTGCCTGATCGCCAATGGAAAAGGTCCCAGAATGTCGATCCCCCATGTATGAAACGGCCAAGGGCTGTAAATCGACTTCAACTCCTCGGGAGGCGCCTTGTGCCAATCGGCGTGCTGCTGACATTGCTTGCAACACTGTGCATACTTCTTGCAATCCTCCCTCATTGTAGGCCAATAGTAACCTGCACGGAGGGTTCTTGCGGCCAGAGCTCGACCCCCGACGTGACTTCCGCATATCCCCTCGTGAAGCTCGGCCATGATTCTTGTACATTTCTCTCCGTGCACACATTCCAGGAGTGGGTGTGTGAACCCAAACCTATACAACTCGCCATCAATCATTATGAACTTGCTAGAATTCTTCTTGATCTTTCTAGCCTCCGTCGGATCTAGCGGGAGGAGGCCATCCGCCAGGCATCGTTGGTACTGTGTTATCCACGTGTCTGGCTCATGTGTAACGCAGACATGCGTCATGTTCACCCTCTCTCCCCGACATGCTCTTATTCTGGGCGATCTCAAGGTCTCCTGAGTCAGAGACCTGTGACTCCTCGCCGCTTTCTCCGCTGACTTGCTTATTTGGAGAACCAGGTGATCCGCCACAAATGCTCTAGGCGTCTTCAGAGTTTCTTGGATCACCGTCCTCTGCCTACCCCCTTTGCCCGAACTGGCGAGCTTAGCTAGCAAGTCAGCTCGGGCATTCTGCTCTCTAGGCACGTGCACCACTTCAAAGGAGACAAAGGAATTCTTCAACTCCTTCACATACTCCAGGTAAGCCGCCATTTGCGGATCTTTGGCCTGGAACTCGCCTGTTACTTGTCCCGTGACCAGCAGTGAGTCACTCTTAGCCATCAGCACCCTAGCTCCCATCTCCTTAGCCAGCAAGATTCCGGCGATCAGCGCCTCATACTCTGCTTGATTGTTGTTGGATTTGAAGGCAAACCTCAGGGATTGCTCAATCAGCACACCGTTGGGCCCTTCCAAGATGACTCCAGCACCGCTACCCTGTTGGTTCGATGACCCGTCCACCGAGAGCACCCAACGGAAATCATCCCCCTCAACTCGTGCCGCTTCTGAAGAGAGTTCGACCATGAAGTCAGCGAAGATCTGCCCCTTGATCGGACCTCGGGGCTCATACTTGATATCGAACTCCGACAGCTCCACCGCCCACTTCACCATCCTCCTAGCTACATCGGGCTTCTTCAGAACCTTCTGGATGGGCAAGTCGGTCATCACCAGTATTGTAAAACTGTGAAAATAGTGGCACAACCTCCTCTCCGAAAATACCACAGCCAGCGCGGTTTTCTCCAAGGCCTGATACCTCACCTCCGGGCCCTGCAGCACCTTGCTGGCGAAATAAATAGGCTTTTGAGCCTGGTCCTGGTCTTGGGCGAGCACCGCACTTACCGCCCTCTCAGTTACAGCAAAATACAACCTGAGGGGGGTTCCTGCCAGCGGTTTGCACAAAATTGGCAGGCTCGCCAGGTACTCTTTAAGCTTGACGAAGGCCTCTTCACACTCCTTCGTCCAGGCAAACTTGTTGTTTCGCCTTAAACACTGAAAATACGGATGGCCCTTCTCTCCGCTGGCTGATACGAAACGAGACAGGGCGGCCATCCAACCTGTAAGTTGCTGCACTTCCTTCACGGTAGTCGGGCTCCTCATCGCCAAGATGGCAGCACACTTATCAGGATTGGCTTCTGCGCCGTGTTAGCCTCCGTCCTTCACCGTGATGCACCTCAAGAACCTGCAAAAGACAGAACGGCGTCGCTGCGGCCGATCACGCTCCGACGCCCAAGTCAGCGACTGAACCACCAAATACTAAGAGAAAACTTAAGAACTCTAAGGAACCGTGCAAAATTCTCTCTCAGCGTACTCAAGTTCTCGCAAGCATAAAGAAGTAATCTAAACGTGCGTACCTCAGAAGTTCGTTAGAATCTCTTATATACCTGCGCACTTTCTCTCTCCTGACAGTTACACATCTGGACACGTGGCTCGCATCCGGCTGTACACGTGTCACCATCTGGAGCATCCTTGACTTGGGTGCAACTTCTTACTCTTCAGGCTTTTGGCTAAGTTACTTATGCATGAAACAACTCAGTGCATAGCTGCCTTGGAGCGTGATCTCTTCTGAGTGGCGAGTTCGGATGCCTTCGTACACACCTTCCCTGTGGTCTCGCCGGCCGCCTTCATGATCTACTTTACTTGCTTCACCGTGTATGTTCAGGTAAGCTGTCTCCCGACCTCATCCTCTGGCTAGCTAGGACATGACTATCTGACTTCATCTTCGGCGATGTCATTGTTTCGACAATCTCTAACCACTAGGTCGTTTGGGTTCGCATCCGGCGACTTCATCTCAACACGAGCCCGGAGCACGCCAACTTAATAATTGGCGACCACACGAGCCCCCGACTTTCTTCCCTTCTGCCAGCCATGGGCCCTGCTCAACACGCCTACATAATAGCTCGCTGCCACGTCATCACTTCCGACTACCAGGACGGTACAAGGCATTATCTGAAAATGATATATGGTCTAATCATTATGTTCCAAGCTCATTGAAGCCAGAGTCTTTCTTAAATCCTTTTAATTCAAAGGGTGAAAGTTGAGAAGATTTTGTTTGGGAAATTAAAAGTAATTCAATTTAAAATTTTGCATGGATTCGTGCAGTGAAGAAAACTTATGTTGCTTCTAATATAGAACAGTATGATGACTACTGGAAAATATTTGAGGCAGTTAGGGTAAGGAAAAATATAAAAGAAGTAAAATTGGAAGTGTGAGCGATGATCATCAGAAAAGCAATCTGAATCTGAATGAAGAATATGAAAGATTTAAGTATAAGGGGGAAATTTGTTAGCATTAAACTCAAAGTTGTCATTAGTATTATTTGGAAATTCGAATGGTCAATAATTATTAGCTTTAATTATAGGTTTGAATGTCATTTATACTATGATTTAAAAATGTAATTTATAGTATAGGTTTTATGAGAGAGAATGCAGAATTTGAGAAGTCTATTATTTAGAGAGATTGTATTCTCATTTGGAAAGTAGCAGTGGAATAAAAGTTATTTTCTCTGTTCATAATTTTCTAATATATAACTGATTCTAAGTATTTTGTATCACTAAATGTGCTTTGGAAGTAATTCCTCTAGTAAATTTGAAAATATTGACAAAGATTTTTGCCTTAAATAAAAACAGTTTCGTGAACATTGAAGAGCTTAGCGTTTTTTTGGTTCCACTTTTTTTTGAACTTTTGATCTTTTTGAAGAGATCTCGAAAGGTAGAAGAATATTATGGAATCACGGGTGTTCCTCCTTCTCCGATAGTCTGCTCTGATTCCGGCAGTCAGACTTATGGAGTGGTGCCATTGAGTAGGTTTTGAATCTGCGATAGTTTTGGTTTCTCTCCTCATTAAATACGCGTTTCACTTTGCTCCAGACAACACAAATTTACGTTCTCTCTTCTCTATTTCTTTCTATATTAAAATTTATTTTATTCTTTTCCTTTACTAATATTTTGGAATTTTACTTTTCAAGAATTACTTGTTAGTTCTAATATCCTCAGATTATCCGAAAAATTTCTATTGTATTCTAGGAGACTTACACAATATATGGTGGATAAATTTTTACAAATAGTTATTAATCACATCTTAGAAAAATAACTTTTTATTCGTATTTTAGCCTTATTTTACTACACATCCTGACCTTCTCTTTAGTCACGCCTAGTTCCTCATACCAAAAATATTGGATTTGCAGATTATTGAAAGAATTTTTCACCCTTCTTTATGTAAAAAAATATTGTGTTAAAAAAATGTATTAAGGACTGTCTAAATTCGCAACGAAGGTAAAAAAAATTCGTAAATAAATGTATATTTTTTACGAAGAGTAGAAAATTTATCATTTATGCACGGATCCTATAATTTGTCATTAAATTGACAGATGCGGTCTTCTAATAATTACCAATTCAAGAGTAGTATGATTTCTGTATATTCTTAACAACAACTTATCGAATGATGGTTACTGACGGATCCCAATATTACGTGAAAAACTATTTTTGTCCGTGGCCAACATCATCAATAATTTAGTTCCAGATCAATAATTTTGTTTATGATATTTTGACATCTCTACTCTATTTTATATCCACAATAAATATTAATATTTTTAATAAAAAAATTTAAAAAAAAGAAAAAACCTTAAATAAAAATATAAGTAAAATACAAAATATTTTAAAATTATAAAAGTTATAAATTTTTATAAATAATTAAAATATTAATATTTATTGGGATGTAAAGTGGAGAATTTGTTTTTGGGTTTAAGGGCTTCCAGGATGATCCAACTGCGATCCACGAAAGATATTGTTGTTGGGTGGCGTATACCCGCCTTTTAATCATTTGAATAAGACAAACTTCATCATTCTCTCTGTTCAACCCATCCTCTAGCCGTTCAACTATTTCTGAATTTGTTATATCCTAAAGTTTTGGGATTTGATTAATATTATTGTTGGGTTGTTAAGATTTAATTACTAGATATTGGGATTTAATTAGTTAGGATTTAATTAGTTGAGATTTAATTAGTTGGGATTTAATTAGTTAGGATTTAATTAGTAGTTTCTATCATTTATCATTTATCTTTAGTGGGGATTTAATTAGCATAATTTATCTCTATCATTTGTAATCTTTAGTACTCTATAAATAGAGTATTGAACTATTATTTAAGATATGAATAATATATGCACATTGTTTCCTTTTCTCAATTCTCTATCATATTCTCTATCATTGTTCTTGTTCTTGGTATAATCGAAAGCCACCTAAAGGTTCCCTTTGTCCAAAGCCTGATCGTTCTTCGAAATCTCTTACGAGAGGACCTAGATGCTTCTACACCTGATCATTCATATCAATTGGTATCAGTTAGGACCTTCCAGTACTTTCAATGGCAAAATCAACACGCACCGCTCAAGCTGCTAAGGAGATGGAAGATCGAATCTCCCAAAGGATGGATAATAGGTTTCTAGAACTCGCGAATACGTTGAAGGAAACCTTGACTCTTTCTATGAAAGACACAATGCAAGAATTGCTTACTCAATCTCGAGGAGAAGGGCCCCATGGCCTCTCCAATGACAACATGGGGTTTGGTGCAATTGGCGATGATCCCATGATTGAGTTGTTGCGTCTACGACAAAAGACTTCAGTTGATGCCTATCATGAAGAGTTCAATTACATCATTACAAGATTGAAGTTATCTGATGATCATATTCTAAGGTGCTTCCTTGGTGGATTAAAGAAAGAAATCCAAATGATGGTAAGAATGTTTTGACCTAAGTCTCTACCACATGCGTTTACCTTGGCCAGGACATATGAAGGAGCTAATTCAAGCAATTCGATGACCAAATTCCACAGGGGAGTCTTGGGTTCAGCACCAATGCCTATATCGTCGTCTGCTTCAATCAATATGGCCCCTAAACCCAAACCAACACACCACTTACCACCGGAGTTCATAGCAAAACATAGAGCCAAAGACCTTCGTTATTTTTGTGCTGAACCCTATCCAATTGAGCATAGTAGGGTACACAAGAAATTACAGCTTCATGTCATGGAGATGGAGGAAGATGACTCACATGATAGTCCTCCCAGTGATGTGACTGAATTATTGCAAAGGAAGGAGCCACAAATCTCAGTCAATGCATTAACCATAGTTGTTGGGTTCAGAACTATGAGAATAGATGGATATCATAAAAAAATGACCTTTACATATTCTCATTGATAGTGGCAACACTCATAATTTCTTAGATACCCAAATGGATAAAAAATATGGGTGTATAATTGATACGATTGCCCCTTTGAATGCCATGGTAAGCTGGGCTCTACCACAAACCTTAAACCAATTAAGAGGGTTTTTGGGCTTAGATGGATATTATAGAAGATTTGTTCGTGGGTAGGACGTCATTGCTACACCCTTAACTGATATGCTTAAGAAGGATAATTTCATTTGAAGATGACGTACCCATTGTTCCATTCTTGAGGGCAAGAATGTTGTTGTGGGGAGGGCATTGTTATATCCTAAAGTTTTGGGATTTGATTAATATTATTGTTGGGTTGTTAAGATTTTTAACTCGCCTGAACTCGCTCATAGGCGAGAAGGTCTTTAAATCGTGCCTCTACATTGCCCCAGGGGTTACATCTCCTCCCCCCCTAGAAACATTGAGGACTTTTACTGGTGCCTCTACATTGCCCCAGGGGTTACATCTTCTCGCCCCCAGAAACACTGAGGACTTTTACTGGTGCCTCTACATTGCCCCAGGGGTTACATCTTCTCGCCCCCAGAAACACTGAGGACTTTTACTCTTTCTCGCCTGCACTCGCTCGACGGCGAGGAGGTCTTTTACTTGCCTCTACATTGCCCCAGGGGTTACATCTTCCCGCCCCCAGAAACACTGAGGACTTTTCGCTCTTCCTTGCCTGCACTCGCTCAGCGACGAGGAGGTCTTTAACTTGCCTCAGGACGCGCGAGGGTGTTGAGGTCTTTTAACTGGTGCCTCCGATCGCCGAAAGACGATGAGGACTTGAAAACTTTAACTGATGCCTCCAATCGCCGAAAAACGATGAGGACTTAAAAACTTTAACTGATGCCTCCAATCGCCGACAAACGATGAGGACTTAAAAACTTTTTAGAAAGCATGCAATATATCTTTAACTCGCCTTGAGTCACGTACAAGTGACAAGGTCTTTCTTCAAAACCTTTTTGGAAAACAGCAAGCATGCAATCTAAAAACGCCTTATACGTCGAAAACTCTTCTTTTATTGGGTGGCCTCATTAAAAACCCTCCTTAGGGAAAAAACCTTAAACCCTAAACCCCCTTCAAACTGTTTTATCAGAGACATTGTAATGTAACTTTTGTGTTTGTCTTTACTTACAAAGCTCTTAACTATAGTACAACTTCAGGTGCGTGGCGTTCCAAGTGCGAGGAATCGCCCCTCCTTCCAGCGTCTCTAAGCGGTAGGCGCCGTTCCCGAGCGCCTCGGTTATTCTGAACGGTCCCGTCCACTTAGGCGACAGCTTATTCTCCATCTCGTACTGGTGGGCTTTTCTCATCACCAGGTCGCCTTCTCTAAATTGTCTTGGCATCACCTTCGAGTTATATCTCCGTTCAATCCTTCTCTTCACCGCCTCAGCCTTCAATCTCGCCTCTTCCCTGACCTCGTCCAGTAGATCCAGGTTCAGCCTTCTCTCTTCATTCGAGTCTTCTTCTACAAAGTTCTGGAATCTCGGCGAGCTCTCCTGGATCTCTACTGGAATCATCGCATCACACCCATAGACCAAACTGAACGGGGTCTCATGGGTTCCTGACTGCTCGGTGGTGTGGTATGCCCAGACTATACGGGGTACCTCCTCAGCCCAACTTCCCTTGGCTTTCTCGAGCCTCCTCTTCAATCCTCTCAGCAACACCCGATTGGCTGACTCCACCTGGCCATTCGTCTGAGGGTGCTCGACGGATGCAAACACTTGTTGAATTCCCACCCCTTCCCAAAGCTTCTTCAACAGGTGACTTGCAAACTGAGTCCCATTGTCCGACACCAGGCGCTTAGGCACTCCAAACTGGCACACGATGTTCTTCCACACGAAACCCTCGATTTTGTGTGCGGTGATCTGGGCCACTGGTTCTGCTTCGATCCACTTGGTGAAATACTCAATTGCCACCACTAAGTACTTCATCTGCCTGATCGCCAGCGGGAAAGGTCCCAGGATGTCGATTCCCCACGTGTGAAACGGCCAAGGGCTGTAAATCGACTTCAACTCCTCGGGAGGCGCCTTGTGCCAATCGGCGTGCTGTTGGCACTGTTTGCAACACTGCGCATACTTCTTGCAGTCTTCTCTCATCGTTGGCCAGTAGTAGCCTGCACGGAGAGTCCTTGCGGCCAGAGCTCGACCCCCGACGTGGCTTCCGCATATACCTTCGTGGAGCTCCGCCATGATTCTCGTGCACTTCTCGCCATGTATACATTCCAGGAGCGGGTGAGTGAACCCAAACCTGTACAGATCGCCATCAATCAGGGTGTACTTGCTAGAATTCTTCTTTACCTTCCTAGCCTCAGTCGGATCCAGTGGGAGAAGGCCATCTGCCAGGCACCGCTTGTACTGGGTTATCCAGGTGTCTGGCTCATGGGTAGCGCAGACCTGCATCACGTTCACCTTCTCTCCCCGACATGCTCTGATTCTCGGCGATCTCAGAGTTTCTTGCGTCAGGGACTTCTGGCTTCTCGCTGCTTTCTCCGTCGATTTGCTTATCTGAAGGACCAGGTGATCTGCCACAAATGCTCTCGGCATCTTCAGAGTTTCTTGAATCACTGTCCTCTGCCTACCCCCCTTGCCTGAACTGGCGAGCTTAGCTAGCAAGTCAGCTCGGGCATTCTGCTCTCTGGGCACATGCACTACTTCGAAGGAGGCAAAAGAACTCTTCAACTCCTGCACATATTCCAGATAGGCCGCCATTTGCGGATCTTTAGCCTGGAACTCACCTGTTACTTGCCCTGTAACTAGCAGCTAGTCACTCTTAGCCATCAGCACCCTAGCTCCCATCTCCTTGGCCAGCAAAATTCCGGCGATCAGCGCCTCATACTCTGCTTGATTGTTACTGGCTTTGAAGGCAAATCTCAAAGATTGCTCGATCAGCACACCATTGGGCCCTTCTAAAATGACCCCAGCACCGCTACCCTGCTGGTTCGACGATCCATCCACCGAGAGTACCCAACGGAAACCGTCCCCCTCAACTCGTGTCGCCTCAGACGAGAGCTCGACCACGAAATCTGCAAAGATTTGCCCCTTGATCGGGCCCCGGGGCTCATACTTGATGTCAAACTCTGACAGCTCCACTGCCCATTTCACCATCCTTCCCGCAACATCGGGTTTCTTCAAAACTTTCTGGATGGGCAGGTCAGTCATCACCAGTATGGTGAAGCTATGGAAATAGTGGCGCAACCTCCTCGCCGAAAACACCATAGCTAGCGCAGCCTTTTCCAGGGCCTGATATCTCGTTTCGGGGCCCTGCAACACCTTACTAACAAAATAAATGGGCTTCTGTGCCTGATCTTGGTCTTGGGCGAGCACCGCGCTCACCGCCCTCTCAGTTACAGCAAAATACAACCTGAGAGGGGTTCCCGCCAGCGGCTTGCATAAAACCGGCGGGCTCGCCAGATACTCCTTCAGCTTGACGAAGGCTTCCTCGCACTCCTTCGTCCAGGCAAACTTGTTATTGCGCCTCAAGCACTGAAAATAGGGATGTCCCTTCTCTCCGCTAGCTGACACGAAGCGAGACAGGGCTGCCATCCGTCCTGTTAGCTGCTGGACCTCTTTCACCGTAGCTGGGCTCCTCATCGCCAAGATGGCGGCACACTTATCGGGGTTGGCCTCTATGCCTCTTTCAGTCAAGAGGAAACACAAAAACTTTCTAGCCTCCACGCCGAAAATGCATTTATCTGGATTAAGCTTTAACCTGAACTTGGCGATCGTCGCGAACAATTCTTCCAAGTCTGCAACGTGCTCGCTTTTTTCCGGCGAGGTCACGACCATGTCATCGACGTACGCTTGCACGTTCCTTCCCAGCATCGGTGCAAGTACTCGATCCATCAACCTCTGGTATGTGGCCCCCGCGTTCTTCAGCCCAAACGGCATCACCTTGTAGCAGTAGCACGACCTCTCCGTCATGAAGGCTGTTTTCTCTTCATCCATGGGATGCATCTTAATCTGATTGTACCCCGAGAAGGCATCCAGGAAGCTCAACAGCTTACACCCCGCAGCACTATCCACCAGGGCGTCTATGCTTGGTAAAGGATACGAATCCTTTGGGCAAGCTTTGTTCAGGTCAGTGAAATCGACGCACATGCGCCATTTCCCATTACTCTTCTTCACCAGCACGACATTCGCCAGCCATTCAGGGTACTGGACTTCCCTGATGTGGCCTGCAGCAAGGAGTTTCTATGTCTCATCTCTAATCGCCTACCCCCTTTCTTCGTTGAACTTTCTTCTTCTTTGTCGCACTGGTCTCACCAAGCTGCCCATCGCCAGATGATGGCACAAGAAGTCAGGATCAATTCCGAGCATGTCCGGAGCGGACCATGCAAACGCGTCCAGATGCCGCTCAATCACCTTGGCGATCTGGTCCTGGAGCTCGACCTCCAGAGATCTTCCCAGCTTGAAGATCTTTCCCCCGATCTCTTTCTCGAGCCACTGCTCGACAGGTTTTGGCCTGGATTCTCTGGCGATCACCGCCCTGGCGATTCCCTGCCCTCTCGCTTCCTCAGGGCGATTTCGCGCCTCTTCCTCCTCCAGACCAGCGTTTCCCTCCCCCAGCTCAGCGTCCACCATCTCCACGTCCCTTCCGGCGGTCTCTTCTGCTACCGTCGATCTAGGCTTCATACCGGGAGGTGGGGTGGTTGTTACATAACTCACTGATCTCTTGTTCTTCAGGCTATTCTCATAGCACTTTTTTGCTTCTTTCTGATCAGACTTGATCGTGATCACCACCCCCTCCATAGATGGCAACTTCACCTTCATGTGCCGAGTCGACGGTATAGCGCCTATCCTGTTAAGCGTGGGCCTTCCCAACAGGATGTTGTATGCTGAAGGAGCGTTTACAATGAGGTACTTGATTTTCTCCGTCCTCGAACCAGCCTCATCTGTAAACGTGGTTCTCAACTCAATGTACCCCCTGACCTCCACCTGGTCACCAGCGAACCCATATAGGCACCCTCCATAGGGCCTGGTCAAGGGGCAACTCCAGCTGCGTGAAAGTCGGCCAGAACATCACGTCTGCCGAGCTTCCCTGGTCCACCAGAACTATGTGGACCTTCCTTCCCGCCGTAATCAACGAAATGACTATGGGATCGTTGTCATGGGGCACAACGTCCCGAAGATCCTGCTTGGTGAACGTAATGTCCACCTCCGGCGAGTGATCTTCGAACATATCCACTGTCATCACCGACCGCGCGTACTTCTTCCTCTGCGATGCGGTGCATCCACCACCTGAGAAGCCTCCTGCAATGGTGTGGATTTCCCCGTGGATAGGCATCTCGTGTTGCTGGGCTTCTCCTCCTGCTGGCTGGGAACTCGACGCTCCCCCCGTTCTCCTGTCCAGCAGATAGTCATTTAGGAACCCGCTCTTAACCAGATCATCGAGCTGATACCCTAAGGACAAACACGAGTCCAAAGTGTGGCCAAAGCCCTGGTGAAACTCACACCAGGCGTCTGGCTTTGGTCCCAGCACCTTGTCGCCCACCTTCTCAGGCGCTTTCAACCTGGCAGATATATTGGGAATGGCAATCAGGTCCGCCAATCCCATAACAAACTTGTGCTTAGGCGGGCGATTGTATTCCCGGCGTGCTGGTTGCTGGCATCCCTGGCCCCCCCCCCTTGTTCCTCCTATCATAAGGATGGCGAGTCCTCTGGTCCTTCCTGGCCGCCGCCGCTGTTTCCAGCACCCTTTGCGGCTGGATCCTGGTCTGGGCGCGTGGCCTAGCGGGAGCCACGCTCCCTCTCTTCTCAACTACCTCACTCTCATCGGCGATGTGAGCCACCGCAAGTCGTCTCACCTCAGCAAACGTTGCAGGGTGAGCCCTGATCAAGGCCTCGCAGAATGGTCCTGGCAGCACGCCCTTCTTGAATGCATAGACCAACATTTCTTCATCTTTGGCCCACGATCTGACCATCTGCGCTCCAAAGCGATTCAGGTAGTCTCTGAGGGACTCTCCCTGGTATTGCCTTATATCAAACAAATCATAAGACACCCTGGGCGGTGCCTTGTTCACGATGTATTGCTCGACGAAAACCTTCGAGAACTGCTGAAAATTGGTTATGTGACCGTTAGGTAGGCTCACAAACCATTCCAATGCCGTTCCCTGGAGCGTGCTCACGAACATCTTGCAATACACGGCGTCTGACCCTCCCGACAGCATCATCTGCGTATGGAACGTGGTTAGATGAGCCTCTGGATCCTCCACGCCAGTAAAGACAGCCTTGACAGGGACCACGCTCGTAGGAATAGGCGTGTCAGTAATCGCCTGAGCGAAAGGCATAGGAAAAACACGAGGTGGCGACGACGGCGCGACCTCTTCAGCAATAGGACGCCCTTGCTGCTCCTGAAGAGCTTGACGCAGCTCCTCAGTCACCTTGGTAAGCTCATCATTCCTGGCCCGAGAGGCGGCCAGGTCGTCATGCATTCGCGCCTGCTCTATGCGCGAGGCTTCCACAGTCGCCTGCAACGAGCGCATAATATCTACCATCTGCGCCATGGTCATGGCGGCGTCGCCTTCAGCAGCGACAGGCGCCACGGGGCTTGAACGATTGCTTCTCATTTTTCTCATGAACTTCAACGAATCACAGAATGCAGCGAGCAACACTTACTTCAGCTACGATCGACTCAGCGATCAATCGGAAGAAATTGTGCGAAACTTCGCAAGGAAACTCAAGAACACCGCAACCTCCAAAGAAACCTGCAACTCCACCGGAAACCACTGCTCTTCCCACGGATAACCAAACGAGCGGAAGAACTCAACTCCACCGAACAAACTACGCGTAAACAGCAGGAAAACCTTCCTTCACCGATCGAAAACCCAAACGAACGGTATAAAACGCGAATTTACCGAACAAATTTCAAGCAAACAGCGAACGATGGTTGCACCAGCACACAACCACGCAAAATACTTCGAAAACCTTCAAGAACTCACGCTGTGGATGGGAGCAAGTTTTACACGGCCCCACGATGGGCGCCTAATGATCCTGCCTGTTGACCAGAACGTAGGAGCTTGCCTCGTCACAGGATCGACTTGCGCACCGCTTCAAACGTCCGTCCCTCTCCAAGATCCACTTCAAGAACCTGCAAAAGAACAGAGCGGCGCCGCTGCGGCCGATCGCACTCCAACGCCCAAGTCAGTAGCCGAACCACCAAATACTAAGAGAACAAGAACCGTGCAAATTCTCTCTCACAGTGTGCTCTAGAACTCGCAAGCGTAAAGAGTATAATCTGAACGTGCGTACCTCAGAAAGTTCGTTGAGAACTCTTATATACCTGGTTACTTTCTCTCTCCTGGCAGTTACAGACTTGGACACGTGGCTCGCATCTAGTCGTACACGTGCCTTCATCTGGAGCCTCCTTGACTTGGGCGCTGCTTCTACTCTCGTTTTGCTAAGTTACCTATGCATGGTACTGCCCAGTACATAGCTAACTTGGGAGTGCGATCTCTACTGGAACTGGCGAGTTAGGGTGCCTTCGTACACCTTCCCTGTGGTCTCACCGGCCGCCTTCATAATCTGCACCACCTTCATCTCTGGCGATGTGCTTTCTCTGGCGATCTCCAATCACTAGGTCGCCTGAGTTTACATCTGGCGACTTCATCTCTAACCTGGTGATCGCCGGTTCTGGTATGCTGGAGATCGGAACACGCCAACTTAATAACTGGCAACTTCACGAGCCCCCCGACTTCCTTCCCTTCTGCCAACCTGGCGCCTTGTCAACACGCCTATACTGTAGCTGGATGCCACGTCATCACTTCCGACTACCAGGGCGGTACAGATTGAAATGAATATACGAGAGGAATTGGCACAGAGAGAAGTTGGTAAACGTACATACTTGCCTGCAGCGTGTTACACTTTGTCAGAGAAAGAGAAAACAAGTTTTTGTGAATGTCTTAAAGGTGTTAAGGTACCACAAGGCTACTCTTCAAATGTGAAGAGTCTTGTATCTATGAATTATTTGAAACTAATTGGCTTAAAGTCACATGATTGTCACGTTCTAATGCAACAATTATTACCGGTGGCTATTCGTGGAATCTTGCCCAAAAATGTTAGGCATACCATCACTCGACTATGTTCATTTTTCAATTCCATATGTAGTAAAGAGATTGACTCTCAGAAGTTGGATGAACTTGAAGAAGAAATAATTGTTATCTTGTGTCAACTCGAGATGTTTTTTCCTCCATCTTTTTTTGATATTATGGTACACTTGGTTGTTCATCTTGTAAGAGAAATCAGATTGTGTGGGCCAGTTTATATGCGATGGATGTATCCAGTTGAACGATACATGAAGATTTTGAAGGGATATGTGAAGAATCAATGTCGTCCAGAAGCTTCCATTATTGAAAGATACATTTCAAAAGAATCTATTGAGTTTTGTTCTGAGTACATTTCAAAAGCCAAATGTATAGGAGTTCCCGAAAAAGGTTGGCACTCTCGTAGATTCATAAGTAAATCTTCAAGAGGTGTACATGTCATAAGCAAATCTAGAGAAGAGGTTCTGCAAGCACACTTGTATATCTTGAATAACACTGATGAGGTGTTACCATACTTAGATACACACAAAGACATTGTCAAATATAGAAATCCAAGACAATCAGAAAAATGGGTGTTAATTGAGCATAACAAAACTTTCATGTCATGGTTTAAGCAACAAATAATGAATGATCCATCAGCATCTGAAACATTAACATGGCTTGCAAACGGTCTCAAATTTGATGTTTTATGTTGTTCTGGCTATGAAGTAAATGGTTGTTTGTTTTACACAAAGTCTCGAGATGATAGGAGTACAGTGCAAAATAGTGGAGTCACCTTGGAGGCAGAGTCTATGCAGTTTTCAACTGCAAAGGATCAAAATCCTGTTGTGGGATCAATGCCTTATTATGGTGTCATAGTAGAGATTTGGAAAGTTAATTATACCAAGTTTACTGTACCTGTTTTCAAATGCAAGTGGGTTGACAATAAGACTGGTGTCAAAGTTGATGAATCAGGAATGACTTTGGTTGACTTTCGAAAGATAGGTTATCATGACGAACCATTTATAATGGCACATCAAGCTTCCCAAGTTTTCTATATCCAAGATCCTACGTCTGACCACTGGTCTGTTGTGCTACATGGAAAAAAACAACATAATGACCCAGAAGATACAAACAATGACATTTGTGAGATTGAATCACTTACAAGAACGACCATCAATAAAGAGTACGAGGATGTTGCTGATGTTGTACATGCAACTCGAAATGATCATGATGAAGGAATATATATTTGTATGTACATGTGATTCATGTTTAGTTTTACAATATATTTCATTTTCATTATATTTCATATTCTTGATGCTTATTATATTTTTTTGATAACAGGAACATGGCAGATGATAAAGTTTCCCATTCAAAAACTGGTAAAGGACCTACAAGATTGAAGAATATGTTTAAGAAGATAACTAAAGATGACAAAATACCTTTGTCTATTGATATCCACAGTGGTGTGCCCACTGGGCAACATGCAAAGAAATATAGGAGTTATCTCGGAGTACTTTCTCGTGAAAGGATCTCTATCTTAACTCAGTCCTGGGATCACGTGACTGACCACGAGAAAAACATGATTTGGCAAGATATTCTGGTATGTAACTGTTTTTACTTTGCTAAATCTAAAGTTCTTTTATACTTTGTTTTTGTTTATGAACTAATTCTTCAAACAATGTAGACACATTACAACATCCCGAATGTGGACACCTTGAAAGCGAAGGTTCTTTCAGATGTGGGTGTCAAGTTTCGTCAGTTTAAATCAAAATTGACAACAGATTATATATATGCGAAAAGGAAAGAAGAAAATCCTTGTGCAAAATATGCATCCATTGATGAAGAAACTTGGCAGCAGTTTGTCAATATTCGACAAACTGAAAAATGGGAGGTTAGTATCACTTTTATATTTGAATATAGTTTATATTAACGTATTACTAAATTTTGAGTGTTATGATAGGAGGTTCGAAACAAAGGAAAAGCCAATCAGGCACATAATGATACCCCACACTTATTGTCTCGTGGTGGTTATAAGTTGCTAGAGCAGAGGATGCTTGAAGAAAAGATTAAAGCACGTTCTACTTCCATTGAGGAAATGAATAGTGTAGATTCTTTAAGACCTCCATCCCCACCACTCCGACATGAGATGTGGAAGGGTGCCCGTATAAACACATTATGGACATGGAGTTCTAAGTCTACATAACAAACAGTTGAACGCATTGTAAGTTTGACAATTTCTTTTCAATGTGTTATTTTAAATTCTATGTGTTATTTTAAATTCAATGTGTTGAAGTTTGTCAATTTCTTTTCATTTGTTTTAGGATTCTCTTAATGAGCAATCAACACAGGGGACTTTTAAACCATGTGGTCGCAATGATATTCTTAATGTTGCTCTCGGACGACTTGAACACCCTGGACGTGTTCGTGTAGCTGGATATGGGGTTGGGATTCGGTCATACTTTGGACCTCCATCACACAGCAAGGAACAATTGTCCAATGAACCTAGCCAAGAGTATTTACTACAACTACGTGAGCAGTTAAAGGCTGAGGTAACTCAAGAGCTTAAAGAATGCTTCATGGAGGAGTTTAGTGCGCGAATGGAAATGGAGTTCAAAAAGCGGTTGGAGGGTTTAGGACACTCACAGCAACCACCTACTATGGTAGAAGATGAACCACCTCCGCCTCCTATTAAGAAAGTCAGCACTAAAGGGAGTTGTTCGGCAGTTGATCTATCAGGGGATGACTTTGGCTCAACTAGCCAATGCGAATTATATGTTGAGTGTAATTCTTTGACCCGATTCGTTGCCTTGGGTAAGTGTTATGAAGGGGTCACAATGTTACACAATGTGCCTCTTCCTTCTAATTTCATGAAGGTCACGGTGGAGAAGGTCCTTTATGGTGATCTTGCAGTTCCTGTGCCGACATCAGAGGTGACAATTGTGGCAGAGGCATTGCATACTTTCGTTGCCTGGCCTAGACATCTCGTCAGACCTATAGACTTTATGGTATATATTTGCACTAATATTAATAGAATTATATATCAGATATATTACATTCTAACTAATTTAAGTATTTTTTTGTTTTGATGAGTAGCAGGAACCTAAGACAAATCTGTCTCTGGGAAAGAAGAAAATAGTCTCCATTGATGATCCTCTGGCGGCATTGGTAGAAGTTGCTACAGCTTTAGATACAACCGTGTTAGAGGTTCCATGGGATGCCAATGTTTTTGGAAGGCATAGTAATCTACCGTTGTACGTTCACATGTCTGATTTGTTGGACCTTGCATCTGGAGATCAAGAGATTAACATAACAGTTCTACAATTATGGATGATGTAAGTTCAAATTTTAATATCTTTATACTTTTGATTTATTAAATATATTAGTACTAACTTATTGAAATTTAGGTATCTTTCTGGATTATGCTTTGATGAGGGGAAACACAATATATATGGGTTTTTAGACCCTCAAATCACTCAATCAACTGGAAACAAGAAGTCGGAAACACAAACATACATCACCACTGCCTTAAAGAATGGTGGAAAACACATTTATTTTGCTCCGTACATCCATGAGTAAGTTCTTATTTAATAAGTTTTAATAAATTATTGAAATAAGAGAAACTAATTAACTGATTTGTTATACAGGCGTCATTGGCAACTATTGATCATATCTGTTCAAGATCATACCGCTGCATGGTTTTGCTCCTTGCATAAAAAACCTCCTGCCTATTTTAAAAACATTATAGATAGGTACGACAGTTTCATTTAACATTTATTATTACTTATATATTATATAATGTTATGGATTTTAACATGAAATCTTGTTATTTTAGTGCTTACTCTGGATATAATATGTTGTGTGGGAGGAGAACTTCAAACGCACAAAAACTCACTTGGATGTACCTTAAGGTATTTAAAGTATATTTGTTTACTTAATTTAATGTGTTTCACTCATTTATTTAATACATTTATTTTCACATGCAGTCCAACAGGCAACCTGAAAATTATGAGTGCGGTTATTATGTTATGCAGTGGATGTTGACTATTTTGCAAGCTGAAATTAAGAAAGGTTGGGATAAGGTAATACCTCAATACAATAAACACTTTAAAATTTGAGATTTATTATTCATGCACTAATTCAAAATATTTCAAATGTCACAGTTGTTCAACGACCAACACCCGCTAGATTTAGAAGCATTGGAGTATGTGAGAACAACATGGTCAAAGTATTTTGTAACCATGTCTAACACTCTAGTATAGATAAATCATTACAATGACAATTTTTTTTATATATTACCAAACTTTTTTTGTATAATGTTATAATTTGTTGTATTTAATTTTTATGTTTAAATTATGATTTGAAATGTTTTTATTTTCTGGAATTGAAAACTTTAAACAGGTTATTTGAAATTTTTAAATTTTTTTTTCTTAATCAATACATATAACGACGGTTTCACTTGGAGCCGTCTTTAAAAAAAGCCATACTTATAACGACGGTTCCTATGGGAACCGTCTGTAAAAGTGCCTCCCAATTTTTTAAATTCAAAAATCGCAACCCATCTTTAACGACGGTTGTGGGAACCGTCGTTATAAGTTGGAGTTTTAACGACGGTTATGGGAACCGTCGTGAAAAACCCATACCTTTTAACGACGCCGGTAATAACGACGGTTCCAGAACCGTCTTTAAATGTCGATTTTAACCGTCGTTAATTTACCTTTTTGTACTGGTGCAATACTCCTGGAATTGAAAAGGCTATTATTACTGTTCACCGTCATAATGATCTTGGACATGCTACTGCAAACACAATAGAGGTATTTGTGTACACACATATATGTAACTCTTACCACTCAATTAATGTAATCAATAACAAATATTCATAATCAATTTTACTAAGTTTTAATTACTTTCAGGCTACACGTGCTGGTGCAAGGCACTTAGAAGTAACAGTTAATGGGATTGGTGAAAGGGCTGGTAATGCTGCATTAGAAGAGGTTAGTATCATTCAGCTATTTTTTATAATGCATGTTATTTAAGCATAGTTTTACGCCATTTTCTATTGAATGTAGATTTTTTTAGATTAAAAATTACTACCAGAAGAATATATAATCAACGTGACACAGTTTTCCTAGTTCATTTTCTATATATCTAAGCTTAGAGCTTAATAGAAAAATATTCACTCAGCCGTCTACAACACTTTATAAATAAATTGTAAATGGTTGAATTAAACTAAAATTCTAATTATTATCAAAGTTTTGGAGATTTGCATGCAAGATTTGTTGGCAAATTGGAACTACTTCCTTCACATTTAAAATTATTTACTATCTTGTATTCTTTTTATTATTATTGGTAAATGATCTCAGTAACTTAATTTCATCTTTTTAATATACTTTAACTCGTTTTATTTTATTAAAGGTTGTGAGGGCCCTAAGATGCAGGGGAGATCATGTTTTAGGTGGTTTATATACTGGAATTAATACAAAGCACATCCTGAAAACCAGCAAGATGGTTTTATATTAGTACACTATTCATTCATTTTTGGAATATTTTCTTCCTTTAAGAAAACTTTGTTAAGTTCAAAATTTTATAAATAATTTTTCAACAGGTTGAAGAGTGCTCGGGTATGCATTTATAGCCACACAAAACTATTGTAGGTCATAATGCATTTCTCCATGAAAGTGGAATTCATCATGTTAGTGGACTTAAATGCCACCCTGCTGCGTTTGATTTTGTTAATTAATGCCTATTCTATTTGTTACTGATCTTGCAGGTGATTTGATCGCCAAAGGACTCGTCCGCCTTCCGCAAATACGTTCCAAGCACTTCCTCAAAGAACTCCAAGCGAACCTGCGAAACACAACAAACGGCGCCTCTAGCGGCCGATTGCACTCCGACGCTCAAGTCAGCCACGCAAAACCACCAAAGAACTAAGTACTATGAATCTCAGTGAGACTCGTGTGCACTCTGTGATTCTCTCTTTCTCTCTGTGTCAAACTGGTAACTTGCACAAATGAATCTTCCCTCTGCATGAGCGTGGAATGCCTTTATATACCCTGCGGCGCGCCTAAGTTATTCGTGTACGAAGTAACTTAGCGTGTTTCTTTCGCTGGATGTCTCGTACAACCTCAGCGTGAGTACCAGGTGTGGCCTGGCTAGCGCACGTACCAGGTGTCACCTACTGTGTGAACGATCACCCCTGCTTTGCTCCATGCACGTTATGGGTTAAGAGAGCACCAATCACCGACTGGCTGCTAGCTCTCTTAGGCCACTCTCGTGCACAGTACTATAAAGCACCTAATCTTCTCCTTTCTCTGATATTCTGCCACACGAGGCTCGTATGCAATGCCCTCGCCGGGAATTGCCTCTCGTTCCTAGCTTACCTGCGCGTGGCACGACGACCGATCGTCTTATCTAGACAATGATCGCGCATCCCTTCTGAACATCGATCACCCCCCGGATGACCCTCTCACCAACACATCACACATCAGCTTCCCTGGCCCACGTGTCCCACTAAGAACGGTCCACGTGGCTATCTGTTGCTGATGTCACCGACTACCAATGACCGACCAGGGGTGATAAAAAGAGGAAACAGTTGGTGAAGGCTCCCACCACCGTTGTGTCCATCGAAGAGGAGAGCTCGAGGTCCCACTTGGTTCAACGAAGGAAGAGGGGAACCGAGGGCCTTGAGGGAGATGCCACCCCGATCCCTCAAGCACAGGCCTCCCCTGCACGCCCTCCTTGCCCAGCCCCTCTTCCCTCCCCGTTCCCAGCCAGATCACCCCTACCAACTCAAGCAGCTGGAAGCGGGGCTGCGCGCTCGGAGGGAACTTCTCGCCCCCCAACCTCTCCGTGCCTTCAAGATTCCGCTACCACAACCGAGGGTGGTAGCGAGAGCTCCCTTCAAGCATCGGGCTCTAGCGCTGAAGGGCTCACCAGGGTCCTTCAATTGACTAAGCAACTGATCCGCAACCGCGAGCTAGTCAAGTGGAGTGCCAGCGAGGTGGACCTTCATCTGACCTGCCAGATGGTGCTCTCCCTTGAGTTCTCCACGCAGCATCGTCGTCTGGAAAAACTAGAAGGTAAGATGAATGAGCTGCTCAACCAGAAGGAGTCGCTTCAGAGCGACTGTGAGGCTCTTCAAAATACCAACAGCATGCTGAAGGACATGCTGGAGGAGGTCAAGAAAGGGCGCGCTCTACAAGTCCAAGAGACCATCAAGACGGAGATGCTGATGGGGGATGCCATCGCCGCTCTTGATGCTGATCTGCTGGAGACAACGGGGAGGACCCTCCAGCTTGAGATTGAGAATACCTTTCTGCGCCAACAGCTTGCGAATATGACGGAGGTTCTCTTAGCAAAAGATCAGAAGCTCAAGGACGCTGAATCTGCCAACGCCACCCTGATCACCGAGAAGGTCGTGCTTGAGAACGACAAAGACGAGCTCGAGAATGAGAAGGCCAAGCTATGGGAAGAGGCTGCTGATACCTTCGTTGATGGGTTCAACTTGGCCCTTGAGCAGGTGAAGTGTGTCTTCCCGGAGGCTAACTATTCTCAATTCGCGATGGACTTCGAAGTGGTGGATGGCAAGATCGTTCGCCCTTGATTGCTTTTGTGTAGCTTACATCATTTTGTTCATAAACATTTGACTTGTAAAAAACTCTAATTGTATATATTCAATGCCTCTTTTCTCTTACTGCTTCTTCTGTTGTATACCTTTTGGTCTTTATCTCTTGTTATGCACGATTAACCGTTTAACCTGCTCGAGCTTGGTACAAACCTTCACTTGTACTTGAACTTTTTACTTCTGACTTTGATCACAACTAACAACGCTTGATAACTATCTTGGTGTGGCTTTGCTTGCTTAGGCCTACCGCATAAGAACTTGTCTAAAAATTCTTAACACTGTTCCAACCACCGATGACCGATCAAACGCTACAGCCACCCACTCATCAGTCATCGTTCCAGCGCTAAGTGCATAGAGGACTTTGACTCCGATCGGTCAAGGATGATGCCCTGTTTTGGGGAAAAGAGTGTTTCTCGATAACCCCTCTTGCTTGCCCCAAGGTCATCAACCCCTATCCCGTCGGGTCGCACGTCGGCCTTCTTACTCCTGGGGTGAGAAGGGTTTTTGACTAAGAATTCTACTGCGCCAATATTGATGCTATGCCACTTGGGTAAAGGTGTTTTTCGAAATCCTTCCTTCCCCTTATTGGACTTACTAGCACCCCTGGCTTTTCGAACCTTAGTTGCCTACGCTCACACCTGGGGTGAGGAGGACTTTAAACCGATTGCCCCGCTCGCGCCTGGGGCGAGGAAGGCTTAACCGATTACCTGCGCTCGCGCCTGGGGCGAGGAGGATTTTAACTTAAAACTTGCAAACCTTTCATGCTGATAACTTCTTTTTTATTGGGTGGCCTCGTTAAAACCCCCTTCTGGGAAAAAGAGTGCCCTCTGAACTGTTCAAATTGTTTGTACTAGCGCGACAGCGCGACTACCTTACATTTTCAACTGAAATAAAACTTTAAATGCGTGGCGTTCCACGTTCTGGGGATCGCCCCTCCGTCCAAAGTCTCCAGCCGATAAGCGCCATTCTCCAACGTCTCCACCACTCTGAACGGGCCAGTCCACTTGGGGGACAACTTATTCTCCATCTCGTGCTGATGTGCTTTCCTCATCACAAGGTTCCCTTCCTGAAACTGCCTCGGTCTCACCTTGGTGTTGTGCCTACGCTCCACCCTCCTTTTCACAGCTTCAGCACTGATCCTAGCCTCTTCTCGCACCTCATCCAGGAGGTCCAGGTTCACCTTCCTCACCTCATTGGGCTCCTCGGCTACGAAATTTAGAAACCTTGGTGAACTTTCTTGAGTCTCCACAGGGATCATAGCGTCTGACCCATAGACCAAGCTGAACGGTGTCTCATGGGTGCTAGATTGTGGAGTGGTGTGATAGGCCCACACGATCCTGGGAACCTCTTCTGCCCACGTTCCCTTGGCCTTTTCCAACCTTCTCTTCAGCCCTCTGAGTAGTACTCGGTTGGCCGACTCTACCTGCCCATTCGTTTGAGGGTGCTCCACCGAGGCAAACACCTGCTGTATTCCTATTTCTTCACACAGGTTCTTTAGTTGGCGACTCGTAAACTGGGTGCCATTGTCGGAAACCAAACGCTTGGGCACTCCGAAACGGCATACAATGTTCTTCCACACGAACAGTTGAACCTTGTGAGCGGTGATCTGCGCGACCGGCTCTGCCTCTATCCACTTTGTGAAATACTCGATGGCGGCGATCAGAAACTTCATCTGCCTCACCGCTAAGGGGAAAAGGTCCCAGGATGTCGATTCCCCAGGTGTGGAACGGCCATGGGCTGTGAATCGACCTCAGCTCTTCAGGGGGCGCCTTGTGCCAATCTGCGTGTTGCTAGTACTGCTTGCAACGTTGAGCATACCCAACACAATCTTCTCTCAGCGTTGGCCAGTAGTACCCCGCACGGAGAACTCTACTTGCCAAGGCGCGACCATCGACGTGGCTCCCGCACACTCCCTCGTGGAGTTCTGACATGATTCTCATGCATTGCTCCCCGTGCACGCACACCAACACCGGATGGTGAATCCAAACCTAAAGAGATCCCCGTCGATAAGGGTAAACTTACTTGAACTTTTCTTTACCCTCTTTGCCTCCGACGGGTCCAACGGGAGCACCCCATCTGCCAAATAACGTTGGTACGGCGTTATCCACGTATCAGCCCTTCCAGCGGCGCAAAACTCCATCACTGAATCGGTTCTCGCCGTTCGCGCTCTCACCCTTGGTGCTCTCAAAGTCTCTTGGGTTAACGACCGATGACCGATCGATGTACGCTCCCTTGCCTTGTACACTTGAAGTACTTGGTTGTCCGTTACGAACGCGCGAGGCACCTTCAAGGTTTCTTGGATGACGGTCCTCTGCCTGCCCCCCTTGTTTGAGCTGGCTAGCTTGGCGAGCAAGTCGGCTCTGGCATTCTGCTCTCTTGGCACATGGACCAACTCGAACTCTGTAAAGGACGTCCTTAGGGTTTGCACATACTCGAGGTATGCAGCCATCTGTGGGTCTTTGGCCTGGAACTCCCCTGTTACCTGCCTGGTGACCAACAGGGAGTCGGTTTTGGCCATCAAACTCCTCGCTCCCATCTCTCGTGTTAGCAGCATACCAGCGATCAGGGCCTCGTACTCCGCCTGGTTGTTGCGTGCCTCGAAGGCGAAACGCAGGGACTGCTCGATCAGCACTCTGTTTGGGCCTTCAAGGATGACTCCAACGCCACTTCCCTGTTGATTGGAGGAACCATCCACTGATAAGACCCAGCGAAAATCTAAACCCTCCGAAGGTGCAGCGCCCGATGACAATTCGACGACGAAGTCCGCAAACACCTGCCCCTTGATCGGTCCTCGGGGCTCGTACCTTATATCAAACTCAGATAGCTCCACGACCCACTTCACCATTCTCCCGGCTACATCCGGCTTCTTCAGTACCTTCTGGATGGGAAGATCGGTCATCACTACAACCGTGAAGCTGTGAAAGTAGTGGCGGAGCCTCGTTGCCGAGAACACCACCGCCAAAGCTGCCTTCTCCAGGGCCTGATACCTTACTTCAGGACCCTGTAGCACCTTACTCACAAAATAAATAGGTCTCTGGACCGGGTCTTGCTCTTGGACCAAGACTGAACTGACCGCCCTTTCCGTTACAGCAAAGTACAAACGGAGAGGGGTGCCCTCCAGTGGCTTGCACAATATTGGTGGGCTTGCCAGATACTCCTTTAGCTTAATGAAAGCCTCCTCACACTCCTTAGTCCAAACGAACCTACTATTCCGCTTGAGACACTGGAAGTAAGGATGACCCTTCTCTCCTCCGGCGGACATAAATCGCGACAATGCCGCCAACCGACTGGTGAGTTGCTGCACCTCCTTCACCGACGCTGGGCTCCTCATTGCCATGATCGCCGCACACTTCTCGGGGTTTGCCTCAATTCCCCGTTCTATTAGGAGGAAACCTAGTAACTTCCCTGCTTCCACGCCAAAAATACACTTCTCTGGGTTGAGCTTCAACCTGTATTTGGCGATTGTTGCAAACAATTCCTCCAGATCAGTGACATGTTGCCCCTTCTCTCGTGAGGTCACCACCATGTCATCGACATAAGCTTGCACATTCCTTCCTAGCATCGGCGAGAGCACTCTATCCATCAATCTCTAATAGGTGGCCCCCGCGTTCTTCAACCCGAATGGCATTACCTTATAACAGTAACAAGACCGCTCGGTCATGAACGCAGTCTTGCACTCGTCCCTCGGATGCATCCTGATCTGGTTATAGCCTGAGAATGCATCCAGGAATCTCATAAGCTGGCATCCCGACGCGCTATCCACCAAGGCGTCTATGCTGGGTAGGGGATAGGAGTCCTTGGGGCATGCCTTGTTTAGATCGGTGAAATCCACGCACATCCTCCACTTGCCGTTTGACTTCTTCACCAGTACCACATTAGCTAGCCACTCTGGGTACTGGATTTCTCTTATGTACCCCGCGGTCAAAAGTTTGCGGGTCTCTTCGTGGATTACCTGCCTCCTCTCCTCATTAAACTTCCTCCTCCACTGGCGCACCGGTCGGACTTGGGGATCCATTGCCAGACGATGGCAGAGGAAGTCTGGGTCAATGCCTGGCATGTCCGAGGCTGACCACGCAAACGCGTCCAGATGCCTCTCAATCACCTCGGCGATCTGTCGTCGCTAAACGATCCCCCCAGCTTAAACTTCTTTTCCTGGATCTCCATCTCCACCCACCCCTCAGCAGGGTGGGACCTCCTTTCACTGGCGATGACCGCCCTCGCGATCCCTGACTCGCGAGGAGTGATCATGCTTTCTTTCTCAGTTTCAGCTTGGGCCACCCCCGAGCCCCCCAGCGTTGCTTCCTCCATCTCCAGATCATCTTGCGTGCCTCTTACCATCTCCACCTCCGATCGCCTCCCGCCCACACCCGGCGGTGGTGTCGAGGTGACATGGCACACGCTTCTCTGCTGCTTGAGGCTATTCTCATAGCAGCGCCTAGCTTCCTTCTGGTCCGATTTGATGGTGATTACCACCCCCTCCATCGACGGCAGCTTCAACTTCATGTGCCTCGTCGATGGTACGACACCCAACCTGTTGAGCGTCAGTCTTCCCAACAGTATGTTGTAGGCAGATGGGGCATTGACCACTAGGTACTTGATCTTCTCGGTGCGAGCCACGGCCCCATCGGTGAACGTGGTCCTCAGCTCGATGTAGCCTCGCACCTCCACCTGATCCCCTGCGAAGCCATATAAGCACCCCGGGTATGGCCTCAGATGATCGAGGGGCAGCTGCAGCTTGTTGAACGTCGGCCAGAACATCACGTCCGTTGAGCTTCCCTGGTCCACAAGGACCCTGCGCACCTTTCTCCCCGCAGTGACAAGGGAGATAACTATAGGATCGTTTTCGTGAGGCACAACGTCCTGGAGATCCGCCTTGGTGAAGGTGATGTCAACGTCGGGGGAACGATCTTCTTCCACCGAGTCGACAGCCATCACCGAGCGCGCGTACTTCTTCCTTTGAGAGGCCGTACAACCTCCACCAGAGAAGCCTCCCGCGATCGTGTGCACCTCCCCGTGCACTGGCACCTCGTGCTGCAAATCCTCCGCTGGTGGCCCCGACGCCCGATCACCTTGCGTCTCCCGCAAGTAATCGCTCAGGAAGCCACTTTTCACCAACTCCGCGAGTTGGTGCCCTAAGCCTGGTGAAACTCACACCACATGTTCTTCTTTCGTCCCAGCACCTTGTCGGTCTTTTCCGATGCTCGCAAACGTGCCGCTATGGCTGGAATGGCGATCAGCTCTGCCAATTCCACCACGAAGTCGAATTTGGGGGGCGCGTTGCTCTCCCTCGCGCGCCCCCTGCCCTGGTCCCTCCTAGGCTCATAAGGGCGAGGCTTCCCCTAGGCCTTCTTTCCTTCTTTGCCCTCATGCACCCTCATCGGCTGCTGAGACCTACTCGGTCCTGCGCGCAATTTGGTCGGGATCGCGCTTCCCCTCTTCTCAGAAACCGCTGTTTCTGCCACGATGTGCGCCACAGCACGACGCCTAATCTCTGCGAAGGTGCTGGGGCGATTCCTGATCAAAGATTCACTGAAAGGGCCCGTGAGAACCCCTTTCTTGAATGCATGCACCAACATATCCTCATCTTTGCTGGGCAACCTCACTACCCGGGCCCCAAAACGGCTAAGGTAGTCCCGGAGGGACTCACCTTGGTTCTGGCGCACGTCGAACAGGTCATACGATACCACCGGGGGTGCCCTGTTCACGATATACTGCTCCATGAACAACTTCGAGAACTGCTGAAACGAAGTGATGTGGCCATCTGGTAGGCTCACAAACCAATCCAAGGCGATCCCGCTCAAGGTGCTCATGAACAGTTTGCAATACACTGCATCTGAACCCCCAGAAAGCATCATTTGGGTGTGAAACGCTCTCAGATGCGTTTCTGGGTCCTCCACCCCCGTAAACGAGGCTTTCACCCCTACCAAGCCTGGTGGCACCACTGCACCCATGATCTCAGATGAAAATGGCATGGGGGGAGACAGTGGCGGCGCCACTCTTTCTTCCGCCACCCGCTCCTTCTGCGCTTGCAAAGTCTTGCTCAATTCTTCGTTAACTCGATTCAGCTCTTCATTCCTGCCCTGCGATGCAGCCAAGTCTGCTTGCATCCTTTCTTGCTCCATTCTTGATGCCGCCACATCATCTTGCAGCGCTCGCATTATTTCGAAGACTTGCGCCATTGTCACAGCTCCTTTTTCAGCTGATGGCGCGGGTGAAGTTTACCTTGTCTTCCTCATTTTCTCAGCAAAGAATCTCAAGAACAAACAGAATCTAACCGCAAAGGTGGATGGGATCACAAATTCACACGTGCCCCACGGTGGGCGCCAAATGATCTTGTAGGTGATTTGATCGTCAAAGGACTCGCAACGTCAAACTCTGCCTTCCGCAAATACGTTCCAAGCACTTCCTCAAAGAACTCCAAGTGAACCTGCGAAACACAACAAACGGCGCCTCTAGCGGTCGATTGCACTCCGACGCTCAAGTCAGCCACGCAAAACCACCAAAGAACTAAGTGCTATGAATCTCAGTGAGACTCGTGTGCACTCTGTGATTCTCTCTTTCTCTCTGTGTCAAAATGGTAACTTGCACGAATGAATCTTCCCTCTGCATGAGCGTGGAATTCCTTTATATACCCTGCGACGCGTCTAAGTTATTTGTGTACGAAGTAACTTAGCATGTTTCTTTCGCTGGATGTCTCGTACAACCTCAGCGTGAGTACCAGGTGTGGCCTGGCTAGCACACGTACCAGGTGTCACCTACTGTGTGAACGATCACCCCTGCTTTGCTCCATGCACGTTATGGGTTAAGAGAGCACCAATCACCGACTGGCTGCTAGCTCTCTTAGGCCACTCTCGTGCACAGTACTATAAAGCACCTAATCTTCTCCTTTCTCTGATATTCTGCCACACGAGGCTCGTATGCAACGCCCTCGCCGGGAATTGCCTCACGTTCCTAGTTACCTGCGCGTAGCACGACGACCGATCGTCTTATCTAGACAATGATCGCGCATCCCTTCTGAACACCGATCACCACCCGGGTGACCCTCTCACCAACACATCACACATCAGCTTCCCTGGCCCACGTGTCCCACTAAGAACGGTCCACGTGGCTATCTGTTGCTGATGTCACCGACTACCGATGACCGACCGGATCAGTTACCTTAAAACATACATTTGATTCCTCTTAAACTTTTTCTATTGTATTGTTGTTGTTTTTCTCTATTTTGATATCTGGTTTGTAGGATGGATTGTTAAAGCATAGAGGCACATATGAAATACTTTCTCCAGAAGATATTGGTTATGAAAGGTCCAATGGAGCTAATATTGTACTAGGGAAGCTAAGGTATGCCATTTTCTCACAACTCTTTTATCCCATTTTCTCACCCTTTTTTCAAACACTTGTTCCAATGTGGTACCAGTTCTTGGTTAATTATTTTTATTTGTAGTTTAGTAATAATGGATTAATTAACTTTTATATTTAATTTCATATAATTAAAGTATAACTCATGTTTTTTTCTTCGTTTTACACTACCACATCTATTAGTGGACGTCAAGCTTTGAAAAAACGCCTTAAAGAGGTATGCAACTATTTCTGTTGTATATACTCAAAGGGAAAATATCGTTTTTCTGTTTCATGACCTATTTTCTTCCTTTTTAGCTTGGTTATGAACTGAAGGAGGATGAAGTTGAGAGTGTATTTCAAAACTTCAAAGCAATGGCTGAGAAAAAAAAGGTTAATAATTTACTTTTCTTTTTTCTTTATCATTTCTGAATATAATATACAGTTAATAATATTATATCAAATAATTAATTTGGTCAATATTAATTATATTTACTCTATTTTTTTCTTAAGAATCATCTTGAACTAATGTGTGACTTAAATATATTTTTTCTTAGAGAGTTACCGATGTTGACCTTAAAGCATTGGTATCAGATATAGTTTGTGATGTAGAACCTATTTGGAAGCTTGGTGGGTTGGAGGTAAATTGGAATGAGATTAATTTTAAATTATATATATGTTTGATAGAATAATACAAAACAGAAAAAGAAGAAAAAATAATGAATATCTATCATCAACGTAGGTGACTTGTGGAACTATGAATTTTTCATCAACAACTATTGAACTTGTTATAATTGACGGTACCACACATGTTGCTTGTTCCGTTGGAAAAGGACCAGTGGATTCAGCTTTTAAGGCTGTCGATCTCATTGTCAAGGTATATCGAGTTTAACAAGTTCCAACTTTTTCTTTTTATTTTTCTTTTTATTAAGTCTCTTACTACATATAAGCATTTATTATTTTCTACTTTGAAATCTATTGGTATGCAATCAAATATTTTTATGAACTTTCTCTTTTCCCAAAGATTATATAGGCTAGAAAGTTATGTATAAGATACTGTGAATTATGTTTATATCATCCTACATGGAAGTTCTTGGAAGGCCAATGTTTTTAATTTCTTTTTTTTAAAGTATCTAACCAAGTTATACAAAGATTTTTTTTATATATAGTGTACCGCCCTGGTAGTCGGAAGTGATGACGTGGCAGCAAGCTATTATGAAGGCGTGTAGAGCGGAGACCATGGCTGCCAGAAGGGAAGGAAGTCGGGGGGCTCGAGCGGTCGCCAGGTATTAAGTTGGCGTGCTCCGATCTCTATCGTACCTAAACCGGCGGTCACCGAGTTTGAGATGAAGTCGCCGGATGCGAACCCAAGCGACCTGATGGCTAGAGATTGCCGAGAGAAGGACATCGCCGAAGGATCAGGGAAGCTTGTTCTAGGCCCTCGAAGCAAAGGATAAAGTTGTCAGATAGTCATTTCCTAGCTAACCAGAGGATGAGGTCGGGAGACAGCTTACTTGAACATACACGGTGAAGCAGGTAGAGCAGATCATGAAGGCGGCCGGCGAGACCACAGGGAAGGTGTATATGAAGGCACCCGAACTCGCCACTCAGAAGAGATCACGCTCCAAGGCAGCTTTGCGCTCCATGTGTAAGTCACTTAGCCAAAAGCCTGAAGAGTAAGAAGTGGCGCCCAAGTCAAGGATGCTCCAGATGATGACACGTGTACATCTGGATGCGAGCCACGTGTCCAGATGTGTAACTGTCAGGAGAGAGAAAGTGCCCAGGTATATAAGAGTTTCCAACGAACTTTGAGGTACGCATGTTCAGATTACTTCTTTACGCTTGCGAGTTTTGAGTACGCTGAGAGAGAACTTTGCACGGTTCCTTAGAGTTCTTGAGCTTTCTCTTAGTAATTGGTGGTTCAGTCGCTGACTTGGGCGTCGGAGCGTGATCGGCCGCAGCGGTGCCGTTCTGTCTTTTGCAGGTTCTTGAGGTGGATCGCGGTGAAGGACGGAGGCTAACACGGCGCAGAAGTCGATCCAGGTCTGACGAGGCAAGGCTCCAGCGTTTTGGTCAACAGGCAGGATCATCAAGCGCCCACCGTGGGGCCGTGTAAAACCTGTTCCCATCCACAGTGTGAGTTCTTGGAAGTTTCTGCAGTTTCTGTGTGGTTGTGTGCTGGTGCAACAATTTTTCGCCGTTCATCTAAGCTTTGTGCGGTAGATTCGCGTTTTCCACCATTCGTTTGAGTTCTTGTTGTGTGAGGTGAGGTTTTTCGCTGCTTGCGCGAGGTTTAATCGGTGAGATCTAAGTTTCGCCGCTCGTTCGGATTTTTGTGGAAGAAGCGGTGGTTTGTGGTGGAGTCGCAAGTTTCTGTGAAGGTTTTGTTGTCGAAGTTGTGCTCTTGAAGTTCTTCAGAGTTTAACGAAGTTCTGACCGATTGATCGCTGAATCGATCGTCGCTGAAGAAGGTGTTGTTCATCACTCCTTGCGATCTGTCAAGTTTTCATGAGAAAGATGAGAAGCAACCGTTCAAGTCCAGTTGCTCCCGTTGCTGCTGAAGGCGCCATGACTATGGCGCAGATGGTGGAAATCATGCGTTCGCTGCAGGCGAATGTGGAAGCCTCGCGCATAGAGCAGGCAAGAATGCACGAGGACCTGGTCGCCTCTCAGGCCAGGAATGAAGAGCTTAGCAGAGTGACTGAGGAATTGCGTCAAGCTCTTCAGGAGCAGCGAGGGCGTCCAGTCGCTGAAGAGGTCGCGCCGTCAACTCCGCCTCGCGTTTTCCCTATGCCTTTCGCTGAGGCGATTACGGACACGCCTATCCCTGCGAGTGTCGTACCCGTGAAAGCTGTTTTTACCGGCGTGGAGGATCCTGAGGCACATCTCACCACGTTCCACACGCAGATGACGCTGTTAGGAGGATCGGATGCTGTGTACTGCAAGATGTTTATGAGCACACTCCAGGGAACAGCGCTGGAATTGTTTGTGAGCCTGCCTACAGGTCACATAACCAACTTCCAACAATTCTCGAAGATCTTCGTCGAGCAGTACATAGTGAACAAGGCGCCGCCTAGGGTGTCTTATGATCTGTTCGACATAAGGCAGTACCAGGGAGAGTCCCTCAGGGACTACTTGAATCGTTTTGGGGCGCAGATGGACACGCCTATCCCTGCGAGTGTCGTACCCGTGAAAGCTGTTTTTACCGGCGTGGAGGATCCTGAGGCACATCTCACCACGTTCCACACGCAGATGACGCTGTCAGGAGGATCGGATGCTGTGTACTGCAAGATGTTTGTGAGGACACTCCAGGGAACAGCGCTGGAATGGTTTGTGAGCCTGCCTACAGGTCACATAACCAACTTCCAACAGTTCTCGAAGATCTTCGTCGAGCAGTACATAGTGAACAAGGCGCCGCCTAGGGTGTCTTATGATCTGTTCGGCATAAGGCAGTACCAGGGAGAGTCCCTCAGGGACTACCTGAATCGTTTTGGGGCGCAGATGGTCCGCTCACCGGCCAAGGATGAAGAGATGTTGGTCTACGCATTCAAGAAGGGCGTGCTACCGGGACCCTTTTGCGAGGCGTTGATTAGGGCTCACCCCGCCACGTTTTCTGAGGTTCGGCGACTTGCGGTGGCCCACATCGCCGATGAAAGTGAGGTCGCCGAGAAGAGGGGGAGCGTGGCCCCCGCTAGGCCACGTGCCCAGACTAGGATCCAGCCACAGAGGGTGCTGGAGACAGCGGCGGCCAAGAGGGATCAGAGGACTCGCCATCCTTATGATCCAAGGAAGAACAAGGGCAGGGGCCCAGGGCGCCCACAACTAGCACGTCGGGAGTACAATCGCCCGCCGAAACATAAGTTCGTGATGGGATTGGCGGATCTGATCGCCATTCCTAATATAGCAGCCAGGCTGAAGGCGCCCGAGAAGGTGGGCGACAAGGTGTTGGGACCAAAGCCAGACGCCTGGTGCGAGTTCCACCAGGGCTTTGGCCACACCGTGGACTCATGTTTGGCTTTAGGATACCAGCTCGACGACCTGGTCAAGAGCGGGTTCCTAAATGATTACTTGCTGGATAGAAGGACGGGGGGTGCGTCGAGCTCCCAGCCCGCAGGTGGTGAGGCTCAGCAGCACGAGATGCCTACTCACGGAGAGATCCACACCATTGCAGGAGGTTTCTCGGGTGGTGGATGCACCGCGTCACAGAGGAAGAAGTATGCGAGGTCTGTGATGACGGTGGACATGTTCGAGGACCACTCGCCGGATGTGGACATTACATTCACAAAGCAAGATCTTCGGGACGTTGTGCCTCACGACAACGACCCTATAGTCATCTCGCTGATTACGGCGGGAAGGAAGGTCCACAGGGTTCTGGTGGACCAAGGAAGCTCGGCAGACGTGCTGTTCTGGCCGACTTTCACACAGTTGGGGTTGCCCCTTGACCAGTTGAGGCCCTATGGAGGATGTTTGTATGGTTTCGCTGGCGATCAGGTGGAGGTCAGGGGTACATTGAGTTGAGAACTATGTTCACAGATGAGGCGGGCTCGAGAACAGAGAAAATCAAGTACCTTGTCGTGAACGCTCCTTCAGCATACAACATTCTGTTGGGAAGACCAACACTCAACAGGATAGGAGCTGTGCCTTCCACCAGGCACATGAAGGTGAAGTTTCCATCGATGGAAGGGGTGGTGATCACCATCAAATCCGACCAGAAAGAAGTGCTATGAGAATAGCCTGAAGAACAAGAGGTCCGTGAGTTACGTGACAACCACCCCGCCTCCCGGTGTGAAGCCCAGGCCGACGGTAATAGAGGAAACAGCCGCAAGCGACGTGGTGATGGTGGATGCTGAGTTAAGGGAGGAGAACGTCGGTCGAGAGGAAGAGGCGAGGAACCGCCCCGAGGAAGCGAGGGAGCTGGGAATCGCTAGGGCGGTGATCACCAGAGAAACCAGACCAAAACCCGTCGAGCAGTGGCTTGAAATGGAGATCGGGGGAAAGATATTCAAGCTGGGAAGACCTCTGGAGGCTGAGCTCCAGGACCAGATCGCCAAGGTGATAGGGCGGCATCTGGATGCGTTTGCACGTTGCGGACTTGGAGGAGTTGTTCACTACGATCGCCAAGTTCAGGTTAAAGCTGAATCCCGAGAAGTGCATCTTTGGCGTGGAGGCTGGGAAGTTCTTGGGGTTCCTCTTAACTGAGAGAGGAATAGAAGCCAACCCTGATAAGTGTGCCACCATCTTGGCGATGAGGAGCCCGGCAACCGTGAAGGAGGTGCAGCAGCTCACGGGTCGGATGGCCGCCCTGTCTCGTTTCGTGTCAGCTAGCGGAGAGAAGGGCCATCCGTATTTCCAGTGTTTAAGGCGGAATAACAAATTTTCCTGGATGAGGGAGTGTGAAGAAGCCTTCGTCAAGCTTAAAGAGTACCTGGCGAGCCCGCCGGTTTTGTGCAAAACGCTGATGGGGACCCCTCTCAGGTTGTATTTTGCTGTGACTGATAGGGCGGTAAGTGCGGTGCTCGCCCAAGACCAAGATCAGACCCAAAAGCCTATTTATTTTGTCAGTAAGGTGCTGCAGGGCCCCGAAGTGAGATATCAGGCCCTGGAGAAAGCTGCACTGACAGTAGTTTTTTCGGCGAGAAGGTTACGCCACTATTTCCACAGCTTCACAATACTGGTGATGGCCGACTTGCCCATCCAGAAGGTTCTGAAGAAGCCCGACGTAGCTGGGAGGATGGTGAAGTGGGTGGTGGAGCTGTCGGAGTTCGACATCAAGTATGAGCCCCGAGGTCCGATTAAGGGGCAAATTTTCGCAGATTTCGTGGTCGAGCTCTCGTCAGAAGCCACACGAGTTGAGGGGGATGACTTTCGTTGGGTGCTTTCGGTGGACGGATCGTCGAACCAGCAGGGCAGTGGTGCTGGAGTCATCTTGGAAGGGCCCAACGGCGTGCTGATCGAGCAGTCCCTGAGGTTTTCCTTCAAGGCCAGGAACAATCAAGCAGAATATGAGGCGCTGATCACCGGTATCTTGCTGGCCAAGGAGATGGGAGCTAGGGTGTTAATGGCTAAGAGTGATTCGCTGTTGGTCACGGGACAAGTAACAGGCGAGTTCCAGGCCAAGGATCCACAAATGGCGGCTTACCTGGAGTATGTACAAGAGTTGAAGAGTTCCTTTGCCTCCTTTGAAGTAGTGCATGTGCCCAGAGAGCAGAATGCCCGAGCTGACTTGCTAGCTAAGCTCGCCAGTTCAGGCAAGGGGGGTAGGCAGAGGCCGGTGATCCAAGAAACTCTGAAGACACCCAGAGCATTTGTGGCAGATCACCTGGTTCTTCAGATAAGCAAATCGACGGAGAAAGCAGCGAGGAGTCACAGGTCTTTGACCCAGGAGACCTTGAGATCGCCAAGAATAAGGGCATGTCGGGGAGAGAAGGTGAACGTGACACAAGTCTGCGCTACCCATGAGCCAGACACCTGGGTAACACAGTACAAGCGATGCCTGGCGGATGGCCTTCTCCCGCTGGATCCGACGGAGGCCAGGAAGATAAAGAAGAACTCCAGCAAGTTCACGATGATTGATGGCGAGTTGTATAGGTTTGGGTTCACTCACCCACTCCTGGAATGTGTGCACTGAGAGAAATGTACAAGAATCATGGCTGAGCTCCATGAAGGGGTATGTGGAAGCCACGTCGGGGGTCGAGCTCTGGCCGCAAGGACTCTCCGTGCAGGTTACTACTGGCCAACAATGAGAGAAGACTGCAAGAAGTACGCGCAGTGTTGCAAGCAATGTCAGCAGCACGCCGATTGGCACAAGGCGCCTCCCGAGGAGTTGAAGTCGATCTACAGCCCTTGGCCGTTTCATACATGGGGAACCGACATTCTGGGACCCTTTCCATTGGCGATCAGGCAGATGAAGTACTTGGTGGTGGCGATTGAATATTTCCCCAAGTGGATCGAAGCAGAACCAGTGGCCCAGATCACCGCGCACAAGATCGAGAGCTTTGTGTGGAAGAACATCGTGTGCCGGTTTGGTGTGCCCAAGCGCCTGGTGTCAGATAACGGAACTCAGTTTGCAAGTCACCTGTTGAAGAACCTGTGCGAAGGGGTGGGAATTCAACAAGTATTTGCATTTGTCGAGCACCCTCAAACGAATGGCCAAGTAGAGTCAGCCAATCGGGTCTTGCTAAGAGGTTTGAAGAGAAGGTTAGAGAAAGCCAAAGGAAGTTTGGCTGAGGAGGTACCCCGTATAGTCTGGGCGTACCACACCACCGAGCAGTCAGGAACCCATGAGACCCCATTCAGCCTGGTCTATGGATGCAACGCAATGATTCCAGTGGAAATCCAAGAGAGCTCGCCGAGATTCCAGAACTTTGTAGCAGAAGACTCGAATGAGGAAAGAAGGCTGAATCTGGATTTGCTGGATGAGGTCAGGGAGGAGGCAAGAGTGAAGGCTGAGGCAGTGAAAAGAAGGATTGAACGAAGGTATAACTCGAAGGTGATGCCAAGGCAGTTCAGAGAAGGCGACCTGGTGATGAGGAAGGCCCACCAGTACGAGATGGAGAACAAGCTATCGCCTAAGTGGACGGGACCGTTCAGGATAACCGAGGCGCTCGGGAACGGCGCCTACCGCTTAGAAACGTTGGAAGGAGGGGCGATCCCTCGCACCCGGAACGCCACGCACCTCAAGTTATATTACAGTTAAAAGCTTTGTAAGTAAAACAAACATGAAGAGTTTGCAAGCTTTCTGTTAAAACAGTTTAAAAGGGGGCACTCTTTTTTCCCTAAGGAGGGTTTTTAATGAGGCCGCCCAATAAAGAAGAGTTTTCGAAGTTCAAAGTGTTTTAGATTGCATGCTTATTGTTATTGCAAGAGTTTTGAAAAATAGAAAGACCTTGTCACCCAAAAGTGATTTAAGGCGAGTTTTGAAGTTATGTGGCATGCTTTCTAAAAAGTTTCTAAGTCCCCATCGTCTTTCGGCGATTGGCGGCATCAGTTAAAGTTTAAAGTCCTCATCGTCTTTCGGCGATCGGAGGCACCCGTTAAAAGACCTCAACACCCTCGCGCGTCTTGAGGCGAGAAAGAGTAAAAAGTCCTCAGTGCTTCCAGAGGAGAGAAGATGTAGCCTCTGGGGCAACGTAGAGGCACCAGTAAAAAGTCCTCAGTGCTTCCAGAGGAGAGAAGATGTAGCCTCTGGGGCAATGTAGAGGCACCAGTAAAAAGTCCTCAGTGCTCCCGGGGGAGAGAAGATGTAGCCCCTGGGGCAATGTAGAGGCACGAGTTAAAAACCTTCTCGCCAACGAGCGAGTTCAGGCGAGTTAAAGACCTTCTCGCCGATGAGCGAGTTCAGGCGAGTTAAAGACCTTCTCGCCGTCGAGCGAGTTCAGGCAAGATAAAATCCTTCTCGTCTCGAACGAGTTCAGGTACGGTGTGGAGGGTGGAAGAAGTTTAAAGGATAGCTAAGGTAGGTTCGAAGAGAACACTTAGCTATCCAGTTCACTGCCCTGAAAGTCAGGGAAGATAGAAAGGATCGACCTCCCAGCAATTCCGTTCAGGATCACCCAAAGGCGATCTCCTGGATGCTTAGCTTCAAAAAGGAAGAGGAAAACGTCCACTGACGCTGGCAGTCCCAGGTGTGCGCACATAATCTGGAACGCCCTTACGAACGCCCAGCTGTTAGGGTGAAGCTGGGCAGGGGCGATGTCGAGCTCAGTTAGCAGTTCTCGCTCGAAACGAGTAAAGGGAAGTCGGAGCTTCACCTTCTTGAAAAGCGTTGCGTAGAGAAAGCAGAATGACTCGCCGTTGCTCGCTTTGTCGTCAGCGCAGATTGGCTCATCAGGGTGGCAAGGAAGCACGACCATTTTGCTGTCGTGCTCCTTGTGAAACGAAAGATCCGACTGGTCCCCTTTCCTTAGTCGGAGCATCGCCAGCACAGAGTTTATTGAAGAAGTTTCTTTCAGCAGAGCCGAGCTGGCCCAGGGGTAAAGCTTCTTATAGTCTGAAGTAGGGATGGAGGCTCCTCCGGCGACCGGTGGAGTAGCCTGAGCAAGGTCGGGGCGAGAGGTTGCAGGCCTCTCAGCCTGGGAAGAGGGAGCATCAGGTGCTCGCGATGGGTTATGCGCTTGTGATGGAGGGTTTCGTGACGAAGGGGGAGGATTCGCGGTGATCTTTGTACGAACCATCGCGGGAACTGCAAAGGAAAAAGGAAAAGAGAGGTGAGCGAAGGTTGCAGAGGTTGATTTCATTATGAATGAAGGATGAAAAACGAACGAACGAAAGTTCGTTGTGATGGAAGAAATGGAAGGCGAAGCCCTAAGTTGCGAAAAGGGGGAAGAAGAAGAAACAACCCACAGCGTATGCACCAGACAGTTAATGGATGATGCGAATCGATTAAAATGCAGCAAAAATCAACAGAGGAAGTAAAAGAGGTACCTTTCGATGATCGGTTAAACGCTGAAGGGAGTTGGGGATTGAGAGGGTTGAAGAGCGTCGTGGGTTTGCAGAGGAAACTCAGAGCGTTTGAGAAGGCAAAGAGATGATGGAACAGTAGAAATGAAATGGGTTTAAGGGTTTTTCAAACGGTTTTTTGGAAGCGTAAACGACAGCTAAAGATGACCGTTGATGAAGCCACGTGTCGAGCGATTGGAAAGGTTTTGGTGGAGCGTCAGGGAAGCAGAAAGTACGAGCGTTTGGAATTCTGCGCCAGCGCCACGTAGATCGGTAGTGACGTGACTCCATTAGTCTTTTCGCTGGACAAGTCTTCGCTTAAGACTGGGGGGCTTGTGTACCGCCCTGGTAGTCGGAAGTGATGAAGTGGCAGCAAGCTATTATGAAGGCGTGTTGAGCGGAGCCCATGGCTGGCAGAAGGGAAGGAAGTCGGGGGGCTCGAGCGGTCGTCAGGTATTAAGTTGGCGTGCTCCGATCTCTGTCGTACCTAAACCGGCGATCACCAAGTTTGAGATGAAGTCGCCGGATGCGAACCCAGGCGACCTGATGGTTAGAGATTGCCGAGAGAAGGACATCGCCGAAGGATCAGGGAAGCTTGTTCTAGGCCCTCGAAGCAAAGGATAAAGTTGTCAGATAGTCATTTCCTAGCTAACCAGAGGATGAGGTCGGGAGACAGCTTACTTGAACATACACGGTGAAGCAGGTAGAGCAGATCATGAAGGCGGCCGGCGAGACCACAGGGAAGGTGTATATGAAGGCACCCGAACTCGCCACTCAGAAGAGATCACGCTCCAAGGCAGCTTTGCACTCCATGCGTAAGTCACTTAGCCAAAAGCCTGAAGAGTAAGAAGTGGCGCCCAAGTCAAGGATGCTCCAAATGATGACACGTGTACAGCTGGATGCGAGCCACGTGTCCAGATGTGTAACTGTCAGGAGAGAGAAAGTGCCCAGGTATATAAGAGTTTCCAACGAACTTTGAGGTACGCACGTTCAGATAACTTCTTTACGCTTGCGAGTTTTGAGTACACTGAGAGAGAACTTTGCACGGTTCCTTAGAGTTCTTGAGCTTTCTCTTAGTAATTGGTGGTTCAGTCGCTGACTTGGGCGTCGGAGCGTGATCGGCCGCAGCGGCGCCGTTCTGTCTTTTGCAGGTTCTTGAGGTGGATCGCGGTGAAGGACGGAGGCTAACACGGCGCAGAAGTCGATCCAGGTCTGACGAGGCAAGGCTCCAGCGTTTTGGTCAACAGGCAGGATCATATAGAAAGAACATTTCTTGCAATCGCATGAATATTTATATTCTAATTAAGTTTTTTTTATCAGTAAATATATTTCTATAATGGAATCTTTACAATATTTAATATTTAATGCAGGAAGCTGTGAAAGTTCTTGAGTACTCACTAAATACAATCACAGGAGGAACTGATGCAATTGCAACTATACATGTTGTAATTCGTAAAGAGAATGCACACTCATCTGGAAACATTTTTTATCCCACATTTAGGTATTGTTAATCAAACTTTGATTGTTTAGTATATCATTTTCTTGCTAACTTCTCACATGCATATCTAATATTTCAAATTTTTTCTTTTTATAGTGGGATTGGAAAAGGAGTAGATGTTGTTTCCAGTGTAGAAGCTTATCTTACTGCACTAAACAAAATGCTTGATTTCAAGGAATGATTGTATCTGTTAGTATTCTAGCATCTGAACGTAGAAGTTCAGACTTCATGTTAAAAATTCAATTAGCTATTTGTAATTTCTTAGTTTAGTTTAAAATGGAATAGAGTATTCCATAAAGTACTTTGTTAAGTCGACATAATAAGGGATAAGTATGCCAAAACCAGACTAAATAAATGTCTCTTTGAAATATTTGAATTACAAATGTTAATTAATTTTTTAAAGATAACTTTCTATTGGGTTAAATGTAAAACCATTGATTTAATCAATTTTTTTTTTTAATTTTCTAGTTGTGGTGAAAATCAAGCCCTTGTATTTTTTATTTTCAATTTATACATTATATTTGTTTTAAGGCTCTTATATCCTTAAACACAAATAGTTCTTTTAAATTTTATTTTAGGATTTCAACTTGAAAATCCTTCTTCTCTATGTTAAGATTTATTTATTTTGATCGGTAACAAAAATATATATTGAGTATATGAGCACTTGTGGTGTTAACCTTTATACAGAGTAAAATCTATAAAAAATACTTATACTAAAAGGATTCTGGGTCTAGCCAAACTTAAAGACCCTATACTTCTAAGATACAAATTGATCCCAAATACAAACAATTTGTCTCCCAAAACACAAATCACGATATTGTTATTGATTTCTCTCGACAAGTGTACTGAGTCAACTAAAGTATAATGATTTGAAGTACGAGTGTTGAGCTCACAAGAATCAATTTCAATTAAAATTTTATATTACAAACTAATTATATAAAAATGGGTAATGATTTTGTTCATAATAAATTGAAATGTTGATCAATCGGCTTAAAATTTTAATCGGAGAAGGGAATGATTTACGAGGGAGAAGACTTTAGTGGATGAAATCATACAGAAGATTGAGGATATCAAAATACAATCATAAAAAGGACAAATGGAAGTGGATAGGGGACAAGGAAGGCATATATACACCTAAATAAGCATATGCAACGCAAAACAACCTGGTGGGGGAAGATGTAGACATTTACACAACTTTATGAAAGATTAAAGCATTACCCTAAGCTTTATTCTTTTGTTGGAGACTTTTACAAACAAGTACCTACTTTGAATAATTTAGTATATAGAGGTAGTCCTTTTCATACATGTGTCATGTGTGACAATTTACTTGAATATGTCACCCACTTGTTTCTTACACGTTGGGTTGCTAGCCAAATATGAAATTTATGTGATAATTAGTTAGGAATTACATCGATGCATAAGAGAAAATGTTTTTTTTTTTATCAGCAAAGAATGGAATTAAAATTAGAGGAGATACAAAGGGGTATCTCAACCCTTTTACATAAAACACCCTCATAGAAACAAGAGGTTGAGCTGTTTGCAATAAAACGCTGCAAACGCTAGCACTAAAGCAACACCGTACCTCTAATAACACTAGGAAAGCAAGAACACACAGAATCAACAACGTCAACAATCATCTCACACTACATAGCCTAACAATAGAAAACATAGGCCAAAGCTGCATAAGTCGGAGATTTGTGTTTTTTGAGTAATGTCCACCAGCCAATCTCTTGTTTTTGCTATTCATCTGTATTGACTCGCCAGTATAGAATTGTGGCCAAAAGTGGCTTCCCAGTGTTGGCAATGGCAACCTATTCAAGTGGTATTGATCCAGTCGGTCATCGGTAGTCGATGATGTCAGCAGAAGGCAACCACGTGGACCACTCGCAGGGTGACACGTGGACCAGGTGACAGATAGATCAGGGTGAACGTGATCGGTTGTCAATAAACAAGTGACCACCGACAGATCAGGCGGCAGAGAAGTCAGGGGACAGATCACCCAGAACGGTGATCGGTGGTCAGTAACCAAGTGGCCACCAACAGACCAGTTCCCAGATGAACGCCTGGGGGCAGAACGCGAGAAGCAATAGAGCACTGATCAGTCATCGGGGTCTCGTGTTACACGCAGTTAAACTGGGACTAAGGTTCCCAGCGAGAGCGTTACGCATGGACCTCGCATGAGCACATCTCAGGGAATCGTGCACGAGAGTGGCCTGAGGGAGCTAGTAAACCGGTCAGTGATTGGTGACTCCCTCAACCCATTACGTGCGTGGCACTGTGGAGTGTAAGCCGTTTACGTAGAGAGCAACGCTTGGTGAGTGTGCCTAGATGATGTGATTCCAATAGCCACATAGAACAAGATTCTTGACACTTTGAGGAATCACCTTGAGCTGGAAAATGTAGAGGCACTTTCTTAGAAGTTGGATCATGGTTCTAAGATCAAGAACTCACCAAAACAAGTACCAAATCCCAAACTCATTTGGATGAACCAAATATTGTCAAATTGAATCAACAAAGGAGAAGGAAAAGAATAAACCGAACAGAATTGAACTTAAAACAAAAGAACCGAACAGAATTTAAAAACTAAACAGAATAAAGGTGCTGGAAAATTATAGGAACCGAAACAAAAACAACTCAAAACTCAAGGCAACAAGAACAAATTGAAGAAGAAGAAAGGAAGGAGAAGAGAATGCTCATGAAGATGGAGGAATGGTTGGATGATCACGCCACTAGAAGAATGGATGCTCCTAGATGAGTGTGGAAGCCGCCACTTGAGGAAACCATGGTCCTTCAAGATAAGACTAGAGAAGAAGCTCAAAGCTCTCCAAATGCTCACTCCAATTTTGAGTATAGTTTCTTTAGATAAAATTCAAATCTGAATTTTACAAAGGAAGCACCTCTATTTATAGCCTAAGGTGCTGAAAAATAGGTGGGAAATTTCAAATAAACTCATTTGAAATTCCCACCAAAAACAAGTCACATGGGAGGTGTGACCTTTTTTCTACTATGACACCTCCCAAAAACTACACCTACACCTATCTACTAATACACCCCCCTAAAGGTCCTATTTAAAACCTAAAAGATGCTATAACAAAAGAGGTTTCTAAGGTTTCCCTCTAAGCACCTTCAACTAAAGACACTACAAAAAGAGAAAATAAATGTCCTCTTGCTCCCAAGGCTTTGAACATGCTTCTTGTAATCCTTTGAGGTGGACTTTGACCTCCATGGGCATCCTCCATTTGTGCCTCCACCTCTTCTTGAGCTTGATGAGTGGCCTCCATGTTCTCTTGGGCTTGATCTCCATCATACTCCCCGAGTTGGAGAGAATTCGACCACGAATTCTGGAGACCTACAGAAAAAGGAGTTAGATCGCTGACATTAAAAGTATGACTACCTAAGAATGTATCAGGCATATCTAACTCATAAGCATTGTCATTAATCCTCTTGAGGACTTGGAAAGGTCCATCCCCTCGAGGCATTAGTTTGGACTTCCTTTGAGTAGGAAAACGATCCTTCCTCAAGTGAAGCCAAACCCAATCGCCCTCATCAAACAACAATGCTTTTCTCCTCTTATTGGCAAGTTCAGCATACTTGCCAACCTTCTTCTCAATTCTCTTCTTGATGTCTTTATGCAAAGTTTTCACAAAAGAAGCCTTTTCATCCCCATCTTTGCACAAGACATCGTCAAGAAGGGGAATAGGAAGAAGATCAAGAGGTGTTAGGGGATTAAACCCATAGACCACCTCAAAAGGAGAATGGGAGGTGGTAGAATTTACTACTCGGTTATATGCAAACTCAACATGGGGTAGTAAATTCTCCCACACTCTAGGATTCCCCGAAATAAAGCATCTCAATAGTTGTCCCAAAGTTCTATTTACCACCTCGGTTTGACCATCGGTTTGTGGGTGGCAAGTGGTAGAAAATAAAAGCTTAGTTCCAAGCTTGCCCCACAAGGTCTTCCAAAAGTGACTCAAGAACTTAGGATCTCTATCGGACACTATAGACCTAGGAATCCCATGCAAACGAACCACTTCTTGGAAGAAGAGGTTTGCAATGTGGCATGCATCATCCACTTTGTGGCAAGGAATAAAGTGAGCCATTTTTGAAAAACGATCCACTACCACAAAAATGGAGTCCTTTCCCTTTGATGTCTTGGGTAAGCCTAAGATGAAATCCATAGATATATCTACCCAAGGCATTGAAGGGATAGGAAGAGGAGTATAAAGACCATGGGGATGCATTTTAGATTTAGCTTTGCGGCAAGCTATGCATTTATCACACAAACTATGAACATGTTTATGCATATGAGGCCAAAAGAAATGTTCATGCAACACATCCAAAGTTTTAGCAACCCCAAAATGTCCCATTAAGCCCCCCTCATGAGCTTCTCTAACAAGAGATAATCTAATAGAGCATTGGGGAACACAAAGACGTTTTCCTTTAAAAAGAAAGCCATCTTGAATAAAAAAATCTTTGTGTCCTCCCTTAAGACACTCTTGATAGAGGAGAGAAAAATCAAGGTCATCATGATAAAGTTCCTTAATGTGATCAAAACCAAGATATTGAGAGGTTAAAAGATTTAGCAAGGTGTATCTTCTAGAAAGAGCATCCGCCACAATATTTATTTTGCCTTGCTTGTGTTTGATCACATAAGGAAATTGCTCAATGAATTCCACCCACTTAGCATGCCTCTTGTTAAGTTTGTTTTGGCTTTTCAAATATTTAAGAGATTCATGATCACTATGTATCACAAACTCTTTGGGAAAAAGATAGTGTTGCCAAGTAAACAAAGCCCTAACAAGTGCATATAATTCCTTATCATAGGTGGAATAGTTGAGATGACTTCCCTTTAATTTCTCACTAAAATAGGCTATGGGGTGGCCCTCTTGAAGGAGAACAGCCCCAATACCTATGCTTGAAGCATCACACTCAATCTCAAATGTCTTAGTGAAATTAGGAAGGGCCAAGATGGGAGCATTAGTCAATTTTTCTTTCAAAGTATCAAAAGCATTTTGTTGTGCTTCTCCCCAATGAAAGACCACATCCTTTTTCACTATGTCATTGAGTGGTGCGGCAATGGTACCAAAGTTTGGGACAAATCTTCTATAGAAAGAAGCAAGCCCATGAAAACTTCGGACCTCATTCAAAGATTTCGGTGTAGGCCAATTTTGAATGGCCACCACCTTGGTTTTGTCCACATGGACCCCTTTACAACTCACAACAAACCCTAGGAATTCTATATGATCAAGAGCAAACATACATTTAGCAAGGTTAGCATACAAATGTTCCTTCCTAAGGGTTTCCAAAACTTGCCTAACATGCAATCTATGGTCATTCAAAGATAAGCTATAAATGAGAATGTCATCAAAGTAAACCACAACAAACTTACCAATGAAAGGTCTAAGAACATGATGCATGAGGCGCATGAAGGTACTTGGTGCATTAGTTAAACCAAAAGGCATAACTAACCACTCATATAAACCAAAGTTGGTCTTAAAAGCCGTCTTCCATTCATCACCCGGTTTGATACGGATTTGATTGTAGCCGCTTTTAAGATCAATCTTTGAAAAGATTTTTGAACCATGTAATTCATCCAACAAATCATCTAGTCTAGGTATGGGATGCCTATACTTAATGGTTATGTTATTTATGGCCCTACAATCCGAACACATTCGCCATGTGCCATCCTTTTTTGGCACTAAGATGATAGGCATAGCACAAGGACTCATGCTATCTTGCACCCACCCTTTTTCAATCAAAGCCTCAACTTGTTGGCGAATTTCCTTGGTTTCACTTGGATTGGTCCTATATGCGGGACGATTTGGTAAAGAAGAGCCCGGTATCAAATCAATTTGGTGCTCAATCCCTCTCAAAGGTGGAAGTCCATTTGGAGGATCTTGAAACACATCTTTGAACTCTTCTACCAAATTTTCCAAGCAATGAGGACTATCAACAAGTGTTTCTATGCTAAGAGTTCTAGGGATGGCTAAAAAAAGAGGATGATGAGCCACTATTTCCCTTTCAATGTCACGCCTAGACACAAGGAGTGTAGGCTTAGAACTCTTATCTTTTTTATCTTTTTTATCTTTTTCACTCTCCCTCTTTTTCTTCATGATAACTTGGTCCTCATGGACTTCTCTTGGAGAGAGAGATTTTAAAGTAACCTTGTGACCATGGAATTCAAAAGATAATTTGTTGGTAAAGCCATCATGTAAAACTTTTCTATCAAATTGCCAAGGCCTTCCCAAAAGAACATGAGTGGCTTCCATGGGCACAACATCACATAATACCTCATCTTTGTATTTTCCAATGGAGAAATGGATGAGGACTTGTTTATTAACAATTATTTCTCCTACTTCACTAAGCCATTGTAATTTGTAGGGCTTTGTATGAGAGATAGTAGGCAATCCAAGCTTATCTACTACTCTTGTACTAGCCACATTTGCACAACTACCCCCATCCACTATCAAGGAACAAATGTTGTTTTGAATAAGACATCTTGTATGGAAAATATTTTCCCTTTGACTTTCATCAAAAGGTTGTGAAACTTGTCCAAGAAGTCTTCTCACAACTAACAAGTCCCCTTCAAGTGGACATTCACTCTCTTCCTCACTAGATGCATGAGAATGCAATGAATGCTTTGAAGAATCCGAATCATGCTCACTAACTACAATGCCCTCATGCATGTACATACTTCGTTTTGAAGGACAATTTGCAGCAATATGACCATAACCCATACATTTAAAGCATTTAGTGTTAGATGTTCTAGTGGGAGACTTAGGTCTAGATGTTGATGGCTTAGATTCCTTGGGTTTGAAAGAAGAATCTTTGGAAGGATGTTTTGAAAAAGAAGTTTTGTTTCTCCAAGACTTGGAGTAGTATCCATTATTGGAAGCATTTTTAAAAGAGTTTTTCTTAGCAAGTTGGGCTTCCACCTTCATTGCAAGATGAACTAAAGAGCCCAATGATGAATACTCTTGTAACTCAACAATGTCTTGGATATCCTTCCTAAGACCACTCACAAACCTAGCAACCATGGCTTCTTCACTTTCTTCTAATTCAATTTTAAGCACAAGCGTCTCAAGCTCCTTATAATATTCATCCACATTTAGCGTGCCTTGTTGAAACCGTTGGAGTCTCAACATGAGGTCTTTCCTAAAATGTGGGGGCACAAACCTAGCGCGCATATGATCCTTTAAAGAGTTCCAAGAGTCCACGGGAGGACCCTTGTGATAGATAATGTCCTTTACAATCCCATGCCACCATTTCATGGCATAATCACTAAACTCTAGGGTGGCTAGCTTGAGCTTATGCTCATCTTGGATCTCATGGATCTCAAAAATTTGTTCACACTTAGCCTCCCAATCTAAATACACATTTGGATCACTAGAACCATTAAAGCAAGGTAGTTTGACCGAAGGAAGCTTGGACTTTGCATCATGGTAGAAGCCATTGCCGTAGTGAATTCTTTCCCCTTGGTGATGATGTCTTTGTCCATGGACTTGGGGTGGAGGTCTCCTTCTCCTATGCTCATCTTCACGGCCAACATCATTTGAAGAAGCTCTTGAAGATGGTCTATGAGAATGATGTCCATCATGGATAGAAGGAGATGGTCTAGTTTGTTGGACCTCCATCTTTTGCAATTTCTCCTCCAACCTTCTAATTGTTCTTTGAGCTTCATGTAATTCACCAAGAATTGAAGCTTTGGAAGGAGAATTCTGCTTGTAGGAAGCATCACTTGAAGATCCAGCCATTTGTAATTAAAAAACAGCAAACACACAAAACAGCAAACAAGTTAAAAATTAGCAAAAACAGTGAGCTTTGCACTTGAAACTGCCGAAGTGAATTTAAGGCTGAAAAAGATATCACTCTCAAAGAAATAATGTTCTTGCTCCAATCTGATCTTGAGGCCTTGGAATCCTCAAATGAAATATGTCAAAGCAAGCACACCAATCTTAAGAGCAAACCACCACAAAACCAAAGAAACAATAAAGACAAACAAGAAAAGGTATAAGCAAGGAAAGGTAATTGCAAAAGGAATACTATATGTAAGACAAACTCAAAGAGTAAGAATGAAAGACAATCAAGAAAATAAAGAACTCAGTGAGAAAAGTAGGCACACAAAAGAATACCTAAGGAAAAGCACTAGAGTAGATGAAGAAAACAAAAAATTTAGCTACTGGAATTTTTTTTTTTTTTTTTTTATGCAAACTGTTTTTGATATTCACTGATTTAACTGGAACGTTGTAGAGCGAACTGGATTATGAAATTTATACCACAGAAACTTCAAGATGTTAACTCAATAATGGCACTGGAATCAATTAAAAACAGTAAGCCAATTGAGAGAAATAAATTTTTTAAAATCACTGCCAGATTACCGTATTTTTTTCGGCAGGAATGTACACTTTTTTTATTTTATTTATCATTTTTTGTGTACTTCATATTTTTGAATGATTCTTTTTTCTATTCTTTTCTAACACTTTGAATATCTCAAATCCAGAATTTCAGAATTTTACAGTACGTAAATCAGTTGCAATAAGGAAAAACAGTAAGCACTCTTTTCAGAAATGAGGAATCCTAATAGGAATAAAAAACAGAATGATGAACTAGCAAAGACATAATAGAAAATGATGTATTGGAACTTGTATAGGTCTAGAATACAAGTATGAACTCAATTCTAAAAAGAAAATGCACAAAGGATCAACATCAATTCAGAAAAATTATATGACACCAAAGCAAGAAACAATCAAAACAATAAAAGTACTACTAGAAGTAATGACATATATGGAATAACATGACTAAGACAAAACTTGACATGATTCAAAAATTAAAAGACACATCACAAATTGTAACAAGTGAAAGGAAGCTTAAGGTATACTCTAGGAAGGATAATGCCATTCCAAAAGAGCAACCATACTCATAAGAATTATGAGTGCCATAAACCTTTCCACAAACACTTGGTGTAAAGAAAAAACAGCAAGAATACTCAATTAAAATTCTAAAACAGAAACTTAAATTGCAAGAAATTAAAGAGCTCTTGAAATAAAGTGCACACAACTCAACAATTAAACAAGAATGAACCTAAGACTCATGATACCACATGATGAGATTCCAATAGCCACATAGAACAAGATTCTTGACACTTTGAGGAATCACCTTGAGCTGGAAAATGTAGAGGCACTTTCTTAGAAGTTGGATCATGGTTCTAAGATCAAGAACTCACCAAAACAAGTACCAAATCCCAAACTCATTTGGATGAACCAAATATTGTCAAATTGAATCAACAAAGGAGAAGGAAAAGAATAAACCGAACAGAATTGAACTTAAAACAAAAGAACCGAACAGAATTTAAAAACTAAACAGAATAAAGGTGCTGGAAAATTATAGGAACCGAAACAAAAACAACTCAAAACTCAAGGCAACAAGAACAAATTGAAGAAGAAGAAAGGAAGGAGAAGAGAATGCTCATGAAGATGGAGGAATGGTTGGATGATCACGCCACTAGAAGAATGGATGCTCCTAGATGAGTGTGGAAGCCGCCACTTGAGGAAACCATGGTCCTTCAAGATAAGACTAGAGAAGAAGCTCAAAGCTCTCCAAATGCTCACTCCAATTTTGAGTATAGTTTCTTTAGATAAAATTCAAATCTGAATTTTACAAAGGAAGCACCTCTATTTATAGCCTAAGGTGCTGAAAAATAGGTGGGAAATTTCAAATAAACTCATTTGAAATTCCCACCAAAAACAAGTCACATGGGAGGTGTGACCTTTTTTCTACTATGACACCTCCCAAAAACTACACCTACACCTATCTACTAATACACCCCCCTAAAGGTCCTATTTAAAACCTAAAAGATGCTATAACAAAAGAGGTTTCTAAGGTTTCCCTCTAAGCACCTTCAACTAAAGACACTACAAAAAGAGAAAATAAATGTCCTCTTGCTCCCAAGGCTTTGAACATGCTTCTTGTAATCCTTTGAGGTGGACTTTGACCTCCATGGGCATCCTCCATTTGTGCCTCCACCTCTTCTTGAGCTTGATGAGTGGCCTCCATGTTCTCTTGGGCTTGATCTCCATCACTAGACCAGCCACACCTGGCGTTCTCCTGAGAGTATGCGATTTACCAAGATGGAAGAAATATGCTAAGTTACTCCGCAAGGGAATGACTTAGGCGCACAAAGAGAAGTGCTAGAGCCCTTCAAGTGGTGCCACGTGTATGGTTAGATGTGAGTTGCATGCCTCCTTGTGTCATCATCTGAGAAGGGCGCGGTCCAGATAAAGGTGCACTCCGTACCGCTAAAGGTACAGACAAGCGCAGTCAAGCACAGAGACACGCAGACACGCATAGACACTCACACTCTACTGATTCTGGAGGTACGTTGTCGCAGAAAAGCATAACAGGGTTCTGACACATGCCAGAGGGGCATAACAGAATTCTGTTAGGCCCAGAAACAGAGAGAGGCATAAAGGGGAATCAGGGTGAGATTTAGAGAAAAAAGAGAAAAGAGAGAGCAAGAGTTTTCACACACACTACTAGTTTTTCTCATTAGTGGTTCTGTGATCTAACTTGATCGTCGGAGTGCAAACGGCCGCTAGAGGCGCCGTCTGTGTGTTTTGCAGGTCGCGTTTGGAGATCCTAGAGAAGGTTCTGAGGGTGATTTTGCAGATAACACAGTCGCATAGACGGGGCAGAGAGTGCTACGAAGCAATCCCTCCACGCTCGAGTTGTCGGTAGGATCATTTGGCGCCCACCGTGGGGCCTGAGTGAATCGTGGTCCCATATGCACCACAGTTTTTGAAGCTTACCAAAGTTTTGCCAAGTTTTTTGCTGGGAAAGATGCCAAGAAACAGACAACCATCACCTGCGCCATCTGCTGACGAGGGAGCTGTGACAATGGCGCAGGTCCTGGAGATGGTGCGCACGCTGCAGGACAACGTCGCAGCGTCAAGAGCTGAACAAGAGAGGATGCAGATGGAGTTGGCTGCATCGCAGAGTAGGAACGACGAGCTGAATCGCGTCAATGAAGAGCTGAGGAGGACGATGCAGACACAGAAGGAACGTGCGGTTGAAGAAAGGTTGTCGAGGCCACCGTCGCCTCCAAGAGCGTTTCCCATGCCATTCTCCCCTGAAGTCATGGGAACCATGGTGCCTCCCAACCTGGTGGGAGTGAAGGCGTCGTTCACAGGGGTAGAAGATCCGGAGGCGCATCTGACGGCGTTCCACACCCAGATGATGTTGTCTGGGGGCTCAGACGCTGTGTACTGCAAAATGTTCATGAGCACGCTAAGCGGAATTGCCATGGAATGGTTCGTGAGCCTACTAGAAGGACATATCACGTCCTTCCCTCAGTTTTCAAAGCTTTTCACTGAGCAGTACATCGTTAACAAAGCACCCGCAGTGGTGTCATACGATTTGTTCGATGTACGACAGTACCAAGGCGAGTCGCTGAAGGACTACCTCAACCGCTTTGGAGCACAAGTGGTTAGACTGCCCAGCAAGGATGAGGATATGCTGGTGCATGCGTTTAAAAAGGGAGTGCTGCCTGGTCCCTTCAGTGAGTCTCTCATCAGGAGCCATCCCAGCACCTTTGCAGAGATCCGACGACGCGCGGTGGCGCACATAGTGGCAGAAACAGAGGTTTCTGAGAAAAGAGGAAGTGCTGCACCACCAAGACCGCGTGGAGGGCAAGGGAAGCCGCAGCAGCAAGCAAGGGTGCATGAGGCCAAGGAGGGAAAGAAGGTGCAGGGAAAACCTCGTCCCTATCCACCAGGCAAGGACCAGGGCAGGGGGCGTGCAAGGGAGAATAATGCACCCCCAAGATACAATTTCATGGTGGGATTGGCGGATCTCATTGCCCTTCCTGCTGTAGCAGCGAGACTACGAGTACCGGAGAAGACAGATAAGGTACTTGGAAGGAAGAAGAATGAGTGGTGTGAGTTTCACCAGGCCTTTGGCCACACACTCCACTCCTGTTTGGCGTTGGGACACCAACTGGCAGAGTTGGTGAAATCCGGATTCCTGGCAGATTACCTGCGCGAGCCGCAGGGTGATCGCGCGTCGGGATCCCAGGCTAGAGAACAGCAGCATGAAGTCCCTATGCACGGGGAAGTGCAAACAATCGCGGGAGGCTTCTCTGGTGGGGGATGCACCGCGTCACAGAGAAGGAGGTACGCTCGATCGGTTATGGCGGTAGACTCGGTAGACGAGAGCCATTACCCTGAAGTAGATATTGTCTTCAGGAAAGCTGACCTACGGGACGTTGTCCCGCACGATAACGACCCTGTGGTCATTTCCCTCATCACGGCAGGAAGAAGAGTGCACAGAGTGCTCGTAGATCAAGGAAGCTCGGCAGACGTCATGTTCTGGCCGACGTTTAACAAGTTGCAGTTGTCCCCTGATCAACTAAGGCCGTATACCGGGTGTCTTTACGGCTTTGCAGGGGATCAGGTAGAGGTGCGGGGGTACATTGAGTTGAGGACAACGTTCACTGATGGAATGACAGCCCGCACTGAAAGGATAAAGTACTTGGTGGTGAATGCCCCTTCTGCGTACAACATTTTGTTGGGGAGGCCAACACTCAATAGGTTGGGCGCAATACCATCAACGAGGCACATGAAGCTGAAGCTGCCGTCGATGGAGGGGACCGTAATAACCATCAAGTCGGATCAGGCTGAGGCTAGACGCTGTTATGAGAACAGCCTCAAGCAGAAGAGAAGCGTATATCACGTCACCACGACACCTTCACCTGGTGTGCGCGAAGAGCGATCGGTGGTTAGGGGAACGCAGGGCGCTCGGAGGATGGAGAACGCTACGATGGGGGGCTCCAGGTAGCTCAGGTTGAAGAAGAAGAGGAAGGCGCGATCACTCCTCGCGAGTCAGGGATCGCGAGGGCGGTCATCGCCAGTGAGAGAAGGCCCCACCCAGCTGAAGGATGGGTTGAAGTGGACATAAGGGGGAAAAAGTTCAAGTTGGGAGGATCTCTCGTTGAAGAAGAGTGAAAGCTGATTGTCGGTGTTATCGAGAAGCACATGGGTGCCTTTGCATGGTCAACGTCCGACATGCCAGGAATCGACCCCGATTTCCTTTGCCATCGTCTGTCAATGGATCCTAAGGTTCGACCTGTGCGACAGAGGCGAAGGAAATTCAACGAGGAAAAGAGGAAGGTGATCCGCGACGAAGCGCAAAAGCTCCTTGCTGCAGGGCACATCAGGGAGATCCAGTACCCAGAGTGGCTAGCGAACGTGGTGCTGGTGCAGAAGTCAAATGGCAAATGGAGGATGTGTGTGGACTTCACTGACCTCAACAAGGCATGCCCCAAAGACTCTTACCCCTTACCCAGTATAGATGCTCTGGTGGATAGTGCGTCAGGGGGGAAGCTGCTCAGCTTCTTGGATGCGTTTTCAGGATACAACCAGATCAAAATGCACCCGATGGATGAATGCAAGACCGCGTTCATGACTGAACGGTCTTGCTATTGCTACAAGGTCATGCCATTCGGGCTGAAGAACGCGGGGGCTACCTACCAGCGACTCATGGATAGGGTGCTCTCGCCCATGCTGGGAAGGAACGTACATGCATATGTAGATGACATGGTGGTCACGTCCCAAGAGAAGAAGCACCACGCAGTCGATCTGGAGGAACTATTCACCACCATCGCCAAGTACAGGCTGAAGCTCAACCCTGAGAAGTGTATTTTTGGCGTGGAGGCTGAGAAGTTCTTGGGTTTCCTCTTAACAGAGCGGGAATCGAAGCTAACCCAGAGAAGTGCGCAGCGATCGTGGCAATGAGGAGCCCGACGACGGTGAAGGAGGTGCAGCAACTCACCGGTCGCTTGGCAGCCTTATCCCAGTTTATGTCCGCTGGAGGGGAGAAAGGTCCTCTGTACTTCCAGTGTCTTAAACGTAACAGCAGATTCCTTTGGACACAGGAGTGCGAGGAGGCCTTCATCAAGCTGAAAGAGTATCTGGCAAGCCCACCAGTCTTGCGTAAACCTCAGGTAGGCATCCCTCTTCGTCTATACTTCGCTGTGACGGAGAGAGCAGTCAGCTCAGTCCTGGTGCAAGAGCAAGATCAGGCCCAGAGGCCTGTGTACTTCGTGAGTAAGGTGCTGCAAGGCCCTGAAACAAGGTACCAGGCCCTCGAGAAGGCTGCCCTGGCGGTGGTATTTTCAGCAAGAAGACTCAGGCATTACTTCCACAGCTTCACAGTGGTGGTAATGACGGATCTGCCCATCCAAAACGTGCTGAAGAAACCTGACGTAGCAGGAAGGATGGTCAAGTGGGCGGTGGAATTGTCAGAATTTGACATTCAGTACGATCCCCGAGGACCGATCAAGGGGCAGGTGTTCGCGGACTTTGTGGTCGAGCTGTCGTCGATCGCGACACCTGCAGAAGGTTTAGATTTCCGATGGGTGTTATCGGTGGATGGCTCCTCTAATCAGCAGGGGAGCAGCGCTGGAGTTATTTTGGAAGGCCCAAACGGGGTACTGATCGAGCAGTCCCTCCGCTTTGCCTTCAAGGCTAGCAACAATCAGGCAGAGTATGAAGCCCTGATCGCAGGAATGTTGCTAGCAAGAGAAATGGGAGCAAGAAACCTGCTGGCTAAAAGCGACTCTTTGCTAGTCACCGGGCAGGTTACAGGGGAGTTCTAGGCAAAAGATCCCCAGATGGCAGCCTACCTGGAATATGTGCAGCTCCTGAAGACGTGCTTCACCGATTTTGAATTGGTGCACGTGCCAAGAGAGCAAAATGCCAGAGCAGACCTGCTTGCCAAGCTGGCCAGCTCAGGCAAGGGGGGGAACCAGAGGACCGTCATTCAGGAGACCTTGAAGGTACCGCGAGCGTTCTTGTCAGACAACCAGGTACTTCATGTGTACAAATCAATGGAGCGTCCGACGATCGGTCATCGGTCGTTGACTCAAGAAACGTTGAAAGCGCCGAGGGTGAGAGCGCGACCGTCGAAGATCGATGAGTCGATGGAGGTCTGCGCGGTGAAGGAACCCGACACGTGGATAACACCGTACCAGTTGTACTTAGAAGATGGTGTACTCCCACTTGACGTGGCAGAGGCAAAAAGGATAAAGAGGAGCTCGAGTAAGTTTACTCTAATTGATGGAAACCTCTTTAGATTTGGATTTTCTCACCCTGTGCAGATCTGCGTGCACGGCGAGCAGTGCACCAGACTCATGTCTGAGTTGCACGAGGGGGTGTGCGGAAGCCATGTAGGTGGTCGCGCTTTGGCAAGTAGGATACTCCGCGCGGGGTACTACTGGCCAAAGCTGAAGGAAGACTGCGTGAGGTTTGCTCAGCATTGCAAACAGTGTCAACTTCACGCAGACTGGCACAAGGCACCTCCTGAGGAGTTGAGGTCCATCCATAGCCCGTGGCCATTTCACACATGGGGGATCGACATCCTAGGACCTTTCCCCCTGGCGATAAGGAAGATGAAGTTTCTCATCGTGGCCATCGAGTACTTCACCAAGTGGGTGGAGGCAGAACCAGTCGCACACATCATCGCACAGAAAGTCGAGCACTTTGTATGGAAGAACATCGTCTGTAGCTTCGGAGTACCCAAGAGGTTGGTCTCCGACAATGGCACCCAGTTCACGAGTCATCAGCTGAGGAAGATGTGTGAGGAGTTAAAGATACAGCAGGTTTTCGCTTCAGTGGAACACCCACAAACCAATGGGCAGGTGGAGTCGGCCAACCGAGTACTGCTCAGGGGGCTGGACGAAGACTAGACAAGGCTAAAGGAGGCTCGGCAGAGGAGGTCCCCAGAATCGTATGGTCTTAACATACCACCCCACAGTCCAGCACCCATGAGACACCCTTCAGCCTTTTCTACGGGACAGACGCCATGATTCCCGTGGTGATACAGAAGAGCTCCCCCAGATTCTTGAATTTCATTGCTAAAGAGTCCAATGAAGAGCGAAAGGTGAATCTCGACCTACTGGACGAAGTGCGAGAAGAAGCCAGAGTCAGTGCTGAAGCCGTAAAGAGAAGAGTAGAACGGAGGCACAACTCTAAGGTGAGGATCAGGCGCTTCCAAGAAGGTGATCTGGTGATGTGAAAGACGCATCAGAATGAGATGGAGAACAAGTTGTCTCCAAAGTGGACAGGCCCGTACAGAGTGGTTGAGACGTTGGAGAACGGAGCTTATCGGCTAGAAACTCTGGAGGGAGGAGCAATCCCCAGAACGTGGAACGCCACCCACTTAAAATTTTACTTCAGTTAAGTTGTAAAGTAGTTGCGTTTTCGGGCTAAAGATACAGGCTCTGTATATAGTGGAAACAGTTGAACAGACAAGGGGGCACTATTTTCCCTAAGGAGGGTTTTTGACGAGGCCACCCAATGAAAAGATTTCCAGCATATCAAGTGTGCGCAAGTATTAAAGTTAAAATCCTCCTTGCCCCAGGCGCAAGTGCAGGTGATCGGTTAGGCCTTACTCGCCCTAGGCGCGAGTACTGACACTGATCTAAGTCTTCCTCACCCCAGGTGTGAGTGCAGGCGACTAGGGTTTGAAAAGCCAGGGGTGCTAGTAAGACCAAGAGAGGGAAAGGAAATATTTTGACAAATGTCCTTACCCACTTGGCATACACCAATATTGGCCCAGTAAGGCTCTTAGTTTGAAACCCTTCTCACCCCAGGAGTGAGGCAGGGAATGAACGACCCAATCCGCTAAAGGGTGATGACCTTGGGGAAGGTAAGAGGGGTTAGCGAGAAACACTTTTCTTTCCCCAAAACGAGGCATCACCTCGAGCGATCGATGTCAAAGTCCTCTATGCACTTAGCGCTAGAGCGATAGAGAAGCTAAGTGAAGACCGAAGAACGATGACTGATGAGTTGTCAGTGATTGGCTAGTGGTACAAAGCAGCACACAAGAGCTATTAAAGACAAAGCTAAGGAAGTCGTTAGTCGCGATCAAAGTAGAGGCCAAGATCAAAGAGTACAAGATCGCGCTAAACCTAAGCTAGCTAACAGTTAGTCGTGTGCATAAAGAAAGGTGAAGCTCAAGAAAGTACAAGAGAAGAAGCTTATAGCTGAAACGAGTATGTATTCACACCAAGTTTTATACAAATTCCAAGTACAAAAGGTTGTGCAGAAGTATAAATTTACAAAAAAGAGAAGAGCTCAAGGAGGAGGAGTTAGCTTCCCATCTACCACTTCGTGATAAATGCTGAATTGCGAGAGGTCCAAATCTGGGAGAACGCATCGGATCTGCTCGAGCGCCAGCTCGAATCCGTCAGAAAGGGCGTCAGCACCCACGTTCATAAGATCGGCTTTCTCAGCCTCTAGTTTTTGCTTTGAGGCCTCCGCAGCATTTTTCTCGGTGGTAAGGGCAGCAAGGGAAGAGGCAGCTTCTTCCAATTGGCCCTTGGCTTCAGACAGTTTTCCCACCACCTCCTCAAGTTTCTTCTCCCCAGTAGCGGCCGCTTCCTTGGTGGACTCGAGCTCCCCCACTAATTGAGAGTTCAGTTGGCGTAGGGAGGAGGCCTCGACCCGCAGTTGCACCACCTCGCAGTCCAGCGAATTGACGGCTTGCCCCATCAAGATCTCAGTCTTGATGGTCTCTTGGACCTGCACTAGGTACTCCCTCCTAGCTTTTTCCACCATGCCCCGCATCAGATCTACGGACCCTTGGGCAGCTTCGAAGTCACTTTGCAGTGACTCCTTGTCATGCTCAAGCTCATTTACCCTCTTCTCCAGGGCTATTTGCTCGCGGTGCTGGGTGGAAAACTCCAAAGAGAGCACCATCTGCCTAGCCAGGTGCATATCCACCTCATCTCCGCTCCATTCGACGAGCTCTCGGTTGCAGATGAGCTGTCGAACCAAGGTGATGACCCGGCTGAAGTTCTCGTGGCTAGCCCCAGAGACGCTTGGTCGCGAGCTGGACCCGCCACATTCAGCAGTAGCAGCGGAGGTTGGCAGTGGTGGTGGGAGACCCCCCGAATGAGCAGAAGCGCCCCCAGCAGGAGGAGCAGATTGACCAAGAGATTGGCCTGCTGGGGGGGAGATGGTGGTCGAGGAGCTGGAGATGGCTGTTGGCGGGGAGAGGGAAGGCACGTGGGCTCTAGGGCAGGTTGAGTAGAGGGAGGAGGGGGTGAACCTTCCTCTACCTCCACCACCTCGATCTCCCCAGGTTGAAGAGATGAGCCCCCCTTAACCGCTGGCAGTTTCCTCTTGCAGTGCACAAGAGGAGAGCCAGAACTCTCCTCTTCTGTTGCGGGAGCAGGAGCAGCAGCAGCGGCAGATGAAGGAAAGGCCTTCACCAGCTTCCTTCTTTACCTTCCTGGCTCGGGGCCTTCAGCTGGCGCAACCGAGAGAGGAGGGGCTGCAATAGGATCGGTGGTGGAAGAAGAGGAGCCAGTCCCTTTGGCCCCCCGGAGATTGGCAAGCTCCAGCAAAGCTTTCCTCCTATCCTTCCCTGACATGGTATCTACATCGAAAGGAAAAAGAGGAGTTAGATGGCCCAGTTATGCAAGTAAGTCAAAATGTATGCAAGCATGCATGAGAATGTGCAAGTATCCTAAGAGGTGGAAGAAGAAGAGCTACCTATGTATTTTTTCAGAGCGAACACATCGAACTCATGTTTGATGAGGAGTGCAGAGTTGTACTTGGCCCCCAGGAATAGCCCACATAGCTCGCGCTCGTAGGGGGCCATGGCTTCGAGATCCCGGGGTTTCTTGAACTCAACCGCAGGAACCCAGTAGAGGGGGTACCCCTCGAGCAACGTTGGACTTTGTGGGGTGGCAGATATCATGTAGAACCTGCCTTTCCAATCTTTGAAGGATTGCTGATACAGGCCCAAAAGCACCCGTCCAGCAACCCCGTTCAGACTAACCCAGGACCTGTCCCCAGGGTTCTTCGCCTCGAAGAAGAGGAACACATCCACGGAGGCGTTATGCCCGAAGTAGTTGCAGAGAATTTCAAACGCCCGGATGAAAGCCCAGGCATTTGGATGGAGTTAGCAGGGTGCGAAGTTCAACTCCATCATCAGCTCCTTCTCAAAAAAGGTTAAGGGCAGGCGTAGCTTCAACCTTTTGAAGACGGCAGAGTAGATGAAGACGAAGGGCACCCCATTGGTGGCCCTATCATCCGTGCAGATGGGCATCCCTCGAGGAGGAATGCAGATTCGGATGTTAAAATCGTTTTCCCTGTCGATGGCGCAAGAAGGCTCATCGGGGTTGTTGCTCAGCAGGGATGTGAGGTGGCCCTGGGGCAGTAAGGTGGAGGTTTCGGCAAGCAACGCCAGGGGGGCCCAGTCGTAGACCCTGGCGTTGTCGTGGTAGGAGGTTGCAACGGGTGGTGGTGGAGCTGGCGCACTTGCGGAAGGCGGTGCACCAGAAGACGAGGCAATAATGCGAGCGGTTTGTTTCAAGCGAGCCATCGCGAGATAGCTGCAATGGAGGAAAAACGAAAAGTCAGAATGAATGGAAGAAGAGGGAATGATGAATGGTTCGGTGAAAACAGAGAAAGGGAAGGAGAAAGAAATGCCGAGGTGAAAAGAGGAAGAAGGAGAAGCAGAAATCAGAGCAAGAACGCGAAAAACCCTAGCGCGGGTCGAGAGAGGGAAAACAGAGAAGATGAATGCATGATAACGAGAAAGATGAATGCAATCGGTAAAAATAACCTAAGTGGACCAAGGAAGAAGAAAAACCATACCTTTGAATGATCGCAAGAGTCTTGAAGGTAGAAAACTGGAAGAAGGATGGAAGCGTAGAGAGAGAGTTCGCAGAAAGTCTAAGAGTTGATTGAAGAAGATGAAGAAACAGTGAAGGCGCGCGCCTATTTGAAAAAGGGAAGCGCTAGCGACACTCCACGCTGACCGTTGCTGCGTCCACGCGTCGCAAGATTAGGGGAGGAAGTTGTAACGTTAAAGGGGTCGCACGTGAGGTGTCACGAGATGTGGCCCACATGCCACGTGGACCGAGGGCACGACCACTCAGTCTCTTCGCTGAGAACGAGTTCATAGCTCGAGACTAGGGGGCTTGTGATCCGGTCGGTCATCGGTAATCGATGATGTCAGCAGAAGGCAACCACGTGGACCACTCGCAGGGTGACACGTGGACCAGGTGACAGATAGATCAGGGTGAACGTGATCGGTTGTCAGTAAACAAGTGACCACCGACAGATCAGGCGGCAACCACGTGGACCACTCGCAGGGTGACACGTGGACCAGGTGACAGATAGATCAGGGTGAACGTGATCGGTTGTCAGTAAACAAGTGACCACCGACAGATCAGGCGGCAGAGAAGTCAGGGGACAGATCACCCAGAACGGTGATCGGTGGTCAGTAACCAAGTGGCCACCAACAGACCAGTTCCCAGATGAACGCCTGGGGGCAGAACGCGAGAAGCAATAGAGCATTGATCAGTCATCGAGGTCTCGTGTTACACACAGTTAAACTGGGACTAAGGTTCCCAGCGAGAGCGTTACGCATGGACCTCGCATGAGCACATCTCATGGAATCGTGCACGAGAGTGGCCTGAGGGAGCTAGTAAACCGGTCAGTGATTGGTGACTCCCTCAACCCATTACGTGCGTGACACCGTGGAGGGTAAGCCGTTTACGTAGAGAGCAGCGCTTGGTGAGTGTGCCTAGACCAGCCACACCTGGCGTTCTCCTGAGAGTATGCGATTTACCAAGATGGAAGAAATATGCTAAGTTACTCCGCAAGGGAATGACTTAGGCGGACAAAGAGAAGCGCTAGAGCCCTTCAAGTGGTGCCACGTGTATGGTTAGATGTGAGTTGCATGCCTCCATGTGTCATCATCTGAGAAGGGCGCGGTCCAGATAAAGGTGCACTCCGTACCGCTAAAGGTACAGACAAGCGCAGTCAAGCGCAGAGACGCGCGGACACGCACAGACACTCACACTCTACTGATTCTGGAGGTACGTTGTCGCAGAAAAGCATAACAGGGTTCTGACACATGCCAGAGGGGCATAACAGAATTCTGTTAGGCCCAGAAACAGAGAGAGGCATAAAGGGGAATCAGGGTGAGATTCAAAGAAAAAAGAGAAAAGAGAGAGCAAGAGTTTTCACACACACTACTAGTTTTTCTCATTGGTGGTTCTGTGATCTAACTTGATCGTCGGAGTGCAAACGGCCGCTAGAGGCGCCGTCTGTGTGTTTTGCAGGTCGCGTTTGGAGATCCTAGAGAAAGTTCTGAGGGTGATTTTGCAGATAACACAGTCGCGTAGACGGGGCAGAGAGTGCTACGAAGCGATTCCTCCACGTTCGAGTTGTCGGCAAGATCAGGTATCATGAGTCTTAGGTTTGTTGTAATGTGTGTTTGAGTTGTTTTGGCACTTTTAATTCAAGAACTTTACATTCTTGTTGTTACCTTTCTGTTTTAGGTTTATTTTTTAGTTTTCTTGTTGTTTTCTTGTTCTTATTACATTGTGTTGTGTCATTTTGATTTTTGAATCCTTATAAGTTTTGTCAAAGTCATGTTTCTTAAAAAATGTTATCAATTCTATGTAGTCCTTTTGTTGATAATTTTTGTTTCTTGATTTTGTTTTGAGTACAGTTTTATGTGTTTGTTTTCTTGATCCTTTGGTGCCTTTTCTTTTTAGATTTGAGTTCTTACTTGTATTTTAGATCTATACAAGTTCTTGAAACATCAATTCTATTATGTCTTTTGAAGTTTCTCAATTCTATTTTTTCATTCCAGTTTAGGTTTCCTCTATTTTTCCTGAAACTGTGCTGACTGTTTTCGTTTATGCAAATTACAATTGTTAGAGAAAAATTCTGAAACTCTGGATTTATGTAGTTTGAAGTGTTACCTAAGAGTAAAAAAATGAAGTGTATCAAAATTCCAAATACAAAAAAAAATGATAAAGGAAATACGAACAGAGTGTAAAATTCTGACTCTGGAAAAACAGTCATGTGGCAGTGATTTTCGGAAATTTATCACAATTAATTGGTATACTGTTTTTGTGTGATTCCAGTGCCCAAAGTGAGATAACATCTTGAAGTTTCAGTGGTTTAAATTTCAGATTCCAGTTTGCATTATAACGTTCCAGATAAATTTTTGAAGTTACGCACAGATTCCAGTTTTTTGTTTTTTTTTTTACAATTCCAGTAGTTCTGTTTTTGTTTTCTTCATCTATTCTGTACCGCCTTGGTAGTCGGAAGTGATGACGTGGCAGCAAGCTATTATGCAGGCGTGTTGAGCGAGGCCCATGACTGGCAGAAGGGAAGGAAGTCGGGGGGCTCGTGTGGTCGCCAGTTATTAAGTTGGCGTGCTCCGATCTCTAGCATACCTAAACCGGCGGTCACCGAGTTTGGGATGCGAACCCAGACGACCTAGTGGTTAGAGATCGCCGAAACAAGGACATCGCCAAAGTTGAGATCGTCAGATAGTCATTTCCTAGCTAGCCAGAGGATGAGGTCGGGAGACAGCTTACCTGAACATACACGGTGAAGCAAGTAAAGTAGATCATGAAGGCGGTCGGCGAGACCACAGGGAAGGTGTGTACGAAGGCACCCGAACTCGCCACCCAGAAGAGATCACGCTCCAAGGCAGCTATGCACTGAGTTGTGTCATGCATAAGTAACTTAGCCAAAAACCTGAAGAGTAAGAAGTGGCGCCCAAGTCAAGGATGCTCCAGATGGTGACACGTGTACAGCTGGATGCGAGCCACGTGTCCAGAAGTGTAACTGTCTAGAGAGAGAAAGTGCGCAAGTATATAAGAGATTCTAACGAACTTCTGAGGTACGCATGTTTAGATTGCTTCTTTACGCTTGCGAGTTTTGAGTACGCTGAGAGAGAATTTTGCACGGTTCCTTAGAGTTCTTGAGTTTTCTCTTAGTATTTGGTGGTTCAGTCGCTGACTTGGGCGTCGGAGCGTGATCGGCCGCAGCGGCGCCGTTCTGTCTTTTGCAGGTTCTTGAGGTGAATCGATCCAGGTTTGACGAGGCAAGGTTCTTGCTTCCCGGTCAACAGGCAGGATTATCAGGCACCCACCGTGGGGCCGTGTAAAACCTGTTCCCATCCACAGCGTGAGTTCTTGGAAGTTTCTGCAGTTTCTGTGTGGTTGTGTGCTGGTGCAACCATTTTCCGCCGTTCATCTAAGCTTTGTTCGGCGGTTTCGTGTTTTCCACCGTTCGTTTGAGTTCTTGTTCGGTGAGGAGAGGTTTTTCGCTGCTTACGCAAGTTTTAATCGGTGAGATCTAAGTTTCGCCGCTCGTTTGGATTTTCGTGGAAGAAGCGGTGGATTGTGGTGGAGTCGTGAGTTTCTGTGAAGGTTTGTTGTTGAGGTTGTGTTCTTGAAGTTCTTTGGAGTTTTGCGAAGCTTTGACCGATTGATCGCTGAGTCGATCGTCGCTGAAGAAGGTGTTGTTCATCGCTCTTTGTGATCTGTCAAGTTTTCAAGAGAAAGATGAGAAGCAACTGTTCAAGTCCAGTTGTGCCCGTTGCTGCTGAAGGCGCCATGACTATGGCGCAAATGGTGGAGATCATGCGTTTGCTGCAGGTGAATGTGGAAGCCTCGCGCATAGAGCAGGCAAAAATGCACGAGGACCTGGTCGCCTCTCAGGCCAGGAATGAAGAGCTTAGTAGAGTGACTGAGGAATTGCGCCAAGCTCTTCAGGAGCAGCGAGGGCGCCCAGTCGCAGAAGAGGTCGTGCCGTCAACTCCGCCTCGCGTTTTCCCCATGCCTTTCGCTCAGGCGATTACAGACACGCCTATCCCTGCGAGTGTGGTACCCGTGAAAGCTGTTTTTACCGGCATGGAGGATCCTGAGGCATATCTCACCACGTTCCACACGCAGATGATGCTGTCAGGAGGATCGGATGCTGTGTACTGCAAGATGTTTGTGAGCACACTCCAGGGGACGGTGCTGGAATGGTTTGTGAGCCTGCCTACAGGCCACATAACCAACTTCCAGCAGTTTTCGAAGATCTTCGTCGAGCAGTACATAGTGAACAAGGCACCGCCTAGGGTGTCTTATGATCTGTTCGACATAAGGCAGTACCAGGGAGAGTCCCTCAGGGACTACTTGAATCGTTTTGGGGCGCAGATGGTCCGCTCGCCGGCCAAGGACGAAGAGATGTTGGTCTACGCATTCAAGAAGGGCGTGCTGCCGGGACCCTTATGCGAGGCGTTGATCAGGGCTCACCCCGCCACGTTTGCTGATGTTAGGCGACTTGCGGTGGCCCACATCGCCGATGAAAGTGAGGTCGCCGAGAAGAGGGGAAGCGTGGCCCCCGCTAGGCCACGTGCTCAGACCAGGATCCAGCCACAGAGGGTGCTGGAGATAGCGGCGGCCAAGAGGGATCAGAGGACTCGCCATCCTTATGATCCAAGGAAGAACAAGGGCAGGGGGGATCCAAGGAAGAACAAGGGCAGGGGCCCAGGGCGCCCTCAGTTAGCACGTCGGGAGTACAATCGCTCGCCGAAGCATAAGTTTGTCATGGGGTTGGCGGACCTGATCGCCATTCCCAATATAGAAGCCAAGCTGAAGGCGCCCGAGAAGGTGGGCGACAAGGTGTTGGGACCAAAGCCAGACGCCTGGTGCGAATTCCACCAGGGCTTTGGCCACACCATGGACTCATGTTTGGCTTTAGGATACCAGCTCGACGACCTGGTCAAGAGCGGGTTCCTAAACGATTACTTGCGTCGAGCTCCCAGCCAGCAGGTGGTGAGGCTCAGCAGCACGAGATGCCTACCCATGGAGAGATCCACACCATTGCAGGAGGTTTCTCGGGTGGTGGATGCACCGCGTCACAGAGGAAGAAATATGCGAGGTCTGTGATGACGGTGGACATGTTCGAGGACCACTCACCAGACGTGGACATCACGTTCACAAGGGAAGATCTCAGGGACGTTGTGCCTCATGACAACGATCCAATAGTCATCTCGCTTGTTACGGCAGGAAGGAAGGTCCACAGAGTACTGGTGGACCAAGGAAGCTCGGCAGATGTGATGTTCTGGCCGACTTTCACACAGTTGTAGTTGCCCCTTGACCAGCTGAGGCCCTATGGAGGGTGTTTGTATGGTTTCGCTGGCGATCAGGTGGAGGTCAGGGGGTATATAGAGTTGAGAACTACCTTCACGGATGAGGCGGGCTCAAGAATGGAGAAAATCAAGTACCTCGTCGTGAACGCTCCTTCAGCATATAACATTCTGTTGGGAAGACCAACACTAAACAGAATAGGAGCTGTGCCTTCGACCAGGCACATGAAGGTGAAGTTGCCGTCGATGGAAGGGGTGGTGATCACCATCAAATCTGACCAGAAAGAAGCGAAGAAGTGCTATGAGAATAGCCTGAAGAACAAGAGGTCAGTTAGTTACATCCCGGTGTGAAGCCCAAGCCAACAGGGTGGCGGGTTATTGGTGCAGCGATGGAGGTGGTCGCCGGGGGAGACGTGGCCATGATGGATGCTGAGGTTGAGGGAGAGAACGCCGAGCGGGAAGAAGAGGCGAGGAACCGCCCTGAGGAAGCGAGGGAGCTGGGAATCGCCAGGGCGGTGATCGCCAGGGAAGCTAGACCAAAACCCGTCGAGGAATGGCTCGAAAGGGAGATCGGGGGAAAGGTCTTCAAGTTGGGAAGATCCTTGGAGGCTGAGCTCCAAGACCAGATTGCCAAGGTGATAGAGCAGCATCTAGATGCTTTCGCATGGTCTGCTTCAGAAATGCCGGGAATTGACCCCGACTTCTTGTGCCATCATCTAGCAATGGACAACCAAGTCAGACCAGTGCGACAGAGAAGAAGGAAATTCAATGAGGAGAGAAGGCAGGCGATCAGGGATGAAACCCAGAAGCTCCTCGCTGCAGGCCATATCAGGGAAGTCCAGTACCCTGAGTGGCGAGCCAATGTCGTGCTGGTGAAGAAGAGCAATGGCAAGTGGCGCATGTGTGTCGATTTCACTGATCTGAACAAGGCTTGCCCAAAGGATTCGTATCCTTTACCAAGCATAGACGCCCTGGATGACAGTGCTGCAGGGTGTAAGTTGTTGAGTTTCCTGGATGCCTTCTCGGGGTACAACCAGATAAAGATGCATCCCATGGATGAAGAGAAGACCGCCTTCATGACCGAGAGATCGTGCTACTGCTACAAGGTGATGCCTTTTGGGCTGAAGAACGCAGGGGCCACGTACCAGAGGTTGATGGATCGGGTACTTGCACCAATGCTGGGAAGGAATGTGCAAGCGTACGTGGATGACATGGTCGTGACCTCGCCGGAGAAGAGCAAGCACGTTGCGGACTTGGAGGAGTTGTTCACTACGATCGCCAAGTTCAGGTTAAAGCTGAATCCCGAGAAGTGCATCTTTGGCGTGGAGGCGGGGAAGTTCTTGGGATTTCTCTTGACTGAAAGAGGAATAGAAGCCAATCCTGATAAGTGTGCTGCCATCTTGGCGATGAGGAGCCCGGCTACCGTGAAGGAAGTGCAGTAACTTACAGGTCGAATGGCCGCCCTGTCTCGTTTCGTATCAGCAAGCGGAGAGAAGGGTCATCCGTATTTTCAGTGTTTAAGGCGAAACAACAAGTTTGCCTGGACGAAGGAGTGTGAAGAGGCCTTCGTCAAGCTTAAAGAATACCTGGCGAGCCCGCCGGTTTTGTGCAAACCGCTGGTGGGGACCCCTCTGGGGTTGTATTTTGCGGTGACTGAGAGGGCGGTGAGTGCGGTGCTCGCCCAAGACCAGGATCAAGCCCAAAAGCCTATTTATTTTGTCAGCAAGGTGCTGCAGGGCCCCGAAGTGAGATATCAGGCCTTGGAGAAAGCTGCACTGGCAGTGGTTTTTTCGGCGAGAAGGTTACGCCACTATTTCCAGAGCTTCACAATACTGGTGATGACCGACTTGCCCATCCAGAAGGTTCTGAAGAAGCCCGATGTAGCTGGGAGGATGGTGAAGTGGGCGGTGGAGCTGTCGGAGTTCGATATCAAGTATGAGCCCCGAGGCCTGATTAAGGGACAGATTTTTGCAGATTTCGTGGTCGAGCTCTCGTCAGAAGCAACACGAGTTGAGGGGGATGACTTTCGTTGGGTGCTTTCGGTGGACGGATCGTCGAACCAGCAGGGTAGCGGTGCTGGAGTCATCTTGGAAGGGCCCAACGGTGTGCTGATTGAGCAGTCCCTGAGATTTGCCTTCAAGGCCAGCAACAACCAAGCAGAGTATGAGGCGCTGATCGCCGGAATCTTGCTGGCCAAGGAGATGGGAGCTAGGGTGCTAATGGCTAAGAGTGACTCGCTGTTAGTCACAGGACAAGTAACAGGCGAGTTCCAGGCCAGGGATCCACAAATGGCGGCTTACCTGGAGTATGTACAGGAGTTGAAGAGTTCCTTTGTATCCTTTGAAGTGGTGCATGTGCCCAGAGAGCAGAATGCCCGAGCTGACTTGCTAGCTAAGCTCGCCAGTTCAGGCAAGGGGGGTAGGCAGAGGACGGTGATCCAAGAAACTCTGAAGACACCCAGAGCATTTGTGGCAGATCACCTGGTTCTTCAGATAAGCAAATCGACGGAGAAAGCGGCGAGGAGCCACAGGTCTTTGACCCAGGAGACCTTGAGATCGCCGAGAATAAGGGTGTGCCGGGAGGAGAAGGTAAGCGTGGCACAGGTCTGCACGACCCATGAGCTAGACACCTGGGTAACACAGTACAAGCGATGCCTGGCGGATGGCCTTCTCCCGCTGGATCCGACGGAGGGCAGGAAGATAAAGAAGAACTCCAGCAAGTTCACGATGATTGATGGCGAGTTGTATAGGTTTGGGTTCACACACCCACTCCTGGAATGTGTGCACGGAGAGAAATGTACAAGAATCATGGCCGAGCTCCATGAAGGGATATGTGGAAGCCACGTCAGGGGTCGAGCTCTGGCCGCAAGAACCCTCCGTGCAGGTTACTATTGGCCTACAATGAGAGAAGACTGCAAGAAGTATGCACAGTGTTGCAAGCAATGTCAGCAGCACGCCGATTGGCACAAGGCGCCTCCCGAGGAGTTGAAGTCGATTTACAGCCCTTGGCCGTTTCATACATGGGGGATCGACATTCTGGGACCTTTTCCATTGGCGATCAGGCAGATGAAGTACTTGCTGGTGGCAATTTAATATTTCACCAAGTGGATCGAAGCAGAACCAGTGGCCCAGATCACCGCGCACAAGATCGAGAGCTTTGTGTGGAAGAACATCGTGTGCCGGTTTGGTGTGCCCAAGCGCCTGGTGTCAGATAACGGAACTCAGTTTGCAAGTCACCTGTTGAAGAAGCTGTGCGAAGGGGTGGGAATTCAACAAGTATTTGCATCTGTCGAGCACCCTCAGACGAATGGCCAAGTAGAGTCAGTCAATCGGGTATTGCTGAGAGGTTTGAAGAGAAGGCTAGAGAAAGCCAAAGGAAGTTGGGCTGAGGAGGTACCCCGTATAGTTTGGGCGTACCACACCACCGAGCAGTCAGGAACCCATGAGACCCCGTTTAGCCTGGTCTATGGATGTGACGCAATGATTCCAGTGGAAATCCAAGAGAGCTCGCCGAGATTCCAGAACTTTGTAGCGGAAAACTCGAATGAGGAAAGAAGGTTGAATCTGGATTTGCTGGATGAGGTCAGGGAGGAGGCGAGAGTGAAGGCTGAGGCAGTGAAAAGAAGGATTGAACGAAGGTATAACTCGAAGGTGATGCCAAGGCAGTTTAAAGAAGGCGACCTGGTGATGAGGAAGGCCCACCAGTAGGAGATGGAGAACAAGTTGTCACCTAAGTGGATGGGACCGTTCAGGATAACCGAGGCGCTCGGGAACGGCGCCTACCGCTTAGAAACGCTGGAAGGAGGGGCGATTCCTCGCACCTGGAACGCCACGCACCTCAAGTTATATTACAGTTAAAAGCTTTGTAAGTAAAAACAAACACGAAGAGTTTGCAAGCTTTCTGTTAAAACAGTTTGAAGGGGGCACTCTTTTTTCCTAAGGAGGGTTTTTAATGAGGCCACCCAATAAAGAAGAGTTTTCGAAGTTTAAAGTGTTTTAGATTGCATGCTTGTTGTTATTACAAAAGTTTTGAAAAAAGAAAGACCTTGTCACTCGAATGTGATTTAAGGCGAGTTTTGAAGTTATGTCGCATGCTTTCTAAAAAGTTTCTAAGTCCCCATCGCTTTTCGGCGATTGGCGGCATCAGTTAAAGTTAAAAGTCCTCACCGTATTTCGGCGATCGGAGGCACCGGCAATGTTTAAAAGACCTCAACGCCCTCGCGCGTCCTGAGGCGAGAAAGAGTAAAAAGTCCTCAGTGCTTCCAGGGGAGAGAAGATGTAGCCTCTGGGGCAATGTAGAGGCACCAGTAAAAAGTCCTCAGTGCTTCCAGGGGAGAGAAGATGTAGCCTCTGGGGCAATGTAGAGGCACCAGTAAAACGTCCTCAGTGTTTCCAGGGGAGAGAAGATGTAGCCCCTGGGGCAATGTAGAGGCACGAGTTAAAGACCTTCTCGCCGATGAGCGAGTTCAGGCGAGTTAAAGACCTTCTCGTCGTGGAGCGAGTTCAGGCGAGTTAAAGACCTTCTCGCCGATGAGCGAGTTCAGGCGAGTTAAAGACCTTCTCGCCGTCGAGCGAGTTCAGGCAAGATAAAATCCTTCTCGTCTCGAACGAGTTCAGGTACGGTGTGAAGGGTGGAAGAAGTTTAAAGGATAGCTAAGGTAGGTTCGAAGAGAACGCCTAGCTATCCGGCTTACTCAGGGAAGGTAGAGAAGGATCCGAAAGGCGCCTCTACCCCCAGATGAGGGAACAATGGCCAAGTTATGAAGGCAAGAGGAAGCTGGTATCGCCAAGACTCTTTGGAGATCAGAAGAAATTCAAGCGATGGCAAGAGTTAAGGCCCGTTTCGATGGAGCAGATCAGGTGAACTATGCCTTAAACTATCAGTTGAGTTAAAACGTGCTGTTTAGCAAATAGTTTTACGCTGAAGCTCGACTGCCTTAAAGTTCACAAGTTATTAGAATGATATCGTCCGAAAGTTGATAGTTTGAAGCAGTTAGTAAACGGTTGCGCTCGCAGAATTACTGAGTCAATTTCGTTTTAGTGATTTTTTACGAGCAAAAGCAAGGCAAACAGAGAGATTGTAAGAAGAAGCAGAAAATTTCATAACACAGTGGTATCAGTTCGAAATACATATACCAAAAAGGGAAAGTTATTACAAGTAAGTGTGTAAGAGAGAAGAACAGATGAATAAGTGATGGAGGGAAGCAGCTAATCTTCAGAAGGAACAATCTTCCCATCCACCACTTCGTTGTTTAGTGACACCATGGAGAGGTCCAGATCAGGGTACTGGCAGGCAAATTGCTCCAGGGCGGCGTCAAACCCAGCAGCGAGGATTTGGGCGGAGCTCAGCTCGAGCTCTTCAGTTTGCTTTTTGAGCCCCTCGGTCTGCTGTTCCAACTCATCAGCTCGTTTCTTTAGTTCTTCAGTTGTCTCACGAGCTTGAAGGAGGTTTTCAGTAACCTTCTTGTTTTTCGCCTGCGCCTGGGCCAGCTCTGCGGCGATCCTTTCATTCTCCTTTTTAGCCTCGGCGAGCTTAACCACGGTGTCATCCCTCTCTTTCTCGACTTTTCCTAAGAGGACCTCCCGATCTACTGACCTCTTCTCAAGGTTTTCTACCTTGGCTGCATCTGCTTTGATCAACGCCTCCAGGCTAGCCACCTTGAGATGGTAGGGGACCAGGTTGCTCTCCAGCTCAATTTTCTCTTGAGCTAGGAGGTGCACCTTGTGGCGCAGATCGGTGGCCTCCTTGCGCGCCACCCTCAGCTCAGTGCTCATGGCGTCCTCCACTCTCGAATGGTCGATCTCTGCCAGCATAAGGTTGCAAGACAACTTCTCCGCCTCGATCCTTATTAGGCGATTCTCCTCTTGGAGCATGGAGATTTCGTCTTGAAGTTTCTTGCTGGAGCTCTCCACAGCTTTTGATATGATGGAGGGGAGGTCCTCTGCCATCATTCTGAGTTTGGCCGTGAAGGGTTCCTAGATCCCCTTAACCGCAAGGGGTAGGTTTGCAACCGCTGTTTGTGGAGGCGCTGAAGGAGCCTAGTGCTGGCTCTCACCACCGTCCTCTTCGATTGGTTGTTGAATTGGAGCTTCTTGGCGTGGTGGTGACGAGGGGGACTCGGTGATGATGATTGGCGAGTTGTAACCACCTTCATCCCCACCTGCCGCGGCTTCGGCGATTGAGGCAGTTGAAGGAGGACCCTCTCCAGCGGATATGAATGGCGTGGAGGCGCTCGGAGGGTTCTCCATGAAGTTGGGCTCAGTAGCCTCAACCGCGGGAAATGCAGCCGCCAAAGGTACTGCTTGAACTGGCGGTGTTGCAGCTGGGGGAGAAGGCGGTGTTGGAATTGGAGCTGGTGGGGAAGACGGTGTTGGTCTTGGAAGAGGAGGTGGAGCAGGTGGTGAAGAAGGTGCCACCCTTCTCCTTTTGGTGATGAGGCCATCCTCAGTTGCCTCATCGTCTTCTTCTTCATCCTCATGGACCACCTGAGGAGCTTTCCTCTTTGGCTTCCTTAAGACGAGTTTCTTGCGTTGTTGAGCGGATAACGCTTCTGAATGGGTTTGGCCTGGAGGGGGCGATCTGCCCTGAGCAGCGGCGATCTCCGCCACTGAGTTGGGCACAGTTTGGGAGCCCGATGCCAATCCGTGGGCTCGGGCGAGCGCCCTCAATTCAGCTAACTTGCCTTTACCCAGCATGAGATCTGCATAGTGCAAAAGTACACAGGTAAGCTCAAAGACAAAGGTAAAACATATGAGTAAGTGTGCAAATAAGACAAACAAATGGTGCAGGAAATAAAGACCAAGTCTAGTGCGCAACAGACAAGACGCCCAGTAATAGATAACAGAGGTGCAACATAGGGCAAAGACTTAAACGTTGAGGTAAGCACTAACCTATGCGAGCCTCGAGTTGGTCCTTGAAGAACTCGAAGGAGATGAGCGAAGAGGTGAGAAAGGTGATGTTAGCGGTTGCCACGCTCTTCCAGAAGAGGCACAGGTCCTTGTCCAAATCGCCCATGTTGTCGGGGCTTCTTGGCTTTCTGAAGCTTCCCTTGGAGTCTTTATTTCCCTTGTTTACCCAGTACAAGGGAAATCCGTCGAGCAGCGAAGCGTCTTGGTCATTTTGGCGCACCTGGACGAATTTTCCTTTCCAATCCTTGTAAGATTGCTGGAAGATAGAAAGGATTGACCTCCCAGCAATTCCGTTCAGGCTCACCCAAAGGCGATCTCCAGGGTTCTTGGCCTCGAACAGGAAGAGGAACACATCTACCGAGGCCGGTAGTCCCAAATGCGCGCACAAGATTTGAAACACCCGCACGAATGCCCAGCTGTTGGGATGAAGCTGGGCGGCGGCGATGTCAAGCTCGGTTAAGAGTTCCCGTTCGAAACGGGTAAGGGGAAACCTAAGTTTCACCTTCTTGAAGAGGGTGGTATACACAAAAAAGAACAACTCGCCGTTGTTCCCTTTGTCATCTGCGCAGACTGGCACGTCGGGGGGGCAAGGCAGCACCGTCAGTTTGTCATCGTGCTCCTTGTGGAACGAAAGGTTGGGCTCGTCCCCTTTCTTCAATCGAAGCACGGCCAGAGCAAAGTTTACTGAGGAAGTCTCCTTCAGCAAAGTTGAGGTGGCCCATGGGTATAGCTTCTTGTAGTCTGGAGAGGCGATGGAGGCTCCTCCGGCGATTGGTGGAGTAGCCTGAGCAAGGTTGGGGCGAGAGGTTGCAGGCCTCTCAACCTGGGAAGAGAGAGCACCAGGTGCTCGCGGTGGGTTATGAGCTTGAGATGGAGGGGGTCGTGACGAAGGAGGAGGATTCGCGGTGGTCTTTGTTCGAGCCATCGCGGGAACTGCAAAGGAAAAAGGAAAAGAAAGGTGAGCGAAGGTTGCAGAGGTTGACTTGATGGTGAGTGAAGGATGAAAAACGAACGAACGAAGGTTCGTTGTGATGAAAGAAATGGAAGGTGAAGCCCTAAGTTACGAAAGGGGAGAAGAAGAAACAACCCACAGCGTATGCACCAGACAGTTAATGGATGATGCGAATCAGTTAAAATGCAGCAAACATCAACAGAAGAAGTAAAAGGGGTACCTTTCGATGATCAGTTAAACGTTGAAGGATGTTGGGGATCGAGAGAGTCGAAGAGCGTCGTGGGTTTGCAGAAGAAGACTCAGAGTGTTTCGAAGGCAGGAAGATGAAGAAACAGTAAAAATGAAATGGGTTTAAGGGTTTTTCAAACGATTTTCAGAAGCGTAAGCGACAGCTAAAGATGATCGTTGATGAAGCCACGTGTCGAGCGATTGGAAAAGTGTTTGGTGGAGCGTCAGGAAAGCAGAAAGTACGAACGTTTGGAATTCTGCGCCAGCGCCACGTAGATCGGCAGTGACGTGACTTCTTTAGTCTTTTCGCTGGACAAGTCTTCGCTTAAGACTGGGGGGCTTGTGTACCGCCCTGGTAGTCGGAAGTGATGACGTGGCAGCAAGCTATTATGCAGGCATGTTGAGCGGGGCCCATGATTGGCAGAAGGGAAGGAAGTCGGGGGCTCGTGTGGTCGCCAGTTATTAAGTTGGCGTGCTCCGATCTCTAGCATACCTAAACCGGCGGTCACCGAGTTTGGGATGAAGTCGCCGGATGCGAACCCAGACGACCTAGTGGTTAGAGATCGCCGAAACAAGGACATCGCCAAAGTTGAGATCGTCAGATAGTCATTTCCTAGCTAGCCAGAGGATGAGGTTGGGATACAGCTTACCTGAACATACACGGTGAAGCAAGTAAAGTAGATCATGAAGGCGGCCGGGGAGACCACAGGGAAGGTGTGTACAAAGGCACCCGAACTCGCCACCCATAAGAGATCACGCTCCAAGGCAGCTATGCACTGAGTTGTGTCATGCATAAGTAACTTAGCCAAAAACCTGAAGAGTAAGAAGTGGCGCCCAAGTCAAGGATGCTCCAGATGGTGACACGTGTACAGCTGGATGCGAGCCACGTGTCCAGAAGTGTAACTGTCTGGAGAGAGAAAGTGCGCAGGTATATAAGAGATTCTAACGAACTTCTGAGGTACGCACGTTTAGATTGCTTCTTTATGCTTGCGAGTTTTGAGTACGCTGAGAGAGAATTTTGCACGGTTCCTTAGAGTTCTTGAGTTTTCTCTTAGTATTTGGTGGTTCAGTTGCTGACTTGGGCGTCGGAGCGTGATCAGCCGCAGCGGCGCCGTTCTGTCTTTTGCAGGTTCTTGAGGTGAATCTCGGCGAAGGACGGAGGCTAACACGGCGCAGAAGTCGATCCAGGTTTGACGAGGCAAGGTTCTTGCGTCCCGGTCAACAGGCAGGATCTTGCTTTTCTTTAGGTTTCTTTTGTGTGCCATCCTTTAATTGAGTACCTTATTTTTCTTGCTTGTCTTTTCTTCACTATTCTTTGTGTTTGTCATATATCTTGTATTCCTTTTGCTATAACCTTTCTTGTTTACACCTTTTCTTGATTGTCTTTTCTTGTTCTTTAAGTTTTGTGGTGTTTTGGCTTTGAGAAAGAGTGGTTTGCTTTGACATATTTCATTTGAGAGTTACCAAGACCTCAAGAGCAGATTGGTTGAGGGAAATATTCTTTCTTGGAGTGATTTGAGTGTCTTTTAATTTTCATTAGAGCACTTTCATTGTTCCATTTTCTAACCTTGTTTTTCTTGAAATTGTTTGTTCTTTTTGTGTGCTGTTTTGATTTTGCAATGGATACTGATCTTGCCGGTGACTTGTCTGTTGAAGGCCCCGCAACGTCTAACTCCGCCTTCCGTAAGTCAGTGAACAAAACCACTAAAGAGTCGTTTACTCTGAGTCTCTGTGAGGACCGTGCTCTCTGCGAATTCTCTCTCTTCTCTCCGTGCGAAAACTAGATCTTTTCCAGTATTAAAACGTACCTCTGTAACAACGTGGAATGGCTTTATATAACCTCCTGCGCTCCCACGTTGTCTATACACGAAGTAACTTAACGTGTTTCTTTCGTTGGATATCTCGTGCAACCTTTGCGTAGGTACCAAGTGCGACTGGGGCAAATTTTTAAAGCCTATGGGGTCTATGAAGACCAAAATGTGAAAATAGCCTCTTTAGAATTTTTAGATTTTGCCAAAGAGTGGTGGCATAACATTGTAATGGACATTGGATATAACAAGAGACCTCCCGTGGTTTCTTGGAATGATTTGAAAGAGTGTATGCGCGCAAGGTTTGTTCCTCCTTCTAGGAAGGAACACTTGTTGAAGTTCCAAAGGCTTCCTCAAGGACATAGGATGGTAGATAAATACTTTAAAGATTTTGAAACAACTTTGACTAAAATGAATATTGTTCCCGCCGGTTGACCGGGTGCGTCTTCGTGCGTGGCTTGTCCCCACGAGCTAGGGCACCTTCGTTCTGCTCCGTCCGTGAGTACCTGAAAAGAAGTGAACAAAGGGGCGCCCTCGCGGCCGTTTGCACTCCGACGATCAAGTCAGCTAGCGAGAAACATCAAAGGTGACGCACCTCCGTATCGGAACACCGTAAATGAATGCTCTGAAGGTGGTCAGAAACATCTGAGTGACTAAAACTGTGTTGCCCTAATTGTCTTGTGCACACAGTGGATGCGCAGCGAAAACAACTAGGGTTTGTGCTCTGTGTTAAACTACGAGAATTAGGTCAAAACTCGGATCCCTTTCAAACGTCCCAAGGTCCCTTTTTATACACCTCTCGCATTTAAAACGCGTTAAAGTGCATTGAAAGCGTACAAAAATATTCCTTGGAACGTTCGAATCTTAACTAAATTAACGCGTATCTTAGCGAACTTTTAGGAAAGCCTTGATGTTTTCAGTGCTTATTGCCACGTGTTCTTCTGACTTGATCGCGACTCTTCGTGGAGGACCCTACAGCGTCGTAACCCAACTTAGGGTTAATCCATCGTGGAAACCCTCCTTTCTTGAAGTGCATTTGGTGCAAGGGGGCGATTTTCTAGGTGCCAACTCATGCGCCCCAACTTCTAGTCACTCGCCCTGGGAGTGTGTCTACTTTCTTCTCGTACCACGCACATGGTTCGCCCCTGGGCGTGGCCCTCTCATGGGTCGTATCTGTCCCAGGGGTCTCCCAGAGGTGGCGTGGGTACTTCACGAGTCAGGTTACCCCTACTAGTACTAGAACCATGGCCTTGAAGCCAACTTTCTCTCCTCTTCATTACTGTTCTGAGGTACTGAGGCCTCTCGCGGTGTTGCCCCCTCCACTGTCTTTCCTACCCATGGGTATCGGTGGGTGACACCGTCGATGTCTCATCCTGGCGATGCCTTATACTTGGCGACGCCTTATACTGGCGACGCCTCAACCTGGCGACGCCTACCCCTGGCGACGCCTACGCCTGGCGACGCCTTAAGCGGTCAACCTGTTGACTTCCTTCCCTTGGGCCCCCTTTGATGGGTCCCACCATACGTTGACTTTGACTTTGACTTTGACTTTGACTTTGGTCAACGCCCGGGGACGGGACGGTACACAAGCCCCCCAGTCTTGAGCTGACACATGTTTTAGCAAAAAGACTAAGGCCTCGCCCCATTATCTACGTGGCATTCCTGCTGACGTGACATTCCCTTGATCAGTTTGACGTAACGCTCTCTGGACATCTGACGCGACATTCTCTGCGCCAGATATGTGACAACTTAAGTTGTGCTTTAATCTTTCGACACGTGGTGCGATCCAATGGCTGGGAACGAGCGTCGTTTGCGCTTCCAAGTTAACGTTATAACCCTTCGAATTTGGGCGCTCAAGGCACTGTTCCATCACCTTTTGTATTCTCTGCACTGTTCATCTTCTCAAAGTTTCCTCTACGGTTTCTGCTTTCTCTCTACGCATTCTCGCCTTTTACCAACTAAAACACTCAAAGGTATGATTTTTCTCTCTTGCTTATTCTCGCCTATTACTGCATTAATCTCGTATCTGCCTGGGTCTGTTTACGTTTCTGCTTGTATTCCCTTTCGATTTCCCTGTTCCTTCCTCCCTGAACTTCTCGCGTGGGTAGGGGCTTTCTTAGGGTTTCTCTCCCCTTTTCTTCCTGATCTTACTTGCTGAACCCTTTTCTCTTCTTCATTCTTCAGTTTCTTCATCAATGGCACGTACCAAAATGACGGCTAACCCTCCACCCCCTAGAGTCAGCCATAGGGCCCTTTACTCATGGGCTCCAGACGAACTGCTCGATGAGCACTCGAGCTTGGTCTCCACAAAAGCTTGGAGAGATCATATAGGAGAGCCAAGCACCTACAACCGTCGTGCCTTCACAAAAAGGCATGATGACGACATCGCAGTGCTCCCTTGCACCTTAGGGGAGCCTGTGTGCGGGGATGAGCGGGCCAACAACGGGGTCCCCTTCTTCTACTTCTATCAAGTGGTCTTCAAGCGTATAGGCGTGCGCTTGCCCTTCTCTAGGTTTGAGAGGAAATTGCTAACAAAGATCAACATTGCCCCAGCCCAGTTGCATCCCAACGGCTGGGCCTTTGTCAAGGCCTTCGACATACTGTGCGGGTTCTTTGGGTGCGCACCTTTTGTAGATATCTTCCTTCACTACTTAGAAGTGAAGAAACAAGGGAAAAGCCTTTGGGTGAGTCTCAACAATATCCCTGGGAGGGTCCTCCTAATCCTATTCTAGCAATCCTTCAAGGGTTGGAAAGGCAAATTCTTCAAGGTTTGCTGCTCCGATCTTGTCCCCTCCGCCCTTGACGACTTTCCCCTGTACTGGGTGAAAGAGGTGAAGACCGTGAAGCCCAAATCGCTGGACGAGTTGCCCTCGAATGATCGAGAGGCTTGTTAGATCCTGACTAGCGCGGGGGGCTTCGACACCGCCTCCTTGAAAAGCCTAGAGTACAATGCTGAGGCTCTAGCAACATACATAAGTACGAAAGCTTCCCCTTATAACCTCCCATTCCCTGTTTCTGCTGGACTCTTGCTTGATGCATGATTTATTGTTCCTCTTTGTGTAGTAACTTAGCTTATGCCTAACTTTACTATATTTGTCTTCTTGGTGCAGATTCTAAGATGGATAGGCAACGAAGGTTGCGGTTGGCTCAGACGCTGAAGTCCAAAGACGGGGCTTCAGCGTACCCCCTCTCAACTTCCGCTGCCCCATCTTCTCCCAACCTTCAAACTCAATCTGCCACAACACCATCAACCCCCTCAGTCCAACCTTCTACCAATCCACCTTTGAGCTCGCCACCACCTATTGCGGCCATGCCTCTTGCACTGGCCGAGGCTGGTGCTTCCTCAGCCCCCCTTGACAAGGGAAAGAGGATAGTGGAGGTAGTTTCTGACGATGAAGACTCCGCTGAGGGGCAAGTCTTCAAGCGACAAAGAACTCAACATGACCCTCAGACAGTCCCTTCTGCTACCTCATCCTCCCATGGGGCTGAGTCTTTGAGGGAGGACCCTCCGAGCGCCACCTCTCCCCCTCAACCAATGAATCTGGGGGGAGGAGTTGAAACTGAGCCCACAGGCGTTCCTCCACCTGCCCCAAAACTCCCTCTTCCCATGCAAGACTCATTGAGGGGTTTCTTGGGCAGAGCGTCCCCCAGTGACCAAGCAAAGTCCCCCAGAGGGAAAGTCTATATTACTATATGGGCGCCTTCATGTCTTGCGCCCATTCCTGGCACATGCAGGCCAGAGCTAAGGTTGTCCAAGCGTCCGCCTTTCAAGCACTGGAAAAGGAAGTTGCCTCCCTGAAGGAGGAGAAAGAGAGGCTGGCCACCCATTGGGGGCGTCAGGAGAACGCATACAAGACCTCCCTGAGGGTGGCGCAAAAGGCGAAGGAGGAGGCCAATAAACGATTACACGAGGTGTCTCAGGCCAACGCTGAGCTCCTTAACCAGGTGGTGCCTCTCCGAGTGAAGATTGCTGATCTTGAAGAGGCGGCCAAGACCTTCGCGCCGCAGCAGAAAAAACTTGAAAGCCAGTGTGTTGACGGGAGCAAACACTGGGGAAGACTGAGGCTGCACTCGAGGAAAAGACTGGTGAGTGCTCCTGATTGGTCAGTGAGAACGCCACTCTCCAAGCCAAAGTCCAAGAGTTGACAGTTACTTTGGCCTCCAAAGACCAAGAATTGACCACTCAAGCCGCCAACTTCAAGGTTGCGGAGGAGAAACTGATAGGGGAGTCTGCCTCCAGTTTCGTTGAAGGGTTTGCAGAGGCTCTAGTCCAAGCGACTTGCGCCAACCTAGGCATTGATGTCTCCAAGTGCAGCCCTCTGAATGAGGTGGTTGATGGGGAAATTGTACCTTTGTAGGGTCCCGATGAATAGCTTATACTCCATGCCTTAACAACATTATTTAATAGCTACTCTACGCTTAACTTGTAATTATCACGAACCTTGCTTATAATTATTAACTTTTGAACTTGCTCGAATGTTATCTGCTTTTAATTCTGCTTGCGTTTCTCGAATGTTATATGCTTTTTGTACCGACCAGGTCATCGGGTGCGATGATGTGTCTGGCGCGTGCCCGGGTGGGGCGTGCTCAGTGGAACACGTAGGCTAGAAAAGATGAATGGTTCAGAAGTGAGCATAGTCGCCGGTTACACTGAATTGGCGTTCTCCGATCTCTAGTGTGCGTGACCGGCGGTCACCAGAGTTACGACGCAGTCGCCGTATGAGAGTGCTAGGAGATCAGGTGGTGAGAGATCGCCGAGGAATGCTAGGAGCTCGGGTGGTTTACGCGTCGCCACGAGGAGCACATCGCCGGATCTCCCAGTAAACTCAATTAAAACTGTTAGAGGCTCAGAAGGGTAATCTCAAGCGTGTAAGTTCAGTAAGATGACTGTTGCGCCATCATGGGGCATGAAGGCTGAGTGGGTTGAAGGGAACAGATTGCTCACCAGCGACAGGATTCCCAGAGGGGACATTCGTTGGTGGCAAGGTTTCCTCAGCTAGAGCAGGCATGGCGTAGCAGCAAGGAAGGTGGCACTTGCGACGAGCGATATCACGGAGATGATGCACCTTGTTGCATCCGATACTCGCCTTGTCGGGTGATGTTTCACAGCGCATTGTGAGCTAGCTTGCTCCTTGAGTGGAGGACTTAGCTGTGTGGCTGGTTACTACACAAGAATGACTTTCAAGTTGCCCCGATCCAGATGACGACACGTGTAGGGTTGGATGTTAACCAGTTACTCCAACCTAGATGATGACACGTGTAGGGTTGGGAGCAATGGAGAAATGACGCTCAAGTTGCCTTGGCTCAGATGACGACACGTGTAGGGCTGGGTGCTACCTGCTATCCCAGTCCAGATGGTGACACGTGCAGCGCTGGATGCGAGCCACGCGTCCAAAAGCATAACAGCCTGGAGAGAGAAGAAACCTAGCTATAAAGGTAACCTTAACAGAATTTGCAGATGTACGTTTTTCATTACGGCTGATACTGCTAGGGTTGTGTGCCTACAGTACGGTCCTACAGAGCATATTCTCTCTTAGTTTTTGGGTGTTCTCGTCACTGACTTGAGCGTCGGAGCGCCACCGGCCGCTGAGGCGCCATCTTGTGTTTTCAGGTTCTCAGAGAGACTATCTGTGGTGTGGACTTGAAGGGCACGTGGTGTCAAGCTGGTAAGGAGGATCGTGACGAGGCAACGCTCTTGCGCTAGGTCAACCGGCAGGATCATCTGGCGCCCACCGTGGGGCCGTATAAAAGGTGATTCCCAACCATAGTTCGTGTTGAAGTTTTGGTGCTTTCTATTCGACTGCTCACTGTCGCAGTCTGTTTCTGGAGTTCTCACCGTTCATTTGGAGTTCTTTGAGTTGCTGAGTTTGCTGAGAAAGGATGAGGACAACGCGATCTAGTTCAATCGCGCCGTCAACAAATGAGGATGTTGTGTCACGCAGGTGATGGATATGATGAGGACGCTGCAGGAGAACGTAGCTGCATCACGTTCTGAACAAGAAAGAATGCACGAGGCACTGGTGGCCTCGCAAGCTAGGAATGAGGAGCTCAACAGAATCAACGAAGAGTTGCGTAAAGCTCTCCAAGAGCGGGAGGAGCGTGCGGTCGGGGACATATCTGCACCCCCATCCCCGCTGTGTAGCTTTCCCATGCCATTTTCCCAAGAGATCATGGACTCGGTGGTCCCGGCCAATACGGTGGCGGTGAAGGCGTCTTTCACCGGTGTGGAGGACCCTGAGGCTCATCTCACGGCGTTTCACACCCAGATGATGCTCTCGGGGGGGTCGGACGCGGTCTACTGTAAGGTGTTCATGAGCACTCTTAGTGGGACAACGCTGGACTGATTCGTCAGTTTGCCTACTGGCCACATTACCACGTTTCAGCAGTTTTCCAAGATGTTTGTTGAGCAGTACATAGTGAACAAAGCACCACCGTTGGTGTCTTACGACCTGTTCGACGTGAGGCAGTACCAAGGGGAGTCCCGTAAGGATTTCCTGAACAGATTCAGAGCTCAGATAGTCCGCTTGCCAGGCAAAGATGAAGAAATGTTTGTACACGCCTTCAAAAAGGGTGTGTTACCTGGGCCCTTTAGTGAGTCGCTTATCAGGAGTCACCCTGCCACGTTCGCTGAAATTCGGCAACGTGTCGTGGCTCACATCGCCGCTGAGAGCGAAGTCTCCGAGAAAAGGGGAAATGTGGCCCCAGCCAAGCCGCGCGCCCAGGCAAGGGCCCAGCCGCAGAGGGTAATGGAGGTGGCGGCGGGGAAGAGGGACCAAAGGATGCGCCATCCTTATGACCCTAAGAAGAATAAGGGCAAGGGGCCGGGGCGGCCCAGAGAGACTAATCGCCCTCCAAGGTATGAGTTCGTGATGGGGTTGGCCGATCTGATCGTCATCCCTAACATTGCTGCTAGGTTCAAGGTGCTTGAGAAGACGACGGAAAAGGTTTTGGGCCCAAAACTAGACGCGTGGTGTGAGTTCCACAAGAGCTTTGGCCACTCTATCAACTCGTGTTTGGCTTTGGGACACCAACTCGCCGAGTTGGTCAAGTGTGGATTCTTGAAAGATTACTTGCTGGAAAAGCAAGCGGGCCAATCAATAGGTTCCCAACCGGCGGGCAATGAAGGACAGCAGCACGAGGTGCCCATCCACGGTGAGATCCACACCATAGCTGGTGGATTCTCAGGTGGAGGGTGCACTGCATCGCAACGCAAGAGGTACGCAAGGTCGGTGATGTCAGTGGAAGTTTTTTAGGATCACTCACCCGACGTGGACATCACATTCACCAAAGGAGACCTTAGGGATGTTGTGCCTCACGACAACGACCCTATTGTGATCTCGCTTGTCACGGCGGGAAGGACTGTCCACCGGGTGCTGGTCGACCTAGGAAGCTCGGCAGATGTAATGTTTTGGCCGACCTTTGAAAAGTTACAGCTATCCCCCGATCAACTGAGGCCATATGGGGGCTGCTTGTACGGTTTCGCCGGCGATCAAGTGGAGGTCAGGGGGTATATTGAGTTAAGGACGACGTTCACAGATGGTTTGGCCTCATGAACCGAGAAGATCAGGTATCTTGTCGTAAATGCTCCTTCGGCATACAACATACTGTTGGGAAGGCCAACGCTCAACAGGACAGGAGTTGTGCCTTCAACAAGGCACATGAAGGTCAAACTACCGTCTATGGAAGGTTTGATCATCACCATCTGTTCTGACCAAAAGGAGGCGAAGAACTGCTACGAAAACAGCCTCAAGAACAAGAGATCTGTATGTCACGTAACCACAACGCCGCCCCCTGGCGTGGAGTCTGCGCGGGAAACCCGGCGAGTTTCGGATACGGTGTTGGAGGTGGCCGCCGAGGGCGATGTGCAAATGGAAGACATTGAGGCGAGGTCCGAGAGCGCCGCCCGGGTGGAGAGAGAGAGAAACTGCTCGGAGACCGCCAGGGAAGCGGGTATCGCGAGGGCGTTGATCGCTAGCAAAAAGAAGCCTCAACCAGTGGAGGAATGGCTTGAGAAGAAGATCAACGACAAGACGTTTAAACTGGGGAAAACCTTGGACAGGGAGACACAAGACCAAATCGCCAAGGTGATAAGTAGACACCTGGATGCATTTGCATGGTCCGCTTCAGACATGCCGGGGATCGACCCCGATTTCTTGTGCCATCACTTAGCAATGGATCCCCAGGTCAGGCCCATCCGCCAGAGAAGGAGAAAGTTCAACGAGGAAAAAAGGCAGGCGATCAAGGACGAAATGCATAAACTCCTTGCAGCAGGCCACATCAGGGAGATCTAATCCAGAATGGCTCACCAATGTCGTTCTAGTCAAGATGAGTAGCGGAAAATGGCGGATGTGTTTTGACTTCACAGATTTGAATAAGGCCTGTCCAAAGGATTCTTATCCTTTGCCGATAATAGACGCCCTAGTAGACAGTGCATCAGGGTGCAAGTTACTCAGTTTTCTGGATGCCTTCTCAGGATACAACCAAATCAAAATGCACCCCATGGATGAAGAAAAGACTGCCTTCATGACGGAAAGGTCATGCTATTGCTACAAGGTGATGCCCTTCGGGCTGAAGAACGCAGGGGACACGTACCAAAGGCTAATGGACAAGGTGCTCGCACCTATGCTCGGGAGGAATGTGCAGGCATATGTTGACGACATGGTCGTGACGTCCCTGGAAAAGAGCAGGCACGTCGCCGATTTGGAAGACTTGTTCGTTAGCATAGCCAGGTACAAGCAGAAACTGAATCCTGAGAAGTGTATTTTCAGCGTGGAGGCAGGGAAATTTCTGGGATTTCTCTTGTCGAAGAGGGAAATCGAGGCCAACCTCGAAAAATGTGCTTCCATATTGGCGATGAGGAGTCCCGCCACCGTGAAGGAAGTGCAGCAGCTCACGGGACGGATGGCCGCTCTGTCCCGATTTGTATCTGCCAGTGGAGAGAAGGGCCACCCATACTTCCAATGCTTGAAGAGGAATAACAGGTTTGTCTGGACGAGGGAGTGTGAAGAAGCTTTCATAAAGCTCAAAGAATACATGGCGAGCCCGCCAGTTCTATGCAAACCTCAAGCAGCAACGCCCCTCAGGCTGTATTTTGCCATAACTGAGAGGGCAATAAGTGCGGTGCTCGTCCAGGATCAAGATCAGGTCCAGAAACCCATCTATTTTGTTAGCAAGGTGCTGCAAGGCCCAGAAGTGAGGTATCAGGCCTTGGAAAAGGCGGCGCTGGCGGTTGTATTTTCGGCAAGGAGGCTGCGTCATTACTTCCAGACCTTTACAGTGTTGGTAATGACCGACTTACCCATCCAGAAGGTTTTGAAGAAACAAAATGTAGCTGGAAGAATGGTGAAGTGGGCGGTGGAGCTGTCGGAATTCGACATCAAGTATGAGCCCCGGGGACCGATCAAGGGGCAAATCTTCGCTGATTTCGTGGTCGAGCTGTCTTCCGAAACAACACAAAACGCCAAGGATGATTTTCGTTGGGTGCTCTCGGTGGATAGGTCGTCTAACCAGCTGGGTAGCGGGGCTGGGGTTATTTTAGAGGGACCCAACGGTGTGTTGATAGAGCAATCACTGAGGTTTGCTTTTAAAGCAAGCAACAATCAAGCAGAGTATGAGGCTTTGATCGCCGGTAGTCTGTTGGCAAAGGAGATGGGGGCAAAGTTGCTAATGGCCAAGAGTGATTCGCTGTTGGTCACTGGGCAGGTAACTGGCGAGTTCCAAGCCAAAGATCCGCAGATGGCAGCTTACCTGGAGTACGTGCAAGAGCTAAGGAGATCTTTTGTTTTGTTTGAAGTGGTGCACGTGCCAAGAGAGCAGAATGCCCGAGCTGACTTGCTAGCCAAGCTTGCAAGTTCGGGCAAGGGGGGCAGACAGAGGACCGTTATTCAAGAAACTTTGAAGACTCCTCAGGCTTTTGTCGCAGATCACCAGGTCCTCCACGTTTGTAAATCGACGGAAAGGACGGCAAGGAGCCATAGATCTCTAACGCAGGAGACCTTGAGGACGCCGAGGGTCAGGGCGCGCCCAGCGAAAGAGGTAAGAACGATGCAAGTTTGCGCTGTCCACGAGCCAGATACGTGGATAACGCCATACCAGCGCTACTTGGTAGATGGCGTGCTTCCAATGGACTCAACGGAAGCCAGAAAGATAAAGAAGAGCTCCAGCAAGTTTACCCTCATCGACGGCGAGCTGTACAGGTTCGGATTTACACACCCTGTCCTTGTATGTGTACACGGAGAGAAGTGCACGAGAATTATGGTCGAGCTCCATGAAGGGATTTGTGGGAGCCACATCGGGGGTCGAGCTCTGGCGACAAGGACTGTCCGTGCAGGTTATTACTGGCCCACAATGAGGGAAGATTGCAAGAGATATGCCCAGCGTTGCAAGCAATGCTAGCAGCACGCCGATTGGCACAAGGCGCCCCCAGAAGAGTTGAAGTCAATCTACAGCCCCTGGCCGTTCCACACGTGGGGAATCGACATCCTGGGGCCCTTCCCGTTGGCGATCAAGCAAATGAAGTATTTGGTTGTGGCGATCGAATACTTCACGAAATGGATTGAGGCAGAACCAGTAGCCCAGATCACCGCGCACAAAATCCAGAGTTTCGTGTGGAAGAATATTGTGTGTCATTTTGGCGTGCCCAAGCGTCTAGTATCAGACAATGGGACTCAGTTCGCAGGCCACCTGTTGAAGAAGTTGTGCGAGGACATCGGGACACAACAGGTGTTTGCTTCTGTGGAACACCCGCAAACGAATGGGCAAGTGGTGATGTGATTCCAATAGCATAGAAGAGAAAGATTCTTGATCTTTTTAGGAATCAACTTGAGTTGGACAATAGTTAGGCACTTTTCTTAGAATTGGATCAATGTTCTAAGTCAAGAACTCACCAAAACTAGCACCAAATCCAAAACTCATATGGAAGTTCCAATTATGATCAAATTGAACCGAAGAGAAAGGAACAAAAGATAAGCAAACTGAAATATAAGTGCTGGAAAATAAACACACCGAACCAAATCAAACAAAAGGAAGAACAATTTGTTGGAAAATGGAAATAGCCGAACCAAAAAAGGCAAGAACAATTAAGCTAAACATGAAAATGAAGAAGAAACAAAGCTAGAGGAAAGAACACTTATGGAGATGGAAGAGAAGGTGATTGATCACGCCACTTGGAGTATGGCTGCTCCAAGATTAGTGTGCTGCCGCCACTTGAGGACACCATGGATCCATCAAGATAAGACTAGAGAAGAAGACTCAAAAGCTCTCCAATGATCACTCAAAATTTGAGTATAGTTTCTTTACTCTAAATTCCAATCTGAATTTTACAAAGGAAGCACCTCTATTTATAGCCTAAGTTGCTGAAATGCAAGCTACACAAATTCAAAATTCCCTCCTAAAAAGTTTCTAGAACCGGCGCCAATTACAAAGCATGAGGAAGGTGTGACCTCTTCCTTCACTTTGGCACCTCCTATTCTACTCCTACACCTATCTACTAACGCACCCCCCCTCCTAAAGCTCCTACACCTATCTATCACCTATTTTACATTTTCACACTCCTCTATTTAATAACCACACCTCCTAAAACTATACAAGAGTATTTCAAAGCTTGGCCTTGCCCCTCATGGGATGGACTTGGGCTCTTTGGGCTTTGGCCTTCTTGGGTTTGGGCTTGGGCCTCATCTTTATTTTAAGTCTTCTATTAATTTTGAGAAGACTAGAAGGAAGAACTTCAAATGTGAGGGTGGATGTCCTCTTCCTCCATTAATAAAAGCCTCCTTTATTTAATTCTCATCATACTCCTCGAGTTGGAGAGAATTCGTCCACGAATTCTGAATCCCTGCATATAACAAAGTCAGTTTATTTTTACAATTAAAAGTGGAAGATAAAGGCAAACATGACCTATCATTTGGAAACAATGGGATTTCAGAAAAGGAGGTTCTATAAATCGACCAAGTTGGAAAAATTTGTTTGGGAATGATGATATCTTTTGGAAAAAGGCCTCTTAAATGGTGAAAACCATTAGGAGGTATGAAATCATCCCTAACACTTTTTAACCAAGATGGTGTTGAAATAGGAACCTTGGGTAATGAAAAAGATAAGGAAGGAAAACACCTTGGAGGTGAAAGGATAAGACTCATGGCAACTTGGCCTTCTTTGTCTTTTTCATTTTTACGTGAGGGAGGTGGGTGAGGTAGGTCTTGTTTTACCTTGTTTGTCATTAAGATTTGTTTTTGTGGACAATGAAGAGCTATGTGCGCAAAACCTAAACATTTAAAACATTTGATATTTGAAGTTTTGGTAGGTGACTTAGGAGTAGAAAGATTTGTAGTAGAAACTTTGTTTGGAAACATGGTTTGTTGGGAAAAATTGGAAGGAGAATTTTGAGTAAAAATTTTGTTGGCTTCCTTCCTAGAAGAGTTGTAGAAATCATCATCATGAGTATTTTTGAAAGTTGTTTTCAAAAGATAGGATTCCACCTTGATGGCTTGGCGAAACACTTTCTTTAAAGAAGAGTACTCATTTAATTCGACAATTTCTCTAATATCTCTTCTCAAACCACGTACAAACCATTTTATCTTTGACTCTTCATTAGCATGCATATTCATTTTAGTCAAAGTTGTTTCAAAATCTTTAAAGTATTCTTCTACCATCCTATGTCCTTGAGGAAGCCTTTCGAACTTCAACAAGTGTTCCTTCCTAGAAGGAGGAACAAACCTCGCGCGCATACACTCTTTCAAAGCATTCCAAGAAACCACGGGAGGTTTCTTGCGATACATAATCTCCATTACAATTTTATGCCACCATTCTTTGGCATAGCCCAAAAAGGATAAAGAAACTAATCTAAGTTTTTGGTCATCTTGGACCTTATACACATGAAAATAATGGTCAACCTTAGTCTCCCATTCTAAATACACATTAGGATCACTATCACCATTAAAACTAGGGACTTGTCGACAAGAAATGTTGAACACTTGGTGATATCTTTGGTCACGGTTATTGCTCTCTTCATGAGAATGATGGTGATGCTTCCTTCTTCTATGTTCCTCTTTACGGTCATGATCATTGGAAGGACCTCTAGAAGAAGGTGTATGAGAATGATGTCTGTTCCGGCCGGTTGACCTGGGTCGTCTTTACGAGTGGCTTGTCCCCACGAGCTAGAGCACCTTCGTTCTGCCTTGTCTACGAGTACCTGAAAAAGAAGAACAAAGGGGCGCCCTCGCGGCTGTTTGCACTCCGACGATCAAGTCAGCTAGCGAGAAACACCAAAGTGACTAGAGACTGTATGATTATCTCAATGACTGGAACTGTGTTGCCCTAATTGCCTTGTGCTCACAGCTGGGTGTGCCGTCAAGAACAACTAGGGTTTAGTGCTCTGTATAACTATGAAAGCGTACCTTACTAAGGCTCTTCATGCCCTTTATATAGGTGAAAACTAGGGTTTACCTCTGCGTTGCTTGCTATTATCTAGGGTTCCTTGGAAAAGGTCCTTGCGCCGCTATCTTTAGGATCTTAGCGTATCCGGCCCATGGACTTCCCTTATCTGGAGTGCAATGTATAACCTTGCGGCCACTTGGGCTTTAACTTAAGCGTCGTATCTCTTGCGCTATGTTGACTATGTTGACTATACGGCGACTATGTTGACTTCTTGACCACCTACCTTTCTCTTGTCCACGTCATCACACCCGATGATCGGGACGGTACACAAGCCCCCCAGTCTTGAGCTAATAACTTGTTTTCAGCAAAAAGACTAAGAAGTTCACTGTTCCATTTTCTTCTTTAATACATATAAATGTAAGCATGGTTTCGCTTTTATCTGCTGTGTAATCATCTGATATAACTAACTAACTCTTACTTTAAAGAAATCGACTTAACGCCAACTGGTGCTTAGCTCTGTGAAAATCCACTTAACTGGACAAACTATTAGTTTATAACAATAACATTTAAGGCAAAATCACTTACTGGGCAGTAGGCGTGGGTCAGTCTTAGTATCTGAAATCTAGCTCGCCTGATCTGCCAAGTGACATGCGCACTTCTATGTCATCGCCTCAAACTCTGCTAACTTAGTTCTCGCCGTGTACTTCTTCTTTCGAGCTTCAATCATAAAGCCGTGGGCTTCTTTGGATGCTATTTTCCTTTTTATCTACTAAGGCGTCCTCTGGGGAGCGGCCTCATACCTTGAGCCATCAATTTTGCTCATTCTGGGAGGAGAGCTGCCTTTAACGGACCTCCCTCTGCCTTCCCTGAGTCTTTAATCTGAAATAACTTGATCTGAGTAGTGAGGTGTCTTTTACAAACCTACCTCAGCCACCCTGTGACTTCTTCCACTTTGATAACTTATCTGTTGTGCGATCACCTGATAACTTGGTTGGTTTTTACTCAACCCAATTAACTTAGCATAAACTGATGCTTAATTTCTTGGAAATCAACTTATCTTGAACAAACGGTTAGTCTATAGCAATAACATTTGACAGGAAATTACTTACTGAGCAGTAGGCGGGAGTCATTTTTAGTATCTGAAATCTCGCTTGACTGATCTGCCAAGTGACATGTGTATTTCTAGGTCATCGCCTAAAACTTTGTTGGCCTGGTTCTGCACTGAGGACTTTCGAACTTGCCTCAATTTGCTTACGCAAAGAGGTCTTGTATTCTGTTCTTGCCTAGCAAATAGGTCTTGTATTCTGTTCTTGCCTGAACTCACTCGAGGGTGAGGCGGACTCTTTCTGGTGCCTCAATTTGCTTAAGCAAAGAGGTCTTGTATCTGTTCTGGCCTGGACCTGCTCTAGGCGAGGAGAATTTATCTCATAACTATTTAACTGACCTCAGCTTCGCTCGAGGGCGAGGAGGATTTATCTGATATCTGACCTCAGCTTCGCTCGAGGGCGAGGAGGATTTAACTGATAACTATTAACTGACCTCAACTTCGCTCGAGGGTGAGGAGGATTTATCTGATATCTGACCTCAGCTTCGCTCGAGGGCGAGGAGGATTTTCTCTGGTGCCTCAACTTGCCCTGGGGCTACCTTTTCCCTGGATGCACTGAGGACTTTTAATCTCATCTTGCCTGAACTCACTCGAGGTTGAGGAGGACTTTCTCTGGTGCCTCAACTTGCCCAGGGGCTACCTTTTCCCTGGATGCACTAAGGACCTTTAATCTCATCTTGCCTGAACTCACTCGAGGGTGAGGAGCACTTTCTCTGGTGCCTCAACTTGCCCAGGGGTTACCTTTTCCCTGGATGCACTGAGGACCTTTAATCTCATCTTGACTGAACTCACTCGAGGGTGAGGAGGACATTCTCTGGTACCGGGGCTAGCTATTCATACTTGAGGAGGGGCGTCCTGAAGGAATCCTTTAACCCCTGCTCAAGGACTAGGCGTCCGGATTTTAACTGGTACCGGGGCTAGCTATTCATACTTGAGGAGGGGGCATCCCGAAGGAATCCTTTAACCCCTGCTCAAGGACTAGGCGTCCGGATTTTAACTGGTACCGGGGCTAGCTATTCATACTTGAGGAGGGGGTGTCCCGAAGGAATCCCTTCACCCCTGCTCAAGGACTAGGCGCACGGATTTTAACTCATACTGGACATACCTGTCATCTTGCTCTGAACTCTCGCCTATACTCGTTCTTGGCGAGTAGGACTTCTTAATCTGTTCTCGCCTAAACTCGTTCTTGGCGAGTAGGACTTCTTAATCTGTTCTCGCATACGCTCGTTCTAGGCGAGTAGGACCTTTAATCTGTTTTCGCCTAAACTCGTTCTTGACGAGTAGGACTTCTGATCTGCTCTCGCCTAAACTCGGTCTTGGCGAGTAGGACTTCTGATTTGTTCTCGCCTAAACTCGTTCTTGACGAGTAGGACTTTAAACTTAACTTTCACCTCTGATTGCCAGGTGGTGACAAGGACTTATGTACCGTCCCGTATCAGGGCGTTGACTAAGTCAAGGTCAAAGTCAACAACAGGAAAGTCAAAGTCAACTCGAGGTGTCGCCCAGATGTAGGGACGCCAAGAGAAAGCGTCGCCAAGGCAGGACAAGACGTCGCCTAAGCGAAGGCGTCGCCTAGGTGAAGGCGTCGCCTAGGTGAAGGCGTCGCCTAGGTGAAGGCGTCGCCTAGGTGAAGGCGTCGCCTAGGTGAAGGCGTCGCCCTGGTGAGGACGTCGCCAGATTAAACAGTGTAAAAGCAAGGCAATCACGGTGTGGTTCCCCGATACCCATGGGTAGGAAAGACCATGGAGGGAGCTACGTCGTGGGAAAACCTCAGGTCCCGATATCTCGGGAAAGTGATAAAGAGAAGGGAAAGGCGGCTCCAAGGCCGTAGTAATAGTACCAGTGAAGGGCAGCCTGACTCGCGAAGTACCCCTGCCGCCCCAGAGACGCCTTCGGGACAGATACGACCCAAGAGGAAGGTCACGCCCAGGATAACCGGGTGCAGGGTACGAGAGGAAGGCAGATACGCTCTCAGAGTAAGTGGTTAGATACTTGGGGGCATGAGTTGGCACCCAAAAAGCCACCCCTAGCGCAATAGCACTCCCAGCAGGAGGACCCACGCGTAGAAACGTCCCCAGATGGGCAGAAACGCCCCCAGATGGGCAGAAACGCCCCCAGATGGGGTCAAGGCGTCGTGAGGCCCTCCACGTGTATGACAGCAATGCCGGAATAGAAACACCCTCTTGTCAGGTGCCAGGTAATTAAAGATATTCAATACAGTTTCCCTTTTTGGCATTCAGGTACTATTTTGGCTCCCAAGCGTTTCAACGTCTTAAATGCGCTACGTTTCATAATTAAGCGCTTTAATGAGCGCGTTACGTTAGAGTTTAAAAGCGCTTTAAGGCGCTCTAAATGCTAGGGGCAGTTTAAATAGCGCTGAGAATGTCGGAAAGAGGGTTGGAACCTTTGACAAATTTAGGAGAAACTCTCTGGTTGCTTGCCCGTGCTTGAGGATTACGTACAAGTGACTGGAGAATATTTTTGCCTGAAGGGGACAACACACACACACATATACACAGTTCTTTACCACCCTTCAGAGTGCCACACGCGGTGCTCAGATACGTGGGTGGACAGTTTTCTTGGTGTTTCTTGCTGGCTGACTTGAGCGTCGGAGTGCAAACGGCCGCTAGGGCGCCTCTTTGTCCTCTTTTTGCAGGAAATTTGCAGGCATTCAGTGGGAAGGAGTCCTTAGTTGACGATTGAGGCCACGCACGAAGACGTCCCGGTCAACCGGACGGAACATTTGGCGCCCACCGTGGGGCCGATATAAAACATCAGTCCCATCACACAAGTTCGTGAAAATCTACCAGGTTACGGTAGTGCTGAAGGAGGTTGGAGTGACAATGGCCCCCACCAGACGAAGATCAGCGCGCGCAGCCCCCGCAGACCTATCCATGCAGCAGGTCCTGGAAATAATGAGGGGGTTGAGCAGGACATGGCGGATTCGAAGATGGAGCAGGAGCGCATGCAGGCAGATTTTGACGCCTCGCATGAGCGCAACGAAGAGCTCCACCGTGCGAATGAGGAGTTGCGCCAGGGCCTGAGAAACGATAGGAGGCGGCCTGGGCATGACGAGATGGAGAACCACTCCCCACCAAGGGAGTTTTCCACTCCGTTCTCGCAGGAGATCCTAGACGCAGCAATCCCGAACACGTTCGCGGGACCCAAGGTAATCTTCACTGGGATGGAGGACCCGGAGACGCACCTCGCGGCATTCCACACGCAGATGGTCCTGATAGGCGGTTCTGATGCCGCCAAGTGCAAGCTCTTCATGAGCACCCTGACCGGGATGGCTATGGACTGGTTCATCAGCCTCCCCGAGGGCCATATCACATCTTTCCGCCAGTTGTCGCGGTTATTCAGAGAACAGTATTTGGCCAACAAGGCCCCGCCGCCGGTCTCCTACGACCTGTTTGACGTGAAGCAGTATCAGGGGGAGACCCTGAAGGAGTATATCAATCGCTTCGGGGCCCAGGTCGTGAAGGTTGGTACAACAGAGGAGCTTATGATCGTGTACGCATTTGTGAAAGGCGTATGCCCAGGCCCCTTTGGAGAATCTATTATCCGCAATCGCCCTAGGACTTTCGCAGAATTACGGCGTAGGGCGGTGGAGCATATCGCTTCGGAAGGGGAGGTATGTGTGAAGCACACCAGTACCGTGCCCTCACGCCCAAGGGGACCGGCGCGAGCTCAACTCGTCAGAGTCAATGAGACCACGACGGGGAGAAAGAAGCCAGAGGCGAGACGCCTCTACGAGGCCAGAAAGCCCCAGCCTCGGGGCCCCGCAGGAGGCGAACGCCCCACCAGAGAAAGAGCAAGACCGGCGAGGTACAACTTCGTAGTCGAGTTGAAGGATTTGATCGCCGTGCCCAACATAGCCGAGAGGCTGAGGCGACCGGCGAAGACCGATAAGGTGCTAGGGCCCCGTAAAGACTCTTGGTGCGAATTTCACGAGGCTTTCGGGCACCAAATTGATAATTGCCTGTCGTTGGGCTACCAGCTAGATGAGCTGGTGAGGACTGGGTTTTTGAAAGATTATGTCGCAGAGTCCACCACGACTGCCACCCTGCCGTCGCCGACGGATGAGCCAGCACACGAGATGCCTGTGCTTGGCGAGGTCCACACCATTGCTGGAGGTTTTTCCGGCGGAGGACCCACCGCCTCCCAGCGGAAGAAATACGCGAGGGGGGTAAATTCAATCGAAGAGAGGCTCTCGGGGGAGCCCTGGGAGTCGGATATTGTGTTCACAAGAAGGGATCTCCGAGACGTGGTGCCCCATGACAACGATCCCGTTGTCATCTCGTTCGTCACGGCTGGAAGAAAGGTCCACCGAGTGCTTGTTGATCAAGGAAGCTCGGCAGACGTCATGTTTCTGTCGACTTTTAATAAGTTACGGCTGTCCCCCGATCTACTGAGTCCCTATACGGGATGTTTGTATGGGTTCGGGGATAACCAGATAGAGGTCCGGGGGTACCTGGAGTTGAGGACTACGTTCACGGACGGAGAGGCCTCCCGAACAGAGAGCATTCGGTACCTCGTCGTTAACGCCAATTCTGCCTATAATATTTTGCTGGGCAGACCGGCGTTAAACCGTCTGAGTGCAATATCCTCCACCCGGCACATGAAGATGAAGCTACCGGACCTCAGTGGCCGGGTGATAGTCATCAGATCAGACCAAGAGGAGGCAAGAAAATGCTACGAAAACAGCCTGAAGACGAAGAGAGGCGTTTTCATGGTGTACGAACGTCCACCGAGCGCGGACGCAACGATGATCGAGGCGACGCCCGCTGGGCAGACCCCCGAAGAGGCCATAGCAGAAAGGGCGATGCCCGAAGCAGATGCGCCAATGGAGGAAGCACACGTGGAGGAGGCGGCGCCCGTAGAAGAAGCGGCGCCCGCCGATGATGATAATAGGGAGCAACCCGCGACCAACATCCTAGAGAGGGAGATTGGCGGCAAAGCTTTCAAGTTAGGAAGCTCGCTAAATCCAGAAGAACGGGAAGGGGTGGCGGAAGTGATTTCGCGCCACCTGGATGCCTTCGCGTGGTCCGCCTCGGACATGCCGGGCATCGACCCCGATTTTCTGTGCCACCACCTCAGCATGGACGCAACGGTTCGCCCCGTGCGTCAGAGAAGGAGGAAATTCAATGAGGAGCGACAACAGGTGGTGAAAGACGAAACGCAGAAGCTGCTGGGTGCTGGCCACATTAGGGAGATTCAGTACCCTGAGTGGCTCGCCAATGTCGTTTTGGTGAAGAAGGCAAACGGGAAATGGAGAATGTGCGTTGACTTCACGGACCTGAATAAGGCGTGCCCGAAGGATTCCTATCCGCTGCCCAGCATTGACGCCCTAGTGGACAGCGCGTCTGGCAGCAAAGTGTTAAGCTTCCTGGACGCCTTCTCAGGTTATAACCAAATCAAGATGCACCCCAGGGACGAGAGCAAAACTGCGTTCATGACTGAAACATGCAGTTATTGCTATAAGGTGATGCCTTTCGGACTCAAAAATGCGGGCGCCACGTACCAGAGGTTAATGGATAAGGTCTTGGCGCCAATGCTCGGGAGGAATGTATACGCCTATGTGGACGACATGGTGGTGGCGTCGCAGAACAGGATGCAGCACATGGCAGACTTGGAGGAATTGTTCAACACAATATCCAAGTACCGCCTCAAGTTGAACCCCGAGAAGTGTGTTTTTGGGGTAGAGGCCGGTAAATTATTGGGTTTTCTGCTCACCGAGAGGGGTATAGAGGCGAACCCCGACAAATGTGCGGCCATTATTGCCATGCGGAGTCCGACATCGGTAAAGGAGGTTCAACAGTTGACAGGGCGGATGGCGGCGCTCTCGAGGTTTGTTTCCGCTGGAGGAGAAAAGGGGCACCCGTACTTCCAGTGCCTCAAGAGAAACAGTCGCTTTGCATAGACTGAGGAATGCGAAGCGGCTTTCGTTAAACTGAAGGAGTACCTGGCGACGCCTCCGGTTCTCTGCAAACCGGTAACGGGCGTGCCCCTCCGTTTGTATTTTACTGTAACAGATAGGGCCATCAGTTCTGTGTTGGTACAAGAGCAGGGCCAGAGTCAGAAGCCCATCTACTTTGTAAGCAAAGCCTTACAGGGAGCCGAGACAAGGTACCAGGCGCTGGAGAAGGCGGCGCTGGCGGTAGTGTTCTCGGCTAGGAGGCTCCGTCATTACTTTCACAGTTTCACGGTGGTGGTAATGACCAACCTCCCCATACAGAAGGTGCTGCAGAAGCCCGATGTGGCAGGAAGAATGGTACGCTGGGCTGTGGAACTGTCGGAATTCGACATACAGTACGAGCCTAGAGGATCCATTAAGGGGCAGGTGTATGCGGATTTTGTAGCAGAGCTTTCGCCCGGAGGTGAGCAAGAAGTGGAAGCGGGTTCACAGTGGCTGCTCTCGGTTGATGGTTCCTCAAACCAGCAAGGGAGTGGTGCGGGAATAGTGTTGGAAGGACCCGACGGCATACTAATCGAGCAGGCCTTGCGTTTTGCCTTCAAGGCAAGTAACAACCAAGCAGAATACGAAGCTTTGATTGCAGGAATGCTCTTGGCCAAGGAGATGGGCGCACAGAACCTCCTGGTGAAGAGCGACTCCCAGTTGGTCACGGGGCAGGTGTCGGGTAGGTTCCAGGCGAAGGACCCACAGATGGCAGCGTATCTCAAATACGTCCAGTTGTTGAGAGGGGCGTTCAACGCTCTTGAGTTGATACACGTCCCGAGGGAGCAGAATGCCAGAGCTGACCTGCTTGCAAAGCTGGCCAGCTCAGGCAAGGGGGGTAGACAGAGGACAGTGATCCAGGAGACCCTCAAAGCTCCGCGTCGATTCGTGGAAGACAACAGGGTGGATGTCCTCCAGATTTATGCATCAAGGGGAAGGCCGAGGAGTCATTCCTCATTAACCCAAGATACGCAGAGGGCGCCCCGCATCAGTACATACGCGGGTGTGTCTGAGGAAGAGCAGATGCAGGTTTGTGTCCTGTCCACGGGAGACACCTGGATGACGCCCTATAAACGATACCTGGCGGATGGGGCCCTCCCAGTGGACCCTGAAGAGGGTAAGAAAATCAAAAGGAACGCCGTAAGATATACCTTGGTGGATGGGGTGTTGTTCAGGCACGGTTTCACTCACCCTATCCTGACATGCGTCAGTGGCGATGAGTGCACCAGGATAATGGCGGAGCTACACGAAGGCATCTGCGGAAGCCATGTAGGAGGAAGATCCTTAGCCTCCAAGGTAATACGCGCAGGTTTCTTCTGGCCAACAGTGAAAGAGGATTGCGCACGGCACGCCCAACGGTGTAGGCAATGCCAAAAGCATGCCGACTGGCACAAGGCGCCGCCTGAAGAGTTGCGGTCCATATACAGCCCGTGGCCTTTCCACACATGGGGTATTGACATCCTGGGCCCTTTCCCACTGGCAATCAGGCAGATGAAGTATCTGATTGTCGCCATCGAATACTTCACCAAGTGGATAGAGGCAGAGCCCGTGGCACAAATCACCGCGCATAAGGTACAACATTTTGTGTGGAGAAACATCGTGTGTCGCTTTGGCGTGCCTAGGCGCCTGATATCTGACAGTGGGACCCAATTCGCCAGTCAGCAGTTAAGAAATCTGTGCGCGGAAGTGGGAATCAAGCAAGTGTTCGCGTCGGTTGAACACCCCCAGACCAACGGACAAGTAGAGTCAGCAAACAGAGTTCTACTGAGGGGGTTAAAAAGAAGGTTAGAGAAGGCCAAAGGGGCATGGGCGGAAGAGGTGCCAAGGATTGTATGGGCATACCACACCACGCCCCAATCCTCCACTATGGAGACGCCTTTCAGTTTGGTGTACGGGTCGGACGCGATGATTCCAGTAGAAATACACGAAAGCTCACCGCGTTTTCAAAACTTTGTGGTGGAGGAATCTAATGAGGAGAGGCGGGTAAACTTGGATCTGCTAGAAGAGGCCAGGGAAGAAGCTAGAATAAAAGCTGAAGCGATGAAGAGAAGAGTGGAGCGGCGATATAGCTCTAAAGTAAAGCCACGACAGTTTCAGGTGGGCGACCTGGTGATGAGGAAAGCCCACCCTTATGACCTGGAGAATAAACTGTCTCCCAAGTGGACCGGGCCCTTCAGAGTCGCTGAGGCTAAGGGCAACGGTTCGTATGACCTGGAGACTTTAGATGGAGGCCCTATCCCGCGCAGTTGGAATGCAGCCAACTTAAAATTTTATTTCAGTTGATTTATGTAAGCAGCATGTAACAGTTTAGTTGAAGGGGACACTCTTTTTCCCTTTTGGGGGTTTTTTAATGAGGTCACCCTAATGAATGGAAAAACCAGTTGAGAAAAAGAAGTGCTTTGGTTTTCAGCCATTCTTTTCCCTTGTTAGAAGTAATGTGATGCGCCGCCTAGGCCATGGCGTCGCCAAGGAAGAAGGCGTCGCCTAGGTCTTGGCGTCGCCCAGAAAGAAGGCGTCGCCCAAGTAAAAGCATGCATCGTCGGCAGAACGAGACGAAAGGAAGTCGCGCGGTATATGAGGCATATGAAAAGTAAAGTGGCATTGTAAAGAGTTATGATATTGGAAAATTGTTGTTACAAGCAATGTTCAGTACAAAATGCAAAAACACAAACAGGCCGCTTCTCAGCGCTCATCAGAGTCATCACTAGAGGAAGGCGAAGCCCCTTTCCCAGCCCGCAGCGCTCGAGTAAGTCGTGACCTCTTTTCTTGGCTTATTTTCGAACCTGCACAAGGGGAAAAGATGCGTTAGAGACACCATGAAGAAAGACAGGCACAGTTAGAGAGTAACGGAGGTCGAAGTTGCTTAAGGCAGTGGTCCTTACTTATGTACTTCTCAAGAGTCCTAGCGTTGAACTCCAAGCTGATCACCGCAGCGGAGTCAAAACCTCCCGCCTTGGCAAGAATCCGGCAAGCTATTTGATCACTTGGAGCCAGATTCTTGAGGGGTTTGGCTTTGAGGGTTTTTTCCTCTCTCACCCAGTGCAGCGGAAATCCATCGAGGGCGTCGGGAACAAGATCAGTGCAGCAGATCTTGAAGAACCGGCCTTTCCACCCCGTGAACGAGCTTTGGAAGGGTGTGAAGAGAACTCTTCCGGGAACATTGCTGAGAGTTACCCAGAGGTTGTGTCTCTGTCTCTTCACCTCAAAAAAGTGGAGAAAGAGGTCAACCGAGGGTGCACAACCCAGAAACCCAAAGAGAATATCGAAGGCTTTGACAAAGGCCCAGCTGTTGGGATATAACTGGGCTGGAGCCACGTTGATCTCCGTCAGCAGTTCCTTCTCGAACCGGGAGAAGGGTAAGCGCACCCCGATGGTCTTGAACACCACCTGGTAAAAGTAAAAGAAAGGGACCCCGTCGTTCGCTCGTCCGTCCCCACACACTGGCTCCCCCAGAGTGCAAGGGAGCACAGCGATGTCGTCATCGTGCCTCCTCGCGAAGGCCCGATGGTCGTAAGAACACAACTCCCCTTTGTGTTCCCGTACGGCCCTAGTGGAGAGCAAACATGAACACTCATCAAGAAGTTCGCTCGAGGCCCAAGGGTACAAGTCTTTGGGACGGACCCTGGAGGAAGCATCGTGAGAAGACATTCTTTAACAAGATCAAGATAGCTGGAAATGCGAGAGTTGAGCGAGGGGAGCAGTTAGAACAACCCTTCGACAGAGAAGAAAGGTTGCAAGAAGAAAGGGTACAAGAAAAAAGAACGCAAGTAGGTTGTGAAGAGTGAGAAAATGGTGAAGATAGTTCCAGAGTTTGAAGAGTTAAATAAAGCGCATAGAGCGCCAAACGACACGAACGGATGCACCATGCGATTGATACACGTGGCAGAGGGTGAAAGGATGACGTTGCCACCACTGGTTTAAGTCAGAAGACGTCGTATCAGCAGAATATCCAGTGGTACGATGCGCCGTCGAAAATGAGCCAGGGGTACAGCAGGAGTCAGAAAATGAAATGACTGGATACCCCACCGACCATTTAAGCAGCGCCACGTGGATCAAGTCGAATGACAGAAGGTCCCATCAGCTGTACAAGAAGCGCCACGTGGATGGCACAGGCAAAGCCTTGGGCTCTTCGCTCTTATCAGGCGTTGACCAAGGCAAGAATTAAAGTCAATGTTGAAGTAAAGGTAACGCCCGAGGCGTTGCCAGGAAAGACGTAAAGGGCGACGACAGACGAGAAGTCGCGGGCGTCGCCAACCCAAATACCGACTGGCATTACCTCCCCGATACCCACAGGTAGGAAAGACTGAGGAGGGAGAAAAAATCAGAGAAAGGCAAAGTAGTTGCAGGCGTCGCCTCCCCGATACCCACAGGTAGGAAAGACTGTGGAGGGAGACGAGACCGTCAAATGCCAGCGAGTCACTGGTAGGGTGTTCCCCGATACCTATGGGCAGGAAAGACCATGGAGGGAACAAACACCCCACAGCACTCAGCGTTTTAGACACCCGGGGACGATACGGTGCTGCTTTGGCAGGCCTCTCCTTAGGCGTGGGTGCCGAGTGCTAAAAGATCAAAGAAAGAGCCTTTCGGTATCAGAGTCGTCCTGTGGACGATACGGCGCCACTCAGTGAGCCTCTCCATGGGCGTAAGGGTTGGCGAGCGACCTTACCTCATCATACCAAACCGCCCAACGAAGTGTGAGAAACGGGCGGGATACAGATAAAATAAGTAAAGCGTACGAAGGGAAAAGATGAGAACGAGATCGCATAGGCGGAGTCGTATGTGAAAAAGAAATAAGGACAACCATGCGAGTGTCCCGAATCAATAACAAGAGTGTGGATAGTTCAAAGAATTACAAGTTTTTGGCAGATGAAATTAAAAAGCGAAGGTAAAGAATGAAGAGTTAAGCTTGAAGAGGAAGGTGGCGGATGAGGGGCAGCAGTTCAATCGTTCAAATCCATGGGCACGACCTTCCCGTCGACTACGTGGTGTGTGGGGTCGCAGTTTGAAAGGTTGACGCCGGGATTCTCGCAGGACGCCTGGGACAGGGCTTCTTGGAACCCCTCCTCGAAGGTGCCCGCCATCTCCTGGATAAGGGACGTTTTCTCCTTCTCCAGCTCCTCAATGGCGGCGTCTCCGGAAGCCACCTGTTTCTCCAGAGCCTCTTTCTCCACACGAAGCCGGCTAACCTCGACCTGCAGCTCGTCGTAGTCAACTCGGAGAAGGTCCATAGCTTTGGCCTGCGTGGCCATTTCCTCCCTATCCGTTCCACCTTGGCAGTTTGTTCACAGCAGCGGTCCTTCAGGTCCTTTTGGGTTTCCGCGTCTGCTTTGACCAATTCCTGAAGACCCGCTACCTGTACTTGGAGAGCAACTTCACGGGCGTAGAAGTCAGCCTGGAGCTCCAAGGCCTCTGCCAATTTCCTCTCAGCTTCTGCCCTGGACTCTTGTGCTTGGTTCAGAGAGGAACAATAAGCCTCGTTCTGGCGTCCCAGGGCCTTCATCTCCTCCTCCAGGGTGGTTGCTTTCGTTTCCAAGGCCTGGAGGGTTTGGGTTTGCAAGACAGCGTTTCTGGCCTGGGAGCGTCATTCAAGAGCCACCGCCAAGAAGGCCCCCAGATAGAAAGGCATACCTTCCCTCCTGTCGGTACCTTCCGGCATAGTCCCGCCACTGAAACCCCTCATCAGATGCATGATTGGAGGGGGGATGGCAATGAAGTCGGGGGCGGCAGCATCGGGAGCCGGGGAAGCAGTGGTTTCTGGCGGCAGCAGAGGCGGCGCAGATTCAGCACCTTCGCCCCTTTCCTCTTGGAGAATCATAGGAGGGAGTGAGGTTGCGCTTGGAGGGTTGTCCATAAAGGGGTTCCCTCCCTGCGATGGCGTCTCTACCAAAAGAGGAACCCGCGCGGATTTTCTCCTCTTGAAGGGTGCCACGCCTTCTGATTTCTCATCATCTGACAGAATCTCCAAAACCCTTTTTCCTTTGTCAAGGGGGGTTGGAGCCGGTGACGAGGCCGCAGCTAGGGGCACAGCGGCGATAGGCGAAGGAGAGTTGGGAGTTGGAAGCACGTCAGAGCCAGGTGGAGACGTCGGAGATGGGCTAGAAGCACCCTCAGCAGTGACTGGCGGCGGCGGTGTCGGAGCCGGCGGGAGAATCGGATTGGCAGTAGGGCTGGAGGAGGCGCCTGCCTTGGCGGCACGAGCCTCCTTCAGTGCTTTCGCCAACATCATTCTTTTGGAAACGCCCATCACCGATCCTACACCAAGGCAGACCAAACAGCAAGGATTAGTACTAAAACAGCTATGCGAATTCACGATACGCGAAGAAACGTGAAATGCAAGTAACATGGTACAAGTGTAAAACAAGCATAATAGTATGGGGAAACAAACGATCGATAGCAGGCTGTTCATAGCAAGAAAGATGAGGGGAGAGCCCCTTACCAAAATAGGTGGTCAGGGCGTGGGCATTGTACTCGCTAGCGACCAACTTCAAGGTATCAAAGACGATCCCCAATCCCGCCAAGGCTTTGCTTACCTCCCTATCGGCGGGGGATAGCTCTTCCAGGGTTTTGGCCCTGAGCAATTTGGGGCGTTCCGTCCAGTAAAGGGGGAAGCCATCCAAAGCTGTGGGATCATGCTTGGCGCAGCACACCCTGAAGAACTTCCCTTTCCAGTTCTTGTAAGAATTCTGGAAGAGGGAGAGGAGGATCCTGCCAGCGATCCCGGAAAGGCTTACCCAAAAGCTTTTCCCCTGTTTTTTCACCTCAAAAAAATGCAGGAAGACATCTACGGAAGGAGGAATGCCCAGGTATCCACAAAGAATTTGAAAGCCCCTCACAAATGCCCAGTTGTTGGGATGAAGCTGGGCGGGGGCAGTGTTGATTTCAGTAAGAAGCTCCCGTTCGAAGGGAGTGAACGGGAGACGTACTCCTACGCGCTTGAACACGGTCTGGTACATGAAGAAGAAGGGTTTCCCCTTTCTAGGTCTGTCGTCCAAACAAACAGGTTCCCCAGGCTTGCCGGGACGGACGAATATGTGGGCGTCGTGTGTGTGGCAGAAGGCGTTAAAGCTGTACAAATGGGGATCCCCCCGGTGAGCTTCCAGGTCCTGGAAAGAAGTCAGGCTGGTGCATTCACTCAGGAGCTCATCGGAGGCCCAGGGGTAGAAGGCTTTGTAGTTGGATTTGGGGGTCGTAGGGGAAGAATCAGGCTTCGCGTTCGCGCGCGTCATGGTGAAAATAGATAGCTGGAGAAAGAAGAGAGGAAAAAGGGTTTAGCAAGTTTAACCATTGCAAGAAGGGGAAAGAACCCCAGGAAGCGTCACCCACGCGAGAAAAATCAGAGGAGGAAGAAGAAGCGGAGAAATGCAGTAATACGTGAATAACAACAGTCCCAGGCAGTTCAATAAATCAATCTAATGCGACGAAGGGGAAAGGTCGTGAGTATCCGAAATCATACCTTTGCTATTGGAATGGAGGCAGCAGAAGGCACTGGAAGGAGAGAATCGCAGTTGCAGAGAAAAGGGTTTTCGAAGGCGATGAACAGTGCGGAGTTGCAGAGCGAATGAATGTAACAGTAGGGTGAGCGCGGGGTTTGGGGTAACTTAAACGTTACATTTCGTAACCCAAGAGGCGCAAATTGAGGGCCGCAGGATCGAGCCACGCGTCAGAAGGTCGATTGCCCAGGGGAAGCGCAAAGGTCTCTAAAGGAGGGCCACGCGATGGGCCACGTGGCGCGCGATAAAGGGTAGCCCAAAAGGTGTAATCATCCCCATTGCAGGGAATGTCCAATCGGCCATTAAGAATACCCCTGTGGTTCAGATAATGTCGCGTCATTAATTCGAAAATTTGCTGAGTCAGCAGAGAATGACACGTCATCAAGAAAGCACGTGGATGGCGGGGGCAAGGCTTTAGTCTTTGCGCTGAAGACAAGTCTTCGGCTTAAGACTGGGGGGCTTGTGTACCGTCCCGTATCAGGGCGTTGACTAAGTCAAGGTCAAAGTCAACAACAGGAAAGTCAAAGTCAACTCGAGGTGTCGCCCAGATGTAGGGACGCCAAGAGAAAGCGTCGCCAAGGCAGGACAAGACGTCGCCTAAGCGAAGGCGTCGCCTAGGTGAAGGCGTCGCCTAGGTGAAGGCGTCGCCTAGGTGAAGGCGTCGCCCTGGTGAGGACGTCGCCAGATTAAACAGTGTAAAAGCAAGGCAATCACGGTGTGGTTCCCCGATACCCATGGGTAGGAAAGACCATGGAGGGAGCTACGTCGTGGGAAAACCTCAGGTCCCGATATCTCGGGAAAGTGATAAAGAGAAGGGAAAGGCGGCTCCAAGGCCGTAGTAATAGTACCAGTGAAGGGCAGCCTGACTCGCGAAGTACCCCTGCCGCCCCAGAGACGCCTTCGGGACAAATACGACCCAAGAGGAAGGTCACGCCCAGGATAACCGGGTGCAGGGTACGAGAGGAAGGCAGATACACTCTCAGAGTAAGTGGCTAGATACTTGGGGGCATGAGTTGGCACCCAAAAAGCCACCCCTAGCGCAGTAGCACTCCCAGCAGGAGGACCCACGCGTAGAAACGTCCCCAGATGGGCAGAAACGCCCCCAGATGGGGTCAAGGCGTCGTGAGGCCCTCCACGTGTATGACAGCAATGCCGGAATAGAAACACCCTCTAGTCAGGTGCCAGGTAATTAAAGATATTCAATACAGTTTCCCTTTTTGGCATTCAGGTACTATTTTGGCTCCCAAGCGTTTCAACGTCTTAAATGCGCTATGTTTCATAATTAAGCGCTTTAATGAGCGCGTTACGTTAGAGTTTAAAAGCGCTTTAAGGCACTCTAAATGCTAGGGGCAGTTTAAATAGCGCTGAGAATGTCGGAAAAAGGGTTGGAACCTTTGACAAATTTAGGAGAAACTCTCTGGTTGCTTGCCCGTGCTTGAGGATTACGTACAAGTGACTGGAGAATATTTTTGCCTGAAGGGGACAACACACACACACATATACACAGTTCTTTACCACCCTTCAGAGTGCCACACGCGGTGCTCAGATACGTGGGTGGACAGTTTTCTTGGTGTTTCTTGCTGGCTGACTTGAGCGTCGGAGTGCAAACGGCCGCTAGGGCGCCTCTTTGTCCTCTTTTTGCAGGAAATTTGCAGGCATTCAGTGGGAAGGAGTCCTTAGCTGACGATTGAGGCCACGCACGAAGACGTCCCGGTCAACCGGACGGAACAACTTAAAACTTAACTTGTGCCTCCAATCGCCAAGCAGCGATGAGGACTTGAAACTTATGCTTGTTTGCCTCCGATCGCCAGGTGGCGATGAGGTCTTAAAACTTTATACTAGTGCCTCCGATCGCCGAGTGGCGATGAGGACTTGAAACTTATACTTGTTTGCCTCCGATCGCTAGGTGGCGATGTGGTCTTAAAAATTTATATTTTAAAACTTTGGATTGAACGCATGCGATCTGAATCTGCCCAAATTACACAAGGACGACAAAGTCTTCTCTTCGAAAACTTAAAATGACAAACATGCAAACTCAATAACTGGGAAACTTTGATAAATTGGATATTAACTTATGATGAACATACATGTTATCTGGCTGCAACGCCTACTTCTGGCGATACTTTGTTCTAGTGATACCTGTTCTTGGCATCGCTATCTCGGCGACGCCTTGTCTTGGCAGTGCCTTGTTCTGGCGACGCCATCTTGGTTCTCTTCTTTGATCTTTGATTTTACATGGAAGGGAAAACAAAGGCAAATGTATCTTAATCTCTTCTCGCCTACACCCGCTCACGGTGAGGAAGGTCTTTTTAAATTCTTCTCGCCTACACTTTCTTACGGCGAGGAAGGTCTTTCTCAACTTTTCTCGCCTACACTCGCTTACGGCGAGGAAGGTCTTTCCAAACTCTTCTCGCCTGCGTTTGCTCACGGCGAGGAGGACTAAAAAACTTCACACTTGTGCCTCCGATCGCCATAGGGCGATGAGGAGTTAAAACATTATGCTTTAAAACCTTGTACTGAATGCATGCCATAATCTTTAAACTGTTGCCTTAAATCTCATAAAAGCGATAAGGTCTTTTTTCTGAAAACTTAAAACGATAAGCATGCGAACTTAAATAACTTGGAAACTTTGATAAAACTGTTTTAACTTAAACTACTTCTTAAAGAGTGCCCCTTGAAAAACTGCTTTAACTGAAACTACTTCTAATTATTACCTTGGCGATCTGGTCTTGTGTCTCGCTGTCTAAAGTTTTCCCCAGCTTAAACGTCTTGTCGTTGATCTTCTTCTCAAGCCACTCCTCGACTGGCTGAGGCCTCTTCTCGTTGGTTAACTCCAACGGTAGACTTTAGCCCTTCTATCTCCGTTTGAGAATCGTATTTCCTTGATCAAGAAACCTCTCACCTGCAAAGATGATCTTGTCGCCAACTCTAACGTGGAGGAATTGCTTTGTCGCTTCCTTACCCCGCCTATGCAACTGTGCTATCTGCAAGAATGCTCTTAGAACCTTCTCCGGGAACTTCAAACGCAACCTGCAAAACACACAGACGGCGCCTCTAGCGACCGTTTGCACTCCGACGCTCAAGTTAGGTCACAGAATCACCAACAAAATAATGTGTCCCTGAATCTCTCTCTGATTCTCTTTTTATTCTCTCTCTGTGTCTGTGCCTAACAGAATTCTATTACGCTATTCTCTGCGTGTGTCAGAATTCTGTTATGCTTTTGTGCGAAAACGTACCACAATCAGTAAAGACGTGGGTGTCTGTGTTTTCTGTGTGTACCTTTCACGACGCGGAGTGCACCTTTGTCTTGGCCGCGCCCCTCTCAGATGGTGACACGTGGAAGCATGCAACTCACATCTAACCGTACACGTGCCACTACCTGAAGGGCTCTAGCACATCTCTTTGTGCGCCTAAGTTATTCCCTTGCGGAGTAACTTAGCACGTTTCTTCCATCTGGGTGAATCGCACACTCCTAGGAGAACGCCAGGTGTGGCTGGACTAGGCACACTCACCAAGCATTGCTCTCTGCATACACGATTTCCCCTTCACGATGTCATGCACGTAATGGGTTGAGAGAGTCACCAATCACTGACTGGTTTACTAACTCCCTCAGGCCACTCGTGCACGATTCTACCGGCGAGGAGCTCCTCTTTCTCTGAGGTATGATCATGCGAGGTCTATGCGTAACGCTCTCGCTGGGAATCTCAGTCCCAGTTTAACTGCGTGTAACACGAAACCCCGATGACCATGCACCCGATGACTGATCGGTGCTCTATTGCTTCTCGCGTTCTCCCCCCGGGTGTTTATCTTGGAACTGATCTGTCAGTGGCGACTCGGTTACTGACCACCGATCACCGTTCTGGGTGATCTCCTCCCTGATTTCTCTGCCACCTGATCCACGTGTCACCATGCGCGTGGTCCACGTGGTTATCTTCTGCTGACGTCATCGACTACCGATGACCAACCGGATCACAAGCCCCCTAGTCTCGAGCTGTGAACTCGTTCTCAGCGAAGAGACTAAGTGGTCGCGCTCTCGGCCCATGTGGCAAGTGGGGCCACATCACGTGCCACCTCACGTGTTGCCTTTTGACGTTATGACTTCCTCCCTTAATCCCACGACACGTGGACGCGTCAACGGCTAGCGTGGAGTGTCGCTAACGCTTCCCTTATTCAAATAGGCGCGCGCTTTCACTGTTTCATCATCTTCTTCAATACTCCAACTCTAAGACACTTCGAATCTCCTCTCTGCGCGCCCAACTTTCTTCGAGCTTTCTACCTCAAGACCTTCCGCGATCATCTAAAGGTATGACTTTTCTTCTTCCTTGATCCATTTAGGTTCTTTTCACCGATTGCATTCATCTCTTTCACTACCATGCATTCATCTTCTCTATTTTTCTTCTTCTCAACCTGCGCTAGGGTTTTTTGCGTTTCTCACTTCGCTTTCTACTTCTCCCTCTTCCTCTTCTTCGCCTGGACCTTTCTTTCTTCTTCCCTTCCTCTGTTTTTCACCGAACCATTCATCATTCCCTCTTCTTCCGTTGATCTGACCTTTTGCTTTCCTCCATTGCAGTTATCTCGCAATGGCTCGCTTGAAGCAAACTGCTCGCATCGTTGCCTCATCCTCTGGTGCACAGCCTTCAGCAAGTGCACCAGCGTCACCTCCACCTGATGCAGCTCCTTATCAGGACTACGCTAGGGTCTACGACTGGGCTCCCCTGACGTTGCTGGCCGAAACCTCCACTCAACTACCTAAAGGCCATCTCAAGACCCTTCTAAGCAACGACCCTGATGAGCCCTCCTGCGCCATCGACAGGGAGAACGACTTCAACGTTCGTATACGCATTCCTCCTCGAGGGATGCCAATCTGTGTGGACGATAGGGCTACCAATGGGGTGCCCTTTACCTTCATATACTCCGCCATCTTCAAAAGGTTGAAGTTGCGCTTGCCCTTCACCTTCTTTGAGAAGGAGCTGATGATGGAGCTGAACGTTGCCCCTTGCCAACTCCACCCGAATGCCTGGGCTTTCATACGGGCATTCGAGATCCTCTGCAACTACTTTGGGCATAACGCCTCAGTAGACATCTTCCTACATTTCTTCGAGGCGAAGAACCCTGGGGATAGGTCTTGGGTCAACCTGAATGGAGTTGCTGGACGAGTGATCTTGGGCCTGTACCAGCAATCGTTTAAGGATTGGAAGGGCAGGTTCTACATGATATCTGCTACCCAGCAAAACCCAACGCTGCTCGAGGGGTTTCCCCTTTACTGGGTTCCTAGAGTCGAGTTTAAGAAACCCCGGGGCCTTGAAGCCATGGCTCCCTACGAGCGCGAGCTGTGTAGGTTGCTCCTAGGGGCAAAATATAACTCGGCCCTTCTCATCAAACACGAGTTTGATGTTGTGTCTCTGAAGAAGTACATAGGTAGGCTCTTCTTCTTGCACCTCTTAGAATACTTGCACACTCTCATGCATACTTGCATAACATTTTATCCACTTGCATAATTATGCCATCTAACTCTTCTTTTTACCCTTGATGTAGACATGACTTCAGGGAAAGATAGGAGGAGGGCATTACTGGAGTTTGCCCGGACCAGGGGGGCCAAGGGGACTGGTTCTTCCTCCTCTACCACCGAGCCCATCGCTGCTCCCCCTCTCTCGGTCGCGCCAGCTGAAGGCCCCGAGCTAGAGAAGAAAAGAAGAAGGCTAGTAAAGGCCTTTCCCGCAACTGTGGCGGTCGTTGCTGATCCTACCCCCTCAACCGAGGAGGAGAGTTCTGGCTCTCCTCTCATACATCGCAAGAGGAAACACCAAGAGGTTGGGGGGGCTTCGTCTGTTAGGCCTGAGGAAATTGAAGTGGTACAGATCGAGGAGGGTTCACCCCCACCTCCTCCTACTCAACCTGCCTCAGCACCAACTTTTTCTCCCTCCCCTCAGTGCCTACCATCTCCGACGCCTCAACCTCTATCTCCAGCATCACTTCCACCTCCACCCCCAGCGGGCCAAGCTATTGGTCAATCTACTCCACCTGCTGGGAGTGATTCTGCCCACTCGGGGGGTTTCTCAAGACTTCCTGCATCACTACCACCACCAACCGCTGCTGCTACTGCTGAAGGTGGTGAGGCCAGCTCGCAGCCAAGCAGCTCTGGCACTAGTAATGAAAATTTCAGTCGAGTCATTGCCTTGGTTCGACATTTCATACGCAGCCGGGAGCTTCTCGAGTGGAATGGGCAGGAGGTGGACATGCACTTGGCCAAGCAGATAGTGCTTTCCCTAGAGTTTTCCACCCAGCACCGCAAGCAACTAGTCCAGGAGAAGAGGATCAAGGAGCTTGAGCACGACAAGGAGTCACTGCAGAGTGACTTTAAGGCTGCCTAAGGGTCCGTAGACCTGATGAGGGATATGGTGGAAAAGTCCAGGAAAGAGTACCTATCGCAGGTCCAAGAGACCATCAAGACTGAGATCTTGATGGGGCAGGCTGTCAACGCTCGGGACAGCAAAGTGGTGGAGTTGAGGATCAAGGTAATCAACTTGGAGGCTGAGACTTCCTCCCTACGCCAACTGAACTCACAACTAGCGGGGGATCTCAAGTCTACCAAGGAGGAGGCCACTGAAAGGGGGATGAAACTTGAGAAGGCAGTGGACGAGCTTTCTGCGGTGATGGTCGAGCTTGCCGAAGCAAAGGGCAAACTGGGAGAAGCTGCCTCTTCCATTGCTTCCCTCACCATTGAGAAGAACGCCTTGGAGACTTCAAAGCAAAAGCTCAAAGCTGACAATGCCAACTTATGAACGTGGGTGCTGACGCCCTTGCTGATGGGTTCGAGGTGGCATTCGAGCAGATTCGTTGCGTTCTTCCTGACGTGGACTGATCCGATCGGTCATCGGTAGTCGATGACGTCAGCAGCAGAGAACCACGTGGACCACTCGCAGGGTGACACGTGGACCAGGTGACAGAGAGATCAGGGAGGCGATCGCCAAGAGCGGTGATCGGGGGGTCCGTAACCAAGTGACCATCGACAGATCAGGCGGCAGAGAGGTCAGGGGACAGATCACCCAGAACGGTGATCGGTGGTCAGTAGCCAAGTGGCCACCAACAGACCAGTTCCCAGACTAACGCCTGGGGGCAGAACGCGAGAAGCAAATAGAGCACTGATCAGTCATCGGGTGCATTGTCATCGGGGTCTCGTGTTACACGCAGTTAAACTGGGACTGAGGTTCCCAGCGAGAGCGTTACCCATGGACCTCGCATGAGCACATCTCAGGGAATCGCGCACGAGAGTGGCCTGAGGGAGCTAGTAAACCGATCAGTGATTGGTGACTCCCTCAACCCATTACGTTCGTGAAGGGTAAGCCGTCTACGCAGAGAGCAACGCTTGGTGAGTGTGCCTAGACCGGCCACACCTGGCGTTCTCCTGAGAGTATGCGATTTACCCAGATGAAAGAAATATGCTAAGTTACTCCGCAAGGGAATAACTTAGCACACAAAGAGAAGCGCTAGAGCCTTTCCAGTAAGTGACACGTGTGTGGTTAGATGTGAGTCGCATGCATCCACGTGTCATCATCTGAGAGGGGTGCGGTCCAGATAAAGGTGCACTCCATACCGCTAAAGGTACAGACAAGCGCAACCAAGCGCAGAGACGCGCGGATACGCACAGACACCCACACTCTACTGATTCTGGAGGTACATTGTCTCAGAAAAGCATAACAAGGTTCTGACACATGCCAGAAAAGCATAACAGAATTCTGTTAGGCCCAGAAGCAGAGAGAGAGACATAAAATAGAATCAGGGAGAGATTGAGGGGAGAGGAAAAAAAAGAGAGCAAGAGTTTTTCACACACACTACTAGTTTTTCTCATTTGGTGGTTCTGTGGTCTAACTTGATCGTCGGAGTGCAAACGGCCGCTAGAGGCGCCGTCTGTGTGTTTTGCAGGTCACGTTTGGAGATCCAAGAGAAGGTTCTGAGGGTGATTTTGCAGAGAACACAGTCGCGTAGACGGGACAGAGAGTGCTACAAAGCGATTCCTCCACGTTCCAGTTGTCGGCAGGATCATGGACCACTCGCAGTTCAGCATCTACCACGAAGTGGTAGATGGCAAGCTCATTCCTCCTTCTTAAGTTTTCTTCTTGTAATTTCATATTTCGGCACAATTTCTGTACTTGAAACTTGTATAGACCTTGGTGTGAATATATACTTGCTTCAGCTATATGTTTCTTCTCTCGTATCTTCTTAAGCTTTATCTTTCTTTTTGCAGACGACTAACTGTTAACTAGCTTAGGTTTAGCGCGATCTGTACTCTTTGATCTTGGCCTCTACCTTGGTCACGACTAACAACTCCCTTAGCTTTGTCTTTAACAGTTCTTGTGCATAGCTTCGTACTAGATGACTGACTAGGCATAGTCCGACTGCTTCGTCCTGTTGTGTAAGAACTTGTTTGGAAAAGCTTCCTCCGACAAGGCACTACGTACTAGCATATCCACCGACAACTCATCAGTCATCGTTCTTCGGTCTTCACCTTGCTTCTCTGTCGCTCTAGCGCTAAGTGCATAGAGGATTTTGACATCGATCGTCAGAGGTGATGCCTTGTTTGGGGGAAGAAGAGTGTTTCTCGATAACCCCTCTTATCTTCCCCAAGGTCATCAACCTTGGGTGGATCGGGTCGTTCTTTCCCTGTCTCACTCCTGGGGTGAGAAGGGTTTAAACTAAGAGCTTTACTGGGCCAATATTGGTATATGCCAAGTGGGCAAGGACGTTTGTCGAAATCCTTCCTTTCCCTCTCTTAGTCTTACTAGCACCCCTGGCTTTTCAAATCCTAATCGCCTGCACTCACGCCTGGGGTGAGGAGGACTTAGATTAGGGCCCATACTCGCGCCTAGGGCGAATAAGGCCTAACCGATCACCTGCACTTGCACCTGGGGCGAGGAGGATTTTAACTCTCGCACACTTGATATGCTGATAATCTTTTCATTGGGTGGCCTCGTTAAAAACCCTCCTTAGGGAAAAGAGTGCCCCCTTATCTGTTCAACTGTTTGCAGTATATACACTGTGTGTGTCTTTAGCGCGATAACGCAACTACTTTACAACTTAACTGAAATAAAATTTCAAGTGGGTGGCGTTCCACGTTCTGGGGATTGCTCCTCCCTCCAGAGTTTCCAGCCGATAAGCTCCATTCTCCAATGCCTCAACCACTCTGTATGGACCTGTCCACTTTGGAGACAACTTGTTTTCCATCTCATTCTGATGCGGCTTTCTCATCACCAGATCACCTTCCTGGAAGCGCCTGAGCCTCACCTTGGAGTTGTGCCTCCGTTCTACTCTTCTCTTGACGGCTTCAGCACTAACTCTGGCTTCTTCTCGGACTTCGTCCAGTAGGTCGAGATTCACCTTTCGCTCTTCGTTAGATTCTTCGGCAATGAAATTCAAAAGCCTGGGGGAGCTCTCCTGTATCTCCACGGGAATCATGGCATCTGTCTCGTAGACAAGGCTAAAAGGTGTCTCATGGGTGCTGGACTGTGGAGTGGTATGGTAGGACCATATGATTCTGGGGACCTCCTCTGCCCATTTTCCTTTAGCTTTCTCTAGTCTTCGCTTCAGCCCCCTGAGCAGTACTCGGTTGGCTGACTCCACCTGCCCATTGGTTTGTGGGTGTTCCACCGAGGCGAAAACCTGTTGTATCTTTAACTCCTCGCACATCTTCCTTAGCTGATGACTTGTGAACTGGGTGCCATTGTCGGAGACCAGCCTCTTGGGTACTCCGAAACGACAGACAATGTTCTTCTGGACAAAGTGCTCGACTTTCTGTGCGGTGATGTGCGCGACTGGTTCTGCCTCCACCCACTTGGTGAAATACTCGATGGCCACGATGAGGAACTTCATCTGCCTTATCGCCAGGGGAAAAGGTCCCAGGATGTCGATTCCCCATGTGTGAAATGGCCACGGGCTATGGATGGACTTCAACTCCTCGGGAGGTGCCTTATGCCAATCTGCGTGAAGTTGACACTGTTTGCAACGTTGAGCATACCTCACGCAGTCTTCCTTCAGCGTTGGCCAAAGCGCGACCACCTACATGACTTCCGCACACCCCCTCGTGTAGCTCTGACATAAGCCTAGTGCATTGCTCGCCATACATGCAGATCTGCACAGGATGAGAAAACCCAAATCTAAACAGGTTCCCGTCAATCAAAGTAAACTTACTCAAGCTCCTCTTTATTCTTTTTTCCTCTGTCGGGTCAAGTGGGAGTACACCATCTTCTAAGTACAACTGGTACGGTGTTATCCACGTGTCGGGCTCCCTAACAGTGCAGACTTCCATCGCCTCATCGGTCTTTGCCGGTCGCGCTCTAACCCTCGGCGCTTTCAACGTCTCCTGAGTCAGCGAACGATGACCGATCGCTAGACGCTCCATCGATTTGTACACTTGAAGTACCTGGTTGTCTGACACGAACGCTCGCGGTACCTTCAAGGTCTCCTGAATGACGGTCCTCTGTTTTCCCCCCTTTCCTGAGCTGGCCAGCTTGGCAAGCAGGTCTGCTCTGGCATTTTGCTCTCTCGGCACATGAACTAGTTCAAACTCGGTGAATGACATTTTCAGGAGCTGTACGTATCCTAGGTAGGCCGCCATCTGGGGATCTTTCGGCTGGAACTCCCCTGTAACTTGCCCGATGACTAGCAAAGAGTCACTCTTAGCAACCAGACTTCTTGCTCCCATTTCTCTTGCTAGCAAAATTCCTGCGATCAGGGCTTCATACTCCGCCTGATTGTTGCTAGCCTTGAAGGCAAAGCGGAGGGACTCCTCGATCAGCACTCCGTTCGGGCCTTCCAAAATGACCCCCGCGTCGCTCCCCTGTTGATTGGAGGAGCCATCCACTGCTAATACCCATCGGAAGTCTAAACCTTCTGAAGGTGTCGCGACCGACGTTAGCTCGACCACAAAGTCGGCGAACACCTGCCCCTTTATCGGTCCTCGGGGCTCGTACTGAATGTCGAATTCTGACAATTTCACCACCCACTTGACCATCCTTCTCGCTACGTATGGTTTCTTTAGCACCTTTTGGATGGGAAAATCTGTCATTACCACTACTGTGAAGCTGTGGAAATAATGTCTGAGTCTTCTCGCTGAAAATACCACCGCCAGGGCAGCCTTCTCGAGGGCTTGGTACCTTGTTTCAGGGCCTTGCAGTACCTTACTCACAAAGTACACAGGCTTCTGAACCTGATCTTGCTCTTGTACCAGGACTGAACTGACTGCTCTCTCCGTCACAGCAAAGTATAGACGAAGAGGGGTGCCCACTTGTGGTTTACGCAAGACCGGTGGGCTTGCCAGGTACTCCTTCAACTTGATGAAGGCCTCCTCGCACTCCTGTGTCCAAAGGAATTTGCTGTTGCGCTTAAGACATTGGAAGTACGGATGACCTTTCTCCCCTCCAGCGGACATAAACCGGGATATTGCTGCCAACCGACCGGTGAGTTGTTGCACCTCCTTCACCGTCGTTGGACTCCTCATCGCCACGATTGCTGCGCACTTCTCTGGGTTAGCTTTGATTCCACGCTCTGTCAGGAGGAAACCCAAGAACTTCCCAGCCTCCACGCCAAAAATACATTTCTCAGGGTTGAGCTTCAACCTGTACTTGGCGATGGTGGTCAATAATTCCTCCAGATCGGCCACATCATGCTCCTTCTCTCGGGTTGTGACCACCATGTCATCTACATATGCATGCACGTTCCTTCCAAGCATGGGCGAGAGCACCCTATCCATAAGTCGCTGGTAGGTAGCCCCCGCATTCTTCAGCCCGAACGGCATTACCTTGTAGCAGTAGCAAGACCGTTCAGTCATGAATGTTGTCTTGCATTCATCCCTGGGGTGCATTCTGATCTGGTTGTATCCTGAGAATGCATCCAAGAAGCTGAGTAGCTTCCCCCCTTATGCGCTATCCACTAGAGCATCTATACTGGGTAGAGGGTAGGAATCTTTGGGGCATGCCTTGTTGAGATCAGTGAAGTCCACGCACATCCTCCACTTGTCGTTTAGCTTCTGAACCAGTACCACGTTCGCTAGCCACTCAGGGTACTGGATCTCCCTGATGTGCCTTGCGGCAAGGAGCTTTTGCGCTTCGTCGTTGATCACTTTCCTCTTCTCTTCGTTGAATTTACTTCGCCTCTGACGCACAGGTCGGACTTTAGGATCCATCGACAGGCGATGGCAAAGGAAGTCAGAGTCGATCCCTGGCATGTCAGATGCTGACCATGCAAACGCGCCCATGTGCTTCTCGATCACCCCGGCGATCAGCCCTCGTTCTTCTTCGCTGAGCGATCCTCCCAACTTGAACTTTTTCCCCCTTATATCTACTTCTACCCATCCCTCAGCTGGGTGGGTCTTCTCTCGCTGGCGATGACCGCCCTCGCGATCCCTGACTCGCGAGGAGTGATCATGCCTTCCTCTTCTGCTTCCACCTGAGCTACCTGGGAGCCCCCCAGCGTAGCAGCCTCCATCTCCTGATCGCCACGCGTTCCCCTAACCACCGATCGCTCTTCGAGCATACCTGGTGGTGGTGTTGAGGTGACATGGCATATGCTCCTTTTTTGCCTGAGGCTATTCACATAACAGCGCCTAGCCTCAGCCTGATCTGACTTGATGGTTATTACGGACCCCTCCATCGACGGCAGCTTCAGCTTCATGTGCCTCGTCGATGGCACTGCACCCAACCTATCGAGTGTTGGCCTTCCCAGCAAGATGTTATACGCAAGACCACCAAGTACCTTATCTTTTCGGTGCGGGCTGTTGTTCCATCAGTGAATGTCGTCCTCAGCTCAATGTACCCCCGCACCTCTACCTGATCCCCTCAAAGCCGTAAAGACATCCGGTATATGGCCTTAGTTGATCGGGGGACAGCTGCAACTTGTTGAACGTCGGCCAGAACATGATGTCTGCCGAGCTCCCTTGGTCTACGAGCACTCTGTGCACTCGCCTTCCTGCTGTGATGAGGGAGATGACCACATGATTGTTGTCGTGCGGTACAACGTCCCGTAGATCAGCTTTCTTGAAAGTGATATCTACCTCGGGGAAATGGCCCTCGTCCACTGAGTCCACGGCCATAACCGATCGAGCATACCTTATTCTTTGTGATGCGGTGCATCCCCCACCGGAGAAGCCCCCCGCAATCGTCTGCACCTCCCCGTGCACAGGGATTTCATGCTGCTGTTCTCCTGCCTGGGCCCCTGATGCGCGATCACCCTGCGCCTCCCGTAAGTAATCTGCCAAGAACCCAGACTTTACCAACTTCGCCAGCTGGTGTCCCAACGTCAAGCAGGAGTGGAGTGTGTGACCAAAGGCTTGGTGAAACTCACACCACTCGTTCTTTTTCCTCCCAAGTACTTTGTCTGTCTTCTCTGGTACTCGGAGTCTCGCGGCTATGGCAGGAAGGGCGATCAGATCCGCCAACCCTACCATGAAATCGTATCTTGGGGTGCATTACTCTCCCTTGCACGCCCTCTGCCCTGGTCCTTCCTGGGTGCATAAGGACGAGGTTTTCGCTGCACCTTCTTTCCCTCCTTTGCCTCATGCACCCTCGTGTGCTGCTGTTGCTTCCCCTGTCCTCCACGCGGCTTCAGTGGTGCAGCACTTCCTCTTTTCTCAGAAACCTCTGTCTCTACCACTATGTGCGCCACCGCACGTCGCCAGATCTCGGCAAAGGTGCTGGGATGGCTTCTGATGAGCGACTCACTGAAGGGACCAGGCAGCACTCCCTTCTTAAACGCATGCACCAGCATATCCTCGTCCTTGCTGGGCAACCTAACCACTTGTGCTCCGAAGCAGTTGAGGTAGTCTTTCAGCGACTCACCTTGATATTGGCGTACATTGAACAGATCGTACGACACCACTGAAGGTGCTCTGTTAACGATGTACTGTTCAGTGAAAAGCTTCGAAAACTGATGCAAGGACGTGATATGACCCTCTGGTAGACTCACGAACCATTCCATGGCGATTCCACTTAGTGTACTCATGAACATCTTGCAATACACGACATCTGAGCCCCTAGACAGCATCATTTGAGTGTGGAACACCGTCAGATGCGCTTCTGGATCTTCTACCCCTGTGAACGACGCCTGCACTCTCACTAGGTTGGGAGGTACCACGGTTTGCATGATTTCAGGGGAGAATGGCATAGGGAACGCTCTCGGATGCGATGGTGGCATCGACATCCCTTCTCCAACTGCGCGTTCCTTCTACGTCTATAACGTCCTTCTCAGCTCCTCATTAACGCGATTTAGCTCGTCGTTCCTACTCTGCGATGCAGCCAACTCCGCCTGCATCTTCTCTTGTTCAGCTCTCGACGCTGCGACATTGTCCTGCAGCGCACGCATCATCTCCAGGACCTGCGCCATTGTCACAGCTCCTTCCTCAGCAGATGGCGCAGGTGATGTTTGTCTTGTTCTCCTCATTTTCTCAGCAAAAACTCAGCAAAGACTTTGAGAAACTCCAGAAACTTTGGTGTGGCTGGGACCACGATTCACACGTGCCTTACTAATGGAGGCTTTTATTAATGGAGGAAGAGGACATCCACCCTCACATTTGAAGTTCTTCCTTCTAGTCTTCTCAAAATTAAAAGAAGAAATAAAATAAAGATGAGGCCCAAGCCCAAAGCCCAAGCCCAAGCCCAAGAAGGCCAAAGCCCAAAGAGCCCAAGTCCATCCCATGAGGGGCAAGGCCAAGCTTTGAAATACTCTTGTATAGTTTTAGGAGGTTTGGTTATTAAATAAAGGTGTGTGAAAATGTAAAATAAAGTCACATTGTCCATGTGACTTAGGAGAGTGGTGTAGGTGTAGTTTTTGGAAGGTGTCATAGTAGAAAAAGGTCACACCTCCCATGTGACTTGTTTTTGGTGGGAATTTCAAATGAGTTTATTTGAAATTTCCCACCTATTTTTCAGCACCTTAGGCTATAAATAGAGGTGCTTCCTTTGTAAAATTCAGATTTGAATTTTATCTAAAGAAACTATACTCAAAATTGGAGTGAGCATTTGGAGAGCTTTGAGCTTCTTCTCTAGTCTTATCTTGAAGGACCATGGTTTCCTCAAGTGGCGGCTTCCACACTCATCTAGGAGCATCCATTCTTCTAGTGGCGTGATCATCCAACCATTCCTCCATCTTCATGAGCATTCTCTTCTCCTTCCTTTCTTCTTCTTCAATTTGTTCTTATTGCCTTGAGTTTTGAGTTGTTTTTGTTTCGGTTCCTTTAATTTTCCAGCACCTATTTTCTGTTTAGTTTTTAAATTCTGTTCGGTTCTTTTGTTTTGAAGTTCAATTCTGTTCGGTTTGTTCTTTTCCTTCTCCTTTGTTGATTCAATTTGACAATATTTGGTTCATCCAAATGAGTTTGGGATTTGGTACTTGTTTTGGTGAGTTCTTGATCTTAGAACTATGATCCAACTTCTAAGAAAGTGCCTCTACATTTTCCAGCTCAAGGTGATTCCTCAAAGTGTCAAGAATCTTGTTCTATGTGGCTATTGGAATCACATCATGTGGTATCATGAGTCTTAGGTTCATTCTTGTTTAATTGTTGAGTTGTGTGCACTTTATTTCAAGAGCTCTTTAATTTCTTGCAATTTAAGTTTCTGTTTTAGAATTTTAATTGAGTTTTCTTGCTGTTTTTCTTTTGCTCCAAGTGTTTGTGGAAAGGTTTATGGCACTCATAATTCTTATGAGTAAGGTTGCTCTTTTGGAATGGCATTATCCTTCCTAGAGTTTACCTTAAGCTTCCTTTCACTTGTTACAATTTGTGTTGTGTCTTTTAATTTTTGAATCTTGTTAAGTTTTGTCTTAGTCATGTTATTCCATATATGTCATTACTTCTAGTAGTACTTTTATTGTTTTGATTGTTTCTTGCTTTGGTGTCATATATTTTTCTGAATTGATGTTGATCCTTTGAGCATTTTCTTTTTAGCATTGAGTTCATACTTGTATTCTAGACCTATACAAGTTCCAATACATCATTTTCTATTATGTCTTTGCTAGTTCATCATCCTGTTTTTTTTATTCCTATTAGGATTCCTCTGTTTCTGAAAAAAGTGCTTACTGTTTTTCCTTATTGCAACTGATTTACGTACTGTAAAATTCTGAAATTCTGGATTTGAGATATTCAAAGTGTTAGAAAAGAATAGAAAAAAGAATCATTCAAAAATATGAAGTACACAAAAAATGATAAATAAAATAAAAAAAGTGTACATTTCTGCCGAAAAAAATACGGTAATCTGGCAGCGATTTTGAAAAATTTATTTCTCTCAATTGGCTTACTGTTTTTAATTGATTCCAGTGCCATTTTTGAGTTAACATCTTGAAGTTTCTGTGGTATAAATTTCATAATCCAGTTCGCTCTACAACGTTCCAGTTAAATCAGTGAATATCAAACACAGTTTGCATTAAAAAAAAATTTCCAGTAGCTAAATTTTTTTGTTTTCTTCATCTACTCTAGTGCTTTTCCTTAGGTATTCTTTTGTGTGCCTACTTTTCTCATTGAGTTCTTTATTTTCTTGATTGTCTTTCATTCTTATTCTTTGAGTTTGTCTTACATATAGTATTCCTTTTGCAATTACCTTTCCTTGCTTATACCTTTTCTTGTTTGTCTTTATTGTTTCTTTGGTTTTGTGGTGGTTTGCTCTTAAGATTGGTGTGCTTGCTTTGACATATTTCATTTGAGGATTCCAAGGCCTCAAGATCAGATTGGTGCAAGAACATTATTTCTTTGAGAGTGATCTCTTTTTCAGCCTCATTTCACTTCGGCAGTTTCATTGCCAAGCTCACTGTTTTTGCTAATTTTGTTTCTTAACTTGTTTGCTGTTTTTGTGTGTTTGCTGTTTTTTATTTGCAAAATGGCTGGCTATTCAAGTGGTGCATCTTACAAACAGCATTCTCCTTCCAAAGCTTCAGTCCTTGGTGAAGAAGAACATAGAAGAAGGAGGCATCACCATCATTCTCATGAAGAGAGCTATAACCGTGACCAAAGATATCACCAAGTGTTCAACATTGCTTGTAAAAAAGTCCCTAGTTTTAATGGTGATAGTGATCCTAATGTGTATTTAGAATGGGAGACTAAGGTTGACCATTATTTTCATGTGTATAAGGTCCAAGATGACCAAAAACTTAGAATAGTTTCTTTATCCTTTTTGGGCTATGCCAAAGAATGGTGGCATAAAATTGTAATGGACATTATATATCGCAAGAAACCTCCCGTGGTTTCTTGGAATGCTTTGAAAGAGTGTATGCGCGCGAGGTTTGTTCCTCCTTCTAGGAAGGAACACTTGTTGAAGTTCCAAAGGCTTCCTCAAGGACATAGGATGGTAGAAGAATACATTAAAGATTTTGAAACAACTTTGACTAAAATGAATATGCATGCTAATGAAGAGTCAAAGCTAAAATGGTTTGTACGTGGTTTGAGAAGAGATATTAGAGAAATTGTAGAATTAAATGAGTACTCTTCTTTAAAGAAAGTGTTTCGCCAAGCCATCAAGGTAGAATCCTATCTTTTGAAAACAACTTTCAAAAATACTCATGATTATAATTTCTACAACTCTTCTAGGAAGGATGCCAACAAAATGTCTACTCAAAATTCTCCTTCCAATTTTTCCAAACAAACCATATTTCCAAAAAACGTTTCAACTACAAAACCTTCTACTCCTAAGTCACCTACCAAAACTTCAAATATCAAATGTTTTAAATGTTTAGGTTTTGGGCACATAGCTCTTCATTGTCCACAAAAGCAAATCTTAAAGATAAACAAGGTAACACAAGACCTAACTCACCCACTTCCCACAAGTCAAAATAAAAAAGACAAAGAAGAACAAGTTGACATGAGTCTTCTCCTTTCACCTCCAAGGTGTTTTCCTTCCTTATCTTTTTCATTACCCAAGGTTTCTATTTCAACACCATCTTGGTTAAAAAGTGTTAGGGATGATTTCATACCTCCTAATGGTTTTCACCATTTAAGATGCCTTTTCCCAAAAGATATCATCATTCCCAAACAAATTTTTCCAACTTGGTCGATTTATAGAACCTCCTTTTCTGAAATCCCATTGTTTACAAAAGATAAGTCATGTTTACATTTTTCTTCCACTTTTAATTGTAAAACTAAACTGACTTTGTTATATGCAGGGATTCAGAATTCGTGGACGAATTCTCTCCAACTCGAGGAGTATGATGAGAATCAAATAAAGGAGGCTTTTATTAATGGAGGAAGAGGACATCCACCCTCACATTTGAAGTTCTTCCTTCTAGTCTTCTCAAAATTAAAAGAAGAAATAAAATAAAGATGAGGCCCAAGCCCAAAGCCCAAGCCCAAGCCCAAGAAGGCCAAAGCCCAAAGAGCCCAAGTCCATCCCATGAGGGGCAAGGCCAAGCTTTGAAATACTCTTGTATAGTTTTAGGAGGTTTGGTTATTAAATAAAGGTGTGTGAAAATGTAAAATAAAGTCACATTGTCCATGTGACTTAGGAGAGTGGTGTAGGTGTAGTTTTTGGAAGGTGTCATAGTAGAAAAAGGTCACACCTCCCATGTGACTTGTTTTTGGTGGGAATTTCAAATGAGTTTATTTGAAATTTCCCACCTATTTTTCAGCACCTTAGGCTATAAATAGAGGTGCTTCCTTTGTAAAATTCAGATTTGAATTTTATCTAAAGAAACTATACTCAAAATTGGAGTGAGCATTTGGAGAGCTTTGAGCTTCTTCTCTAGTCTTATCTTGAAGGACCATGGTTTCCTCAAGTGGCGGCTTCCACACTCATCTAGGAGCATCCATTCTTCTAGTGGCGTGATCATCCAACCATTCCTCCATCTTCATGAGCATTCTCTTCTCCTTCCTTTCTTCTTCTTCAATTTGTTCTTATTGCCTTGAGTTTTGAGTTGTTTTTGTTTCGGTTCCTTTAATTTTCCAGCACCTATTTTCTGTTTAGTTTTTAAATTCTGTTCGGTTCTTTTGTTTTGAAGTTCAATTCTGTTCGGTTTGTTCTTTTCCTTCTCCTTTGTTGATTCAATTTGACAATATTTGGTTCATCCAAATGAGTTTGGGATTTGGTACTTGTTTTGGTGAGTTCTTGATCTTAGAACTATGATCCAACTTCTAAGAAAGTGCCTCTACATTTTCCAGCTCAAGGTGATTCCTCAAAGTGTCAAGAATCTTGTTCTATGTGGCTATTGGAATCACATCACTTACGGTGGGCGCCAAATGATCCTGTCGCCAACTCTAACGTGGAGGAATTGCTTTGTCGCTTCCTTACCCCGCCTATGCAACTGTGCTATCTACAAGAATGCTCTTAGAACCTTCTCCGGGAACTTCAAACGCAACCTGCAAAACACACAGGCAGCGCCTCTAGCGGCTGTTTGCACTCCGACGCTCAAGTTAGGTCACAGAATCACCAACAAAATAATGTGTCCCTGAATCTCTCTCTGATTCTCTTTTTATTCTCTCTCTGTGTCTGTGCCTAACAGAATTCTGTTACGCTATTCTCTGCGTGTGTCAGAATTCTGTTATGCTTTTGTGCGAAACGTACCACAATCAGTAAAGACGTGGGTGTCTGTGTTTTCTGTGTGTACCTTTCACGACGCGGAGTGCACCTTTATCTTAGCCGCGCCCCTCTCAGATGGTGACACGTGGAGGCATGCAACTCACATCTAACCGTACACGTGCCACTACCTGAAGGGCTCTAGCGCATCTCTTTGTGCGCCTAAGTTATTCCCTTGCGGAGTAACTTAGCGCGTTTCTTCCATCTGGGTGAATCGCACACTCCTAGGAGAACGCCAGGTGTGGCTGGACTAGGCACACTCACCAAGCATTGCTCTCTGCATACACGATTTCCCCTTCACGATGTCATGCACGTAATGGGTTGAGAGAGTCACCAATCACTGACTGGTTTACTAACTCCCTCAGGCCACTCTCGTGCACGATTCTACCGGCGAGGAGCTCCTCTTTCTCTGAGGTATGATCATGCGAGGTCTATGCGTAACGCTCTCGCTGGGAATCTCAGTCCCAGTTTAACTGCGTGTAACACGAAACCCCGATGACCATGCACCCGATGACTGATCGGTGTTCTATTGCTTCTCGCGTTCTCCCCCCGGGTGTTTATCTTTGAACTGATCTGTCGGTGGGCACTCGGTTACTGACCACCGATCACCGTTCTGGGTGATCTCCTCCCTGATTTCTCTGCCACCTGATCCACGTGTCACCCTGCGGGTGGTCCACGTGGTTATCTTCTGCTAACATCATCGACTACCGATGACCGACCGGATCAAAAGACAAAGGGGCAAACCAAAACGGTGGCGAGCGGCGACTTGAGAGTCGCTACGGACCTGTTCAAAGGCTCGAACAACAACGGTGGTGAGCTGCGATCAAGGGTGCCCATGTCCAGATTGTCTCTGAGCCAAGGGTCAGTGCACATGAGTCGTAATGTACCTGTTAGAGGAGTTGTCCTGACGGCTTTGACTTTTCACCGACTGGCTTTGTCGTCCAACATTTCTATGACCCTGCATGGTGTAAAAGTTTGATGTTGTACTGCCCTTTACCGTCGAGCTACGGTACGACATAATAATTTGTCATTCTCGACACACGAGTTCTGAAAAATTTGTCAAAGTTGATCTTTTTTGCGTGTTGTAGATCGTGAACTAGTACACCAGGTAAGTTCCCAGGAAAGAGAGGTGGGTCACCAACGGACATGCTTAAATACCAAGTCTTTCCTCGCCAGAACTTTCCTAGACATGTACTTTTTCACTACTATGCTCTATGACCAGCAACAAGAATCATGATCATGATAACGATATCACAACAAATTTAAATGATAATTAATTGTTCACGTCATCTTCAGAATAACATGATAAAAATAATAATAATTTATCTTTGGGAATAACATTACAACAGATAAAATATTTATTTATCTTTTATCTCCAGAATAATATCACAATATCTTCATAATAATATCACAACAGATAAAATATCTTTTTATCTTTTATCTCCAGCATAATATCACAATATATAAAATATCCTTTTATCTCTTATCTCCAAAATAATATTCAACAAATAAAATATTTATTTATCTTTTATCTCCAAAATAATATCTCAACAGATAAAATATTTCCTTATCTTTTATCTCTAGAATAATATATTTCTTTATCTTTTATCTCTAGAATAATATATTTTTTTATCTTTTATCTCTGAAATAATATATTTCTTTATCTTTTATTTCTAGAATAATATCTCAACAGATAAAATATTTCTTTATCTTTTATCTCTAAAATAATATCACAACAGATAAAATATTTCTTTATCTTTTATCTCTAGATTATCTTTTATCTTTGGAATAATATCGCAACAGATAAAATATCTTTTTTATCTTTGTTACCTTTTCTGGGCTGACCAACATCTGAGTTGAGCTCACTACTCACCTCTTGTGCCCAATCACCGATGACCTCCCCCGAACCCTTGGGTCGAGCTGACGGGCTCTCCTGCATGGCGCTCATGCCCCTGTCTTACCTGGCACTAGGTAACCATTTACTCACGGGGCGGCTATACTCGAGTGGTTGCACTGACACCGAGCTGGGTTGACTTTACCTGTGTTGTGCATAAACAAATCAAAAAACAGATTAATTCCACAGAGCGCCTATGCTCGTACTTATACCGAGCTAGGTCAACTTATCATGTGCCAATTCAGATAAATCAACAAAGTTAAATGCATCATCTTCCAAGAACAGATTTATCACACATTGTTCAAAGAGAAAGCATTAAGCACGAATATCTTAGCTGAAATACAACTTAAGGTTTGCCACATTCCACGCTCAAGGAATGGCCTTAACTGGTCAGCCTTGGCTTCTTCATTCACTGATTGGAGGGCTTCTCCACGATTTGTTGTATGGTCAGCTCTTCGCTCCTAGTGCGTGCGGGTCTCATGTTCGTGGTTTTTGGAAGCCCCCCTTGACTATCTGCGATTTGAGGGCTGGAACTAGGTCGGAAACTGCAACTGGCACTGAAAAACTTGTGTGGTGGGACTGATGTTTTATATCGAGCCCCACGGTGGGCGCCAAATGTTCCGGTCGGTTGACCTGGGTCGTCTTTACGAGTGGCTTGTCCCCACGAGCTAGAGCACCTTCGTTCTGCCTTGTCTACGAGTACCTGAAAAAGAAGAACAAAGGGGCGCCCTCGCGGCCGTTTGCACTCCGACGATCAAGTCAGCTAGCGAGAAACACCAAAGTGACTAGAGACTGTATGATTATCTCAATGACTGGAACTGTGTTGCCCTAATTGCCTTGTGCTCACAGCTGGGTGTGCCGTCAAGAACAACTAGGGTTTAGTGCTCTGTATAACTATGAAAGCGTACCTTACTAGGGCTCTTCATGCCCTTTATATAGGTGAAAACTAGGGTTTACCTCTGCGTTGCTTGCTATTATCTAGGGTTCCTTGGAAAAGGTCCTTGCGCCGCTATCTTTAGGATCTTAGCGTATCCGACCCATGGACTTCCCTTATCTGGAGTGCAATGTATAACCTTGCGGCCACTTGGGCTTTAACTTAAGCGTCGTATCTCTTGCGCTATGTTGACTATGTTGACTATACGGCGACTATGTTGACTATACGGCGACTATGTTGACTTCTTGACCACCTACCTTTCTCTTGTCCACGTCATCACACCCGATGACCGGGACGGTACAATGTCCATCATGGAGAGAGTGAGATGGCCTAGCTTGTTGCACCTTCATCTTTTGCAATTTCTCTTCCAAACGCCTAATGGTGCGTTGAGCTTCATGTAATTTACCAAGGGCCGAAGCTTTGGAAGGAGAGTGCTGTTTGTAAGATGCACCACTTGAATAGCCAGCCATTTGCAAATGAAAACAGCAAACACACAAAAACAGCAAAGAAGTTAAGAAACAAAGTTAGCTAAAAAAAATAATTTGGTAACCAAAACTGCCGAAGTAAATTTGGCTTGAAAAGAAGGCACTCTCAAAGAAATAATGTCCCTGCACCAATCTGATCTTGAGGTCTTAGGAATCCTCAACTGAAAGATGTCAAAGCAAGGCACACCAATCTCAAAGCCAACCACAACAAAACCAAAGAAGCAATAAAGACAATCAAGAAAAGGTATAAGCAATAAAAGGCTATAACAAAAGGAATACTAGATGTAAGACAAACTCAAAGAATAATGAACAAAAGACAAGCAAGAAAATAAGGAACTCAATGAAAAAGTAGGCACACAAAAGAATACTTAAAGAAAAGCTCTAGAGTAGATGAAGAAAAACAAAAAACAAGCTACTGGAAAAAATATTTTTTTATTCAAACTGTGCTTGATGTTCACTGATTTAAATGCAACGATGTAGAGCGAACTAGATTATGAAAATTTAACCACAGAAACTTCAAGATCTTAGATCAAAAATGGCACTGGAATTACTCAAAAACAGTAAGCCAATTAATTGAGATAAATTTTTCAAAATCGCTGCCAGATTACCGTATTTTTTTGGCAGAATTGTACACTTTTCATATTTTATTTATCATTTTTTGTGTACTTTGAATTTTTGAGTACTTCTTTTTTATATGCTTTTATAACACTTTGAAGAACATAAATCCAGAATTTCAGCATTTTCCAGAGAGTAAATCAATTGCAATAAGAAAAACAGTAAGCACGTTTTCAGAAAAACAGAGGAATCCTAACAGGAATGAAAAACAAAATTAAGAACTAGCAAAGACATGATGGAAAATGATGTATAGGAACTTGTATAGGTCTAAAATACAAGTATGAACTCAATTCTAAAACAGAAAATGCACAAAGGATCAAGATACAAATGCAGAAAACTGTATTACACCAAAGCAAGAAACAAAAGATGCAATAAAAGTACTACAAGAAGTGATGACATTCTTGAAAAAACATGACTGTGACAAAACTTGTATGGATTCAAAAAGGAAAAAACACAAACACTTGATAGGCACAATTAAGAAAACAGCAATAAAACTCAAAATAAGCCTAAAAACAGAAAGATAAACACAAGAATATAGAGCTCTTGTATTAAAGTGCAACACAACTTGATCCTGCCTGTTGACCGGAGCGCTGGAGAATGCCTCGTCAAAGGATCGACGTGCGTGCCGCTTCTCACTTCCGTTCCTCCTCTGGATCTATCTCAAGAACCTGCAAAGAAACGATACGGCGCCGCTGCGGCCGATCGCACTCCGACGCTCAAGTCAGTGACGGTATCACCAAATACTAAGAACTGGAACCGTGCAAACTCTCTCTCTCACAAACAGCTCTGTCACTCGCAAGCGTAAAGTGTATGAACTGAACGCGCGTACCTTAGAAAATCTGTTAAGAACTCTTATATACCTGGTGGTTTTCTCTCTCCTGGCAGTTACAGACCTGGACACGTGGCTCGCATCCAACTGTACACGTGCCATCATCTGGAGGCTCCCTGACTTGGCGCTGCTTCTACTCTTATTTTGGCTAAGTTACTTATGCATGGTACTGCCCAGTGCATAGCTAACTTAGGAGTGCGATCTCTACTGAAACTGGCGAGTTAGGGCCTTCATACACCTTCCCTGTGGTCTCGCCGGCCGCCTTCATAATCTGCCTCTCCTTCGTCTTCGGCGATGTGCTTATTCTGGCGATCTCCGACTGCCTGGTCGCCTGAGTCCACATCTGGCGACTTCATCTTCAACCTGGCGATCGCCTATTCTGGTAAACTAGAAATCGGAACACGCCAACTTAACAATCGGCGACCACACGTGCCTCCCGACTTCCTTCCCATCTGCCAACCTGGCGCCTTGTCAACACGCCTACACTGTAGCAGGATGCCACGTCATCACACCCGTCCACCAGGGCGGTACACAAGCCCCCCAGTCTTAAGCGAAGACTTGTCTAGCGAAAAGACTGAAAGAGCCCTCGTCAACACCGATCTACGTGGCACTGACGCAGAATTCCAAGCGATCGTACTTTCTGCTGCTCTGACGCTCCACCAAACCCTTCACCGATCGCTCGACACGTGGCTTCATCAATGGCTCTCTTCATCTGCCGTTAGCGCTTCCAAAACTTATTTCGAAAACCCTTAAACCCCTTACGCTCCTACTGTTCCATCACTTTCTTCACACTTGCATACGCTCTCATTTCCTTCTGCGAAAGCTCTCGACGTTCCTCGACGCTCTAGATCACCACCTCCCTTCAACGTTTTCCTGATCATCGAAAGGTAACTACTTTCCTTCATCTGCTGGGTTCCCTTGCATTTTCACCGATTTGCATCATCCTGTAACTGTCTGGTGCATACGCTGTGGGCTGTTTTTCCATTTCTCCTTCTGCGTAACTTAGGGCTTTGTCGATCGTCGCAACGAACTCACATTCGTTCGTCTTTCACCTTCCTTCTATGATCGAGTCAGCCTTTGTATCCCTCCTGATTATTATTCTTTCTCTTTCTTCTTCCTTTGCAGTTGCTACCATGACTCGCACCAAGATTACCCCGAACCCCCCTCCATCAGCGCGAAACCCTCCTTCACAAGCACACGACTCAACGCAAGTTCGTGGTGCTCCCTCTTCGCAGGCTGTGAGGCCTGCGTCTTCCCAAACCGCTCTGGCCCAGGCGACTCCACCAAACGCTGGAGGAGCCCCCATCCCTCTGCCAGACTTCAAGGCTTTATACCCATGGGCTAACCCAACCCTCTTAAAGGAAACCTCGTCGGTGAACACTGCGGGAGCGGTTCTGCGATTGACCAATGGGGACGAGGCCCACCAATCGTTTCACAAGGAGCACGATGAGAGAATGATGGTGCTGCCTTACCCCGCCGCTCTGCTAGTGTGCGCCGATGATAAAGTGAGCGCCGACGGGCCCTTCTGCTTCGTCTACACCACTTTCTTCAAGAAGGTCAAACTCAGGTTCCCTCTTACTCGATTTGAGAGGGAACTCTTAACCGAGCTCAACATCGCTGCCGCCCAGCTTCACCCCAACAGCTGGGCGTTTGTCCGAGCTTTTAAGATAACGTGCGCCCACCTGGGGTTGCCCGCGTCAGTGGACGTGTTTTTATTCCTGTTTGAGGCCAAGCACCCAGGAGATCGCCTGTGGGTCAGCCTGAATGCCATTGCTGGGAGATCCATTTTCACCATCTTCCAGCAGTCGTACAAGGATTGGAAGGGGAAGTTCATCCAGGTTCGCGCAAATGACAAAGACACTTCCCTTCTCGACGGTTTCCCCTTGTACTGGGTGGACAAGGGGAAAAAGGAGTCCAAGAGCTGCTTCAGGAGGCCCAGAAGTCCTGATAGCATGGGAGCTTTGGACCGAGACCTTTGCCTATTCTGGAAGAGGGTGGCAGATGCCCACATAACATTCTTGACCCCCACCCTGATTTCCTTCGAGTTCTTTGAGGACCAGTTGGAATTCCAAATAGGTCAGGACGCTACACTCTTGTCTTGACATTGCTTCTGATATTGTTTCTGGGCGTCTTGTGCGACACACACAAGACTTTGGTTTTATCTTTTCTGCATATGCCTGTTTTTGCTGTCTCATTGCCTTGTACAATAATCTTTTTCCCCTTTGAGCTAACTCATGCACTTTCGTTTCATGCAGATACCATGTTGGGTAAGAACATGCTCGCCGACTTGAAGGCGCTCGCCCGCAACCACGGGTTGGCGACCGGTTCCCAGACGGTGCCCAACTCGGCGGTCGAGAAGGCCATCATTCATGGGCGATCACCGCCTAAGGAGCCCACCCAACAAAAGAAACTGGTCCTTAAAAGGCCAAAGCGAAAAGCCCCCCAAGTCGTCCAAGAGGAGGAGGAAGAGGACGACGAGGTCACTGAGGATGGCCTCGTTACAAAGAGGAAAAGGGTGGCACCTCTTTCTCCACCTGCCCCACCCCCTCTTCCAGCTTCAACACCACCATCAACACCTGCTCCTCCTCCCTCATCGCCAACACCACGAGCCCCTTCACCACCAGTCCAAGCAACTCCGCTAGCCACTGCGCCACCAGCAGTCGAGGCTCAAGAGCCAAACTTTCTGGAGGACCCCCCAAGTGCCTCCACGCCCCATATCTCAGCTGGAGGGGGCCCTCCTTCAAACGCTTCAGCTGCAGAGAACGTTCCGACCGGGGATGAGGTTGCTCACACTTCCCCAATTCTAATTACCGAGTCCCCGGTCGCGTCGCCACGCCAGGAAGCAAACATTGAAAACCCTGCTAAGGAAAGTGGCGGCGAGAACCCTCAACAAGCCCCCCTGGCGCCTCTCCAAGCATAAAACCTTTCCCTTGAAGTCACAAGGATGTGGGAACCTCTGACTGCCAAACTCAAAACCATAGCAGAGGATATCCCATCGATCATAACGAGGGCTGTGGAGAGCTCCACCAGGAGGCTTCAAGATGATCTGTACCACCTCAAGACTGAAAACAGCACAATGAAGGTTGAGGTGGAGAAGGTGGCCTTCAGCCTAACGCTCGCGGAAATGGAACACTCCCGAGTAGAGGATGCCCTGAGTACCGAGCTTAGGCTTGCGCGCAAGGAAGCTGCTGACCTTCGCCGCAAAGTCCATGAACTTGCCCAAGAAAAAGTTGAACTAGAAAGCAAGATCGTGCCTCTGCGCACCAAGGCGAGCGACCTGGAGGCTCACATTCAAGCTGACGCCGCCAGGGTGCAAAAGCTGGAGCAGAGGTCGATTGACCGCGAGAAGCTACTTGGGCAAGTTTAAAAAGCGAGGGACGACGCCATGGCTGATCTCGCCGAGGCAAACAAGGAGAAAGGGAAGATGGCTGCCGAGTTGGCCCAAGCTCAAACAGAATCCAAGAAGGTTACTGACGACCTTCTTCATGCTCAAGAGACCAACAAACAACTCCAAAAGCAGGTTGAAGAGCAGGGGCAGCAGAACAAGGAGCTCAAGGAACAGGTTGGAGGACTTCAAGGGCAGTTTGAAGAACTTAAGCTAAATTCTGCTCAGATTCTGACTGCTGGATTCGAAGCCGCTCGGGAGCAATTCGCATGCCTATTCCCTGATCTCGACCTCAGCATGGTGTCGTTAAACAACGAAGTAGTAGATGGAAAAGTCGTTCCCGCCGAAGGCTCAACCAATTCCACCCCATCTACTTCTTTATAAAGTCACTTGTATTTACCTTGTAAAAACTCTTGCGTATGTGCTTTGAACAATTACTTATTTCAATAGCGAAACTTGGATATTCTTTCTTCTGACTTCTTTTGAGCGCTTTCACCTTCTTTGTATGTTTAACTTTGCCGCGTTTAACTTAGCGATTTTGCAAACACGACCTTTGGCGTAACTGCTTCGAGCCGATTCCAACTTAAGCAACAATCGTGATGGCATTTCATGTGTTCTTCTTGAATCAAAGTAGTGAAAAATGGGGCGGAAGCAATGGATGAGTGAACAAAGCCCTCCTAGGAGTTGTGATGGCTTTGAAGGTGCATGATGAGTAGGGATTAGAGAGGTTCGGCCAGCTCCATGAAGAAAGGTGAAGGGAGTGAAGTTTATAGCCTAGATTTCTAGGAGAAGTAAAGCTAGTGCACAAAATGGGCAGCATAACAATACTCAAATAAACTTGTCCAATACAAAGAGATAGCCTTCCTATTTATAGGCTATTTGGGCTTAAATGTTAAGCTACATTTCTAAGGAAAAGAAAACCAAAATTAAATCTAAATTCTAAGCCATGTGCCATGCAATGACCGGCCACACAACCCTAGGTTCTAGAAGGTTTCCTTCACAAAGTTCTTTCTACACTACCTATCTTACTAAGTACCCCTAATGGGCCTTTTATGCAACAAAGCCTTTTCTCTCCCAAACCGTAGCTTTGGCCCTTGTGTGTGTGAAGCTAGACGGTCTAGGACTCTTCATAGATGCTCCTCATGTAGCCTTGGCCTAGACGCTCCTCATCATGGCTAGACGCTCCTTGTGAGGCTAGACGCTCCTTTTGGAAGGCTAGACGCTTCTTTGTGAAGGCTAGACGGTCTTGGTCTTGGAAGCTTGGCTTTCATAGTGTGGTGAGCTTGGGCCTTCCTCCATCATCCCCTCCCTCTTGAAAAGGATTTGTCCTCAAATCCAAGGCTTTGCTTAGGGGGTGGTTGTGGCTGGATGGTGTCCATCATCTCCTCCGGCTTGAGAAGATCTATCCTCAGATTTGCATTCTTGATCTCGGATAGCAGCCTCTTGCTTCGTCAAGGTGTGTCCTCCCGGATCAAATGTCAATCTATGTGACCCTTGAAACAAAGCAAAGGAGTTAGGGTGATCTTTTAAAAAACAAATAAATGTGGGAAGTTGCCATTTTTGTTTTTCTTTTGTTGTGGCCAACTTCTCACAATACCTCCCTTTTGAGGGTTGTAGGTGCCCTCTAATCCTCTTATGTTTTCTAAAATTTTCAAAAGGAGTTACTTTTCCCTTAGGCATAATCTTTTTAAGACAGAGTAACAACTTTATAAAGGCAAGAGGACATAGAACACATACAACTTCGAATGGAGAAATATGAGTAATTTTGTGGATTACTCCTTTGTATGCATGCTTATAAGGGAAAGGATTCTTATCCCAAGATTTGTGAGTATCTCTCATGATTTCGTGAAACATAGAAGAAAGAGCTATGTTTTCAAATTTTGGAGCTCTATCTATTATGTTGGAAAATAAATCATGGAGGCTTGTCACATTTCTTAGGAAGAGGTTATCCACATCCTTAAAGAAAGAAAAACCCTTTGTTGTCCTAGGAAGCGCCAAAATGGAATGTGTGTCTTCCCAAAGATCTTTTACAAAAGGTGAAGGAGGATAGAGTTCATGGGACGTTGCTTTAGGTGTAGTTTGAAAACAAGGGTTGTACCTAAAGTAATGTCTTTGAACTTTGTTGCTCATGGGTGACAAAAGTTTTCCTCTTAAAAGCTCTAGATTTTGGTCAACTTTCTTTTGCCCCATGAGTTCTCCTTCTTGATCTATGCAAGCTTCTTTTAAAGACTTTTCTTTTCTGCTCATGCTTGCAGGTGTTCCTTTACAAAAAGGAAGGCTAGGTTGTTCAACAAGAAGCATGTTTGTAATGGTATTTTCAAGGTGCTTGTCTTGTTGGATGACCTTGTGGGAAGGAACACTATTCTCCCACGCCTTTTGTTTCCCAAAATTTTTTTCTTTTTCTATTTTTTCTTCATCCCTTTTGTGTTTCATTTGCATTTGGTCTTTTACCACTTGGGAATGTGGTAAAGGGCTAAGTACAAACCTTTTATGCTTGTGGATGAAAGAAATCTCGTTAGTTAGACCATTATGCGTGGTTTTCTTATCAAATTGCCATGGTCTACCTAATAAGATGTGGCAAGCTTCCATAGGTACTACATCACATAAAACATTGTCTTTGTAGTTGCCTATAGAAAACTCGATCTCCACTTGTTTGTCTACACGTAGTTCTCCATCCTCATTGATCCATTGTAAATTGTAAGGTTTTGGATGAGGAACTACTTGTAGTTTTAATTTTTCAATCAATCTAGTGCTACAACAATTGCAACATGACCCACCATCCACAATAAGAGAGCATATATTTTCTAAAACATTGCATCTAGTATGAAAAATGTTCTCTCGTTGTGTTTCAATGGATGCACTAGGTTGATTGTGGAGGATTCTTTGAATCATCAATAAGTCCCCCTCCAAAGGATTTATCCTTTCTCCTTCCCCTTTTTCTTGGGTACTAGGTTCATCTTCACCACTTGTGTATTCATTTTCTCCTTTTAAAAACAAAACTCTTTGGTTTGGACATTGTGCTTGCACATGCCCTCTTCCAAAACATTTAAAACATTTGGTGTCCCTAGTACGGATGTATGGGGTGGAGGCATCTTTCACTAAGGGTTTGGTAGTCTCTTTGGATTCGTCTCTAGGTGTACTACCCTCCCTTTTAAAGTCTTTCTTTGGATAAGAGTTGGAGTAAGAACCCACCCTTTGACTTGAAGTTTTGCGCAAATTTTGTTGTTCAACTTTAATGCAAAGTTGAACCAAATCATTCAAGTCTTGATAGGGTAATAGTTCTACTCTATCTCTTATCTCAAGGTTGAGCCCACTTAGAAACCTAGATATGGTGGTGGTTTCTTCCTCTCTAATGGATGCTCTCATCATGTAAAGCTCCATTTTCTGCCTATACTCTTCCACACTTAGGCTCTTTTGTTGGAGTCTTTGGAGCTTGTCCATCAACTCCCTATGGTAGTAGGAAGGTATGTGGCGACGTCTTAGGGCTCCCCTAAGGTCATTCCAATATTCTATGGAAGGCTCCCTATGAAGACGTCGGTCTCTCTCTAACGAGGTCCACCAATACATTGCATTGCCTTGGAAACTAAGGGTTGCTAAGGGTACCTTTCTCTCTTCACTCACCCTATGGCAAGCAAAGAGTTGCTCTACTTTCATTTCCCAATCTAGGTAGGTTTCTACATCTTCCTTACCATAAAAATGGGGTAGGTCTACCCTTACTTCCTCTGGACTCTCTTGCTCCCTTTGCCTAGGTCTTCTAGGGGGTGGTTGGTAGTAGTCATTAATTCTAAGGCTTCCCTCCCCTAGAGTCTCATTACTTTTTGAATGGGATGCATGAGTTTTTTTTTATTTTTGAGATTTTTGGGATTTCTCTTCTTGAGCTCTAGCCAACTCATTAATTTTATTTTCATTCTCCAATTGTCTAAAGGAAATTAGTTGTACCGCTTAGGATACTTCTTTTAAAAGAGTTTTCAAAGATTTTACTTCACTTTCTATAGACTTTGGAGAGTGAGAAGAAGAAGACATGGCTAAAACTTTGTGTATATAGGTGTTTTACTTGGAGAAAGTTTAGGAAAGTTAGAGAAGGGAGTTTTCCAGGTAAGGGAGGTGAGTCACAATGGACTACTTAAGTACCAAGCCTTTTCCTTGCCAAAAACTTTCCTCCAATGACTTCACACAAAATTTTCTCTTAGTAGAACACTTAGAACACAAGAAGTTGAGAAATCAAAAAGCAAGAAAACTATGTAAGCTATATATGCAGCAAAACTAGTCGGTATAGCACAAAATTAAACAATACTAAACATGCAAAACGTTTCTACCAAAACAAAAGAAATACAAGTTCAAACAAGCAACAAATTACTAAGCAAAATGACTATGCTATTCGGCCCTAGGTGAGGCTTCTTGGACACTTTGAGCCCTTGAAGACACACTCACCGTCTAAAACGTAATTTAAAAGAGGTAATTAACAATAAACCAAGTTGTAAAGGAGATAAGAAAACCCCCTTTGTTGTTCCTCTTTTTGGTTAGTGCACTTTCTTTGTTGTCTTGATTGTTGATCTTCTAGGTGTTTGTAGTGTTTGTTTCAAGAAGCTTGTTTCGGCCTTAGCTTGACTCCTCCTTAGAAAGTTGGCTTTAATTCTCCAATTTCCAGCACCTATTCACAAGGCCTTAACCTTAAACCAAGTCAATTTCCATGCACATAAGCACCAAGAGAGAATTAAATTCCAGCACCCACAAAAGAGAGGTCAAGAAACAAAAGCAAGAAACAAATTTAATTGAAAGAAAACAGTACCACCAAAAGGATTTATAATATGACAACTTAGAAAGAAATTCAAGAAATTAAAGCAAACAATAAAAGTTGGCACACAAAAGGAATTCCTAAAGAAAAGCACTAGATTAGATGACCAAATAAAAAAAAACAGCACCACTGGAAAATGTTGTGGGCCAGAAAAACGTGATTGTTCCCTGATTTATGCTGAGCTGTAATTGTAAAATTTGTTTCTGAAATTTGGATGCAAGAAAATTCAGGATCTTAGCTAAATTTTGGCTTTGGAATCACCTAAAACGCATGCACCATTTTTTTTTAATAATTTTTGCAAATTTGGTGTGCAGTTAGGCCAGCTGGGACGCTCAAGATTCGCACTCTGATTTTGTGAGATTTATCATTTTTTTTCTGTTGCTTCTTTTGACCTCATTCTTTTTTTGTCCTTTCTATAACACCTTAAACTTGCATTTTCCAGAAATTCAGAATTTTCCTATGGGTGGAAAAATTTTTGTAAATAAAACAGCCCAGAACAGAGAGGTGTTACAGGGGAAATCTGGAAAACTGGAAGAAAACAGCAAGATAACCAAATTAACACAATGGAAAATGTGTATGAACTAAGACACAATTATGAACTCAAACTAAAAATAAAAAGCATCAAAGGATCAAAATAACAGCAGATTATAGCAATATAAAGAGACCCAAAATCAAGAAACAATTAAGCCAAAAAAAAGGACTACTAAGAATTGATGACAATATGGATGAACATGACTTGACAAAACATGTATAGATTCAGAAAATTAAAGACTCAAAGCATAATATGAAGCAAAATAATGAAAGCAATAAAGACTCAAAGCCTAAAACAAAATAGCAACACAAAGGTGTATGGAATCCTATCACCAATTGCACAAGAACTTGTTCAAGATCAAATGAACAAGAGTGCTTGGGTTGGATCTTCCACAAAGCACACCAAGAACAAATTAAAATATAAAAACAGCAAGACAAGTAAGGAATTGAAATGACAAAGATGAAAATAAAGAAGAACTGAAATTAAAAAGACAAGCTACTCATCTTGAAGAACCAATAGCTCATGATACCAAATGATGGCATTTCATGTGTTCTTCTTGAATCAAAGTAGTGAAAAATGGGGCGGAAGCAATGGGTGAGTGAACAAAGCCCTCCTAGGAGTTGTGATGGCTTTGAAGGTGCATGATGAGTAGGGATTAGAGAGGTTCGGCTAGCTCTATGAAGAAAGGTGAAGGGAGTGAAGTTTATAGCCTAGATTTCTAGGAGAAGTAAAGCTAGTGCACAAAATGGGCAGCATAACAATACTCAAATAAACTTGTCCAATACAAAGAGATAGCCTTCCTATTTATAGGCTATTTGGGCTTAAATGTTAAGCTACATTTCTAAGGAAAAGAAAACCAAAATTAAATCTAAATTCTAAGCCATGTGCCATGCAATGACCGGCCACACAACCCTAGGTTCTAGAAGGTTTCCTTCACAAAGTTCTTTCTACACTACCTATCTTACTAAGTACCCCTAATGGGCCTTTTATGCAACAAAGCCTTTTCTCTCCCAAACCGTAGCTTTGGCCCTTGTGTGTGTGAAGCTAGACGGTCTAGGACTCTTCATAGATGCTCCTCATGTAGCCTTGGCCTAGACGCTCCTCATCATGGCTAGACGCTCCCTTTGTGAGGCTAGACGCTCCTTGTGAGGCTAGACGCTCCTTTTGGAAGGCTAGACGCTTCTTTGTGAAGGCTAGACGGTCTTGGTCTTGGAAGCTTGGCTTTCATAGTGTGGTGAGCTTGGGCCTTCCTCCATCAAATCGCTTCAAACAACTCGTACCCTTGAGGCACTAACCTGATCATAAGAAAAGTTTCCAAGCAACGAACTGTAACTCAATCATCGGTTCAAACAACGTCCCACTCGACCTGCTTTATCAAACAAGTCTTTCAATCTTCTCGCCGTGTTTGAACTTTTCCCGATCGCCGAAACCTCTTGGTAACACCAGTTTTTCCCAGCTTCACGCTTTGGAAGTCATTTCTTTATATGGGGCAGAAATGCCCTTTGGGATCTTCTTTTACCCCCCTGAACTTCAGAGCTGAGGACCGGCTGGCTAGGCGTTCTCTTCAAACCTACCTTAGCCACCTTTCAAGCTTCTTCCACCCTCTTCGCCATACCTGAACTCGTTCAAGACGAGAAGGATTTTATCTTGCCTATACCCGCACATAAGCGAGAAGGTCTTTAACTCGCCTGAGCTCGCGCAACGGCGAGAAGGACTTTATTTGATGCCTCAACTTGCCCAGGGTGTACATCTCCTCCCCCTGGATGCACTGAGGATCTTTTCTTTCTCTCGCCTGCACTCGCTCAACGACGAGGAGGTCTTTAATTGGCCTTGGCTCGCACAACGGCAATAAGGACTTTATCTGGTGCCTCAACTTGCCCAGGGTGTACATCTCCTCCCCCCTGGATGCACTGAGGACCTTTCTCGCCTGCACCCGCTCGACGGCGAGGAGGTCTTTAACTTGCCTCTACGTTGCCCCGGGAGTTACATCTTCTCGCCCCCAGAAACACGGAGGACTTTTCCTCTTTCTCGCCTGCACTCGCTCAATGGCGAGGAGGTCTTTAATTGGCCTTGGCTCGCACAACGGCGATAAGGACTTTATCTGGTGCCTCAACTTGCCCAGGGTGTACATCTCCTCCCCCCTGGATGCACTGAGGACCTTTCTCGCCTGCACCCGCTCGACGGCGAGGAGGTCTTTAACTTGCCTCTACGTTGCCCCGGGAGTTACATCTTCTCGCCCCCAGAAACACGGAGGACTTTTCCTCTTTCTCGCCTGCACTCGCTCAACGGCGAGAAGGTCTTTTAACTTGCCTCAAAACGCGCGAGGGTGTTAAGGTCTTTCATCTGGTGCCTCCGATCGCCGAGAGACGATGAGGACTTTAAAACTTAACTGGTGCCTCCAATCGCCGAAAGACGATGAGGACTTTAAAACTTTTTAGAAAGCACGCGATACATCTTTTATTGGGTGGCCTCATTAAAAACCCTCCTCAGGGAAAAAAGAGTGCCCCCTTGAAACTGTTTTAACAGAGACATCGTAATATAACATTTGTGTTTGTCTTTACTTACAAAGCTCTTAACTATAGTACAACTTCAGGTGTGTGGCGTTCCAGGTACGAGGGATCGCCCCTCCTTCCAGCGTCTCTAAGCGGTAGGCTCCGTTCCCGAGTGCCTCGGTTATTCTGAACGGTCCAGTCCACTTGGGTGATAGTTTATTCTCCATCTCGTACTGGTGGGCCTTCCTCATCACCAGATCGCCTTCTCTAAACTGCCTTGGCATCACCTTAGAATTGTACCTTCGCTCGACCCTTCTCTTCACCGCCTCAGCCTTCAGCCTTGCTTCCTCCCTGACCTCATCCAGCAGATCCAGGTTCAGCCTTCTCTCTTCATTCGAGTCTTCCTCTACGAAGTTCTGGAATCTCGGCGAGCTTTCCTGGATCTCCACTGGAATCATGGCGTCACACCCATAGACCAAGCTAAACGGGGTCTCATGGGTTCCGGACTGCTCGGTGGTGTGGTACGCCCAGACTATACGGGGCACCTCCTCAGCCCAACTTCTCTTCAAACCTCTCAGCAACACCCGATTAGCTGATTCCACCTGGCCATTAGTTTGAGGGTGCTCGACGGATGCAAACACTTGTTGAATTCCTACTCCTTCGCAAAGCTTCTTCAACAGGTGGCTTGCAAACTGCGTCCCATTGTCAGACACCAGGCGCTTAGGCACTCCAAACCGGCACACGATGTTCTTCCATACGAAACCTTCGATCTTGTGCGCGGTGATCTGGGCCACTGGTTCTGCTTCAATCCACTTGGTGAAGTACTCAATCGCCACCACCAAGTACTTCATTTGCCTGATCGCCAGCGGGAAAGGTCCCAGGATGTCGATTCCCCAAGTATGAAACGGCCAAGGGCTATAGATCGACTTCAACTCCTCGGGAGGTGCCTTGTGCCAATCGGCGTGCTGCTGGCACTGTTTATAGCATTGGGCATACTTCTTGCAATCTTCTCTCATGGATGGCCAATAGTAGCCTGCACGGAGAGTCCTCGCGGCCAGAGCTCGACCCCCGACGTGACTTCCACATATTCCTTCGTGGAGCTCTGCCATAATTCTCGTGCACTTCTCGCCGTGTATACATTCCAGGAGTGGGTGAGTGAACCCAAACCTGTACAGATCGCCATCAATCAATGTATACTTGCTGGAATTTTTCTTTACCTTCCTAGCTTCTGTTGGATCTAGCGGGAGGAGGCCATCTGCCAGGCATCGTTTGTACTGTGTTATCCAAGTGTCTGGCTCATGGGTGGCGCAGACCTGCATCACGTCCACCTTCTCTCCCCGACAAGCTCTAACTCTCGGCGATCTCAGAGTTTCTTGCGTCAAAGACTTGTGGCTTCTCGATGCTCTCTCCGTCGACCTGCTTATCTGAAGGACCAGGTGATCTGCTACAAATGCCCTCGGCGTCTTCAGAGTTTCTTGAATCACTGTCCTCTGCCTACCCCCCTTGCATGAACTGGCGAGCTTAGCAAGCAAGTCAGCTCGGGCATTCTGTTCTCGGGGCACATGTACCACTTCAAAAGAGGCAAAGGAACTCTTCAATTCCTGCACATACGCCAAGTAAGCCGGCATTTGTGGATCTTTAGCCTGGAACTCGCCTGTTACTTGCCCTGTGACTAGCAGCGAGTCACTCTTAGCCATCAGCACTCTGGCTCCCATTTCCTTGGTCAGCAGAATCCCGGCGATCAGCGCCTCATACTCTGCTTGATTGTTGCTGGCTTTGAAGGCGAATCTCAACGATTGTTCGATCAGCACGCCGTTGGGCCCTTCCAACATTACTCCAGCACCGCTACCCTGCTGGTTCGATGATCCATCCACCGAGAGTACCCAACGGAAGTCGTCACCTTCAACCCGCGTCGCCTCTGATGAGAGCTCGACTACAAAATCTGCAAAGATTTGCCCCTTGATCGGGCCTCGGGGCTCATACTTAATGTCAAATTCTGACAACTCCACTGCCCACTTCACCATTCTTCCCGCAACGTCAGGTTTCTTCAAGACCTTCTGGATGGGCAGGTCAGTCATCACCAGTATTGTGAAGCTGCGGAAGTAGTGGCGCAACCTCCTCGCCGAAAACACCACAGCCAGCGCAGCCTTTTCCAGGGCCTGATATCTCGTTTCTGGGCCCTGCAGCACCTTGCTCACAAAATAAATAGGCTTCTGAGCCTGATCCTGGTCCTGGGCGAGCACCGCACTCACCGCCCTCTCAGTCACCGCGAAATACAACCTGAGAGGGATTCCCGCCAGTGGTTTGCACAGAACCGGCGGGCTCGCCAGATATTCCTTCAGCTTGACGAAAGCTTCCTCACATTCTTTCGTCCAAGCGAACTTGTTATTGCGCCGCAGACATTGAAAATTGGGATGTCCCTTTTCTCCGCTTGCTGACACGAAGCGAGATAGGGCTGCCATCCGACCTGTCAGCTGCTGGACTTCTTTCACTGTAGCCGGGCTTCTCATCGCCAAGATGGCGGCACACTTGTCCGGGTTGGCCTCTATTCCCCTTTCAGTCAAAAGAAAACCCAAGAACTTTCCAGCCTCCACGCCGAAAATGCATTTCTCCGGGTTGAGCTTCAACTTGAACTTGGCGATCGTCGTGAATAATTCTTCCAAGTCTGCAACGTGCTTGCTTTTCTCCTGCGAGGTCACGACCATGTCATCGACGTAAGCTTGCACGTTCCTTCCCAGCATCGGTGCAAGTACTCGATCCATCAACCTCTGGTACGTGGCCCCCGCGTTCTTCAGCCCAAACGGCATCACCTTATAGCAGTAGCACGACCTCTCCGTCATGAAGGCTGTTTTTTCTTCATCCATGGGATGCATCTTGATCTGATTATAGCCCGAGAAGGCGTCCAGGAAACTCAGCAGCTTGCACCCTGCAGCACTATCGACCAGGGCATCAATGCTTAGTAAAGGATACGAATCCTTTGGGCAAGCTTTGTTCAGATCGGTGAAATCGACGCACATGCGCCATTTCCCGTTACTCTTCTTTACCAGCACGACATTTGCCAACCACTCAGGGTACTGGACTTCCCTGATGTGGCCTGCCGCGAGGAGTTTCTGGGTCTCGTCCTTGATCGCCTGCCTCCTCTCTTCATTAAATTTCCTTCTTCTTTGCCGCACCGGTCTCACCATGTTGTCCATCGCCAGATGATGGCACAAGAAGTCGGGATCGATCCCGGGCATGTCCGAAGCGGACCAAGCAAACGCGTCCAGATGCCGCTCAATCACCTTGGCGATCTGGTCCTGGAGATCGACCTTCAGAGATCTTCCGAGCTTGAAAACTTTCCCCCCGATCTCCTGCTCGACGGGTTTGGGCCTGGATTCTCTGGCGATCACCGCCTTGGCGATTCCCAGTTCCCTCGCTTCCTCGGGGCGATTCCGCGCCTCTTCTTCCTCCAGGCCAGCATTCCTCTCCCCCGGCTCAGCATCTACCATCTCTACATCCCTTCCGGCGGCCTCCTCTGTTACCGGTGGTCTGGGCTTCACACCGGGAGGCGGGGTGGTCGTTACATAGCTCACTGATCTTTTATTTTTCAGGCTATTCTCATAGCACCTTTGTGCTTCTTTCTGATCAGACTTTATCGTGATCACCACCCCTTCCATCGATGGCAACTTCACCTTCATGTGCCGTGTCGACGGAATGGCACCTATCCTGTTAAGAGTGGGCCTTCCCAGCAGGATGTTGTACGCTGAGGGGGCGTTTACGATGAGGTACTTGATTTTCTCCGTCCTCGACCCAGCCTCATCGGTAAACGTAGTTCTCAGCTCAATGTACCCCCTGACCTCCACCTGGTCGCCAGCGAACCCATACAAGCACCCTCCATAGGGCCTCAGCTGGTCAAGGGGCAATTCCAGCTGCGTGAAAGTCGGCCAGAACATCACGTCTGCCGAGCTTCCTTGGTCCACCAGAACCCGGTGGACCTTCCTCCCTGCTGTTATCAACGAAATAACTATGGGATCGTTGTCGTGAGGCACAACGTCCCGAAGATCCTGCTTTGTGAACGTAATGTCCACCTCCGGTGAGTGATCTTCAAACATGTCCACTGCCATCACCGATCGCGCATACTTTTTCCTCTGCGATGCGGTGCATCCACCACCTGAGAAACCCCCTGCAATGGTGTGGATCTCCCCGTGGATTGGCATTTCTTGTTGCTGGGCTTCTCCACCTGCTGGCTGGGAACTCGATGCTCCCCCCGTCCTCCTATCCAGCAGATAGTCGTTTAGGAACCCGCTCTTAACCAGGTCGTCGAGCTGGTATCCTAAAGACAAACACGAGTCCAGGTTGTGGCCAAAGCACTGGTGGAACTCGCACCAGGTGTCCGGTTTTGACCCCAGCACCTTGTCGCCCACCTTCTCGGGCGCCTTCAACCTAGCAGCTATGTTAGGGATAGCGATCAGGTCCGCTAGTCCCATGACTAATTTGTGCTTAGGCGGGCGATTGTATTCCCGGCGTGCTGGTTGTTGGCGTGCTGGTGGTTGGCGCGCTTGGCTTCTTCCCTTATTTCTCCTATCGTAAGGATAGCGAGTCCTTTGGTCTTTTCTGGCCGCCGCTGCCGTTTCCAGCACCCTCTGTGGCTGGATCCTGGTCTGGGCGCGTGGCCTGGCGGGAGCCACGCTGCCTCTCTTCTCGGCGACTTCACTCTCGTCGGCGATGTGGGCCACCGCAAGTCGCCTGACTTCAGCAAACGTCGCTGGATGAGCCCTGATCAAGGCCTCGCAGAATGGCCCTGGCTGCACGCCCTTCTTCAAGGCATAGACCAGCATTTCTTCATCCTTGGCCGGCGATCTGACCATCTGCGCTCCGAAGCGATTGAGGTAGTCTCTGAGGGACTCCCCATGGTACTGCCTTATGTCAAACAGATCATAGGACACCCTGGGCGGTGCCTTGTTCACAATATACTACTCGACAAAGATTTTCGAGAATTGTTGAAAATTAGTTATGTGGCCATTAGGCAGGCTCACAAACCACTCCATCGCCGTTCCCTGGAGCGTGCTCACGAACATCTTACAGTAGACGGCGTCAGACCCTCCCGACAGCATCATCTGGGTGTGGAACGTGGTCAGATGAGCCTCTGGATCCTCCACGCCGGTAAAAACAGCTTTAACCGGAACCACGCTTGTGGGAATTGGCGTGTCGGTAATCGCCTGAATGAAAGGCATTGGGAAGACACGAGGCGGCGTCGACGGTGCCACCTCTTCAGCTGAAGAACGACCCTGCTGCTCATGAAGAGCTCGACGCAGCTCCTCAGCTACCTTGCTGAGCTCCTCGTTCCTGGCGCGAGAGGCGACCAGGTCCTCATGTATCCTTGCCTGCTCGACGCGCGAGGCTTCTACAGTGGCCTGCAACGAGCGCATCATCTCTGCCATCTGCGCCATGGTCATGGCGGTGTCGCCTTCAGCAGCGACAGGAGCCACGGGACTGGAGCGATTGCTTCTCATCTTTCTCATTAACTTCAGCGAACCACAGAAATACAGCAAATAACACTTCAACCACGATCGAATCAGCGATCAACCGGAGAAAACTCAAGAAACTGCGCAAGAACTCAAGAACACCGCAAACCTTCGAAGAAGATCGCAGCTTCACCAAAAACCACCGTTTCCCCGCGAACCAAACAAGCAAACGAAAGAAACCGAATCCACCAATCGAAAAGCCAAACAAACGGTTTAAAACGCAAACTTCACCGAACGAAACTCAAAGAAACTGCAAACGACGGTTGCACCAGCACACAACCGCGCAGAAAACCTCGAAAGCTTCCACGAACTCACGCTGTGGATGGGAGCACATTTTACACGGCCCCACGGTGGGCGCCTGATGATCCTGCCTGTTGACCGGAGCGCTGGAGAATGCCTCGTCAAAGGATCGACGTGTGCGCCGCTTCTCACTTCCGTTCCTCCTCTGGATCTATCTCAAGAACCTGCAAAGAAACGATACGGCGCCGCTGCGGCCGATCGCACTCCGACGCTCAAGTCAGTGACGGTATCACCAAATACTAAGAACTGGAACCGTGCAAACTCTCTCTCTCACAAACAGCTCTGTCACTCGCAAGCGTAAAGTGTATGAACTGAACGCGCGTACCTTAGAAAATCTGTTAAGAACTCTTATATACCTGGTGGTTTTCTCTCTCCTGGAAGTTACAGACCTGGACACGTGGCTCGCATCCAACTGTACACATGCCATCATCTGGAGGCTCCCTGACTTGGCGCTGCTTCTACTCTTATTTTGGCTAAGTTACTTATGCATGGTACTGCCCATTGCATAGCTAACTTAGGAGTGCGATCTCTACTGAAACTGGCGAGTTAGGGCCTTCATACACCTTCCCTGTGGTCTCGCCGGCCGCCTTCATAATCTGCTTCTCCTTCGTCTTCGGCGATGTGCTTATTCTGGCGATCTCCGACTGCCTGGTCGCCTGAGTCTACATCTGGCGACTTCATCTTCAACCTGGCGATCGCCTATTCTGGTAAACTGGAAATCGGAACACGCCAACTTAACAATCGGCGACCACACGTGCCTCCCGACTTCCTTCCCATCTGCCAACCTGGCGCCTTGTCAACACGCCTACACTGTAGCAGGATGCCACGTCATCACACCCGTCCACCAGGGCGGTACACAACTCAAAATTAAACAAGAACACACCTAAACTCTAGATACCACATGATGTGATTCCAATAGCATAGAAGATAAAGATTCTTGATCTTTTTAGGAATCAACTTGACTTGGACAATAGTTAGGCACTTTTCTTAGAATTGGATCAATGTTCTAAGTCAATAACTCATCAAAACTAGCACCAAATCCAAAACTCATATGGAATTTCCAATTATGATCAAATTGAACCGAAGAGAAAGGAACAAAAGATAAGCAAACTGAAATATAAGTGCTGGAAAATAAACACACCGAACCAAATCAAACAAAAGGAAGAACAATTTGCTGGAAAATGGAAATAGCCGAACCAAAAAAGGCAAGAACAATTAAGCTAGACATGAAAATGAAGAAGAAACAAAGCTAGAGGAAAGAACACTTATGGAGATGGAAGAGAAGGTGATTGATCACGCCACTTGGAGTATGGCTGCTCCAAGATTAGTGTGTTGCCGCCACTTGAGGACACCATGGATCCATCAAGATAAGACTAGAGAAGAAGGCTCAAAAGCTCTCCAATGATCACTCAAAATTTGAGTATAGTTTCTTTACTCTAAATTTCAATCTGAATTTTACAAAGGAAGCACCTCTATTTATAGCCTAAGGTGCTGAAATGCAAGCTACACAAATTCAAAATTCCCTCCTAAAAAGTTTCTAGAACCGGCGCCAATTACAAGAATGAGGAAGGTGTGACCTCTTCCTTCACTTTGGCACCTCCTATTCTACTCCTACACCTATCTACTAACGCACCCCCCTCCTAAAGCTCCTACACCTATCTATCACCTATTTTACATTTTCACACTCCTTTATTTAATAACCACACCTCATAAAACTATACAAGAGTATTTCAAAGTTTGGCCTTGCCCCTCATGGGATGGACTTGGGCTCTTTGGGCTTTGGCCTTCTTGGGTTTGGGCTTGGGCTTTGGGCTTGGGCCTCATCTTTATTTTATGTCTTCTATTAATTTTGAGAAGACTAGAAGGAAGAACTTCAAATGTGAGGGTGGATGTCCTCTTCCTCCATTAATAAAAGCCTCCTTTATTTGATTCTCATCAAGTGGAGTCCGCTAATCGGGTTCTGCTTAGAGGATTGAAGAGGAGGTTGGAAAAGGGCAAGGGGTCTTGGGCTGAGGAGGTTCCCCGCATAGTGTGGGCATATCATACTACTGAGCAATCGGGAACCCACGAAACCCCGTTTAGCTTAGTGTATGGATGCGACGCGATGATCCCAGTTGAAATCCAGGAAAGCTCGCCGAGATTCCAGAACTTCGTGGCGGAAGACTCCAACGAAGAAAGGAGAATGAACTTGCATTTGCTGGACGAGGTCAGGGAGGAAGCACGGGTGAAGGACGAGGCAGTAAAGAGAAGAGTCGAGCGTAAGTACAACTCCAAGATAAAGCCGAGGCAGTTCAGAGATGGCGACCTGGTGATGAGGAAGGCCCACCAGTACGAGATGGAAAACAAATTGTCACCCAAGTGGACATGACCGTTCAGAATAACCGAAGCACTCGGGAACGGCGCCTACCGCTTGGAGACGCTGGAGGGAGGCACGATTCCTCGGACTTGGAACGCCACCCATCTCAAGTTTTACTATAGTTAAGGCATTGTAAGTAGCAACTAACTCCAACAGCTTAAGATGTATCAGTTTAAACAATTTTTCAAGGGGGCACCCTTTTTCCCTAAGGAGGGTTTTTAATGAGGCCACCCAATAAAGAAGGTTTCGAAGTTTATTGAAGTTTCCCAGTTATTAAGTTTGCATGCTGTTTGTTTTTCAAGTTTGTGGGGAAAGACTCTATTGCCGTTGTGTAGTTTCAAAAATGGTAAATCCAAATCGCATGCATCCAGTACAAAACTTTTGAAACATGAAGTTTTAAACCCTCATCGCCACCCGACGACCGGAGGTCCAAGTTTAAGTTTTAAGTCCTCGTCGCCATGTGGCGATCGGAGGCACAAGAACAAAGTTTTTTAAGTCCTCACCGCCACCTGGAGATCGGAGGCACAAGTATTAAAATTTTTCTGACCGCCACCAGGCGAGAGAAAGAGATTTAAAAGACCTCCTCGCCTTGAGCGAGCGAAGGCGAGAAAGAGATTTAAAAGAACTCCTCGCCTTGAGCGAGCGTAGGCGAGAAAGAGATTTAAAAGACCTCCTCGCCTTGAGCGAGCGTAGGCGAGAAAGAGATTTAAAAGACCTCCTCGCCTTGAGCGAGCGTAGGCGAGAAAGAGATTTAAAAGACCTCCTCGCCTTGAGCGATTGTAGGCGAGAAAGAGATTTTAAAGACCTCCTCGCCTCGAGTGAGCGTAGGCGAGAAAAGATTAAAGTCCTCCTTTCCCTGAGCGAGCACAGGCAAGAACAAATGACAAGACCTCTTTGCGTGAGCAAATTGAGGCAAGTTGAAAGCCCTCCGTGCATCCGGGGGAGGAGGAGATGTAGCCCCTGGGCAAGTTGAGGCATCAGGAAAAGTCCTTCTCACCCTCGAGTGAGTTCAGGCAAGATGAAACTGAAAAGTCGGGGGTGTTAACAATCTTAAATATGGGGAAGGAGGGTTGGAGAGGAACTCTTTTCCCCTTGAGTGAGACACCAATATTGACCTAGTAAGACCAGTTAAATTAGAAGTTAAAGGGTGGTTGGGGAGGTTCGCAAAGGACACCCCACCACCCAAATCATTGTTCTGAAACTCAGGGAGGTAGAGAAGGATCCGAAAGGCGGCTCTACCCCCAGATGAGGGAACAATGATGTAAGTTATCTCAGGGTAAAGACTCGGAGAAGGTAGAAAGCGATCCGAAAGACAGCTCTCCTCCCAGTTGAGCAAAGATGAAATCAGAAGGTGGTCCCGCAGGGGACGTTTTCAGTTAAAAGGAAGATGACGTCGCTGGAGGCCCATGGTTTGGGATTGAAGTAGAAAGAGAATCGCATGGCGAGGGCCGCATCAGCGAAGTTCTGGGCGACGATATAGAAATGCCTTTGGCCCTTGGCAGGTCGGGCGAGAAAGGTTTCAGATGCTAAGATCGACCTAAGCCCTGATTGCCGAGTAAGTGATTTCGTATTAAACGTTATTGTTTTGAATTAACCGTTTGTTTAAGCTAAGGTGGTTCGTAGAAAGTTAAGTACCAATTTGTGCAAAGTACATTGAAGTTGAGAAAAAAACCAGCCAGTTAAACCAGTTGATCACGCAGCAGATAAGTTAGAAGACCATATATATATATATGCACATGAATATCGAACAGTTCGAGCAGAATGAAGAGTATTACATGCAAGTCAAATTTAAATACAAGAGTTTCAAGGCGGTAAAGTAGAAAGTGGCAGGTGGCAGCAACAATTATGTTGAAGACATGATCTTGCCATCTACCACCTCGTTGCATACCGAGAACTCGAAGAGATCAAGGTCGGGATATTTGCAAGCAAACTGCTCCAAAGCAGCACCAAAGCCGGAAGTGAGAACATGGGCAGCCTCAAGCTGAAGCTCGTCGATCTTCGTCTTAAACCCACTGTTCTCTTCACGAACTTGGGTGACTTCAAGCTCGAGCTCGTCGGCCTTCTTCTTGAGCCCGCTGTTTTCTTCGCGAACTCGGGCAAGCTCAGCAGCAGTTTCACTTAGTTCTTGGGAGGCCTTATCCCGATCTTGCTCAACCTTTCCCAGAAGAGTCTCCCTCACGATTGACCTCTTTTCCATGTTGGCCATCCTTTGGGCGTCAGTTTTCTTTGCCTCCTCCAGCGTGGCAATCTTCTCCCTCAGAGGGACGATCCTTTCCTCCAGCTCGACAGTGTCCTAGAGTTTGTCGTGAAGCTTCTTGCGCAGTTCTTTATTGTCCTTGCGCACGCTTTGAAGCTCGTCCTTGAGGGCGTTTTCGACCCGCGAAAACTCGAAACCTTGCATCAGCATGTCGCACTTGGTCTTCTCGGCTTCGGCTTTCGCGGTGCTCGCCACCTCCTGATTGATCCGATTGTCGAGTTCGAACTTCTCCAATGAGTCCCTTAGCCCTTCGCCGACGATTTGGGGAAGACAATCGTCAACCATGGCACTTAGGCGCACGATGAAGGACTTCAAGGCTTCCTGAAGAGGGGCTGGGAGGCTTGAGGTTGCTGGAGGAGGCGGAGGTTGGTGCTCACCATCACCCTCACAAGGTTGGATGGCGAGGGGAGCTTCGAGGTGTGGTGGTGAGGCAGTAAGTTCTTCAGCAGCTTGGGAAGAGGCTTGCGTATCAGCAAGTTGCTCAGGAACGGCTTCAGCAACTGAGGCGTTTGAAGCGAGAACATCCCCAGCGGACTCGAACGGCGTGGAGGCGCTGGGGGGGTTCTCGATATAGTTTGGGGCGACGCTCTCAATTGTTGGGGGCTCGATCACAGCCCTCCTCTTCCTCTTGCAGACTAGCCCGTCCTCGGTGCTTTCGTCCGCCTCTTCGTCTGACACTACCCTGGGGGCTTTCCTCTTAGCCTTCTTGAGGGGTAGTTTCTTGCAAAATTAGAACAACATCAGAGTAGAGACGAGGAAATGCAAACTCAAACTAAGGGAACTTGTAGGCTTAAGGACAAACCTATGTGAAAGTCCAGTTGGCTTTCAAAGAACTCGAAGGTGATGATGGAGGCAGTCGATAGGGTCACGTTGGAAGAAGCGACTTTCTTCCAGAAATCGCACAAGTCCTTGTCGAGCTCCCCCATATTTTCTGGCTCCCTGGCCTTCCTGAAACTTGACTCTTTTTTCCCCTTGTTCACCCAGTACAAGGGAACCCGTCAAGAAGGGAAGGGTCATGGTCGCTGCAGCAGACACGCACGAATTTTCCCTTCCAATCCTTATAGGATTGCTGGAAGATGGAGAGAATGGATCTTCCAGCGACCCCATTGCGGCTAACCCATAGACGATCGCCCGGGTTCTTGGCCTCGAACAGGTAGCGGAACACATCTACTGAGGCCGGATGTCCCAAGTGCGTGCAGATAATCTGGTAAGCCCAGACGAATGCCCAGCTGTTGGGATGAAGCTGGGCGGGGCCTATGTCGAGCTCGGTCAGGAGCTCCCTCTCAAAACGTGTGAAGGGAAACTGAAGCTTGACCTTCTTGAACATAGTGGTGTAAACGAAGCAGAAAGGGGCGTCGTCGCTCCCCTGATTGTCGGTGCAGATGGGCTCACCGGGAGGACAAGGGCGCACAAATACTTTGTCATCGTGCTCTTTGCTGAAAGAGAGGTGATCCTAATCACCTTTCTTGAGACGAAGGATATCGCGATCGGAGTTGATGGATGAAGTCTCACCCAGCAGGGTTGCGGAGGCCCACGGATATAGTCGTTTGTAGTCTGGAAGAGGCTTCACGATCGCGCTGGTTTGTGGTGGGTTTGGTTGAGGTTGGCTAGGTCGAGAGGACGCGGGTCTCGCGAATCGGTCGGAAGGGACGTTAGGATCCCTTGGGGGGTCGCGGGAAGAGGAAGGGTTTGCCTTACGGGTTTTCGTCAGAGGGTTGCGAGGAGGTGGAGGAGGGTTTGGTGTGATTTTTGAACGAGCCATCGAGGAAGCTGCAAGAAGACGAAAAGGGAAGATATGAGAGTTCGTAAACAGAGAGACTTGACAGAAGAGAAGGAGATGGAAGAATAAGGGGGCTCGCAGAGAAAAGGTTCAGAAACCCTAAAGGCAGAAAAGAGAAAACAAAGGAGAGAAAACATCCCACAACGTATGCTCCAGACAGTTAATGGATGATGCAAACCGATTAAAATGCAGCAAATATCAGTACAAGTGATAAAAAAGTTACCTTTAGATGATCAGAAAAGTATTCAGAAAGATGGTGGTTGGGGGAATCGGAGCGTTCGCTGGAGCGTTTCGAGAGTTTGAAGAGAGGTAGAAGATAATGAAACAGTGAAATGGCGCGAAGTGTTTAAGAGTTTCGAAGAGTTTCGAACGTTGTGAGAAGCACAAACGACAATGAATAATGGCTGTTGATGAGTCCACATGTCGAATGATCGAAGAAATTGGTGAAGTGTCAAGTCAGTGAACAGTATGAGCGCCAACGCGCAAGGCCACGTAGGCCGCCAGATTTAAACCTCTTTAGTCTTCTCGCTGAACAAGTCGCAGCTCGAGACTGGGGGGCTTGTGTACCGACCAGGTCATCGGGTGTGATGACGTGTCTAGCACGTCACTACGTGACGCGTGTTTAGCAGAGCACGTGGCTAGAGAAGGGCGAGTGGTTCAGAAGCTAGTGTAGTCGCCGCTCAAGGAAGCGGCGTGCTACAACGTACATGATCGGTTGTCACCGAGATTGTACAACGTTGACGTGTTAGACGATTGGCGACCAGGTGGCCTGACATCGCCGCAAGAAGAACGTTGCCGGATTTCCCAACAGACTCAGTTAAGGCTGCTGGGAACTCAGAAGAGTAAGTCCAAGCGTGTAAGTCCAACGAGATGATTGTTGCGCTAGCATGGGGCATGGAGGTCGAGTAGGTGGAAGGGAACAGTTTGTCCATCAGCGACAGGATTCCCAAAGTGGACATTCGCTGGTGGCAAGGTTCCCCTAGCTAGAACATGCATGGTGTAGCAATAAGGAAGGTACCACTAACGACAAGCGATGTCATAGAGATGGTGCATTTTGCTGCACCCGATACTCGCCTTGTCAGGTGGTGTTCTCGGGCATATTGCGTGCTAGCTTGCTCCTTGAGTAGGGGACTTAGCTGTGCGGCTGGTTACTACACAAAAATAACGTTCAAGTTGCCCCAACCCAGATGACGACACGTGTAGGGTTGGATGCTACCTGTTACTCCAACCCAGATGATGACATGTGTAGGGTTGGATGCAATAGAGAAATTACGCTTGAGTTATCCTAGCTCAGATGATGACACGTGTAGGGCTGGGCGCTACCTGCTATCCCAGCTCAGATGGCGACACGTGCAGGGCTGGATGCGAGCCACGCGTCCAAAAGCATAACTGCCTAGAGAGAGAAGAAACGTAGCTATAAAGGTAAACTTAACAGAATTTGCAGAGGTACGTTTTTCATTACGGCTCATTGCTAGGGTTGTGTGCCTTTAGTACGGTTCTACAGAGTATATTTTCTCTCAGTCTTTGGGTGTTCTTGTTACTGACTTGAGCGTCGGAGCGCCACCGGCCGCAGAGGCGCCACCTTGTGTTTTCAGGTTCTCATAGAGGCTTTCTGTGGTGTGGACTTGAAGGGCACGTGGAGTCAAGCTGGTGAGGAGGTTCGTGACGAGGCAACGCTCTAGCGCTAAGTCAACCGGCAGGATCAGCATCCAAGAAACTCAACATCTTACAGCCCGAGGCGGTGTCCACTAATGCGTCGATGTTGGGTAATGGGTACGAGTCCTTGGGGCATGCTTTGTTCAGATCTGTGAAGTCAACGCACATCCTCCACTTCCCATTCGCCTTCTTTACTAGGACTACGTTGGCCAGCCACTCAGGGTATTGTATTTCCCTGATGTGTCCGACGCTGAGCAGCTTCCGTGTTTCCTCCCTTACGACGAGGCATCGCTCTTCGTTGAACTTCCTCCTTCTTTGTCTCACAGGGCGCACCTTTGCGTCCATGGTGAGATGGTGGCACAAGAAATCTGGGTCAATACCTGGCATATCCGCCGCAGTCCACGCGAAAGCATCTAGGTGACGTGAGATTACTGCAGCTACCTCTTATTGTTCTCCTTAGCTCAGCAAACGCCCTAATTTGAACACCTTACCCCCTATTTGTCTTTCTACTATGTTATTCCTCTGGTCGGGGTCACTCGTTCTGTACATTCTTTGCAAGAGACCCGTTCGTGGGGTCTCCTCCCATAGGCTTCGCCCCTACGGATGCATCGGGCATCGCCTCCTCTGGTCCTCCTTCTTTGGGCGAGGCCTCTCCGTGTACTCCTTGCATCGGCGAGGCATCGCCGTTTCTTCCTTCCATATGTGCCTCTTCTATAGGCATCGGCCCTGCGGATGCATCGGGCATCGCCTCTTCTAGCAGCTCTAACTCCAATTGCGAATTTGAAACGAATGGTCGCTCAATCACCATGACCACGCCCCTCTTTGTCTTTAGGCTATTTTCATAGCACTTACGGGCTTCTTCTTGATCCGACTTGATCACAATTACCTTACCACTAAGATCTGGCAACTTCATCTTCATGTGGCGCATGGATGACACCGCTCTCAATCTGTTCAAAGCAGGTCTTCCTAACAAAATATTATAGGCTGAGTTGGCGTTGACCACCAAGTACCGGATGTTCTCGGTGCGTGATGTTGCTCCACCAGTGAACGTTGTCCTCAGCTCCAAGTAGCCTCGTACCTCTACTGGATTATCTGCAAATCCATACAAGCATCCAGTATAGGGTCTCAAAAGGTCGGGGGACAACTGTAGTTTGTTGAAAGTTGACCAGAACATGACATCTGCGGAACTGCCCTGGTCGACGAGAACCCTATGCACCTTCCTTCCTGCCGTGACTACTGAAATGACCACTGGGTCATTGTCATGTGGGACCACATCCCACAGGTCAGCCCTTGTGAAAACGAGGTCTGACTCCCATGGGTCGTCTGGAAATTCCTCTGCAACCGTACTCACTGACCTCACATATTTCTTCCGTTGAGAGGCGGTGGGCCCTCCTCCAGAAAAGCCGCCATAGATGGTGTGCACTTCTCCGTGAGTTGGGACTTCATGCGCTTGACCTTCCTCAGGCGTCGCCGGGACTGTCGTCGTGGTGGACCCGGCGAGATAATCTTTCAAGAAACCATTCTTCACAAGCTCATCCAACTGATAACCCAGCGCCAAGCAGTTGTTAATGTGGTGTCCAAACGCCTCGTGGAATTCGCACCATGATTCCTTGTGGGGCCCTAGAATTTTGTCAGACTTCACTAGTGGCCTCAACCTATCAGCTATGTTAGGCACGACGATGAGGTCTTTGAGCTCCACCACAAAATTGTGCCTTAGCGGTCTACTTCCCTCTCTGCTTCCTTCGGTTCGACCCCTTGGCGGGGCCCTTCTTGCCTCGTAAGCGCGCTTCCTGTCTGAGTTTCTCTTCTTCGTGGTAGCTTCGTGGACCCTGGCGGGTTGTGTGCGTATCTGCGCCCTTGGTCGCGCAGGTGCAGCAATCGTACACTTCTCGTATGCCTCGCCTTCCGAGGCGATGTGCTCTACCGCCCGACGCCTCACTTCAGCAAAAGTTTTGGGGCGGCTGCAGTTGAGCGATTTGCTAAAAGATCCGGGACGCACCCGCTTCCTAAATGCGTACACGATCATGGGCTCTTCTGTGGTACCCACCTTTACCACCTACGCTCCGAAGCGACTTATGTATTCCTTCAGGGTCTCCCCTTGGAATTGTTTTACGTCGAAAAGGTCGTACGAGACCGGGGCTGGGGTCCTGTTGGCTAAATACTGTTCTCTAAACAGTCGTGAGAGCTGTGCGAAGGACGTGATGTGACCCTCTGGGAGGATGATGAACCAATCCAGGGCCATCCCCGTCAAAGTGCTCATGAAGAGCTTGCATTTTACGGCATCGGAGCCGCCAACCAACATCATCTGCGTGTGGAACGCCGTGAGGTGTGCCTCGGGATCCTCCATCCCTGCGAAGGTCACCTTAGGACCTGTGAACGTGCTGGGGATTGTTGTCCCTAAGATCGCCTATGAGAACGGTGTTGTGAATTCCCTAGGTGGGGAGGCAGTCTCAGGCTCGTCTACATCGCGCCATCCGCGACGTAACTCCTCATTGGCTCGATGGAGTTCATCGTTTCTCACCTGAGCAGCTGCGAGATCCGCCTGCATGCGCTCTTGCTCTGCTTTCGAGGCTGCCATGGCATCCTGCAGCCCTTGCATCATGCCCATGAGCTGTTGCATGGTCATCTTTTCACTCCTAGCGCGTGCTAGTCTCGTGGTCATGGTTTTCTGGAAACTCTCTCAACTTATCTAGGTTTCAGGAACTGGAACTGGAAAACTTGCGTGGTGGGACTGACGTTTTAGATCGGGCCCCACGGTGGGCGCCAAATGTTCCGGCCGGTTGACCGGGATCGTCTTTGCGCGTGGCTTGTCCCTGCGAGCTGGGGCACCTTCGTCTTGCTCTGTCTATGGGTACCTAAAAGAAGTGAACAAAGGGGCGCCCTTGCGGCCGTTTGCACTCCGACGATCAAGTCAGCTAGCGAGAAACATCAAAAGGGACACACTCTTGAGAGGTGGTCGAGGAAACTGTACTGAATGACTGAAAAAAACTGTGTGACTAGCCCTAATTGCCTTGTGCTCACTGTGAGTGCGTTGCGAAGACAACTAGGGTATGCTCCGTGTATCTGTGTGTCTTAGGGTAAAAGATCTGATCCCTTTCAAATGCTCCCAAGGCCCCCTTTTATACACCTTTCATATTTAAAGCGCGTTAAAGCGCATTGAAAGCGTATAAAAACATTCCTTGGAACATTCGAATCTTAACTGAATTAACGCGTACCTTGGCAATCTTTCACTGAAACCTTTAATGAGCACGTGTGCCTTGCCACGTGCCCTTCTGACTTGATCATTATTCTGTGCAGAGGGCCCCACAGCGCTGCAACTCACTTAGGGTTATTCCGTCATGTGAGCCCTCTTTCCTGCGAAGTGCTTCTGGCTCGTGGGTTGACTTTCTGGGTGCCAACTCATACGTCCCAATAACTAGTTACTTGCCCTGGGATGGATCTACCTTTCCCTCGTACCATGCATGTGGTTCTTCCCTGGTTATGGCCCTCTCATGGGTCGTATCTGTTCCAGGGTCTCCCAGCGATGGCATAGGTACTTCACGAGTCAGTATATCCCCTTCTGGTGCTAGACTTATGGCCTCGAAGTCACCCATCTCTTCACCTTACTTCTGTTCTGTAAGGCTGAGACTCGAAGCCTCTCGGGCGATGTCTTTGCTCGGCGATGCCTCTCTTGGGCGACGCCCCTGCGAGGCACTGACTCGAGCGGTTAACTTGTTGACTTCTCTTTCTTGGGTCCCTCGAGGGGCCCCCGCTATGCGTTGACCCTAATCTTTGGTCAACGCCCGATGACGGAACGGTACAGAGTGCAATAGCCAGGATGGCCCCCATGTAGTAGGGCATACTGTACCGTCTCGGGGCGTTGACCAAAAGTCAAAGTCAAAGTCAACATATGGTGGGACCGCTCGAGGGCCCCAAAGAAGGGAAAGAAAGTCAACAGGTTGACCGCTTGGGGCATCGCCCAAGAAAGGCGTCGCCTAAGAAAAGTGTCGCCTCGCAAAGGCGTCGCCCCAGAAAGGCGTCGCCAGGCTAAGGCATCGCCAGGCTAAGGCATCACCAGGTTAAGGCGTCACCAAGTTAAGAAATAGTCAAGTTAAGAAATCGACGGTGTTACCCCCCGATACCCATGGGCTGGAAAGACCATGGAGGGGGTAATACCGTGAGGAAGTCTTGGGCCCCGGAAGCTCAGAACAACAATGAAGAGAAGAGAAAGGTGGCTTCAAAGCCATAAGTTCTAGTACCAGTAGGGGGTAACCTGACTCGGGAAGTATCCACGCCACCGCTGGGAAACCCTGGGACAAATACGACCCATGAGGAGGCCACGCCCAGGGGAGAACCACGTGCATGGTGCGAGAGAAAGGTAGATACACTCCCAAGGTGAGTGACTAGAGGTTGGGGCGCATGAGTTGGCACCCAGGAAGTTACCCCACGCGCCAGAAGCACTTCGAGGAAAGAGGGCTCACACAATAGAATAACCCTAAGTTGGGTTGCGACGCTGAGGGACCCTCTGCGCGGAATAACGATAAAGTCAGAAGAGCACGTGGCAATAAGCACGTGCTCATTAAATATTTCAGTGAAAGTTTGCCAAGGTACGTGCTAATTCAGTTAATATTCGAACGTTCCAAGTAATATTTTTATACACTTTCAATGCACTTTAACGCGTTTTAAACACGAGAGATGTATAAAAAGGGACCTTGGGGCATTTGAAAAGAGATCCGAGTTTTGACCTAATTCTTGTAGGATTACACAGAGCACAAACCCTAGTTGTTCCACTGCGCACCCACTGTGTCCACTAGACGATTAGGGCAACACAGTTTCAGTGATTCAGTATAGTTGTCGACCACCTTTAGAGGGTGTGTCACCTTTGATGTTTCTTGCTAGCTGACTTGATCGTCGTAGTGCAAACGGCCGCGAGGGCGCCCCTTTGTTCACTTCTTTTCAGGTATTCACAGACAGAGCAGAACGAAGGAGCCCTAGCTCGTGAGGACAAGCCACGCGCAAAGACGACTTTGGTCAACCGGCGAGAACATTTGGCGCCCACCGTGGGGCCCGAAATAAAACATCAGTCCCACTACTCAAGTTTTTCAGTTCCAGTTCTCAAAACCCAGATAAGTTAAGAAGGTTTCCAGAACGCCATGAATACGAGACCTGCACGCTCTAGAAGTGAAGAGATGACCATGCAACAACTGGTGGGCATGATGCAAGGGCTGCAAGAAGCGATGGCGGCGTTGAGAGCAGAGCAAGAACGCATGCAGGCAGATCTCACAGCATCTCAGGTAATATATGTCGAGCTTCACCGTACCAACGAGGAGTTACGATATGGGTGGCGCGACGTAGACGAGCCTGAGACTGCGACCCCCCCTAGAGAATTCTCGACACCATTCTCACAGGCAATCCTAGAGACAGCAATCCCTAACACATTCACGGGGCCCAAGGTAACATCTCACTGCGTTCCACACTCAGATGGTGCTGGTAGGCGGTTCTAATGCCGTGAGATGCAAGCTCTTTATGAGCACTTTGACTGGGATGGCCATGGACTGGTTCATCAGCCTCCCAGAGGGTCACATCACGTCTTTCGCACAGCTGTCACGGCTATTTAGAGAGCAATATTTTGCTAACAGGGCCCCAGCCCCAGTCTCATACGACCTTTTCAACGTAAAGCAATATCTAGGGGAGACCATGAAAGAGTACATAAGCCGCTTCGAGGCGCAGGTGGTGAAAGTGGGTACCACCGACGAACCCATGATCGAGCACGCATTCAGGAAGGGCGTGAGTCCAGGATCTTTCAGCAAATCACTCAATTGCAGCCACCCCAAAACCTTTGCTGAAGTAACGCGTCGGGCGGTAGAACACATTGCCTCTGAGGGTGAGGCATACGAGAAATGCACAACAACTGCACCTACATGCCCTAGAGCACAGATGCGTACGCAACCCGCCAGAGTCCACAAAGCTGCTACAGAAAGAAAGAATCAAGATAGGAGGCGCACCTACGAGACATGGAGAACCCAACCTAAGGGCCAATCAGAAGGAAGGAGAGAGAGCAATAGACCTCTAAGGCACAACTTTGTGGTAGAACTTAAAGACCTCATCGTTGTGCCCAATATAGCTGACAGGTTGAGGCCACCAGTGAAGTCAGACAAGGTACTGAGACCTCACAAGGAATCATGGTGCAAATTTCACGAAGCATTCAGACACCATATTAACAACTGCTTGGCGTTGGGCTATCAGTTGGATGAGCTCGTGAAGAATGGATTTTTGAAAGATTATCTCGCTGGGTCCACTGCCAGAGGAAGGTCAAGCGCACAAAGTCCTGACTCACGGAGAAGTGCACACCATCTCTGGTGGCTTTTCCGGAGGAGGACCCACTGCCTCGCAACGAAAAAAATACGTGAGGTCAGTAAATTTGGTTGCAGAAGAATTTCCGGACGACCCGTGGGAGTCAGACCTTGTTTTCACAAGGCCTGACCTGCGGGATGTCGTCCCACATGATAATGACTCGGTGGTCATTTCGGTAGTCACAGCGGGAAGAAAGGTACATAGGGTCCTAGTCGACCAAGGCAGTTCTGCAGACGTCATGTTTTGGTCGACCTTCAACAAGCTACAATTGTCCCCTGACCTATTGAGACCCTATACTGGATGCTTGTATGGGTTTGCAGATAACCCAATAGAGGTACATGGCTACTTGGAGCTAAGGACGACGTTCACTGATGGAGCGACATCACGCACCGAGAGCATTCGATACTTGGTGGTTAACGCCAACTCAGCTTACAACATTTTGTTAGGTAGACCTGCCTTGAACAGATTAAGGGCGGTGTCCTCCACGCGCCACATGAAGATGAAGCTACCAACTCTTAGTGGCAAGGTGATCGTGATCAAGTCAGATCAAGAAGAGGCCCGTAAGTGCTATGAAAATAGCCTAAAAACGAAGAGAGGCGTGGTCATGATGATTGAGCGACCACTCCTTTCAAATTCGCAAATGGAGTTAGAGCCGTTGGAAGAGGCGACGCCCGCGAAGTCTACGCTGGTCGAAGCCACCTTAGGGGCGACGCCTATAGAAGATGCACATACAGAAGGAAGAAACGGCGATGCCTCGCCAATGCAAGGAGTACGCGGAGAGGCCTCGCCCGCAGAGGAAGAGCTAGAGGAGGCGATGCCTGATGCATCCGTTGGGGCGACGCCAATGGAAGAGGATCTCATGAATGAGACTCTTGCAGAGAACATGCAGAATGGGCAACCCCAACCAGAAGATAACATAGTAGAAAAGCAGATAGGGGGTAAGGTGTTCAAACTAGGATGCTTGTTGAGCCCGGGAGAACAAGAAGAGGTAGCCGCAGTGATCTCGCGCCACATAGGCGCTTTCGCATGGACTGCGGCGGATATGCCAGGTATTGACCCAGATTTTTTGTGCCACCATCTTACCATGGACGCGAAGGTCCGCCCTGTGAGACAAAGGAGGAGGAAGTTCAACGAAGAGCGATGCCTCGTCGTGAAGGAAGAAACACAGAAGCTGCTCAGTGCTGGACACATCAGGGAAATACAATACCCTGAGTGGCTAGCCAATGTAGTTTTAGTGAAGAAGGCAAATGGGAAGTGGAGGATGTGCGTTGACTTCACAGATTTGAACAAGGCCTGAACCAAGGATTCGTACCCACTGCCCAACATCGACGCACTCGTGGATAGCGCCTCGGGCTCCAAGATGCTGAGTTTCTTGGATGCGTTCTAAGGGTACAATCAGATCTAGATGCACCCCAGGGACGAGAGCAAAACGGCATTCATGACGGAAACGTGCAGTTACTGTTACAAGGTAATGTCGTTTGGTTTGAAAAATGCAGGCGCCACCTACCAGAGGCTGGTGGATAAGGTCCTTGCACCCATGCTGGGAAGGAACGTGCAGGCCTACGTAGATGACAATGGTGGTAACTTCGCACGAGAGAGGGCAGCACACAACTGATCTCGAATAGCTATTTGCTACCATATCAAAGTATCACCTCAAATTAAACCTAGAAAAGTGCATTTTTGGCGTGGAGGCGGGAAAGTTCTTAGGTTTCATGCTCACAGAGAGGGGGATAGAGGCAAACCCTGACAAGTGTGCAGCCATCATCGCCATGAGGAGCCCAACCTCAGTGAAAGCAGTTCAACAACTGACGGGGCGAATGGCAGCATTTTCAAGATTCGTATCTGCTAGGGGAGAGAAGGGCCACCCTTACTTCCAATGCCTCAAAAGGAATAGTCGTTTCGCATGGACAGATGAGTGTGAAGCAGCTTTTCTCAAGTTGAAGGAATACTTGGTGACGCCGCCTGTACTTTGCAAGCCACAAGTAGGCGTCCCCCTCCGCTTATACTTTGCGGTGACTGAGTGGGCAGTCAGCTCTGTACTGGTCCAGGAACAAAACCAGGTGCAGAAGCCCATTTACTTCGTGAGCAAGGCCTTGCATGGCCCAGAAATTGAGGTACCAGTCACTAGAGAAGGCGGCGCTAGCGGTAGTATTTTCAGCACGAAGGCTCCGCCACTATTTCCACAGCTTCACAGTGGTGGTGATGACAAACCTCCCTATCCAAAAGGTACTTCAAAAGCCAGATGACCCAGGCGCGGGACGAAGGCAAAAAGGTTGCTGAAGACCTTGCTCAAGCTCGCTTGGAAACTGAAGAACTGAAGAAACGAGCTGACGAACTGAAGCAACAAACTGAAAAGCTCGAGCAACAAACCGAAGAGCTCGAGCAAAGCTCCGCCCATTGTTGGTGCCTCCGATCGCCGAAAGACGATGAGGACTTTAAAACTTTAACTGTGCCGCCGATTGCCGAAAAGCGATGGGGACTTTAAAACTTTAACTGAGAGCATGCACTTTTTCTTCATTCAACACAAACATGCATGCAAACTCAAAAACTTTAAGCTTGAAAACTCTTCTTTTATTGGGTGGCCTCATTAAAAACCCTCCTTAGGGAAAAAAGAGTGCCCCCTTTAAACTGTTTTAACAGAAAGCTTGCAAATCTTTTCATGTTCGTTTCTACTTACAAAGCTTTAACTGTAATATAACTTGAGGTGTGTGGCGTTCCAAGTGTGAGGAATCGCCCCTCCTTCCAATGTCTCTAGGCGGTAGGCGTCGTTCCCGAGCGCCTCAGTTATTCTGAACGGTCCTGTCCACTTAGGGGATAACTTGTTTTCCATCTCGTATTGGTGGGCCTTCCTCATCACCAGGTCGCCCTCTTTAAACTGCCTTGGCATCACCTTCGAGTTGTATCTTCGTTCGATCCTCCTTTTCACTGCCTCGGCTTTTACTCTCGCCTCCTCCCTGACCTTATCCAGCAAATCCAGATTCAACCTTCTTTCTTCATTCGAGTGTTCCACTACAAAGTGCTGGAATCTCGGCGAGCTCTCCTGGATTTCCACTGGAATCATTGCGTCGCATCCATTGACCAAGCTAAACGGGGTCTCGTGGGTTCCTGACTGCTCGGTGGTGTGGTACGCCCAGACTATGCGGGGTACCTCCTCAGCCCACGATCCCTTGGCTTTCTCTAGCCTTCTCTTCAAGCCTCTTAGCAACACCCGATTGGCGGACTGTACTTGGCCGTTTGTCTGAGGGTGCTCGACGGATGCAAACACTTGCTGAATTCCCACCTCTTCGCACAGTCCCGTTGTCTGACACCAGGCGCTTAGGCACACCAAACCGGCACACGATGTTCTTCCATACAAAGCTCTCGATCTTGTGTGCGGTGATCTGGGCTACTGGTTCTGCTTCGATCCACTTGGTGAAATATTCAATCGCCACCACCAGGTACTTCATTTTCTTGATCGCCAATGGGAAAGGTCCCAGGATGTCAATTCCCCACGTATGAAACGGCAAGGGCTGTAAATCGACTTTAACTCTTCTGGAGACGCTTTGTGCCAATCGGCGTGCTACTGACATTGCTTGCAACACTGTGCATACTTCTTGCAGTCCTCCCTCATTGTTGGCTAGTAGTAACCTGCACGGAGAGTTCTTGCAGCCAGAGCTCGACCCCCGACGTGACTTCCACATATCCCTTCATGGAGCTCGGCCATAATTCTTGTACATTTTTCCCCGTGCACACATTCCAGGAGTGGGTGTGTGAACCCAAACCTATACAACTCGCCATCAATCATTGTGAACTTGCTGGAGTTCTTCTTTATCTTCCTAGCCGCCGTCGGATCCAGCGGGAGAAGGCCATCTGCCAGGCAGCGCTGGTACTGGGTTATCCATGTGTCTGGCTCATGTGTGGCACAGACTTGCGTCATGTTCACCCTCTCCCCCCAACATGCTCTTATTCTCGGCGATCTCAAGGTCTCCTGAGTCAAGGACCTGTGACTCCTCGCTGCTTTCTCCGTCGACTTGCTTATCTGAAGAACCAGGTGGTCTGCCACAAATGCTCTAGGCGTCTTCAGAGTTTCTTGGATCACCGTCCTCTGCCTACCCCCCTTGCCCGAATTGGCGAGCTTAGCTAGCAAGTCTGCTCGGGCATTCTGCTCTTTGGGCACATGCACCACTTCAAACGAGACAAAGGAACCCTTCAACTCCTGCACATACTCCAAGTAAGCCGCCATTTGTGGATCCTTGGCCTGGAACTCGCCTGTTACTTGTCCCGTGACCAATAACGAGTCACTCTTAGCCATCAGCACCCTAGCTCCCATCTCCTTGGTCAGCAAGATTCCGACGATCAACGCCTCATACTCTACTTGATTGTTGCTGGCTTTGAAGGCAAACCTCAGGGACTGTTTTATCAGCACGCCGTTGGGCCCTTCTAGAATGACTCCAGCACCGCTACCCTGCTAGTTCGACGATCCATCCACCGAGAGCACCCAACGAAAATCATCCCCTTCAACTCGTGCTGCTTCTGACGAGAGTTCGACCACAAAATCGGCGAAAATCTCGGGGCTCCGACAGCTCCACCGCCCACTTCACCATCCTCCCAGCTACATCAGGCTTCTTCAGGACTTTCTGGATGGGCAAGTCGGTCAGCACCAGTACTGTAAAACTGTGAAAATAGTGGCGCAACCTCCTCGCCAAAAATACCACAGCCAGTGCAGTTTTCTCCAAGGCCTGATACCTCACCTCCGGGCCTTGCAACACCATGCTGACGAAATAAATAGGCTTCTGAGCCTGGTCTTGGTCTTAGACGAGCACCGCACTCACCGCCCTCTCAGTCACAGCAAAATACAACCTGAGAGGGGTTCCTACCAGGGGTTTGCACAAAACCGGCGGGCTCGCCAGGTACTCTTTAAGCCTGACGAAGGCCTCTTCGCACTCCTTCGTCTAGGCAAACTTATTGTTTCGCCTTAAACACTGGAAGTACGGATGGCCTTTCTCTCCGCTAGCTGATACGAAACGAGACAGGGCGGCCATCCGACCTGTAAGTTGTTACACCTCCTTCACAGTAGCCGGGCTCCTCATCGCCAAAATGGCAGCACACTTATCAGGATTTGGCTCTATCCCTCTTTCAGTTAAGAGGAATCCCAAGAACTTCCCTGCCTCCACGCCAAAATGCACTTCCCATTGCTTTTCTTCACCAGCACGACATTGGCCAACCACTCAGGGTACTGGACTTCCCTGATATGGCCTGCGGCGAGGAGCTTCTGTGTTTCATCCCTGATCGCCTGCCTCCTCTCCTCGTTAAACTTCCTTCTTCTCTGCCGCAGTGGTTTGACCTGGTTGTCCATTGCTAGGTGATGGCACAAGAAGTCGGGGTCGATTCCCGGCATGTCCGAAGCAGACCATGCAAAAGCATCCAGATGCCGCTCTATCACCTTGGCGATCTGGTCTTGGAGTTCAGCCTCCAAAGATCTTCCCAGCTTGAAGACCTTTCCCCCGATCTCCCTTTCGAGCCACTCCTCGACGGGTTTGGGTCTGGTTTCCCTGGCGATCACCGCCCTGGCGATTCCCAGTTCCCTCGCTTCCTCTGGGCGGTTCCTCGCCTCCTCTTCCTGATCAGCGTTCTCACCCCTTGCTTCAGCATCTACCATGACGACATCGCTGCCGGCAATGGCCTCCATCGCCGTCGACCTGGGCTTCACACCGGGAGGCGGGGTGGTCGTGATGTAACTTACTGACCTCTTATTCTTCAGGCTATTCTCAGAGCACTTCTTTGCTTCCTTCTGGTCAGATTTGATGGTGATCACCACCCCCTCCATAGACGGCAACTTCACCTTCATGTGCCTGGTCGAGGGCACAACTCCTATTCTGTTGAGTGTTGGTCTTCCCAACAGAATGTTATATGCTGAGGGAGCATTCACGACGAGGTACTTGATTTTCTTTGTCCTCGAGCCCGCCTCATCCGTGAATGTAGTTCTTAACTCGATGTACCCCCTGACCTCCACCTAATCGCCAGCAAACCCATACAAGCACCCTCCATAGGGCCTCAGCTGGTCAAGGGGTAATTGCAGCTGTGTGAAAGTCGGCCAAAACATCACATTTGCCGAGCTTCCTTGGTCCACTAGTACCCGGTGAACCTTCCTTCCCGCTGTGACAAGCGAGATAACTATGGGATCGTTGTCGTGAGGCCCAACGTCCCTGAGATCTTCTTTCGTGAACGTGATGTCCACATCTGGCGAGTGGTCCTCGAACATGTCCACCGTCATCACAGACCTTGCATATTTCTTCCTCTGTGATGCGGTGCATCCACCGCCCGAGAAACCTCCAGCGATGGTGTGGATCTCTCCATGAGTAGGCATCTCATGCTGCTGAGCCTCACCACCCGCCGTCTGGGAGCTCAACGCGCCCCCCGTTCTCCTGTCCAGCAGGTAATCATTCAAGAAATCGCTCTTGACCAGGTCGTCGAGCTGGTATCCTAGTGCCAAACACGAATCAACGGTGTGACCAAAACTCTGGTGGAACTCGCACCAGGCGTCCACTTTCTCAGGTGCCTTAAGCCTTGCTGCTATGTTGGGAATGGCGATCAGATCCGCCAACCCCATGACAAACTTATGCTTTGGCGGGCGATTGTACTCCCTGTGGCGCCCTGGGCCCCTTCCCTTGTTTTTTCTTGGATCATAAGGATGGCGAGTCCTTTGATCCCTTTTGGCCGCCGCCGTCTCCAGCACCCTCTGTGGCTGGATCCTGGTCTGGGCACGTGGCCTAGCAGGGGCCACGCTTCCTCTCTTCTCGGCGACTTCACTCTTGCGGCGATGTGGGCCACCGCAAGTCGCCTAACCTTAGCAAATGTGGCGGGGTGAGCCCTAATCAGCACCTCACAAAAAGGTCCCGGCAGCACGCCCTTTTTGAAGGCGTATACCAGCATCTCCTCGTCTTTCGCAGGCGAGCGGACCATCTGTGCTCCAAAACGATTCAGATAGTCCCTGAGGGACTCTCCCTGGTATTGCCTTATGTCGAACAGGTCATAAGACACCCTGGGTGGCGCCTTGTTCACAATGTATTGCTCGACGAAAAGCTTCGAAAACTGCTGGAAATTGGTTATGTGACCTGTAGGCAAGCTCACAAACCATTCCAGCGTTGTTCCCTGGAGCGTGCTCACAAACATTTTGCAATACACAGCATCCGAGCCTCCTGACAGCATCATCTGCGTGTGGAACGTGGTGAGATGTGCCTCGAGGTCCTCCACGTCGGTGAAAGTAGCCTTTACAGGTACCACGCTCGCAGGGATAGGCGTGTTTGTGATCACCTTAGCAAATGGCATAGGGAAAACGCAAGGTGGCGACGACGGTGTGACCTCCTCAGCGACCGGGCGTCCTCTCTGCTCCTGAAGAGCTTGGCGCAACTCCTCAGTCACTTTGCTGAGCTCTTCATTCCTGGCCTGAGAGGCGACTAGGTCCTCATGCATCTTTGCCTGCTCTATGCGCGAGGCCTCCACATTCGCCTGCAGCGCACGCATGATCTCCATTATCTGCGCCATGGTCATGGCGCCTTCAGCAGCAACTAGCACAACGAGACTTGAACGGTTGCTTCTCTTCTTTCTCATGAAAACTCGGCAAACCAAAGTTCGACGAACAAAACCTCCTCCAGCAACGATCGATCCAGCAATCAACCGGTTAGAAATTCTCAAACTCCCTAGAACCTCCGCAAACGCAACTGTAACAGCACGCCGATAGATTCGGACGTCGAAACCTTCACAGAAACTTGCAACTTCACCACAAAACCACCGCTTCTCCAGCAAGCTCTCGATTCCCTAACCAGAAACGCAATCGAACGGAAAAAAACACCGAACAACCGATTGAAAACCGCGCGAACAGCAAGAAACTCCAAGAAAACTGATTGAAAGCTTGAACGAACGGTGGAAAATCTCACACTACCGATTAAAACCCAAACGAACGGTAGAAACCTCGAATTCACCGAACAACACTCAATCGAACGGTGGAAAACTCGAAATCACCGAACAAAAGCTTGAATGAACGGCGGAAAACTTGAAATCACCGAACAAAAGCTTGAATGAACGACGGAAAATGGTTGCACCAGCACACAACCACACAGAAACTACAGAAACTCCAAGAACTCACGCTGTGGATGGGGACAGGTTTTACACGGCCCCACGGTGGGCGCCTGATGATCCTACCTGTTGACCAGAACGCAAGAGCCTCGCCTCGTCGAAGGTGTTCTTCCTCTGGATCGGCTTTGCACCACGCAAGCTTCCGTCCTTCACCTCGATTCACCTCAAGAACCTGCAAAAGACAGCGTGGCGCCGCTGCGACCGATCGCGCTCCGACGCCCAAGTCAGCGACTGAACCACCAAAATACTAAGAGGAAAACTAAGAACTTCAGGAACCGTGCAATGTTCTCTCTCGGCATACTCAAGTTCTCACAAGCGTAAAGAAGTATTCTAAACCCGCGTACCTCAGAAGTTCGTTAGAATCCCTTATATACCTGTGCACCTTCTCTCTCCTGACAGTTACACATCTGAACACGTGGCTCGCATCCAGCTGTACACGTGTCACCATCTGGAGCATCCTTTGCTTGAGCGTCACTTCTTACTCTTCAGGCTGTTTGACTAAGTTACCCATGCAGGAAGTAACTCGGTGTATAGCTGCCTTGGAGCGCGATCTCTTCTGTGTGGCGAGTACGGGTGTCATCATACACACCTTCCCTGTGGTCTCGCCGGCCGCCATTATGATCTGCTTCACTTACTTCACCGTGCATGTTCGGGTAAGCTGTTCCCTGGCCTCAACCTCTGGCCAGCTAGGGAATGACAATCTGACAACTTCATCCTTCGCTTCGAAAACCTGGAACAAGCTTTCCAGATCTTTCGGCGATGTCCTCCTCTAGGCGATCTCCGATCGCTTTGTCGCCTGGGTTCACATCCGGCGACTACGACACAAACTTGGTGACCGCCGGTTTAGGTATGTTAGAGATCGGGGCACGCCAACTTAACGACTGGCGACTATACGAGCCCCCCGAATTCCTTCCCTTCTGTCAGCCAGGTGTCCCGTTCAACACGCTTATATTATAGCTTGCTGCCACGTCATCACTTCCGACTACTTGGGCGGTACAGTTCGTATAAGTTAGAAACCCTAGAAGGGGGCCCCATCCCACGTAGTTGGAATGCGGCGAATTTAAAGTTTTATTTCAGTTAAGATTTTGTAAAGGGGACACTCTTTTTCGCTCTCGGGGGTTTTTTAATGAGGTCACCCATATAAAGAAAAGAAAAGTTTAAGATATATTTTCCTTAGTTTTTCCCTTAAGATTAAAGAAACAATGACAAAGATGAAGCATCGCCCAGACAACGTGTCGCCAGGATAAGGCATCGCCAAGATAAGGCGTGGCCCAGATAAGGTATCGCCAAGTTAGCGACGCCACGATAAAACGTCACTAGAACAAGGCGTCGCCAAAAGTAGGCGTCGCCTCCAGATAATGAAGCAGAGGTCATGTTCAGGGAAAATAACAGGTATGTCTAGTATAAGTTAAAATCTAGGAGCCTAGTCCTTGGGCAGGGGTTAAGGGATTCCTTCGGGACACCCCCTCCTCAAGTATGAACAGCTAGCCCCGGTACCAGATGTCAGTATAAGTTAAAATCCGGGAGCCTAGTCCTTGGGCAGGGGTTAAGGGATTTTTTCGGGACACCCCCTCCTCAAGTATGAATAGCTAGCCCTGGTACCAGATGTCAGCATAAGTTTAAAAATACGGGTATCTAGCCCTTGAGCAGGGGTTAAGGGATTCCTTCGGGACACCCCCTCCTCAAGTATGAATAACTACCCCAGTGCCGGATATCAGTACAAGTTAAAATCCGAGCGCTTAGTCCTTGAGTAGGGGTTAAGGGATTCCCTCGGGACGCCCCCTCCTCAAGTATGAATGGCTAGCCCCGGTATCAAACGATAGATGTAAGCTGGAATCTGGGTGCCTAGTCCTTGAGTAGGGGTTAAGGGATTCCTTCGCGACGCCCCCTTCTCAGGTATGAACAGTTGGCCCTAGATGTTCAGAACATTTCGCCTTGGTGTTTTCAGACACCCTGAGGACGATACGGCGTTGCTGTAGCGGGCCTCTTCCCAGGCGTGGGCACCAGGGCGCGACATTTTGCCCCAAAGTGTTTAGACACACCGAGGACACCCAGAGCAGGTCTCTCCTCGGGCGTGAGTACAGGTTTGATAAGTCCCCCGCACCTTTAAGCGATGTCGAGGCACCAGAAATGAACAGATACAGTCCTCCCTCGCCTTTGAGCGATGTTGAGGCCGAAGAAGAGATCAAATTCTCTTTTGCCTTTGGGCAATGACGAAGGCAGGCGACGCCTTCATAAGAAAGATTCCTCGCAAACAGAAAGACTAAGTGGAGTTCTAAGTGAAGAGACCAGGAGGAGGGTATGCACCGCTGCTCAAAAGGGAAGAATGAAAAGAGAAGGTCACGTACTACCTAAAGAGTTAAAGACAAGGCAAAGAACTGATGCACCGAAAGTAAGCGCCAATTACGCCTTTGATTTAGTAAAGCAAGAAATAAAGCAGAGAAGATACAAGTACACGAGAATGCAGAAATAAAGCTCAAATGAAGTTAAGCGTCAGAATTACAGAGCAAGTGCTAGAAAATGCAAAATTACGAATTAAGTTTAAATAACTGGAGTTCAATCCCCAAGATCAAGGGGAACTACTTTCTCGACAACTACATGGTGGAGAGGGCTGCAGTTGGAGATGTTGATTCCCGGGTGATCCGGTCAGTCATCGGTAGTCGATGACGTCAGCAGCAGATAACCACGTGGACCACTCGCAGGGTGACACGTGGATCAGGTGGCAGAGAAATCAGGGAGGAGATCACCCAGAACGGTGATCGGTGGGTAGTAACCGAGTGGCCACCGACAGATCAGTTCCAAGATAAACACCTGGGGGAGAACGCGAGAAGCAATAGAGCACCGATCAGTCATCGGGTGCATGGTCATCGGGGTTTTGTGTTACACGCAGTTAAACTGGGACTGAGATTCCCAGCGAGAGCGTTACGCATGGACCTCGCATGATCATATCTCAGAGAAAGCGGAGCTGCTCGCCGGTAGAATCGTGCACGAGAGTGGCCTGAGGGAGTTAGTAAACCGGCCAGTGATTGGTTACTCTCTTAACCCATTACGTGCATGACATCGTGAAGGGGAAATCGTTTATGCAGAGAGCAATGCTTGGTGAGTGTGCCTAGTCCAGCCACACCTGGCGTTCTCCTGGGAGTGTGCGATTCACCCAGATGGAAGAAACGCGCTAAGTTACTCCGCAAGGGAATAACTTAGGCGCACAAAGAGATGCGCTAGAGCCCTTCAGGTAGTGGCCCGTGTACGATTAGATGTGAGTTGCATGCCTCCACGTGTCACAATCTGAGAGGGGCGCGGCCAAGATAAAGGTGCACTCCGCGTCGTGAAAGGTACACACAGAAAACACAGACACCCACGTCTTTACTGATTGTGGTACGTTTTCGCAAAATAGGGTAACAGAATTCTGACACACGCAGAGGATAGCGTAACAGAATTCTGTTAGGCACAGACACAGAGAGAGAGAAAAAAAAGAGAATCAGAGAGAGATTCAGTGACATTTTTGTTGGTGGTTCTGTGGCCTAACTTGAGCGTCGGGGTGCAAACGGCCGCTAGAGGCGCCGTCTGTGTGTTTTGCAGGTTGCGTTTGAAGTTCCCGGAGAAGGTTCTAAGAGCATTCTTGCGGATAGCACAGTTGCATAGGCGGGGCAAGGAAGCGACAAAGCAATTCCTCCACGCTTGAGTTGACGACAGGATCATTTGGCGCCCACCGTGGGGCCCTGTGAATCGTGGTCCCATCCACACCAAAGTTTCTGAAGTTTGTCAAAGTTTTTGCTGAGTTTTTTGCTGAGAAAATGAGGAGAACCAGACAAACATCACCTGCGCCATCTGCTGAGGAAGGAGCTGTGACAATGGCGCAGGTCCTGGAGACGATGCGTGCGCTGCAGGACAATGTCGCAGCGTCGAGAGCTGAACAAGAGAAGATGCAGGCAGAGTTGGATGCATCGCAGAGCAGGAATGATGAGCTGAATCGCGTTAATGAGGAGCTGAGAAGGACGTTACAGGCGCAGAAGGAACGCGCAGTTGAAGAAAGGATGTCGATGAAAACCGTGGTGCCTCCCAACCTGGTAGGAGTGAAGGCGTCGTTCACGGGGGTAGAAGATCCAGAAGCGCAACTGACGGCGTTCCACACTCAGATGATGCTGTCTGGGGGCTCAGATGCCGTGTACTGCAAGATGTTCATGAGTACACTGAGTGGAATCGCCATGGAATGGTTCGTGAGTCTGCCAGAGGGTCATATCACGTCCTTCCATCAGTTTTCGAAGCTTTTCACTGAGTAGTACATCGTTAACAGAGCACCTTCAGTGGTGTCGTACGATCTGTTCGATGTACGCCAATATCAAGGTGAGTCGCTGAAAGACTACCTCAACCGCTTCGGAGCACAAGTGGTTAGATTGCCCAGCAAGGACGAGGATATGCTGGTGCATGCGTTTAAGAAGGGAGTGCTGCCTGGTCCCTTCAGTGAGTCGCTCATCAGGAGCAATCCCAGCACCTTTGTGGAGATCTGGCGACGCGCGGTGGCGCGCATAGTGGCAGAGACAGAGGTTTCTGAGAAAAGAGGAAGTGTTGCACCACCGAAGCCGCGTGGTGGACAGGGGAAGCAACAACAGCAAGCGAGGGTGCATGAGGCAAAGGAGGGAAAGAAGGTGCAGGGGAAACCTCGTCCTTATGCACCCAAGAAGGACCAGGGCAGGGGGCGTGCAAGGGACAATAATGCACCCCCAAGATACGATTTCATGGTAGAGTTGGCGGATCTGATCGCCCTTCCTGCGATAGCTGCAAGACTCTGAGTACTAGAGAAGACAGATAAGGTACTTGGGAGGAAGAGGAACGAGTGGTGTGAGTTTCACCAAGCCTTTGGCCACACACTCCATCCTGCCTGGCGTTGGGACACCAGCTGGCGGAGTTGGTAAAGTCTGGGTTTCTGGCAGATTACCTGCAGGAGGCGCAGGGTGATCGCGCATCGGGGGCCCAGGCAGGAGAACAGCAGCACGAAATCCCTGTGCATGGGGAGGTGCGAACGATTGCGTGACGTATGCTCAGCGTTGCAAACAGTGTCAACTTCACGCAGACTGGCATAAGGCACCTCCCGAGGTGTTGAAGTCCATCCATAGCCCGTGGCCATTTCACACATGGGGAATCGACATCCTATGACCTTTTCCCCTGGCGATAAGGCAGATGAAGTTTCTCATCGTGGCCATCGAGTATTTCACCAAGTGGGTGGAGGCAGAACCAGTCGCGCACATCACCGCACAGAAAGTCGAGCACTTTGTCTGGAAGAACATTGTTTGTCGTTTCGGAGTACCCAAGAGGCTGGTCTCCGACAATGGCACCCAGTTCACAAGTCATCAGCTAAGGAAGATGTGCGAGGAGTTAAAGATACAGCAGGTTTTCGCCTCGGTGGAACACCCACAAACCAATGGGCAGGTGGAGTCAGCCAACCGAGTACTGCTCAGGGGGCTGAAGCGAAGACTAGAGAAAGCTAAAGGAAACTGGGCAGAGGAGGTCCCCAGAATCGTATGGTCCTACCATACCACTCCACAGTCCAGTACCCATGAGACACCCTTTAGCCTTGTCTACGGGACAGATACCATGATTCCCGTGGAGATACAGGAGAACTCCCCCAGGTTTTTGAATTTCATTGCCGAAGAATCCAACGAAGAACGAAAGGTGAATCTCGACCTACTGGACGAAGTGCGAGAAGAAGCCAGAGTTAGTGCTGAAGCCGTCAAGAGAAGAGTAGAACGGAGGCACAACTCCAAGGTGAGGCTCAGGCGTTTCCAGGAAGGTGATCTGGTGATGAGAAAGGCGCATCAGAATGAGATGGAAAACAAGTTGTCTCTAAAGTGGACAGCTCCATACAGAGTGGTTGAGGCATCAGAGAATGGAGCTTATCGGCTGGAAACTCTGGATGGAGGAGCAATCCCCAGAACGTGGAACGCCACCCACTTGAAATTTTACTTCAGTTAAGTTGTAAAGTAGTTGCGTTCTCGCGCTAAAGACACACTCAGTGTATATACTGAAAACAGTTGAACAGATAAGGGGGCACTCTTTTCCCTAAGGAGGGTTTTTAACGAGGCCACCCAATGAAAAGATTATCAGCATATCAAGTGTGCGAGAGTTTTCAAGTTAAAATCCTCCTCGCCCCAGGTGCGAGTACAGGTGATCGGTTAGGCCTTATTCGCCCTAGGCGCGAGTATGGGCGCTAATCTAAGTCCTCCTCACCCCAGGCGTGAGTGCAGGCGACTAGGGTTTGAAAAGCCAGGGGTGCTAGTAAGACCAAGAGAGGGAAAGGAAGCATTTCGACAAACGTCCTTACCCACTTGGCATATACCAATGTTGGCCCAGTAAAACTCTTAGTTTAAACCCTTATCACCCTAGGAGTGAGGCAGGGAAAGAACGACCCGATCCGCCCAAGGTTGATGAACTTGGGGAAGGTAAGAGGGGCTATCGAGAAACACTCTTCTTCCCCCAAAACAAGGCATCACCTCTGACGATTGATGTCAAAGTCCTCTATGCACTTAGCGCTAGAGCAACAGAGAAGCAAGGTGAAAACCGAAGAACGATGACTGATGAGTTGTTGGTGGATATGCTAGTGGGTAGTGCCTTGTCGGAGGAAGATTTTCCAAACAAGTTCTTACACAACAAGACGAAGCAGACAGACTATGCCTAGTTAGTCATCTAGTACGAAGCTGTGCATAAGAACTGTTAAAGACAAAGCTAAGGGAGTTGTTAGTCGTGATCAAGGTAGAGGCCAAGATCAAAGAGTACAGATCGCGCTAAACCTAAGCTAGTTAACAGTTAGTTGTGTGCAAAAAGAAAGATGAAGCTTAAGAAGATACGAGAGAAGAAACATATAGCTGAAGCAAGTATATATTCACACCAAGGTCTATACAAGTTTCAAGTACAAGAATTGTGCAGAAATATGAAATTACGAGAAGAAAACTCAAGAAGGAGGAATGAGCTTGCCATCTACCACTTTGTGGTAGATGTTGAACTGCGTAAGGTCCAAATCTGGAAGAACGCAACGAATCTGCTCGAATGCCAGCTCGAACCCATCAGCAAGGGCGTCAGCACCCACGTTCATAAGTTCGGCGTTCTCAGCTTCGAGCTCTTGCTTTGAAGTCTCCAAGGCGTTCTTCTCAGTGGTGAGGGAAGCAATGGAAGAGGCAGCTTCTTCCAATTTGCCCTTTGCTTCGGCAAGCTCGACCTTCACTGCAGAGAGCTCGCTCACTGCCTTCTCAAGTTTCTTCCCCCCATCAGTGGCCTCCTCCTTGGTAGACTTGAGATCCCCCGCTAGTTGTGAGTTCAGTTGGGGTAGGGAGGAAGTCTCAGCCTCTAGGTTGATTATCTTGCTCCTCAGCTCCACCACTTCGCTGTCCAGAGTATTGACAGCTTGCCCCATCAAGATCTCAGTCTTGATGGTCTCCTGGACCTGCGGTAGGTACTCTTTCCTGGATTTTTCCACCGTATCCCTCATCAGGGCTATGGACCCTTGGGCAGCCTCAAAGTCACTCTGCAGTGACTCCTTGTCGTGCTCAAGCTCCTTGACCCTCTTCTCCAGGACCAGTTGCTTGTGGTGTTGGGTGGAAAACTCTAGGGAAAGCACTATCTGCTTGGCCAAGTGCATGTCCACCTCTTGCCCACTCCATTCGAGAAGCTCCCGGCTGCGTATGAAATGTCGAACCAAGGCAATGACTCGACTGAAGTTTTCATTGCTAGCACCAGAGCTGTTTGGCTGCGAGCTGGCCTCACCACCTTCAGCAGTAGCAGCAGAGGTTGGCGGTGGTGGTGATGCAGGAAGTCTTGGGAAACCCCCCGAGTGGGTAGAATCACTCCCAGCAGGTGGAGTGGGTTGACCAATAGCTTGGCTCGCTGGGGGTGGGGGTGGAAGTGATGCTGGAGATAGAGGTTGAGGCGTCGGAGATGGTAGGACCCCCTTCTAAGGTCTCTAGGTTGTACGAGCCGTTGCCCTTAGCCTCGGTAACTCTGAAGGGTCCGGTCCACTTGGGAGACAGCTTATTCTCCAGCTCGTATGGGTGGGCTTTCCTCATCACTAGGTCGCCAATCTGAAACTGTCGTGGCTTTACCTTAGAGCTATATTGCCGCTCTACTCTCCTCTTTACCGCTTGGGCTTTTATTCTGGCCTCCTCCCTGTCTTCGTCTAGTAGATCCAGGTTTACCCGCCTTTCTCCGTTGGATTCTTCAACCACAAAGTTTTGAAAGCGTGGCGAGCTTTCATGTATTTCTACGGGGATCATCGCATCCGACCCATACACCAAACTGAAAGGCGTCTCCATGGTAGAAGATTGGGGCGTGGTGTGGTATGCCCATACGATCCTTGGTACTTCCTCCGCCCACGCCCCTTTGGCCTTCTCTAACCTCCTCTTTAACCCCCTCAGCAGGACTCTGTTTGCTGACTCCACTTGCCCGTTGGTCTGGGGGTGTTCGACTGATGCGAGCACTTGCTTGATACCTACTTCAGCGCACAGATTTCTCAACTGTTGACTGGCAAACTGGGTCCTATTATCGGATATCAAGCGCCTAGGTACGCCAAAGGGACACACAATGTTCTTCCACACAAAGTGTTGTACCTTGTGCATAGTGATCTGTGCCACGGGTTCTGCCTCTATCCACTTGGTGAAGTACTCGATGGCGACGATCAAATACTTCATCTGCCTTATCGCCAGTGGGAACGGCCCCAGGATGTCGATTCCCCAGGTATGAAAAGGCCACGGGCTATATATGGATCGCAGTTCCTCTCGCGGCGCCTTGTGCCAGTCAGCGTGCTTTTGGCATTGCCTGCAGCGCTGGGCGTGTCGCGCGTAGTCCTCTTTTACTGTTGGCCTGAAGAACCCTGCGCGTATCACCTTGGAGGCTAAGGACCTTCCCCCTACGTGGCTCCCGCAAATGCCTTCGTGGAGCTCCGCCATTATCCTGGTACACTCGTCGCCACTTACACACGTTAAGATAGGGTGAGTGAAACCGTGCCTGAACAACACTCCGTCTACCAGAGTATATCTTGCGGCATTTCTCTTTACCTTCTTACCCTCTTCCGGCTCCATTGGGAGAGCCCCATTCGCCAGGTACCGTTTGTATGGCGTCATCCAGGTGTCTCCCTCGGCTAGGACACATACCTGCATATGCCTTCCTTCTTCAGGCATATCCGCGTACGTGCTGATGTGGGGCATTTTCAGCGTATCTTGGGTCAAAGAGCGATGACTCCTTGGCCTTCCTCTTGTTGTATAAGTCTGGAAGACATCCACCCTGTTATCTTCCACGAATTTACGCAGAGCCTTGAGCGTCTCTTGGATCACTGTCCTCTGCCTACCCCCCTTGCCTGAGCTGGCCAGCTTGGCAAGCAGGTCAGCTTTGGCATTCTGCTCCCTTGGGACATGTATCAGCTCAAAAGCGTTGAATGCTTCCTTCAATAACTGGACGTATTTTAGATACGCCGCCATCTGTGGGTCCTTCGCTTGGAACTCACCCGACACCTGCCTTGTAATCAACTGGGAGTCGCTTTTCACCAGGAGGTTCTGTGCGCCCATCTCCTTGGCCAGTAGCATTCCTGCTATCAGGGCTTCGTATTCCGCCTGATTATTACTTGCCTTAAAGGCGAAGCGCAGAGCTTGCTCAATCAGTACGCCGTTGGGTCCCTCCAAGACTATTCCCGCACCACTCCCTTGTTGGTTGGAAGAGCCATCAACTGAGAGCAACCACTGCGAGCCCACTTCCACTTCTTGCTCACCTCCGGGCGAGAGTTCCGCTATAAAATCTGCGTACACTTGCCCTTTGATGGATCCTCTAGGCTCATACTGAATGTCGAATTCTGACAGCTCCACTGCCCAGCGCACCATTCTTCCCGCCACGTCAGGCTTCTGCAGCACCTTCTATATAGGGAGGTTTGTCATCACTACCACCGTAAAGCTGTGGAAGTAATGACGGAGCCTCCTGGCTGAAAACACCAATGCTGACGCTGCCTTCTCCAGCGCCTGGTATCTCGTCTCAGCGCCTTGTAATGCCTTGCTCACGAAATAGATGGGCTTTTGACTCTGGTCCTGCTCCTGGACTAACACAGAGCTGATAGCCCGCTCCGTTACCGTGAAATATAGCCGGAGGGGCACACCTGTTACCGGGTTGCAGAGGACCGGTGGCGTCGCCAGGTACTCTTTCAACTTAATGAAAGCCGCTTCGCATTCGTCAGTCCATGCAAAGCCCCTTTTCTCCCCCGGCGGAAACAAACCTTGAGAGTGCCGCCATTCGCCCTGTCAGCTGCTGCACTTCCTTTACCGACGTTGGGCTTCGCATGGCGATGATCGCTGCGCATTTGTCGGGGTTCGCTTCTATCCCCCTCTCTGTGAGCATAAAACCCAAGAACTTATCGGCCTCTACCCCGAAGACACACTTCTCAGGGTTTAGCTTGAGGCGGTACTTGGATATTATGACGAACAACTCCTCCAGGTCTGCCATGTGCTGTGCCTTATCCCGCGACGCCACCACCATGTCATCCACGTAGGCGTACACATTCCTCCCTAGCATGGGCGCCAGGACCTTGTCCATTAGCCTTTGGTATGTGGCGCCCACGTTTTTCAGCCCAAAAGGCATCACTTTATAACAGTAACTGCAAGTCTCCGTCATGAATGCAGTTTTACTCTCATCTCTTGGGTGCATCTTGATCTGGTTGTACCCCGAGAATGCATCCAGGAAGCTCAGCACCTTGCTGCCGGATGCACTATCCACCAGCGCGTCGATGTTGGGCAGTGGGTACGAGTCCTTCGGGCACGCCTTATTCAAGTCCATGAAGTCCATGCACATCCTCCACTTCCCATTCGCCTTCTTCACCAAGACGACGTTGGCTAGCCACTCAGGGTATTGAATCTCCCTGATGTGACCAGCGCTCAACAGCTTCTGCGTTTCATCCTTTACCACCAGCTGCCTCTCTTCGTTAAACTTTCTCCTTCTTTGGCGTACGGGGCAGACCGTGGCGTCCATGCTGAGGTGATGACACTGGAAATCGGGGTCGATGCCGGGCATATCCGAGGCGGACCATGCGAAAGCATCCAAGTGGCGTGAAATCACCTCTGCCACCCCTTCCTGTTCTTCTGGGCTCAGCAAACTTCCTAACTTAAACGTTTTGCCGCCAATCTCCCTCTCCACGGCGTTAGCCGCCGGTTGTTCCCTGCTACCATCCTCGACGGGCGCCGCCTCTTCCACGGGCGCCGCGTCGCCAGGTCCTTCTTCCATTGGCGCATCTGCTTCGGGCGTCGCCCTCACGGGTACGGCCTCGTTAGGCGCCGACCCAATGGGCGTCGCCTCAAGCATCGTCGTGTCTGCACTCGACGGACGCTCATACACCATGAACACGCCTCTCTTCGTTTTCAGGCTGTTCTCATAGCATTTCCTTGCCTCCTCCTGGTCTGACTTGATGACTATCACCTTGCCACTGAGGTCCGGCAGCTTCATCTTCACATGGCGCGTGGAGGCTACTGCGTTCAACCGGTTCAACGCCGGCCTGCCCAACAAGATATTGTAAGCGGAGCTGGCGTTCACGACCAAGTACCGGATGCTTTCGGTACGCGAGGCCTCTCCATCCGTGAACGTAGTCCTCAACTCCAGGTAGCCTCGGAATTCCACCTGGTTATCCGCAAACCCATACAGGCACCCTGTGTAGGGCCTCAAAAGGTCGGGGGATAACCGTAACTTATTGAATGTCGACCAGAACATGACGTTTGCTGAACTTCCCTGGTCGACAAGTACTCTGTGTACCTTTCTTCCGGCTGTGACAACCGAAATGACCACGGGGTCATTGTCGTGCGGCACCACGTCTCGGAGATCCCCTCTCGTGAATACGAGGTCCGACTCCCACGGCTCACCCGAGATCCTTTCTTCGATCGAATTGACCCCTCTCGCGTACTTCTTTCCCTGGGAGGAGGTGGGTCCTCCGCCGGAAAATCCTCCAGCTATGGTATGAACCTCGACGAGAACCGGCGTCTCGTGTGCTTGTTCTTCCGCTGGCGGCGGCAGGGTGGCGGTCGTGGCGGGTTCCGCGACATAATCCTTCAAGAACCCGGTTCTCACCAGCTCATCAAACTGGTAACCCAGCGACAGGCAGTTATCAATGTGGTGACCGAAAGCTTCGTGGAACTCACACCAAGAGTCGCCGGTCGCCTCAATCTCTCAGCTATATTAGGCACGGCGATCAGGTCCTTCAGTTCCACCACAAAATTGTATCTCGCCGGCCTCGGGCTTTTTATGGCCGGGCGATCACCTCCCGCTGGACCCCAGGGCTGGGGCTTTCTGGCCTCGTAGGGGCGTCTCCCCTCTGGTTTCTTCCTTCCCGTCGTGGTCTCATTGACCCTGGCGGGTTGAGCTCGCGTCGGTCCTCTCTGGCGCGAGGGTACGACGCTGGTGCGCTTCACGCACACCTCTCCCTCAGAAGCGATATGTTCCACCGCCCGACGCCGTAGTTCAGCAAAAGTCCTTGGGCGGTTGCGAATGATGGATTCACCAAAAGGGCCGGGGAATACGCCTTTCACGAACGTGTATACAATCATAGATTCATCTGTCGTACCAACCTTTACTACTTGGGCCCCGAAGCGATTGATGTATTCCTTTAGCGTCTCCCCTTGATATTGTTTCACATCAAACAGATCGTAGGAAACCGGCGGCGGGGCCTTGTTTGCTAGGTATTGTTCCCTGAACCAACGTGACAGTTGTCGGAAAGAGGTGATATGGCCATCCGGTTGGCTGATAAACCAATCCATAGCCACCCCAGTCAAGGTGCTCATAAAGAGCTTGCACTTGGCAGCGTCAGTGCTGCCTACTAGGCCCATCTGTGTGTGAAACGCAGCGAGGTGCGTCTCAGGGTCCTCCATCCCGGTGAAGATAACCTTGGGCCTCGCGAACGTGTTTGGGATCACTGCATCCAGAATCTCCTGCGAGAAGGGAGTGGAAACCTCCCTTGGCGGGGAGTGGTTCTCCGTCTCGTCATGTTCACGTTGCCCCCGATTATTTCGCAGACCCCGGCGCAACTCCTCATTTATACGATGGAGCATTTCATTCCTCTCATGCGAGGCTTCGCGATCTGCTTGCATGCGTTCCTGCTCCAGTTTCGACTCCGCCATATCCTCTTGCAGCCCCCGCATTATCTCCAGGACCTGTTGCATGGACAGTTCTGCTGGGGCTGCGCGTGCAGTACCTCGTCTTGTGGTGGCCATTTTCACGGTCTCTTCAAACCTCCTCCAACGTTACTACAACTTGGTAGATCTTCTCAAACTAGTGATGGGACTGATGTTTTATATCGGCCCCACGGTGGGCGCCAAATGTTCCGTCCGGTTGACCTGGGACGTCTTCGTGCGCAACTTCAACGGTCAGCTAGGGACTCCTTCCCACTGATTACCTGTGGATTCCTGTAAAGAAGGACAAAAGGGTGCCCTAGCGGCCGTTTGCACTCCGACGCTCAAGTCAGCCAGCAAGAAACACCAAAAACTATGCACCTCCGTATCGGAGCACCGCGTATGGCACTCTGAAGGTGGTAAAAAGGAAACTGTTTCTAGTGTGTATTTTCTCGTTCTGGCAAATATCTTTCCCCAGTCCCTTGTCCGTAACCGCAAGGCTCGAGCAAGAAACTAGAGAGTTTCTGGAAAATTTGCCAAAAGTTCGAACACTGTTCCCAACATTCTCGGCGCTATTTAAACTACCCAAGCATTTAAGGCGCCTTAAAGCGCTTTTAATCATAAAACGTAACGCACTTAATTAACGCGTCTAATTAGAAAACGTAGTGCATTTAAGACGTTGAAACGCTTGGGAGCCTTTATAGTACCTTAAACGCTCAAAACAGAAACTATATTAAATGACTTTAATTACCTGTTACCTGACTAAATGGTGTTTCTATTCTGACCTGGCTGTTGTACACGTGGAAGGCTTCACAGCGCCATGAGCCCATCTGGGGACGTTTCTACGTGTGAGTCCTCCTGCTTGGGAGTGCTACTGCGCAAGGGGTGACTTTTTGGGTGCCAACTCATGCCCCCAATCATCTAGTCACTCACTTTGAGAGCGTATCTGCCTTCCTCTCGTACCCTGCACCTGGCTACCCTGGGCGTGACCCTCCCCTAGAGTCGTATCTGTCCCAAAGGCGTCTCTGGGGCGGCAGGGGTACTTCACGAGTCAGGCTGCCCTACACTGGTGCTATCACTATGGCTTGGAAGCCACCTTTTCCTTCCCTTTATCACTACCCCGGATTATCGGGACCTGAGGCCTTCCCACGGTGTCGCTCCCTCCATGGTCTTTCCTACCCATGGCTATCGGGGAACCGTGCTGTGACTGCCTTGACTTAATGATATTTGATCTTGGCGACGCCTTGGTTGGGCGACGCCTCCGCTTAGGCGACGCCTCGCCTTGGCGACGCTTCCTCTTGGCGACGCTGGTACTTGGCGCCTCTTCACCTAGGCGACGCCTTGTGTTGACTTTGACTCCTGGCGTTGACTTTGACCTTGACTTTGTCAACGCCCGGATACGGGACGGTACAAGTACGCTGGGGATGTTCTCGCTTCAAACGTCTCAGTTGCTGAAGCCGTTCCTGAGCAACTTGCTGATACGCAAGCCTCTTCCCAAGCCGCCGAAGAACTTCCTGCTTCACCACCACGCCTCGAAGCTCCCCCCGCCATTCAACCTTGTGAGGGTGGTGGTGAGAACCAACCTCCTTCTCCTCCAGCAACCTCAAGCCTCCCAGCCCCTCTTCAAGAAGCCTTCAAGTCCTTCATCGTGCGCCTAAGTGCCATGGTTGACGATTGTCTTCCCTAAGTCGTCGACGAAGGGCTAAGGGACTCCTTGGAGAAGTTTGAACTCAATAATCGGATCAATTAGGAGGTGGCAAGCACCGCGAAAGCCGAAGCCGAGAAGACCAAGTGCGACATGCTGATGCAAGGCTTCGAGTTTTCGCGGGTCGAAAACGCCCTCAAGGACGAGCTCCAAAGCGTGCGCAAGGACAACAAAGAACTGCGCAAGAAACTTCACGACAAACTCCAGGATGCCGTCGAGCTGGAAAACAGGATCGTCCCTCTGAGGGAGAAAATTGCCACGCTGGAGGAGGCAAAGAAAACTGACGCCCAAAAGATGGCCAACTTGGAGAAGAGGTCAATCGAGAGGGAGACTCTTCTGGGAAAGGTTGAGCAAGATCGGGATAAGGCCTCCCAGGAACTAAGTGAAACCGCTGCTGAGCTTGCCCGAGTTCGCGAAGAGAACAGCGGGCTCAAGAAGAAGGCCGACGAGCTCGAGCTTGAAGTCACCCCGGTTCGTGAAGAGAACAGTGGGTTCAAGACGAAGATCGACGAGCTTCAGCTTGAGGCTGCCCAAGTTCTCACTTCCGGCTTTGGTGCTGCTTTGGAGCAGTTTGCTTGCAAATATCCCGACCTTGATCTCTCCGAGTTCTCGGTATACAACGAGGTGGTAGATGGCAAGATCATGCCTTCAACATAATTGCTGCTCCCACCTGCCACTTTCTACTTTACCGCCTTGAAACTCTTGTATTTAAATTTGACTTGTATGTAATACTCTTCATGCTGCTCGAACTGTTCGATATTCATGTGCATATATATATATGGTCTTCTAACTTATCTGTTGTGCGATCAACTGGTTTAACTGGCTGGTTTTTCTCAACTCAATGTACTTTGCACAAATTGGTACTTAACTTTCTGTAAACCACCTTAACTTAAACAAACGGTTAGTTCGTAGTAATGACGTTTAACATGAAATCACTTACTCGGCAAAAAGGGCGTAGGCCGATCTTAGTATCTGAAACCTCTCTCGCCCGATCTGCCAAGGAACAAACGTATTTCTACGTTGTCGCCCAGAACTTCGCTGATGCGGCCCTCGCCATGCGATCCTTTTTCTATTTCAATCCCAAGCCATGGGCTTCTGGCGACGTCATCTTCCTTTTAACTGAGAACGTCCCGTGTGGGACCACCTCATGACTTCATCTTTGCTCATCTGGAAGGAGAGCTGCCTTTCGGATCTCCCTCTACCTTCCCTGAGTCTTTAACTTGAGATAGCTTCAATCATTGTTCCCTCATCTGGGGGTAGAGCCGCCTTTCGGATCCTTCTCTACCTCCCTGACAGAATTCTGTTACGCTATTCTCTGCGTGTGTCAGAATTCTGTTATGATTTTGTGCGAAAACGTACCACAATCAGTAAAGACGTGGGTGTCTGTGTTTTCTGTGTGTACCTTTCACGACGCGGAGTGCACCTTTATCTTGGCCGCGCCCCTCTCAGATGGTGACACGTGGAGGCATGCAACTCACATCTAACCGTACACGTGCCACTACCTGAAGGGCTCTAGCGGATCTCTTTGTGCGCCTAAGTTATTCCCTTGCGGAGTAACTTAGCGCGTTTCTTCCATCTGGGTGAATCGCACACTCCTAGGAGAACGCCAGGTGTGGCTGGACTAGGCACACTCACCAAGCATTGCTCTCTGCATACACGATTTCCCCTTCACGATGTCATGCACGTAATGGGTTGAGAGAGTCACCAATCACTGACTGGTTTACTAACTCCCTCAGGCCACTCTCGTGCACGATTCTAGCGGCGAGGAGCTCCTCTTTCTCTGAGGTATGATCATGCGAGGTCTATGCGTAACGCTCTCGCTGGGAATCTCAGTCCCAGTTTGACTGCGTGTAATACGAAACCCATATGACCATGCACTCGATGACTGATCGGTGCTCTATTGCTTATCGCGTTCTCCCCCCGGGTGTTTGTCTTGGAACTGATCTGTCGGTGGCCACTCAGTTACTGACCACCGATCACCGGTCTGGGTGATCTCCTCCTTGATTTCTCTGCCACCTGATCCACGTGTCACCCTGCGGGTGGTCCACGTGGTTATCTTCTGCCTTTGACATACTTTTTGGTTTTCTGGGGTGTGCACCCTCGGTGGATATATTTCTTCGCTTCTTTGAGGTGAAGAGGCAAAGGAACAACCTCTGGGTGACCCTCAGTAATGTTCCTGGCAGGGTTCTCCTGACCCCCTTCCAAAACTCCTTCACCGGGTGGAAGGGCAGGTTTTTCAAAATTTGTTGCTCTGATCTTGTGCCCTTCGCCCTAGATGGTTTTCCACTGTACTGGGTGAGGGAGACGAGGGCCCTCAAGTCTAAACCCTTCAAAAAGCTAGCCCCGAATGACCAGGTGGTTTGCAGGATCCTAGCTGAGGCGGGAGGTTTTGACTCCGCCACCTTGATCAGTTTGGAGTTCAACGCCGGAACCCTAGAGAAGTATATATGTATGAGTGGCTGCCCTACAAACTTCCTCCTTTGATGCTTTCTAAATCTGTGTATGTTTTACTTCATGGTGTCTCTAACACGTTCATCTCCCTTGGTGTAGGTTCGAAGATAAACCAGCAGCGGAGGTCACAACTTACCCGGGCTCTGCGGGCTGAGAGCGGGGCTTCGTCTTCCTCCCGTGCCGACTCCGGAGGCCACTGAAGAGTGGTTCGCTTGTATTTTTTGTATGAGCACAGGGCATGTAATGTTTGCCCTATTCGCCTTACTCCCATTTATCTCGAACACTACTTGTAAATTTAACTCTATTGTACCATGCTTGGTTCCTGTAACGCCGCTTTACTTTTGCACACACTTCATATACTGTGCGTTTTTCCTCCGTCATGTTTCTTGGCGGCACCTGCGCTTGGGCGACGCCTTCTTCTTGGCGACGCTTTCTCTTGGCGACGCCTTCTTCTTGGCGACGCTTTCTCTTGGCGACGCCTTCTTTCTTGGCGACGCCTCCTTTCTTGGCGACGCCTGTCGCCGCTTCGAACGGAAAAAAGATAAAGACTAAAAACCAAGGCAAGGTTTTCCTCAAACTTCTTTTTTCTTTTATTCGGGTGACCTCATTAAAAAACCCCCGAAAGGGAAAAAGAGTGTCCCCTTCAACAAGATCGTTACATGGCTGCTTACATAAGTCAACTAAAATAAAACTTCAAGTTGGCTGCATTCCAGCTACGCGGAATGGGACCCCCCTCCAAGGTCTCTAGGTTGTACGAACCGTTGCCCTTAGCCTCGGTAATTCTGAAGGGTCCGGTCCACTTGGGAGACAGCTTATTCTCCAGCTCGTATGGATGAGCCTTCCTCATAACTAGGTCGCCAATCTAAAACTGTCGTGGCTTTACCTTAGAGCTATATTGTCGCTCCACACTTCTCTTTACTGCTTCAACCTTTCTTTTGGCCTCCTCCCTAGCTTCTTCTAGTAGGTCCAGGTTCACCTGCCTTTCTTCGTTGGATTCCTCAACCACAAAGTTTTGGAAAACGTGGCGAGCTTTCGTGTATCTCTACCGGGATCACCGCATCCGACCCATACACTAAGCTGAAAGGCGTCTCCGTGGTAGAAGATTGGGGCGTGGTGTGGTATGCTTATACAATCCTTGGTACTTCCTCCGCCCACGCCCCTTTGGCCTTCTCTAGCCTTCTCATTAGCCCCCTCAGCAAAACTCTGTTTGCTGACTCTACTTGCCCATTAGTCTGGGGGTGTTCGACTGATGCGAACACTTGCTTGATGCCTACCTCAGCACACAGGTTTCTCAACTGCTGACTGGCGAACTGGGTTTCATTATCGGATATCAGCCGCCTAGGTACGCCAAAACGACACACAATGCTCTTCCACACAAAGTGTTGCACCTTGTGCGCAGTGATCTAGGCCACGGGCTCCGCCTCTATCCACTTGGTGAAGTACTCAATGGCAACGATCAAGTACTTCATCTGCCTTATCGCCAGTGGGAACGGACCTAGGATGTCAATCCCCCAGGTATGGAAAGGCCACGGGCTGTATATGGATCGCAGCTCTTCTGGCGGCGCCTTGTGCCAGTCGGCGTGTTTTTGACATTGCTTACAACGCTGGGCGTGTCGCACGCAATCTTCCTTCACTGTTGGCCAATAAAAACCTGCGCGTACCGCCTTAGAGCCTAAGGACCTTCCCCCTACGTGGCTCCCACAAATGCCTTCGTGGAGCTCCGCCATTATTCGGGTACACTCGTCGCCGCTTACGCACGTCAAGATAGGGTGAGCCTGAACAACACTCCGTCCACCAGAGTGTACCTTGCGGCATTTCTCTTAACCTTCTTACCTTCTTCAGGCTCCGCTGGGAGAGCCCCATCCACCAGGTACCGTCTGTATGGCGTCATCCAGGTGTCTCCTTCGGCTAAGGCACACATCTGCGTCTGCCTTCCTTCTTCGGGCGTGTCAGCGTATGTGCTGATGCGGGGCGTCTGCAGCGTATCTTGAGTCAAAGAACGATGAATCCTTGGCCTCCCTCTTGCTGTACAAATCTGGAGAACGTCCACCCTATTATCTTGCACGAATTTACGCGGAGCTTTGAGCGTGTCTTGGATCACCGTCCTCTATCTACCCCCCTTGCCTGAGCTGGCCAGCTTGGCAAGCAGGTCAGCTCTGGCATTCTGTTCCCTTGGGACATGTACTAGCTCAAGAGCGCTAAATGCTCCCCTCAACAGTTGAACGTATTGCAAATATGCCGCCATCTGTGGGTCTTTCGCCTGGAATTCACCCGACACTTGCCCCGTAATCAGTTGGGAATCACTTTTTACCAAGAGGTTCTGCGCGCCCATTTCTTTAGCTAGGAGCATTCCTGCAATCAGGGCTTCGTATTCAGCCTGCTTATTACTTGCCCTGAATGCGAAGCGCAGAGCTTGCTCGATCAGCACGCCATTGGGTCCCTCGAAGACTATTCCCGCACCGCTTCCTTGCTGGTTGGAGGAGCCATCAACCGTGAGCAACCACCGAGAGCCCGCCTCCACCTCTTGTTCACCTCCGGGCGAGAGTTCTGCCACAAAATCTGCGTATACTTGCCCTTTGATGGATCCTCTGGGCTCATACTGGATGTCGAATTCTGACAACTCCACCGCCCAGCGCACCATTCTTCCAGCTACGTTAGGCTTCTGCAGCACCTTCTGTATAGGGAGGTTCGTCATCACTACCACCGTAAAGCTGTGGAAGTAATGACGGAGCCTCCTGGCCGAAAACACCACCGCCAACGCTGCCTTCTCCAACGCCCGGTATCTCGTCTCCGCGCCTTGTAAGGCCTTGCTCACGAAGTAGATGGGCTTTTGAATCTGGTTCTGCTCCTGGACCAGCACAGAGCTGATAGCTCGCTCTGTCACCGTGAAGTACAGCCGGAGGGGCACATCCGCCACCGGTTTGCAGAGGGCTGGTGGCGTCGCCGGGTATTCCTTCAACTTGATGAAAGCCGCTTTGCATTCGTCAGTCCATGCGAAGCGACTATTTCTATTGAGGCACTGGAAATATGGGTGCCCCTTCTCTCCTCCGGCAGAAACAAACCTTGAGAGCGCCGCCATCCGCCCCGTCAACTGCTGCACTTCCTTTACTGACGTCGGGTTTCGCATGGCGATAATTGCTGCGCATTTGTCGGGGTTCGCCTCTATCCCCCTCTCCGTGAGCATGAAACCTAGGAACTTACCGGCCTCTACCCCGAAGACACACTTCTCGGGGTTTAGCTTGAGGTGGTACTTGGATATAGTAACGAACAACTCCTCTAGGTCCGCTAGGTGTTGTGCCCTATCCTTTGACGCTACTACCATATCATCCACGTAGGCATACACATTCCTTCCTAACATGGGCGCTAGGACCTTGTCCATCAGCCTTTGGTAGGTAGCGCCCGCGTTTTTCAGCCCAAAAGGCATCACCTTGTAACAGTAACTGCTGGTCTCCGTCATGAATGCAGTCTTGCTCTCATCTCTCGGGTGCATTTTGATCTGGTTGTATCCCGAGAATGCATCCAAGAAGCTTAGCACCTTGCAGCCGGATGCACTGTCCACCAACGCGTCGATGCTGGGTAATGGGTACGAGTCCTTCGGGCACGCCTTATTTAAGTCCGTGAAGTCCACGCACATCCTCCACTTCCCATTCGCCTTCTTCACCAGGACGACGTTGGCTAGCCACTCAGGGTATTGGATCTCCCTGATGTGGCCAACACTCAGCACCTTGTGCGTTTCCTCCCTTACCACCAGCTGCCTCTCTTCGTTAAACTTTCTCCTTCTTTGGCGCACGGGGCGGACCGTGGCGTCCATGCTGAGGTATTAACATAGGTTATTAAGTTGGCGTGTTCCGATCTCCAGCATACCAGAACCGGCGATCACCGGGTAAAGATGAAGTCGCCAGATGTAAACTCAGGCGACCAAGTGCTTGGAGATCGCCGGAGCAAGCACATCGCCGAAGATGAAGGTGGTGCAGATTATGAAGGCGGCCGGCGAGACCACAGGGAAGGTGTACGAAGGCACCCTAACTCGCCAATCCTAGTAAAGATCGCACTCCAAGTTAGCTATGCACTGGGCAGTACCATGCATAGGTAACTTGGCCAAAAGAGAGTCAGAAGCAGCGCCCAAGTCAGGGAGGCTCCAGATGGTGGCACGTGTACGACTGGATGCAAGCCACGTGTCCAGGTCTGTAACTGCCAGGAGAGAGAAGGTGGCCAGGTATTTAAGGGTTCCCCAACGAACTCTTGAGGTACGCACGTTCAGATTATACTCTTTACGCTTGCGAGTTCTTGAGCATACTGTGAGAGAGAACATTGCACGGTTCCTTGAGAGTTCTTGAGTGTTATTGCTCTTAGTATTTGGTGGTTCGGTCACTGACTTGGGCGTTGGAGTGCGATCGGCCGCAGTGGCGCCGCTCTATTCTTTTGCAGGTTCTTGAGGTGGATCGCGACGAAGGACAGAGGTAGAAGCGGTGCACACGTCGATCCAAGTTTGACGAGGCAAGTTCCAGCGTTCTGGTCAACAGGCAGGATCATCAGGCGCCCACCGTGGGGTCGTGTAAAACCTGTTCCCATCCACAGCGTGAGTTCTTGGAGGTTTTCGTAGTTTTCTGCGTGGTTGTGTGCTGGTGCAACCATCGTTCGCTGTTCGTTTGAGATTTGTTCGGTGATTTCGCGTTTTCCACCGTTCGTTTGGATTTTTGTTCGGTGAAGTGAGGTTTTCTGCTGTTTACGCGTGATTTGCTCGGTGGAGTTTGAGTTCTTTCGCTCGTTTGGTTATCCATGGGAGAAGCGGTGGTTTCTGGTGGAGTTGCAGGTTTCTTTGGAGGTTCGCGGTGTTCTTGAGTTTTCTTGCGGAGTTTTGCGCAGTTTTTCCGATTGATCGCTGAATCGATCGTAGCTGAAGTAAGTGTTGTTCGCTGCATTTTGTGATTCGCCAAGTTTCATGAGAAAAATGAGAAGCAATCGTTCAAGTCCAGTTGCGCCCGTCGCTGCTGAAGGCGCCGCCACCATGACCATGGCGCAGATGGTAGAAATTATGCGCTCGTTGTAGGCAACTGTAGAAGCCTCGCGCATAGAACAGGCGAGAATGCATGAGGACCTGGCCGCCTCTCGGGCCAGGAATGACGAGCTTAGCAAGGTGACTGAGGAGCTGCGTCAAGCTCTTCAGGAGCAGCAAGGGCGTTCTATTGCTGAAGAGGTCGCGCCGTCGTCGCCACCTCGTGTTTTTCCTATGCCTTTCGATCAGGCGATTACTGACACGCCTATTCCTGCGAGTGTGGTTCCTGTTAAGGCTGTTTTCACCGGCGTGGAGGATCCTGAAGCTCATCTCACCACGTTCCATACGCAGATGATGCTGTCAGGGGGATCAGATGCCGTGTATTGCAAGATGTTCGTGAGCACGCTCCAGGGAACGGCGCTGTAATGGTTTGTGAGCCTACCCAGGGTGTCTTACGACCTGTTTGATATAAGGCAGTATCAGGGAGAGTCCCTTAGGGACTACCTAAATCGCTTTGGGGCGCAGATGGTCAGATCGCCGGCTAAAGATGAAGAAATGCTGGTCTATGCATTTATGAAGGGCGTGCTGCCGGGACCATTCTGCGAGGCATTGATCAGGGCCCACCCCGCCACGTTTGCTGAGGTTAGGCGACTTGCGGTGGCCCACATCGCCGACGAGAGTGAAGTCGCCGAGAAGAGAGGAAGCGTGGCTCCCACTAGGCCACGCGCCCAGACCAGGATCCAGCCACAGAGGGTGCTGGAGACAGCGGTGGCCAGAAGGGATCAGAGGACTCGCCATCCTTATGATCCAAGGAAGAACAAGGGCAGGGGCCAAGGACGCCAGCAACCAGCACGCCGGGAATACAATCGCCCGCCTAAGCACAAGTTTGTCATGGGATTGGCGGGCTTGATCGCCATTCCCAATATATCCGCTAGGTTGAAGGCGCCAGAAAAGGTGGGCGACAGGGTGCTAGGACCAAAGCCAGACGCCTGGTGTGAGTTTCACCAGGGCTTTGGCCATACAGTGGACTCGTGCTTGGCATTAGGATACCAGCTCGACGATCTGGTTAAGAGCGGGTTCCTAAATGATTATTTGCTGGATAAAAGGACGGGGGGCGCGTCGAGCTCCCAACCAGCAGGTGCTGAGGCTCAGCAGCGCGAGATGCCTACGCACGGAGAAATCCACACCATTGCAGGGGGTTTCTCAGGAGGTGGATGCACCGCATCACAGAGGAAGAGGTACGCGAGGTCTGTGATGACGGTGGATATGTTTGAAGACCACTCGCCGGAAGTGGATATTACATTCACCAAGCAAGATCTCCGGGATGTGGTGCCTCATGACAATGATCCCATAGTAATTTCGTTGATAACAGCAGGAAGAAGGGTCCACAGGGTACTGGTGGACCAAGGAAGCTCGGCAGACGTGATGTTCTGGTCGACTTTCACGCAGTTGGAGCTGCCCCTTGACCAGCTGAGGCCCTATGGAGGGTGTTTGTATGGTTTCGCTGGTGACCAGGTGGAGGTCAGGGGGTACATAGAATTGAGGACAACGTTTACAGATGTGGCGGGTTCAAGAACGGAAAAAATCAAATATCTTGTTGTAAACGCTCCTTCAGCATACAACATCCTGTTGGGAAGACCCACGCTCAACAGGATAGGTGCCATACCGTCGACCCGGCACATGAAGGTGAAGTTGTCGTCCATGGAGGGGGTGGTTATCACCATCAAATCCGATCAGAAGGAAGCGAAGAAGTGCTATGAGAATAGCCTGAAAAACAAGAGATCGGTGAGTTACGTAATAACCACCCCGCCTCCTGGTGTGAAGCCCAGATCGACGGTAACAGAAGAGACCGCCGGAAGGGACGTGGAGATGGTGGACGCTGAGCTGGGGGAGGGGAACGCCGGTCTGGAGGAGGAAGAGGCAAGGAATCGCCCTGAGGAAGCGAGAGAACTGGGAATCGCCAGGGCGGTCATCGCCAGGGAAACCAGACCAAAACCCGTCGAGCAGTGGCTCGAGAGAGAAATCGGGGGAAAGATCTTCAAGCTGGGAAGATCCCTGGAGGTTGAGCTCCAGGACCAGATCGCCAATGTGATTGAGCGACATCTGGACATGCCCGGGATCGATCCCGACTTCTTGTGCCATCATCTGGCGATGGACAACTTGGTGAGACCAGTGAGACAAAGAAGAAGGAAGTTCAACGAGGAGAGGAGGCAGGCGATCAGCGACGAAACACAGAAACTCCTCGCTGCAGGCCACATCAGGGAGGTCCAGTACCCTGAATGGCTGGCAAATGTCGTGCTGGTGAAGAAGAGTAATGGGAAATGGCGCATGTGCGTCGATTTCACTAACCTGAACAAGGCTTGCCCAAAGGATTCATATCCTTTACCAAGCATAGACGCCCTGGTAGATAGTGCTGCAGGGTGTAAGTTGTTGAGCTTCCTGGATGCCTTCTCGGGGTATAATCTGATCAAGATGCATCCCATGGATGAAGAGAAGACAGCCTTCATGACGGAGAGATCGTGCTACTGCTACAAGGTGATGCCGTTTGGGCTGAAGAACGCGGGGGCCACGTACCAGAGGTTGATGGATCGAGTACTTGCACCGATGCTGGGAAGGAACGTGCAAGCGTACGTTGATGACATGGTCGTGACCTCGCCAGAAAAAAGCAAGCACGTTGCAGACTTGGAGGAATTGTTCACGACGATCGCCAAGTTCAAGTTGAAGCTGAATCCAGAGAAATGCATTTTCGGCGTGGAGGCTGGAAAGTTTTTGGGTTTCCTCTTGACTGAAAGAGGCATAGAGGCCAACCCTGATAAGTGTGCCGCCATCTTGGCGATGAGGAGCCCAGCTACGGTGAAGGAAGTTCAACAGCTAACAGGTCGGATGGCAGCCCTGTCTCGCTTCGTGTCAGCTAGCGGAGAAAAGGGCCATCCCTATTTTCAGTGTTTGAGGCGCAATAACAAGTTTGCTTGGACGAAGGAGTGCGAGGAAGCCTTCGTCAAGCTGAAGGAGTATCTGGCGAGCCCGCCGGTTTTGTGCAAACCGCTGGTGGGAACCCCTCTCAGGTTGTATTTTGCTGTAACTGAGAGGGCGGTGAGTGCGGTGCTCGCCCAGGATCAAGATCAGGCTCAGAAGCCTATTTATTTTGTTAGTAAGGTGTTGCAGGGCCCCGAAACGAGATATCAGGCCCTAGAAAAGGCTGCGCTGGCTGTGGTATTTTCGGCGAGGAGGTTGCGCCACTATTTCCATAGCTTCACCATACTGGTGATGACTGACCTGCCCCTCCAGAAGGTCTTGAAGAAGCCTGACGTTGCGGGAAGGATGGTGAAGTGGGCAGTAGAATTGTCAGAGTTTGATATTAAATATGAGCCCCGAGGCCCGATCAAGGGGCAAATCTTTACGGATTTCGTGGTCGAGCTCTCATCCGAGGCGACACGAGTTGAAGGGGACGACTTCCGTTGGGTGCTTTCAGTGGATGGATCGTCGAACCAGCAGGGTAGCGGTGCTGGAGTCATTTTGGAAGGACCCAACGGCGTGCTGATCGAACAATCTTTGAGATTTGCCTTCAAAGCCAGTAACAATCAAGCAGAATATAAGGCGCTGATCGCCGGGATTTTGCTGGCCAAAGAGATGGGAGACAGGGTGTTAATGGCTAAGAGTGACTCGCTGCTAGTCACAGGGCAAGTAACAGGCGAGTTCCAGGCTAAAGATCCACAAATGGCGGCTTACCTGGAGTATGTGGATGAATTGAAGAGTTCCTTTGCCTCCTTTGATGTAGTGCATGTGCCCAGAGAGCAGAATGCCCGAGCTGACTTGCTAGCTAAGCTCGCCAGTTCAGGCAAGGGGGGTAGGCAGAGGACGGTGATTCAAGAAACTCTGAAGACGCCGAGAGCATTTGTAGCAGATCACCTGGTTCTTCAGATAAGCAAGTCGACGGAGAAAGCAGCGAGAAGTCATAAGTCCCTGACGCAAGAAACTTTGAGATCGCCGAGAATTAGAGCATGTCGAGGAGAGAAGGTGAACATGACACAGGTTTGCGCTACCCATGAGCCAGACACCTGGATAACACAGTACAAGCGGTGCCTGGCAGATGGCCTTCTCCCGCTGGATCCGACAGAGGCTATGAAGGTAAAGAAAAATTCTAGCAAGTACACATTGATTGATGGCGATCTGTACAGGTTTGGGTTCACTCATCCACTCCTGGAATGTGTGCATGGCGAGAAATGCACGAGAATCATGGCAGAGCTCCACGAAGGGATATGCGGAAGCCACGTCGGGGGTCGAGCTCTGGCCGCAAGAACTCTCCGTGCAGGATACTACTGGCCATCGATGAGAGAAGACTGCAAGAAGTATGCGCAGTGTTGCAAACAATGCCAACAGCACGCCGATTAGCACAAGGCGCCTCCCGAGGAGTTAAAGTCGATCTACAGCCCTTGGCCGTTTCATACTTGGGGAATCGACATCCTGGGACCATTCCTGCTGGGGATCAGGCAGATGAAGTACTTGGTGGTGGCGATTGAGTATTTCACCAAGTGGATCGAAGCAGAACCAGTGGCCCAGATCACCGCACACAAGATCGAAGGTTTCGTGTGGAAGAACATGGAAGAACATTGTGTGCCGGTTTGGTGTGCCTAAGCGCCTGGTGTCGGACAATGGGACTCAGTTTGCAAGCCACCTGTTGAAGAAGCTTTGCGAAGGGGTGGGAATTCAACAAGTGTTTGCATCCGTCGAGCACCCTCAGACAAATGGCCAAGTAGAGTCAGCTAATCGGGTGTTGCTAAGAGGTTTGAAGAGAAGGCTAGAGAAAGCCAAAGGAAGCTGGGCTGAGGAGGTACCCCGTATAGTCTGGGCGTACCACACCACCGAGCAGTCAGGAACCCATGAGACCCCGTTCAGCTTGGTCTATGGGTGTGATGCAATGATTCCAGTAGAGATCCAGGAAAGCTCGTCGAGATTCCAGAACTTTGTAGAGGAAGACTCGAATGAAGAGAGAAGGCTGAACCTGGATCTACTGGATGAGGTCAGGGAAGAGGCGAGATTGAAAGCTGAGGCGGTGAAGAGAAGGATTGAATGAAGATACAACTCGAAGGTGATGCCAAGACAGTTTAGAGAAGGCGACCTCGTGATGAGGAAAGCCCACCAGTACGAGATGGAGAATAAACTGTCGCCCAAGTGGACGGGGCCGTTCAGAATAACCGAGGCGCTCGGGAACGGCGCCTACCGCTTAGAGACATTGGAAGGAGGGGCGATTCCTCGCACTTGGAACGCTACGCACCTCAAGTTATATTACAGTTGAGAACTTTGTAAGTAAAGATAAACACGAAGTTACATTGCAATGTCTCTGTTAAAACAGTTTGAAGGGGGCACTCTTTTTTCCCTAAGGAGGGTTTTTAACGAGGCCACCCAATAAAGAGAAGTTTTCAAAAAGTTTAAGTTGTTTCAGATTGCATGCCTGTTGTTTTTAGAAAGTTTTGAAGAAAGACCTTGTCACTTATACGTGACTTAAGGCAAGTTAAAGATATATTGCATGCTTTCTAAAAGGTTTTAAGTCCTCATCGTTTTTCGGCGATCGGAGGCATCAGTTAAAGTTTTAAGTCATCATCGTTTTTCGGCGATCGGAGGCATCAGTTAAAGTTTTAAGTCCTCATCGTTTTTCGGCGATCGGAGGCATCAGTTAAAGTTTTAAGTCCTCATCGTCTTTCGGCGATCGGAGGCGCAAGTTAAAGTCAAAGTCCTCATCGTCTTTCGGCGATCGGAGGCACCAGTTAAAAGACCTCAACGCCCTCGCGCGTCCTGAGGCGAGTTAAAGACCTCCTCGCCGTCGAGCGAGTGCAGGCGAGGAAGAGCGAAAAGTCCTCAGTGTTTCTGGGGGCGAGAAGATGTAACCCCTGGGGCAATGTAGAGGCACCAGTGAAAAGTCCTCAGTGTTTCTGGGGGCGAGAAGATGTAACCCCTGGAGCAATGTAGAGGCACCAGTGAAAAGTCCTCAGTGTTTCTGGGAGGGAGGAGATGTAACCCCTGGGGCAATGTAGAGGCACGATTTAAAGACCTTCTCGCCCATGAGCGAGTTCAGACGAGTTAAAGACCTTCTCGCCTACGAGCGAGTTCAGACGAGTTAAAGACCTTCTCGCCTACGAGCGAGTTCAGGCAAGATAAAATCCTTCTCGTCTCGAACGAGTTCGGGTATGGTGTAAAGGGTGGAAGAAGTTTGGAAGGTGGCTAAGGAAGGTTCGAAGAGAGCGCCTAGCCACCCGGTCTTTTGTTCTGAAGATCAGGAAGATAGAGAAGGATCCGAAAGGCGCCTCTACCCCAGATAAAGAACAATGGCCAAGGTATGAAGCCAGAAAGAAGCTGATATCGCCAAGAGTCTCGGGCGACCAGAAAGAGTTCAAACAGTGGCGAGAAAGTTAAAAACCCGTTTTGATGAAGAAGATCGGGTGAAGCGATGTTTTAAGCCAGTAGTTGAGTTAAAGTTCGTTGCTTGAAGAGTAATTTTACGCTAAGGTTAATTGCCTTAAGATTACGAGTTGTTAAAGTGATTATTATTTGAAGTTGAAGTGGCTCGAAGCAGTTAAGTGTATGATTGCGCTTATGAAATTACTAAGTCATTTCTCTGAAGTAAATCGCGCAAGGAAAGTTAAAACAGTTAAAGAAGTCATAAGAGGAAATACACAGACTTTGCCATTGAAATAAGTATCAGTTCAAAAACACATATACAGGAAAATATGAAGTTTATTACAATTACATACAAAGAAAAAGCATAAAGGTGGTGGATGAGGGGAAATTGATCAGTCTTCAGCGGGAACCACTTTCCCATCCACCACCTCATTGTTAAGGGACACCATGCTGAGATCCAGATCGGGGAACAAGCAGGCGAACTGTTCCCGTGCAGCCTCGAATCCAGCAGCCAGAATTTGGGCAGAACTCAGATTAAGCTCTTCAATCTGTTTCTTGAGTTCTTCAGTTTGTTCCTTCAGCCCCTTGTTCTGCTGCTCCAGCTCTTCAGCTTGCTTCTTGAGTTGTTCAATGGTTCCTTGAGCTTGAAGAAGGTCTTCAGCAACCTTCTTGGATTCTGCTTGCACTTGGCCCAATTCAGCAGCGATTTTCCCCTTCTCTGTGTTGGCTTCAGCAAGTTTCGCCATGGTGTCGTCCCTTTCTTTTTCCACCTTTCCCAGGAAGATCTCTCGATCAGCTGACCTCTGCTCCAGTTTCTTCACCTTGGCGGCGTCAGTTTTTATTAAGGCCTCTAGGTCAGCCACCCTAACGTGATAAGGTACAATCTTGCTTTCCAGGTCAATCTTCTCTTGAGCCAGAAGCTGCACCTTGTGGTGTAGATCGGTGGCCTCCTTGCGCGCCAACCGGAGCTCGGTGCTCATCGCATCTTCTACTCGGGAGTGTTCAATCTCCGCGAGTTTCAAATTGAAGGACAACTTCTCCACCTCAACCCTCATAGTGCTATTCTCAGTTCGAAGGTTGAAGAGGTCATCCTGGAGCTTCCTGGTGGAGCTCTCCACAGCTCTAGATATAATGGTGGGGAAGTCCTCTGCCATCATCTTCAGTTTGGCCGAGAAAGGCTCCCACATCCTTGTGACCTCGAGAGAGAGGCTTGCTGGTGGAGGCACCGGGTGGGCCTGTTGTTGGCTCTCGCCGCCACCTTCTTTAGTTGGTTGCTCAGCAGGTGCTTCTTGGCGCGGTGGCGACGTCGGGGATTCAGTAATCAGAATTGGAGAGGTATGGGCAACCTCATCCCTGATTGGAGCAACGTCTGCGGCTGAGGCATTTGAAGGAGGACCCCCTCCAGCTGTTGCACAAGGCGTGGAGGCGCTTGGGGGATCCTCCATGAAGTTTGGCTCGGGGGCCTCAACCGCAGGTGGCGCAGTTGCCAATGGAATTGCTTGGACTGGTGAGGCAGGAGCTGGCGGAGGAGGCAATGTTGGAGGTGGAGCAGGCGTGGATGGCGGTGTTGATGTCGGAAGAGGGGGTGGAGCAGGTGGTGAAGAAGGTGCCACCCTCATCCTCTTCGTAACAAGGCCATCTTCAGTGGCCTCGTCGTCTTCCTCCTCCTCCTCGTGGACTACTTGGGGAGCTTTCCTCTTGGGTTTTCTGAGGACAAGCTTCTTGCGTTGAGTGGCGGGTTGGACATCGGGAGGTGAGGGGCCCTTGGGTGGCGATCGGCCCTGTGCGGCGGCGATCTCCACCACCGAGTTTGGCACGGTTTGTGAACCCGATGCAAACCCGTGGGTTCGGGTGAGCGCCCTCAGTTCAGCGAGCTTGCCCTGGCCCAACATATTATCTGCATAGAGCAAAAATGCATGGGTTAGTTCAGAGAGAAAATAAATGCATAAGGCAATATGCAGCAAAGCAGATAAAGGGTGCAGAAAAATAAAACCAAAGTCTTGCGCACAACGCACAAGACGCCCAGAAACAGTTAACAGAAGCAGTATTAGAACAAGAACTTAAACGTTCTAACCTATTCGAACTTCGAGTTGGTCCTCGAAGAACTCGAAGCAGATGAGTGTGGTGGTGAGGAAGGTGATGTTGGCGTCCGCCACACTCTTCCAGAAGAAACAGAGATCTCTGTCCAAAGCGCCCATGCTATCAGGACTTCTGGGTCTCCTGAAGCTGCTTTTGGACTCTTTGTTCCCCTTGTTTACCCAGTACAAGGGGAAACCGTCGAGCAAGGAAGCGTCCTTGTCGTTGGGGCGTATCTGGACAAACTTGCCCTTCCAGTCTTTATAGGATTGCTGGAAGATGGAGAGGATCGACCTCCCAGCAATCCCGTTCAAGCTAACCCACAGGCGATCTCCTGGGTGCTTGGCTTAAAAAAGAAACAAGAAGACATCCACAGATGCTGGCAACCCCAGGTGGTCGCACATGACTTGGAACGCCCGCACAAACGCCCAACTGTTGGGATGAAGCTGGGCGGCGGCGATGTTGAGCTCGGTGAGAAGCTCCCTCTCAAAGCGAATGAAGGGAAACCTGAGTTTCACCTTCTTGAATAAAGTTGTGTAAACGAAACAGAAGGGCCCATTGTTGCTCGCCTTGTCGTCGGTGCAAACTGGCAGGCCAGGGGGGCAAGGTAGCACTGTCATCTTCTCGTCGTGCTCCTTGTGGAATGATTGGTGAGGCTCATCCCCCTTCGTCAATCGCAGAACTGCCCCAGCAGTGTTCACATGAAGATGTTTCCCCCAACAGGGTCGAGTTGGCCCAGGGATACAGTTTTTTGAAGTCTGGTGGGGGGACGGAGGCTCTTCCGGTGACAGGCGGAGTAGCCTGGGCCGGGTTGGGGCGGGAAGGTGCAGGCCTCTCAGCCTGAGAAGACGAAGCGCCGCGTGCTCGCGGTGGGTCGTGTGCTTGTGAGGAAGGGTTTCGTGATGAAGGAGGAGGATTTGGGGTGATCTTTGAGCGAGTCATTGTTGAAGCTGCAAAGGAAAGGAAAAATGATCAAGGTTCGCAGAGGCTGACTCGATCATGGGAGAAGGGTGAAAAACGAACGAACGTAGGTTCGTTGCAACGATTGACGAAGCCCTAAGTTACGAGAAAGGAGAAATGGAAAAGACAACCCACAGCGTATGCACCAGACAGTTAAAGGATGATGCGAATCGGTTAAAATGCAGGAAAAACCAGCAGAAGAAGGAAAGGAAGTACCTTTTGATGATCGGAAGAGTGATGGAAGAAGTTGGTGATTCAGGAAGTTGAAGAACGTTGAGAGCTTTTTTGCAGAAGAAAGTTGGAGCGTTTGAGAATACGAAGAAAAGTGATGGAACAGTGGAGCGAAAATGGGTTTAAGGGTTTTTCGAAATGGGTTTGGGAAGCGCAAACGTTAACTGAAGGTAACCGTTGATGAAGCCACGTGTCGAGCGATGGGTGAGGTGTTTGGTGGAGCGTCAGAAAAGCAGAAAGTACAACCGCTTGAAATTCTGCGCCAGAGCCACGTAGATCGATATTGACGTGACTCTTTTAGTCTTTTCGCTGGACAAGTCTTCGCTTAAGACTGAGGGGCTTGTGTACCGCCCTGGTAGTCGGATGTGATGACGTGGCATCAAGCTACAGTATCGGCATGTTGACAAGACGCCAGGTTGGCAGAAGGGAAAGAAGTCGGGGGGCTCGTGAAGTCGCCGGTTATTAAGTTGGCGTGTTCCGATCTCCAGCATACCAGAACCGGCGATCACCGGGTAAAGATGAAGTCGCCAGATGTAAACTCAGGCGACCAAGTGCTTGGAGATCGCCGAAGCAAGCACATCGCCGAAGATGAAGGTGGTGCAGATTATGAAGGCGGCCGGCGAGACCACAGGGAAGGTGTACGAAGGCACCCTAACTCGCCAATCCTAGTAAAGATCGCACTCCAAGTTAGCTATGCACTGGGCAGTACCATGCATAGGTAACTTAGCCAAAAGAGAGTCAGAAGCAGCGCCCAAGTCAGGGAGGCTCCAGATGGTGGCACGTGTACGACTGGATGCGAGCCACGTGTCCAGGTCTGTAACTGCCAGGAGAGAGAAAGTGGCCAGGTATTTAAGGGTTCCCCAACGAACTCTTGAGGTACGCACGTTCAGATTATACTCTTCACGCTTGCGACTTCTTGAGCATACTGTGAGAGAGAACATTGCACGGTTCCTTGAGAGTTCTTGAGTGTTATTGATCTTAGTATTTGGTGGTTCGGTCACTGACTTGGGCGTTGGAGTGCGATCGGCCGCTGCGGCGCCGCTCTGTTCTTTTGCAGGTTCTTGAGGTGGATCGCGACGATGGACGGAGGTAGAAGCGGTGCACACGTCGATCCAAGTTTGACGAGGCAAGTTCCAGCGTTCTGGTCAACAGGCAGGATCACAAACAAACGCTTCATCCTTGGAATGATGGGAAGATACCACATAACCTTCATTGGCGGTCCATGCTATTCTATATCTTCAATAGTATCATCATCTTTTTGTATAAAATTATAACGTGATAACCCACACCTCAGACAACTTTTCAACAATTCAAAATCTTTCTGGTATAATACACAATCATTTGGACATGCATGTATCTTTTTATACTCCATACCCATTGGACAAAGAATCTTTTTGGCCTCATAATTACTGTACCGTCCCGTATCCGGGCGTTGAGAAAGTCAAGGTCAAAGTCAACTCCTGGAGTCAAAGTCAACACAAGGCGTCGCCTAGGTGAAGAGACGCCAAGTGCCAGCGTCGCCAAGAGGAAGCGTCGCCAAGGCAAGGCGTCGCCTAGGTGAAGGCGTCGCCAAACCAGGGCGTCGCGAAGATCAAATATCACTAAGGCAAGGCAAACACAGTGTGGTTCCCCGATACCCATGGGTAGGAAAGACCATGGAGGGAGCGACGCTGTGGGAAGGCCTCAGGTCCCGATGATCCGGGGGAGTGATAAAGAGAAGAGAAAGGTGGCTTCAAGGCCACAGTGACAGCACCAGTGTAGGGCAGCCTGACTCGTGAAGTACCCCTGCCGCCCCAGAGACGCCTTTGGGACAGATACGACTCAAGAGGAGGGTCACGCCCAGGGTAGCCGGGTGCAGGGTACGAGAGGAAGGCAGATACGCTCTCAAAGTGAGTGACTAGATGATTGGGGGCATGAGTTGGCACCCAAAAAGTCACCCCTTGCGCAGTAGCACTCCCAAGCAGGAGGACTCACACGTAGAAACGTCCCCAGATGGGGTCATGGCGCTGTGAGGCCCTCCACGTGTACGACAGCCAGGTCAGAATAGAAACACCATTTAGTCAGGTACCAGGTAATTAAAGTCATTTAATACAGTTTCTGTTTCGAGCGTTTAAGGTACTATAAAGGCTCCCAAGCGTTTCAACGTCTTAAATGCGCCACGTTTTCTAATTAGACGCGTTAATTTAGTGCGTTACGTTTTATGAATAAAAGCGCTTTAAGGCGCTTTAAATGCTTGGGTAGTTTAAATAGCGCCGAGAATGTTGGGAACGGGGTTCGAACTTTTGGCAAATTTTCCAGAAACACTCTTGATCCTGTCGACAACTCAAGCGTGGAGGAATTGCCTTGTCGCTCCTTACCCCGCCTATGGCAACTGTGCTATCTGCAAGAGTGCTCTTAGAACCTTCTCTGGGAACTTCAAATGCAACCTACAAAACACATAGACGGCGCCTCTAGCGGTCGTTTGCACTCCAACGCTCAAGTTAGGTCACAGAATCACTAACTAAAAAAAATGTGTGTGTATCTCTCTCTGATTCCCTCTTTTTATTCTCTCTGTGTTTGTGCCTAACAGAATTCTGTTACGCTATTCTCTGCGTGTGTCAGAATTCTGTTATGCTTTTATGCGAAAACGTACCACAATCAGTGAAGACGTGGGTGTCTGTGTTTTCTGTCTGTACCTTTCATGACACGGAGTGCACCTTTATCTGGGTCGCGCCCCTCTCAGACAGTGACACGTGGAGGCATGCAACTCACATCTAACCGTTCATGTGCCACTACCTGAAGGGCTCTAGCGCATCTCTTTGTGCGCCTAAGTTATTCCCTTGCAGAGTAACTTAGTGCGTTTCTTCCATCTGGTGAATCGCTCATTCCCAAGAGAACGCCGAGTGTGGTTGGACTAGGCACACTCACCAAGCATTGCTCTCTGCATACACGATTTCCCCTTCACGATGTCATGCACGTAATGGGTTGAGAGAGTCACCAATCACTGACTGGTTTACTAACTCCCTCAGGCCACTCTCGTGCACGATTATACCGGCGAGGAGCTCTTCTTTCTCTGAGGTATGATCATGCGAGGTCCATGCATAACGCTCTCGCTGGGAATCTCAGTCCCGGTTTAACTGCGTGTAACACGAAACCCCGATGACCATGCACCCGATGACTAATCGGTGCTCTATTGCTTCTCGCGTTCTCCCCCGGGGTTTTTATCTTGGAACTGATCTGTCGGTGGTCACTCGGTTATTGACCACCGATCACCATACCGGGTGATCTCCTCCCTGATCTCTCTGTCACCTGATCCACGTGTCACCCTGCGAGTGGTCCACGTGGTTACCTGCTGCTGACGTCATTCACTATCGATGACCGACCGGATCAACTCTAGTCGCTTGCTCGAGCCTTGAGGTTACGCACAAGGGACTAGGGAAAGATTTTTGCTAGGACGAGAAAATATACACCAAACACAGTTTCCTTTTTACCACCTTCAGAGTGCCATACGCGGTGCTCCGATACGGAGCTGCATAGTTTTTGGTGTTTCTTGCTGGCTGACTTGAGCGTCGGAGTGCAAACGGCCGCTAGGGCGCCCTTTTGTCCTTCTTTGCAGGAATCCACAAGTGATCAGTGGGAAGGAGTCCCTAGCAGACGGTCGAGGTTGCGCACGAAAACGTCCCAGGTCAACCGGACGGAACATTTGGCGCCCACCGTGGGGCCGATATAAAACATCTGTCCCATCACAAATTTGAGAAGATCTACCAAGTTATAGCAACGTTGGAGGAGGTTTGAAAAGACCGTGACAATGGCCACCACAAGACGGGGAACTGCACGCGCGGCCCCAGCAGAACTATCCATGCAACAGGGCCTGGAGATAATGTGGGGGCTGCAGGAGGATATGGCGGAGTCGAAACTGGAACAGGAACGCATGCAAGCAGATCTCGAAGCCTCGCATGAGAGGAATGAAGAGCTCCGCCGTGTAAATGAGGAGTTGCACCGGGGTCTGCGAAATAATCGGGGGAAACGTGAACATGATGAGATGGATAACCACTCCCCGCCAAGGGAGTTTTCCACTCCCTTCTCGCAGGAGATTCTGGATGCAGTGATCCCGAACACGTTCGCGGGGCCCAAGGTGATCTTCACCGGGATGGAGGACCCTGAGACGCACCTCGCTGCATTTGACACACAGATGGTCCTGGTAGGCGGCTTTGACGCTGCCAAGTGCAAGCTCTTTATGTGCACCTTGACTGGGATGGCTATGGACTGGTTTATCAGCTTACCGGACGGTCATATCACCTCTTTCCGACAACTGTCACAATTTTTCAGGGAACAATACCTAGCAAACAAGGCCCCGCCGCCGGTCTCCTACGATTTGTTTGATGTGAAACAGTATCAAGGGGAGACCCTAAAGGAATACATCAATCGCTTCGGGGCCCAGGTAGTAAAGGTTGGTACGATAGAGGAACCTATGATTGTGTACGCGTTCGTGAAAGGCGTATGCCCCGGCCCTTTTGGGGAATCCATCATTCGCAACCGCCCTAGGACTTTTGCTGAACTACGGCGTCGGGCGGTAGAACATATCGATTCTGAGGGAGAGGTGTGCGTGAAGCGCACCAGCGTCGTACCCTCGCGCCCAAGGGGACCGACGCGAGCTCAACCCGCCAGGGTCAATGAGACCACGACGGGAAGGAAGAAACCAGATGGGAGACGCCCCTACAAGGCCAAAAAGCCCCAGCCCCGGGGTCCAGCGGGAGGCGATCGCCCGGCCAGAGAAAGAACGAGGCCGGCGATACAATTTTGTGGTGGAATTGAAGGACCTGATCGCCGTGCCTAATATAGCTGAGAGATTGAGGCGACCGGCGAAGTCCAATAAGGTGTTGGGGCCTCGGAAAGACTCTTGGTGTGAGTTCCACGAGGCTTTCGGTCACCACATTGATAACTGCCTGTCGTTGGGTTACCAGCTGGATGAGCTGGTGAGAACCGGGTTTTTGAAGGATTATGTCGCAGAACCCACAACGACCGCCACCTTGCCGCCGCCAGCGGAAGAACAAGCACACGAGACGCCGGTTCTCGGCGAGGTCCATACCATAGCTGGAGGATTTTCCGGCGGAAGACCCACCGCCTCCCAGCGAAAGAAATACGCGAGGGGGGTCAACTCGATCGAAAAAAGAATCTCGGGTGAGCCGTGGGAGTCGGACCTCGTATTCACGAGAGGGGATCTCCGAGACGTGGTGCCGCACGACAATGACCCCGTGGTCATTTCAGTTGTCACAACTGGGAGAAAGGTGCACAGAGTTCTTGTCGACCAGGGAAGTTCAGCAGACGTCATGTTCTGGTCGACATTCAATAAGTTGCGGTTATCCCCCGACCTTTTGAGGCCCTACACAGGGTGCCTGTATGGGTTTGCGGACAACCAGGTGGAAGTCCGAGGCTACCTGGAGTTGAGGACTACGTTAACGGACGGAGAGGCCTCGCGTACCGAAAGCATCCGGTACTTGGTCTTGAACGCCAGCTCCCCTTACAACATCTTGTTGGGCAGGCCGGCGTTGAACCGGTTGAACGCAGTAGCCTCCAAACGCCATATGAAGATGAAGCTGCCGGACCTCAGTGGCAAGGTGATAGTCATCAAGTCAGATCAGGAGGAGGCAAGGAAATGCTATGAGAACAGCCTGAAAACGAAGAGAGGCGTGTTCATGGTGTATGAGCGTCCGCCGTGTGCAGACACGACGATGATTGAGGCGACGCCCGCTGCGTCGACGCCTAACGAGGCCGTACCCGCGAGGGCGACGCCAGAAACAGATGCACCCATGGAGGAAGGCCCTGACGACGCGGTGACCGTGGAAGAGGCGGCGCCCGTCGAGGATGATAGCAGGGAACAACCGGCGGCTAACGCCGTGGAGAGGGAGATTGGCGGCAAAACCGAGGATGATAGCGGAACTCTCACCAGGAGGTGAGCAAGAGGTGGAGGTGGGCTCGCAGTGGTTGCTCTCGGTTGATGGCTCTTCCAACCAACAAGGGAGTGGTGCGGGAATAGTCTTGGAGGGACCCAACGGCGTACTGATTGAGCAAGCTCTACGCTTCGCCTTCAAGGCAAGTAATAATCAGGTGGAATACGAAGCCCTGATAGCAGGAATGCTCCTGGCCAAGGAGATGGGCGTGCAGAACCTCCTGGTGAAAAGCGATTCCCAGCTGATTACGGGGAAGGTGTCAGGTGAGTTCCAGGCGAAGGACCCACAGATGGCGCGTATCTAAGATACGTCTAACTATTGAAGGGAGCATTTAACGCTCTTGAGCTGATACATGTCCCAAGGGAGCAGAATGCCAGAGCCGACCTGCTTGCCAAGCTGGCCAGCTTAGGCAAGGGGGGTAGGCAGAGGACAGTGATCCAAGAGACGCTCAAAGCTCCACGTAAATTCGTGGAAGATAACAGGGTGGATGTCCTCCAGATCTGTACATCAAGAGAGAGTCCAAGGAATCATCGCTCTCTGACCCAAGATACGCTGAAGACGCCCCGCATCAGCACGTACGCGGATATGCCTGAAGAAGGAAGGCAAATGCAGGTATGTGTCCTAGCCGAGGGAGACACCTGGATGACGCCATACAAACGGTACCTGGCGGATGGGGCTCTCCTAGTGGAGCCAGAAGAGGGTAAGAAGGTCAAAAGAAATGCCGCAAGATATACTCTGGTGGATGGAGTGTTGGTCAGGCACGGGTTCACTCACCCTATCCTAACGTGTGTAAGTGGCGACGAGTGTACCAGGATAATGGCGGAGCTCCACGAAGGCATTTGCGGGAGCCACGTAGGGGGAAGGTCCTTAGCCTCCAAGGTGATATGCGCAGGGTTCTTCTGGCCAACAGTAAAAGAGGACTGTCCGCGACACGCCCAGCGCTGCAGGCAATGCCAAAAGCACGCTGACTGGCACAAGGTGCCGCCAGAAGAACTGCGATCCATATATGGCCCGTGGCCTTTTCATACATGGGGAATCGACATCCTGGGCCCGTTCCCACTGGCGATAAGGCAGATGAAGTATTTGATCGTTGCCATCGAGTACTTCACCAAGTGGATAGAGGCAGAGCCCGTGGCACAGATTACTGCGCACAAGGTACAACACTTTGTGTGGAAGAACATTGTGTGCCGCTTTGGCGTACCTAGGCGCTTGATATCCGATAACGGGACCCAGTTTGCCAGTCAGCAGTTGAGAAATCTGTGCGCTGAGATAGGTATCAAGCAAGTGTTCACGTCAGTCAAACACCCCCAGACCAACGGGCAAGTGGAGTCAGCAAACAGAGTTTTGCTGAGGGGGTTAAAGAGAAGGTTAGAGAAGGCCAAAGGGGCGTGGGCGGAGGAAGTTCCAAGGATCGTATGGGCATACCACACCACTCCCCAATCTTCTACCATAGAGACGCCTTTCAGTTTGGTGTACGGGTCGGACGCGATGATCCCGGTAGAAATACATGAAAGCTCACCACGTTTTCAAAACTTTGTGGTGGAGGAATCCAACGAAGAAAGGCGGGTAAACCTGGATCTACTAGACGAAGCCAGGGAAGAAGCCAGAATAAAAGCTGAAGCGGTGAAGAGAAGAGTAGAGCGACAATAAAGCCCTAAGGTAAAGCCGCGACAGTTTCAGATTGGCGACCTAGTTATGAGGAAAGCTCACCCATACGAGCTGGAGAATAAGTTGTCTCCCAAGTGGATCGGACCCTTCAGAGTTACCGAGGCTAAGGGCAACGGTTCGTACAGCCTAGAGACCTTGGAAGAAGGTCCCATCCCGCGCAGTTGGAATGCAGCCAACCTGAAGTTTTATTTTAGTTGACTTATGTAAAGCAGCTATGTAACAGTTTTGTTAAAGGGGACGCTATTTTTCCCTTTCCGAGGTTTTTTAATGAGGTCACCCAAATAAAAGAAAAAAAAAAGTTTGAGAAAAAACCGTGCCTTGGTTCTCAGTCTTTATCTTTCTCCGTTTGAAGTAGCGTGAGGCGTCGCTAGTAAAAGGGGCGTCGCCAAGAAAAAAGGCGCCGCCAAGAAGATAGGCGTCGCCAAGAAAGAAGGCGTCGCCAAGAAAGAAGGCGTCGCCAAGAAAGAAGGCGTCGCCAAGAAAGAAGGCGTCGCTAAGAAGAAAGGCGTCGCCAAGAAGAAAGGTGTCGCCTGAGTGCAGGCGCCGCTAAGAAACATGACGGAGGAAAAGCGCACAATATATGAGACGTATGCAAAGTAAAGCGGCGTTACAAAAACCAAGTATGGTATAGTAAAGTTGATGTTACAAGCAGTGTTCGATACAAATGGGAGTAATGCGAATAGGGCAAACATTACAACTCATACAAAAACACAAACGAACAACTTTTCAGTGGCCATCGGTGTCAACACGGGAAGAAGACGAAGCCCCGCTCTCAGTCCGCAGAGCTCGGGTAAGTCGTGACCTCCGCTCTTGGTTTATTTTCGAACCTGCACCAAGGGAGATGAATGTGTAATGCGGAAGCAATAAAGGCGGAAGTTTCTAGGGCAGTGACTCATACATATATACTTTCCGAGAGTTCCAGCGTTGAACTCCAAACTGATCAAGGTGGCAGAGTCAAAACCTCCCACCTCAGCGAGAATCCGGCAAACCACCTGGTCATTCGGGGCTAGCTTCTTGAAGGGTTTGGATTTGAGGGCCCTCGTCTCCCTCACCCAGTACAGTGGAAAACCATCCAGGGCGGAGGGAACGAGGTCAGAGCAGCAGATCTTGAAGAACCGGCCTTTCCACCCAGTGAATGAGTTTTGGAAGGGGGTCAGGAGAACTCTGCCAGGAACGTTACTGAGAGTTACCCAGAGGTTGTTCCTTTGCCTCTTCACCTCGAAGAAGTGAAGAAAGATGTCAACCGAGGGTGCACAACCCAGAAACCCGAAAAGGATGTCAAAGGCCTTGACAAAAGCCCAGCTGTTGGGATATAACTGGGCCGGAGCGGCATTGATCTCCGTCAGCAGTTCCTTCTCGAACCTGGAGAAGGGCAGGCGCACGCCGATGGTTTTGAAAACCACCTGATAGAAGTAAAAGAAGGGGACCCCGTCGTTGGCTCGTTCGTCTCCACACACTGGCTCCCCTAGAGTGCAAGGGAGCACAGCAATGTCGTCGTCGTGCCTCCTCGCGAAGGCACGGTGATTATAGGAGCATGAATCCCCTTTGTGTTCCCTTATGGCCCTGGTGGAGAGTAAGCATGAGCATTCGTCAAGAAGCTCGCTCGAAGCCCAAGCATACAGGTCCTTGGGGTTGACCCTGGGGGCAGTAGCACGAGAAGACATTCTTGAACTGAATCAGGGAGGTTCGAAGGCGTGTGGCCCACTGGTAACGCAAGGGTAAAACGCTGGTGGGAATGAATACTGGAAGAACTCTTCGCGAGAAGAGAAAGGGTGCAAGTAGAAAGGGTGCAAATAGTTTACGAAAAGCGCAAAAATGATGAGGACAGTTTCAAAGCTTTGAAGAATCAAATATTGCGGTTAGAGCGCCAAACGACGCAAATGGAAGTATTGTAGTTATAGCGCTAAACGACGCGAATGGATGGACCGCACGATCGAGCCACGTGGCGGAAGATGGAAGGATGGCCCTGACACCCCTGGTTAAACTCAGAAAACGTCGTATCGACAGAATGCCCAAGGGTACGATGCGCCGTCGAGAGCGGGTCAGGGGCACAGTAGGAGTCAGAATCAAGTCGAGTGACTGAACGTCCCATCAGCCATGTAAGAAGTGCCACGTGGATAGCACAGGCGAAGCCCTAAGCTCTTCGCCATCCTCAGGCGTCGACCAGGGCCAAAGTAAAGATAACGCCCAAGGCGACGCCAGCATGAGACGCCCGAGGCGTCGCCAGGAAAGGCACAAAAGGCGACGCCAGCATGAGACGTTGCGGGCATCGCCAACCCAAGTATCAGCAGTGCCGCCTCCCCGATACCCACAGGTAGGAAAGACTGTGGAGGGAGACGAAATCGAAGAGGTCAAAGCTAGTTTAGTGGCGTCGCCTCCCCGATACCCACAGGTAGGAAAGACTGTGGAGGGAGACGAGATCGCCAAAAGCCAGCGAATCACTGGCAGGGTTGTTCCCCGATACCTATGGGAAGGAAAGACCATGGAGGGAACGACCCCCACCCCCCAGAGCACTCGGCGTTTTTAGACACCCGGGGACGATACGGCGCTGCTGTAGCGGGCCTCTCCTTAGGCGTGGGCGCCGGGCACTAAGAATCAAGGGACGGATCGCTTTGGTGTTAGAGACACCCCGTGGACGATACGGCCCCATTAGGCAAGCCTCTCCATGGGCGTGGGCATCGACGCGTGACCTTCCCCAGACATACAAGGCCGCCCAACACAGTGAAAGAAACGGGTATAGTACAGGCAAAACAACCGAAGCACGTGAAGGCAAAGAACGAAAGTAAAATCACACAGGCGAAATTCTATATCGCAATGGCACGAAAGTAATCATGCAAAAACCCAAAGTTGTAACGAAAGTGCAGACAATTCAAAGAATTACAAGTTTATCAAAGAAGGTTAAAACAAGTGTAAAGGAATAAAGTGATGGTCGAGGGTGGCGGTTCAATCGTCCAGTTCCAGGGGCACGACTTTTCCATCAACAATGTGGTGAGTGGAATCGCAGTTGGAAATGTCGAGCCCCGGATTCATGCAGACAGCTTGGGCCAGAGCCTCCTGGAATCCCTCCTCGAAAGTTCCCGCCATGTCCTGGATGAGGGTCTTTTTGTCCTTCTCTAGCTCCTCAATGGTGGCATCCCCAGAAGCTACCTGCTTCTCCAAAGCCTCCTTCTCCACACGGAGTCGGCTGACCTCGACTTGCAGTTTGTCGTAGTCAACCTGGAGAAGGCCCATAGCTTTGGCCTGGGTAGCCATTTCCCCTTCCATCCGCTCCATTCCGTCAGCTTGCTCACAGCAGCGGTCCTTCAAGTCCTTTTGAACTTCTTCGTAAGCTTCGACTATGTCTTGAAGGCTCGTTACCTGAACTTTGAGGGCGACTTCCCGAGCGTAGAAGTCGGCCTGAAGCTCCACCGCCTCTGCCAGTTGTTCTTCAGCCTCTGCTTTGGACTCCTGCGCCTGCTTCAGGGTGGTTTGGTAAGCTTCGTTTTGACGTCCCAGAATCTTCTTTTTCTCCTCCAGGGCAGCTACCCTTGTTTCCAAGGCCTGGAGGGTTTGAGTTTGCAGAACAGCGTTTCTGGCCTGGGTGCGCCATTCAAGGGCCACCGCCAAGAAGGCCTCCAAGTAGAAAGGCATGCCCTCCTTCCTATCGGAGCCCTCTGGCATTGTTCCACGACTGAAGCCCCTCATCAGATGCATAATTTGAGGAGGGATGGCGATAAAATCGGGGGCGGCAGCGATGGGGGCAGGAGAAGCAGAGACCTCTGCCGGTGGCGGAGGTGGAGCAGACTCGGCGCCTTCGCCTATATCCTTTTGGACGGTTGTGGGGGGAAGGGAAGTAGCGCTGGGAGGGTTGTCCCTGAAAGAATCCTCTCCCTGGGGCCACGCCGCCGGTAGGAGGGGAACCCTTGCAGATTTCCTCCTCTTGAAGGGTGCCACGCCATCCGAGTCTTCATCGTCGGATATGATCTCCAAGACCCGTTTCCCTTTGTCGAGGGGGTTGGGGCCGGCGATGAGGCCACGGCCATAGGAACGACATCAATGGGCAGAGGAGAGCCGGGAGTCTGAAGCGCCTCAGGGCTACGTGGGGACGGTGAAGATGAGCCTAGTGGAGCTTCAGTAGGGGTCGGTGGTGGCAGAGGCAGGGTTGATGGGGGTTTGGGTCAGCAGCAGAGGCGGAAGAGGCGCCCGCTTTGGCAGCACGAGCGTCCTTTATCGCTTTCGCCAGCATCATCCTTTTGGAAGCGCCCATCACCGATCCTACATTCAGATAAACCAAGCAGCAGAAGTCAAAGCCAAAGCAATTATGCAAAATCACAAAACGCGTAGAAACGTGAGACGCGAATCACATGGTATAAGGGAAGACAGGTGAAAGAGGCCAAAGGAACAAACATCTGGTAGTAAGGTACAGATAATGAAAGATGGTAAGGGGAGGGTCTCCATACCAAAATATGTGGTCAGGGCGTGAGCGTTGTATTCGCTCGCGATGAGCTTCAATGTATCGAAGACGATCCCCAGGTCAGCCAAGGCCTTGCATACCTCCCTGTCAGTAGGGGATAGCTCATCCAGGGTTTTGGCCCTGAGCAACTTAGGGTGCTCCGTCCAGTACAAGGGAAAGCCGTCAAAGGCTGTGGGGTCGTGCTTGGCGCTGCACACCCTAAAGAATTTTCCTTTCCAGTTTTTATAGGAGTTCTGGAAGAGGGAGAGTATGATCCTGCCCGCGATGCCGGAGAAGCTTACCCAAAAGCTTTTCCCCTGTTTCTTCACTTCGAAGAAATGCAAGAAAACATCCACGGAAGGAAGGATGCCCAGGTGCCCGCAGAGAATTTGAAAGCCCCTTACAAATGCCCAACTGTTGGGATGGAGCTGGGCGGGGGCTGTGTTAATCTCAGTAAGGAGTTCCCTCTCAAAGGGCGTGAATGGGAGGCGCACCCCGACGCGTTTAAACAGCGTCTGGTACATGAAGAAGAAGGGACTCCCCTTTCTAGGTCTGTCATCCACACACACAGGTTCCCCCGGTCGGCCGGGACGAACGGAGATGTGCGCGTCATGAGTGCGGCAGAAGGCATTAAAGTTATACAAGTGGGGATCCCCACGATGATTCTCCAGGTCCTGAAAGGATGTCAGCCTGGTGCACTCGTTCAAAAGCTCGTCGGGGGCCCATGTATAGAAGGCTTTATAATTGGACTTGAGGGTCTTGGGGGAAGAACCAGACTGGGAGTTCGGGCGCGTCATGGTGTGAATAAATAGCTGGAGAAAGAAGAAAGGAAAAAGGTTTTTAACAAAGTGATGCCAAGACAGAAAAGGGTGTAAAACCCCAGGAAATACCACCCACGCGAGAAAACCCAGAAACAAGGAGAAGGGAACAGAAAAGAAAGGAGAAGCGGAAGAACACAGTAACGCATAAACGTAAACAGTCCCAGGCAGTTCAATAAACTATGCAATGCGACGAAGGAGAAGAGTCGGGATGTGCGAAAATCATACCTTTGTTGTCGAAGTAAGGGAGGAAGGAGAGCACGAAGGAAAGAGCAGGAGTTGCAGGGAAAGGGTTTGAAGGCGATGAACAGTGCGGAGATGCAGAGAGAATGGATGTAACAGTGGTGTGAGCGCGGGGTTTGGGGGTAACTTGAACGTTACATTTGCAACCCAAGAGGCGCTAATCATGAGCCATGAGATCGTGCCGCGTGTCAAAGGATTAAGCGCCCAAAGGGAGCGCAAGAGACTCTAGAGGCTGGCCGTGTGATGAGCCACGTGGCGCACGATTAAGCGTAGCCCCAAAAGGTGTTATTTTCCCCGCTTCAGAGGATGTCCAATCAGCATTAAGAGCGCCCCTATGGTTCAGAGAGTGTCACGTCAATAATTCGAGAATTGTTGAGTCAGCAGGGAATGACACGTCATCAGGGTGACACGTGGACGGCGTGGGCGAGGCCTTAGTCTCTGCGCTGAAGACAAGTCTTCGGCTTAAGACTGGGGGGCTTGTGTACCGTCCCGTATCCGGGTGTTGACAAAGTCAAGGTCAAAGTCAACGCCTGGAATCAAAGTCAACACAAGGCGTCGCCTAGGTGAAGAGACGCCAAGTGCCAGCGTCGCCAAGAGGAAGTGTCGCCAAGGCAAGGCGTCGCCTAGGTGAAGGCGTCGCCCAACCAGGGCGTCGCGAAGATCAAATATCACTAAGGCAAGGCAATCACAGTGTGGTTCCCCGATACCCATGGGTAGGAAAGACCATGGAGGGAGTGACGCCGTGGGAAGGCCTCAGGTCCCGATGATCCGGGGGAGTGATAAAGAGAAGAGAAAGGTGGCTTCAAAGCCATAGTGACAGCACCAGTGTAGGGCAGCCTGACTCGTGAAGTACCCTTGCCGCCCCCAGAGACGCCTTTGGGACAGATACGACTCAAGAGGAGGGTCACGCCCAGGGTAGCCGGGTGCAGGGTACGAGAGGAAGGCAGATACGCTCTCAAAGTGAGTGACTAGATGATTGGGGGCATGAGTTGGCACCCAAAAAGTCACCCCTTGCGCAGTAGCACTCCCAAGCAGGAGGACTCACACGTAGAAACGTCCCCAGATGGGGTCATGGCGCTGTGAGGCCCTCCACGTGTACGACAGCCAGTTCAGAATAGAAACACCATTTAGTCAGGTACCAATAAGCATATCAGTTTTTAATATAATTAATGCTTTAAAATAAAAAAGTTAAAAATAACTTACAAAATTTCCGATGATAACCTCAGATTGCTCAAAACTTGGTGCACCCGACTTTTTAATTCGGGCCCTCTTCCATTTTACATGGCAAAAAGGTGGTGATGGAGGAGAAGGGACCCCTTGTTTCCACATTCTCAGACGACGTCCCCTGTCTAGATTGCTCCTTTTCCACCCTCAGTGATTGCTCTAGTTTTCGATACCCGAAACGAGAGAGTACATGCGGGGTAACATTCTTCAAAGCTATCTCTTAAGCTTTTCTTCTGACAATCCTGTCATAATTGAAATAAACAAAGTGAATTAAATAACATAAAGGGCGTTGACCAAAGTCAAACATACGGTGGGACCCACCAAGGGGCTCCAAGGAGGAAAGTTAGTGCATTGACCGCGTTGGGCTTTGCCAAGAATGGGCGTCGCCAAGTGTGGGCGTCGCCAGGGGTGGGCGTCGCCAGGTGTGGGCGTCGCCAGGAGAGGGCGTCGACAGGTTTAAGCATCTCCCACCTTAAAGGCGACTCGTTGTCCTAAGAGAGCGTTTCGGCCCTGATGGTGCCACCCCCCGATACCCACGGGTAGGGAAGACTGTAGAGGGGGCGGCATGATAAGAGGCCACGGTACGGGCGAGGAGGCCTCGGGCCCCGGTACATCAGAACAGTAATAAAGAGAAGAGAAAGGTGGCTTCAAGGCCATTTTCCCAGTACCAGTAGGGAGTAACCTGACTCGTGAAGTACTCATGCATGACGTGTAGGATGTGGCTACCCGCGCCACCTTTGGAGAATCCCTGGGACAGATACGACCCGGGAGAGGGCCACGCCCTAGGGGTAATCCACGTCCATGGTACGAGAGGAAGGCTGATACACTCCCAGGGCGAGTGACTAGAGGCTGGGGCGCATGAGTTGGCACCCAGGTAGTCACCCCTTGCGCCTGATTCACTTCGAGGAAGGAAGACTTACACGCTGGGATTTCCCTAAGTTGGGTTACAGCATCGTAAGACCTTCCACGTGGAGCTGCGCTTAAGTCAGAGAAGCCACGTGGCAGTATGCCTTGAAACCCAAGGTATATAAGCTTTTCTGAAAGATTCGTAAGGTACGTTCTAATCATTTGCACGCATACACACTGTACGCACGAGTGATTTGAGCACCAGAGAGAAGTTCGTTAGAATACAGTTACGCGCCTTCAGAACATCGCAGCTACGGTGTTCCGATACGGAGGTGCGTGGTGTTTTCTACCTACTGACTTGATCGTCGGAGTGCAAACGGCCGCGAGGACGCCCTTTGTTCTCTCTGTTTCAGGTACTCACGGCGGTGTAGGGTGAAAATCTGGAACCAAGACGAAGGTGTCCTTGATACGCGAGTCACAGCTACGCACGAAGCACATTCTGGTCAACCAGCGGGAACATCTGGCGCCCACCGTGGGGCCGATCTAAAACATCAGTTCCACCGCAAGTGCTAAGAGGTTCAGTAGCAGTTTTTGAGAAGTTTTCCAAGAATCTTGCAAAATCCACCGTTCATCTTGAAGTTTACGCAGTCCCACCGATTGCTTTCGGTCCAGCTCAAGTTTTCGCTGTTCGTAGTTGAAGTTTGCTTAGTTCTACCGTTTGTTCGTGGTTTGCTCAGTTTTCACCGATCGTTCTTCAGTTTGGCTCAGTTTCTACCGTTTCTTTTCGGTCTTGATTAGTTCCAACAGTTCGTTCCCCAGTTTTCTTGAGTTTCTACCGGCCGTTTGCGATTCCCCTCGTTTTCACCGAAGGATTTTCAAGAACCACTGTTACAGTTCGAAGTTCTTCAAGAAACTGCAAGAATGAGGACAACAAGGCAAAGTTCGACGCGCGCTGAGAGCGGTGACATGACCATGCAGCAGGTCATGGATATGATGCAAGACCTGCAGCAAGCGATGGCGGCATCAAAGGTTGAGCAAGAGCGTATACAGGCGGATCTGGCGGCATCGCAGGCAAGGAATGAAGAGTTGTGCAGCGTGAATGAGGAGTTGCGCTGCGAGTTGCGCAACCACCCTGGGATTCATGAAGCGGAGGATCGTGAATGTTTCACGCCACCCAGGGAGTTCTCCACACCGTTCTCGCAGTCGATCATGGAGGCGGTGATCCCTCACACGTTCGTAGGTCCCAAGGTGACTTTCACGGGGATGGAAGACCCCGAAGCGCACCTCACTGCGTTCCACACGCAGATGATGCTAGTAGGTGGCTCCGACGTCGTGAGGTGCAAGCTCTTCATGAGCACGTTAACTGGAATGGCCATGAACTGGTTTATCAGCCTTCTAGACGGCCACATCACTTCCTTCGCACAGCTCTCACAGCTGTTTCGCGAACAGTACATAGCGAACCGGGCTCCTCCACCGGTATCGTATGATTTATTCAACGTGAAGCAGTATCAAGGCGAAACCTTGAAAGAATACATCAATCACTTCGGGGCGCAGGTGGTGAAGGTTGGCACCACGGAGGAGCCGATGATCGTCTACACGTTCAGAAAGGGGATGTGCCCTGGACCATTCTGTGAGTCAATCATCAGAAGCCGCCCCCAAAGCTTTGCAAAAATAAGGCGTCGCGCGTTGGAGCACATCGCCACAGAGGGCGAGGTGTGCGAGAAGCGCACAAGCGTTGCACCCGCACGCCCAAGAGTTCCACCAAGCGTTCGAGCATCACATCAACAACTGCTTGGCGTTGGGCCATCAGTTGGACGGGTTGGTAAAAAGTGGGTTCCTGAAGGACTATCTGGCTGGGTCTTCTACAGCCGCGGCCCTGACAGTACCAGAAGAGGATCAGGCACACGAGATGCCGATCCATGGACAAGTACACACCATCTCTGGTGGCATCTCAGGAGGAGGAGGCATTGCCTCTCAGCGCAAGAGGTACGTGCGATCGGTTAATGCAGTAGCTCAGGAAGGATTGGATGACCCGTGGGAGTCAGACTTGGTGTTTACGAAGGCTGACCTACGCGACGTCGTCCCCCATGACAATCACCCCGTGGTCATTTCGGTCGTCACCGCTGTGAGAAGGGTACACCGAGTCCTCGTGGACCAGGGCAGCTCCGCCGACGTCATGTTCTAATCCACATTCAACAAGCTACAGTTGTCCCCTGACCTGCTGAGGCCATACACGGGATGTCTGTATGGGTTCGCAGGGGACTAAGTGGAGGTACGTGGCTACCTGGAGCTGAGGACGACGTTTACAGATGGAACGGCATCACGTACCGAGAGCATCCGACACCTAGTCGTGAACGCCAATTCAACCTACAACATTTTGTTGGGAAGGCCTGCGTTGAATAGGCTAAGGGCAGTGGCTTCCACACGCCACATGAAGATGAAGTTGCCAAATCTTAGTGGCCGGGTTATCGTGATCAAGTCAGATCAGGAGGAGGCCCGGAAGTGCTATGAGAATAGCCTAAAAACAAAAAGGGGAGTGTTTATGGTGGTGGAGCGACCGCCCAATGCAGATACGCCTATGGAGGTGGAGCCTTTGGAGGAGGCGGAACCCGTGGAGGCGGCGCCTGTCGAGTCCGTGCCCGCGGGGGAAGCGCTTAGGGAGGCGGCACCCTTAGAAGGATCACATGGGGAGGCCTCGCCCATGGAAGAAGTACTCGGGGAGGCCTCCCCCATGGAGGGAGTATCCGTGGAGGCCTCGCCCGCAGAGGGCGACGCCTAGAAGAGAAGGTCGTGGAGGTGAGTCTCGCGTTGAGAGCGCTCGGGACAGGCGACCCGAGCCGGTAGAAAATGCGGTTGAAAGGCAGATTGGGGGGAAGATCTTCAAGGTGGGGCGACTGCTGAGTCAAGAAGAGCGGGACGAGGTGGCGGCGATAATTTCGCACCACCTGGACGCATTCGCATGGTCCGCCTCAGACATGCTGGGCATCGACCCAGATTGTCTGTGCCACCATCTCACCATGGACCCCAAGGTCCGTCCTGTACGACAGAGGAGGAGGAAGTTCAACGAGGAGAGGCGCCTCGTCGTGCAGGAAGAAACGAAGAAGTTGTTAAGCGCCGGACACATCTGGGAAATCTAGTACCCTGAGTGGCTGGCCAATGTTGTCTTAGTGAAGAAGGCGAATGGGAAGTGGAGAATGTGCATCGACTTCACAGACCTGAACAAGGCGTGCCCCAAAGATTCGTATCCACTGCCCAGCATCGACGCGTTGGTGGACAGCGCCTCGGGCTGCAAGATGCTGAGCTTCTTGGATGCATTCTCGGGGTACAATCAGATCAAGATAAATCCACGTGATGAGAGTAAAACGGCATTCATGACCGAGACGTGTAGCTACTGCTACAAGGTCACGCCGTTCGGACTAAAGAATGCAAGCACCACCTATCAGAGACTGATGGATAGGATCCTCGCACCTATGCTAGGTAGAAACGTGCAGGCCTATGTTGATGACATGGTGGTGACCTCCCAGGAAAGAGGGCGACACCCAGCTGACCTGGAAGAGCTGTTCGCCACAATAGCTACGTACCGCCTCAAGCTGAACCCGGAGAAGTGCATTTTTGGGGTCGAGGCGAGGAAGTTCTTAGGTTTCATGCTCACCGAGCGGGGGATAGAGGCGAACCCCGACAAGTGTGCGGCGATCCTAGCGACGAGGAGTCCCGCCTCGGTGAAAGAAGTGCAGTAGCTAACGGGGCGCATTGCGGCCTTGTCGAGGTTCGTATCTGCTAGTGGAGATAAAGGCCACCCATACTTTCAGTGCCTGAAAAGGAACAGCCGCTTCGTGTGGACAGAGGAGTGTGAGACAGCTTTCCTCAGCTAAAGGAGTACCTAGCGACGCCTCCCGTGCTATGCTAGCCGCGGGCCGACGAGCCCCTCCGTTTGTATTTCGCAGTGATGGAGTCGGCCATCAGCTCTGTGCTGGTTCAAAAGCAGGATGAGACTCAGAAGCCCATATACTTCGTCAGTAAGGTCTTGCAGGGGCCGAAGACGAGGTATCAATCATTGGAGAAGGCGGCACTGGCAGTGGTGTTCTCAGCTAGGAGGCTTCACCATTACTTCCAAAGCTTCACAGTGGTGGTGATGACGGACCTCCCTATCCAGAAGGTATTGCAAAAGCCAGACGTCGCAGGAAGGATGGTTCGTTGGGCGGTAGAGCTGTCTGAGTTCGATATTCAATACGAGCCCAGGGGATCCATCAAAGAGCAGGTATACGCTGACTTTTTGGCAGAGCTCTCGCCAGGAAGCACACAGCAAGAGATGGAGGTAGGCTCGCGGTGGATGCTTTCAGTGGATGGGTCCTCCAACCAGCAAGGAAGTGGAGCCGGCGTGGTCTTGGAGGGGCCAAAGGGTTTGCTGATTGAGCAGGCCCTGAGGTTTGCATTCAAGGCCAGCAATAACCAAGTAGAATACGAAGCCCTCATAGCTGGGATGCTCTTGGCCAAGGAGATGGGTGCGCGGAGTCTGATGGCGAAGAGCGACTCCCAGTTGGTCACGGGGCAGGTAACTGGGGAGTACCAAGCGAAGGATCCACAGATGGCGGCGTATCTGAAGTACGTCCAGTTGCTGAAGGGGGCGTTCGTGGCATTTGAATTGGTCCACGTCCCAAGGGAGCAGAATGCCAGAGCTGACCTGCTCACAAAGCTGGCCAGCTCAGGCAAGGGGGGAAGGCAGAGGACGGTAATCCAGGAGACTCTCAAGGCGCCACGAATGTTTGTGGCAGATAATAGGGTGGATGTCCTTCATATCAGCACGACTAGGGGAAAGCCGAAGAGCCATCGGTCTTTGATTCAGGACACGGCGAGGGTCCCCAGCGTTAATGTATATCTGGCCTCGCCCAAAGAGGAGGGTCGTATGCAGGTGTGCGTCTTAGAAGAGGGGGACACATGGATGACGCCCTACAGGCGCTACGGATCCTCCCAGCGGAGCCTGGAGAGGGCAAGAGGATAAAGAGAAACTCCACGAGGTACACTCTCATCGATGGAGCACTATTCAGACATGGATTCACGCACCCGATTCTAACATGTGTGAGCAGCGACGAGTGCACAAGGATAATGTCGGAGCTCCACGAAGGGATCTGTGGAAGACATGTAGGGGGGAGGTCGTTGGCATCCAAGGTGATCCGTGCAGGGTTCTACTGGCCAACAGTAAGGGAGGATTGCGTGAGGTACGCCAAGCGATGCTAGCAGTGCCAAATGCACGCTAACTGCCACAAGGCGCCTCCAGAAGAGTTGAGGTCGATTTATAGCCCGTGGCCTTTCCACACATGGGGAATCGACATTCTGGGGCCCTTCCCTTTGGCGATAAGGCAGATGAAGTACTTGATAGTCGCCATCGAGTACTTCACGAAGTGGATAGAAGCAGAGCCGGTGGCGCAGGTGGCACACAAGGTACAACACTTCGTGTGGAAAAATATTGTGTGTCGCTTCGGTGTACCGAGGCGCTTCGTCTCAGATAATGGTACCCAGTTTGCCAGCCTGCAAATGGGTAAGTTGTGCTCAGAAGTAGGCATCAAGCAGGTGTTCGCATCTCTCGAACACCCCAGACAAACGGACAGGTGGAGCCCGCGAACAGAATTTTGTTGAAGGGGTTGAAGAGGAGGCTTGAGAAAGCCAAGGGAGCGTGGGCAGAAGAAGTACCAAGGATCGTGTGGGCTTACCCCACCACGCCCCAGTCTTCCACCATGAAAACGCCGTTCAGCCTGGTGTACGGGTCAGACGCCATGATCCCAGTGGAAATTCATGAGAGCTCGCCCCGTTTCCAAATCTTTGTGGCAGAGAAATCCAATGAGGAGAGGATGGTGAACCTAGACATATTGGACGAGGCCAGGGAAGAGGCGAGGATAAAGGCTGAGGCTGTGAAGAGAAGGGTAGAGCATCAGTACAGCTCCCAGGTGAAGCCGCGACAGTTCCAAGTAGCTGACCTGGTCATGCGGAAGGCTCATCCATATGAGTTGGAGAACAAGCTATCTCCCAAGTGGACCGGGCCCTTTAGAGTAACCGAGGCTAAGGGGAACGGTTTGTACAAGCTTGAGACTCTGGAATGAGGCCCCATTCCACACACCTGGAACGCAACCAATTTTAAGTTTTACTTTAGTTAAAGAACATTATGTAGTACACAGTTTTAAAGGGGACACTCTTTTTCCCTTTTGAGGGTTTTTTAATGAGGTCACCCAAGTGAAAGAATGAGATTAAGTATACATTGTCTCAATTTCCTTTTTTCGCAATGTAAAGAAACGCTAAAAGGAAAGGGCGCGGTTCCTTAAGAAACGAACCCGCCACCATGGTGTGTAGACACCTCAGCAGGAGGGACGCGGATATCTCCTCTGGGCGTGGACACCAAGCGCGCGAACCAACTTGGACGTGTAGACACCCCAAAGGGAGTGGCGGGAGCGCACTCTTCGGGTGTGGGCGTCAAGTTTGAAAGGTACGCATAGCATATCTAAAATCCGGGCATTTAGTCCCTGGGCAGGGGTTAATGGATTCCTTTGGGACGTCCCCTCCCCAGGTAAGAACGACTAGCCCCGGTGTCTGATGCCTAGACACCTCGCAAGGAAATGGCGGGAGCCGTTTCCTTCGAGTGTGGGCATCAGGCAGTGAGGAAGTTTGGAGCAGTGGAGAGTCGGGTGACTTGGTGCAAATACACGTCATGTAGGAGAAGCGCCATCCTTCGGGAAACCTTCTCCTTGGGCGTAATCACCAAAGTCCCTGGTCATCTTGGTGTTTAGACACACCGGGGACGATACGACACTACTTTCAGCATTGATAAGTGCCTAATTTCAATAATATTTCATATTAAAATATAGGCACTTATGAGAATTTATTGCTAATTTACATATAAAATAATCCCTAATTTATGAATTTATACCTTTTTATATTTTTTATGATCTTTATTTGAATAAGAGTATTTTATTCCCAAATTTGGTGTTAATTGCAGATTTCTAAGGAAGATTGGAGATTTGGATTTAAGATGAATGATTTGAGCTAAAAAGATAAAGATAGAATGTCCCAGAATGGAAAAAGATGAAAAGAAAGATTGGGCCTTTTTTATGTTTTATCATTTAGCCCATTAGCGCGACATAGAAAGCAACCTAACCCTAGAAAACTAGGATAAATAGAGGGCTAGAGGCTCAATTGTAGTGTGCTAGATTGAGAGGAAAACACCATAGAGTGAATTGTAACCCAATTGGGAAAATGGCAGGTGCTAGAAGTATGCGTGGCTAATTTTACCATTTGGGATTGGGAGTAATCTGCTCAAACTCTTATGTATTGAGGTGATATCTTATATATTGTACCGTCCCGCCCCCGGGCGTTGACCAAAGTCAAAGTCAACGTCGGGGCCAAGGTCAACACGTGGCGAGACCATACGAAGGGGACAAACAAAGGAAGTCAACAGAATAATTAAACAAGGCGTCGCCAGGACAAGGCGTCGCCAAAGAAGGGCGTCGCCTTGACATGGCGTCGCCGGGATAAGACGTCGCCTAGGCAAGGTGCCACCAAGATACGGCGTCGCCAAACAAGCCACCGGTAGTGTCACTCCCCGATACGCGTGGGTAGGAAAGACCACGGAGGGAGTGACGCCGTGGAGGCTTTGGGCCCGCCAAGTGCAGGAAAAATGATGAAGTGAAGAGAAAGGTGGCTTCAAGGCCATAATACTAGCGCCAGTGGAGAGCAATCTGACTCGCGAAGTGCCCGTGACACCCCGAGAGGCCCTTGGGATAGATACGACTCATGAGAGGGTCACGCCCAGGGGTAACCAGGTGCAGGGTACGAGAGGAAGGTAGATACGCTCTCAGAGCAAGTGACCAGAGATTTGGGGGCATAAGTTGGCACCCAAAAAGTCACCCCTTGCGCCAGGTGCACTCCAAGGAAGGAGGACTCACACGACGAAATACCCCTGAGTTGGGTCACGGTGTTGTGAGGCCCTCCACGTGTAATAGCAGCCAAGTCAGAACAGAAACATCAATTTGTCAGGTATAAGGTAATTAAAGGTAATTAAAGTTTACGTTCCGAGCGTTTAAGGTACTTTAAATGCTTCAAGCGGTTTAAACGTCTTAAAGGCGCTGAACGTTTCATAACCTTAAATGCGCTTTGTACCGTTCCGTATCCGGGCGTTGACTAAGTCAAGGTCAAAGTCAACGACTAGAGAGTCAAAGTCAACGCAAGGCGTCGCCTAGGTGGAGAGACGCCGAGTGCTAGCATCGCTAAGAGGAAGCGTCGCCAAGGCAAGGCGTCGCCTAGGTGAAGGCGTCGCCCAACCAGGGCGTCGCCAGCTCAACTAAAGCAAGGCGATCACAGTGTGGTTCCCCGATACCCATGGGTAGGAAAGACCATGGAGGGAGCAACGCCGTGGGGAGGCCTCAGGTCCCGATAACCCGGGGCAGTGATAAAGAGAAGGAAAAGGTGGTTTCAAGGCCATAGTAATAGCACCAGTGTAGGGCAGCCTGACTCGTGAAGTACTCCTGCCGCCCCAGAGACGCCTTTGGGACAGATACGACTCAAGAGGAAGGTCACGCCCAGGGTAGCCGGGTGCAGGGTGGGAGAGGAAGGCAGATACGCTCTCAAAGTAAGTGACTAGATAATTGGGGGCATGAGTTGGCACCCAAAATGTCACCCCTAGCACAGTAGCACTCCCAAGCAGGAGGACTCAGACGTAGAAACGCCCCCAGATGGGGTCATGGCGTCGTGAGGCCCTCCACGTGTACGACAGCCATGTCAGAATAGAAACACCCTCCAGTCAGGTGCCAGGTAATTAAAGTCATTCAATACAGTTTCTGTTTCGAACATTCAGGTACTATAATGGCTCCCAAGCGTTTCAACGTCTTAAATGCGCTACGTTTCCTAAATCAGATACACTGATTGAGTGCGTTACATTTGCAATTAAAGGCGCGTTAAGGCGCTTTAAATGCTTGGGTAGTTTAAATAGCGCGGAGAATGTTGGAAACAGGGTTCGAACTTTTGGCAAATTTACCAGAGAGCTCTCTAGTTGCTTGCTCGTGCTTGAGGTTACGTACAAGGGACTGGGGAAAGATCTTTGCCTGAGGGAGAAAACACACACACATATACACAGTTCTTTTTACCACCTTCAGAGTGCCATACGCGGTGCTCAGAGACGGAGGTGTACAGTTTTGGTGTTTCTTGCTGGCTGACTTGAGCGTCGGAGTGCAAACGGCCGCTAGGGCGCCTCTTTGTCCTCTCTTTTGCAGGAATCCACAGGTAACCAGTGGGAAGGAGTCCCTAGTTGACGGTTGAGGTCGCGCACGAAGACGCCCCGGTCAACCGGACGGAACACGCTTTAAGACGCTTTAAATGCTAGAGTCGTTTAAATAGAACCTTGGATGTTGGAAACGGGGTTCAAACTTTTGGCAAATTTTCCCATAATACACTCTAGTTGCTTGCTCGAGTCTTGAGGCTACGCACAAGGGACTAGAGAAAGGTTGTTTGCCACCTTCAGAGGACCATCCACGGTGTTCCGATACGGAGGTGCAGAGTTTTGGTGTTTCTTGCTAGCTGACTTGAGCGTCGGAGTGCAAACGGCCGCTAGGGCGCCCATTTGTCCTTCTTTGCAGGTGTTCACAGATTGCCAGAGGGAAGGTGTCCTTAGCTGACGGGCAAGGTTGCGCACAAAGACATACCCGGGTCAACCGGCCGGAACATATATTAATATTCAGTTCTTGATTGATTATTGGTATTGTTGTTTTACTTTTAATTTTCCGTTACAAATTGAAAATCTTAAATCTGACCGAGAGGTATTTTTAGGGTTCAGACCTAAACATCAATACTTAACATATTTGAGTGCTAGAGATAGACTTGAAATGTTAATTGCCATTAACGTCTGATTGTGATTTCTAAGTTGTTTTTATAAGTATGCGAAAGATCGATATTTAGGAAACATTCTTAAGAATTTTATATGCGAGAGATCGATATAAATGAATTTTCTACGGGCATCAATTTCAATCAAAGAACCTAATATTGACATCCTAATCAAAATACATGTGAGTGAGAGAGATGAAACCTAATCCCTATTTCTCCAATTGAAGCAACTAATTCTTTGTTTGTTTTCTTATTGATCATTGCCAACCCACTCAATTCAACACTTTTTTTATTGTTTTCTTGTTATATTTAGCAAATATTTTACTTGATAATTCACTGTTCCTTGTGGGATCGATATCCGTCCTTAGGGACAGTTATTACTTCTGACAAATGCGGTGCACTTGCCGTAAAAATTCATCAAGCATGCCTCTCCTCGGGCGTGGGCACCAAGAACACTGATCGCCTTGGTGTTTTTAGACACTCTGAGGATGAAACGGTGCTGCTTTCGGGCAGGCCTCTCCTCGGGCGTGGGCACCAAGTGCGCAGAGATAAGGGCTAGTTGCCTTGGTGTTTAGACACCCCGAGGACGATACGACACTGCTTTTAGCAAGCCTCTCCTCGGGCGTGGGCACCAAACTGCAACTTTGTCCCAAGTGTTTAGTCACGCTGAGGACGAAACGACCTTGCATTCAACAGGTCTCTCCTCGAGTGTGGACACCCAGTGCAGGTAAGCAGGCTTCGGCCAAGATAAGTCCTCCTTTGCCTTCGAGTGATGATGAGGCCAGAAGAGCTAAGTCCTCCCTCGCCCTTGAGCAACATTGAGGCCAGGGAAGAGATGAGTCCTTTTTCATCTTAAGTGATGACGAGGCCATTAACACCTTCGGTGGTAGGCGCTTCGGGGCCACGAAGGATAAGCAAAGATCAAGCCAAAGTTCATTACGAGTTAAAGAAGCGAAGATAAAACACAAACACAATTATCAAAGCAGTAAGGGAGGAGAAGAGTACAAAAGAATGTGAAGTTAAAATGGTCAATTATATTCAAATACGGCGATACAAGTGTTGACAGAGTTACAGAGCTACAGAATTACAGAAGGGAGGCTAATCCTCAGGAGCTTCTACAAGCACGATTTTGCCTTCTACGACTTCATTAAGGGGGCTGCAGCCAGAGACGTCGATTCCCGAGTTTGCGTAGGCCGCTTGGGCAAGAGCCTCAGCGAACCCATTGGCGAAAGCACCCGCGGCATCATCGACCAGCTCTTGCTCTGCCTTCTTGAAGTGCTCAGCTAGAAAGGCCAACTCTTGGTCTTTGGCTGCTACAGCTTTGACCGACTCCGCCCACAGTTTTACAAATTCAGCCTCCAGCAGGTCGAAGGCCTTAGTCTTAGCCTCAAACGCTGCCTCCGTCGCGCCCAGCTTCACGTCGCGGTCAACGCATTGATCCTCGAGCTTCTTCATCTTGGCCTCGGAGGTTTTGGCAGCGTCTTTCAGATCCACAATTTCCACACGAAGAGGAACAACCTGCCCTAGGAGTTCGGTGTAGGTTTGCCCAGCTTCGTGCAGTCTCTTGCTGGCGGCGTCTTTCGCCTTCTGAGCCTCCTTCAAGGAGTCCTTGTAGGGTTCCTCTTGGCGGGCCCAGTGACGCTCTAGAGTCTGCTTTTCTTCCTTCAGGGAGGCACACTCTTTTTCAAGAGCCTGAAGGGAAGAAAGCTCATTGGCCTTGGCTCTAGCCTGATCACGCCAAGTGGTGGCGCAAGCAAGGAATGCCCCAAGGTAGTAGGCCATGCTCTCCTTCCTGGCCTCTTCAGATGGCCCTGTCCTAGCGTCGCTCTGCGCATGTAGCCTCTCAGCAGCTCTTGGACTGGTTGGGGAAGTTCTGGGGCCGGTGCAGGTGTAGGCGTGGGCTCAAACTCGACCCCACCCTCCAAAGCTAGTTGTTGAGGCGGTGAAGTGGCGCTCGGAGGGTGCTCCCTTAAGGACTCTGCACCATGATTTGAGGAAGAGTTGGAGGTGACAACCTTTGTAGTCCTCCTCCTCTTGAAGACTTGCCCATTTGCGGAGTCCTCATCATCATCAGAAGGAACCATCACCACCCCTTTGCCTTTGTCCAGGGGGCTGGTGTGGTTGCGGTCTCAACCACGGTGAGGGGCACTGCCGCGATGGGAGGTGGAGAGGTAGGAGGATGAGTGGCGTTTGGAGAAGGAAGGTTTTGGTCAGGTGTGGTGTTGGGAAGGTTTTGGGAGCGAGATGTTGGAGAAGTGGGAAGAGCAGATTCAGAGCCTGGGTGTGTGGAGTCCCCAGCTCCCTTGGACGCAGCTTTGCCCTTGGCTGTCAAGGCTTTGACAAGCCTCAGCCTTTTGTTCTTGTCCATTTTTGAATCTGCACCAAGGAAGCAAACACAACCGAAGTTAGGCACAGGCTAAGTTAGACCATGAAGCAAACAGACAATTCATATGCAAGCAAGAGTGAAAACTAGCAGAATCAGAAATTGTACCGTCCCGTATCCGGGCGTTCCCAAAGTCAAGGTCAAAGTCAACGTCAGGGGTCAAAGTCAACATAAGGCGTCGCCTAGGTGAAGAGACGCCAAGTGCCAGCGTCGCCAAGAGGAAGCGTCGCCCAGGTAAGGCGTCGCCTAGGTGAAGGCGTCGCCCAACCAGGGCGTCGCCAAGATCAATGTCACTAAGGCAAGGCAATCACAGTGTGGTTCCCCGATACCCATGGCTAGGAAAGACCATGGAGGGAGTGACGCCGTGGGAAGGCCTCAAGTCCCGGTAATCCGGGGTAGTGATAAAGAGAAGAGAAAGGTGGCTTCAAGGCCATAGTGATAGCGCCAGTGTAGGGCAGCCTGACTCGTGAAGTGCCCCTGCCGCCCCAAAGACGCCCTTGGGATAGATACGACTCAAGAGGAGGGTCACGCCCAGGGTAGCCAGGTGCAGGGTACGAGAGGAGGGCAGATACGCTCTCAAAGTGAGTGACTAGATGTTTGGGGGTATGAGTTGACACCCAAAAAGTCAGCTCTAGCGCAGATGCACTCCCAGGTAGGAGGACTCACACGAAGAAACGCCCCAGATGGGGTCACGACGCTGTGAGGTCCTCCACGTGTACAACAGCCAGGTCAGAATAGAAACGCCATTTTGTCAGGTACAAGGTAATTAAAGTTATTTAATACAGTTTCCGTTTCGAGCGTTTAAGGTACTATAAATGCTCCCAAGCGTTTTAAACGTCTTAAATGCGCTACGTTTCATAATTAAATGCGTTTTAAGACGCTTTGAATGCGGGAGTAGCTTAAATAGCGCTTTGAATGTTGGAAACGGGGTTCGAACTTTTGGCAAATTTTCCAGAAACTCTCTAGTTGCTTGCTCTATCCTTGGGGTTACGCACAAGGGACTAGGGAAAGATCTTTGCTAGAAGGAGAAAATACACACTAGACACAGTTCATTTAACCACCTTCAGAGTACCCTTCACGGTGCTCCGATACGGAGGTGCACAGTTTTTGGTGTTTCTTGCTTGCTGACTTGAGCGTCGGAGTGCAAACGGCCGCTAGGGCGCCCTTTTGTCCTTCTTTCAGGAATCCCCAGGTATCCAGTGGGAAGGAGTCCCTAGCTGACGGTTGAGGTCGCGCACGAAGATGTCCTAGGTCAATCGGACAGAACATTTGGCGCCCACCGTGGGGCCGATATAAAACATCAGTCCCATCGCAAGTTTGAGAAGACCTATCAAGTCACAGTAACGTTGGAGGAGGTTTGAGGAGACAGTGAAGAATGGCCACCACAAGACGAGGTACTGCACGCGCAGCGCCAGAAGAACTGTCCATGCAGCAGGTCCTGTAGATAATGCGGGGGTTGCAAGATGGTATGGCGGAGTAGAAGTTGGAACAGGAACGCATGCAAGCGGATCTCGAAGCCTCGCACGTGAGGAACGAAGAGCTCCATCGTATAAATGAGGAGTTGCGCCGGGGTTTGCGGAATAATCGGGGGCAACGCGAACATGATGAGATGGAGAACCTCTCCCCGCCAAGGGAGTTTTCCACTCCCTTCTCGTAGGAGATTCTGGATGCAGTGATCCCCAACACGTTCGCAGGGCCCAAGGTGATCTTCACCGGGATGGAGGATCCTGAGGCGCATCTCTCTGCATTTCACACACAGATGGTCCTGGTAGGCGGCTCCGACGCTGCCAAGTGCAAGCTGTTTATGAGCACCCTGACGGGGATGGCTATGGATTGGTTTATCAGCCTCCCGGACGGCCATATCACCTCTTTCCGACAACTGTCGCGGTTGTTCAGGGAACAATACCTAGCAAACAAGGCCACGCCGCGGTTTCCTACGATCTATTTGATGTTAAACAGTATCAAGCGGAGACCCTAAAGGAATACATCAACCGTTTTGGGGCCCAGGTAGTAAAGGTTGGTACGTCAGAGGAACCCATGATTGTGTACGCGTTCGTGAAAGGTGTATGCCCCGGCCCTTTTGGCGAATCCATCATTCGCAACCGCCCTAGAACGTCGGGCGGTGGAACATATCGCTTCTGAGGGAGAGGTGTGTGAGAAGCGCACCAGCGTCGTGCCCTCACACCCGAGAGGACCGACGCGAACTCAACCCGTCAGGGTCAATGAGACCACGACGGGAAGGAAGAAACCAGAGGGGAGACGCCCCTACGAGGCCAGAAAGCCCCAGCCCCGGGGTCCAGCAGGAGGCGATCGCCCGGCCAGAGAGAGGACGAGGACGGCGAGATACAATTTTGTGGTGGAATTGAAGGACCTGATCGCCGTGCCTAATATAGTTGAGAGGTTGAGGTGACCGGCGAAGTCTGATAAGGTGTTAGGGCCTCGGAAAGACTCTTGGTGTGAGTTCCACGAGGCTTTCGGTCACCACATTGATAACTGCCTGTCGCTGGGTTACCAGTTAGATGAGCTGGTGAGAACCGGGTTTTTGAAGGATTATGGCGCGGAACCCGCCATGACTGCCGCCCTGCCGCCGCCAGTGGAAGAACAAGCACACGAGACGCCGGTTCTCGGCGACGTCCATACCATAGCTAGAGGTTTTTCCGGCGGAGGACCCACCGCCTCCCAGCGAAAGAAATACGCGAGGGGGGTCAACTCGATTGAGGAGAGAATATCAGGTAATCCGTGGGAGTCAGACCTCGTGTTCACGAGGGCGGATCTGCGAGACGTCGTGCCACACGACAATGATCCCGTGGTCATTTCGGTTGTCACGGCTGGAAGAAAGGTGCACAGGGTTCTAGTGGACTAGGGAAGTTCTGCGGACGTCATGTTCTGGTCGACGTTCAACAAGTTGCGGTTGTCTCCCGACCTCCTTAGGCCCTATACAGGGTGCCTATACGGGTTTGCAGATAACCAAGTGGAAGTCCGAGGCTACTTGGAGTTGAGGACAACGTTCACAGATGGAGAGGCCTCGCGTACCGAAAGCATCCGGTACTTGGTCGTAAACGCCAACTCCGCCTACAACATCTTGTTGGGTAGGCCGGCGTTGAATAGGCTGAATGCAGTGGCCTCCACGCGCCATATGAAGATGAAGCTGCCGGACCTCAGTGGCAAGGTGATAGTCATCAAGTCGGACTAGGAGGAGGCGAGAAAATGTTATGAGAACAGCCTGAAAACAAAGAGAGGCATGTTCATGGTGTATGAGCGTCCGCCAAGTGCAGACACGAGGATGATTGAGGCGACGCCCGCGCGGCCGACGCCTAGCGAGGCCATACCCGTGAGGGCGACGCCCGAAGCAGATACACCCATGGAAGAAGGCCCTGACGACGCGGCGCCCGTGGAAGAGGCGGCGCCCGTCGAGGGGGATAATAGGGATCAACAGGTGGATAATGCCGTGGAGAGGGAGATTGGAGGCAAAATATTTAAGCTAGGGCGTTTGCAGAGCCAGAAAGAACAGGAGGGGGTGGCAGGGGTGATTTCACGCCACTTGGATGCTTTCGCATGGTCTGCCTCGGATATGCCCGGCATCGACCCTGATTTCCTATGTCATCACCTCAGCATGGACGCCACGGTCCGCCCCGTCCGCCAAAGAAGAAGGAAGTTCAACGAAGAGAGGCAGATGGTGGTAAGGGAGGAAACGCAGAAGTTGCTGAGTGCTGGCCACATCAGGGAGATCCAATACCCTGAGTGGCTAGCCAACATCGTCCTAGTAAAGAAGGCGAATGGAAAGTGGAGGATGTGCGTGGACTTCACGAACTTAAATAAGGCGTGCCCGAAGGACTCGTACCCACTGCCCATTATCGACGCGTTGGTGGATAGTGCATTCGGCTACAAGGTGCTAAGCTTCCTGGATGCATTCTCGGGGTACAACCAGATCAAAATGCACCCGAGAGACGAGAGCAAAACTGCATTCATGACAGAGACTTGCAGTTACTGCTATAAGGTAATGCCTTTCGGGCTGAAAAACGCGGGCGCCACCTACCAAAGGCTGATGGACAAAGTCCTATCGCCCATGTTAGGAAGCAATGTGTATGCCTACGTGGATGATATGGTAGTGGCGTCGAAGGACAGGACACAGCACGTGGCGGACCTAGAGGAGTTGTTCGTCACTATATCCAAGTACAACCTCAAACTAAACCCCGAGAAGTGTGTCTTCGGGGTAGAGGCCGGTAAATTCCTAGGTTTCATGCTCACGGAAAGGGGGATAGAGGCGAACCCTGACAAATGCGCAGCAATTATCGCCATGCGAAGCCCGACGTCAGTAAAGGAAGTGTAGCAGTTGACGGGGCGGATGGCGGCGCTCTCAAGGTTTGTTTCTGCCGGAGGAGAGAAGGGGCACCCATATTTCCAGTGCCTCTAGAGAAATAGTCGCTTCGCATGGACTGACGAATGCGAAGCGGCTTTCATCAAGTTGAAGGAATACCTGGCGACGCCACCATTCCTCTCCAAACCGGTGGCGGATGTGCCCCTCCGGCTGTACTTCACAGTGATAGAGCGAGCTATCAGCTCAGTGCTGGTCCAGGAGCAGCACCAGATTCAAAAGCCCATCTATTTTGTAAGCAAGGCCTTACAAGGCGCGGAGACGAGATACCAGGCGTTGGAGAAGGCAGCATTGGCAGTGGTGTTTTCAGCCAGGAGGCTCCGTCATTACTTCCACAGCTTTACGGTGGTAGTGATGACGAACCTCCCTATACAGAAGGTGCTACAGAAGCCTGACGTAGCTGGAAGGGCGGTGCGCTAGGCGGTGGAGTTATCAGAATTCGACATCCAATATGAGCCCAGAGGATCCATCAAGGGGCAAGTATACGCGGATTTTGTGGCAGAACTCTCGCCCGGAGATGAACAAGATGTGGAGGCGGGCTCGCGGTGGTTACTCTCGGTGGACGGCTCCTCCAACCAGCAGGGAAGTGGTGCGGGAATAGTCTTGGAGGGACCCAATGGTGTGTTGATCGAGCAAGCTCTGCGCTTCGCCTTCAGGGCAAGTAATAATCAGGCTGAATACAAAGCCCAGATTGCAGGAATGCTCCTAGCTAAAGAAATGGGCGCGCAGGACCTCTTGGTAAAAAGTGATTCCCAACTAATTACAAGGCAAGTGTCGGGTGAGTTTCAGGCGAAAGACCCACAGATGGCGGCATATCTGCAATACGTTCAACTGTTGAGAGGAGCATTCAGCGCTCTTGAGCTAGTACATGTCCCAAGGGAACAGAATGCCAGAGCTGACCTGCATGCCAAGCTGGCCAGCTCAGGCAAGGGGGGTAGATAGAGGACGGTGATCCAAGAGACGCTTAAAGCTCCGCGTAAGTTTGTGGAAGATAACAGGGTGGATGTCCTCTAGATCTGTACACCAAGAGGGAGTCCAAGGAGTCATCGCTCTTTGACCCAAGATACGCTGAAGACGCCCCGCATCAGCACATACGCGGACACGCCCGATGAAAGAAGGCAGATGCAGATATGTGCCCTAGCCGAGGGGGACACCTGGATGTCGCCATACAGACGGTACCTGGCGGATGGGGCTCTCCCAGTGGAGCCTGAAGAGGGTAAGAAGGTAAAGAGAAATGATGTGATTCCACTAGCCATATAGAGAATGATTCTTGACATTCTTAGGAATGACCTTGAGTTGGACATTGTAGAGGCACTTTTCTTAGAGTTGGATCATTGTTCTAAGACAAGAACTCACCAAAAACTAGTACCAAATCCCAAACTCATTTGGATGTTCCACATATTGTCAAATTGAACCAACAAAAAGAGGTAAAACTAAGAAGTACCGAACAGAATTGCATAAGAACACATTTGAACCGAACAAAGTGAAATTAAAAGGCAAGAAAAGCAAATAGGTGCTGGAAAAACAGAATAGCCGAACCAAACAACAAGACAACAAGCTAGAACAAAGAATTAACAAAGAAGAAAGGAAGGAGAGAAGAATTGCTCATGAAGATGGAAGGAGGATGGATGATCTCGCCACTAGAAGTGTGGAATGCTCCTAGATGAGAGTGTTGCCGCCACTTGAGGACTCCATGGATCCATCAAGATAAGACTAGAGAAGAAGGCTCAAAAGCTCTCCAATGATCACTCAAAATTTGAGTAGAGTTTTCTTAGATTAATTCCAATCTGAAATTTACAAAGAAAGCACCTCTATTTATAGCCTAAGGTGCTGAAATATAAGCTACACAAATTCAAAAACTCCCTCCCAAAAAGCTTCTAGAATTTGCGCCTAAAACAAAGCATGAGGAAGGTGTGTCCTCTTCCTTCACTTTGGCACCTCCTTATTTACTCCTACACCTATCTACTAACACACCCCCCCTAAGACTCCTAACTAAAGACTAAAAGATGCTTTAACAATAGAGGTTTCTAATGTTTCCCTCTAAGCACCTTCAACAATATTCTTTATTATTTAATACTTGGCCTTGCCCTTCATAGGATGGCTTGGGCTTGGGCTTGGGCTTTGGGCTTGGGCCTCTCTTTATTTTATGTCTTCTTTTAATTTTGAGAAGGCTAGAAGGAAGAACTTCAAGTGTGATGGTGAATTGCCTCTTCCTTCATTAATAAAAACCTCCTTTACTTGACTCTCATCAAGAAATGCCGCCAGATACACTCTGGTGGACGGAGTGTTGTTCAGGCACGGGTTCACTCACCCCATCTTAACGTGCGTAAGTGGCGACGAGTGTACCAGGAGCTCCACGAGGGCATTTGCGGGAGCCACGTGGGGGGAAGGTCATTAGCCTCCAAGGTAATACGCGCAGGTTTTTTCTGGCCAACGGTAAAAGAGGATTGCGCGCGACATGCCCAGCGCTGTAAGCAATGTCAAAAGCACGCTGACTGGCACAAGGCGCCGCCAGAAGAGCTGCGATCCATATATAGCCCGTGGCCTTTTCATACCTGGGGGATTGACATCCTAGGTCCGGTCCCACTGGCGATAAGGCAGATGAAGTACTTGATCGTTGCCATCGAGTACTTCACCAAGTGGATAGAGGCAGAGCCCGTGGCACAGATCACTGCGCACAAGGTGCAACACTTTGTGTGGAAGAACATTGTGTGTCGCTTTGGCGTACCTAGGCGGCTGATATCCGATAATGGAACCCAGTTTGCCAGTCAGCAGTTGTGAAATCTGTGCGCTGAGGTGGGCATCAAGCAGGTGTTCGCATCAGTCGACAGACCAACGGGCAAGTAGAGTCAGCAAACAGAGTTTTGCTGAGGGGGCTAAAGAGAAGGCTGGAGAAGGCCAAAGGGGCGTGGGCAGAGGAAGTACCAAGGATCGTATGGGCATACCACACCATGCCCCAATCTTCTACCATGGAGACGCCTTTCAGTTTGGTGTATGGGTCGGATGCGATGATCCCGGTAGAAATACACGAAAGCTCGCCACGTTTTCAAAACTTTGTGGTTGAGGAATCCAACGAAGAAAGGCGGGTAAACCTGGATCTACTAGACAAAGCCAGGGAGGAAGCCAGAATAAAAGCCCAAGCGGTAAAGAGAAGAGTAGAGCGGCAATATAGCTCTAAGGTAAAGCCACAACAGTTTCAGATTGGCGACCTAGTTATGAGGAAAGCCCACCCATACGAGCTGGAGAATAAGTTGTCTCCCAAGTGGACCGGACCCTTCAGAGTTACCGAGGCTAAGGGCAACGGTTCGTACAACCTAGAGACCTTGGAAGGGGGGTCCCATCCCGCGCAGTTGGAATGCAGCCAACTTGAAGTTTTATTTTAGTTGACTTATGTAAGTAGCGATGTAATAGTCTTGTTAAAGGGGACGCTCTTTTTCCCCTCCCGGGGTTTTTTAATGAGGTCACCCAAATAAAAGAAAAACAAGTTTGAGAAAAAACCTTGCCTTGGTTTTTAGTCTTTATCTTTTCCCCGTTTGAAGCGGCGATAGGCGTCGCCAGTAAAGAAGGCGTCGCCAAGAGAAGGCGTCGCCAAGAAAGAAGGTGTCGCCAAGAAAGAAGGCGTCGCCAAGAGGAGGCGTCGCCAAGAAGAAAGACGTCGCCAAGAAGAAAGGCGTCGCCAAGAAGAAAGGCGTCGCCAAGAAGAGAGCGTCGCCAAGGTAGAAGGCGTCGCCCAAGCGCAGGCGCCGCCAAGAAACATGACGGAGGAAAAATGCACAATATATGAAGGGTATGCAAAAGTAAAGCGGCATTACGGAAACCAAGCATGGTATAGTAGAGTTAATTTTACAAGCAGTGTTCGAGGTAAATGGGAGTAATGCGAGTAGGGCAAACATTACAACTCATACAAAAAACACAAACGAACCACTCTTCAGTGGCCGCCGGAGTCAGCACGGGAGGAAGACGAAGCCCCGCTCTCAGTCCGCAAAGCCCGGGTAAGTCGTGACCTCAGCTCTTGGCTTATCTTCGAACCTGCACCAAGGGAGATGAACGTGTCAGAGACACCATGAAGCGAAACACACACAGTTAGAAAGCAACAAAGGCGGAAGTTTCTAGGGCAGTGACTCATACATATATACTTCTCTAGGGTTCCAGCGTTGAACTCCAAACTGATCAAGGTGGCGGAGTCAAAGCCTCCCGCCTCAGCAAGGATCCGGCAAACCACCTGGTCATTCGGGGCTAGCTTCTTGAAGGGTTTGGATTTGAGGGCCCTCGTCTCCCTCACCCAGTACAGTGGAAAACCATCTAGGGCGGAGGGAACGAGATCAGAGCAACAGATCTTGAAGAACCTGCCTTTCCACCCAGTGAATGAGTTTTGGAAAGGGGTCAGGAGAACCCTGCCAGGAACGTTACTGAGGGTTACCCAGAGGTTATTCCTTTGCCTCTTCACCTCAAAGAAGTGAAGAAAGATATCAACCGAGGGTGCACAACCCAGAAACCCGAAAAGGATGTCAAAGGCCTTGACGAAGGCCCAGCTATTGGGATATAACTGGGCCGGAGCAGCATTGGTCTCTGTCAGCAGTTCCTTCTCAAACCTGAAGAAGGGTAGGCGCACTCCGATGGTCTTAAAAACCACCTGATAGAAATAAAAGAAGGGGACCCCGTCGTTGGCCCGTTCGTCTCCGCATACTGGCTCCCCTAGAGTGCAAGGGAGCACAGCAATATCGTCGTCGTGCCTCTTCACGAAGGCACGGTGATCATAGGAGCATGAATCCCCTTTGTGTTCCCGTATGGCCCGAGTAGAAAGCAGGCACGAGCACTCGTCAAGAAGCTCGCTCGAGGCCCAAGTATACAGGTCCTTGGGGTTAACCCTGGGGGGAGGAACACGAGAAGACATGCCTGAATAGAATCTAGGAGGTTTAGAGGAGAGTGGCCTGCTGGTAACGCAAGGGTAAAACGCTGATCGCAACGAACACTGGAAGAACTCTTCGCGAGAAGAGAAAGGGTGCAAGTAGGTTACGAAGAGCGCAGAAATGATGAGGACAGTTTCAACATTTTGAAGAACTAAATATTGCGGTTAGAGCGCCAAACGACGCAAATGGACGCACCGTGCGATCGAGCCACGTGGCAGAGGATGGGAGGATGACCCTGGCACCACTGGTTAACACTTAGAAAACGTCGTATCAACAGAATGCCCGAGGGTACGATATGCCGTCGAGAGTGGGTCAGAGGCACAGAAAATGTCAGGACCAAGTCCAGTGGCTGAACATCCCATCAGCCATACGAGAAGCGCCACGTGGATAGCACAAGCGAAACCTTGAGCTCTTCGCTATCTCCAGGTGTCGACCAGGACCAAGGTTAAAGCCAATGCCAAGGTACAGTTAACGCCCAAGGCGACGCCAGCAGTAGACGCCCAAGGCGTCGCCAGGAAAGGCGCAGAGGGCGACGCCAGCATGAGACGTTGTGATGAGAGTCAAGTAAAGGAGGTTTTCATTAATGAAGGAAGAGGCAATTCACCATCACACTTGAAGTTCTTCCTTCTAGTCTTCTCAAAAATTAAAAGAAGACATAAAATAAAGAGAGACCCAAGCCCAAAGCCCAAGCCCAAACCCAAGTCCATCCTATGAAGGGCAAGTCCAAGTATTAAATAATAAAGAATATTGTTGAAGGTGCTTAGAGGGAAACATTAGAAACCTCTATTGTTAAATCATCTTTTAGTCTTTAGTTAGGAGTCTTAGGGGGGGTGTGTTAGTAGATAGGTGTAGGAGTAGAATAGGAGGTGTCAAAGTGAAGGAAGAGGTCACACCTTCCTCATGCATTGTTTTAGGCGCCAATTCTAGAAGCTTTTAGGGGGGAGTTTTTGAATTTGTGTAGCTTACATTTCAGCACCTTAGGCTATAAATAGAGGTGCTCTCTTTGTAAATTTCAGATTTGAATTTATCTAAAGAAACTATACTCAAAATTGGAGTGAGCATTGGAGAGCTTTTGAGGCTTCTTCGCTAGTTTTATCTTGAAGGATCCATGGTGTCCTCAAGTGGCGGCAACACTCTCATCTAGGAGCATCCACACTTCTAGTGGCGAGATCATCCATCATTCATCCATCTTCATGAGCAATTCTTCTCTCCTTCCTTTCTTCTTTGTTAATTCCTTGTTCTAAGTTTGTTGTCTTGTTGTTTTGGTTCGGCTGTTCTTGTTTTCCAGCACCTATTTTCTGTTCTTTGCCTTTTAATTTCACTTTGTTCGGTTCAGTTTGCTTATCATCCTTTTCTGTTCGGTGTGTTTTAATTTTACCTCTCTTTGTTGATTCAATTTGACAATATGTGGAACACCCAAATGAGTTTGGGATTTGGTACTAGTTTTTGGTGAGTTCTTGTCTTAGAACAATGATCCAACTCTAAGAAAAGTGCCTCTATAATGTCCAGCTCAAGGTGATTCCTAAGAATGTCAAGAATCATTTTCTATATGGTTAGTGGAATCACATCATGTGGTATCATGAGTTTAGGTGTGTTCTTGTTTAATTGTTGAGTTGTGTAGCACTTTTTTTTCAAGAGCTCTTTTAATTTCTTGCAATTTAAGTTTCTGTTTTAGGCTTATTTTGAGTTTACTTGCTGTTTTAATTCTTTTGCCTATCATATGTTTGAGTATTTTCCTTTTTGAATCATGTCAAGTTTTGTCTTAGTCATGTTATTCCATAATTGTCATTACTTCTAGTAGTACTTTTATTGTTTTTGATTGTTTCTTGCTTTAGTGTCATATAATTTTCTGAATTGATATTGATTCTTTGTGCATTTTTCTTTTTAGAATTGAGTTCATACTTGTATTCTAGACCTATACAAGTTCCAATACATCATTTTCCATTATGTCTTTGCTAGTTCATAATTCTGTTTTTTATTCCTATTAGGATTCCTCTGTTTCTGAAAAAAGTGCTTACTGTTTTTCCTTATTGCAATTGATTTACTCACTGGAAAATTCTGAAATTCTGGATTTGTGATATTCAAAGTGTTAGAAAAGAGTAAAAAAAAAATAATCATTCAAAAATTCAAAGTACACAAAAAATGATAAATAAAATAAAAAAAGTGTACAATTCTGCCGAAAAGAATACGGTAATCTGGCAGCGATTTTAAAATATTTATCTCAATTAATTATTGGCTTACTGTTTTTAATTGATTCCAGTGCCATTATTGAGTTAACATCTTGAAGTTTCTATGGTTTAAATTTCATAATCCAGTTCGCTCTACATCATTCCAGTTAAATCAGTGAATATCAAGCACAGTTTGTGATCCTGCCGACATCTCGAGCGTGGAGGAATTGCCTTGTCGCTTGCTTGACCCGCCTAAGGCAACTGTGCTATCTGCAAGAATACTCTTAGAACCTCCTCCTCTGGGAACTCCGAACGCAACCTGCAAACACACAGACAGCGCCTCTAGCGGCCGTTTGCACTCCGACGCTCAAGTTAGATCACAGAATCACTAGAAAATAATATGTGTGTGTGTATTTCTCTCTGATTCTCTTTTTATCTCCCTTTGTGTCTGTGCCTAACAGAATTCTGCTACGCTGTTCTCTCGTGTGTCAGAATTCTGTTATGCTTTTGTACGAAAATGTACCACAGTCAGGGTCGTGGGTGTCTGGGTTTTCTGTCTGTACCTTTCACGACACGGAGTGCACCTTTATCTGGGCCGCGCCCCTCTCAGACAGTGACACGTGGAGGCATGCAACTCATATCTAACCGTTCACGTGCCACCACCTGAAGGGCTCTAGCGCATCTCTTTGTGCGCCTAAGTTATTCCCTTGCGGAGTAACTTAGCGCGTTTCTTCCATTTGGGTGAATCGCACATTCCCAGGAGAACGCCAGGTGTGGCTGGACTAGGCACACTCACCAAGCACTTCTCTCTGCATACGCGATTTCCCCTCCACTACGTCATGCACGTAATGGGTTGAGGAAGTCACCAATCACTGACTGGTTTACTAACTCCCTCAGGCCACTCTCGTGCACAATTATACCGGCGAGGAGCTTTTCTTTCTCTGAGGTATGATCATGCGAGGTCCATGCGTAACGCTCTCGCTGGGAATCTCAGTCCCAGTTTAACTGCGTGTAACATGAAACCCCGATGACCATGCACCCGATGACTGATCGGTGCTCTATTGCTTCTCGCGTTCTCCCCCGGGGTGTTTATCTTGGACTGATCTGCCGGTGGCCACTCGGTTACTGACCACCGATAACCATACCGGGTGATCTCCTCCCTGATTTCTCTGCCACCTGATCCACGTGTCACCCTGCGAGTGGTCCACGTGGTTATCTGCTGCTGACGTCATCGACTACCGATGACCGACCGGATCAGTTTGCATTAAAAAAAATAAAAATTTCCAGTAGCTAAATTTTTGTTTTCTTCATCTACTCTAGTGCTTTTCATTAAGTATTCTTTTGTGTGCCTACTTTCTCATTGAGTTCTTTATTTTCTTGATTGTCTTTCATTCTTTACTCTTTGAGTTTGTCTTACATATAGTTTTCCTTTTGGAATTACCTTTCTTTGCTTATACCTTTTCTTGTTTGTCTTTATTGTTTCATTGGTTTTGTTGGTTGCCTTTGAGATTGGTGTGCTTGCTTTGACATCATTCATTCGAGGATTCCAAGGCCTCAAGATCAGATTGGTGCAAGGACATTATTTCTTTGAGAGTGACCTATTTTTCTGCCTCATTTCACTTTGGCATTTTTGTTAAAACACTCACTGTTTTTGCTAATTTTTGTTTCTTAACTTGTTTGTTGTTTTTGTGTGTTTGCTGTTTTTTATTTCCAAAATGGCTGGATTTTCAAGTGATGCATCATACAAGCAGAATTCTCCTTCCAAAGCTTCAATCCATGGTGAATTACATGAAGCACAAAGAACTATTAGACGCTTGGAAGAGAAAATGCAAAAGATGGAGGTCCAACAAGCTAGACCATCTCCTTCTATTCCATGATGGACATCATTCTCATAGACCATCTTCAAGAGCCTCTTCAAATGATTTTGGCCGTGAAGAAGAGCATAGGAGAAGGAGGAATCCACCACAATTTCATGGACAAAGACCTCATCATCAAGGAGAAAGACATCACTACGGCAATGGTTACTACCAAGATGCAAAGGATAGGCTACCTTCGGTCAAGCTTCCTTGTTTTAATGGCTCTAGTGATCCTAATGTATATTTAGATTGGGAGGCTAAGTGTGAACAAATATTTGAGATCCATGAGATCCAAGATGAGCATAAGCTTAAGCTAGCCACCCTAGAGTTTAGTGATTATGCCATGAAATGGTGGCATGGAATTGTAAAGGACATTATCTATCACAAGGGTCCTCCCGTGGACTCTTGGAGCTCTTTAAAGGATCAAATGCGCGCTAGATTTGTGCCCCCACATTTTAGGAAAGACCTCATGTTGAGACTCCAACGGTTTCAACAAGGCACGCTAAATGTGGATGAATATTATAAAGAGCTAGAAACGCTTGTGCTTAAAATTGAATTAGAGGAAAGTGAGGAAGCTATGATTGCTAGGTTTGTGAGTGGTCTTAGGAAGGATATTCAAGACATTGTTGAGTTACAAGAGTATTCATCATTGGGCTCTTTAGTTCATCTTGCAATGAAGGTGGAAGCCCAACTTGCAAAGAAAAATATTTTTAAAAATATTCCCAAAGATGATTACTACAACAATTCTTGGAAGAACAAAAAGTCTTTTTCAAAATTTCCTTCCAAAGATTCTTCTTTCAAACCCAAGGATCCTACACCATCTACTTCTAGGCCTAAATCCCCAATTAAATCGTCTAGTCAAAAGTGTTTTAAATGTTTGGGATATGGTCACATTGCTACTAATTGCCCTTCTAAACGAAGTATGTACATGCATGAAGGCATTGTAGTTAGTGAGCATGATTCCAATTCACCTAGGCATTCTTTACCTTCTAGACCATCAAGTGAAAATGAGAGTGAAAGTCCTTGTGAAGATGACTTATTGATGGTAAGACGTATGTTGGGCACAATTCCAAAATCTTTGAATGATACTCAAAGAGAAAATATTTTTCACACCCGATGTCTTATCAACAACAAGTTATGTTCCTTGATTATTGATGGGGGAAGTTGCACTAATGTGGCTAGTACAAGAGTTGTCGAGAAGTTAGCCTTACCCACTATCTCTCATACCAAGCCCTACAAATTACAATGGCTTAGTGAAGTAGGTGAAATCATGGTGAATAAACAAGTCCTCATTAACTTTGCAATAGGAAAGTATAAAGATGAGGTTTTATGTGATGTTGTGCCCATGGAAGCATCTCATCTTCTTTTAGGAAGGCCTTGGCAATATGATAGACATGTTTTACATGATGGCCTATCCAATACAATGTCTTTTTCCTTCCTAGGGCGCAAGGTTATATTAAAACCCCTCTCTCCCAAAGAGGTTCATGAGGACCAAATACAAATGAAAACTAAAAGAGAAAATGAGAAAGAAAAAGAAGTAAGTACTACACCGAGTCACACCATTTTCTCCTCTAAATCCATCATGTTGACTCGTGCTATACCTCAAATGGACCCTCCAAGGTCTTCTTCTTCTTTCTCTTTTTCATTACCCAAGGTTCCTATTTCAACACCACCTTGGTTAAAATATGTTAGGGATGATTTTTTCATACCTCCTAATGGGTTTCACCATTTAAGAGGTCTTTTTCCAAAAAACATCATCATTCCCAAACAAATTTTTCCAACTTGGTCGATTTATAGGACCTCCTTTTCTACAATCCCTTTGGTTCCATCTGCTAAGTCATGTCTTCCTTTTTCTTACACTTTTGATTGTAAAAGTAAACTGACTTTGTTATATGCAGGGATTCAGAATTCGTGGACGAATTCTCTCCAACTCGGGGAGTATGATGAGAGTCAAGTAAAGGAGGTTTTTATTAATGAAGGAAGAGGCAATTCACCATCACACTTGAAGTTCTTCCTTATAGTCTTCTGAAAAATTAAAAGAAGACATAAAATAAAGAGAGGCCCAAGCCCAAAGCCCAAACCCAAACCCAAGTCCATCCTATGAAGGGCAAGTCCAAGTATTAAATAATAAAGAATATTGTTGAAGGTGCTTAGAGGGAAACATTAGAAACCTCTATTGTTAAAGCATCTTTTAGTCTTTAGTTAGGAGTCTTAGGGGGGGTGTGTTAGTAGATAGGTGTAGGAGTAGAATAGGAGGTGCCAAAGTGAAGGAAGAGGTCACACCTTCCTCATGCATTGTTTTAGGCGCCAATTCTAGAAGCTTTTAGGGGGGAGTTTTTGAATTTGTGTAGCTTACATTTCAGCACCTTAGGCTATAAATAGAGGTGCTCTCTTTGTAAATTTCATATTTGAATTTATCTAAAGAAACTATACTCAAAATTGGAGTGAGCATTGGAGAGCTTTTGAGCCTTCTTCTCTAGTCTTATCTTGAAGGATCCATGGTGTCCTCAAGTGGCGGCAACACTCTCATCTAGGAGCATCCACACTTCTAGTGGCGAGATCATCCATCATTCATCCATCTTCATGAGCAATTCTTCTCTCCTTCCTTTCTTCTTTTTTAATTCCTTGTTCTAAGTTTGTTGTCTTGTTGTTTTCGTTTGGCTGTTCTTGTTTTCTAGCACCTATTTTCTGTTCTTTGCCTTTTAATTTCACTTTGTTCGGTTCAGTTTGCTTATCATCCTTTTCTGTTCGGTGTGTTTTAATTTTACCTCTCTTTGTTGATTCAATTTGAAAATATGTGGAACATCCAAATGAGTTTGGGATTTGGTACTAGTTTTTGGTGAGTTCTTGTCTTAGAACAATGATCCAACTCTAAGAAAAGTGCCTCTATAATGTCCAGCTCAAGGTGATTCCTAAGAATGTCAAGAATCATTCTCTATATGCTAGTGGAATCACATCACGTTGCGGGCGTCACAAACCTAAGTATCAGCAGTGTCACCTCCCCGATACCCACAGGTAGGAAAGACTGTGGAGGGAGATGAAATCGAAGAAGTCGAAACTAGTTACTAGCGGCGTCGCCTCCCCGATACCCACAGGTAGGAAAGACTGTGGAGGGAGACGAGATCGCCAAATGCCAGTGGTCCGCTGGCAGGGTTGTTCCCCGACACCCATGGGAAGGAAAGACCACGGAGGGAACGACCCCCCCAGAGCACTCGGCATTTTCGGACACCCTGGGACGATATGGCGCTGCTGTAGCAGGCCTCTCCTTAGGCGTGGGCGCCGGGCACCAAGAATCAAGGGACAGATCGCTTCGGTGTTTGAGACACCCCATGGACGATACGGCTCCGTTAGGCAAGCCTCTCCATGGGCGTGGGCATCGACGCGTGACCTTATCCCAAGTGTCTAGGACCCAGAGTAGGTCCCGAATTTCGCGTTGCGGCAATGGTAAAGCCACTGACGCCTTCACGAAGCATAGGCGCCGGGCATACAGGGTCGCCCAACGCAGTGAAAGAAACAGGTAGAGTACAGGCAAAACAATCGAAGCACATGAAGGTGAAAAAATGAGGGTAAAATCATACAGGCGATATTCGATAACTCAATGGTACGAAAATTGTCATGCAAAACCCAAAGTTGTGACGGAAGTGCAAACAGTTCAAAGAATTACAAGTTTATCAAAGAGGGTCAAAAGCAAGTATAAAGTGTAAAGGAGAAAGGTGGCGGTTGAGGGCGGCGGTTCAATCATCCAGCTCCAAGGGCACGACTTTTCCGTCAACGATGTGGTGAGTGGAATTGCAGTTGGAAATGTCGATTCCCGGGTTCTCGCAGACGACCTGGGCCAGAGCCTCTTTGAACCCCTCCTCGAAGGTGCCCGCCATGTCATGGATGAGGGTCTTTTTGTCCTTCTCTAACTCCTCAATGGTGGCGTCCCCAGAAGCTACCTGCTTCTCCAAAGCCTCCTTCTCCACACGGAGTCGGCTGACCTCGATCTGCAGTCTGTCGTAGTCAACCTGGAGAAGGCCCAAAGCCTTGGCCTGAGTAGCCATCTCCCCCTCCATCCGCTCCATTTCGTCAGCCTGCTCACAGCACCGGTCCTTCAAGTCCTTTTAAACTTCTTCGTAAGCTTTGACTATGTCTTGAAGGCTCGTTACCTGAACTTGGAGGGCGACTTCCCGAGTGTAGAAGTCGACCTGAAGCTCCACCGCCTCTGCCAGTTGTTTTTCAGCCTCTTCCTTGGCCTCTTGCGCCAACTTCAGATTGGTTTGGAAGGCCTCGTTTTGGCATCCCAGAGTTTTCTTTTCCTCCTCCAGGGCAGCTACCCTTGTTTCCAAGGCCTGGAGGGTTTGAGTCTGCAAAACAGCGTTTCTAGCCTGGGCACGCCATTCAAGGGTCACCGCCAAGAAGGCTCCCAAGTAGAAGGGCATTCCCTCCTTCCTGTCGGAGCCCTCTGGCATTGATCCCCCGCTGAAGCCCCTCATCAGATACATAATTAGAGGAGGGATGGCAATAAGATCTGGGGTGGCAACGACGGAGGCGGGAGCAACGGAGACCTCTGTCGGTGGTGGGGGTGGAGCAAATTCGGCCCCTTCGCTTGTTTCTTCTTGGACCATTGTGGGAGGGAGAGAGGTAGCACTTGGAGGGTTGTCCCTGAAGGAATTCCCTCCCTGCGGCAACGCCGCCGGTAGAATGGGAGTCCTAGCAGCCTTTCTCCTCTTGAAGACTAGCCCACCGTCAGAATCTTTGTCATCGGAGATAATCTCCAACACCCTTTTTCCTTTGTCAAGGGGGGTTGGAGCAGGTGATGAAGCCACAGCCAGTGGGACTGCAGCAATGGGCGGGGGAGAGTCGGATGTGTGAAGTGGTTGGGGGCTATGTGAGGGTGGTGAAGATGAGCCTAGTGGGGCTTCGGTAGTGGTTGGTAGTGGTAAAGGCAGGGTTGGCGAGGGGTTTGGGTCAGCAGCAAGGGCAGAGGAGGCGCCAGCTTTGGCAGCACGAGCGGCCTTCATCGCTTTCGCCAAAACCATCCTCTTGGAGGCATCCATCACCGATCCTACATTCAGATAAACCAAATAGCAGAAGTTAAAGCCAAAGCAGCTATACAAACCCACGAACGTGTGGGTGAATGAGACATAAGGCACATAGCACAAAGGAAAACAGGTGGAAGAGGCCAGTGGAGCAAACGCGAAGCAGTAAAATATAGGTAACAAAAGACAGTGATAGAGGAATCTCCCTACCAAAGTAGGTGGTCAGGGAGTGGGCGTTGTACTCGCTCGCGATAAGCTTCAGCGTATCGAAGACAATCCCCAGGCCAGCCAAGGCCTTGCATACCTCCCTATCAGTAGGGGATAGCTCATCCAGGGCCTTGGCCCTGAGCAGCTTGGGGTGTTCCGTCCAGTACAGGGGGAAGCCGTCCAAGGCTGTGGGGTCGTGCTTGGCGCAGCACACCCTGAAGAATTTTCCCTTTCAGTTTTTGTATGAGTTCTGGAAGAGAGAGAGAAGGATCCTACCTGCGATCCTGGAGAAGCTTACCCAAAAGCTTTTCCCCTGTTTCTTCACCTTGAAGAAATGTAAGAAGACATCTACAAAGGGAAGGATGCCTAGATATCCGCAGAGAATTTGAAAACCCCTTACGAATGCCCAGCTGTTGGGGTGGAGCTGGGCGGGGGCGGTGTTGATCTCTGTGAGAAGTTCCCTCTCGAAAGGCGTGAATGGAAGGCGCACCCCAACGCGTTTAAATACCGTTTGATACATGAAAAAGAAAGGGTTCCCCTTCCTGGGTCTGTCATCTACACAAACAGGTTCCCCAGGCCTGCCGGGACGGACGAAAATATGCGCATCATGGGTGCGGCAAAAAGCATTAAAGTTGTATAGGTTGGGATCACCGCGATGGTTCTCCAAGTCTTTCATGGTCGTCAGAGTGGTGCACTCGCTTAAAAGCTCGTCGGGGGCCCATGAGTAGAAGGCTTTATAGTTGGTCTTGGGGGTCTTGGGGGGAGAACCAGACGTTGAGTTTGGGCGCACCATGATGCGGATAAATAACTGAAGAAAGAGGAAAGGAAAAGGGTTTTAACAAGTGATGCCCAGACAGAAGAGGGGATAAAACCCTAGAAAAATGCCACCCACGCGAGAAAACCCAGAAAGAAGGAGAAAGGAACGGAGAAGAACGAAGGAGCGGAAGAACACAGAAATGCAGAAACATAAACAGTCCCAAGCAGTTCAATAGCAGCGATGCAATGCAATGAAGAAGGAAGAGTAATGGAGGTGGAAAAATCATACCTTTGGTGTCGAGGTGTGGAGGGAAGAGAAATTCGAAGGAGGGAGCAGTGATCGTAGAGGAAGGGCTCGAAGACGATGAACAATGCAGACAGGCAAAGAGAATGGATGAAACAGTAGTTTGAGCGCGGGGTTTTGGGTAACTTGAACGTTACATTTGCAACCCAAGAGGCGCTAATTGGGAGCGGTGAGATTGTGCCGCGTGTCAAGGGATTAAGCGCTCAAGGGGAGCGCAAGGGACTCTCGAGGTTGGCCGTGTGATGAGCCACGTGGCACGCGATTAGGCGTGGCCCCAAAAGGTGTTACTTTCCCCGCTTCAGAGAATGTCCAATCAGCCATTAAGAGCGCCCCTATGGTTCAGAGAGTGTCACGTCAATGTTTCGAGAAGTGTTGAGTCAGCAGGGAATGACACGTCACCAGGGTGACACGTGGACGGCGTGGGCGAGGCCTTAGTCTTTGCGCTGAAGACAAGTCTTCAGCTTAAGACTGGGGGGCTTGTGTACCGTCCCGTATCCGGGCGTTGACAAAGTCAAGGTCAAAGTCAACGTCAGGGGTCAAACTCAACATAAGGCGTCGCCTAGGTGAAGAGACGCCAAGTGCCAGCGTCGCCAAGAGGAAGCGTCGCCTAGGTAAGGCGTCGCCTAGGTGAAGGCGTCGCCCAACCAGGGCGTCGCCAAGATCAAATGTCACTAAGGCAAGGCAATCACAGTGTGGTTCCCCGATACCCATGGGTAGGAAAGACCATGGAGGGAGCGACGCCGTGGGAAGGCCTCAAGTCCCGGTAATCTGGGGTAGTGATAAAGAGAAGAGAAAGGTAGCTTGAAGGCCATAGTGATAGCGCCAGTGTAGGGCAGCCTGACTCGTGAAGTGCCCCTGCCGCCCCAAAGACGCCCTTGGGATAGATACGACTCAAGAGGAGGGTCACGCCCAGGGTAGCCAGGTGCAGGGTACGAGAGGAGGGCAGATACGCTCTCAAAGTGAGTGACTAGATGTTTGGGGGTATGAGTTGACACCCAAAAAGTTACCTCTAGCGCAGATGCACTCCCAGGTAGGAGGACTCACACGAAGAAACGCCCCCAGATGGGGTCACGACGCTGTGAGGTCCTCCACGTGTACAGCAGCCAGGTCAGAATAGAAACGCCATTTTGTCAGGTACAAGGTAATTAAAGTTATTTAATACAGTTTCCGTTTCGAGCGTTTAAGGTACTATAAATGCTCCCAAGCGTTTTAAACGTCTTAAATGCGCTTTAAGACGCTTTGAATGCGGGAGTAGCTTAAATAGCGCTTTGAATGTTGGAAACGGGGTTCGAACTTTTGGCAAATTTTCCAGAAACTCTCTAGTTGCTTGCTCGATCCTTGGGGTTACGCACAAGGGACTAGGGAAAGATCTTTGCTAGAAGGAGAAAATACACACTAGACAGAGTTCATTTAACCACCTTCAGAGTACCCTTCACGGTGCTCCGATACGGAGGTGCACAGTTTTTGGTGTTTCTTGCTGGCTGACTTGAGTGTCGGAGTGCAAACGGCCGCTAGGGCGCCCTTTTGTCCTTCTTTGCAGGAATCCCCAGGTATCCAGTGGGAAGGAGTCCCTAGCTGACGGTTGAGGTCGCGCACGAAGACGTCCCAGGTCAACCGGAGGGAACAGAAATCAAAGAGGGTAACTGAGGAGAGGTTCCCATACTAATTGATCTCGCGGGTGATTCGAACGTCGAAGGATTCGCCACGTCAAGCTCTGTCTTCCGCAAGAACGCTCAAAGCACTCCACAAGAACTCCAAGGGAACCTGCGAAACACAACAAACGGCGCCTTTAGCGACCGATTGCACTCTGACGCTCAAGTCAGCCTTGCGAAACCACCAAAGAACTAAGAACTATGAATCTCAACGAGACTCGTGTGCACTCTGTGATTCTCTGTCTCTCTCTGTGTAAACTAGTAACTTGCAAGAATGAATCTTACCTCCCCTGCATGAGCGCGAAATGCCTTTATATACTCTGTTGCGCGCCTAAGTTATTCATGTATGAAGTAACTTAGCGTGTTTCTTTCACTAGGTGTCTCGTGCAACCTCAGGGTGAATACCAAGTGTGGCTTGGCTAAGCGCACGCACTAGGCATCACCTACTGTGTGAACGATCGCCTCTGCTTTGCACCATGCACGTCATGGGCTAGGAGAGCACCAATCACCGACTGGCTACTAGCTCTCTTAGACCACCCTCATGCACAACACTGCAAAGCACATAACTTCTCCTTTCTCTGATACTCTGCCACACAAGGCTCGTATACGACGCTCTTGCTGGGAATCACCCCTTGTCTCTAGCTTAACTGCGCGTAACATGAAGACCCGATGACCATCGCCCACCCCAGACGACTGATCAGTGCATCATAGCGCCACGCCTTCTGCCTCATGGCGCTTATCTAGGCGCTGATCGCGCATCCTCTAGGACCACCGATCACCCCCTGACCACCGATCATTCCTTGGGTGACTTTCTCAAAGACACATCTGCTTCCCTGGTCCACATGTCCCACTAGGAACGGTCCACGTGGCTATCTGTTGCTGACGTCACCGACTACTGATGACCGACCGGATCACAAATGTATTGGGTGAGGGCCTCAGAGTTGTATTCGCAGGCTATCAATTCAGCAGTGTCAAGGTGTCAAGGTCCCCCACGCTATCCAAAATCTGGCAAACCTCTCGATCAGTCGAGGGTAGTTCATCCAAAGTCTTGGGTTTCGTCAGTTTCACGTTCTTCACCCAGTATAAGGGGAAGCCATCCAGTGCAGTAAGGTCATGTTCGGTGCAACACACCCTGGAGAATTTGCCCCTCCATCCCTTGTAGGATTGCTGGAACAAAGATAGGAGGACCCTCCCAGCAATGCCGCTGAAGCTCACCCAGAGGCTCTTCCCTTGCTTCTTGACCTCGAAGAAGTGTAGGAAGATGTCCACGGAGGGGGGTTGGCCAAAGTGCCCACATAGGATCCCAAATGCCCTAATGAAGGCCCAGCTATTGGGGTGTAGCTGGGCAGGGGCGACAATAATTTCGGTTAGGAGTTCCCTCTCGAAACCGAAGAAGGGGAAACGCAGGCCTATGCGTTTGAACACGTTTTGGTAGAGAAAGAAGAAGGCCTCCCCATTATTTGACTGCTCGTCCGTGCAAATGGGCTCCCCAGGTGTGCAAGGACGCACAACTATGTAGATATCATGCCTCTTGGCGAAGGCACTGCCTTGGTAAGCGCCTGGTTCGCCCACATGGTCCCTCCAATCCTTTAGGGAGGTCAGACTTGAGCACTCATCGAGCAAGTCATCAGGGGCCCAAGGGTACAGGGCTTTGTAGTTGACCCTGAGAGGTGGAGAGTTGGCAGTCGTTTTAGTACGCGCCACAGTGTAGCAGGGAAACTGAAGAATGAAGAAGAACAGAGGTTTAGCAAACGAAGGTTATGACGCAAAAGGGGAGAAACCCCAGGAAAACCCTACCCACGTGAGAAGTTCAGAGAAGGGGGGAACGAAGAAATGAGAAGGAAAAGAGCGATTGTGAGAAAAATAAACAGACCCAGGCAGTTATATCAGTACAAACAATCAAGAGAAAGAGCCATCAAAGAAGAAAAACCATACCTTTGAATGATCGGGTTGACGAAAGTTTGGGGTGTGAAGAGAGATTGTAGAGAAGGCTTCGAGAAGAAGGTGAGCAGTGTGAAGGAATGGGAAAAGTGATGAAACAGTAACTGAAGCGTGCGATTTTTGAAAGATATAACGTAAACTTGAGGAACGCAAGAGACGTTAAGTGGTGCTCGTGCGATTGAGCCACGTGTTAAGAGATTAAAGCGTGGCTTAAAGTGTCACGTCACCAGCGCAGAGAATGTCATGTCATCAAAATGCCACGTGGACGGTAGGGCGAGGCCTTAGTCTTTTCGCTGAAACAGTTATCAGCTCAAGACTGGGGGGCTTGTGTACTGACCCGTCCTCGGGCGTTGACCAAAGTCAAACATACGGTGGGACCCACCAAGGGGCTCCAAGGAGGAAAGTTAGTGTATTGACCGCTTTGGGCTTCACCAGGAATGGGCGTCGCCAGGTGTGGGCGTCGCCAGGGGTGGGCGTCACCAGGTGTGGGCGTCGCCAGGAGAGGGCGTCGACAAGTTTAAGCATCTCCCACCTTAAAGGCGACTCGTTGTCTTAAGAGCGCGTTTCGGCCCCGATGGTGCCACTCCCCGATACCCACGGGTAGGGAAGACTGTGGAGGGGGCGGCACGATAAGAGGCCAGGTACGGGCGAGGAGGCCTCGGGCCCGGGTACCTTAGAACAGTAATAAAGATAAGAGAAAGGTGGCTTCAAGGCCATTTTCCCAGTACCAGTAGGGAGTAATCTGACTCGTCAAGTACTCATGCATGAGGTGTAGGACATGGCTACCCGCGCCACCTTTGGAGAATCCCTGGGACAGATACGACCCAAGAGAGGGCCATGCCCCAGGGGTAATGCACGTGCATGGTACGAGAGGAAGGCTGATACACTCCCAGGGCGAGCGACTAGAGGCTGGGGCGCATGAGTTGGCACCCAGGTAGTCACCCCTTGCGCCTGATGCACTTCGAGGAAGGAAGACTTACACGCTAGGATTTCCCTAAGTTGGGATACAGCGTTGTAAGGCCTTCCACGTGGAGCTGCACTTAAGTCAGAGAAGCCACGTGGCAGTAAGCATTGAAACCCAAGGTATATAAGCTTTTCTTAAAGATTCATAAGGTACGTTCTAATCATTTGCACGCATACACACTGTACGCACGAGTGATTTGAGCACCAGAGAGAAGTTCGTTAGAATACAGTTACGCGCCTTCAGAACATCGCAGTTACGGTGTTCCGATACGGAGGTGCGTGGTGTTTTCTGCCTACTGACTTGATCATCGGAGTGCAAACGGCCGCGAGGGCGCCCTTTGTTCTCTCTATTTTAGGTACTCACGGCGGAGCAGGATGAAGATCTAGAACCAAGACGAAGGTGTTCTTGATACACGAGCCACAGCTATGCACAAAGCACATTATGGTCAAAGTCAACCGCTGAAGAGTCAAAGTCAACGCAAGGCGTCGCCTAGGTGGAGAGACGCCAAGTGCCAGCATCGCCAAGAGGAAGCGTCGCCAAGGCAAGGCGTCGCCCAGGTGAAGGCGTCGCCCAACCAAGGCGTCGCCAGAGCAAACAGGGCATGAAGCAAGGCAATCACAGTGTGGTTCCCCGATACCCATGGGTAGGAAAGACCATGGAGGGAGCGACACCGTGGGAAGGCCCCAGGACCCGATAGTCGAGAACACGATAAAGGGAAGGAAGAGGTGGCTTCAAGGCCATAGTGATAGCATCAGGGTAGGGCAGCCTGACTCGTGAAGTACCCCTGCCGCCCCAGAGACGCCTTCGGGACAGATACAACCCAAGAGGAAGGTCACGCCCAGGGTAATCGGGTGCAGGGTACGAGAGGGAGACAGATACGCTCTCAAAGTAAGTGACTAGATAATTGGGGGCATGAGTTGGCACCCAAAAAGTCACCCCTAGCGCAGTAGCACTCCCAGCAGGAGGACTCACACGCAGAAACGTCCCCAGGTGGGCAGAAGCGCCCCCAGATGGGGTCATGGCGTCGTGAGGCCCTCCACGTGTACAACAACCATGTCAGAATGGAAACACCCCTTGGTCAGGTGCCAGGTAATTAAAGTCATTCAATACAGTTTCCGTTTCGAGCGTTCAGGCACTATGATGGCTCCCAAGCGTTTCAACGTCTTAAATGCGCTACGTTTTCTAATTAAACGCTTTAGTGAGTGCGTTACGTTTGTGATTAAAAGCGCTTTAAGGCGCTTTAAATGCTTGGGAGGTTTAAATAGCGCGGGGAATGTTGGAAACGGGGTTGGAACTTTTGGCAAATTTACCAGAGAACTCTCTAGTTGCTTGCTCGTGCTTCAAGGTTACGTACAAGTGACTGGGGAATATTTTTGCCTGAAGGAGACAATACACAGTTATTTTTACCACCTTCAGAGTGCCATACGCGGTGCTCAGAGACGTAGGTGAACAGTTTTGGTGTTTCTTGCTGGCTGACTTGAGCATCGGAGTGCAAACGGCCACTAGGGCGCCTCTTTGTCCTCTTTTTTGCAGGAATCCATAGGTAACCAATGGGAAGGAGTCCCTAGCTGACGGTTGAGGTCGCGCACGAAGACGTCCCGGTCAACTGGACGGAACAGTTATTAATGTTATATAAATAAAAATAGTTAAGTTACTTCACTTACCATCCAAGCGTCATTTTCACGACTTTCTTTAAAAAGACGTCATGTCTCTTCATCAATATGTTTGTACTTTAAACATGGATTTTTGTCTTTAAGGTCGCTAAAAACATGGTCGAACACCCCCGGACTCAATACCAGCACGTTTCAATTGCCGAGGGTGGAACACCTTCAGACTTAGTACAAACACCATAATTCTATTGTATACTAACAACTAACATAATATAAATTTAAATTTAAATAAACACTAAATAATAAAAAAATTTAAAAATAAAAAATATAATACATAAAATAATCATAACATTAAAAAAAAATTCAAAAAATACAAAACATCACCAACCCTCTGTGTGAAGGCAACGTTGCCAAGAGTGGCACGTCGGCGACAACGGACAAGGTGGTGGATGCGGAAGCAACGACGAAGCACACAAGAAACCAAAGAGGAACCTACGAAGGCAATGCAACAGTATCAATGAAGGAAATGCAACAGTATCAACAATATCGTTGTATGAACGAAAAAGAACGCTGCAATAAGATAGGAACATACCACGAAAGAGAGCTCAGAAACTTACACAAGCACGAAAGAATCAATGAAGCTGCAAGAAACTTACACAGGCACGGACGTGAAGCGCAAATGTGAGAAGAGAGGAGAAAGAAAGTAAGAAAAAGTAAGTGACGCAGTTCTGAAATTAGGGTAAAAATGATTTACGAGTGCGGCTATTTGTGAAAACCGCACACGTAAATCAAGCGTTTTGATAGCCACACTTGTAAATCAAGCGCTTTGATTTACAAGGGCGTCTATTACAAATAGCCGCACTTGTAAATCAAAGCGCTTAATTTACGAGTGTGGCTATTACAAATAGCCGCATTTGTAAATGAATTTAATTTCAAAAAATGACACCATTTTTTTAAGAGTGCGTCTGTTCATAAAAGCGCACTAAATAAGACGCCCTTTTTTGTCTTTCTGCACTAGTGATACGTATATAAACAAAATTTTCCATTATAACTTTTTGTGTACACAATTTTTTCTAATTATATTCTTATTTAATATATCTCATTTTATTAGTACAATGGAGTATTTTGTCATTTCATATAAATTACTTTAAAATAAAATTATTTTTTAATTTTTAAATTAATACTATTATACATGTTTTATATGCTGACTCTTCGCTCTTCCTTTAATTCCTTATTTTAATGCAACAATAGGAAGTGTACCGACCAGGTCATCGGGTGTGATGACGTGGACAAGAGAAAGGTAGGTGGTCAAGAAGTCAACGTAGTCGCCGTATGTAGAAGCGGCGTTCTGCAGTATAAATGATCGGTTATCGCCGAGATGTGCCACCGCCAAGATGGATCATCGCCCATCGCCCAAGAGAAGCATCGCGCAGAAGTAAGACGTCGCCGAGTAAGACGTCGCCGAGTGTAGACATCGCCCTAAAGTTGGGTGGCGGCACTGTGGGACCCTCCGCACAGAATAAATGGTCGAGTCAAAGGGGCACCCACGGAGTGATGGCGCGAGAGATACAGCGCTCAAGTTAGAGCCCAAGTGGCCATAAGATTATACATTGCACTCCAGATAAGGGAAGCCCATGGGCTGTGTACCGACCAGGTCATCAGGCGTGATGACGTGTCTTGCACGTGCTTGAGTGGGGTGTGCTCAATGGAACGCGTAGGCTAGAAAAGATGAATGGCTCGGAAGTGGGCATAGTCGCCGATCGGTGGATGGGTTGGGAGCGATGGAGAAATGACGCTCAATCTACCTTAGCTCAGATGACGACACGTGTAGGGCTAGGCGCTACCTGCTATCCCAGCCCAGATGGCGACACGTGCAGGGCTAGATGCGAGCCACGCGTCCAAAAGCATAACAGCCTGGAGAGAGAAGAAACCTAGCTACAAAGGTAACTTTAACAGAGTCTGCAGAGGTACGCTTTTGATAATGACACAGAGCCCTAAACCCTAGTTGTTCTTGACGGCGCACCCAACTGTGAGCACAAGGCAATTAGGGCAACACAGTTTTAGTCCTTCAGTAAAGTTTTCGACCACCCTCAAAGCATTCGTTCAAGTGCTCCGATATGGGGGTGCGTCACGTTTGATGTTTCTCGCTGGCTGACTTGAGCGTCGGAGTGCAAACGGCCGCGAGGGCGCCCCTTTGTTCTTCTTTTTCAGGTACTCATAGACAAGACAGAACGAAGGTGCTCCAGTTCGTGAGGACAAGCCACTCGTAGAGACGACCCAGGTCAACTGGTCGGAACAGGAAGAAAGGGAGCAAAGTTAACAAAAATGGTTTTTTTATTTTTATTTTTCAGTTTTTTATTTATTGTTTCTTAATGGTTGTTAGATGTGGAGAGAGTGGAGGGATTGGTACGTTACTTGTTTTATTTAAACTCATTTTAGTCTCTATTTTTAAACTTAAAGATATTTGTTGTGTCCTCTTCACTAGGTTTTATTTTGCTCACACACTCTCGCTTTCTAATACAATAGGAAGATTCAAATGTGCAACAACAACAATAATGTTTCCCTCAATACTCAAAGTGTGTCTCCATAACCACCTTCCTCAAAGCGTTTGTCTTCGCCGCTGTCTCCAATCTCGGTTCGGTTTCGACTTCCTAGACTGCATCGTTGACGAAATCAGGTCCGCTTTTGTCATTCGTTTTTTTGCAAATGATCGAACCCACCAAAAAGCTTCGATAAGAAACCTCGAAACGAACTAGAGTCATCTGATGGGAACTGATCCTGCTGCTTGACTTGAGTGCAAGAGTCTTGCCACGTCAAAGATCTCTCCTCTGGATCAGCTTCGCACCACGTTAGCTTTTGCTCTTCACGCCTTAATTCCTCGCAAGAACCTGAAGAAAAAAAAGTGGCGCCACTGCGGCTGATCTCGCTCCGACGCCCAAGTCAGTGGAGGAATCACCAAAAACTCAGAGAGAATATCTCAACTCAAGGAACCGTGCGTAGTGAATCTCAGTGTACTGAAAATCGTTCTGAAAGCGTACCTCAAACATCTGTTTTGAATCCCTTATATACCTGAGCCTTTTCTCTCTCCTGACGGTTACACTTCTGGACACGTGTCTACCATCCAGCTGTACATGTGTCACCATCTGGAGCTTCTACGACTTGAGCGTCACTTCTACTCTTCTTGCTTATGCGACTAAGTTATCCTCGCAGGGAATAACTTAGCACGTAGCTTGCTCTGGAGCGCGACCTCTACTGGGCGAGTACTGGGTGCCACCGCATACGCCTCCTCCGTGGTCCCGCCTGCCACAAGTGCTATTTGCTTCAGTACTACACCATGAATGCTCTGGAGAACTGCGCCTTCAACCAGTCCTTATGCTAGGGTGTGATCATCTGATAGCCTCAACCTCCGCTGCTATGTGACAAACATGCCACTCGTCCTTCACGCCTGTACCTCTTGGAAGCCTTAAATAAGCCTTCCTGAATACTCGGCGATGTGTAAACCGCCTGCCTCTTTCAGCGATGTGCAAACCGCCTGATCTTCTTATCTTCACATACGGCGATCACGTTACAACTCTGGCGACTACCGGTTACGTGTGTTAGAAACCGGAGAACGCCACCACTCCAGCGAGCAGCGACTTCATCAACTCCTGAGCCACACGCCTTCTCTCACTTACTCTTCCTTTACCACGTGTCCTTCTCAAGCACGCCAACAAGGTTGCCTCATGCTACGTCATCACACCCGATGACGATACACCGATGACCGATGATCATCTCTCTCACCAGATGACCGATCGGTTCACGAGTACGTTTCGCCCTCTGCTCCCGGGCGCTCACCTAGGCGCTGATCGCGCACCCTCTCTGACCACCCCCCCGATCACCGATCACCCTCTGGGTGACTTTCTCAATGACTGATCTGCTTCCCTGGCTCACGTGTTCCGCTAAGATCGGTTCACGTGGCTATTTGTTGCTGACGTCATCGACTACCGATGACCGACCGGATCAGGAACCAAGGATTGAAACACCACCACTACATTGCTATACGAAAATGATATATTGTTTGGGATATTCAAAAAATTATTCAAACTATATCAATCCAAGTTTTGCATAGAGAAAAACAAACTTACATCTAGAAGATTGTCCCCATCCACATCATCTTCCTGGTAGACAGATTATTCCACTCATTGATTGTTTTTCTTTTATGTTTAGTGGCATCGGAATTTGTTATCCTTTGATTTTTAGTTATGGGTGGTGGATACTATATTGAGAGACACATTTTCATGTAAAGTGTTTTACTTTATTATCCCCAAATATCTCTATAGTAATACTAAACTACTCTTAGAATTATATGATTGATCACAACCCTACCAACATTAAATGTTTCAAAATGTGCAACAAATTAGAAAGGCAGGTTTTATTGTCATTCATCCCAAACCACCTTCTTCTACTCATCTAACCATCAAACCATAACAAAAATTTATTTGCTTGAAATACTTAATGTAGAGTTGGAAGGGAAATATATATTTTTTTAATTATTGATATTTTAAAAGAAAATTCTTAAAATTTATTTATAGATATATAAAAGATAGATTAAAAGAAGATAATGAATAATAGGACGATTATAAATTATTTTTGTTTTCTATTTTTCTTTTAGAAAACAAAGATAAATTTATTTTTCTCTTTTAATTTTTAAGTTTATATTTTTTAAACCGGATGGTTATTTTGTTTCATGGTAGATAAAATTACAAAAACAAAAACAAAATTATTAAAAACTTGCATAACAAAATTACAAGTTTTTTTGTTGCATTTTGTCAAAATAAATTTTGTATTTAGAAATAGTTTCACAAAAGACTCTAAGAATAAATCCTTATGAATACCTTTGTCAACTATAAATTTATATTATAAAATTTTAATTCTTCATATTTAGATTTACAAATTTAGAATCTCTTTAAGAAAAATATTAAAAAATGTACCATTTAAAAAATTTATTTTTTATATAAATTTCTTTGAATAAAAGAATAATGTATTACTTTTACTAAGTTTTTCATTTTCTGCCATGTTAAACAATTCAACAAAAATAATAAATAAAAATTACATATAAAATATTTAAGAGAGAAAAAAAATTAGAATTTCACTTTTTTATGAAAAAAAATTATTAATAATCTTTCCGATAAACATTAAATATAAGTTTGGTATGAAGGTTAGGTTTCATTAAAGTACGCATTTCACTTTCATTTTGTTTTGCAGGATATTCTATCATATAAACAATCTTCTAACTTATTTATTTTTCTTAAATAATTAATAACTTATATTAAAACTCTAGAAATGCGTTCTTTAAATATTATCAATATTTCTTAATATATCTTTCATTAATAACTATATTTATATTTTAAAATCTTTTAAATAATTTTTCTAATGTTTATTATTTTTCTACATTTTAATAGATTACATAATAAAATAAAAAATATAAAAAATAAAAAATCAACACTAAAAAGATTAACTTGAAGACGGAATATTACAAATAGAAGATGAAAAATAATCATTCAATAAAAAACGAATAAACTATCTAAATAAAGAAAAATTTATAGAAAAATAAGATTGACATGTATTTCACATTTAACTCGATGAATAATAAAAATAAATAATTGAATACATAATATAAATATAAATTAAAACAAAATAAAATATACAATGTGTTCCGCTACTACTAACAATAATAATAATAATAATAATAATCTATACCTATATATAAAGGGGATTCCCTCTTTAACTGCTCTCAAATTTTTTTATATTTTATCCTTAGATTAATATTTCGTTTTATTTCATTATTTTGGTTATTGCGTCATTTTCTACTTTTTAAAAATATTTGAAATAGATTATCGGTTTTGAATTGAAAGATATGATTTATTTTAAAATTATGAGAGAGAAACAAATATTAGGAAACGTGAGTAGTGGCCAAAGTAGTGGCAACAATTTTGAAATGTAACATCTTCTTTTTAACTTCTTTCATAAATATTTTAACTCCCCACTTCTTGGGTTAACCTCCACGATTCCCCTTTAACTGTTAACTCCTTATTTTAAGTCCTTTAATAGTGCTCCCCTTTAACTCCTTATTTTAAGTCACTAACACCCAACCTTCTCAGAATAAATTATTACTTTTACTTTTGGAGAATAAGAAGAAGGCGAAAGAAAGAGAAGTGTTCTTCTATATGTTCCTTCTTTTTGTTAGTATGTTTCCTCTTAACGGAGAGTGACGAAGACGAAGAATGGTTCTGATGGAGTTATTGGAAAGAAGGCTTAACATATGCAATTCAGAGGTACCATCACTGAGTCAGACACCTAATTGAAAGGGAGACAGGCGCAACTCCTTGATTCGATCATTGGTGCACGCTACTCCTCTCCAATCGGTGCATGCTACTGCCGCTTACTAATGCCATAACAACTCCCCTTTCTATTTTTTTTTTGTTTCGGTTCTGATCCTGCCTGTTGGCCAAAACGCTGGAGCCTTGCCTCGTCGAACTTTGATCGACGTATGCGCCGTGTTTGCCTCCGTCCTTCACCGCGATCCACCTCAAGAACCTGCAAAAGACGAAACGGCGCCGCTGCGGCCGATCGCACTCCAACGCCCAAGTCAGCGACTGAACCACCAATTACTAAGAGTAACACTCAAGAACTCTGAGGGACCGTGAACCAGTTCTCTCTCAATATACTCAAGAACTCGCAAGCGTAAAGAAGACAATCTGAACGTGCGTACCTCAGAAGTTCGTTGGAAACTCTTATATACCTGGACACTTTCTCTCTCCTGGCAGTTACACATCTGGACACGTGGCTCGCATCCAGCTGTACACGTGCCATCATCTGGAGCATCCTTGACTTGGGCGTTACTTCTGACTCTCCTTTGGCTAAGTTACTTATGCATGATACTACTCAGTGCATAGTTGTCTTGGAGCGCGATCTCTTCTGGATTGGCGAGTTAAGGTACCTTCGTACACACCTTCCCTGTGGTCTCGCCGGCCGCCTTCATGATCTGCACCACCTGTTTCACCGTGTATGCTCAAGCAAGCTGTCCCCCGACCTCATCCTCTGGCCAGCTGGGAAATGTCTATCTGCCTTCATCTCCGGCGATGTCCTTGTTTCGGCGATCTCTAATCACTTGGTCGCCTGGGTTTACATCTGGCGACTTCATCTTTAACCCGGTGACCGCCGGTTCTGGTGTGCTGGAGATCGGAGCACGCCAACTTAATAACTGGCGACTACGAAAACCCCCCGACCTCCTTCCCTTCTGCTAACCAGGTGTCCCGTCCAACACGCCTATCTAATAGCTCGAGGCCACGTCATTACTCCCGACTACCAGGGCGGTACAGGTTCGTTTTTTTATAATAATTTATTATTTACATCTTTGTCTCCTCTTCCCTTTCTATCTTTTTTTTCGGTTCGTTCTTCTATAATAATCTATTATTTACGTCTCCCTATTCTTTTCCTTTTCTATCTTTTTTTCTTTCTGCTGGTTCTTCTATAATAATTTATTATTTAGTCTCTCTCTCCTCTTCCATTTTTATCTTTTTTTGTTTGTTCTTTTATAATAATTTATTATTTACGTCTCTCTCCTTTTCCGTAACTGTTCCCGCCGGTTGACCGAGTGCGTCTTCGCGCGTGGCTTGTCCTCGCGAGCTAGGGCACCTTCGTTCTGCACCGTCTGTGTGTACCTGAAAAGAAGTGAACAAAGGGGCGCCCTCGCGGCCGTTTGCACTCCGACGATCAAGTCAGCTGGCGAGAAACAATAAATGTGACGCACCTCCGTATCGGAGCACCGTGACTGGATGCTCTGAAGGTGGTCTAATGACTGAGTAACTGAATGCTGCCCTAATTGCCTGTGCGTACAGTGGGTTCGCGAGCAAGCAACTAGTGTGTGTGTGAACTGTGAAAAACTCGGAATTCCCCCGTCTCAAACGTCTAAAGCTCCTTTTAAACGTCTCCAGCTTTTAAAGCGTCTTAAAGTGCACTTAAAGCGTCTTAAAGCGCATTTAAGGCGCTTAAAGACGTTCAACACATTTAAAACGTTCAAAGCATTTAAAGTGTTTAAAGTGCTTTAAAGCGTTCGAAACGTAAGCTAAATAGACGGGTACCTCAGCAGACTCTCAGGGCCACGTGTACCCCCTGATGATTCGATACTTACTGCCATTTGTTCTTCTGAGTTGATCGCTATTCTCTGTGGAGGGTCTTACAGCGTCGTAACCCAACTTAGGGATAATCCATCGTGTAAGTCCTCCTTCCTCGAAGTGCATCTGGCGCAAGGGGTGACTTTTTGGGTGCCAACTCATGCACCCCAACCTCTAGTCACTTGCCCTGGGAGTGTATCTACCTTTCTCTCGTACCATGCACATGGTTTGCCCCTGGGCGTGGCCCTCTCATGGGTCGTATCTATCCCAGGGGTCTCCCAGAGGTGGCGTGGGTACTTCACAAGTCAGGTTACTCCTCACTGGTACTAGAACTATGGCCTTGAAGCCACCTGTCTCTTTCCTTATTACTGTTCTGAGGTACTGAGGCCTCTCGTGGTGTCACCCCCTCCACGGTCTTTCCTACTCGAGGGTATCGGGGGGTGACACCGTTGATGCCTTATCCTGGCGACGCCTTAACCCGGCGACGCCTAAACTTGGCGACGCCTCTCCTTGGCGATGCCTCACCCTGGCGACGCCCATGCCTGGCGACGCCTCAAGCGGTCAACCTGTTCACTTTCATCCCTTGGGCCCCTTTAGGGGTCCCACCATATGTTGACTTTAACTTTGACTTTGGTCAATGCCCGGGAACGGGACGGTACAGTAACTATACCAACCTTTTTTAAAAATACCATTATCTTTGAGTTGATTTGAGTTCTAATGGGATTATTCATTTTTTAAATTGTTTTTGTTCAATATTTCTGTAATATAAAAATGTGTATATTTAATTGTTGTGTAATAACAGAAACGGTTAGTAAATTTTAATTTGATTAAATTTTATATTTCATTATTTAAAAATAAAAAATGCGGATACTCAGCGCTCTCGTGCCTGTGTGCTCGCTAATAATAATAATAATAATAATAATAATAATAATAATAATAATAATAATAATAATAATAATAATAATAATAATAATAATAATAATATAATAATAATAATAATAATAATATAATAATAATAATGATAATAATGATGGTGCAAGCAACAACCACACTGCAAATTATTATGACACATTAAAAAGTTCCATCGTGTACCACGTGTTTTTTTATTACACATCATGCGGAGGACAGGTAAATATCTAAAAGGTTGATGGATCCAACATATCATTATTTTATTTTAAATTATAAATTCGTTGGATCACGATAGATTGCTACGTCAATACAGCTTTTTTTATTTAAAAAGTTGAATTTATTTCAAGTATTTAGGATTAAGAATTCGTATCAAATTTTTAGTTTACATATTTCTAAAACATTAATATATATATATATATATTATTGTTGTTGTTTGTTTATTTTATACTTTGATTTTTTTCTAATAATAAAGATATTATATTCAAATAAAATTAGGTTAATTATGAATATTTTTAGATTTTATTAATTGAATTTATCAATTTAAATCAACTTATGCTATATAAGGACTTAATGATATGTATTTTAATTAAGTTCCTCGATTATCTCATAATTAAGCTAATATTGAAGGTAATACAAAAAAAACTCTACTTTTTAACTAAAAATTAAAACTAAAAATGAAATTTTGAAAGTTAACTATTTCCTCATTTCCATCTTTAACTAGAGTTACTCGTCAATAAAAATAAAGATATTATTTCAATATGGGTTCACATACATTAGTTCTTTAAAATTAAAGAGAATTGTTTTTTATAATAAAATGGTTACTCCTTTCTACAAATTATACTTTATATTTTTTCTTTGTTTATCTTTATTCAATATATTTGTGGGTTGCAATATTGATAAAGTATTTTAAAAGTTATTAATAATAAAAATTAAGTTTAGTTAAGTTTTAGTACCGACCAGGTCATCGGGTGTGATGACGTGTCTAGCACGTGACTACGTGAGGCGTGTTTAGCAAAGCACGTGGCTAGAGAAGGGCGAGTGGTTCAGAAGCTAGTGTAGTCGCCGCTCATGGAAGCGGCGTGCTACAACTTACATGATCGGTTGTCGCCGAGATTGTATAACGTTGACGTGTTAGACGATTGGCGACCAAGTGGCCTGATATCGCCGCAAGAAGCACATCGTCGGATTTCCCAACAGACTCAGTTAAGGCTATTGGGAACTCAGAAGAGTAAGTCCAAGCGTGTAAGTCCAATGAGATGATTGTAGCGCTAGCATGGGGCATGGAGGTCGAGTAGGTGGAAGGGAACAGCTTGTCCATCAGCTACAGGATTCCCAGAGTGGACATTCGCTGGTGGACAGGTTCCCCCAGCTGGAACATGCATGGTGTAGCAATAAGGAAGGTACCACTAACGACAAGCGATGTCACAGAGATGGTGCATTTTGCTACACCCGATACTTGCCTTGTCAGGTGGTGTTCTAGAGCATATTGCGTGCTAGCTTGCTCCCTGAGTAGAGGACTTAGCCGCGCGGCTGGTTACAACACAGAAATAAGGTTCAAGTTGCCCAAACCCAGATGACGACACGTGTAGGGTTGGATGCTACCTGCTACTCCAACCCAGATGATGACACGTGTAGGGTTGGATGCAATAGAGAAATGACGCTCAAGTTATCCTAGCTCAGATGATGACACGTGTAGGGCTGGGCGCTACCTGCTATCCCAGCCCAGATGGCGACACGTGCAGGGCTGGATGCGAGCCACGCGTCCAAAAGCAGAACGGCCTGGAGAGAGAAGAAACCTAGATATAAAGGTAAACTTAACAGAATTTGCAGAGGTACGTTTTTCATTACGGCTCATTGCTAGGGTTGTGTGCCTTTAGTACGGTTCTACAGAGCATATTTTCTCTCAGTTTTTGGATGTTCTTGTTACTGACTTGAGCATCAGAGCGCCACCGGCCGCAGAGGCGACACCTTGTGTTTTCAGGTTCTAAGAGAGGCTTTCTGTGGTGTGGACTTGAAGGGCACGTGGAGTCCAGCTGGTGAGGAGGTTCATGACGAGGCAACGCTCTAGCGCTAAGTCAACCGGCAGGATCATCTGGCGCCCACCGTGGGGCCGTATAAAAGGTGTGATGGCATTTTCATGAAGTTCTTCTTGAATCAATGTAGAGTATGGGGCGGAAGCAATGAATGAGAGTGAGCAAGATCCTCCTAAGAGTGGTGTTCATCTTGTAGGTGCATGATAAGTGTGGGTACTGAGTGGTTCAGCCAGCTCAAGGGAAAAGATGAAGGAATTGAAGTTTAGAGCCTAGGATTCTAGGGAGAAGCAAAGTTGAGCACAAATTGGCAGCATAACTTTACTCACAATAAACTTGCCAAATACATGAGATAGCCTCCCTATTTATAGGCTATTTGGGACATAAATCATAAGCTAAAGCTTAATGAAATGTAAACCAAATGAAATGCAAAGCTATGCCATGTGCCATGACCGGTCACACCTAGCAAAGTTCTAGAAGGTTTCATTTCAAAATACTTTCTACACTACCCTATCTACTAAATACCCCTATTGGGCCTTGATGCAACATATACAAGGCTTTCTCTCTTCCATCCGTGGCCTCTTCCACTTGTGCTTGTACATGCTTGGCCATTGATCTTGTGAGAGGACCTAGACGGTCTAATGGCACACCTAGACGCTCCATGGGTAGACGCTTTCCTTCTTCACGGTCTAGACGCTCATTCCTTGGAGCTAGACGCTCTCCTTGGTCTAGACGCTCTTCATGGTGTGGGCTTTGGCTCCCATGGCTAGATGTGCTTGGCCCTCCTCCATCATCCCCTCCCCCTTGGAAAGGATTTGTCCTCAAATCCAGCTCGTCATCGTCATTGGTACCTACAAATGGAGAAAGATCAATTACATTAAAAGTGTCATGTACGCCATATTCAAGAGGTAGGTCCAATTTATATGCATTGTTGTTGACTCGCTTGAGAACTTGGAAAGGTCCATCTCCTCGGGGACTTAGTTTGGACTTCCTTTGAGTTGGAAATCTATCTTTGCGAAGGTGAAGCCAAACTAAGTCTCCTTCCTCAAAAATTATTTCTCTCTTCCCTTTATTGTTGTATTTTGTGTACTTTTCATTTTGTTGTTGTATTTGGAGTTTAATCTTCTCATCCATTTTCTTTACAAAATCAGCTTTGATTACGCCTTCCTTATGCACAAAATCTTGTGGATTAGGAAGGGGTATCAAATCCATGGGTGTGAGAGGATTAAAGCCATATACTACTTCAAAAGGAGAAGCATTAGTAGTCTTGTGAACTACTCTATTGTAAGCAAACTCAATATGGGGAAGGTACTCATCCCAAGATTTGTGGCTGCCCTTCATGATAGCCCTAAGCATAGTTCCAAGAGATCTATTGACTACTTCGGTTTGTCCATCCGTTTGAGGGTGACAAGAAGTTGAAAATTGTAGTCTTGTTCCAAGTTTACCCCAAAGAGTTTTCCAAAAGTGGCTGATAAACTTGGGATCTCTATCGGACACTATACTTCTAGGGAGACCATGGAGTCTCACCACTTCTCTAAAGAAGAGTTTAGAAATATTTTGAGCATCATCTACTTTGTGGCATGGAATAAAATGGGACATTTTGCTAAAACGGTCCACTACCACAAAGATAGAGTCATGGCCTCTTGCAGTCCTAGGAAGTCCTAAAATGAAATCCATGCTAATGTCTTCCCTAGGAGCATTTGCAATCGGCAAGGGGGTATAGAGTCCATGCGGCATTGTTCTAGACTTTGCTTTTAAACATGAGATGCATCTAGAACAATGTCGTTGAACATCTTTCCTCATGTGTGGCCAACAAAATTTTGCTTTTAAAAGATCTAGAGTTTTATCAACTCCAAAATGGCCCATGAGTTCCCCTTCATGTGATTCTTTGACAAGGAGTTTCCTATGTGTTCCTTGGGGAATGCAAAGTTTTCCCTCTTTAAAAAGATATCCCTCGGACACATAATAACCTCCTTGCGCTCTATGTAGACATTGGGCATAGATGGATGAGAGTTCTTGGTCATCTTGGTAAAACTCTCTTATGTGGTCAAATCCAAGAATTTGGGCACCCAATTTTGAAAGGAGTGTATGCCGTCTTGAAAGAGCATCGGCCAATATATTGGTGCTCCCTTTCTTGTATTTGATTACATAAGGAAATTGTTCAAGAAATTCCATCCATTTAGCATGTCTCTTGTTGAGCTTGTGTTGGCCCTTTAAATATTTTAAAGACTCGTGATCACTATGTATGACAAATTCTTTAGACACAAGGTAGTGTTCCCAAGTCTTTAGGGCTCGCACAAGAGCATAGAGCTCTTTGTCATAGGTGGGGTAGTTGAGGATGGCACCATGGAGTTTTTCACTAAAATAAGCAATGGGGTGTCCACCTTGCAACAAAACCGCACCTATGCCTACCCCCGATGCATCACATTCTATCTCAAAGGTTTTGGAAAAATTTGGAAGAGATAGGATGGGTGCATTGGTGAGTTGAGCTTTTAGCCTTTGAAAGGCTTGCTCATGCTTTTCATTCCAACAAAATGCAACATCTTTTTTAACAAGTTCATTCAAAGGAGATGCTAGGCTAGAAAAATTAGGCACAAACCTTCTATAGAAGCTAGCTAACCCATGAAAACTTCTTACATCACTTACATTTTGTGGAGTTGGCCACTCTCGGATGGCTTTGATTTTCTCGGGATCTACATGCACCCCCTTATTGTTTACTATGAAGCCTAAAAAGACTACACTATCTACACAAAAGGTACACTTATCCCTATTTGCAAAAAGACTATTTTTCCTAAGAACTAGAAGAACTTCCCTAAGGTGACTTAGATGGTCTTCTAGGGTTTTACTATATACTAAAATATCATCAAAGTAAACTACTACATATTTACCTATACAATCCCTCAAGGTGTGATTCATAAGCCTCATGAATGTACTTGGGGCATTAGTAAGCCCAAAGGGCATCACCAACCACTCGTATAATCCAAATTTGGTCTTAAAAGCGGTTTTCCACTCATCACCCTCCTTGATTCGAATTTGGTGATATCCACTTTTAAGGTCAATTTTGGAGAATAGAGTTGACCCATGCAATTCATCAAGCATATCATCAAGCCTTGGAATGGGATGCCTATACTTGATGGTGATGTTGTTGATTGCTCGACAATCACAACACATGCGCCATTTTCCATCTTTTTTTGGCACCAACAAGACAGGTACAGCACAAGGGCTTAGGCTCTTTTGAACCCAACCCTTCTCCAACAAGTCTTGAACTTGTGATTCTATCTCCTTAGTTTCCTCGGGGTTGGTTCTATAAGCAGGCCTATTTGGTAGGCTTGCCCCCGGGATAAAGTCAATTTGATGTTCTATTCCCCTTAGAGGAGGAAGCCCAATGGGTCCTTCTTGTGAGAATAGATCTTCAAATTCACTCAAAAGATATTCGATTTGAGGAGGTAAATTCATAAGTTCACTACTTGTGGCAGTGCATGTAAGTGCTCCTTTACACAAGATAAGGCTTGGTTGTTCAACAAGAAGCAAGTTTTCAAAGACGTTTTCAAGAGGCTTTGCTTGTTGACCATCCTTGTGGGAAGGAACACTCTTCTCCCACGCCTTCCTATCCCTAAGGATTTTCTCTTTTTCTAGCGCTTTTTTTTTTTTGTTTTCCTCATCCCTCTTTTGCTTCATTTGTATTTGGTCTTTTACCACTTGAGAATGTGGTAAAGGACTAAGTACAAACTTTTTATACTTATGGGTAAAGGAAATTTCGTTAGTGAGACCATCATGCAAGGTTTTCTTATCAAATTGCCATGGTCTCCCTAATAAAATATGACAAGCTTCCATAGGCACTACATCACATAAAACTTTGTCTTTGTAGTTCCCTATGGAAAACTTGATTTCCACTTGCTTGTCTTCATGTAGTTCCCCATTTTCATTAAGCCATTGAAGTTTGTAAGGTTTTGGGTGGGGAACCACTTGTAGCTTAAGCTTTTCAACCATCCTAGCACTACAACAATTACAACTAGAACCACTATCCACAATGAGAGAGCATATGTTTTCTAAAACATTGCATCTTGTATGAAATATGTTCTCTCTTTGTGTTTCAATGGATGTGCTAGGGTGATTGTTGAGGGTTATCCTAATCATAAGCAATTCTCCCTCTAGTGGAGCTACCCTCTCATCCTCTCCCCCTTCCTCTCTCTCACTAGGCTCATCCTCGCCACTAGTGTACTCATCTACACCTTTAAGAAACAAAGTCCTTTGGTTTGGACATTGTGCTTGCACATGCCCCCTACCATAGCACTTAAAACATTTAACATCTCTAGCTCGGATGGGTGGGGTTGAGGTTTCTTTGGTGAAGGGCTTGGTAGGCTCTTTTGGTTTTTCCTTGGATGTACTACCCTCCCTTCTAAACTCTTTCTTGGGATAAAAGCTAGAATAGGGGCTCACCTTTTGACTTGAGGTTTTGCGCAAGTTTTGTTGCTCAACTTTAATGCAAAGTTGAATCAAATCATTCAAGTCTTGATAAGGTAAGAGCTCTACTCTATCTCTTATCTCAAGTGATAGGCCACTAAGGAACCTAGCTATGGTGGTTTCCTCCTCTTCTCTAATGGATGCTCTCATCATGTAGAGCTCCATTTTTTGCCTATACTCTTCCACACTCATGTTCTTTTGTTGGAGTCTTTGGAGCTTGTCCATCAACTCCCTATGGTAGTAGGAAGGTATATGTCGACGTCTTAGGGCTCCTCTAAGGTCATTCCAATATGTAATGGAAGGTTCCCTATGAAGACGTCTATGTCTTTCGAGAGAGGTCCACCAATACATGGCGTTCCCTTGGAAACTAAGGGTGGCTAAGGGTACTTTTCGTTCCTCACTTACCCTATGGCAAGCAAAGAGTTGCTCTACCTTCATCTCCCAATCTAGATATACTTCTACATTTTCCTTTCCATGAAAATGAGGTAGGTCTACTCTTGTTTCCCTTGGCACCTCTTGTTCCCTTTGCCTAGTTCTTCTAGGGGGTGGTTGGTAATAATCATTGATTCTACGGCTTCCCTCCCCTAGAGACTCAATACTTTGAGAATGGGATGCATGAGTTTTTTTTTATTTTTGTGATTTTTGTGATTTCTCTTCTTGAGCTTTAGCCAACTCATTGATTTTGTTCTCATTCTCCAATTGTCTAAAAGATATCAATTGTACCGCTTGGGATACTTCTTTTAAAAGAGTTTTCAAAGATTTTACTTCACTTTCTATAGACTTTGGAGAGTGAGAAGAAGAAGACATGGCTAAAACTTTGTGTATATAGGTGTTTTACTTTGAGAAAGTTTAGGAAAGTTAGAGAAGGTAGTTTTCCAGGTAAGGGAGGTGAGTCACAAAGGACTACTTAAGTACCAAGCCTTTTCCTTGCCAAAAACTATCCCCCAATATCTTCACACAAGACTTTCTCTTAGTGAAACACTTAGAACACAAATAAGTTGAGAAATAAATGCAAGAAAACAATGTAAGCTAACTATGCAACAAAGCTAGTCGGTTTAGCACACAAATTAAACAAAATCAAACATGCAAAGCGTAGCTATGAAAGCAAAAGAAAAGCAATTACAAACAAGTAACAATTACTAATCAAGAATGCTATACTATTCGGCCCTAGGTGAGGCTTCTTGGACACTTTGAGCCCTTGAAGACACACTCACCGTCTAAAGCGTAATTAACAAGGTAATTAACAATAAATCAAGTTGCAAAGGAAATAAGAGAACTCCCTTTGTTGATCCTCTTTTGATTAGTGCACTTCCTTGTTGTCTTTGATTGTTGCTCTTCCAAGTGTTTGTAGTGTTTATTTCAAGAATGTTTGTTTCGGCTTTGACCTTGTCTTCTCCTTAGAATGATGGCCTTTAATCCTCTAATTTCCAGCACCTAGCAAAGGGCTAAACCTTAACCAAATCAAGTTCCCATTCACATAAGCACCAAAGAAGAATTAAATTCCAGCACCCAATTTAGAGGTCAAAGAACAAAAGCAAGAAACAAATTTAATTGAATAAAACAGTACCACCAAAAGGATTTAGATTGTGACAACTAGAAAGAGAGTCAAGTAATTAAAGCAAACAAATAAAGGTACTCAATTAAAGGTTGGCACACAAAAAGAATTCCTAAAGAAAAGCACTAGATTAGATGACCAAATAAAAAAAACAGCACCACTGGAAAATGTTGTGGGCCAGAAAACGTGTTTGTTCCCCGATTTATGCTGATCTGTATTTTTGGAATTTGGCTCTGAAATTTGTTATGCAAGATATTCAGGATCTTATCTAAAATCTGGCTTTGGATTCACTCAAAACGGATGCACCATTTTTTTTTAATAAATTTTGCAAAATTGGTGTTCGGTTAGGCCAGCTGGAGCGCTTCAGATTTGCACCCTGATCTTAAAAGATTTATCATTTTTTTTCTGTTGCTTCTTTTGACCTAATTCTTTTTTTTTGTCTTTTCTATAACACTTTAAACTTGCATTTTCCAGAAAATCAGAATTTTCCTATGGGTGGAAATATTTTTCTGGGTTAAAACAGCCAAAACAGAGAAGGTGTAAACAGGGGAATCTGAAAACTGGAAACAAAAACAACAAGATACCAAAGTTTAGACACAATGGAAATTTGTGAAATAGAATTGTGTATGATCTAAACACAATATGAACTCAAACTAAAAATTAAAAAGGCACCAAAGGAGCAAAGAACAGCAGATTCAAGCAAAATAAAGAGACCCAAAATCAAGAAACAAATAAGCCAAATAAAAGGACTACTATGAATTGTTGACAATATGGATGAACATGACTTGACAAAACATGTATAGATTCAGAAAATTAAAGACTCAAAGCATAATATGAAGCAAAATAATGAAAGCAATACAAAGCCTAAAAACAAAATAGCAACACAAAGGTGTATGGAATCCTATCACAAATTGCACAAGAACTTGTTCAAGATCAAATGAACAAGAGTGCTTCAGTTGGATCTTCCACAAAGCACACCAAGAACAAATTAAAATGTAAAAAACAGCAAGACAAGTAAGGAAAGTAAATGACAATATGAAATAAAGAAGAACTAAAATTTAAAAGGCAAGGAGCTACTCATCTTGAAGAACCAAAGCTCATGATACCAAATGATGGCATTTTCATGAAGTTCTTCTTGAATCAATGTAGAGTATGGGCGGAAGCAATGAATGAGAGTGAGCAAGATCCTCCTAAGAGTGGTGTTCATCTTGTAGGTGCATGATAAGTGTGGGTACTGAGTGGTTCGGCCAGCTCAAGGGAAAAGATGAAGGAATTGAAGTTTAGAGCCTAAGATTCTAGGGAGAAGCAAAGTTGAGCACAAATTGGCAGCATAACTTTACTCACAATAAACTTGCCAAATACATGAGATAGCCTCCCTATTTATAGGCTATTTGGGACGTAAATCATAAGCTAAAGCTTAATGAAATGTAAACCAAATGAAATGCAAAGCTGTGCCATGTGCCATGACCGGTCACACCTAGCAAAGTTCTAGAAGGTTTCATTTCAAAATACTTTCTACACTACCCTATCTACTAAATACCCCTATTGGGCCTTGATGCAACATATACAAGGCTTTCTCTCTTCCATCCGTGGCCTCTTCCACTTGTGCTTGTACATGCTTGGCCATTGATCTTGTGAGAGGACCTAGACGGTCTAATGGCACACCTAGACGCTCCATGGGTAGACGCTTTCCTTCTTCACGGTCTAGACGCTCATTCCTTGGAGCTAGACGCTCTCCTTGGTCTAGACGCTCTTCATGGTGTGGGCTTTGGCTCCCATGGCTAGATGTGCTTGGCCCTCCTCCATCAAGGTGATTCCCAACCATAGTTCGTGTTTGTTGAGGTTTTGGTGCTTTCTGTTCGACAGCTCACTGTCGCAGTCGGTTCCTGGAGTTTTCACCGTTTGTTTGGAATTTCTTTGAGTTGCTGAGTTTGCTGAGAAAGGATGAGGACAACGCGATCTAGTTCAGTCACGCCGTCAACAGATGAGGACGCTGTGTCTATGACGCAGGTCATGGACATGATGAGGGCGTTGTAGGAGAACGTGGCCGCATCACGTTCTGAACAGGAAAGGATGCACAAGGCACTGGTGGCCTCGCAAGCCAGGAATGAGGAGCTCAACAGGGTCAACGAAGAGCTGCGTAAAGCTCTTCAAGAGCGGGAGGAGCGTGCAGTCGGGGACAAATCTTCATCCCCATCCCCACCGCACAGCTTTCCCATGCCATTTTCCTAAGAGATCATGGATTCGGTGGTCCCAGCCAATACAGTGGCGGTGAAGGCGTCTTTCACTGGGGTGGAGGACCCTGAGGCCCATCTCACTGCGTTCCACACTCAGATGATGCTCTCGGGAGGGTCGGACGCGGTTTACTGTAAGGTGTTCATGAGCACTCTTAGTGAAACAGCATTGGACTGGTTCGTCAGTTTACCTACTGGCCACATTACCTCATTTCAACAGTTTTCCAAAATGTTTGTTGAGCAATATATAGTGAACAAGGCACCACCATTGGTGTCTTACGACCTGTTCAACGTAAGCCCTAGTTAAACCGCGCGCCCAGGCACGGGTCCAGCCGCAGAGGGTCATGGAGGCGGTGGTGGGAAAGAGGGACCAGAGGATGCGCCATCCTTATGACCCTAAAAAGAATAAGAACAAGGGGTCGGGGCGGCCCAGAGAGACTAATCGCCCTCCAAGGTACGAGTTTGTGATGGGGTTGGCCGATCTGATCGCCATCCCAAACATTGCTGCCAGGCTCAAGGTGCCTGAGAAGACGACGGAAAAGGTTTTGGGACCAAAACCAGACGCGTGGTGCGAGTTCCACAAGAACTTTGGCCACTCTATCAACTCGTGTTTGGCTTTGGGACACCAACTCGCCGAGTTGGTCAAGTGCGGTTTCTTGAAAGATTACTTGCTGGAAAAGCAAGCGGGCCAAGCGTCAGGATCCCAACCGACGGGCAATGAAGGGCAGCAGCACGAGGTGCCCATTCACGGTGAGATCCACACCATAGCTGGTGGATTCTCCGACGGGGGGTGCACTGCATCGCAACGCAAGAAGTACGCAAGGTCAGTGATGTCAGTGGAAGGTTTTGAAGATCACTCGCCCGACGTGGACATCACGTTCACCAAAGGGGACCTTAGGGACGTTGTGCCTCACGACAACGACCCTATTGTAATATCGCTTGTCACGGCGGGAAGGACCATCCACCGGGTGCTAGTCGACCAAGGAAGTTCGGCAGATGTAATGTTTTGGCCGACTTTTGAGAAGCTACAACTGTCCCCTGACCAGCTGAGGCCCTATGGGGGCTGCTTGTACGGCTTCGCCTGCGACCAAGTGGAAGTCAGGGGGTATATTGAGTTGAGGACGACGTTCACAGATGGTTTGGCTTCACGAACAGAGAAGATCAGATATCTTGTAGTAAACGCTCTATCAGCATACAATATACTGTTGGGAAGGCCAACGCTCTACAGAACGGGAGTTGTGCCTTCGACAAGGCACATGAAGGTCAAACTACCGTCGATGGAAGGTTTGATCATCACCATCTGTTCTGACCAGAAGGAGGCGAAGAAGTGCTACGTGAACAGCCTCAAGAACAAGAGATCTATATGTCACGTAACCACAACGCCGCCCCTGGTGTGGAGCCTGCGCGGGAAGACCGGCGAGTTTCGGATACGGCGTTAGAGGTGGTCGCCAAGGGCGATGTGCCAATGGAGGATATAGAGGCGAGGCCTGAGAGCGCCGCTCGGTTGGAGGGAGAAAGAAACTGCTCCGAGACCGCTAGGGAAGCAGGTATCGCGAGGGTGCTAATCGCCAGCGAAAAGAAGCCTCAGCCAGTGGAGGAATGGCTCGAGAAGAAGATCAACGACAATACGTTTAAGCTGGGGAGAACCTTAGACAGCGAGACGCAAGACCAAATCGCCAAGGTGATAAGTAGACACCTGGATGCATTTGCGTGGTCTGCTTCAGACATGCCTGGAATCGACCCCGATTTCTTGTGCCATCGCTTAGCAATGGATCCCCAAGTCAGGCCCATCTGCCAAAGAAGGAGAAAGTTCAACGAGGAAAAAAGGCAGGCGATCAAAGACGAAACACAAAAACTCCTTGCAGCAGGCCACGTCAGGGAGATCCAATATCCAGAATGCCTCGCCAATGTCATTCTGGTCAAGAAGAGTAGCGGAAAATGGCGGATGTGTGTTGACTTCACAGACCTGAACAAGGCCTGACCAAAGGATTCTTATCCTTTGCCGAGTGTAGACGCCCTGGTAGACAGTGCATCAGGGTGCAAGCTACTCAGTTTTCTGGATGCCTTCTCAGGGTACAACCAAATCAAAATGCACCCCATGGATGAAGAGAAGACTGCCTTCATGACGGAAAGGTCATGCTACTGCTACAAGGTGATGCCCTTTGGGCTAAAGAACACGGGAGCCACGTACCAAAGGCTAATGGACAAGGTGCTCGCACCTATGCTCGGAAGGAATGTGCAGGCATACGTTGACGACATGGTCGTGACGTCCCTGGGGAAAAACAAGCACGTCGACGATTTGGAAGAGTTGTTCATCACCATATCCAGGTACAAGCTGAAACTGAATCCTGAGAAGTGTGTTTTTGGCGTGGAGGCAGGGAAATTTCTGGGATTTCTCCTGTCGGAGAGGGGAATCGAGGCTAACCCCGAGAAATGTGCCGCCATTTTGGCGATGAGGAGCCCCACCACTGTGAAGGAGGTGCAGCAGCTCACGGGGCGGATGGCCGCCCTGTCCCGATTCGTATCGGCAAGTGGAGAGAAGGGCCACCCATACTTTTAGTGCTTGAAGAGGAACAACAGGTTTGTCTGGACGAAGGAGTGTGAGGAGGCCTTCATAAAGCTCAAAGAATATTTGGCGAGCCCACCAGTTCTGTGCAGACCCCAAGCAGCAACGCCACTCAGGCTGTATTTTGCCATAACTGAGAGGGCAATAAGCGCAGTGCTCGTCCAGGATCAAGATCAGGTCCAAAAACCCATCTATTTTGTTAGCAAGGTGTTGCAAGGCCCAGAAGTGAGGTATCAGGCCTTAGAAAAGGCAGCGTTAGCGGTTGTATTTTCGGCGAGGAGGCTGCGCCATTACTTCCAGAGCTTTACGGTGTTGGTAATGACTGACTTGCCCATCCAGAAGGTTTTGAAGAAACCAGATGTAGCTGGAAGAATGGTGAAGTGGGCGGTGGAGTTGTCAGAATTCGACATCAAGTACGAGCCCCAGGGATCGATCAAGGGGCCGATTTTCGCTGATTTCGGGTTGAGTTGTCTTCCGAAACAGCGCAAAACGCTAAGGATGACTTTCGTTGGGTACTCTCGGTGGATGGGTCGTCTAACCAGCTGGGCAGCGGGGCTGGGGTTATTTTGGAGGGACCCGACGGGGTGTTTATAGAGCAATCACTGAGGTTTTCTTTCAAAGCAAGCAACAATCAAGCGGAGTATGAGGCCTTGATCGCCGGTATCTTGTTGGCAAAAGAGATGGGGGCAAAGGTGCTAATGGCCAAGAGCAACTCGCTGTTGGTCACTGGACAGGTAACTGGCGAGTTCCAAGCCAAAGATCCACAGATGGCAGCCTACCTGGAGTACGTGCACGAGCTAAGGAGATCTTTCGTTTTGTTTGAAGTGGTGCACGTGCCAAGAGAACAGAATGCCCGAGCTGACTTGCTAGCCAAGCTCGCCAGTTCGGGCAAGGGGGGCAGACAGAGGACTGTCATTCAAGAAACTTTGAAAGCGCCTCGAGCATTCGTGGCAGACCACCAAGTTCTTCATGTTTGCAGGTCGACGGAAAGAACGACGAGGAGACATAGGTCCCTAACGCAGGAAACTTTGAGGACGCCGAGGGTCAGAGCGCGCCCAACGGAAGAAGTGAAAACGATGCGAGTTTGCGCTATCCACGAGCCAGATACGTGGATAACGCCATACCAACGCTATTTAGCGGATGGCGTGCTTCCAATGGACTCAACAGAGGCCAGAAAGATAAAGAAGAGCTCCAGCAAGTTTACCCTTATCGACGGCGAGCTGTACAGGTTCGAATTTACACACCCTCTTCTTGTATGCGTACATGGAGTGAAGTGCACGAGGATTATGGCTGAGCTCCATGAGGGGATTTGTGGGAGCCACATTGGAGGTCGATCTCTGGCGACAAGGACTGTCCGTGCAGGTTATTACTGGCTCACAATGAGGGAAGATTGCAAGAGATATGCCCAGCGTTGCAAGCAATGCCAACAACACGCTGACTGGCACAGGGTGCCCCTAGAAGAGTTAAAGTCAATCTACAACCCCTGGCCGTTCCACACGTGGGGAATCGACATCTTGGGGCCCTTCCCGTTGGCGATCAGGCAAATGAAGTATTTGGTTGTGGCGATCGAATACTTCACGAAATGGATTGAAGCAGAACCAGTAGCCCAGATCACCGCGCACAAAATCCAGAGTTTTGTGTGGAAGAATATTGTGTGTCGTTTTGGCGTGCCCAAGCGTCTAGTATCAGACAATGGGACTCAGTTTGCAAGCCACCTGTTGAAGAAGCTGTGCGAGGACATCGGGACACAACAGGTGTTTGCTTCCGTGGAACACCCGCAAACGAATGGGCAAGTGGAGTCCGCTAATCAGGTTCTGCTGAGAGGATTGAAGAGGAGGTTGGAAAAGGCCAAGGGGTTTGGGCTGCGGAGGTTCCCCGCATAGTGTGGGCATATCATACTACTGAGCAATCGGGAACCCACGAAACCCCGTTTAGCTTAGTGTATGGATGCGATACGATGATCCCAGTTGAAATCCAGGAAAGCTCGCCGAGATTCCAGAACTTCGTGGCGGAAGACTCGAACGCAGAAAGGAGAATGAACTTGGATTTGCTAGACGAGGTCAAGGAGGAAGCGCGGGTGAAGGCCGAGGCAGTAAAGAGAAGAGTCGAGCGTAAGTACAACTCCAAGATAAAGCCGAGGCAGTTCAGAGATGGTGACCTGGTGATGAGGAAGGCCCACTAGTACGAGATGGAAAACTAATTGTCACCCAAGTGGACAGGACCATTCAGAATAACCGAAGCACTCGGGAACGGCGCCTACCGCTTGGAGACGCTGGAGGGAGGGGCGATTCCTCGCACTTGGAACGCCACCCATCTCAAGTTTTACTACAGTTAAGGCATTGTAAGTAGCAATTAACTCCAACAGTTTAAGATGTATCAGTTTAAACAATTCTTCAAGGGGGCACTCTTTTTTCCCTAAGGAGGGTTTTTAATGAGGCCACCCAATAAAGAAGGTTTCGAAGTTTATCGAAGTTTCCCAGTTATTAAGTTTGCATGCTGTTTGTTTTTCAAGTTGTGGGGAAAGATTAAAAATGGTAAATCCAAATCGCATGCATCCAGTACAAAACTTTCGAAGCATGAAGTTTTAAACCCTCATCGCCACTCGGCGATTGGAGGTGCAAGTTTAAGTCTTAAAAGCCCTCATCGCCACCTGGCGACCGGAGGTGCAAGTTTAAGTTTTAAGTCCTCATCGCCATATGGCGATCGGAGGCACAAGTATAAAATTTTTTCTGACCGCCACCAGGCGAGAAAGAGATTTAAAAGACCTCCTCGCCTTGAGCGAGTGTAGGCGAGAAAGAGATTTAAAGACCTCCTCGCCTTGAGCGAGTGTAGGCGAGAAGAGATTTAAAAGACCTCCTCGCCTTGAGCGAGCGTAGGCGAGAAAGAGATTTAAAGACCTCCTCGCCTTGAGCGAGCGTAGGCGAGAAATAGATTTAAAAGACCTCCTCGCCTCGAGCGAGCGTAGGCGAGAAAAGATTAAAGTCCTCCTCGCCATGAGCGAGCACAGGCAAGAACAGATCACAAGACCTCTTTGCGTGAGCAAATTGAGGCAAGTTGAAAGCCCTCAGTGCATCTGGGGGAGGAGGAGATGTAGCCCCTGGGCAAGTTGAGGCATCAGGAAAAGTCCTTCTCACCCTCGAGTGAGTTCAGGCAAGATGAAACTGAAAAGTTAGGGGTGTTAACAATCTTAAGTATGGGAAAGGAGGTTGGAGAAGAACTCTTTTCCCCTTGAGTGAGACACCAATATTGACCTAGTAAGACCAGTTAAATTAGAAGCTAAAGGGTGGTTGGGGAGGTTCGCAGAGGGCACCCCACCACCCAAATCATTGTTCTGAAACTCAGGGAGGTAGAGAAGGATCCGAAAGGCGGCTCTACCCCCAGATGAGGGAACAATGATGTAAGTTATCCCAGGGTAAAGACTCGGAGAAGGTAGAGAGCGATCTGAAAGACAGCTCTCCTCCCAGGTGAGCAAAGATGAAATCAGAAGGCGGTCCCGCAGAGGACGTTTTCAGTTAAAAGGAAGATGACGTTACCAGAAGCCCGTGGTCTGGGATTGAAGTAGAAAGAGAATCGCATGGCGAGGGCCGCATCAGCGAAGTTCTGGGCGACGATATAGAAATGCCTTTGGCCTTAAGCAGGTCGGGCGAGAGAGGTTTCAGATGCTAAGATCGACCTAAGCCCTTATTGTCGAGTAAGTGATTTCGTATTTAACGTTATTGTTTCAAATTAACTGTTTGTTTAAGCTAAGGTAGTTCGCAGAGAGTTAAGTACCGGTTGGTACAAAGTACATTGAGTTGAGAAAAAACCATCCAGTTAAACCAGTTGATTGCACGACATATAAATTAGAAGACTATATATATATAAATGTATGTGCACATGGATATCGAATAGTTTGAACAGAGTGAAAATTATTACATATAGACCAAGGTAAAACACAAGAGGTTTCAAGGCGATAAGTCAACTGGGGGTACGATCTTTCCGTCCACCACCTCGTTGTATACCGAGAACTCGGAGAGATCAAGGTCGGGATATTTGCAAGCAAACTGCTTCAAAGCAGCACCAAAGCCGGAAATGAGAACTTGGGCAGCCTCAAGCTGAAGCTCGTCGATCTTCGTCTTGAACCCACTGTTCTCTTCACGAACCTGGGTGACTTCAAGCTCGAGCTCGTCGGCCTTTTTCTTGAGCCCGTTGTTCTCTTCGCGAACTCGGGCAAGCTCAACAGCGGTTTCACTTAGTTCCTGGGAGGCCTTATCCCGATCTTGCTCAACCTTTCCCAGAAGAGTCTCCCTCTCGATAGACCTCTTCTCCAGGTTGGCCATCTTTTGGGCGTCAGTTTTCTTTGCCTCCTCCAGCGTGGCAACTTTCTCCCTCAGAGGGACGATCCTGTTCTCCAGCTCGACGGCGTCCTGGAGTTTGTCGTGAAGTTTCTTGCGCAGTTCTTTGTTGTCCTTGCGCACGATTTGGAGTTCGTACTTGGGGGCGTTTTTGACTCGCGAAAACTCGAAGCCTTGCATCAGCATGTCACACTTGGTCTTCTCGGCTTCGGCTTTCGCGGTGCTTGCCACCTCCTGATTGATCCGATTATCGAGTTCAAACTTCTCCAAGGAGTCCCTTAGCCCTTCGCCGACGATTTGGGGAAGACAATCGTCAACCATGGCACTTAGGCGCACGGTGAAGGACTTCAAGGCTTCTTGAAGAGGGGCTAGGAGGCTTGAGGTTGCTGGAGGAGGCGGAGGTTGGTTCTCACCACCACCCTCACAAGGTTGAATGGCGAGGGGAGCTTCGAGGCGTGGTGGTGAAGCAAGAAGTTCTTCGGCGGCTTGGGAAGAGGCTTGCGTATCAGCAAGTTGCTCAGGAACGGCTTCAGCAACTGAGGCGTTTGAAGCAAGAACATCCCCAGCGGACTCGAATGGCGTGGAGGCACTGGAGGGGTTCTCGATGTAGTTTGGAGCGGCGCTCTCAATTGTTTGGGGCTCGATCACAGCCCTCCTTTTCCTCTTGCAGACTAGCCCGTCCTCGGTGCTTTCGTCCGCCTCTTCGTCTGACACTACCCTGGGGGCTTTCCTCTTAGCCTTCTTGAGGGGTAGTTTCTTGCGCTGGGGAGCTGGAAGAGCAGCAGCTGCGGATGGACCAACTGGCGGAGATTGGCCTTGGGCAGCGGCGATCTCCGCGACAGAGTTTGGGACCGTTTGGGAGCCCGCCGCAAGCTTGTGGGACTTGGCTATGGTGCGTAGCTCAGCCATCCTATCTTTTCCCAGCATCGTATCTGCAAAGGAGGGCCAACAGTTATCAACCCGCGCAGAAAATCGACAGTTAATAATGCATGGAGAAAGTTGAAACCATACGCGAAATTAGAACAACAACATCAGAGTAAAGACGAGGAAATGCAAACTCAAATTAAGGGAACTTGAAGGCTTAAGGACAGACCTATGTGAAAGTCCAGTTGGCTTTCAAAGAACTCGAAGGTGATGATGGAGGCAGTCGATAGGGTCACATTGGAAGAAGCGACTTTCTTCCAGAAACCGCACAAGTCCTTGTCGAGCTCCCCCATCTTTTCTGGCTCCCTGTACTTCCTGAAGCTCGACTCCTTCCTTTCGTTGTTCACCCAATACAAGGGGAACCCGTCAAGAAGGGAAGGGTCTTGGTCGCTGCAGCATACATGCACGAACTTACCCTTCCAATCCTTATAGGATTGCTGGAGGATGGAGAGAATGGACCTCCCAGCGACCCCATTGAGGCTGACCCATAGACGATCGCCCGGGTTCTTCGCCTCGAACAAGTAGAGGAACACATCCACCGAGGCCGGATGTCCCAAGTGCGCGCAGATAATTTGGTATGCCCGTACGAACGCCCAACTGTTGGGATGGAGCTGGGCGGGGGCTATGTCGACCTCGGTCAGGAGCTCCCTTTCAAAGCGTGTGAAGGGAAACCGAAGCTTGACCTTCTTGAACATAGTGGTGTAAACGAAGCAGAAAGGGGCGTAGTTGCTCCCCTGATTTTCGGTGCATATGGGCTCACCAGGAGGACAAGGGCGCACGGATACCTTGTCATCATGCTCTTTGCTGAAAGAGAGGTGATCCTAATCACCTTTCTTGAGACGAAGGATATCACGATCAGAGTTGATGCACGAAGTCTCACCCAGCAGGGTTGCAGAGGCCTACGAGTACAGTCGTTTGTAGTCTGGAAGAGGCTTCACCATCGCGCTGGTTTGTGGTGGGTTTGGTGGTGGTTGGCTAGGTCGAGAGGACGCGGGTCTTGCGACTCGGTCGGAAGGGACGTTAGAATCCCTTGGCGGGTCGCGGGAAGAGGAAGGGTTTGTGTTAGAATATATGCCCTTAAATGAGAGGGGGGGTGAATTGTTTAAGAAAGATTTTTGAAATCTTTTAACCTTAGAATGAAAATTCTTCAGAAGAACCTTGATTAAGGATTCAGTTTTTCCAAAACAAATAGCAAAAGCACAAAGCTGGAAAAACAATCGATTGTTTTAGCGAAACAATCGGTTGTTTATACCAGTTCCAAAATGTTCTGCCCGGTTGACCTGGGACGTCTTTGTGCGCAACCTCACCCGTCAGCTAGGGACTCCTTCCCACTGGTTACCTGTGGATTCCTGCAAAGAAGGACAAAAGGGGCGCCCTAGGGGCCATTTGCACTCCGACGCTCAAGTCAGCTAGCAAGAAACACCAAACTCTTCACCTTCGTGTCGGAGCACCGTGAATGGCACTCTGAAGGTGGTCAAAAGAAATTGTGCCTAGTGTGTATTTTCTCCTTCTGGCAAACAATCTTTCCCTAGTCCCTTGTGCGTAACCTCAAGGCTCGAGCAAGCAACTAGAGTGTCTCTGGAAAATTTGCCAAAAGCTCGAACCCCGTTTCCAACATTCGAGGCGCTATTTAAATTACTCCAACATTTAAAGCGTCTTAAAGCGCTTTTAAATATGAAACGTTCAGCACCTTTAAGACGTTTAAACCGCTTGGAGCGTTAATAGTACCTTAAACGCTCGAAACGTAAACTCTATTAAATAACTTTAATTACCTTGTACCCGACAAAATGGTGTTTCTACTCTGACTTGGCTGCTGTACACGTGGAGGGCCTCACAGCGCCGTGACCCCATCTGAGGGTATTTCCTCGTGTGAGTCCTCCTACCTGGGAGTGCATCTGCGCAAGGGGTGACTTTTTGTGTGCCAACTCATGCCCCCAAACATCTAGTCACTCACTTTGAGAGCCTATCTAACTTCCTCTCGTACTCTGCACTTGGCTACCCTGGGCGTGACCCTTCTCATGAGTCGTATCTATCCCAAGGGCGTCTCTGGGGTGGCATGGGCGTTTCACGAGTCAGGTTGCTCTCCACTAGCACTATTACTATGGCCTTAAAGCCACCTTTCTTTTCTCTTTATTGCTACCCCGGGTTATCGGGGTTTGAGGCCCTCCCACGGCGTCGCTCCCTCCATGGTCTTTCCTACCCATGGGTATCGGGGGGCGACACTGTGATTGCCTTGCTTTGTGACATTTGGCCTTGGCGACGCCTTCACCTAGGCGACACCTTACCTTGGCGACGCTTCCTTTCGGCGACGCCCTGCCTCGGCGATGCTTGCACTTGGCGTCTCCTCACCTAGGCGGCGCCTTATGTTGACTTTGACCCCGACGTTGACTTTGACCTTGACTTTGTCAACGCCCGGACACGGGACGGTACACAAGCCCCCCAGTCTTAAGCTGAAGACTTGTCTTCAGTGCAAAGACTAAGGTCTCGCCCACACCATCCACGTGTCACCCTGGTGACGTGTCATTCTTTGCTGACGCGACACTTCTCGAACTATTGATGTGACATTCTCTGAACCATTGGAGTGCCCTTAATGGCTGATTTGACATCCTCTGAAACGGGGAGCAACACCTTTTAGGGCCATGCTTAATCGTTTGCCACGTGGCTCATCACACGGTCAGCCCCAAGAGTCTCTTGCGCTCCCAGTGAGCGCCTAATCCTGTGACACGTGGCATCATCGCACGGTCACCATCCGTTCCCCCTCGTGCTCCTCGTAACGTTTAAGTTACCCAAACTCCGCGCTCGAAACCACTGTTACATCCACTTTCTCTGCCTTCTCTCACTGTTCATCTTCTTCGAATTTCTTCTCTCGCAATCCCTGCTTGTTCGTGCTTCCGCTCACCACACTCTTCGACCCTCAAAGGTACGGTTTTTCCTACCCTTGGCGACTCCCTTTACTGCATGACTATAATGTATGGATGAACTGCCTGGGACTGTTTATGTTTCTGCATTTCTGTATTCTTTCGCTCCTCCGTTCTTCTCTGTTCTCTTCTCCTCCTTTCTGGGTTTCCTCGTGTGGGTGGCATTTTTCTAGGGTTTTGTTCCCTTTTCTGCCTTGGCATCGCTTGTTAAAACCCTTTTCCTTTCTTCTTTCTCCAGTTATTTATCCGCATCATGGTGCGCCTGAAACCAAGGTCCTGTTCTCCCCCCAAGACCGATTATAAGGTCCTCTATACATGGGCCCCTTACGATCTTTTAAATGAGTGCACCACCCTGACGACCTTTCAGGACTTGGAGAACCATCGCGGTGACCCCCATTTGTACAATGCTGGAGTAGTTTAAATAGCGCCTCGAATGTTGGGAACGGGGTTCGAACTTTTGGCAGACTTTCCCAGAGTACACTCTAGTTGCTTGCTCGAGTCTTGAGATTACGGACAAGGGACTAGAGAGAGAGAGGTTGTTTTCCAGAGGGAGAAAGATACACAATACACAGTTCCTTTTGACTACCTTCAGAGTGCCATTCACGGTGCTCCGATACGGAGGTGAAGAGTTTGGTGTTTCTTGCTAGCTGACTTGAGCGTTGGAGTGCAAACGGCCGCTAGGGCGCCCCTTTTGTCCTTCTTTGCAGGAATCCACAGGTAACCAGTGGGAAGGAGTCCCTAGCTGACGGGTGAGGTTGCGCACAAAGACGTCCCAGGTCAACCGGCTGGAACATTTGGCGCCCACTGTGGGGCCGATATAAAACATCAGTCCCATCGCAAGTTTGAGGAAACCTATCAAGCCACCATAATGTTGGAGGAAGTTTGAGGAAACAGTGAAGAATGAGGGCTACCACTAGACAAGGTACTGCACGCGATGCGAGTGAGGAAATGTCCATGCAGCACGTCATGGAGATAATGCGTGGGCTGCAGGATGATATGGCGGAGTCGAAGATGGAACAAGAACGCATGCAGGCAGATCTCGAAGCCTCCATGTGAGGAACGAAGAGCTCCGTTGTGAAAATGAGGAGTTGCGCCGGGGTCTGAGGAACAACTAGGGGTAACGCGAACAGGATGAGATGGAGCATCTCACCCCACCAAGGGAGTTTTCCACTCCCTTCTCGCAAGAGATCCTAGATGCAGTGATCCCCAACACCTTCGCAGGGCCCAAGGCGATTTTCACCGGGATGGAGGATCCTGAGGCGCATCTCACGGCGTTCCACACGCAGATGGTGTTGGTAGGCGGCTCCGACGTCGCAAGATGCAAGCTCTTCATGAGCACCTTGACAGGGATGGCGATGGATTGGTTTATCAGCCTTCCTAACGGCCATATCACCATCTTTCAGCAGTTGTCACAGCTGTTCAGAGAGCAATACCTGGCGAACAAGGCCCCGCCGCCAGTTTCCTACGACTTGTTTGATGTAAAACAATATCAATGGGAGACCTTGAAGGAGTACATCAACCGTTTCGGGGCCCAATTGGTAAAAGTTGGTACGTCGGAGGAGCCTATGATTGTGTATGCCTTCAGGAAAGGCGTGTGTCCCGACCCTTTTTGCGAATCTATTATTCGCAATCGCCCAAGGACTTTTGCTGAAATACGGCGTCGGGCAGTGGAACATATCGCCTCCGAAGGAGAGGTGTGCGAGAAGCGAACCAGCGTTGTGCCCTCTCGCCCGAGGGCGCAGACGCGGATTCAGCCCGTCAGGGTCAACGAGACCACGACGGGGAGGAAGAAGCCGGAGGGGAGACGCCCCTATGAGACCAGAAAACCCCAACCCCAGGGTCCAGCAGGAGGCGATCGCTCAGCCAGAGAGAGGGCAAGGCCGGCGAGATACAACTTTGTGGTGGAGTTGAAGGACCTGATCGCCGTGCCTAATATAGCCGAGAGGTTTAGGCGACCGACGAAGACTGATAAGGTGTTAGGGCCTCGGAAAGACTCTTGGTGTGAGTTCCACGAGGCTTTCGGTCATCACATCGACAACTGCCTGTCGTTGGGTTACCAGCTAGATGAGCTGGTGAGAAGCGGGTTTCTGAAGGATTATGTCGCAGAACCCGCCACGACCGTCGCCCTGCCGGCGCCAACGGAAGAACAAGCACACGAGATGCCTGTTCTCGGCGAGGTCCACACCGTTGCTGGAGGTTTTTCCGGCGGAGGACCCACCGCCTCCCAGCGAAAGAAATACGCGAGGGGGGTCAACTCGATTGAGGAGAGAATCTCAGGTGATCCGTGGGAGTCGGACCTCGTGTTCACGAGGGCGGATCTGCGAGATGTCGTGCCGCACGACAATCACCCCGTGGTCATTTCGGTTGTCACGGCCGGAAGAAAGGTGCACAGGGTTCTAGTCGACCAGGGAAGTTCTGCAGACGTCATGTTCTGGTCGACATTCAACAAGTTGCGGTTGTCTCCCGATCTTCTGAGGCCCTACACAGGGTGCCTATATGGGTTTGCAGATAACTAAGTGGAAGTCCGAGGCTACTTGGAGCTGAGGACAACGCTCACAGATGGAGAGGCCTCGCGTACCGAAAGCATCCGGTACTTGGTCATAAACGCCAACTCCGCCTACAACATCTTGTTGGGCAGACCGGCGTTGAATAGGCTGAATGCAGTAGCCTCCACGCGCCATATGAAGATGAAGCTGCCAGACCTCAGTTGCAAGGTAATAGTCATCAAGTCGGACGAGGAGGAAGCGCGCAAATGTTATGAGAATAGCCTGAAAACGAAGAGGGGCATGTTCATGGTGTTCGAGCGTCCACCAAGTGCAGACACGACGATGATTGAGGCGACGCCCACTGGGTCAACGCTTGACGAGGCCACACCCGTGAGGGCGGCGCCCGAGGCAGATACACCCATGGGGAAGGGCCCTGACGACGCGACGCCCGTGGAAGAGGCGGTGCCCGTTAAGGATAATAGCAGGGATCAGCCAGCGGCTAATGTGGTGGAGAGGGAGATTGGTGGCAAAACGTTTAAGCTAGGGCGTTTGCTGAGCCAAGAAGAGCAGGAGGAGGTAGTAGAGGTGATTTCATGCCATTTAGATGCTTTCGCATGGTCTGCCTCGGATATGCCCGACATCGACCCTGATTTCCTATGTCATCATCTTAGCATGGACGCCACGGTCCGCCCCGTGCGCCAAAGAAGGAGAAAGTTTACTGAAGAGAGGCAGCTGGTGGTAAGGGAAGAAACGCAGAAGCTGCTGAGGGCTGGTCACATCAGGGAGATTCAATACCCTGAGTGGCTAGCCAACGTCGTCCTAGTGAAGAAAGCGAATGGGAAATGGAGGATGTGCGTGGACTTCACGGACTTAAATAAAGCGTGCCCGAAGGACTCGTACCCACTGCCCAGCATCGACGCGTTGGTGGACAGCACCTCCGGTTGTAATGTACTTAGCTTCTTGGATGCATTCTCGGGATACAACCAGATCAAAATGCACCCGCGAGATGAGAGTAAAACTGCGTTCATGACGGAGACCAGCAGTTACTATTACAAGGTGATGCCTTTTGGGCTGAAAAACGCGGGCGCCACCTACCAAAGGCTGATGGACAAGGTTCTAGCGCCCATGTTAGGAAGGAATGTGTACGCCTACGTGGATGATATGGTAGTAGCGTCGAAGGATAGGGCACAGCACGTAGCGGACCTAGAGGAGTTGTTCGTCACTATATCCAAGTACCGCCTCAAGCTAAACCCCGAGAAGTGTGTCTTCGGGGTAGAGGCCGGTAAGTTCCTAGGTTTCATGCTCACGGAGAGGGGAATAGAGGCTAACCCCGATAAATGTGCAGCAATCATCGCCATGCGAAGCCCGACGTCAGTGAAGGAAGTGCAGCAGCTGACAGGGCGTATGGCGGCACTATCAAGGTTTGTCTCTGCTGGAGGAGAGAAGGGGCACCCGTATTTCCAGTGCCTTAAAAGGAATAGTCGCTTCGCCTGGACTGACGAATGCGAAGCATCCTTCATAAAGTTGAAAGAGTACTTGGCAACGCCACCAGTCCTTTGCAAACCGGTAGCGAGTGTGCCCCTCCGGCTGTACTTCGCGGTGACAGAGCGAGCTATCAGCTCTGTGGTGGTCCAGGAGCAGGACCAAATTCAAAAGCCCATCTATTTTGTGAGCAAGGCCTTACAAGGCGCGGAGACGAGATACCAGGCGCTGGAGAAGGCAGCGTTGGCCGTGGTATTTTCAGCCAGGAGGCTCCGCCATTACTTCCACAGCTTTACAGTGGTGGTGATGACGAACCTCCCTATACAAAAGGTATTGCAAAAACTTGACGTGGCGGGGAGGATGGTGCGCTGGGCGGTGGAGTTGTAAGAGTTTGATATCCAGTATGAGCCCAGGGGATCCATCAAAGGGCAGGTATATGCAGATTTCGTGGCAGAACTCTCGCCCGGGGGCGAACAAGAGGTGGAGGCAGGTTCGCAATGGTTGCTCTCGGTCGATGGCTCTTCCAACCAGCAAGGAAGTGGCGCGGGGATAGTCTTGGAGGGACCCAATGGCGTGCTGATCGAACAAGCTCTGCGCTTCGCCTTTAAGGCAAGTAATAATCAGGCTGAGTACGAAGGTCTGGTTGCAGGGATGCTCCTGGCTAAGGAGATGGGCGTGCAGAACCTCTTGGTGAAAAGCGATTCCTAGCTGATTACGGGACAGGTATCAGGCGAGTTCCAAGCAAAGGACCCGCAGATGGCGGTGTATCTGAAATACGTCCAACTGCTGAACGGAGCATTTGGCGGTCTTGAGCTAGTACATGTCCCAAGGGAGCAGAATGCCAGAGTTGACCTGCTTGCCAAGCTGGCCAGCTCAGGCAAGGGGGGTAGGCAGAGGACAGCAATCCAAGAGACACTCAAAGCTCCGCGTAAATTTGTGGAAGATAACAGGGTGGACGTCCTCCATATTTGTACAATGAGAGGGAGGCCTAGGAGTCATCGTTCTTTGACTCAAGATACGGTAAAAACACCCCACATTAGCACATACGCGGACACGCCCGAAGGAGGAAGGCACGTGCAGATATGTGCTTTAGCCGTGGGAGACACCTGGATGACGCCATACAGATGGTATCTGGCGGATGGGGCTCTCCCAGCGGAGCCTGAAGAGGGTAAGAAGGTTAAGAGGAATGCCGCAAGATACACTCTGGTGGACGGAGTATTGTTCAGGCACGGGTTCACCCACCCTATCTTAACGTGCGTAAGTGGCACGAGTGTACCAGAATAATGGCGGAGCTCCACGAAGGCATTTGTGGGAGTCACGTAGGGGGAAGGTCCTTAGCCTCTAAGGTGGTACGCGCAGGTTTCTATTGGCCAACAGTAAAGGAAGATTGCGTGCGACACGCCCAGCGTTGCAAGCAATGTCAAAAACACGCTAACTGGCACAAGGCGTTGCCAGAAGAGCTGCTATCCATATACAGCCCGTGGCCTTTCCATACGTGGGGGATCGACATCCTAGGTCCATTCCCATTGGCGATAAGGCAGATGAAGTACTTGATCGTTGCCATTGAGTACTTCACCAAGTGGATAGAGGCGGAGCCCGTGGCCCAGATTACTGCGCACAAGGTGCAACACTTTGTTTGGAAGAACATTGTGTGCCGAATAGAGTCAGCTAATAGAGTTTTGCTGAGAGGGCTAAAGAGAAGGCTAGAAAAGGCCAAAGGAGCGTGGGCGGAGGAAGTGCCAAGGATCGTATGGGCATACCACACCACGCCCAATCTTCCACCATGGAGACGCCTTTCAGCTTAGTGTATGGGTCGGATGCGATGATCCTGGTCGAGATACACGAAAGCTCGCCACGCTTCCAAAATATCGTGGCTGAGGAATCCAACGAAGAAAGGCGGGTGAACCTGGACCTACTAGACGAAGCCAGGGAGGAAGCCAGAATAAAGGCCGAAGCAGTAAAGAGAAGCCACGACAGTTTCAGATTGGCGACCTAGTTATGAGGAAGGCTCACCCATACGAGCTAGAAAATAAGCTGTCTCCCAAGTGGACCAGACCCTTCAGAGTTATCGAGGCTAAGGGCAATGGTTCGTACAACCTAGAGACCTTGGAAGGGGGTCCCATTCCGCGCAGCTGGAATGCAGCCAACTTGAAGTTTTATTTTAGTTGACTTATGTAAGCAGCCATGTAACAATCTTGTTGAAGGGGACACTCTTTTTCCCTTTCGGGGGTTTTTTAACGAGGTCACCCAAATAAAAAAGAAAAAGAAGTTCGAGAAAAACCTTGCCTTGGTTTCAGTCTTTATCTTTTTCCCATTCGAAGTGGCGACAGGCGTCGCCAAACACACGCGTCGCCAAGAAAGAAGGCGCCGCCAGGTGTGCGCGTCGCCAAGAAAGAAGGCGTCGCCAAGATAAGGCGTCGCCAAGGTACAAGGCGTCGCCCAATCGTAGGCATCGCCAAGAAACATAACGGAGAAAAGACGCACAATATATGACAAGCGTGTGCAAAAATAAAGCGGCGTTACAGAAACCAAGCATGGTACCGTGGAGTCAAATTTACAAGTAGTGTTCGAGATAAATGGGAGTAAGGCGAATGGGGCAAGCATTACATGCCCTGTGCTCATACAAAGAATACAAACAAACCACTCTTCAGTGGCCTCCAGAGTCCGGATGGGAGGAGGACGAAGCTCCGCTCTCAGCCCGCAAGGCCCAGGTAAGCTGTGACCTCCGTTGTTGGTTTATCTTCGAACCTGCACCAAGGGAAACAAACATAGTAAAGACGCCACGAGGCAAGACATGCAAAGATTTAGAGAGGATCGAAAGCGGAAGTTTCTAAGGCAGTCACTCGTACATATATACTTCTCTAGGGTTCCGGCGTTGAACTCCAACTGATCAAGGTGGCAGAGTCAAAACCCCCCGCCTCAGCCAGGATCCGGCAAACCACCTGGTCGTTCGGGGTTAGTTTCTAGAAGGGTTTGGACTTGAGGGCTCTCGTCTCCCTCACCCAGTACAGTGGAAAACCATCTGGGGCGGAGGGCACGAGGTCAGAGCAACAGACTTTGAAAAACCTACCCTTCCACCCAAAGGTTGTTCCTTTGCCTCTTCACCTCAAAGAAGTGAAGAAAGATATCAACCGAGGGTGCACTCCCCAAAAAGCCGAAGAGTATGTCAAAGGCCTTGACGAAAGCCTAGCTATTAGGATACAGCTGGGCCGGAGCGGCATTAATCTCTGTCAGTAGTTCCCTCTTAAACCTGGAGAAGGGTAGGCGCACGCCGATGCTCTTGAATACCACCTGATAGAAGTAAAAGAAGGGGACCCCGTCGTTAGCCCGTTCGTCCACGCACACCGGCTCCCCCAGGGTGCAAGGGAGTACGACAATGTCGTCGTCATGCCTCCTAGCGAAGGCACGATGATCGTAGGAACACGAATCCCCTTTGTGTTCCCTTATGGCCCTGGTAGAAAGCAAGCATGAGCACTCGTCAAGGAGCTCGCGCGAAGCTCACGCATACAGGTCCTTGGGGTTAACCCTGGAGGGAGGAACGCGGGAAGACATGGCGCTACGAGAGGTGAGCAAAGAGCAGGGAGTTCAAAGAAGAATGGCGCGTTGGGAATACGGGAGGTAAAGCGCCAACTAGGAGGGATGCAGAAGGAACTTTGTCTGTAGCGGTGCAAGAAGGGTGCGAAACACAGGGATGGTAGACGCAGGTTCAAGATTGTTGAAGATCTATGTTCCGTCCGGTTGACCTGGGACGTCTTCGTGCGCGACCTCAACCGTCAACTAGGGACTCCTTCCCACTGGTTACCTGTGGATTCCTGCAAAGAAGGACAAAAGGGCGCCCTAGCGGCCGTTTGCACTCCGATGCTCAAGTCAGCCATCAAGAAACACCAAAAACTATGCACCTCCGTATCGGAGCACCGTGTGTGGCACTCTGAAGGTGGTAAAAAGGACTGTGTCTAGTGTGTATTTTCTCGTTCTGGCAAAGATCTTTCCCTAGTCCCTTATGCGTAACCTCCAGGCTCGAGCAAGCAACTAGAGAGTTTCTGGAAAATTTGCCAAAAGTTCGAACCCCGTTTCCAACATTCGAGGCGCTATTTAAGCTACTCCCGCATTCAAAGCGCCTTAAAGCGCATTTAATTGTAGCGCATTTAAGAAGTTTAAACCGATTGGGAGCATTTATAGTACCTTAAACGCTCGAAACGAAAACTGTATTAAATAACCTTAATTACCTTGTACCTGACAAAATGGCGTTTCTAATCTGACCTGGCTGCTGTACACGTGGAGGGCCTCACAGCGCCGTGACCCCATCTGGGGGCATTTCTTCGTGTGAGTCCTCCTACCTGGGAGTGCATCTGCGCTAGAGGTGACTTTTAGGGTGCTAACTCATGCCCCCGAACATCTAGTCACTCACTTTGAGAGCGTATCTGCCTTCCTCTCATACCCTGCACCTGGCTACCCTGGGCGTGACTCTCCTCTTGAGTTGTATCTATCCCAAGGGCGTCTCTGGGGCGGCAGGGGCACTTCACGAGTCAGGCTGCCCTACACTGGCGCTATCACTATGGCCTTGAAGCCACCTTTCTCTTCTCTTTATTACTACCCTGGATTATCGGGATTCGAGGCCTCCCTACGGCGTCGCTCCCTCCATGGTCTTTCCTACCCATGGGTATCGGGGAGCCACACTGTGGTCGCCTTGCCTTTGTGACATTTGACCTTGGCGACGCCCTAGTTGGGCAACGCCATAACCGGGCGATGCCTTAACTAGGCGATGCCTTGACCTTGGCGACGCTTCCTCTTGGCGACGTTGGCACTTGGCGTCTCTTCACCTAGGCGACGCCTTATGTTGACTTTGACCCCCGACGTTGACTTTGACCTTGACTTTGTCAACGCCCGGGTACGGGACGGTACAATCTAAATATTGCAGTTGGAGCGCCAAACGACGCAAATGGGAGCACCGTGCGATCGAGCCACGTGGCAGAGGATGGGAGGATGATCTTGGCGCCACTATTTAACATTCAGAAAACGTCGAGTCGACAGAAACTCAGAAAATGGGTCAGAAGCTCAGAAAATGTCAGGATCAAGTCAAGTGAGGGAACGTCCCATTAGCCATACGAGAAATGCCACGTGGATGGCGCGGGCGAGACGTTAAGCTCTTCGCTACCCCCAGGCGTCGACCAGAGTCAAAGTCAAAGTCAATGCCGAGGTAAAGTCAACGGCTTAACCGCACCAGGCGTCGCCAGCAGAAGTCGCCGAAGGCGTCGTCAGTAGGAGGCGCCGAAGGCGTCGCCAACATGAAACGTCGAGAGCATCGCCAGTGCAAGTTATCAGCTGCGTCGCCTCCCCGATACCCACAGGTAGGAAAGACTGTGGAGGGAGACGAAATCGAAGAAGTCAAAACTAGTCAATAGCGGCGTCGCCTCCCCGATACCCACAGGTAGGAAAGACTGTGGAGGGAGACGAGATCGCCAAATGCTGAGTGAACCACTGGCAGGGTTGTTCCCCGATACCCATGGGAAGGAAAGACCATGGAGGGAACGACCCCCTGGAGGGCTTTGAGCCTTCCCAGTGTTTGGCGTTTCTAGACACCCTGAGGGCGATACGGCACTGCTGTAGCAGGCCTCTCCTTAGGCGTGGGCGCCGGGCACCAAGAACCAAGGGACAGACCGCCTTGGTGTTTGAGACACCCCTGGACGATACGACACTGTTAGGCAGCCTCTCCATGGGCGTGGGCATCGACGTGTGACCTTGTCCCAAGTGTTTAAGACCCAGAGTAGGTCTCAACTTTTGCGTTGTAGCAAGGGTGAAGTTGCCGACGCCTTCACGAGGAAGAGGCCTCATAGACACGAAGGTGGAACAGGTTTCGAGGCACACGTTAGAAGTAAGGTGCCGGGGGTACACGATTGCCCAACACAGCGTGTGAAACGGGTAAAAGTACAGGCAAAGCAATTGGAGCACATAAAAATGAAGAACGAGTATGAAATGGCTATACAAAGCCTATTATCCCAACAAAGTGCGAATACTCCAAAAATTTACAAGTTCAACAGAAGATGGCAAGAGCAAAAATAAAGCGTCAAAGGGAAAGGAGACAGTTGAGAGTCAGCATCTCAATCATCCAGCTCAAGGCGTAGGACGCGTCCATCAACGACATGGTGGGTGGAATCGCAGTTAGAAACGTCGATCCCCGGATTCTCGCAGACAGCCTGGGCTAGAGCCTCTCTGAATCCCTCCTCGAAGGTGCCCGCCATGTCGTCGATGAGAGCTTTCTTGGCCTTCTGCAACTCCTCGATGCTGGAGTCCCAGGAAGCCACCTGTTTCTCCAGAGCCTCCTTCTCCACTCGGAGCCGGCTGACCTCGATCTGCAATTTGTCATGGTCAACCTAGAGAAGGCCCAATGTCTTGGCCTGGGTAGCCATCTCCCCCTCCATCCGCTCCAGTTTTTCAGGCTGCCCACAGCATTGATCCTTCAGGTCCTTCTGAAGCTCTTCGGAGGCTTCGACCATGTCCTGGAGGCCTGTTACTTGAACTTGGAGAGTGACTTCCCAAGTGTAGAAGTCGGCCTGAAACTCCATCGCCTCGCCCAGCTGCTTTTCAGCCTCCTCCTTGGCCTCTTGCGCCAACTTCAGAGAGGCTTGGTAGGCCTCGTTTTGGCGTCCTAGAGCTTTCTTCTCCTCCTCCAGGGCGGCGACCCTTGCTTCCAGGGCCTGGAGGGCTTGTGTGTGCAAAACAGCATTTCTAGCTTGGGCGCGCCAGTCAAGGGCCACGGCCAAGAAGGCTCCCAAGTAGAAAGGCATTCTTTCCCTCCTGTCGGAGCCTTCTGCCATTGATCCCCCATTGAAGCCCCTCATCAGATGCATGATTGGAGGAGGGATGGCAATGAGATCGGGGGCGGCAGAGCGGAGGCAGGAGCAGCAGAGACCTCTGCCGGTGGTGGAGGTGGAGCAGATTCAGCCCCGTCGCCTCTTTCCTCTTGGACTATTGTGGGAGGGAGGGAGGTAGCACTAGGGGGGTTGTCCCTGAAGGAGTCCCCTCCCTAGGGTGACGCCGCTGGTGGAATGGGAACCCTAGCGGCCTTTCTCCTCTTGAAAACTAGCCCACCGTCAGAGTCTTCGTCATCGGAGAGAATCTCCAACACCCGTTTTCCTTTGTCAAGGGGGGTTGGAGCAGGTGATGAAGCCACAGCCAGTGGGACTGCGGCGATGGGCGGAGATGAGCTGGGTGTTTGAAGTGGTTGGGGGCTACGTGGGGGTGGTGAAGATGAGCCTAGTGGGGCTTCGGTAGTGGTCGGTGTTGGTGAGGGCAAGGTCAGTGAGAGGTTTGGGTCAGCAGCAGGGGCGGAGGAGGCGCCAGCCTTGGTGGCACGAGCAGCCTTCAGTGTTTTCGCCAAGACCATCCTCTTTGAAGCATCCATCACCGATCCTGCATTCAGACAAACCAAATAACAGAAGTTAAGGCTAATGCAGTTATACAAATCCACAAAGCGCGCAGATGAACGAGACATAAGGCACTTAGCATCAAGGAAAATAGGTGGAGGAGGCCAACAGGGCAAGCATGATGCCATAAAACACAGATAACAGAGGGCAACAAGAGAGGAGCCTCCCTACTAAAGTAAGTGGACAGGGAGTGTGCGTTGTACTCGCACGTTATGAGCTTCAGCGTGTCGAAAACGATCCCCAGGCCAGCCAAGGCCTTGCACACCCCCCTATCAGCGGAGGACAACTCATCCAGGGCCTTGGCCTTGAGCAGCTTAGGATGCTCTGTGCAGTATAGTGGGAAGCCATCCAAGGCTGAGGGGTCGTGTTTGGCGCAACACACCCTGAAGAATTTTCCCTTCCAGCTTTTGTACGAGTTCTGGAAGAGGGAAAGGAGGATCCTACCAGCGATCCCGGAAAAGCTCACCCAGAAGCTTTTCCCTTGTTTCTTCACCTCGAAGAAGTGTAGAAAGACGTCCACAGAAGGGAGGACGCCCAGATATCCGCAAAGAATCTGAAAGGCCCGAACAAAGGCCCAGCTATTGGGATGTAATTGGACAGGGGCCGTATTGATCTCCGTGAGGAGTTCCCTCTCGAAGGGTGTGAACGGAAGGCGTACCCCAATGCGTTTAAATACAGTTTGATACATGAAGAAGAAGGGGTTCCCTTTCTTGGGTCTGTCGTCCACAAAAACAGGTTCCCCTGGTCTGCCGGGACGAACGGAAATGTGGGTATCGTGGGTGCGGCAGAAGGCATTGAAATTGTACAAATAGGGGTCACGGCGCTGTGAGGCCCTCCACGTGTACAGCAGCCAAGTCAGAGTAGAAACGCCATTTTGTCGGGTACAAGGTAATTAAAGTTATTTAATACAGTTTCCGTTTCGAGCGTTTAAGGTACTATAAATGCTCCCAAGCGGTTTAAACGTCTTAAATGCGCTGAGCGTTTTATAATTAAATGCGCTTTAAGGCGCTTTGAATGCTGGAGTAGCTTAAATAGCGCCTTGAATGTTGGAAACGGGGTTCGAACTTTTGGCAAATTTTCCAGAGACACTCTAGTTGGTTGCTTGAGCCTTGAGGTTACACACAAGGGACTAGGGAAGGATTGTTTGCCAGAAGGAGAAAATACACACTAGGCACAATTTCTTTTGACCACCTTCAGAGTGCCATTCACGGTGCTTCGACACGGAGGTGTAGAGTTTTTGGTGTTTCTTGCTAGCTGACTTGAGCGTCGGAGTGCAAACGGCCGCTAGGGCGCCCCTTTTGTCCTTCTTTGCAGGAATCCACATGTAATCAGTGGGAAGGAGTCCCTAGCTGACAGGTGAGGTTGCACACAAAGACGTCCCAGGTCAACCGGGCGGAACACAAAATACCAAAACTGAATTAAAGAGATAGGGATAGAGAAATTGTACACAGTTGTTTATACTGGTTCACTCCAATCCAGAGCTACATCCAGTCTTCTCAGAAACCCTGAGGATATCCACTAAGCAATCACCACTTGATCACTTACACCACAACCAAGAGAATGACCTTGAACACCTCAAGAAACACACTCTCCTTGGCCAACACTAAGATTGCTGATCTTGAACACCTCAAGAAACACACTCTCCTTGGCCAACACTAAGATTGCTGATCTTGAACACCTCAAGAACACACAACCAATCTCAGCAAAACACACACACGAATTGTTCAGCAGTTTACAAAAATTACACTTGTTACAAATGGAAATCTGAAATCAATACAAGTAGAATCCTATTCAGCACTTTGATCAATCTCTCAACTCTTTAGCAATCTCATAACTCTTTGAAAAACTCTTAGATGAAAAACTTTGTTTAAAGATTCTTAATACATCAAAAACAGTTTTTCAGAATATATCTAAGAATATAGTTTGTTATCAAATCTTAACAAACTCTTAATTGCATTTAAAATAGATTGATCAAAGCATTTAATGACTGGAGTCTATTCAGTTAAAGCATTTAAAGCTCAGTCAAAGAAAACAGTTTTTCTGTTATGGTTTTAAAACAAACAATCGATTGATTCCTCGAATCAATCGGTTGTTTTGTTACTTAACAAAATTCGCCATTCAAAAACAGTTTTCAAACTTTCTCAAAACACCTAAATGTAAACAATCGGTTGTGTACCGTCCCGTATCCGGGCGTTGACTAAGTCAAAGTCAAAGTCAACGGATGGAGAGTCAAAGTCAACGCAAGGCGTCGCTTAGGTGAAGAGACGCCAAGAGGAAGCGTCGCCAAGGCAAGGCGTCGCCTAGGTAAAGGCGTCGCCCAACCAGGGCGTCGCCAGATCAAACAGTGCTAAAGCAAGGCAATCACGGTGTGGTTCCCCGATACCCATGGGTAGGAAAGACCATGGAGGGAACGACCCTGTGGGAAAGGCCTCAGGACCCGATAACCCGGGGCAGTGATAAAGAGAAGGAAAAGGTGGCTTCAAGGCCATAGTAATAGTACCAGTGTAGGGCAGCCTGACTCGTGAAGTGCTCCTCCCGCCCCAGAGACGCCTGTTGGGCAGATACGACTCAAGAGGAAAGTCACGCCCAGGGCAACTGGGCGCAGAGTACAAAAGGAAGGCATATACGCTCTCAAAGTAAGTGACTAGATACTTGGGGGCATGAGTTGGCACCCAAAAAGTCACCCCTAGCGCAGTAGCACTCCCAAGCAGGAGGACTCACACGTAGAAACGTCCCCAGATGGGCAGAAACGCCCCCAGATGGGCTCACGGCGTCGTGAGGCCCTCCACGTGTACAACAGCCATGTCAGAATGGAAACACCCTTTAGTCAGGTGCTAGGTAATTAAATCATTCAATACAGTTCCCCTTTCGAGCATTCAGGTACTATAATGGCTCCCAAGCGTTTCAACGTCTTAAATGCGCTACGTTTTCTAATTAAACGCTTTAATGAGTGCGTTACGTTTGTGATTAAAAGCGCTTTAAGGCGCTTTAAATGCTTGGGTAGTTTAAATAGCGCGGAGAATGTTGGAAAGAGGGTTCGAACTTTCTGCAAATTTACCAGAGCTTCTAGTTGCTTGCTCGTGCTTCGCTAGTTACGAACAAGGGTCTGGGGAATATTTTTTCCTGAAAGAGAGAACACAGATACACAGTACACAGTTATTTTTTACCACCTTCAGAGTGCCATACGCGGTGCTCAGAGACGTAGGTGAACAGTTTTGGTATTTCTTGCTGGCTGACTTGAGCGTCGGAGTGCAAACGGCCGCTAGGGCGCCTCTTTGTCCTCTTTTTTGCAGGAATCCATAGGCAATCAGTGAGAAGGAGTCCCTAGCTGACGGTTGAGGTCGCGCACGAAGACGTCCCGGTCAACCGGACGGAACATTTGGCGCCCACTGTGGGGCCGATATAAAACATCAGTCCCATCACAAGTTCGAGAAAATCTACCAGGTTACAGTAACGTTGAAGGAGGTTGGAGTGACGATGGCCCCCACCAGACGAAGCACAGCACACGCAACCCCAGCATAACTATCCATGCAGCAGGTCCTGGAAATAATGAGGGGGCTGCAACAGGACATGGCGGATTCGAAAATGGAGCAAGAACGCATGCAGGCAGACCTTGACGCCTCGCATGAGCGTAACGAAGAGCTCCACCGTGTGAATGAGGAGTTGCGCCAGGGCCTGAGAAACGATAGGAGGCGGCCTGGGCATGACGAGATGGAGAACCATTCCCCACCAAGGGAGTTTTCCACTCCTTTCTCACAGGAGATCCTAGACGCAGCGATCCCGAACACGTTCGCGGGACCCAAGGTGATCTTCACCGGGATGGAGGACCCAGAGACGCACCTTGCTGCATTTCACACACAGATGGTCCTGATAGGCGGTTCTGATGCTGCCAAGTGCAAGCTCTTCATGAGCACCCTGACCGGGATGGCTATGGATTGGTTCATTAGCCTCCCAGAGGGTCATATCACATCTTTCCGCCAATTGTCGCGATTGTTCAGGGAACAGTACTTAGCCAACAAGGCCCCGCCGCTGGTCTCCTACGATCTGTTTGATGTGAAGCAGTATCAGGGGGAGACCCTGAAGGAGTATATCAATCGCTTCGGGGCCCAGGTCGTGAAGGTAGGTACAACAGAGGAGCCTATGATCGTGTACGCATTCGTGAAAGGCTTATGCCCCGGCCCCTTTGGAGAATCCATTATCCGCAACCGCCCTAGGACTTTCGCTGAACTACGACGTAGGGCGGTAGAGCATATTGCTTCTGAAGGGGAGGTATGTGTGAAGCGCACCAGCGCCGTGCCCTCACGCTCGAGGGGACCGTCGCGAGTTCAACCCGTCAGGGTCAATGAGACCACGACGGGGAGAAAGAAGCCAGAGGCGAGACGCCCCTACGAGGCCAGAAAGCCCCAGCCCCGGGGTCCAGCAGGAGGCGATCGCCCTGCCAGAGAAAGAGAGAGACCGGCGAGGTACAACTTCGTGGTTGAGTTGAAGGATTTAATCGCCGTGCCTAACATAGCTGAGAGGCTGAGGCGACCGGCGAAGACCGACAAGGTGTTAGGGCCCCGTAAAGACTCTTGGTGCGAATTCCACGAGGCTTTCGGGCACCACATCGATAACTGCCTGTCGTTGGGCTACCAGCTAGATGAGCTGGTGAGGACTGGGTTTTTGAAGGACTATGTCGCAGATCCCACAACGACCGCCACCTTGCTGCCGCCGGCAGAAGAACCAGCACACGAGATGCCTGTGCTTGGCGAGGTCCACACCATCGCTGGAGGTTTTTCCGGCGGAGGACCCACCGCCTCCCAGCGAAAGAAATACGTGAGGGGGGTAAATTCAATCGAAGAGATGCTCTCGGGGGAGCCATGGGAGTCGGATATCGTGTTCACAAGAAGAGACCTCCGAGATGTGGTACCCCACAACAACGACCCCGTTGTCATCTCAGTCGTCACCGCTGGAAGGAAGGTGCACAGAGTGCTTGTAGACCAAGGAAGTTCGGCAGATGTCATGTTTCTGTCGACCTTTAATAAGTTACGGTTGTCCCCCGATCTGTTGAGTCCCTATACGGGATGCCTGTATGGGTTCGGGGATAACCAGGTGGAAGTCCGGGGTTACCTGGAGTTGAGGACTACGTTCACAGACGGAGAGGCCTCCCGTACCGAGAGCATCCGGTACCTCGTCGTGAACGCTAATTCCGCCTACAATATTTTGCTGGGCAGACCGGCGTTAAACCGTCTGAGCGCGGTGTCCTCCACCCGTCACATGAAGATGAAGCTGCCGGACCTCAGTGGCCGGGTGATAGTCATCAGGTCAGACCAGGAGGAGGCGAGGAAATGCTATGAAAACAGCCTGAAAACGAAGAGAGGCGTGTTCATGGTGTATGAACGCCCGCCGAGCGCGGACGCGACGATGATTGAGGCGACGCCCGCTGGGCTGACGCCTGAAGAGGCCATAGCGGAGAGGGCGATGCCCGAAGCAGATGTGCCAATGGAGGAAGGCCCTGACGACGCGGCGCCCGTGGAAGAGGCGGCGCCCGTCGAAGATGATAGCAGGGAGCAGCCTGCGGCTAACGCCGTAGAAAGGGAGATTGGCGGCAAGACTTTCAAGTTAGGAAGTTCGCTAAGCCCAGAAGAACAGGAAGGGGTGGCAGAAGTGATTTCACGCCACCTGGATGCCTTCGCATGGTCCACCTCGGATATGCCAGGCATCGACCCCGATTTCCTGTGTCACCACCTCAGCATGGACGCCACGGTCCGCCCCGTGCGTCAGAGAAGGAGAAAGTTCAATGAGGAACGACAACAGGTGGTGAAAGACGAAACGCAGAAGCTGCTGAGTGCTGGCCACATCAGGGAGATTCAGTACCCTGAGTGGCTCGCCAACGTCGTCTTGGTGAAAAAGGCGAACGGAAAGTGGAGGATGTGTGTTGACTTCACGGACCTGAACAAGGCATGCCCAAAGGACTCGTATCCGCTGCCCAGCATCGACGCCTTGGTAGACAGTGCGTCCGGAAGCAAGGTGCTAAGTTTCCTGGACGCCTTTTCAGGGTACAACCAAATCAAGATGCACCCAAGAGACGAGAGCAAGACTGCATTCATGACTGAGACATGCAGTTACTGCTATAAGGTGATGCCCTTCGGGCTGAAAAATGCGGGCGCCACGTACCAGAGGCTAATGGACAAGGTCCTGGCGCCAATGCTTGGGAGGAATGTGTACGCCTATGTAGACGACATGGTGGTGGCGTCGCAGAATAGGGTGCAGCACATGGCAGACCTGGAGGAGTTGTTCAACACAATATCCAAGTACCGCCTCTAGTTGAACCCCGAGAAGTGTGTTTTCGGGGTAGAGGCCGGTAAGTTCTTGGGTTTTCTGATCACCGAGAGGGGGATAGAGGCGAACCCCGACAAATGTGCGGCTATTATCGCCATCCGGAGCCCGACGTCGGTGAAGGAGGTGCAACAGCTGACAGGGCGGATGGCGGCGCTCTCGAGGTTTGTTTCCGCCAGAGGAGAGAAGGGGCACCCGTATTTCCAGTGCCTCAAGAGAAACAGTCGCTTTGCATGGACTGATGAATGCGAAGCGGCTTTCATTAAGCTGAAGGAGTACCTGGCGACGCCACCGGTCCTCTGCAAGCCGGTAGCGGGCGTGCCCCTCCGGTTATATTTTACTGTAACGGAGCGGGCCATCAGTTCCGTGTTGGTCCAAGAGCAGGACCAGAGTCAGAAGCCCATCTACTTCGTAAGCAAGGCCTTATAGGGGGCTGAGACGAGGTACCAAGCGCTAGAGAAGGCGGCGCTGGCGGTAGTGTTCTCTGCTGGGAGGCTCCGTCATTACTTCCACAGCTTCACGGTGGTGGTGATGACCAACCTCCCTATACAGAAAGTGCTGCAGAAACCTGATGTGGCAGGAAGAATGGTACGCTGGGCGGTGGAACTGTCAGAATTCGACATCCAGTACGAGCCTAGAGGATCCATCAAAGGGCAGGTGTACGCAGATTTTGTAGCAGAACTTTCGCCCGGAGGTGAGCAAGAGGTGGAAGCGAGTTCGCAGTGGCTGCTCTCGGTTGATGGCTCTTCAAACCAACAAGGGAGCGGTGCGGGAATAGTCTTGGAGGGACCCGACGGCATCCTGATCGAGCAGGCCCTGCGCTTCGCCTTCAAGGCAAGTAACAATCAGGCAGAATATGAAGCCCTGATAGCAGGAATGCTCTTGGCCAAGGAGATGGGCGCACAAAAGCTCCTGGTGAAGAGCGACTCTCAGTTGATTACGGGGCAGGTGTCGGGTGAGTCCCAGGCGAAGGACCCACAGATGGCGGCGTATCTAAAATACGTCCAGTTGTTGAGGGGGGCATTGAACGCTCTTGAGTCGATACATGTCCCGAGGGAGCAGAATGCCAGAGCTGACCTGCTCGCAAAGCTGGCCAGCTCAGGCAAGGGGGGTAGACAGAGGACAGTGATCCAGGAGACTCTCAAAGCTCCGCGTCGATTCGTGGAAGACAACAGGGTGGATGTCCTCCAGATTTATACATCAAGGGGAAGGCCGATGAGTCATTCCTCTTTGACCCAAGATACGCAGAGGGCACCCCGCATCAGCATGTACGCGGGTGTGCCTGAGGAAGAGCAGATGCAGGTATGTGTTTTGTCCAAGGGAGACACCTGGATGACACCCTATAAGCGATACCTGGTGGATGGGGCTCTTCCAGTGGACCCTGAAGAGGGTAAAAAAGTCAAAAGAAATGCCGCAAGATATACTTTGGTGGATGGAGTGCTGTTCAGGCACGGTTTCACTCACCCTATCCTAACATGCGTCAGTGGCGATGAGTGCACCAGGATAATGGCGGAGCTACACGAAGGCATTTGCGGAAGCCACGTAGGGGGAAGATCTTTAGCTTCCAAGGTAATACGCGCAGGGTTCTTCTGGCCAACAGTGAAAGAGGACTGCACACGGCACGCCCAGCGGTGTAGGCAATGCCAAAAGCACGCCGACTGGCACAAGGCGCCGCCAGAAGAGTTGCGGTCCATATACAGCCCGTGGCCTTTCCATACATGGGGAATCGACATCCTGGGCCCCTTCCCACTGGCGATCAGGCAGATGAAGTATTTGATCCTTGCCATCGAATACTTCACCAAATGGATAGAAGCAGAGCCCGTGGCACAAATCACAACGCACAAAGTACAACATTTTGTGTGGAGGAACATTGTGTGCCGTTTTGGCGTGCCTAGGCGGTTGATATCCGACAACGGAACCCAGTTCGCCAGTCAACAGTTGAGAAACCTATGTGCTGAGGTAGGCATTAAACAGGTGTTTGCGTCAGTTGAGCACCCCCAGACTAATGGGCAGGTAGAATCGGCAAACAGAGTTCCGCTGAGGGGGTTAAAAAGGAGGTTAGAGAAAGCCAAAGGGGCATGGGCGGAAGAGGTACCAAGGATCGTATGGGCGTATCACACCACGCCCCAATCTTCCACTATGGAGACGCCTTTCAGTTTGGTTTACGGGTCGGACGCGATGATCCCGGTAGAAATACATGAGAGCTCGCCACGTTTTCAAAACTTTGTGGCGGAGGAATCCAATGAAGAGAGGCGGGTAAACATGGATCTACTAGACGAGGCCAGGGAAGAAGCTAGAATAAAAGCTGAAGCGATGAAGAGAAGAGTAGAGCGGCAATATAGCTCTAAGGTAAAGCCGCGACAGTTTCAGGTTGGCGACCTAGTGATGAGGAAAGCTCACCCATACGAGTTGGAAAACAAGCTGTCTCCCAAGTGGACCGGACCCTTCAGAGTTACTGAGGCTAAGGGCAACGGTTCGTACCACCTGGAGACTTTAGATGGAGGTCCTATCCCGCGCAGTTGGAATGCAACCAACTTAAAATTTTATTTCAGTTGACATATGTAAGCAGTGTGTAACAATTTAGTTGAAGGGGACGCTCTTTTTCCCTCTCGGGGGTTTTTTAATGAGGTCACCCTAATAAAAGGAAAAACCAGTTTGAGAAAAAGAAGTGCCTTGGTTTTCAGCCTTTATCTTTCCTTGTTTGAAGTAATGTGATGTGCCGCCTAGGCAATGGCGTCGCCAAGAAAGAAGGCGTCGCCTAGGTCATGGCGTCGCCAAGAAAGAAGGCGTCGCCTAGGTCATGGCGTCGCCCAGAAAGAAGGCGCCACCTAGATAGGGGCGTCGCCCAAGTGAAGGCATGCACCGTTGGAAGAACAGGACGAAAGGAAAGCGCGCAGTACATGAAGCATATGCAAAGTAAAGTGGCGTTGCAAAAAATCAAGTATGATATTGAAAAGTTGTTGTTACAAGCAATGTTCAATACAATGGGAGTAGTACAAACGGAGCAAACGCTACAAATCATGCAAAAACACGAACAGGCCATTCCTCAGTGCTCATCAGAGTCATCACTGGAGGAAGGCGAAACCCCTTTTCCAGCCCGCAGAGCTCGAGTAAGTCGTGTCCTCTTTTCTTGGTTTATTTTCTAACCTGCACCAGGAGAAAGACGTGATAGAGACACCATGAAGAAAGACAAGCACAGTTAGAAAGTAACGAAGGCCGAGTTTTCTAAGGCAGTGGTTCTTACATATGTACTTCTCAAGAGTCCCAGCGTTGAACTCCAGGCTGATCACCGTGGCAGAGTCAAAACCTCCCGCCTCAGCAAGAATCCGGCAAGCCATTTGATCACTTGGAGCCAGCTTCTTGAGGGGTTTGGCTTTGAGTACCTTCTCCTCTCTCACCCAGTACAGCGGAAACCCATCCAGAGCATCGGAAACAAGATCAGTACGGCAGATCTTGAAGAACCGGCCTTTCCACCCGGTGAACGAGCTTTGGAAGGGTGTGAAAAGAACTCTCCCGGGTACATTGCTGAGAGTTACCCAGAGGTTGTGTCTCTGCCTCTTCACCTCAAAGAAGTGAAGAAAGAGGTCAACCGAGGGTGCACAACCCAGAAACCCGAAGAGAATGTCGAAGGCTTTGACAAAGGCCCAGCTGTTGGGGTATAACTGGGCCGGAGCAACGTTGATCTCCGTCAGCAGTTCCTTCTCGAACCAGGAGAAGGGTAAGCGCACTCCGATGGTCTTGAACACCACCTGGTAAAAGTAAAAGAAAGGGACCCCTTCGTTGGCCCGTTCGTCTCCACATACTGGCTCCCCTAGAGTGCAAGGGAGCACAACGATGTCGTCGTCATGCCTCCTCGCGAAGGCCCGGTGGTCATAGGAACACGAATCCCCTTTGTGTTCCCGTATGGCCCTGGTAGAGAGTAAGCATGAACACTCGTCAAGAAGTTCACTCGAAGCCCAAGGGTACAAGTCTTTGGGACAGACCCTGGAGGAAGCAGCGTGAGAAGACATTCTTTAACAAGATCAGGGATTGTCAAGAGTGTAGAGACCGCAAGAAATGCAAGAGTTGGGCGAGGGAAGCGAATGCTGGAACAACCCTTTGTGAAAGTGAAAGGGTGCAAGAAAGAAGGGTGCAAGAAGAAAGAACGTAAGTAGATTATGAAGAGTGGGAAAATGATGAGGATAGTTTCAGAGTTTGAAGAGTTAAATAAAGCGGTTAGAGCGCCAAACGACGTGAATGGATGCACCGCACGATCAGCCCACGTGGCAGTAGATGGAAAGGTTGCCCTGGCACCCCTGGGTAAGCTCAGAACACGTCGTATCAATAGAACACCTGATGGTACGATGCGCCGTCGAAAGGGATCAGGGGCACAGTAGGATTCAGGATCAAATCGAACGAGTCCCATCAGCCATACAGAAAGCGCCACGTGGATCAAATCGAATGACTGGATGTCCCATCATCCATAAAGCGCCATGTAAAGCAGGTCGAATGACTGGATGTCCCATCAGCTATACAGGGAGCGCCTCGTGGAAGATACGGGAAGGACCTTGAGCCCATTGCTGCCCCCAGGCATCGACCAAGCCCAAGGTCAAAGTCAATGTCTAGTTAGGGACGACGCCCGAGGCGACACTAGCATGAGACGCCGAGGCGTCGCCTGGAATGACATAAAGGACGACGCCGGCATGAGACGTCGCGGGCGTCGCCAACCCAAATATCAGCAGGGTCGCCTCCCCGATACCCACAGGTAGGAAAGACTGTGGAGGGAGACGAAGGTGAAGGAGGCAGAGTTAGTTGCTGGCGCTATCTCCCCGATACCCACGGGTAGGAAAGACTGTGGAGGGAGATAAGATCGCCAAACGCCAGCGAATTGCTGGCAGGGTGTTCCCCGATACCTGTGGGAAGGAAAGACCATAGAGGGAACGGCCCCCCCAAAGCACTCGACGTTTTAGACACCCGGGACGATACGACACTGCTGTAGCAGGCCTCTCCTTAGGCGTGGGCGCCGGGGGCTAAGAATCAGGGAGAGAACCGTTTCGGCGTTAGAGACACCCCGTGGACGATACGGCGTCGCTAGGTGAGCCTCTCCACGGGCGTGAGGGTTGGCACGCGACCTTTCCCGGTCATACAAGGCCGCCCAACGAAGCAAAGAAGCGAATATGACACAAACAGAACAACGGAAGTGTACAGCCCTGGCAGTCGAAAGTGATGACGTGGCATCCAGCTACGGTATAGGCGTGTTGACAAGGCGCCAGGTTGACAGAAGAGGAGGAAGTCGGGGGGCTCGTGAAGTCGCCAGTTATTAAGTTGGCGTGTTCCGATCTCCAGCATACCAGAACCGGCGATCATCGGGTTAAAGATGAAGTCGCCAGATGTAAACCCAGGCGACCAAGTGATTGGAGATCGCCAGAGCAAGCACATCGCCAGAGATGAAGGTGGTGCAGATTATGAAGGCGGCCGGCGAGACCACAGGGAAGGTGTACGAAGGCACCCTAACTCGCCAGTTCCAGTAGAGATCGCACTCCCAAGTTAGTTATGCACTGGGCAGTACCATGCGGAAGTAACTTAGCCAAAAAGAAAGTCAGAAGTAGCGCCCAAGTCAAGGAGGCTCCGGATGATGGCACGTGTACGACTGGATGCGAGCCACGTGTCCAAGTCTGTAACTGCCAGGAGAGAGAAAGTAACTAGGTATTTAAGGGTTCCCCAACGAACTTTCGAGGTACGCACGTTCAGATTATACTCTTTATGCTTGCGAGTTCTTGAGCATACTGTGAGAGAGAACATTGCACGGTTCCTTGAGAGTTCTAGAGTGTTCTTGCTATTAGAATTTGGTGGTTCGGTCACTGACTTGGGCGTTGGAGTGCGATCGGCCGCAGCGGCGCCGCTCTGTTCTTTTGCAGGTTCTTGAGGTGGATCTTGAAGAAGGACGGAGGTTTGAGGCGGTGCACACGTCGATCCTTTGACGAGGCAGGTTCCAACATTCTGGTCAACAGGCAGGATCATCAGGCGCCCACCGTGGGGCCGTGTAAAACCTGTTCCCATCCACAGCGTGAGTTCTTGGAGGATTTCGCAGTTTTCTGCGTGGTTGTGTGCTGGTGCAACCACTGTTCGCTGTTCGCTTGAGATTTGTTCGGTGATTTCGTGTTTTCCACCGTTCGTTTGGATTTTTGTTCGGTGAAGTGAGGTTTTCTGCTGTTTTCGCGTGATTTGTTCGGTGGAGTTTGAGTTCTTTCGCTCGTTTGGTTATCCGTGGGAGAAGCGGTGGTTTCTGGTGGAGTTGCAGGTTTCTTTGAAGGTTCGCGGTGTTCTTGAGTTTTGTTGCGGAATTTCGGCAGTTTTTTCCGATTGATCGCTGAATCGATCGTAGCTGAAGTAAGTGTTGTTCGTTGCATTCTGTGATTCGCCAAGTTTCATGAGAAAAATGAGAAGCAATCGTTCAAGTCCAGTTGCGCCCGTCGCTGCTGAAGGCGCCTCCGCCATGACCATGGCGCAGATGGTAAAGATTATGCGCTCGTTGCAGGCAACTGTGGAAGCCTCGCGCATAGAACAGGCGAGAATGCCTGAGGACCTGGCCGCTTCTCGGGCCAGGAATGACGAGCTTAGCAAGGTGACTGAGGAGCTGCGTCAAGCTCTTCAGGAGCAGCAAGGGCGTTCTATTGCTGAAGAGGTCGCGCCATCGTCGCCACCTCGTGTTTTTCCTATGCCTTTCGATCAGGCGATTACTGACACGCCTATTCCTGCGAGCGTGGTTCCGGTTAAGGCTGTTTTCACCGGCGTGGAGGATCCTGAAGCTCATCTCACCACGTTCCATACGCAGATGATGCTGTCAGGGGGATCAGACGCCGTGTATTGCAAGATGTTTGTGAGCACGCTCCAAGGAACGACGCTGGAATGGTTTGTGAGCCTGCCTAACGGTCACATAACCAGTTTCCAACAGTTCTCGAAGATTTTCGTCGAGCAGTACATCGTGAATAAGGCACCGCCCAGGGTGTCTTACGACCTGTTTGATATAAGGCAGTACCAGGGAGAGTCCCTCAGGGACTACCTAAATCGCTGTGGGGCGAATATGGTCAGATCGCCGGCCAAAGACGAAGAAATGCTAGTCTATGCATTTAAGAAAGGCGTGCTGCCGGGACCATTCTGCGAGGCGTTGATCAGGGCACACCCCGCCACGTTTGCTGAGGTTAGGCGACTTGCGGTGGCCCACATCGCCGACGAGAGCGAAGTCGCCGAGAAGAGAGGAAGCGTGGCCCCCACTAGGCCACGCGCCCAGACCAGGATCCAGCCGCAGAGGGTGCTGGAGACAGCGGCGGCCGGAAGGGATCAGAGGACTCGCCATCCTTATGATCCAAGGAAGAACAAGGGCAGGGGCCAAGGACGCCAGCAACCAGCACGCCGGGAATACAATCGCCCGCCTAAGCACAAGTTTGTCATGGGATTGGCGGATCTGATCGCCATTCCCAATATATCCGCTAGGTTGAAGGCGCCAGAAAAGGTGGGCGACAAGGTGCTGGGACCAAAGCCAGACGCTTGGTGTGAGTTTCACCAGGGCTTTGGCCATACAGTGGACTCGTGCTTAGCATTAGGATACCAGCTCGACGATCTGGTAAAGAGCGGGTTCCTAAATGACTATTTGTTGGACAGAAGGACAGGGGGCGCGTCGAGCTCCCAACCAGCAGGTGCTGAAGCTCAACAGCACGAGATGCCTACGCACGGAGAAATCCACACCATTGCAGGGGGTTTCTCAGGAGGTGGATGCACCGCATCACAGAGGAAGAGGTACGCGAGGTCTGTGATGACGGTGGATATGTTTGAAGACCACTCGCCGGAAGTGGATATTACATTCACCAAGCAAGATCTCCGGGATGTTGTGCCTCATGACAACGATCCCATAGTAATTTCGCTGATAACAGCAGGAAGGAAGGTCCACAGGGTGCTGGTGGACCAAGGAAGCTCGGCAGACGTGATGTTCTGGCCGACTTTCACGCAGTTGGAGCTGCCCCTTGACCAGCTGAGGCCCTATGGAGGGTGTTTGTATGGTTTCGCTGGTGACCAGGTGGAGGTCAGGGGGTACATAGAATTAAGGACAACGTTTACAGATGTGGCGGGTTCAAGAACGGAGAAAATCAAATACCTCGTTGTAAACGCTCCTTCAGCATACAACATCCTGTTGGGAAGACCCACGCTCAACAGGATAGGTGCCATACCGTCGACCCGGCACATGAAGATGAAGTTGCCGTCCATGGAGGGGGTGGTTATCACCATCAAATCCGATCAGAAGGAAGCGAAGAAGTGCTATGAGAATAACCTGAAAAACAAGAGATCGGTGAGTTATGTAACAACCACCCCGCCTCCTGGTGTGAAGCCCAGATCGACGGTAACAGAAGAGACCGCCGGAAGGGACGTGGAGATGGTGGACGCTGAGCTGGGGGAGGGGAACGCTGGTCTGAAGGAGGAAGAGGCAAGGAATCGCCCTGAGGAAGCGAGAGAACTGGGAATCGCCAGGGCGGTGATCGCCAGAGAAACCAGACCAAAACCCGTCGAGCAGTGGCTCGAGAGAGAAATCGGGGGAAAAATCTTCAAGCTGGGAAGATCCCTGGAGGTTGAGCTCCAGGACCAGATCGCCAAGGTGATTGAGCGGCATCTGGACGCGTTTGCATGGTCCGCTTCGGACATGCCCGGGATCGATCCCGACTTCTTGTGCCATCATTTGGCGATGGACAACTTGGTGAGACCAATGCGACAAAGAAGAAGGAAGTTCAACGAGGAGAGGAGGCAGGCGATCAGGGACGAAACACAGAAACTCCTCGCTGCAGGCCACATCAGGGAAGTCCAGTACCCTGAATGGCTGGTGTACCGTCCCGTATAAGGGCGTTGACTAAGTCAAGGTCAAAGTCAACGACTGGAAGGTCAAAGTCAACTCAAGGTGTCGCTAAGGCACGGCGTCGCCTAGGTGAAGGCGTCGCCTGGGTGAAGGCGTCGCCTAGGTGAAGGCGTCGCCTAGATGAAGGCGTCGCCTCGGTGAAGGCGTCGCCCAGGTGAAGGCGTCGCCCAGGTGAGGGCGTCGCCAGATCGAACAGTGTAAAAGCAAGGCAATCACGGTGTGGTTCCCCGATACCCATGGGTAGGAAAGACCATGGAGGGAGCGACGTCGTGGGAAAGCCTCAAGTCCCGATATCTCGGGAAAGTGATAAAGAGAAGGAAAAGGTGGCTTCAAGGCCATAGTGATGGTACCAGTGAAGGGCAGCCTGACTCGCGAAGTACCCCTGCCGCCCCAGAGACGCCTTCGGGACAGATACGACCCAAGAGGAAGGTCACGCCCAGGATAACCGGGTGCAGGGTGTGAGAGGAAGGCAGATACGCTCTCAGAGTAAGTGGCTAGATACTTGGGGGCATGAGTTGGCACCCAAAAAGCCACCCCTAGCGCAGTAGCACTCCTAAACAGGAGGACCCACACGTAGAAACGTCCCCAGATGGGCAGAAACGCCCCCAGATGGGGTCATGGCGTCGTGAGGCCCTCCACGTGTGTGACAGCCATGCCGGAATAGAAACACCCTCCAGTCAGGTGCCAGGTAATTAAAGATATTCAATACAGTTTCCCTTTCGAGCATTCAGGTACTATTAGGGCTCCCGAGCGTTTCAACGTCTTAAATGCGCTACGTTTCGTAATTAAGTGCTTTAATGAGTGCGTTACGTTTGAGATTAAAAGCGCTTTAAGGCGCTTTAAATGCTAGGGCAGTTTAAATAGCACTGGGAATGTCGGAAAAAGGGTTGGAACCTTCGACAAATTTAGGAGAAACTCTCTGGTTGCTTGCCTGTGCTTAAATACTACGTACAAGTGATTGGAGAAGTTTTTTGCCTGAAGGGGACAACACACACACACATATTTCAGTTTCTTTTACCACCCGCAGAGTGCCATACGCGGTGCTCAGATACGTGGGTGGACAGTTTTGGTGTTTCTTGCTGGCTGACTTGAGCGTCGGAGTGCAAACGGCCGCTAGGGCGCCTCTTTGTCCTTCTTTTTTGCAGGAATTCACAGGCAATCAGTGGGAAGGAGTCCTTAGCTGACGGTTGAGGTTGCGCACGAAGACGTCCCGGTCAACCGGACGGAACAGCTGGCAAATGTCGTGCTGGTGAAGAAGAGTAACGGGAAATGGCGCATGTGCGTCGATTTCACTGACCTGAACAAGGCTTGCCCAAAGGATTCATATCCTTTACCAAGGATAGATGCCCTGGTGGATAGTGCTGCAGGGTGTAAGTTGTTGAGCTTCCTGGATGCCTTCTCGGGGTATAATCAGATCAAAATGCATTCCATGGATGAAGAGAAGACCGCCTTCATGACCGAGAGATCGTGCTACTGCTATAAGGTGATGCCGTTTGGGCTGAAGAACGCGGGGGCCACGTACCAGAGGTTGATGGATCGAGTACTTGCGCCGATGCTGGGAAGGAATGTGCAAGCGTACGTCGATGACATGGTCGTGACCTCGCCAGAGAAAGGCAAGCACGTTGCAGACTTGGAGGAGTTGTGCACGACGATCGCCAAGTTCAAATTAAAGCTGAATCCAGAGAAATGCATTTTCGGCGTGGAGGCTAGAAAGTTTTTGGGTTTCCTCTTAACTGAAAGAGGCATAAAGGCCAACCCTGATAAGTGTGCCGCCATCTTGGCAATGAGGAGCCCAGCTACGGTGAAGGAGGTTCAACAGCTAACAGGTCGGATGGCAGCCCTGTCTCGCTTCGTGTCAGCTAGCGGAGAAAAGGGCCATCCCTATTTTCAGTGCCTAAGGAGGAATAACAAGTTTGCTTGGACGAAGGAGTGCGAGGAAGCCTTCGTCAAGCTGAAGGAATATCTGGCGAGCCCGCCGGTCCTGTGTAAACCGCTGGTGGGAACCCCTCTCAGGTTGTATTTTGCAGTAACTGAGAGGGCGGTGAGTGCGGTGCTCGCCCAGGATCAAGATTAGGCTCAGAAGCCTATTTATTTTGTTAGTAAGGTGTTGCAGGGCCCCGAAACGAGATATCAGGCCCTGGAAAAGGCTGCGTTGGCTGTGGTATTTTCGGCGAGGAGGTTGCGCCACTCTTTCCACAGCTTCACGATTCTGGTGATGACTGACTTGCCCATCCAGAAGGTGTCGAAGAAGCCTGACGTCGCTGGGAGGATGGTGAAGTGGGCAGTCGAACTGTCAGAGTTTGATATTAAGTATGAGCCCCGAGGCCCGATCAAGGGGCAAATCTTTGCAGATTTCGTGGTTGAGCTCTCATCTGAGGCGACACGAGTTGAAGGGGACGACTTCCGTTGGGTGCTCTCGGTGGATGGATCGTCGAACCAGTAGGGTAGCGGTGCTGGAGTCATCTTGGAGGGACCCAACGACGTGTTGATCGAACAATCTTTGAGGTTTGCCTTCAAAGCCAGCAACAATCAAGCAGAATATGAGGCGCTGATCGTCGGGATTTTGCTGGCCAAAGAGATGGGAGCCAGGGTGTTGATGGCTAAGAGTGACTCGCTGCTAGTCACGGGACAAGTAACAGGCGAGTTCCAGGCTAAAGATCCACAAATGGCGGCTTACTTGGAGTATGTGCTGGAATTGAAGAGTTCCTTTGCCTCTTTTGAAGTGGTGCATGTGCCCAGAGAGCAGAATGCCCGAGCTGACTTGCTGGCCAAGCTCACCAGTTCAGGCAAGGGGGGTAGGCAGAGGACGGTGATTCAAGAAACTCTGAAGACGCCGAGGGCATTTGTAGCAGATCACCTGGTTCTTCAGATAAGCAGGTCGACGGAAAAAGTGGCAAGAAGTCACAAGTCTTTAACGCAAGAAACGTTGAGATCGCCGAGAATTAGAGCGTGTCGGGGAGAGAGGGTGAACATGACTCAGGTCTGCGCTACCCATGAGCCAGACACTTGGATAACACAGTACAAGCGGTGCCTGGCAGATGGCCTTCTCCCGCTGGATCCGACAGAGGCTAGGAAGGTAAAGAAAAATTCTAGCAAATACACATTGATTGATGGCGATCTGTACAGGTTTGGGTTCACTCACCCACTCCTGGAATGCGTACATGGCGAGAAGTGCACGAGAATCATGGCAGAGCTCCACGAAGGAATATGCGGAAGCCACATCGCGGGTCGAGCTCTGGCCGCGAGGACTCTGCGTGCAGGTTACTACTGGCCATCGATGAGAGAAGACTGCAAGAAGTATGCCCAATGTTGCAAACAATGCCAACAGCACGCCGATTGGCAAAAGGCGCCTCCCGAGGAGTTGAAGTCGATCTACAGCCCTTGGCCGTTTCATACTTGGGGAATCGACATCCTGGGACCATTCCCGCTGGTGATCAGGCAGATGAAGTACTTGGTGGTGGCGATTGAGTATTTCACCAAGTGGATCGAAGCAGAACCAGTGGCCCAGATCACCGCACACAAGATCGAAGGTTTCGTGTGGAAGAATATTGTGTGCCGGTTTGGAGTGCCCAAGCGCCTGGTGTCGGACAATGGGACTTAGTTTGCAAGCCACTTGTTGAAGAAGCTGTGCGAAGGAGTGGGAATTCAACAAGTGTTTGCATCCGTCGAGCACCCTCAGACAAATGGCCAAGTAGAGTCAGCTAATCGGGTGTTGCTAAGAGGTTTGAAGAGAAGGCTAGAGAAAGCCAAAGGAAGCTGGGCTGAGGAGGTACCCCGTATAGTCTGGGCGTACCACACCACTGAGCAGTCAGGAACCCATGAGACCCCGTTCAGCTTGGTCTATGGATGCGACGCAATGATTCCAGTGGAGATCCAGGAGAGCTCGCCGAGATTCCAGAACTTCGTAGAGGAAGACTCGAATGAAGAGAGAAGGCTGAACCTGGATCTACTGGATGAGGTCAGGGAAGAGGCGAGATTGAAGGCTGAAGTGGTGAAGAGAAGGATTGAACGAAGATACAACTTGAAGGTGATGCCAAGACAGTTTAGAGAAGGCGACCTGGTGATGAGGAAAGCCCACCAGTACGAGATGGAGAATAAGCTGTCGCCCAAGTGGACGGGGCCGTTCAGAATAACCGAGGTGCTCGGGAACGGCGCCTACCGCTTAGAGACATTGGAAGGAGGGGCGATTCCTCGCACTTGGAACGCCACGCACCTGAAGTTGTATTACAGTTAAGAAGCCTTGTAAGTAAAGACAAACACGAAGTTATATTACAATGTCTCTGTTAAAACAGTTTGAAGGGGGCACTCTTTTTTCCCTAAGGAGGGTTTTTAATGAGGCCACCCAATAAAGAGAAGTTTTCAAAGTACAAGTTGTTTTAGATTGCGTGCCTGTTGTTTTCAGAAAGTTTTGAAGAAAGACCTTGTCACTTGTATGTGGCTTAAGGCAAGTTAAAGATATATTGCATGCTTTCTAAAGAGTTTTAAGTCCTCATCTTCTTTCGGCGATCGGAGGCACCAGTTAAAGGTTTTAAGTCCTCATCGTCTTTCGGCGATCGGAGGCACCAGTTAAAAGTTTTAAGTCCTCATCGTCTTTCGGCGATCGGAGGCACCAGTTAAAGTTTTAAGTCCTCATCGTCTTTCGGCGATCGGAGGCACAAGTTAAAGTTAAAGTCCTCATCGTCTTTCGGCGATCGGAGGCACCAGCTAAAAGACCTCAACGCCCTCGCGCGTCCTGAGGCGAGTTAAAGACGTCCTCGCCGTCGAGCGAGTGCAGGCGAGGAAGAGTGAAAAGTCATCAGTGTTTCTGGGGGCGAGGAGATGTAACCCCTGGGGCAATGTAGAGGCACCAGTGAAAAGTCCTCAGTGTTTCTGGGGGCGAGGAGATGTAACCCCTGGGGCAATGTAGAGGCACCAGTGAAAAGTCCTCAGTGTTTCTGGGGGCGAGAAGATGTAACCCCCAGGGCAATGTAGAGGCAAGTAAAAGACCTTCTCGCCTATGAGCGAGTTCAGGCGAGCTAAAGACCTTCTCGCCTATGAGCGAGTTCAGGCAAGATAAAATCCTTCTCGTCTCGAACGAGCTCAGGTATGGTGTTAAGGGTGGACGAAGTTTGGAAGGTGGTTAAGGTAGGTTCGAAGAGAACGCCTAGCCACCCGGTCTTTTGTTCTGAAGCTCAGGAAGGTAGAGAAGGATCCGAAAGGCGCCTCTACCCCAGATAAAGAACAATGGCCGAGGTATGAAGCCAGAAAGAAGCTGATATAGCCAAGTGAGTCTTTGGCGACCAGGAAAAGTTCAAACAGCGGCGAGAAAGTTAAAGACCCGTTTTGATGAAGCAGATGGGGTGAAGCGACATTTTAAGCCAATAGTTGAGTTAAAGTTCGTTGCTTGAAGAGTAATTTTGCGCTAAGGTTAATTGCCTTAAGGTTACAAGTTGTTAAAGTGATTATTTTTCGAAGTTGAAGTGGCTCGAAACAGTCAAGTATAAGATCGTGCCTACGAAATCGCTAAGTCATTTCTTGGAAGTAAATCACGCAAGGAAAGTTAAAGCAGGCAAAGAAGTTACAGGAAGAAAAAGAAGAAAGTTCATTACAAAATACAAAGAGAAAGCATAAAGGTGGTGGATGGAGGAAATTGATCAGTCTTCGGCGGGAACCACCTTCCCATCCACCACCTCGTTGTTGAGGGACACCATGCTGAGATCCAGATCAGGAAATAAGCATGCAAACTGTTCCCGTTCAGCTTCAAAACCAGCAGCCAAAATTTGGGCAGAACTCAGATTAAGCTCTTCAATCTGTTTCTTGAGTTCTTCAATTTGTTCCTTCAGCCCCTTGTTCTGCTACTCCAGCTCGTCAACTTGCTTCTTGAGTTTTTCGTTGGTTTCTTGAGCCCGGAGAAGGTCTTCAGCAACCTTCTTGGATTCTGCTTGCACTTGGCCCAGTTCAGCAGCGATCTTTTCCTTCTCTGTATTGGCTTCAGCAAGTTTCGCCATGGTGTCATCCCTTTCTTTTTCCACCTTTCCCAGGAAGATCTCCCGATCAGCTGACCTTTGCTCCAGTTTCTTCACCTTGGCGGTGTCAGTTTTTATGAGAGCCTCCAGGTCAGCCACCTTGATGCGATAAGGCACGATCTTGCTCTCCAGCTCGATTTTTTCTTGAGCCAAGAGTTGTACCTTATGGCGGAGGTCGGTAGCTTCCTTGCGCGCCAACCGGAGCTCAGTGCTCATCGCATCTTCTACTCGGGAGTGTTCAACCTCCGCGAGTGTCAGATTGAAGGACAACTTCTCCACCTCAACCCTCATAGTGCTATTCTCAGTTCGAAGGTTGAAGAGGTCGTCCTGGAGCTTCCTGGTGGAGCTCTCCACAGCTCTAGAGATAATGGTGGGGAAGTCTTCTGCCATCATCTTCAGTTTAGCAGAGAAAGGCTCCCACATCCTCTTAACCTCGGTGGAGAGACCTGCCTGCGGAGGCGCCGGTTGGGCCTGTTGTTGGCTCTCGCCGCCACCTTCTTTAGTAGGTTGATCAGCAGGTGCTTCTTGGCGAGGTGGCGACGTCGGGGACTCAGTAATTAAGATTGGAGAGTCATGAGCAACTTCATCCCCGATTGGAGCAACATCTGCGGCTGAGGCATTGGGACGCACCCAAACTTCATGGAGGACCCCCTCCAACTGTTGCACAAGGTGTGGAGGCGCTCGGGGGGTCCTCCATGAAGTTTGGCTCGGGGGCCTCAACCGCAGGTGGCGCAGATGCCAATGGAATGGCTTGGACTGGTGAAGCAGGAGCTAGAGGAGGTGGCAATGATAGAGGAGAAGCAGGCGTAGACGGCAGTGTTGATGTTGGAAGAGGGGGTGGAGCAGGTGGAGAAGAAGGTGCCACCCTCTTCCTCTTCGTGACAAGGCCATCTTCAGTTGCCTCGTCGCTTTCCTCCTCCTCCTCGTGGACTACTTAGGGAGTTTTCCTCTTGGGCCTCCTGAGGACAAGTTTTTTCCGTTCGTTGGTGGGTTGGGCCTCAGAGGAAGTTGGGCCCTTGGGTGGCGATCGGCCCTGTGCGGCGGCGATCTCCACCACCGAGTTTGGCACGGTTTGTGAACCCGATGCCAGCCCGTGGGTTCGGGCGAGCGCCCTCAGTTCAGCGAGCTTGCCCTGGCCCAACATATTATCTGCATAGAGCAAAAATGCATGGGTTAGTTCAGAGGGAAAATAAATGCATAAGGCAATATGCAGCAAAGCAGATAAAGGGTGCAGAAAAATAAAACCAAAGTCTTGCGCACAACGCACAAGACGCCCAGAAACAGTTAACAGGAGTAAGTATTAGAACAAGAATTTAAACGTTCTAACCTATTCGAATTTCGAGTTGGTCCTCGAAGAACTCGAAGCAGATAAGTGTGGTGGTGAGGAAGGTGATGTTGGCGTCTGCCACACTCTTCCAGAAAAAACAGAGATCTCTGTCCAAAGCGCCCATGCTATCAGGACTTCTGGGTCTCCTGAAGCAGCTTTTGGACTCTTTGTTCCCCTTGTTTACCCAATACAAGGGGAAACCGTCGAGCAAGGAAGCGTCTTTGTCATTGGGACGCACCTGGACGAATTTGCCCTTCCAGTCTTTCTAGGATTGCTGGAAGATGGAGAGGATCGACCTCCCAGCAATCCCATTCAAGCTTACCCACAGGCGATCTCCTGGGTGCTTGGCTTCGAAGAGAAATAAGAAGACATCCACCGATGCTGGCAGCCCCAGGTGGTCGCACATGACTTGGAACGCTCGCACGAACGCCCAGCTGTTGGGATGAAGCTGGGCGGCGGCGATGTTGAGCTCGGTGAGAAGCTCCCTCTCAAAGCGAGTGAAGGGAAACCTGAGTTTCACCTTCTTGAATAGGGTTGTGTAGACAAAGCAGAAGGGTCTGCCGGTGTTTGCCTTGTCGTCAGCACAAACTGGCAGGTCAGGGGGGCAAGGTAGCACTGTCATCTTCTCATCGTGCTCCTTGTGGAATGATTGGTGAGGCTCATCCCCCTTCGTCAATCGAACAACTGCCCCAGCAGTGTTCACAGAAGATGTTTCCCCCAACAGGGTCGAGTTGGCCCAGGGGTATAGTTTTTTGAAGTCTGGTGGGGGGACGGAGGCTCCTCCGGTGACAGGCGGAGTAGCCTGGGCCAGGTTGGGGCGGGAAGGTGCAGGCCTCTCAGCCTGAGAAGACGAAGCGCCACGTACTCGCGGTGGGTCGTGTGCTTGTGAAGAGGGGTTTCGTGATGAAGGAGGAGGATTTGGGGTGATCTTTGAGCGAGTCATTGTTGAAGCTGCAAAGGAAGAAGAAAAGGAAAAATGATCAGGGTTCACAGAGGCTGACTCGATCATGGAAGAAAGGTGAAAAACTAACGAACGTAGGTTCGTTGTGACGTTGACAGAGCCCTAAGTTATGAAGAAGGAGCAATCGCAAAAACAACCCACAACGTATGCACCAGACAGTTAAAGGATGATGCGAATTGGTTAAAATGCAGGAAAAACCAGCAGAAGAAGGAAAGGAAGTACCTTTTTATAATCAGGAAGGCGATGAAGAATGTTGGTGATTCAGAATGTTGAAGAACGCTGAGAGCTTTTTTGCAGAAGAGAGTTGGAGCGTTTGAGGATACGAAGAAAAGTGATGGAACAGTGGAGTGAAAATGGGTTTAAGGGTTTTTCGAAATGGGTTTGGGAAGCACAAACGTTAACTGAAGGTAACCGTTGATGAAGCCACGTGTCGAACGATGGAGAATGTTTGGTGGAGCGTCAGAGGAGCAGAAAGTGCAACCGCTTGGAATTCTGCGCCAGTGCCACGTAGATGACGTGACTCTTTTAGTCTTTTCGCTAGACAAGTCTTCGCTTAAGACTGGGGGGCTTGTGTACCGCCCTGGCAGTCGGAAGTGATGAAGTGGCATTCAGCTACGGTATAGGCGTGTTGACAAGGCGCCAGGTTGATAGAAGAGGAGGAAGTCGGGGGGCTCGTGAAGTCGCCAGTTATTAAGTTGGCGTGTTCCGATCTCCAGCATACCAGAACCGGCGATCACCGGGTTAAGGATGAAGTCGCCAGATGTAAACCCAGGCGACCAAGTGATTGGAGATCGCCAGAGCAAGCACATCGCCAGAGATGAAGGTGGTGCAGATTATGAAGGCGGCCGGCGAGACCACAGGGAAGGTGTACGAAGGCACCCTAACTCGCCAGTTCCAGTAGAGATCGCACTCCCAAGTTAGCTATGCACTGGGCAGTACCATGCGTAAGTAACTTAGCCAAAAATAAAGTCAGAAGTAGCGCCCAAGTCAAGGAGGCTCCGGATGATGGCACGTGTACGACTGGATGCGAGCCACGTGTCCAAGTCTGTAACTGCCAGGAGAGAGAAAGTAACTAGGTATTTAAGGGTTCCCCAACGAACTTTCGAGGTACGCACGTTCAGATTATACTCTTTACGCTTGCGAGTTCTTGAGCATACTGTGAGAGAGAACATTGCACGGTTCCTTGAGAGTTCTAGAGTGTTCTTGCTATTAGTATTTGGTGGTTCGGTCACTGACTTGGGCGTTGGAGTGCGATCGGCCGCAGCGGCGCCGCTCTGTTCTTTTGCAGGTTCTTGAGGTGGATCTTGAAGAAGGACGGAGGTTTGAGGCGGTGCACACGTCGATCCTTTGACGAGGCAGGTTCCAACATTCTGGTCAACAGGCAGGATCAGGAAGCATAAGAAGGCAAAAGATGAGAATAAGATCGCACAAGCAGAATCGTATATGGCAAAAACGCAAAAGCAATCATACGAACACCCAAATTTGTAGCAAGAGTACGGATGGTTCAAAGAATTACAAGTTTAAACAGAAAGAGTCAAAGGCAATCGTAAAGAATAAAGGAATCAGGCTTGAAGGTGAAGGTGGCGGGTGAGAGGCAGCGGTTCATTCATCCAAGTCCATGGGCACGACCTTCCCGTCGACGACATGGTGCATGGGGTCGCAGTTCGAAATATTGATGCCAGGGTTTTCACACGACGCCTGGGTCAGAGCCTCCTGGAACCCCTCCTCGAAAGTACCCGCCATCTCCTGGATAAGGGACTTTTTCTCCTTCTCCAGCTCCTCAACGGCGGCATCCCCAGAGGTCACCTGCTTCTCCAGAGCCTCTTTCTCAACGCGAAGTCGACTGACCTCGACCTGTAGTTTGTCGTAGTCAGCTCGGAGAAGGTCCATAGCTTTGGCCTGGGTGGCCATTTCCCCCTCCATCCGCTCCGTCTTGTCAGCCTGCTCACGGCAACGGTCCTTCAGGTCCTTTTGAATTTCTGCATCGGCTTTGAGCAATTCCTGAAGGCCCATTACCTGGATTTGGAGGGCGACTTCACGAGTAAAAAAGCCAGACTGGAGCTCCAATGCCTCTGCCAGTTGCCTCTCAGTTTCTGCTTTTGACTCTTGCGCTTGTTTCAGAAAGGTTTGGTAGGTCTCGTTCTGGCGCCCCAGGGTCCTCATTTCCTCCTCCAGAGTAGTCGCCTTTGTTTCCAAGGCCTGGAGAGTTTGAGCTTGCATGACCGCGTTTCTGGCCTGGGCGCGCCATTCAAGGGCCACCGCCAGGAAGGCCCCCAAGTAGAAGGGCATGCCTTCCTTCATGTCGGTGCCCTCTGGCAGAGTCCCGCCACTGAAGCCCCTCATTAGATGCATAATCGGAGGAGGGATGGCGATGAAATCAGGGGCGGCAGCGACGGAGGCAGGGGAAGCAATGGCTTCTGTCGGCGGCTGAGGCGGGGCAGATTCGGCGCCTTCGCCCCTTTCCTCTTGGAGCAGCACGGGAGGGAGTGAGGTCGCACTTGGGGGGTTGTCCATGAAGGGGTTCCCTCCCTGGGGCGACGCCTCTACCGAAAGAGGAACCCGCGCAGATTTCTTCTTCTGAAGGGTGCCACGCCTTCTGAGTCCTCATCATCTGATAGAATCTCCAAAACCCGTTTCCCTTTGTCAAGGGGGGTTGGAGCCGGTGACGAGGCCGCTGCTAGGGGAACAGCGGCGATGGGTAGAGGAGAGCGAGGAGTCTGAAGTGCTGCGGGGCTGTGAGGAGACAACGGAGGTGAACTCAAGGTAGCTTCGGCGGTGACCGGAGGAGGCGGTGACAGAGTCGGTGGGGGAACCGGATCAGCAGCAGGGGTGGAGGAGGCGCCCGCCTTAGCAGCACGTGCCTCCTTCATCGCCTTCGCCAGCATCATTCTCTTGGAAGCGCCCATGACCGATCCTACATCAAGACAGACCAAACAGCAAGAATTAGGACCAAAGCAGCTATGCAAAATTACAACACACATGGAGGTGTGAAATGCAAGTAACATGGCACAATATACATGAGTATAAGAGTCCGGGGGAACAAACGTTCGATAGCAGGCTGTTCACAACGAAAAAGATGAGGGGAGAGCCCCTTACCAAAGTAGGTGGTCAGGGCGTGAGCATTGTACTCGCTAGCGACCAGCTTCAAGGTATCGAAAACGATCCCCAACCCGGCCAAGGCTTTGCTTACCTCCCTATCGGCGGGAGATAGCTCTTCCAGGGTTTTGGCCCTGAGCAATTTAGGGCGCTCCGTCCAGTAAAGGGGGAAGCCATCCAAAGCTGTGGGATCGTGCTTGGCGCTGCACACCCTGAAGAACTTCCCTTTCCAGTTCTTATAAGAATTCTGGAAGAGGGAGAGGAGGATCCTGCCTGCGATCCCGGAAAAGCTTACCCAGAAGATCTTCCCCTGCTTCTTCACCTCAGAGAAATGCAGGAAGACATCTACAGAAGGAGGAATGCCCAGGTGTCCACAAAGAATTTGAAAGCCCCTCACGAATGCCCAGCTGTTGGGATGAAGCTGGGCGGGGGCAGTGTTGATTTCGGTAAGAAGTTCCCGTTCGAAGGGAGTGAACGGGAGACGCACTCCTACGCGCTTGAACACGGTCTGGTACATGAAGAAAAAGGGTTTCCCCTTTCTAGGTCTGTCTCTAAACAAACAGGTTCCCCAGGCCTGCCGGGACGGACGGATATGTGGGCGTCGTGTGTGCGGTAGAAGGCGTTAAAGTTGTACAAATGGGAATCCCCCCGGTGAGATTCCAGGTCCTGGAAGGAAGTCAGGCTGGTGCATTCACTCAGGAGCTCGTCGGGGGCCCAGGGGTAGAAGGCTTTGTAGTTGGACTTGGGGGTCGTGGGGGAAGAATCAGGCTCCGCGTTCGCGCGCGTCATGGTGAAAATAGATAGCTGGAGAAAGAAGAGAGGAAAAAGGGTTTAGCAAGTGTAGCCATGGCAAGAAGGGGAAAGAGCCCCAGGAAGCGTCACCCACGCGAGAAAAATCAGAGGAGGAAGAAGAAGTGGAGAGATGCAATGATACGTGAATAACAACAATCCCAGGCAGTTCAATAAATCCTATAATGCGGCGAAAGGGAAGAGTCGTGAGCGCTCGAAATCGTACCTTTGCTATTGGAATGGAGGCAGCAGAAGAGCGCGGGAAGGAGAGAATCGCAATTGCAGAGAAAAAGGATTTTGAAGGCGATGAACAGTGCGGAGTTGCAGAGCGAATGAATGTAACAGTAGGGTGAGCGCGGGGTTTGGAGTAACTTAAACGTTACACTTCGCAACTCAAGAGGCGCTAACTGAGGGCCGTAGGATCGTGCCACGCGTCAGAGGGTCAATTGCCCAGGGGAAACGCAAAGGTCTCTGGAGGATGGCCGCGCGATGGGCCACGTGGCGCGCGATCAAGGTTAGCCCAAAAGGTGTTATCATCATCGTTTCAGAGGAGGTCAAATCAATCAGTAAGAGCGCTCCTAGGGCTCAGAGAGCGTCACGTCAACAATTCGAGAATTGTTGAGTCAGCAGGGAATGACACGTCATCAGGATGACACGTGGACGGCGTGGGCGAGGCTTTAGTCTTTACGCTGAAGACAAGTCTTCAGCTTAAGACTGGGGGGCTTGTGTACCGTCCCGTATCCGGGCGTTGACTAAGTCAACGGCTGGAGAGTCAAAGTCAACGCAAGGCGTCGCCTAGGTGAAGAGACGCCAAGAGGAAGCGTCGCCAAGGCAAGGCGTCGCCTAGGTAAAGGCGTCGCCCAACCAGGGCGTCGCCAGATCAAACAGTGCTAAAGCAAGCCAATCACGGTGTGGTTCCCCGATACCCATGGGTAGGAAAGACCATGGAGGGAACGACCCCGTGGGAAAGGCCTCAGGACCCGATAACCCGGGGCAGTGATAAAGAGAAGGAAAAGGTGGCTTCAAGGCCATAGTAATAGTACCAGTGTAGGGCAGCCTGACTCGTGAAGTGCTCCTCCCGCCCCAGAGACGCCTGTGGGGCAGATACGACTCAAGAGGAAAGTCACGTCCAGGGCAACTGGGCGCAGAGTACAAAAGGAAGGCAGATACGCTCTCAAAGTAAGTGACTAGATACTTGGGGGCATGAGTTGGCACCCAAAAAGTCACCCCTAGCGCAGTAGCACTCCCAAGCAGGAGGACTCACACGTAGAAACGTCCCCAGATGGGCAGAAACGCCCCCAGATGGGGTCACGGCGTCGTGAGGCCCTCCACGTGTACAACAGCCATGTCAGAATGGAAACACCCTTTAGTCAGGTGCTAGGTAATTAAATCATTCAATACAGTTCCCCTTTCGAGCATTCAGGTACTATAATGGCTCCCAAGCGTTTCAACGTCTTAAATGCGCTACGTTTTCTAATTAAACGCTTTAATGAGTGCGTTACGTTTGTGATTAAAAGCGCTTTAAGGCGCTTTAAATGCTTGGGTAGTTTAAATAGCGCGGAGAATGTTGGAAAGAGGGTTCGAACTTTCTGCAAATTTACCAGAGCTGTCTAGTTGCTTGCTCGTGCTTCGCTAGTTACGAACAAGGGTCTGGGGAATATTTTTGCCTGAAAGAGAGAACACAGATACACAGTACACAGTTATTTCTTACCACCTTCAGAGTGCCATACGCGGTGCTCAGAGACGTAGGTGAACAGTTTTGGTGTTTCTTGCTGGCTGACTTGAGCGTCGGAGTGCAAACGGCCGCTAGGGCGCCTCTTTGTCCTCTTTTTTGCAGGAATCCACAGGCAATCAGTGAGAAGGAGTCCCTAACTGACGGTTGAGGTCGCGCACGAAGACGTCCCGGTCAACCGGACGGAACAGGTTGTTTCGACAAAACAATCGGTTGTTTCAACTTAGTTTGAAAAACATTTTGCTTTGTTAAAAATTGAGATGCTAATTGCTTTGAGATTTAATCTAAGTGTTGATTACAGCATTAAACTACCCCAGAACAAGGCTTAAACCAGCACATCAGCATCAAGCAAAGCAGAGGCTTCATCATCCTTCAAAGGATTTGGATTCTTCAAAACATTGAACACCACTTGATTCAACAATCTCCTCCTATTTGATGAAGACAAATCCCTGGTGCTTGTGTTGTACTGATTAAATCTGAAGCAGTTCCTGCAGAGAAAGCATTCATACTATCCAAAGCTTCTTACAGCAGCAAGTTGGATTTCAACTCATTAAGCATAATAAACAATCGGTTGTTTCTATCAGCAGCAGCAAAAAGCAATTTTATATTCAGAGATTTAAACATTTTATGCATATAAGACATAAATATACAAGAACCAATAATTCTCCCCCTATTTGTCTTCACAAATAGACTTTAACATGTATTAAAAAACAGATTTAAGAGAGATTATTAAGATCAAGAATACCTAACTCATTTCTTAAGAAGAAAAACCTCTCTTTTAGCAAAGGCTTTGTGAAGATGTCAGCTAGCTGCAGTTTGGTCTCCACAAACTTCACTTCACAGTTCCCATTTTGCACATGATCTCTGATGAAATGATGTCTTATTTCAATATGTTTGGTCCTTGAGTGCTGAATTTGATTTTTGGTAAGATTTATTGCACTTGTGATAACACACATCAAAGGAACTTTGCTGATTTGTAAACCAAAATCTGCAAGTTGTTGTTTGAGCCATAGAATCTGTGCACAGCAGCTACCTTCAGCTATATATTCTACCTCAGCAGTAGAGAGAGCAACACATGCTTGCTTCTTGCTATGCCATGAGATTAGGCTTGAGCCAAGAAGGTGACAAGTGCCACTTGTGCTCTTTCTATCTAGCATGCAACCTGCAAAGTCAGAATCTGAATAACCAATTAAATGTATTAGAGAATGAGAAGGATACCATAGTCCTACAGATGATGTTCCTTTGAGATATTTCAAAATCCTTTTTGCAGCTTTGAAGTGTGATTCTTTAGGATTTGCTTGATATCTTGCACATAGACACACCGCAAACATGATGTCCGGCCTACTTGCTGTTAGATAAAGCAATGATCCAATCAAACCTCTGTATTTTGTTTGATCTGTACTCTTTCCAGCAGCATCTGCATCCATGTAGCAGCTTGATGACATCAGAGTGCTTGCCTCTTTGCAATTCTCCATTTCAAACTTTTTGAGAATTTCCTTGCAATACTTTGATTGACTTAGGAAGATCCCATCCTTTGTTTGTTTAACCTACAATCCAAGAAAGAAAGATAGTTCTCCCATCATAGACATTTCAAACTCACCTTTCATTGCAGCCACAAATTCTTCACACAACCTATCTTGTGTAGCATCAAAGATGATGTCATCAACATAGATTTGCACAAGAATTATTTCTGCATTTGACTTCTTGATGAAGAGAGTCTTGTCTACCATTCCTCTTTCATAGCCATGAGATAGCAGAAAGTTGCTAAGCCTCTCATACCACTGCCTTGGAGTTTGTTTCAGTCCATACAAAGCTTTCTTCAACTTGAAGACATGGTTGGGATACTTGTGATCTTCAAAACCCGGTGGTTGATCTACATAGACTTCCTCATTGATGTAGCCATTCAAGAAGGCACTCTTTACATCCATTTGGAAGAGTTTAAAACCACTCATACATGCAAAAGCCAGCAGCAGCCTCACAGCCTCCAATCTAGCCACAGGAGCAAAGGTTTCACCATAGTTTATGCCCTCTTCTTGATTGTAGCCTTTTGCAACTAGCCTTGCTTTGTTTCTAGTGATCACTCCATCCTCATCTAGCTTGTTCTTGAAAACCCATTTTGAACCAATAATATTCATTTCATTAGTTTTAGGGACAAGAAACCATACCTCATTTCTTTCAAATTGGTTTAGCTCTTCATGCATAGCTTCAACCCATTTCTCATCCTTGAGAGCTTCTTCAATTGACTTTGGTTCAATTTGAGAAACAAAAGCTGTGTGCCTGCAGTAGTTTGAGATGGAGCTACGTGTGGAGACACCTTCCTTTATCTGCCCTATGATGTTATCCACTGACAGATCTCTAGGAATCCTCCACTCTTTGGGCAGCTCACTCTGTTGCAGAATTTCAATCGGTTGTTTCTGCGAATCAACCGGTTGTTTTTCTGCACAGATATCCAACTTTTCCAAACTGATGCTCTGTTCATCTTCCTCAGCACTGATCTGTGGGTTCTCACTGGTTCTGCGATCTTCCTCATCAAAGACTACATGTACTGATTCTTCTACAGTCATCAACCTTTTGTTGTAGACTCTATAAGCATGGCTTGTGAGTGAATAACCAATGAAAATGCCAAGGTCAGCTTTTTCATCAAACTTTCCCAAGCTTTCCTTTCCATTGTTGAGAACGAAACAGCTACAACCAAAGACTTTGAGGTGACTGATGTTAGGCTTCCTTCCATTGAAAAGTTCATATGGAGTTTTCTTCAAAATGGGCCTTATAAGCACCCTATTCATCACATAACAAGAGGTGCTCACTCCATCTGCCCAAAAATACTTAGGAAGTGAAGACTCACTAAGCATTGTCCTTGCAAGCTCTTCAAGAGATCTGTTCTTCCTCTCTACAACTCCATTTTGCTGTGGTGTTCTTGGAGCAGAGAAATTATGTAGAATCCCCAACTTCTCACAGAACTTTGCAAACTTCTCATTTTGGAAATTCTCCTCCAGGGTCACTTCTTATGGAGCCTATGTTGCTGTTCTTTGTGTTTTGAAGCCTTCTTGCTAGCTTTTTGAATGCAGCAAAGGCATCACTCTTTGATTCCAAGAACAAAGTCCAAGTGTACCTAGAGAAATCATCAACAATAACAAGAGAATAATAATTTCCACCAAGACTCATAGTTCTAGAGGGTCCAAAGAGATCCATGTGAAGGAGTTCAAGAGGTCTCAATGAAGAGACAAGATTTTTGGTTTTAAAAGAACTCTTCACTTGTTTCCCCTTTTGGCAAGCTTCACAAATGTGATCCCTCTCAAACTTGAGTTTTGGCAGCCCAATCACAAGATCTTTTGATATTAGCTTGTTCAAATGATTCATGTGGATATGAGCAGTTCTTCTATGCCAAAGCCAAGATTCATCTTGCTTGGATAGAAGACATCCAATTGAACATGGTGTAGAGATATCTAGAAGATACACATTATTAACTCTCTTACCTACCAACATTACCTCTTTGGTGTTGGGTAGACAGATTTCACATGTGTTTGTCTTGAACATCACTTGATATCCCTTGTCACATAGTTGGCTAATACTCAGAAGATTATGCTTTAGGCCTTCGACAAAGAGCACATCATGAATCACCAAGATGCTTTCATCTCTTATGGATCCTCTTCCAAGAATTCTTCCTTTGTTGTTGTCTCCATAGGTGACATAACCCTCTTGCTTGAAGGATATTCTCAGGAACTTTGATTTGTCCCCTGTCATATGCTTGGAGCATCCACTGTCCAAGTACCAAAGTTGTTTTCTTTCCTCCAAGATGTCCTACAAAAAAGATTTTCAAGTACATAGGTTTGATCCCCTTATGAATATGGGTCCATCTGGTTTATACTCATCAATATAAGCTTTATTTTTCTTGGGAATCCACTTCATAAGCCCTTTAGGAACAACATGTTTTCTGATTTTACAGAATCGCACAGAATGACCTCTTTTCATGCAATAGAAGCATGTAACAATCTGTTGTTTCAAAGGTCCAATCGATTGTTTTTCTGGCATTTTCGAAAATGATTTTGAAAATCTATCTTGCTTGTTTTGTGGATTAAAACCCAATCCAGATTTTCCAAAAACACAATTTTGAGATGCTAGCACACTCTCAAAGTTAGATTGGCCTTTAGAAAGCTTATCCACTGTTTTAACAAGATAGTGGACCTTCTTTTCAAGATTTTCGCAATTTTCACAAACTAGAGTATCACACTTGCAAGAGGAGTTTTTGTAAATGATTTCCAGATTTTCAAAATCCATTTTTGAGTTTTCTAAATCCTCTTCCAGTGCCTTTACTCTGTTTTCAAGCCAGCTATTCTTTTCTTTCAACCGATTGTTCAAGAGAGCCAATCAGTTGGCTTCTTCATGAGTTTCTTGAAAGGCTTGAAGCAATTGACCATAATTTTCAGAGTTTGAAGAGTTTGATGAACTTACACTACATGAGTCATCCTCCCTTCTGGCCATTAAGCAAAGATTGAGGCTTTTCTTGTTTTGCCTTTTCTTTCTTCTTGCTTGACTCTTTGTCATTGCTTCCTTTGGTTCATGAGCAGCCTTGAGTGTCTCCCACATTTCCTTAGCAGTTTTGCACTTTGATATTCTGAAAAATTCATTAGTTTCTAGTGCAAAAGCTATAATATTTTGAGCAGACTTATCAAGCTGAGCCATCTTACATTCATCATCTGTCCATTTGGACAAAGGTTTTGTAAAGAAAGCATTTTCCTCTTTGAACTTTGGAATGTAAGGACCATTCTCAATTGAGTCCCAAATTCTTTGATCAATAGATTCAATAAAGATTTTCATTCTTGCTTCCCAAAACTTGTAATTCAATCCACAGAATAAAGGTGGTTTGTAGATTGAAGCACCCTCCTCAAAAGATAGTTTTCCAACAATAGAAAAAAGATTTTTAGATAAACTTGAATAACTTTCAAGAACCAAGCTCTTGATGCCAATTGTTAGAATATATGGCCTTAAACGAGAGGGGGGGTGAATTGTTTAAGAAAGATTTTTGAAAACTTTTAAGCTTAGAATGAAAATTCTTCAGAAGAACCTTGATTAAGGATTCAGTTTTTCCAAAACAAATAGCAAAAGCACAAAGCTGGAAAAACAATCGGTTGTTTTAGCGAAACAAACGGTTGTTTATACCAGTTCCAAAATATCAAAACTGAATTAAAGAGATAGGGATAGAGAAATTGTACACAGTTGTTTATATTGGTTCACTCTAATCCAGAGCTACATCCAGTCTTCTCAGAAACCCTGAGGATATCCACTAAGCAATCACCACTTGATCACTTACACCACAACTAAGAGAATGACCTTGAACACCTCAAGAAACACACTCTCCTTGGCCAACACTAAGATTGCTGATCTTGAACACCTCAAGAACACACAACCAATCTCAGCAAAACACACACACGAATTGTACAGCAGTTTACAAAGATTACACTTGTTACAGATGGAAATCTGAAATCAATACAAGTAGAATCCTATTCAGCACTTTGATCTATCTCTCAACTCTTTAGCAATCTCAAAGCTCATTGAAAAACTCTTAGATGAAAAACATTGTTTCAAGATTCTTAATACATCAAAAACAGTTTTTCAGAATATATATAAGAATATAGTTTATAATCAAATCTTAACAAACTCTTAATTGCATTTTGATTTGGTCGGTCATCGGTAGTCGATGACGTCAGCAGCAGATAACCACGTGGACCACTCGCAGGGTGACACGTGGATTAGGTGGCAGAGAAATCAGGGAGGAGATCACCCAGAACGGTGATCGGTGGGTAGTAACCGAGTGGCCACCGACAGATCAGTTCCAAGATAAACACCTGGGGGGAGAATGCGAGAAGCAATAGAGCACCGATCAGTCATCGGGTGCATGGTCATCGGGGTTTCGTGTTACACGCAGTTAAACTGGGACTGAGATTCCCAGCGAGAGCGTTACGCATGGACCTCGCATGATCATATCTCAGAGAAAGAGGAGCTGCTCGCCGGTAGAATCGTGCACGAGAGTGGCCTGAGGGAGTTAGTAAACCGATCAGTGATTGGTGACTCTCTTAACCCATTACGTGCATGACATCGTGAAGGGGAAATCGTTTATGCAGAGAGCAATGCTTGGTGAGTGTGCCTAGTCCAGCCACACCTGGCGTTCTCCTGGGAGTGTGCGATTCACCCAGATGGAAGAAACGCGCTAAGTTACTTCGCAAGGGAATAACTTAGGCGCACAAAGATATGCACTAGAGCCCTTCAGGTAGTGGCACGTGTACGGTTAGATGTGAGTTGCATGCCTCCACGTGTCACCATCTGAGAGAGGCGCGGCCAAGATAAAAGTTCACTACGCGTCGTGAAAGGTACACACCCACGTTTTTACTCATTTTGGTACGTTTTCGCACAATAGCGTAACAGAATTCTGACACACGCAGAGGATAGCGTAACAGAATTCTGTTAGGCACAAACATAGAGAGAGAGAAAAAAGAGAATCAGAGAGAGATTCAGTGAGATTTTTGTTGGTGGTTTTGTGACCTAACTTGAGCGTCGGAGTGCAAACGGCCGCTAAAGGCGCCGTCTGTGTGTTTTGCAGGTTGCGTTTGAAGTTCCCGGAGAAGGTTCTAAGAGCATTCTTGTGGATAGCACAGTTGCATAGGCGGGGTAAGGAAGCGACAAAGCAATTCCTCCACACTTGAGTTGACGACAGGATCACATTTAAAATAGATTGATCAAAGCATTTAATGCTGGAGCGTATTCAGTTAAAGCATTTAAAGCTCAGTCAAAGAAAACAGTTTTTCTGTTATGGTTTTAAAACAAACAATCGATTGTTTCCTTGAATCAATCGATTGTTTTGTTACTTAACAAAATTCACCATTCAAAAACAGTTTTCAAACTTCCTCAAAACACCTAAATGTGAACAATCGGTTGTTTCGACAAAACAATCGGTTGTTTCAACTTAGTTTGAAAAACATTTTGCTTTGTTAAAAATTGAGATGCTAATTGCTTTGAGATTTAATCTAAGTGTTGATTACAGCATTAAACTACCCCAGAACAAGGCTTAAACCAGCACAGCAACATCAAGCAAAGCAGAGGCTTCATCATCCTTCAAAGGATTTGGATTCTCCAAAACATTGAACACCACTTGGTTCAACAGTTTTCCCTACGGGTTTTCGTCAGAGGGTTGGGAGGAGATGGAGGAGGGTTTGGTGTGATTTTTGAACGAGCCATCGAGGAAGCTGCAAGAAGACGAAAAGGGAAGATATGAGAGTTCGTAAACAGAGAGAATTGACAGAAGAGAAGGAGATGGAAGAACAAGGGGGGCTTGCAGAGAAAAGGTTCAGAAACCCTAAACGTAGAAAAGAGAAAACAAAGCAGAGAAAACATCCCACAACGTATGCTCCACACAGTTAATGGATGATGCAAACCGATTAAAATGCAGCAAATATCAGTAGAAGTGATAAAAAAGTTACCTTTAGATGATCAGAAGAGTATTCAGAAAGATGGTGGTTGGGGGAATCGGAGCGTTCGCTGGAGCGTTTCGAGAGTTTGAAGAGAGGTAGAAGATAATGAAACAGTGAAATGGCGCGAAGTGTTTAAGAGTTTCGAAGAGTTTCGAACGTTGCGAGAAGCGCAAACGACAATGAATAATGACCGTTGATGAGTCCACGTGTCGAATGATCGAAGGAGTTGGTGAAGTGTTAAGTCAGTGAACAGTATGAGCGCCAACGCGCAAAGCCACGTAGGCCGTCGGATTTAAACCTCTTTAGTCTTCTCGCTGAACACGTCGCAGCTCGAGACTGGGGGGCTTGTGTACCGACCAGGTCATCAGGTGTGATGCCGTGTCTAGCACGTGACTACGTGAGGCGTGTTTAGCAGAGCACGTGGCTAGAGAAGGGCGAGTGGTTCAGAAGCTAGTGTAGTCGCCGCTCGTGGAAGCGGCGTGCTACAACGTACATGATCGGTTGTCGCCGAGATTGTATAGCGTTGACGTGTTAGACGATGAGCGACTAGGTGGCCTGATATCGCCGCAAGAAGCACGTCGCCGGATTTCCCAACAGACTCAGTTAAGGCTGCTGGGAACTCAGAAGAATAAGTCAAAGCGTGTAAGTCCAACGAGATGATTGTAGCGCTAGCATGGGGCATGGAGGTCGAGTAGGTGGAAGCGAACAGCTTGTCCATCAGCGACAGGATTGCCAGAGTGGACATTCGCTGGTGGACAGGTTCCCCCAGCTGGAACATGCATGGTGTAGCAATAAGGAAGGTACCACTAACGACAAGCGATGTCACAGAGATGGTGCATTTTGCTGCACCCGATACTCGCCTTGTCAGGTGGTGTTCTAGAGCATATTGCGTGCTAGCTTGCTCCCTAAGTAGAGGACTTAGCCGCGCGGCTGGTTACAACACAGAAATAACGTTCTAGTTGCCCAAACCTAGATGACGACACGTGTAGGGTTGGATGCTACCTGCTACTCCAACCCAGATGATGACACGTGTAGGGTTGGATGCAATAGAGAAATGACGCTCAGGTTATCCTAGCTCAGATGATGACATGTGTAGGGCTGGGCGCTACCTGCTATCCCAGCCCAGATGGCAACACGTGCAGGGCTGGATGCGAGCCACGTGTCCAAAAGCATAACGGCCTGGAGAGAGAAGAAACCTAGCTATAAAGGTAAACTTAACAGAATTTGCAGAGGCAGGTTTTTCATTACGGCTCATTGCTAGGGTTGTGTGCCTTTAGTACGGTTCTACAAAGCATATTTTCTCTCAGTTTTTGGGTGTTCTTGTTACTAACTTGAGCGTCGGAGCGCCACCGGCCGCAGAGGCGCCACCTTGTGTTTTCTGGTTCTTAGAGAGGCTTTCTGTGGTGTGGACTTGAAGGGCACGTGGAGTCAAGCTGGTGAGGAGGTTCGTGACGAGGCAACGCTCTAGCGCTAAGTCAACCGGCAGGATCAATTTTAGTTGTAAATTTTAATATTTTTAATTAAATTTTTATTAAATATTTTTGTTTTATTAAATACTTAAATTTTTTATATTTTGTAATTGAACTTTTTACATTTGATTCTTTCGTTAATTAGGTGACATTTAATTTTGTAATTATCATTGGCTTTGATACTACTTATCGATTATATTTAAAGAGAGATTCACTAGGGAAATTCAACAACAGTGAACAGAAGACAAAAGGTTGTAGAAATTGATTGAACGTAATTACACTAAATTGCAAAACTGCTAAATTGATACATTCATTTTGATTTACTTCAATAATATACATAATAAAATTACAAATACTAGAAGGTATAAAATAGGAATACTAAAAGCCCGGTAAACTGACCATCAATGCAATAATAATGGTAAATAATTTAAGGGTAATAAAATCTGAATTAATAACCAACATCCTCCCTTAATTCTGATTTGGAACAACCTTCATGCCCAACATATCTCTTAACTTGATGAAAGCATCGATCTTCAACGGCTTAGTGAAATCTGCAATCTGATCTTCTGATCTACAGTATTCCAATTTGATCATGTTCTTCCCAACTTGGTCTCGTAGGAATTGATATTGAATATCAATGTGTTTACTTCTTTGATGAAAAACCGGATTCTTTCCAAGATTAATTGCAGAGACATTGTCAACATAAATCTTGATTAGAACATCTAGATTAAAACCAATTTGAGTCATGATATTGCTGAGCCAAACTGATTAACAAGCACTTGCTGCGGCTACTACATACTCAGCTTCACAAGTAGATAATGCAATAATTGACTATTATTTGATGACCACAAGCAAACAGTCTTTTCGATCATAAAACAATTACCACTAGTGCTCTTCCTCTCATCTGAATCTCCACCCCAATCACTGTCTGAGTATCTGACGATCTCAATCTTCTTAGATGAAGAGTAAAATAGACCAAAAGTTGTAAGTACCTTTGATGTACCGCATAATTCTCTTTATAGCTTGTAAATGAACTTGTCGAGGTGACTCCATGTATCGACTGACCAATCCCACAACATAACATATGTCGGGTCTAGTACACGTGAGATATCTAAGGCTCCCAACAATCTGCTTAAAGTATGTTGCATCTACAGTTCGCCCATCACCTTCCTTCGTGAGCTTAATTATAGTTTTAATTGGACTCCTAACTGGGTTTGAATTCTCAAACTTAAACTTCTTTAAAAACACAGTAACAAATTTCCTCTGATGAATGAAGATTTCATCGTCTTCTTGGATGACTTCAATGCCCAAAAAGTAGGACAAAAGACCGAGATCAGTCATCTCAAATTCCTTCATCATGATATGATTGAAGTCACCAATCATTTTGACATTACTTCATGTAAAATTCACATCATCAACATAAAGACATAAAATTAGCAAATCTCCATAATCATTAGTCTTTACATAAAGACCATGATCTGATGCACATTTTTTGATTCCAGTAGCATGAAGAAATGAATCAATCCTTTTGTTCCAAGCTTTTGGTTCCTGTTTAAGACCATATAAAGCCTTAGTTAGTCTGCACACCTTTTCCTCTTTTCCAGATTGTATGAAACTCATCGGCTGTTTTACATAAACCTTTTCATCAAGTGGGTCGTTTAGAAACGCATACTTCACGTCCATTTGGTGAATTTTCCATTGCCTTTGTCCAGTTAAAGCAATAATTAATATCACTGTTTCCATTCGAGCGACGGGAGAAATATTTCTTCGTAATCATAGCCTTCTCTTTGCTCGAATCCCTTTGCCACCAACCTTGCCTTGTATGTATCAATCTCACCATTTGCTTTCACTTTAATCTTGTACACCCACTTCACATCAATTGCTTTGTATCCTTTTGGAAGATCAGTGAGATACCATGTATTGTTTTTCTCAATCGCCATCAATTCTTCATTCATAGCCTCTTGTCATGTGGGGTGTTGAATGGCATCTGCTAGTCTCACGGGTTCTGAATCTGCAAGAAAAGCAAAGTGAACCATATCTCCATTGTCATCAACTTCATCATCAAGATTTACTTTACAATCTTGAAGGTGTACAGGTTGTTGTTGTTGCCTTCTTGGTCGCTCCATCATAGTTGCAATTGGAGCTGCAACTTCAGGTTGAACTACAGGTGCTTCAAGAGTGACTTCATCTTCCTCATCATCGTTCAAAACATAAATATATCATTTTTTCGAATCCATTTTAGTTCCTCGTCTTCGACAAATGTAATATCACGACTGATAATCACCTTCTTTGTCATTTGATTGTACAATTTGTATCCCTCATGCTTATATCTAATGAAAATGGTCTTTTCTGTTAGAATGTATGACTTTAAACTAGAGGGGGTGTGTGAATGGTTTAAAGAGGATTTTCGCAAACCTTTAAGCCTAGAATGAAATTACTTCGAGAATAACTTGATTAAGAAATCAGTTTTCCAAAACACAAGGCAAATAAGCGCAACACCAGAAAAACAATCGGTTGTTTCGCATAAACAATCGGTTGTTTATACCAGTTTACAAATATAAAACTGAAATTAAAGAGTTAAAGGATAGAGAAAATGCACACAAAGGTTTATGCTGGTTCACTCTAAACCCAGAGCTACATCCAGTCTTCCCAGAAACCACTGGGGAATCTACTAAGCAATCAACCCTAGATTACTTACAACACAACCAAAGAAGTGACCTTGATCCCCTCAAGACATACACTTCCTTTGGTCCAGCACAACACCTCTAAGAATACTAATCTTGATCCCCTCAAGAACACACAACACTTCTCAGCTATACACATAGAGTTTCTTTCAAAAGTACTGATCCGGTTGGTCATCGGTTTGGGATGACGTCAGCCACTGATGGCCACGTGGGCCGTTCTTAGTGAGACAGGTGGGCCAAGGAAGCTGGTGTGTCTTGAAGAGGGTGATCAGGCGGAGATCGGTGGTCAGGAGGAGATCAGAGATCGGAGAGGTTATGCGTTCTACGGTACCATGCATGAGAGTGGTCCAAGGAAGCCAGTCGGTCGGTGATCAAACCCCTCTCGGCCCGTAACATGCACGGGGCAGGACAGAGGTGATCGCCCGTGCGTTAGGTAGTACCTGGTATGCGCGCTTGCCCCGGTCGCACCTGGTACCTACACAAAGGTTGCACGAGACATCCAACGAAAGAAACACGCTAAGTTACTTCGTGTTTGGACAACGTGGGAGCGCAGGAGGTTATATAAAGGCATTCCACGTTGTTACAGGGGTACGTTTTTTATACTGAAAAAGATCTAGTTTCCGCACAGAGAGAAGAGAGAGCATTCGCAGAGAGCACGGTTCTCACAGACTCAGAGTAAACAACTCTTTGGTGGTCTTGTTCACTGACTTACGGAAGGCGGAGTTAGACGTAGCGGGGCCTTCAACAGACAAGTCACCGGTAAGATCAAGTACAAAGGACTACCCTTGTTACAGAACAAATCTGAAATCAATACAAGATGAAAATCCTATCTCACACTCTTTGATCAATGCAATCTCTAAGCAATTCTCAACTTTTCAAAATCTCAAATCAGTGAAAAACTCAAATCTGTTTTTCTATAGTTAAAACAAAGTTGTTTGTTGCATAATCTTAACAAACTATTAATTGCATTTAAAGATTGGTCAAAGCATTAAAAACTAGAGCGTAAATAGTTAGAAAACCATTTAATGCTCAGTCAAAGCACAAAACAGTTTTCTATTATGGTCCCAAAACAAACAATCGGTTGTTTCCACGATCGGTTGTTAACCATTAAAAATAGTTTTCAACCTTTCTAAAAACACCTAAGTATTAAACAATCGGTTGTTTCGACAAAACAACAGGTTGTTTTTCACTTAGTTTGAAAAACACTTTTTAATTAAAAGGTTTGTGAATGCTTATGCTTTGGATTCAATCAAGAGTGGATATATACAATTTATCTACCCCAGATCCTATCTAAGACAGCTCAGCAACAGCAAGCACATCTAGCCTTTCATCAACCTTCAAAGGGTTTGGATTCTTCAAAGCTTGAACACACTTGGTTCAACAATCTCCCTCTATTTGATGAAGACAAATCCCTAGTTGCTTGTGTTGGATTTGATTGAATCTGAAGCAGTTCCTGCAAAAATAGCATATATACAATCCAATGATTCTTACAGGAGCATATTAGATTTTCACACATTGAAAGCATATTTTCAGATAAACAATCGGTTGTTTACACGAAACAATCGATTGTTTCTATGAACAACAGCAGAAACAGTTTTAATATCAGAGATTTCAACAGATTTAAATAGTTTCAGAGAAATATACACAAGAACCAATCAATTCTCTCCCTATTTGTCTTCACAAATAGACTCTAACATGTATTAAAACAGATTTAGGAGAGATTATTAAGATCAAGGATACCTAACTCATTCTTAGAAAGAAAAACCTCTCTTTTGGTAATGGTTTAGTGAAGATATCAGCTAACTACAGTTTTGTATCTACAAACTTCACTTCACAGTCCCCATTGCTTACATGATCCCTGATGAAATGATGGCGTATCTCAATATGCTTGGTCCTTGAGTGTTGAATCTGATTTTTGGTAAGATTGATGGCACTTGTGTTGTCACACGTTAAAGGGACCTTGCTGATTTGCAATCCAAAGTCTGCAAGTTGTTGTTTGAGCCACATAATCTGTGCACAACAGCTTCCAGCAGCTATGTACTCAACCTCAACAGTAGAGAGAGCTACACATGCTTGCTTCTTGCTATGCCATGAGATAAGGCTTGAACCAAGAAGGTGGCAAGTGCCACTTGTGCTCTTCCTATCTAGCTTGCATCATGCAAAGTCAGAATCTGAATAACCAATTAAATGAATGGGAGAGTGAGAAGGATACCATAACCCAACAGTTGATGTTCCTTTGAGATATTTCAGAATTCTTTTTGCAACTTTGAAGTGTAACTCTTTAGGATTTGCTTGATATCTTGCACAAAGACACACCGCAAACACAATGTCCGATCTACTTGCTGTTAGATATAGCAAAGAGTCAATCAACCCTCTGTATTTGGTTTGATCTACTCCTTTTCCAACTGCATCTGCATCCATGTAGCAACTTCATGGCATATGAGTGTACACAGAACTTCTGATATTTGGTTAGCACAGAGTAATATCAGAGTAAACAATCAAACAAAATATAGGAGCAAAAACCTATATGGTTTTACTCATCCAAACTGTTTTTCAGAAATAAAAACTAAACAAACATTAAACACAGCATATTTCTCCCCCTATTTGTCTTCACAAATAGACAAACGGAAGAGATACACAAGATAATTGATCTCTGTTCTGTCCGGTTGACCTGGGACGTCTTCGTGTGCGACCTCAACCGTCAGCTAGGGACTCCTTCCCACTGGTTACCTGTGAATTCCTGCAAAGAAGGAAAAAAGGGCGCCCTAGCGGTCGTTTGCACTCCGACGCTCAAGTCAGCCAGCAAGAAACACCAAAAACTCTGCACCTCCGTATTGGAGCATCGTGTATGGGACTCTGAAGGTGGTAAAAAGGAACTGTGTCTAGTGTATATTTTGTCGTTCTGGCAAAAATCCTTCCCTAGTCCCTTGTCCATAACCTCAAGGCTCGAGCAAGCAACTAGAGTGTTTCTGGAAAATTAGCCAAAAGTTCGAACCCCGTTTCCAACATTCAAAGTGCTATTTAAGCTACTCCCGCATTCAAAGCGCCTTAAAGCGCATTTAAGACGTTTAAACCGATTGGGAGCATTTATAGTACCTTAAACGCTTGAAACGGAAACTGTATTAAATAACCTTAATTACCTTGTACCTGACAAAATGGCGTTTCTAATCTGACCTGGCTGCTGTACACGTGGAGGGCCTCACAGCGCCGTGACCCCATCTGAGGGTATCTCCTCGTGTGAGTCCTCCTACCTGGGAGTGCGTCTGCGCTAGGGGTGACTCTTTGGGTGCCAACTCATGCCCCCAACATCTAGTCACTCACTACGAGAGCGTATCTACCTTCCTCTCGTACCCCGCACCTGGCAACCCTGGGCGTGACCCTCCTCATGAGTCGTATCTATACCAAGGGCATCTCTGGGGCGGCAGGGGCACTTCACGAGTCAGGTTGCTCTACACTGGCGCTGTTACTATGGCCTTGAAGCCACCTTTCTCTTCTCTTTATTACTACCCCGGATTATCGGGATTTGAGGCCTTCCCACGGCGTCGCTCCCTCCATGGTCTTTCCTACCCATGGGTATCGGGGAGCCACACTGTGATTGCCTTGCCTTTGTGAAATTTGACCTTGGCGACACCGTAGTTGGGCGACGCCATAACTGGGCGATGCCTTCACCCGGGCGACGCCTTACCTTGGCGACGCTTGCTCTTGGCGACGCTGGCACTTGGCGTCTCTTCACCTAGGCGACGCCTTATGTTGACTTTGACCCCCGACGTTGACTTCGACCTTCACTTTGTCAACGCCCGGATACGGGACGGTACATAAGCCCCCCAGTCTTAAGCTAAAGACTTGTCTTCAGCGCAAAGACTAAGGTCTCGCCCATGCCGTCCACGTGTCACCCTGGTGACGTGTGATTCCTTGCTGACTTAACACTTCTCGACTTATTGATGTGACACTCTCTGAACCATGGGGGTGCCCTTAATGGCTGATTGGACATCCTCTGAAGCGGGGAAAGTAACACCTTTTGGGGCCACGCTTAATCGCCTGCCACGTGGCTCATCACACGGCCAGCCTCTAGAGTCCCTTGCGCTCCCCTTGAGCGCTTAATCCTTTGACACGCGGCACGATCACACGGTCCCCAATTAGCGCCTCTTGGGTTGCAAATGTAACGTTCAAGTTACCCAAAACCCCGCGCTCAAACCACTGTTCCATCCATTCTCTCTGCATTTCTGCACTGTTCATCGCCTTCGAGCCCTTTCTCTGCAACCTCTGCTCTTTCCTTCGCGCTTCCCTTCCTTCCACACTTCGACATCAAAGGTATGATTTTTCCATCTCCATGACTCTTCTTCTTCGTCGCACTGCATCGCTGCGTATTGAACTGCCTGGGACTGTTTATGTTTCTGCATTTTTGTGTTCTTCCGCTCCTCCGTTCTTCTCCGTTCTCTTCTCCTCCTTTCTGGGTTTCCTCGCGTGGGTGGCATTTTTCTAGGGTTTTGTTCCCTTTTTTTCCTTGGCATCGCTTGTTAAACCCTTTTCCTTTCTTCTTTCTCCAGTTATTTATCCGCATCATGGTGCGCCTGAAACCAAGGTCCGGTTCTCCCCCCAAGACCGACTATAAAGCCTTCTATACATGGGCCCCTGACGAGCTTTTAAATGAATGCACCACTCTGACGACCATTCAGGACTTGGAGAACCATCGCGGTGATCCCCACTTGTACAATTTTAATGCCTTCTGCCGCACCCATGATGCTCACATTTCCGTTCGTCCCGGCAGGCCAGGGGAACCTGTGTGTGTGGACGACAGGCCCAGGAAAGGGAACCCATTCTTTTTCATGTATCAAACCGTATTTAAATGCATTGGGGTGCGCCTTCCGTTCACACCCTTCGAGAGGGAACTCCTTACCGAGATCAATACGGCCCCTGCCCAGTTACATCCCAACAGCTGGGCATTCGTTCGGGCCTTCCAAATTCTTTGTGGGTATCTAGGCATCCTCCCTTCTGTGGACGTCTTTTTACACTTCTTCGAGGTGAAGAAGCAGGGGAAAAGCTTATGGGTAAGCTTCTCCAGGATCGCAGGCAGGATCCTTCTTTCCCTCTTCCATAACTCGTACAAAAGCTGGAAGGAAAAATTCTTCAGGGTGTGCTGCGCCAAGCACGACCCCACAGCCTTCGACGGCTTCCCTCTCTATTGGACAGAGCACCCCAAGCTGCTCAAGGCCTTGGCTGGCCTGGGGATCATCTTCGACACGCTGAAGCTCATCGCGTGCGAGTACAACGCCCATTCCCTGACTACCTACTTTGGTAGTGATGGAGATCAAGATCAAGAGAACGTAGAGGCCAATCAACAAGATCAAGAGGAGGTGGAGGCACAAATAGAAGATGCCCATGGAGGTCAAAGTCCACCTCAAAGGCTTACAAGAAGCATGTTTAAAGCTTTAGGAACTAGAGGACATTTATTTTCTCTTTTTGTAATTTCTTTAGTTGAAGGTGCTTAGAGGGAAACTTTGGAAACCTCTTTTGTTATAGCATCTTTTAGGCTTTAGTTAGGAGCTTTAGGGGGGTGTATTAGTAGATAGGTGTAGGAGTATAATAGGAGGTGCCAAAGTGAAGGAAAGAGTCACACCTTCCTCATGCATGGAATAGGCGCCGGTTTTGAATAGTTTTAGGAGGGAATTTTGAATTCTCTTAGCTTTGTTTTTCAGCACCTTAGGCTATAAATAGAGGTGCTCTCCTTGTAAAATTCATATTGGAATTAATCTAAGAAAACTCTACTCAAATTTTGAGTGAACTTTGGAGAGCTTTTGGAGCCTTCTTCTCTAGTCTTATCTTGATGGATCAATGGAGTCCTCAAGTGGCGGCATCACTCTCATCTAGGAGCATTCCACACTTCTAGTGGCGAGATCATCCATCATTCTTCCATCTTCAAGAGCATTCTCTTCTCCTTCCTTCCTTCTCTTTCAATTGTTCATTGATCCTGCCTTTTGACCGGAACGCTGAAAACTGCCTCGTCAAAGGATCGACGTGCGCACCGCTTCTCACCTCCGTTCCTCTTCGGGATCTACCTCAAGAACCTGCAAAGAAACAGCATGGCGCCACTGCGGCCGATCGCACTCCAACGCTCAAGTCAGTGACGGTATCACCAAATACTAAGAGAACAAGAACCGTGCAAATCCTCTCTCACAGTTAGCTCTATCACTCGCAAGCGTAAAGTGTATAAACTGAGCGTGCGTACCTCAGAAAGTTTGTTAAGAACTCTTATATACCTGGTAGCTTTCTCTCTCCTGGCAGTTACAGACTCGGACACGTGGCTCGCATCCAACTGTACACGTGCCATCATCTGGAGGCTCCCTGACTTGGCGCTGCTTCTACTCTCATTTTGGCTAAGTTACGTATGCATGATAACAACTGGCGACTACACGACCCCCCGACTTCCTTCCCTCTTGCCAACCTGGCGCCTTGCAACACGCCTATACTGTAGCAGGGTGCCACGTCATCACACCCGACCACCAGGGCGGTACACACGCCCCCAGTCTTAAGCGAAGACTTGTCTAGCGAAAAGACTGAAAGAGCCTACGTCTACACCGATCTACGTGGCACTGACGCAGAATTCGAAGCGGTTGTACCTTCTGCTGCTCTGACTCTCCACCAAACCCCTCACTCATCGCTCGACACGTGGCTTCATCAACGGCTCTCTTCATCTGCCGTTTGCGCTTCCTAAACCCATTTCGAAAAACCCTTAAACCCATTTCGCTCCACTGTTCCATCACTTTCTTCGTGCTTGCAAACGCTCTAACTTCCTTCTGCGAAAACTCTCAACGCTCTTCAACGCTCTAGATCACCATCTTCCTCCATCGTCTTCCCGATCATCGAAAGGTAACCACTTTCCTTCATCTGCTGGTTTTCCTTGCATTTTCACCGATTTGCATCATCCTATAACTGCTTGGTGCATACGCTGTGGGTTGTTTTTCCATTTCTCCTTCTGCGTAACTTAGGGCTTTGTCGATCGTCGCAACGACCCTACATTCGTTCGTTTTTTCACCTTCCTTCTATGATCGAGTCAGCCTCTGTAACCCCCTGATCATTTTTCCTTTCTTCTTCCTTTGCAGTTGCTATCATGAATCGCACAAAGATTACCCCGAACCCCCCTCCTTCAGCACGAAACCTCCCTTCACGAGCACACGACCCAACACAAGTTCGTGGCGCTTCATCTTCGCAGGCTGAGAGGCCTGCGTCTTCCCAACCTGTCCTGGCCCAGGCGACTCCATCTAACGCTGGAGGAGCCCCCGTTCCTCCGCCAGACTTCAAAACTTTATACCCCTGGGCTAACTCAACCCTTCTGAAAGAAACATCCTCTGTGAACACTGCGGGAGCGGTCTTGCGGCTGACTAAGGGGGACGAGATCTATCAGTCGTTTCACAAGGAGCACGACGAGAAGATGATGGTGCTGCCTTGCCCCGCCGACCTGCCCGTGTGTGCTGATGACAAAGTAAGCGCCGACGGGCCCTTCTGCTTTGTCTATACGACTTTGTTCAAGAAGGTCAGGCTCAGGTTCCCTTTCACCCGATTCGAGAGGGAACTTCTTACCGAGCTCAACATTGCTGCCGCCCAGCTCCACCCCAACAGCTGGGCGTTTGTTCGAGCTTTTCAAGTAATGTGCGCCCACCTGGGGTTGCCCGCGTCGGTGGACGTGTTTTTGTTCCTTTTCGAAGCCAAGCACCCAGGAGACCGCCTGTGGATCAGCTTGAACGCGATTGCTGGAAGGTCCATCTTTACCATCTTCCAGCAATCGTACAAAGACTGGAAGGGGAAGTTCGTCCAAGTACGTGCAAACGACAAGGACACCTCCCTTCTCGATGGCTTCCCCTTGTACTGGGTGGACAAGGGGAAGAAGGAATCCAAGAATTGCTTCAGGAAGCCCAGAAGTCCTGATAGCATGGGAGCATTGGACAGAGACCTCTGTCTCTTCTGGAAGAAGGTGGCGGACGCCAATATATCATTCCTCACCACCACCTTGATATGCTTCGAATTCTACGAAGATCAGCTAGAAATTCGAATAGGTTAGGACATTAAACTCTTGTTTTGATACTGCTTCTGTTTAGCTGTTTCTGGGCGTCTTGTGCGTTATGCGCAAGACTTTGGTTTTACCTTTCCTGCATATATCATCTGCTTTGCTGTTTTATTACCTTATGCACTTATTCGTTTTCCTTGAGTTAACCCATGCATCTTTGTTCCATGCAGACGACATGTTGCCCAGAAACATGCTCGCTGAGCTGAAGGCGCTCGCCCGAAACCACGGGTTGGCGACCGGTTCCCAAACGGTGCCCAACTCGGTGGTAGAGGCCGCCATTGTCCAAGGGCGATCACCACCGAAGGAACCCGCCCAACGCAAAAAATTGGTCCTTAAGAGACCTAAAAGGAAAGCCCCTCAAGTCATCCATGAGGAGGAAGAAGAGGACGACGAGGTCACCGAGGATGGCCTCGTTACGAAGAGGAAGAGGGTGGCACCCTCTTCACCACCTGTTCCACCCCCTCTTCCAACCTCAACACCACCCTCGACGCCTGCTCCTCCTCCATCATCGCCAACACCACAGGCTCCTTCCTCGCCAGTCCAAGCGGTTCCACTGGCCACTGCGCCACCTGCAGCTGAGGCCCAAGAGCCAAATTTCCTGGAGGACCCCCCAAGCGCCTCTACGCCATACGTGTCAGCCGGAGGGGGCCCCCCTTCAAACACTTCAGCTGCAGAAAATGCTCCAATCGGGGATGAGGTTGCTCATACCTCTCCGATTCTGATTACCGAATCCCCGATTGCGTCGCCACGCCAGGAAGCAACTACTGAAGAACCTGCTAAGGAAGGTGGCGACGAGAACCCACAACAAGCCCACCTGGCGCCTCTCCAAGCAGCAAACCTTCCCCTTGAAGTCACAAGGATGTGGGAACCTCTAACTGCCAAACTGAAAACCATAGCAGAGGATATCCCAGCGATCATAACCAGGGCTGTGGAAGGCTCAACCAGGAGGCTCCAGGAAGACCTCTTCAACCTCAAAACCGAAAACAGCACCATGAGGATCGAGGTGGAGAAGTTGTCCTTCAGCCTGACGCTCGCAGAAATCGAACACTCCCGAGTGGAGGATGCAATGAATACCGAGCTCAGGCTGGCGCGCAAGGAGGCTACTGACCTCCGCCGCAAAGTTCACGAACTTGCCCAAGAGAAGGTCGAGCTGGAAAGCAAGATCGTGCCTCTTCGCGCCAAGGCAATCGACCTGGAGGCTCTCATGAAAGCTGACGTCGCTAAGGTGCAAAAACTGGAGCAGAGGTCGATCGACCGAGAGAAACTACTTGGGCAAGTAGAAAAGGCGAGGGACGACGCCATGGCTGATCTCGTCGAGGCCAACAAAGAGAAGGGAAAGATGGCTGCTGAGTTGGCCCAAGCACAATCGGAATCCAAGAAGGTTACTGAAGACCTTCTACAGGCTCAAGAGACCAACGAACAACTTAAAAAACAGGTTGAAGAGCTGGAACAGCAGAATAAATAGCTGAAAGAGCAAACTGGAGACCTCAAGAAGCGGATTGAGGAACTTCAGGGGCAAATCGAAGAACTTAAGCTAAACTCTGCTCAGATTCTGGCTGCTGGATTCGAAGCTGCGCGGGAACAATTCGCTTGCCTATTCCCCGATCTGGATCTCAGCCTGGTGTCGCTGAACAATGAAGTAGTAGATGGAAAGGTCGTTCCTGCTGAAGACTAATCAACTCCACTTCATCTGCTACTTTTATGATTTCCCTTGTATATACCTTGTAATAAACCCGTGCATATGTGCTTTTAACAGATACTTATCTCAATGACAAAGTTTGGATATTCCCTCTCCTGACTTCTTTAAGCGCTTTAACCTTCTTTGCATGTTTAACTTTGTCGGATTTATCTTAACGATTTTGCAAATACGACTTTTGACTTAACTGCTTCGAACCGCTTCAAACTTAAGCAATAATCACTTTAAACAACTTGTACTCTTAAGGCAACTAACCTTATTGTAAGAATACCTTTCGAGCAACAAACTGTAACTCAGTTATTGGCTCAAACACCGTTCCACTCGACCTGCCTCATCGAACAGGTCTTTTAACCTTCTTGCCGTTGTTTGAACTTTTCCTGATCGCCAAGAACTTTTGGTAACATCAGCTTTTCCTAGCCTCATGCTTTGGCAATTGTTTCTTTATCTGGGAGCAGAGACGCCTTTTGGGGATCTCTCTTTACCCTCCTGGACTTCAGAACAAAGACCGGCTGACTAGGCGTTCTCTTCGAACCTACCTTAGCCACCTTCCAAACTTCTTCCACCCTCTGCGCCATACCTGAACTCGTTCGAGACGAGAAGGATTTTATCTTGCTTAAACTCGCATGTAAGCGAGAAGGTCTTTAACTCGCCTGAACTCGCTCAACGGCGAGAAGGACTTTATCTGGTGCCTCAACTTGCCCAGGGTGTACATCTCCTCCCCCCTGGATGCACTGAGGACCTTTTCTCTTTCTCGCCTGCACTCGCTCGACGGCGAGGAGGTCTTTAACTTGCCTGAACTCGCTCAACGGCGAGAAGGACTTTATCTGGTGCCCCAACTTGCCCAGGGTGTACATCTCCTCCCCCCTGGATGCACTGAGGACCTTTTCTCTTTCTCGCCTGCACTCGCTCGACGGCGAGGAGGTCTTTAACTTGCCTCTACATTGCCCCAGGGGTTACATCTTCTCGCCCCCAGAAACACGGAGGACTTTTTCTCTTTCTCGCCTCCACTCGCTCAACGGCGGGGAGGTCTTTTACTTGCCTCTACATTGCCCCAAGGGTTACATCTTCTCGCCCCAAGGAACATGGAGGACTTTTTACTCTTTCTTGCCTCCACTCGCTCAACGGCGGGGAGGTCTTTTACTTGCCTTAGGACGCGCGAGGGCGTTGAGGTCTTTCATCTGGTGCCTCCGATCGCCGAAAGACGATGAGGACTTTAAAACTTAACTGGTGCCTCCAATCGCCGAAAAACGATGAGGACTTAAAACTTAACTGGTGCCTCCAATCGCCGAAAAACGATGAGGACTTAAAACTTAACTGATGCCTCCAATCGCCGAAAAACGATGAGGACTTAAAACTTTTTAGAAAGCATGCGATATATCTTTTCTTGCCTTAAATCACGTACAAGCGACAAGGTCTTTTTTCAAAACTCTTGGAAAAAAGCAAACATGCAATCTGAAAACGCCTTATACTTCAAAAACTCTTCTTTATTGGGTGGCCTCATTAAAAACCCTCCTTACGGAAAAAAGAGTGCCCCCTTGAAACTGTTTTAACTGAGACATTGTAATATAACATTTGTGTTTGTCTTTACTTACAAAGCTCTTAACTATAGTACAACTTCAGGTGTGTGGCGTTCCAGGTGCGAGGAATCGCCCCTCCTTCCAGCGTCTCTAAGCGGTAGGCCCCGTTCCCGAGCGCCTCGGTTATTCTGAACGGTCCAGTCCACTTGGGTGATAGTTTATTCTCCATCTCGTACTGGTGGGCCTTCCTCATTACCAAGTCGCCCTCTCTAAACTGCCTTGGCATCACCTTCGAGTTGTATCTTCGTTCAACCCTTCTCTTCACGGCCTCAGCCTTCAACCTCGCCTCTTCTCTGACTTCATCCAGCAGATCCAGGTTCAGCCTTCTCTCTTCATTCGAGTCTTCCTCTACGAAGTTCTGGAATCTCGGCGAGCTCTCCTGGATCTCCACCGGAATCATAGCATCACACCCATAGACCGAGCTGAATTGGGTCTCATGGGTTCCTGACTGCTCGGTGATGTGGTACGCCCAGACTATACCGGGCACCTCCTCAGCCCAACTTCCCTTGGCTTTCTCAAGCCTTCTCTTCAAACCTCTCAACAACACCCGATTAGCTGACTCCACCTGGCCGTTTGTCTGAGGGTGCTCGACGGATGCAAACACTTGTTGAATTCCCACCCCTTCGCAAAGCTTCTTCAACAGGTGGCTTGCAAACTGCGTCCCATTATCTGACACCAGGCGTTTAGGCACTCCAAACCGGCACACGATGTTCTTCCATACAAAACCTTCGATCTTGTGTGCGGTGATCTGGGCCACTGGTTCTGCTTCAATCCACTTGGTGAAATACTCAATCGCCACCACCAAGTACTTCATTTGCCTGATCGCCAGCGGGAAAGGTCCCAGGATGTCGATTCCCCAAGTATGAAACGGCCAAGGGCTATAGATCGACTTCAACTCCTCGGGAGGTGCCTTATGCCAATCGGCGTGCTGCTGGCATTGTTTACAACATTGGGCATTTTTCTTGCAATCTTCTCTCATGGATGGCCAGTAGTAGCCTGCACGGAGAGTCCTCGCGGCCAGAGCTCGACCCCCGACGTGGCTTCCGCATATACCTTCGTGGAGCTCCGCCATGATTCTCGTGCACTTCTCGCCGTGTATACATTCCAGGAGCGGGTGAGTGAACCCAAACCTGTACAGATCGCCATCAATCAACGTGTACTTGCTGGAATTTTTCTTTACCTTCCTGGCTTCTGTCGGATCCAGCGGGAGGAGGCCATCTGCCAGGCACCGTTTGTATTGCGTTATCCAAGTGTCTGGCTCATGGGCGGCACAGACCTGCATCACGTCAACCTTCTCTCCTCGACATGCTCTAACTCTCGGCGATCTCAGAGTTTCTTGCGTCAAGGACTTATGGCTTCTCGCTGCTCTCTCCGTCGACTTGCTTATCTGAAGGACCAGGTGATCTGCTACAAATGCCCTTGGCGTCTTCAGAGTTTCTTGAATCACCGTCCTCTGCCTACCCCCTTTGCCTGAGCTGGCGAGCTTAGCAAGCAAGTCAGCTCGGGCATTCTGCTCTCTGGGCACATGCACTACTTCAAAGGAGGCAAAGGAACTCTTCAATTCCTGCACATACGCCAAGTAAGCCGCCATTTGTGGATCTTTAGCCTGGAACTCGCCTGTTACTTGCCCCGTGACCAGCAGCGAGTCACTCTTAGCCATCAGCACCCTAGCTCCCATCTCCTTGGCCAGCAAAATCCCGGCGATCAGCGCCTCATACTCTGCTTGATTGTTGCTGGCTTTGAAGGCAAACCTCAAAGATTGTTCAATCAGCACGCCGTTGGGTCCTTCCAATATGACTCCAGCACCGCTGCCCTGCTGGTTCGACGATCCATCCACCGAAAGTACCCAACGGAAATCGTCCCCTTCAACCTGCGTCGCCTCTGATGAGAGCTCAACCACGAAATCTGCAAAGATTTGCCCTTTGATCGGGCCTCGGGGCTCGTACTTAATATCAAACTCCGACAACTCTACCGCCCACTTCACCATCCTTCCCGCAACGTCGGGTTTCTTCAAGACCTTTTGGATGGGTAGGTCAGTCATCACCAGTATTGTGAAACTGTGGAAGTAGTGGCGCAACCTCCTCGCCGAAAACACCACAGCCAGCGTAGCCTTCTCCAGGGCCTGATATCTCGTTTTTGGGCCCTGCAACACCTTGCTCACAAAATAAATAGGCTTTTGAGCCTGGTCTTGATCCTGGGCGAGCACCGCACTCACCGCCCTCTCAGTCACAGCAAAATACAACCTGAGAGGGATTCCCGCCAGTGGTTTGCACAGAACCGGCGGGCTCGCCAGATACTCCTTCAGTTTGACGAAAGCTTCCTCGCATTCTTTCGTCCAAGCAAACTTATTATTGCGCCGCAGACATTGAAAATAGGGATGCCCCTTTTCTCCGCTAGCTGACACGAAGCGAGATAGGGCTGCCATCTGACCTGTTAGCTGCTGGACTTCTTTCACCGTAGCTGGGCTCCTCATCGCCAGGATGGCGGCACACTTGTCTGGGTTGGCTTCTATTCCTCTTTCAGTCAAGAGGAAACCCAGAAACTTTCCAGCCTCCACGCCGAAAATGCATTTCTCCGGATTAAGCTTTAACTTGAACTTGGCGATCGTCGTGAACAATTCTTCCAATTCTGCAACGTGCTTGCTTTTCTCCTGCGAGGTCACGACCATGTCATCGACGTAGGCCTGCACGTTCCTTCCCAGTATTGGTGCAAGTACTCGATCCATCAGCCTCTGGTACGTGGCCCCCGCGTTCTTCAGCCCAAATGGCATCACCTTATAGCAGTAGCACGATCTCTCCATCATGAAGGCTGTTTTCTCTTCACCCATGGGATGCATCTTGATCTGATTATATCCCGAGAAGACATCCAGGAAACTCAGCAGCTTGCACCCTGCAGCACTATCAACCAGGGCATCAATGCTTGGTAAAGGATACGAATCTTTTGGGCAAGCTTTGTTCAGATCGGTGAAATCGACGCACATGCGCCATTTCCCGTTACTCTTCTTCACCAGCACGACATTTGCCAACCATTCAGGGTACTGGACTTCCCTGATGTGGCCTGCAGCGAGGAGTTTCTGTGTTTCATCCCTGATCGCCTGCCTCCTCTCCTCGTTGAATTTTCTTCTCCTTTGTCGCACCGGTCTCACCAAATTGTCCATCGCCAGATGATGGCACAAGAAGTCGGGATCAATCCCGGGCATGTCCGAAGCGGACCAAGCAAACGCGTCCAGATGCCGCTCAATCACCTTGGCGATCTGGTCCTGGAGATCGACCTCCAGAGATCTTCCCAGCTTGAAGACTTTTCCTCCGATCTCCTTTTCGAGCCACTGCTCGACAGGTTTAGGCCTGGATTCTCTGGCGATCACCGCCCTGGCGATTCCCCGTTCCCTTGCTTCCTCGGGGCGATTCCGCGCCTCTTCCTCCTCCAGGCCAGCATTCCTCTCCCCCAGCTCAGCATCCACCATTTCCACGTCTCTTCCGGCGGCCTCCTCTGTTACCGTCGATCTGGGCTTCACACCGGGAGGTGGGGTGGTTGTTACATAACTCACTGATCTTTTGTTTTTCAGGCTATTCTCATAGCACCTTTTCGCTTCTTTCTGATCAGACTTGATCGTGATCACCACCCCTTCCATGGACGGCAACTTCACCTTCATGTGCCGAGTCGACGGAATGGCGCCTATCCTGTTAAGAGTGGGCCTTCCCAACAGGATGTTATATGCTGAAGGGGCGTTTACGACGAGGTACTTGATTTTCTCCGTCCTCGACCCAGCCTCATCTGTAAACGTGGTTCTCAGCTCAATGTACCCCCTGACCTCCACCTGGTCACCAGCGAACCCATATAAGCACCCTCCATAGGGCCTTAGCTGGTCAAGGGGCAATTCCAGCTGCGTGAAAGTCGGCCAGAACATCACGTCTGCCGAGCTTCCTTGGTCCACCAGAACTCTGTGGACCTTCCTTCCCGCTGTAACCAACGAAATAACTATGGGATCGTTGTCATGAGGCACAACGTCCCGAAGATCTTGCTTGGTGAACGTGATGTCCACTTCCGGCGAGTGATCTTCAAACATGTCCACTGTCATCACCGATCGCGCATACTTTTTCCTCTGCGATGCGGTGCATCCACCACCTGAGAAACCCCCTGCAATGGTGTGGATCTCCCCGTGGATAGGCCTCTCGTGTTGCTGGGCTTCTCCACCTGCTGGCTGGGAACTCGACGCTCCCCCCGTCCTCCTATCCTGTAGATAGTCATTTAGGAACCCGCTCTTAACCAGATCGTCGAGCTGATATCCCAAAGACAAACACGAGTCCAAGGTGTGGCCAAAACATTGGTGGAACTCGCACCAGGCGTCCGGCTTTGACCCCAGCACCTTGTCGCCCACCTTCTCAGGCGCCTTCAACCTAGCAGATATGTTAGGGATGGCGATCAGGTCCGCTAGTCCCATGACAAATTTGTGCTTAGGCGGGCGATTGTATTCCCGGCGTGCTGGTTGCTGGCGCGCTTGGCTTCTTCCCTTGTTTCTCCTGTCGTAAGGATGGCGAGTCCTCTGGTCTTTTCTGGCCACCGCCGCCGTTTCCAGCACCCTCTGCGGCTGGATACTGGTCTGGGCGCGTGGCCTGGCGGGAGCCACGCTGCCTCTCTTCTCGGCGACTTCACTCTCGTCGGCGATGTGGGCCACCGCAAGTCGCCTGACTTCAGCAAACGTCGCTGGATGAGCCCTGATCAAGGCCTCGCAGAATGGCCCTGGCTGCACGCCCTTCTTGAAGGCATAGACCAACATTTCTTCATCCTTAGCCGGCGATCTGACCATTTGCGCTCCGAAGCGATTGAGGTAGTCTCTGAGGGACTCCCCATGGTACTGCCTTATATCAAACAGATCATAAGACACCCTGGGCGGTGCCTTATTCACAATGTACTGCTCGACAAAGATCTTCGAGAACTGTTGAAAATTGGTTATGTGGCCGTTAGGCAGGCTCAAAAACCACTCCATCGCCGTTCCTTGGAGCGTACTCACGAACATCTTGCAGTAGACGGCGTCTGACCCTCCCGACAGCATCATCTGCGTGTGGAACGTGGTCAGATGAGCTTCTGGATCCTCCACGCCGGTAAAGACAGCCTTAACCGGAACCACGCTCGTGGGAATAGGCGTGTCGGTAATCGCTTGAACAAAAGGCATTGGGAAAACACGAGGTGGCGTCGACGGCGCCACCTCTTCAGCAGAAGAACGTCCTTGCTGCTCCTGAAGAGCTCGACGCAGCTCCTCAGTCACCTTGCTGAGCTCCTCGTTCCTGGCGCGAGAGGCGACCAGGTCCTCATGTATCCTCGCCTGCTCTACGCGCGAGGCTTCCACAGTTGCCTGCAACGAGCGCATCATCTCTGCCATCTGCGCCATGGTCATGGCGGCGTCGCCTTCAGCAGCGACAGGCGCCACGGGACTGGAACGATTGCTTCTCATTTTTCTCATTAACTTCAGCGAATCACAGGAATGCAGCGAACAACACTTCAGCCTCGATCGAATCAGCGATCAATCGGAGAAAACAGTGCGAAACTGTGCAAGAAAACTCAAGAACACCGTAAGCCTTCAAAGAAAACCACAACTTAGCCAGAAACCACCGCTTCCCCGCGAACAACCAAACAAGCGAAAGAACTCGAACTTCCACCAAACAGATTACGCGTAAGCAGCATAAAACCTTACTCCACCGATCGAAAAGCCAAACGAACGGTTCAAAACGCAAATTCACCGAACGAAACTCAAAGAGACCGCGAACGACGGTTGCACCAGCACACAACCACGCAGAAAACTTCGAAAACTTCCAAGAACTCACGCTGTGGATGGGAGCAAGTTTTACACGGCCCCACGGTGGGCGCCTGATGATCCTGCCTCTTGACCGGAACGCTGGAAACTGCCTCGTCAAAGGATCTACGTGCGCACCGCTTCTCACCTCCGTTCCTCTTCGGGATCTACCTCAAGAACCTGCAAAGAAACAGCACGGCGCCGCTGCGGCCGATCGCACTCCAACGCTCAAGTCAGTGACGGTATCACCAAATACTAAGAGAACAAGAACCGTGCAAATCCTCTCTCACAGTTAGCTCTATCACTCGCAAGCGTAAAGTGTATAAACTGAGCGTGCGTACCTCAGAAAGTTTGTTAAGAACTCTTATATACCTGGTAGCTTTCTCTCTCCTGGCAGTTACAGACTCGGACACGTGGCTCGCATCCAACTGTACACGTGCCATCATCTGGAGGCTCCCTGACTTGGCGCTGCTTCTACTCTCATTTTGGCTAAGTTACGTATGCATGGTACTGCCAGTGCATAGCGAACTTGGGAGTGCGATCTCTACTGGAACTGGCGAGTTAGGGGCCTTCATACACCTTCCCTGTGGTCTCGCCGGCCGCCTTCATAATCCGCTTCTCCTTCATCTTTGGCGATGTGCTCACTTCGGCGATCTCCTTCATCTGGCGACTTCATCTTTAACCTGGCGATCGCCGATCCTGGTAAGCTGGAACTCGGAACACGCCAATATAACAACTGGCGACTACACGAGCCCCCCGACTTCCTTCCCTCTTGCCAACCTGGCGCCTTGCAACACGCCTATACTGTAGCAGGGTGCCACGTCATCACACCCGACCACCAGGGCGGTACATTCATGTTGTCTTGTGTTCTTGAGTTTTTTGGTTCGGTTATTCTAATTTTCCAGCAAGTATTTTCTGTTCTTGCCTTTTAATTTCACTTTTGTTCGGTTCATTTGTGTTCTTCTTCAATTCTGTTTGGTTCCTTTTAGTTTCACCTCTTTTTGTTGATTCAATTTGACAATATGTGGAACATCCAAATGAGTTTGGGATTTGGTACTAGTTTTTGGTGAGTTCTTGTCTTAGAACAATGATCCAACTCTAAGAAAAGTGCCTCTATAATGTCCAGCTCAAGGTGATTCCTAAGAATGTCAAGAATCATTCTCTATATGGCTAGTGGAATCACATCAGGTAGGGAGACTCCTCTTCTTATTGCCTTCTGTTATCTGTACTTTACTGCATCATGCTTGCTCTATTGGCCTCTTCCGCTTGTTTTCCTCTGTGATAAGTGCCTTATGTCTCATTCATCTGCGCGATTGTGGATTTCGTATAACTGCTTTAGCCTTAACTTCTGCTATTTGGTTTGTCTGAATGTAGGATCGGTGATGGATGCTTCCAAGAGGATGGTTTTGGCGAAAGCGATGAAGGCTGCTCGTGCCGCCAAGGTTGGCGCCTCCTCCGCCCCTACTGCTGACCCAAACCCCTCGTTAACCTTGCCCTTACCACCACCAACCACTACCGAAGCCCCACTAGGCTCATCTTCACCACCCTCACATAGCCCCCAGGCGCATCAAACACCCGGTTCTCCTCCGCCCATCGTCGCCGTCCCCCTGACTGTGGCTACATCACCGGCTCCAACCCCCCTTGACAAAGGAAAACGGGTTTTGGAGATCATATCCGATGATGAGGACTCTGATGGCGTGGCCCCCTTCAAGAGGAGGAAGGCTGCGAGGGTTCCCATCCTAGGCGATGCCTTGGGCGTCTTTTGCTGGCGACGCCCGGTGCGGTTAAGGCATTGACTTCATCTTGGCATTGACTTTAACTTTGACCCTGGTCGACGCCTGGGGGTAGCGAAGAGCTCAAGGTCTCACCCGTGCCATCCACATGGCGTTTCTCGTATGGCTGATGGGACGTTCCCTCACTCGACTTGGTCCTGACATTTTCTGAGCCTCTGCCCATTCTCGACGGCGCATCGTACCCTCGGGCATTCTGTCGATACGACGTTTTCTGAGTGTTAACCAGCGGTGCCAGGGTCATCCTCCCATCCTCTGCCACGTGGCTTGATCACACGGTGTATCCATTTGCGTCGTTTGGCGCTCTAACTGCAATACTTCCATTTGCGTCGTTTGGCGCTCTAACCGCAATATTTAGATCTTCAAAATCTTGAACCTGTCCTCATCATCTCTGTGCTTTCGTAACCTACTTACACCCTTTCTCTTCTCGCAAAGAGTTCTTCTGGTGTTCGTTCCAACCAGCGTTTTACCCCGCGTTTCCAGCAGGTCACTCTCCTTCAACCCTTTCAGATACTGTTCTGGCATGTCTTCTCGTGCTCCTCCCCTCAGGGTTTACCCCAAGGACCTGTATACTTGGGCCTCGAGCGAGCTCCTTGACGAGTGCTCGTGCTTGCTTTCTACCAGGGCCATAAGGGAACACAAAGGGGACTCGTGCTCCTACGATCACCGTGCCTTCACGAAGAGGCACGACGACGATATTGCTGTGCTCCCTTGCACTTTAGAGGAGCCAGTGTGCAGATACGAACGGGCCAACGACGGGGTCCCCTTCTTTTATTTCTATCAGGTGGTTCTCAAGACCATCAGCGTGCGCCTGCCCTTCTCCAGGTTTGAGAGGGAACTGTTGACGGAGATTAATGCTGCTCCGACCCAGTTATATCCTAATAGCTGGGCTTTCGTCAAGGCCTTTGACATATTTTTTGGTTTTCTGGGGTGTGCACCCTCGGTGGATATATTTCTTCGCTTCTTTGAGGTGAAGAGGCAAAGGAACAACCTCTAGGTGACCCTCAGTAATGTTCCTGGCAGGGTTCTCCTGACCCCCTTCCAAAACTCCTTCACCGGGTGGAAGGGCAGGTTTTTCAAAATCTGTTGCTCTGATCTCGTGCCCTCCGCCCTAGATGGTTTTCCACTGTACTGGGTGAGGGAGACGAGGGCCCTCAAGTCCAAACCCTTCAAGAAGCTAGCCCCGAATGACCAGGTGGTTTGCCGGATCCTAGCTGAGGCGGGAGGTTTTGACTCCGCCACCTTGATCAGTTTGGAGTTCAACGCCGGAACCCTAGAGAAGTATATATGTATGAGTGGCTGCCCTAGAAACTTCCGCCTTTGATGCTTTCTAAATCTGTGTATGTTTTACTTCATGGTGTCTCTAACACGTTCATCTCCCTTGGTACAGGTTCGAAGATAAACCAGCAGCGGAGGTCACAACTTACCCGGGCTCTGCGGGCTGAGAGCGGGGCTTCGTCTTCCTCCTATGCCGACTCCGGAGGCCACTGAAGAGTTGTTCGTTTGTATTTTTCGTATGAGCACAGGGCATGTAATGTTTGCCCTATTCGCCTTACTCCCATTTATCTCGAACACTACTTGTAAATTAACTCTATTGTACCATGCTTGGTTCCTGTAACGCCGCTTTACTTTTGCACACACTTCATATACTGTGCGTTTTTCCTCCGTCATGTTTCTTGGCGACGCCTGCGCTTGGGCGACGCCTTCTTCTTGGCGACACTTTCTCTTGGCGACGCCTTCTTCTTGGCGACGCTTTCTCTTGGAGACGCCTTCTTTCTTGGCGACGCCTCCTTTCTTGGCGACGCCTCCTTTCTTGGCGACGCCTGTTGCCGCTTCAAAAGGAAAAAAGATAAAGACTAAAAACCAAGGAAAGGTTTTTCTTGAACTTCTTTTTTCTTTTATTCGGGTGACCTCATTAAAAAACCCCCGAAAGGGAAAAAGAGTGTCCCCTTCAACAAGATCGTTACATGGCTGCTTACATAAGTCAACTAAAATAAAACTTCAAGTTGACTGCATTCCAGCTACGCAGAATGGGACCCCCCTCCAAGGTCTCTAGGTTGTACGAACCGTTGCCCTTAGCCTCGGTAATTCTGAAGGGTCCGGTCCACTTGGGAGACAGCTTATTCTCCAGCTCGTATGGATGAGCCTTCCTCATAACTAGGTCGCCAATCTGAAACTGTCGTGGCTTTACCTTAGAGCTATATTGTCGCTCTACTCTTCTCTTTACTGCTTCAGCCTTTATTCTGGCCTCCTCCCTGGCTTCTTCTAGTAGGTCCAGGTTCACCCGCCTTTCTTCATTGGATTCCTCAACCACAAAGTTTTGGAAACGTGGCGAGCTTTCGTGTATCTCTACCGGGATCATCGCATCCGACCCATACACTAAGCTGAAAGGCATCTCCATGGTAGAAGATTGGGGCGTGGTGTGGTATGCCCATACGATCCTTGGTACTTCCTCCGCCCACGCCCCTTTGGCCTTCTCTAGCCTTCTCTAGCTCAACTGCTGACTAGCAAACTGGGTTCCATTATCGGATATCAGCCGCCTAGGTACGCCAAAACAACACACGATGTTCTTCCACACAAAGTGTTGCACCTTGTGCGCAGTGATCTGGGCCACGGGTTCGGCCTGTATCCACGCAGGTATGGAAAGGCCACGGGCTGTATATGGATCGCAGCTCTTCTGGCGTCGCCTTGTGCCAGTCGGCGTGTTTTTGACATTGCTTACAACGCTGGGCGTGTCGCACGCAATCTTCCTTTACTGTTGGCCAATAAAAACCTGCGCGTACCACCTTAGAGGCTAAGGACCTTCCCCCTACGTGGCTCCCACAAATGCCTTCGTGGAGCTCCGCCATTATTCGGGTACACTCGTCGCCGCTTACGCACGTCAAGATAGGGTGAGTGAACCCGTGCCTAAACAACACTCCGTCCACCAGAGTGTACCTTGCGGCATTTCTCTTAACCTTCTTACCTTCTTCAGGCTCCACTGGGAGAGCCCCATCCGCCAGGTACCATCTGTATGGCGTCATCCAGGTGTCTCCTTCGGCTAAGGCTCATATCTGCGTCTGCCTTCCTTCTTCGGGCGTGTCCGCGTATGTGCTGATGCGGGGCGTCTTCAGCGTATCTTGGGTCAAAGAACGATGACTCATTGGCCTCCCTCTTGCTGTACAAATCTGGAGGACGTCCACCCTGTTATCTTCCACGAATTTACGCGGAGCTTTGAGCGTCTCTTGGATCACCGTCCTCTGTCTACCCCCCTTGCCTGAGCTGGCCAGCTTGGCAAGCAGGTCAGCTCTGGCATTCTGTTCCCTTGGGACATGTACTAGCTCAAGAGCGCTAAATGCTCCCCTCAACAGTTGAACGTATTGCAAATATGCCGCCATCTGTGGGTCTTTCGCCTGGAATTCACCCGACACTTGCCCCTTTGAACTGGTGGCGTCGCCAGGTATTCCTTCAACTTGATGAAAGCCGCTTCGCATTCGTCAGTCCATGCGAAACGACTATTTCTCTTGAGGCACTGGAAATATGGGTGCCCTTCTCTCCTCCGGCAGAAACAAACCTTGAAAGCGCCGCCATCCGCCCCGTCAGCTGCTGCACTTCCTTTACTGACGTCGGGCTTCGCATGGCGATAATTGCTGCGCATTTGTCGGGGTTCGCCTTCTTCACCAGGACGACGTTGGCTAGCCACTCAGGGTATTGGATCTCCCTGATGTGGCCAGCACTCAGCAGCTTCTGCGTTTCCTCCCTTACCACCAGCTGCCTCTCTTCGTTAAACTTTCTCCTTCTTTGGCGCACGGGGCGGACCGTGGCGTCCATGCTGAGGTGATGACATAGGAAATCCGGGTCGATGCCGGGCATATCCGAGGCAGACCATGCGAAAGCATCCAAATGGCGTGAAATCACCTCTGCCACCCCCTCCTGCTCTTCTCGGCTCAGCGAACGCCCTAGCTTAAACGTTTTGCCGCCAATCTCCCTCTCCACGGCGTTAGCCGCCTGTTGATCCTTGCTATTATCCTGAATGGGCGCTGCCTCTTCCACGGGCGCCGTATCGTCAGGTCCCTCCTCCATGAGTGTATCTACATCGGGCGTCGCCTTCACGGGTGTGGCCTGGTCAGGCGTTGACCCGGCGGGCGTCGCCTCAATCATCGATGTGTCCACACTGGGCGAACGCTCAAACACCATGAACACACTTCTCGTCGTTTTCAGGCTGTTTTCATAACACCTCCGCGCCTCCTCCCAGTCCGACTTAATGACTATTACCTTGCCGCTGAGGTCTGGCAGCTTCATCTTCATATGGCGCGTGGAGGCTACTGCGTTCAGCCTATTCAATGCCGGCCTGCCCAACAAAATGTTGTAGGCGGTGTTGGCGTTTACGACCAAGGATGCTTTCGGTACGCGAGGCCTCTCCATCCGTGAACGTAGTCCTCAACTCCAGGTAGCCTCGGACTTCCACCTGGTGATCTGCGAAACCATATAAGCACCCTGTGTAGGGCCTCAAAAGGTCAGGAGACAGCCGCAACTTATTGAATGTCGACCAAAACATGACATCTGCAGAGCTTCCTTGGTCGACAAGAACCCTGTGCACCTTTCGGCCCGCCGTGACAACTGAAATGACCACGGGATCGTTGTCGTGCGGTACCACGTCTCGGAGATCCCCTCTCGTGAACACGAGGTCCGATTCCCACGGCTCACCCGAGATCCTTTCTTCAATCGAGTTGACCCCCCTCGCATATTTCTTTCGCTGGGAGGCGGTGGGTCCTCCGCCGGAAAAACCTCCAGCAATGGTGTGAACCTCGCCGAGAACGGGCATCTCGTGCGCTTGTTCTTCCATTGGCGCCGACAGGGCGGCGATCGCGGCGGATTCTGCGACGTAATCCTTCGGATCGTAGGAGACCGGCGGCGGGGCCTTGTTTGCCAAGTATTGCTCCCTAAACAGCTGCGACAACTGCCGAAAGGAGATGATATGGCCACTTGGAAGGCTGATGAACCAGTCCATTGCCATCCCTGTCAACGTGCTCATGAAGAGCTTGCACCTCGCGGCATCGGATCCGCCTACTAACACCATCTGCGTGTGGAACGCAGTGAGATGCGCCTCGGGATCCTCTATCCCAGTGAAAATCGCTTTGGGCCCCGTGAACGTGTTGGGGATCGCCGCATCCAGAATCTCCTGTGAGAAGGGAGTGGAAAAATCCCTTGGCGGGGTGAGGTTCTCCATCTCGTCATGTTCGCGTTGCCCTTGATTGTTCCTCAGACCCTGGCGCAACTCCTCATTAACACGGTGGAGCTCTTCGTTCCTCATATGCGAGGCTTTGAGGACCGCCTGCATGCGTTCTTGTTCCATCTTCGATTCCGCCATATCATCCTGCAGCCCCCGCATTATCTCCAGGACCTGCTGCATGGACAGTTCTTCACCCGCAGCGCGTGCAGTACCTCGTCTCGTGGTGGCCATTCTTCCCTGTTTCCTCAAACTTCCTCCAACGTTACTGTGACTTGATAGGTCTTCTCAAACTTGCGGTGGGACTGATGTTTTATATCGTGGCCCCACGGTGGGCGCCAAATGTTCCGTCCGGTTGACCTGGAAGTCTTCGTGCGCGACCTCAACCGTCAGCTAGGGACTCCTTCCCACTGGTTACCTGTGGATTCCTGCAAAGAAGGACAAAAGGGTGCCCTAGCGGCCGTTTGCACTCCGACGCTCAAGTCAGCCAGCAAGAAACACCAAAAACTCTGCACCTCCGTATCGGAGCACCGTGTATGGCACTCTGAAGGTGGTTAAAAGGAACTGTGTCTAGTGAATATTTTCTCGTTCTGGCAAAGATCTTTCCCTAGTCCCTTGTGCGTAACCTCAAGGCTCGAGCAAGCCACTAGAGTGCTTCTGGAAAATTTGCCAAAAGTTCGAACCCCGTTTCCAACATTCAAAGCGCTATTTAAGCTACTCCCGCATTCAAAGCGCCTTAAAGCGCATTTAATTATAAAAACGTAGCGCATTTAAGACGTTTAAAACGCTTGGGAGCATTTATAGTACCTTAAACGCTCGAAACGGAAACTGTATTAAATAACTTTAATTACCTTGTACCTGACAAAAATGGCGTTTCTATTCTGACCTGGCTGCTGTACACGTGGAGGGCCTCACAGCGCCGTGACCCCATCTGAGGGTATCTCCTCGTGTGAGTCCTCCTACCTGGGAGTGCATCTGCGCTAGAGGTGACTTTTTGGGCGCCAACTCATGCCCCCAAACATCTAGTCACTCACTTTAAGAGCGTATCTGCCTTTCTCTCGTGCCCTGCACCTGGCTACCCTGGGCGTGACCCTCCTCTTGAGTCGTATCTATCCCAAGGGCGTCTCTGGGGCGGCAGGGGCACTTCACGAGTCAGGATGCCCTACACTGGCGCTATCACTATGGCCTTGAAGCCACCTTTCTCTTCTCTTTATTACTACCCTGAATTATCGGGATTTGAGGCCTTCCCACGGCGTCGCTCCCTCCATGGTCTTTCCTACCCATGGGGATCAGGGAGCCACACTGTGATCGCCTTGCCTTTGTGAAACTTTGACCTTGGCGACGTCCTAGGTGGGCGACACCTTGACTGGGCGATGCCTTCACCTAGGCGACGCCTTACCTTGGCGACGCTTCCTCTTGGCGACGCTGGCACTTGGCGTCTCTTCACCTAGGCGACGCCTTATGTTGACTTTGACCTCCGTCGTTGACTTTGACCTTGACTTTGTCAACGCCCGGATACGGGACGGTACAGTATCTGCGGGAGTCACGTGGGAGGAAGGTCTTTAGCTTCCAAAGTGATATGTGCCGTCTTCTATTGGCCGACAGTGAAAGAGGATTGCGTGCGGCACGCCCAACGTTGCAAGCAGTGTCAAAGGCACGCTGATTGGCATAAAGCGTCGCCAGAGGAGTTGAGATCCATATACAGCCCATGGCCCTTTCATACGTGGGGAATCGACATCCTAGGCTCTTTCCCACTGGCGATAAGACAGATGAAATACCTGATCGTCGCCATTGAATACTTCACCAAGTGGATAGAGGTGGAGCCCGTGGCCTAGATTACTGCGCACAAGGTGCAACACTTTGTTTGGAAGAACATCGTGTGTCGCTTCGGTGTACCTAGGCGGCTGGTGTCCGACAATGGCACCCAGTTTGCAAGCCAACAGCTGAGAAACCTGTGCGCAAAGGTAGGCATCAAGCAGGTGTTCGCATCAGTCGAACACCCCCAGACGAATGGACAAGTAGAGTCAGCGAATAGAGTTTTCCTGAGAGGACTGAAGAGAAGGTTAGAGAAAGCTAAAGGGGCGTGGGCAGAAGAAGTGCCAAGGATTGTATGGGCGTACCACACCACACCCCAATCCGCCACAATGGAAACGCCTTTCAGTCTAGTATATGGGTCAGACGCGATGATCCTAGTCGAGATCCACGAAAGCTTGCCACGTTACTAGAATTTTGTGGCTGAAGAGTCCAATGAAGAAAGGCGAGTGAACCTAGACTTACTAGACGAAGCCAGGGAGGAAGCAAGAATAAAGGCCGAGGCAGTAAAGAGAAGAGTGGAGCGACAGTATAGCTCTAAGGTGAAGTCGCGACAATTCCAGGTTGGTGACTTAGTCATGAGGAAGGCTCACCCATATGAGCTAGAGAATAAGTTATCTCCCAAATGGACCGGACCCTTCAGAGTCACCAAAACCAAGGGGAATGGTTCATACGATCTAGAGACTTTGGAAGGAGGTCCCATTCCACGCAGCTGGAATGCGGCCAATTTAAAATTTTATTTCAGTTAAGTTATGAGTAACGAAATACGAATTGTTAAGGGGACACTCTTATTCCCTCTCGGGGGTTTTTTAATGAGGTCACCCAAGTAAAAGAGAAGTTCAAGAAAACTTTGTCTCAGTTTTTCTCCTCCCACTCAAAGTGTAATACCAAAGGTTAAAAAGATAAAAGACAAAAACTCAAGGTAGCGTCAGGCGTCGCCAAGATGAGGCGTCGCCAAACATAGGCGTCGCCAAAAAGAGGCATCGCCAAGGTGAGGCGTCGCCAAACGTAGGCATCGCCTAAGCAAGGCATGGCCAACAGGAGATGCCGCCAAGGTGGAACATCGCCAAGATAAAGAGTCGCCGACGTGAGGCGTCGCCAAACGTAGGCATCGCTGAATAGGGAGCAGACATCAGAATCCAAAGCAAGGCAGTGAAGAAGAAGAGTCATTGAGGGGAAAAAGATTGTACCTTTGAGTATTGGAGTGGTTGGAGATGGATAGTGTGCAGGAAGAACGAAGATCGCAGAGAGCCTTGAGTGAAGTGCGAAAGAGAGTGAATGGAACAGTGATTTCAAGCCCGGGCTCTGGGGTAACTTAAACGTTACGAAGGAACCCCAAAGGATGTTAAATCGATACCGTTCAATAAGTCCACGTGTCGAAGGATCATGCGCTCCCTGGGAGCGCAAGAGGCTCTGAATGGTGACCGCGTGATGAACCACGTGGCAAGCGATTAAGCGTGACCCAAAGCGTCACTTTTCCCGATTCAGAGGATGTCCCGTCAGCCATTAAGAAGATGTCATGTCAACTGCTCAGGGAAGGTCACGTCAACTGTTCGGGGAATGATGACATGTCACCAGAGTGCCACGTGGATGGCGTGGGCGAAGCCTTAGTCTTTTCGTTGAAGACAAGTCATCAGCTCAAGACTGGGGGGCTTGTGTACCGTCCCGTCCCCGGGCGTTGACTAAAGTAAAAGTCAAAGATACGGTGGGACCCATTGAGGGCCCCGAGGAAGGAGGATGAGGTGTCGCCAAGAAGAAGAGGCGTCGCCAAGATGAGGCGTCGCCAGTAGAGGGAGTCGCCGGTATAAGGCGCTGATGGCGTCGCCAATATAAGGCGCCGATGGCGTCGCCCCCCGATACCCACGGGTAGGAAAGACTGTGGAGGGGACGAGATCGCCAGAGGCCAAGTTAGATAGAGGAGAAAGATGGCCTTAAGACCGCAATTATAATACTGTACCGTCCCGTATCCGAGCGTTGACAAAGTCAAGGGCAAAGTCAACGCCAGGAGTCAAAGTCAACACAAGGCGTCGCCTAGGTGCTGAGGCGCCAAGTACCAGCGTCGCCAAGAGGAAGCGTCGCCAAGGCGAGGTGTCGCCTAGGTGGAGGCGTCGCCCAACCAGGGCGTCGCCAAGATCAAATATCATTAAGTCAAGGCAGTCACAGCGCGGTTCCCCGATACCCATGGGTAGGAAAGACCATGGAGGGAGCGACACCGTGGGAAGGCCTCAGGTCCCGATAATCCGGGGTAGTGATAAAGGGAAGGAAAAGGTGGCTTCCAGGCCATAGTGATAGCACCAGTGTAGGGCAGCCTGACTCGTGAAGTACCCCTGCCGCCCAGAGACGCCTTTGGGACAGATACGACTCTAGGGGAGGGTCACGCCCAGGATAGCCAGGTGCAGGGTACGAGAGGAAGGCAGATACGCTCTCAAAGTGAGTGACTAGATGATTGGGGGCATGAGTTGGCACCCAAAAAGTCACCCCTTGCGCAGTAGCACTCCAAAGCAGGAGGACTCACACGTAGAAACGTCCCCAGATGGGGTCATGGCGCTGTGAGGCCCTCCACGTGTACAACAGCCAGGTCAGAATAGAAACACCATGTAGTAACGTTGGAGGAGGTTTGAAGAGACCGTGAAAATGGCCGCAACAAGACGAGGTACTGCACGCGCGGCCCCAGCAGAACTGTCCATGCAATAGGTCCTGTAGATAATGCGGGGGCTGCAAGAGGATATGGCGGAGTCGAAACTGGAGCAGGAACGCATGCAAGTAGATCTCGAAGCCTCGCATGAGAGGAATGAAGAGCTCCATCGTATAAATGAGGAGTTGCGCCGGGGTCTGCGAAATAATCGGGGGCAACGTGAACATGACGAGATGGAGAACCACTCCCCGCCAAGGGAGTTTTCCACTCCCTTCTCGCAGGAGATTCTGGATGCAGTGATCCCAAACACGTTCGCGGGGCCCAAGTTTATCTTCACCGGGATGGAGGACCCTGAGACGCACCTCGCTGCGTTTCACACATAGATGGTCCTAGTAGGCGGCACTAACGCTGCCAAGTGCAAGCTCTTTATGAGCACCTTGACTGGGATGGCTATGGATTGGTTTATCAGCCTACCGGATGACCATATCACCTCTTTCCGACAACTGTCACGATTGTTCAGGGAACAATACCTAGCAAACAAGGCCCCGCCGCCGGTTTCCTACGATCTGTTTGATGTAAAACAGTATCAAGGGGAGACCCTAAAGGAATACATCAATCGCTTCGGGGCCCAAGTAGTAAAGGTTGGTACGACAGAGGAATCTATGATTGTATACGCGTTCGTGAAAGGCGTATGCCCCGGCCCTTTTGGTAAATCCATCATTCGCAACCGCCCAAGGACTTTTGCTGAACTACGGCGTCGGGCGGTGGAACATATCGCTTCTGAGGGAGAGGTGTGCGTGAAGCGCACCAGCGTCGTACCCTCGCGCCTGAGAGGACCGACGCGAGCTCAACCCGCCAGGGTCAATGAGACCACGACGGTAAGGAAGAAACCAGAGGGGAGACGCCCCTACGAGGCCAGAAAGCCCCAGCCCCGGGGTCCAGCGGGAGGTGATCGCCCGGCCAGAGAAAGAACGAGGCCGGCGATATACAATTTTGTGGTGGAACTGAAGGACCTGATCGCCGTGCCTAATATAGCTGAGAGATTGAGGCGACCGGTGATGTGTGACAAGGTGTTGGGGCCTCGGAAAGACTCTTGGTGTGAGTTCCACGAGGCTTTCGGTCACCACATTGATAACTGCCTGTCGCTGGGTTACCAGCTGGATGAGCTGGTGAGAACCGGGTTTCTGAAGGATTATGTCGCGGAACCCGCCACGACTGCCACCCTGCCGCCGCCAGCGGAAGAACAAGTACACGAGACGCCGGTTCTCGGCGATGTCCATACCATAGCTGGAGGATTTTCCGGCGGAGGACCCACCGCCTCCCAGCGAAAGAAGTACGCGAGGGGGGTCAATTCGATCGAAGAAAAGATCTCGGGTGAGCCGTGGAAGTCGGACCTCGTATTCACGAGAGGGGATCTCCGAGACGTGGTGTCGCACGACAATGACCCCGTGGTCATTTCGGTTGTCACAGCCGGAAGAAAGGTACACAGAGTACTTGTCGACCAGGGAAGTTCAGCAGACGTCATGTTCTGGTCGACATTCAATAAGTTACGGTTATCCCCTGACCTTTTGAGGCCCTACACAGGGTGCCTGTATGGGTTTGCGGATAACCAGGTGGAAGTCCGAGGCTACCTGAAGTTGAGGACTACGTTCACGGATGGAGAGGCCTCGCGTACCGAAAGCATCCGGTACTTGGTCGTGAACGCCAGCTCCGCTTACAATATCTTGTTGGGCAGGCTGACGTTGAACCGGCTGAACGCAGTATCCTCCACGCGCCATATGAAGATGAAGCTGCCGGACCTCAGTGGCAAGGTGATAGTCATCATGTCAGACCAGGAGGAGGCAAGGAAATGCTATGAGAACAGCCTGAAAATGAAGAGAGGCGTGTTCATTGTGTATGAGCGTCCGCCGAGTGCAGACACGACGATGCTTGAGGCGACGCCGGCTGGGTCGGCGCCTAACGAGGCCGTACCCGCGAGGGCGACGCCCGAAGCAGATGCGCCCATGGAAGAAAGCCCTGACGACGCGGCGCCCGTGGAAGAGGCGGCGCCCGTCGAGGACGATAGTAGGGAACAACCGGCGGCTAACACCGTGGAGAGGGAGATTGGCGGCAAGACGTTTAAGTTAGGAAGTTTGCTGAGCCCAGAAGAACAGGAAGGGGTGGCAGAGGTGATTTCACGCCACTTGGATGCTTTCGCATGGTCCGCCTCGGATATGCCCGGCATCGACCCTGATTTCCTGTGTCATCACCTCAGCATGGACGCCACGGTCCGCCCCGTGCGCCAAAGAAGGAGGAAGTTTAACGAAGAGAGGCAGTTGGTGGTAAAGGATGAAACGCAAAAGCTGTTGAGTGCTGGCCACATCAGGGAGATTCAATACCCTGAGTGGCTAGCCAACGTCATCCTGGTGAAGAAGGCGAATGGGAAGTGGAGGATGTGCGTGGACTTCACGGACTTAAATAAGGCGTGCCCGAAGGACTCGTACCCACTGCCCAGCATCGACGCGTTGGTGGATAGTGCATCCGGCTGCATGGTGCTAAGCTTCCTGGATGCATTCTCGGGATACAACCAGATCAAAATGCACCCGAGAGATGAGAGCAAAATTCCATTCATGACAGAGACTTGCAGTTACTGTTACAAGGTAATGCCTTTTGGGCTGAAAAACGCGGGCGCCACCTACCAAAGGCTGATGGACAAGGTCCTAGCGCCAATGTGAGGAAGGAATGTGTACGCCTACGTGGATGATATGGTAATGGCGTCGAAGGATAGGGCACAACACGTGGCGGACCTAGAGGAGTTGTTCGTCACTATATCCAAATACCGCCTCAAACTAAACCCCGAGAAGTGTGTCTTCGGGGTAGAGGCCGGTAAGTTCCTAGGTTTCATGCTCACGGAGAGGGGGATAGAGGCGAACCCCGACAAATGCGCAGCAATTATCACCATGCGAAGCCCGACGTCAGTCAAGGAAGTGCAGCAACTGACGGGGCGGATGGCGGCGCTCTAAAGGTTTGTTTCTGCCGGAGGAGAGAAGGGGCACCCATATTTCCAGTGCCTCAAGAGAAATAGTCGTTTCGCATGGACTGACGAATGTGAAGCGGCTTTCATCAAGTTGAAGGAATCCCTTGCTACGCCACCCGTCCTCTGCAAACCGGCGGCAGATGTGCCCCTCCGGCTGTACTTCACGGTGACAGAGCGAGCTATCAGCTCTGTGCTGGTCCAGGAGCAGGACCAGATTCAAAAGCCCATCTATTTCGTAAGCAAGGCCTTACAAGGCGCAGAGACGAGATACCAGGCGTTGGAGAAGGCAGCGTTGGCGGTGGTGTTTTCGGCCAGGAGGCTCCGTCATTACTTCCACAGCTTTACGGTGGTAGTGATGAAAAACCTCCCTATACAGAAGGTGCTGCAGAAGCCTGACGTAGCTGGAAGAATGGTGCGCTGGGCGGTGGAGTTGTCAGAATTCGACATCTGGTATGAGCCCAGAGGATCCATCAAAGGGCAAGTATACGCTGATTTTGTGGCAGAACTCTCGCCCGGTGATGAATAAGAGGTGGAGGCGGGCTCGCGGTTGTTGCTCTCGGTTGATGGGTCCTCTAACCAGCAGGGAAGTGGTGCGGGAATAGTCTTGGAGGGACCCAATGGCGTGTTGATCGAGCAAGCTCTGCGCTTCGCCTTCAGGGCAAGTAATAATCAGGCTGAATACGAAGCCCTGATTGTAGGAATGCTCCTAGCTAAAGAAATGGGCGCGCAAAACCTCTTGGTAAAAAGTGATTCCCAACTGATTACGGGGCAAGTGTCGGGTGAGTTCCAGGCGAAAGACCCGCAGATGGCGGCATATCTGCAATACGTTCAACTGTTGAGGGGAGCATTTAGCGCTCTTGAGCTAGTACATGTCCCAAGGGAACAGAATGCCAGAGCTGACCTGCTTGCCAAGCTGGCCAGCTCAGGCAAGGGGGGTAGACAGAGGACAGTGATCCAAGAGACGCTCAAAGCTCCGCGTAAGTTTGTGGAAGATAACAGGGTGGATGTCCTCCAGATTTGTACAGCAAGAGGGAGGCCAAGGAGTCATCGCTCTTTGACCTAAGATACGCTGAAGACGCCCCGCATCAGCGCATACGCGAAGACGTCCGAAGAAGGAAGGCAGATGCAGATATGTTCCTTAGCCGAAGGAGATACCTGGATGACGCCATACAGATGATACCTGGCGGATGGGGCTCTCCTAGTGGAGCCTGAAGAGGGTAAGAAGGTTAAAAGAAATGCCGCAAGATACACTCTGGTGGACGGAGTGTTGTTCAGGCACGGGTTCACTCACCCTATCTTAACGTGCGTGAGCGGCGACGAGTGTACCCGAATAATGGCGGAGCTCCACGAAGGCATCTGTGGGAGCCACGTAGGGGGAAGATCCTTAGCCTCTAAGGTGGTACGCGCAGGTTTTCATTGGCCAACAGTGAAGGAAGATTGCGTGCGACACGACCAGCGTTGTAAGCAATGTCAAAAACACGCCGACTGGCATAAGGCGCCACCAGAAGAGCTGCGATCCATATACAGCCCGTGGCCTTTCCATACCTGGGGGATTGACATCTTAGGTCCGTTCCCACTGGCGATAAGGCAGATGAAGTACTTGATCGTTGCCATCGAGTACTTCACCAAGTGGATAGAGGCGGAACCCGTGGCCCAGATCATTGCGCACAAGGTGCAACACTTTGTGTGGAAGAACATCGTGTGTTGTTTTGGCGTACCTAGGCGGCTGATATCCGATAATGGAACCCAGTTTGCTAGTCAGCAGTTGAGAAACCTGTGTGCTGAGGTAGGAATCAAGCAAGTGTTCGCATCACTCGAACACCCCCAGACTAACAGGCAAGTAGAGTCAGCAAATAGAGTTTTGCTGAGGGGGCTAAAGAGAAGGCTAGAGAAGGCCAAAGGGGCGTGGGCGGAGGAAGTACCAAGGATCGTATGGGCATACCACACCACGCCCCAATCTTCTACCACGGAGACGCCTTTCAGCTTAGTGTATGGGTCGGATGCGATGATCCCGGTAGAGATACACGAAAGCTCACCACGTTTCCAAAACTTTGTGGTAGAGGAATCCAACGAAGAAAGGCGGGTGAACCTGGACCTACTAGAAGAAGCCAGGGAGGAGGCCAGAATAAAGGCTGAAGTAGTAAAGAGGAGAGTGGAGCGACAATACAGCTCTAAGGTGAAGCCACGACAGTTTCAGATTGGCGACCTAGTTATGAGGAAGGCTCATCCATACGAGCTGGAGAATAAGCTGTCTCCCAAGTGGACCGGGCCCTTCAGAACTACCGAGGCTAAAGGCAACGGTTCGTCCAACCTAGAGACATTGGAGGGGGGTCCCATCCCGCGTAGCTGGAATGCATCCAACTTGAAGTTTTATTTTAGTTGACTTATGTAAGCAGCCATGTAACGATCTTGTTGAAGGGGAGACTCTTTTTCCCTTTCGGGGGTTTTTTAATGAGGTCACCCGAATAAAAAAAAAAGAAGTTCGAGAAAAACCTTGCCTTGGTTTTTAGTCTTTATTCTTTTTCCGTTCGAAGCGGCGACAGGCGTCGCCAAGAAAGAAGGCTTCGCCAAGAGAAAGCGTCGCCGAGAGAAGGCGTCGCCAAGAAGAAAGCGTCGCCAAGAGAAGGCGTCGCTAAGAAGAAAGCGTCGCCAAGAGAAGGCGTCGCCAAGAAAGGAAGCGTCGCCAAGGTAGAAGGCGTCGCCCAAGCGCAGGCGCCGCCGAGAAACATGACGGAGGAAAAACGCGCAGTATATGAAGTGTGTGCAAAAGTAAAGCGGTGTTACAGAAACCAAGCACGGTATAGTAGAGTTAAATTTACAAGTAGTGTTTGAGATAAATGGGAGTAAGGCGAATAGGGCAAACATTACAGGCCCTGTGCTCATACAAAAAACACAAACGAACCACTCTTCAGTGGCCTCCGGATTCGGCACGGGAGGAAGACAAAGCCCCGCTCTCAGCCCGCAGAGCCCGGGTAAGTTGTGACCTCCGCTGTTGGTTTATCTTCGAACCTGCACCAAGGGAGATGAACGTGTCAGAGACACCACGAAGCAAAACATACACAGATTTAGAGTATCTGGGAGGTTTGGAGAAGAGTGACCTGCTGGAAACACGGGGGTAAGACGCTGGTTGGAACGAACACTAGAAGAATTCTTTGCAAGAAGAGAAAGGGTGTAAGTAGGTTACGAAAGCACAGAGATGATGAGGACAGGTTCGAGATTTTGAAGATCTAAATATTGCGGTTAGAGCGCCAAACGACGCAAATGGAAGTATTGCAGTTAGAGCGCCAAACGACGCAAATGGGTGCACCGTGTGATCAAGCCACGTGGCAGAGGATGGGAGGACGACCCTGGCAGCACTGGTTAACACTCAGAAAACGTCGTATCGACAGAATGCCCGAGGGTACGATGCGCCGTCGAGAATGGGTCAGAGGCTTAGAAAATGTCAAGACCAAGTCAAGTGGGGCAACGTCCCATCAGCCATACGAGAAGCGCCACGTGGATGGCACAGGCGAGACCTTGAGCTTTTCGCTATCCACAGCCGTCGACTAGGGTCAAAGTTAAAGTCAATGCCAAGATAAAGTCAACACCCAAGGCGACTCCAGCATGAGACGCCCAAGGCGTCGCCAGGGGAAGGCGCAGAAGGTGCCGCCAGCATGAGACGTTGAGGGCGTCGCCAATCCAAGTATCAGCAGTGTCGCCTCCCCGATACCCACAGGTAGGAAAGACTGTGGAGGGAGATGAAATCGAAGAACTTAAAACTAGTCACTAGCGGCGTCGCCTCCCCGATACCCACAGGTAGGGAAGACTGTGGAGGGAGACAAGATCGCCAAATGCTGAGTGAACCGCTGGCGGGGTTGTCCCCCGACACCCATGGGAAGGAAAGACCATGGAGGAAACGACCCCCTGGAGGGCTCCGAGCTTTCCCAACACTCGGTGTTTTTAGACACCCTGAGGACGATACGGCGCTGCTGTAGCAGGCCTCTCCTTAGGCGTGGGCACCGGGCACCAAGAATCAAGGGACAGATCGCTTTGGCGTCTCAGACACCCCATGGACGATACGGCTCCGTTAGGCAAGCCTCTCCATGGGTGTGGGCATCGACGCGTGACCTTATCCCCAGTGTTTAGGACCCAGAGTAGGTCTCAACTTTTGCGTTGCGGCAATGGTAAAGCCACTGACGCCTTTACGAGGCAGAGGCCTCATAGATACGAAGGCGGGACAGTTTCCGAGGAACACGATGGAGGCAAGGCACCGGGCATATAGAATCGCCCGACGCAACGAAAGAAACGGGTAGAGTACAGGCAAAGCAATCGAAGCACGTGAAGGCGAAAAATGAAGGTAAAATCATACAGGCGGAATTCGATAACTTAAAGGTACAAAAATTGTCATCCATAGTTGTGACGAAAGGACCGATAGTTCAAAGAAGTTACAAGTTCATCAAAGGGGGACAAAAACAAGTATAAAGCGCAAAGGAGTAATGTGACGGTTGAGGGCGGCGGTTCAGTCATCCAGCTCCAAGGGCACGACCTTCCCGTCGACGATGTGATGAGTGGAATCGCAGTTGGAAACGTCAATTCCCGGGTTCTCACAGACGGCCTGGGCCAGAGCCTCTTTGAACCCCTCCTCGAAGGTGCCCGCCATGTCATGGATAAGGGTTTTCTTGTCCTTTTCCAACTCCTCGATGGTGGCGTCCCCAGAAGCTACCTGTTTCTCCAAAGCCTCCTTCTCCAGACGGAGCCGGCTGACCTCGATCTGCAGTTTGTCGTGGTCAACCTGGAGAAGGCCCAAAGCCTTGGCCTGAGTAGCCATCTCCCCCTCCATCCGCTCCAGCTCGTCAGCCTGCTCACAGCATCGGTCCTTCAAGTCCTTTTGAACTTCTTCGTAAGCTTCGACTATGTCTTGGAGGCTTGTTACCTGAACTTGGAGGGTGACTTCCCGAGCGTAGAAGTCGGTTTGTAGCTCCATCGCCTCACCCAGCTGCTTTTCAGCCTCCTCCTTGGCCTCTTGCGCCAACTTCAGAGAGGCTTGGTAGGCCTCGTTTTGGCGTCCCAGGGTCTTCTTTTCCTCCTCCAGAGTAGCCACCCTTGCTTCCAGGGCCTGGAGGGTTTGTGTATGCAGAACAGCATTTCTAGCTTGGGCGCGCCAGTCAAGGGCCACGGCCAAGAAGGCTCCCAAGTAGAAGGGCATTCCCTCCCTCCTGTCGGAGCCTTCTCGCATTGATCCCCCGTTGAAGCCCCTCATCAGATGCATAATTGGAGGAGGGATGGCAATAAGATCTAGGGCGGCGGCGACGGAAGCAGGAGCAATAGAGACCTCTGCCGGTGGCGGGGGTGGAGCATATTCGGCCCCTTCGCCTGTTTCCTCTTGGACCATTGTGGGAGGAAGAGAAGTAGCACTTGGAGGGTTATCCCTGAAGGAATCCCCTCCTTGGGCCGATGCCGCTGGTAGGATGGGAACCCTCGCAGCCTTCCTCCTCTTAAAGGGTGCCATGTCATCGGAGTCCTCATCATCGGATATGATCTCCAAATCCCGTTTTCCTTTGTCAAGGGGGGTTGGAGCCGGTGATGAAGCCACAGCCAGAGGGACGGCGGCGATGGGCGGAGGAGAGCCGGGTGTTTGAAGCGCCTCGGGGCTATGTGAGGATGGTGAAGATGAGCCTAGGGGGGCTTCGGTAGTGGTTGGTGGTGGTAAGGGCAAGGTTAATGAGGGGTTCGGGTCAGCAGCAGGGGCGGAGGAGGCGCCAGCCTTGGCGGCACGAGCATCCTTCATCGCTTTCTCCAAAACCATCCTCTTGGAAGCATCCATCACTGATCCTACATTCAGACAAACCCAATAGCAGAAGTTAAGGGCAAAGCAGTTATACAGACTCACAAAACGTGCAGATAAACGAGACATAAGGCACTTAGCACAAGGGAAAACAGGTAGAAGAGGCCAATAGAGCGAGCATGATGCAGTGAAATACAGATAACAGAAGACAATAAGAGAGGAGTCTCCCTACCAAAGTAGGTGGTCATGGAATGAGCGTTGTACTCGCTCGTGATGAGCTTCAGCGTGTCGAAGACGATCCCCAGGCCAGCCAAGGCCTTGCATACCTCCCTATCAGCGGGGGATAGCTCATCTAGGGCCTTGGCCGTTAGAAGCTTGGGGTGCTCTGTCCAATACAGAGGGAAGCCGTCCAAGGCTGTAGGGTCGTGCTTGGCGCAGCACACCCTGAAGAATTTTCCCTTCCAGCCTTTGTATGAGTTCTGGAAGAGAGAAAGAAGGATCCTACCTGCGATCCCGGATAAGCTTACCCAGAAGCTTTTCCCCTGTTTCTTCACCTCGAAGAAGTGTAAGAAGACATCCACAGAGGGGAGGATGCCTAGATACCCGCAAAGAGTTTGAAAAGCCCGAACGAAGGCCCAGCTATTGGGATGTAACTGGGCCGGGGCTGTGTTGATTTCTGTAAGGAGTTCCCTCTCGAAGGGTGTGAACGGAAGGCGTACCCCGATGCGTTTAAATACCGTTTGAAACATGAAGAAGAAGGGGTCCCCTTTCCTGGGTCTGTCATCCACGCAAACAGGTTCCCCAAGCCTGCCGGGACGAACAGAAATATGCGCATCATGGGTGCGGCAGAAGGCATTAAAATTGTACAGGTGGGGATCACCGCGATCGTTCTCCAAGTCCTTAATGGTTGTAAGAGTGGTGCATTCACTTAAAAGCTCGTCAGGGGCCCATGTATAGAAGGCTTTATAGTTGGTCTTGGGGGGAGAATCAAACCTTGATTTCGGGCGCACCATGATGCGGATAAATAACTGGAGAAAGAGAAAAGGAAAAGGGTTTTAACAAGCGATGTCTTGGCACAAAAGGGGATAAAACCCTAGAAAAAGGCTACCCACGCGAGAAAACCCAGAAAGGAGGAGAAGAGAACGGAGAAGAACGGAGGAGCGGAAGAACACAGAAATGCAGAAACATAAACAGTCCCAGGCAGTACAATACGCAGCGATGCAATGCAACGAAGAGGAAGAGTCCTGGAGATGGAAAAATCATACCTTTGATGTCGAGGTGTGGAAGGAAGGGAAGCGCAAAGGAAAGAGCAGTGATTGCAGAGCAAGGGCTCGAAGGCGATGAACAGTGCAGAAATGCAGAGAGAATGGATGAAACAGTGGTTGGAGCGCGGGGTTTTGGGTAACTTGAACGTTACATTTGCAACCCAAGAGGCGCTAATTAGGGACTGTGTGATCGTGCCGCGTGTCAAAGGATTAAGCGCTCAAGGAAAGCGCAAGGGGCTCTAGAGGCTGTCCGTGTGATGAGCCACGTGCCACACGATTGAGCGTGGCCCCAAAAGGTGTTACTTTCCCCCCTTCAGAGGATATCCAATCACCCATTAAGGGCACCCCATGGTTCAGAGAGTGTCACGTCAATAACTCGAGAAGTGTTAAGTCAGCAAGGAATGACACGTCACAGGGTGACACGTGGACGGCGTGGGCGAGAACTTAGTCTTTGCGCTGAAGACAAGTCTTCAGCTTAAGACTGGGGGGCTTGTGTACCGTCCCGTATCCGGGCGTTGACAAAGTCAAGGTCAAAGTCAACGACGTGGGTCAAAGTCAACATAAGGCGTCGCCTAGGTGAAGAGACGCCAAGTGCCAGCGTCGCCAAGAGGAAGCGTCGCCAAGGTAAGGCGTCGCCTAGGTGAAGGCATCGCCCAGTCAAGGCGTCGCCCACCTAGGACGTCGCCAAGGTCAAAGTTTCACAAAGGCAAGGCGATCACACTGTGGCTCCCCGATCCCCAAGGGTAGGAAAGACAATGGAGGGAGTGATGCTGTGGGAAGGCCTCAAATCCCGATAATTCAGGGTAGTAATAAAGAGAAGAGAAAGGTGGCTTCAAGGCCATTGTGATAGCAACCACTGCGATCCTGACTCCACCTCTTGGTCGCCTCCGGGTGAGAGCTCTGCAACGAAATTCGGATATACCTGTCCTTTGATAGATCCTCTGGGCTCGTACTGGATGTCAAACTCCGACAGCTCCACCGCCCAGCGAACCATTCTTCCAACAACATCGGGTTTCTGCAGTACCTTTTGGATGGGGAGGTTTGTCATCACCACTACTGTAAAACTGTGAAAGTAGTGGCGGAGCCTCCTGGCCGAGAATACCACGGCCAATGCTGCCTTTTCCAGCGACTGATACCTCGTCTCCGGGCCTTGCAAGGCCTTACTCACAAAATAGATGGGCCTCTGTACATGGTCCTGCTCCTGGACTAGCACAAAACTGATGGCCCGCTCTGTTACCGCAAAGTATAGTCGGAGGGGCACGCCCGCCACTGGTTTGCAAAGCACGGGTGGTGTCGCCAAGTACTCTTTCAACTTGAGGAAAGCTGCTTCACACTCGTCAGTCCACGCGAAGCGACTATTTCTCTTGAGGCACTGGAAATTGGGGTGTCCCTTCTCTCTCCTGCAGAAACGAACCTTGATAATGCCGTCATTCGCCCTGTCAGTTGTTGCACTTCCTTCATTGATGTCGGGCTCCTCATAGCGATGATGGTTGTGCACTTATCAGGGTTTGCCTCAATTCCCCTCTCCGTAAGAATGAAACCTAAGAAATTTCCCGCCTCAACCCCAAAAACACACTTCTCAGGGTTCAGCTTCAGGCGATACATTGAGATGGTGGCAAACAACTCTTCTAGACCTGTTGTATGTTGCCTCCTATCGCGCGAAGCTACCACCATGTCATCCACGTAGGCTTGCACGTTCCTCCCTAACATAGGCGCCAGGACCTTGTCCATCAACCTCTGGTAGGTGGCGCCTGCATTCTTTAACTCGAACGACATCACTTTGTAGCAGTAGCTACATGTCTCTGTTATAAATGTTGTTTTCCCCTCGTCCCTCGGGTGCATCTTGATCTGATTGTACCCCGAAAAAGCGTCCAAAAAGCTCAGCATCTCACAACCCGAGGCACTATCCACAAGGGCGTCAATGCTGGGTAGTGGATATGAATCCTTGGGGCACGCCTTGTTTAAGTCTGTGAAGTCTACACACATCCTCCACTTCCCGTTTGCTTTCTTCACCAGAACGACGTTGGCCAGCCACTCGGGGTATTGGATTTCCCGGATGTGTCCAACACTCAACAACTTCTGTGTCTCTTCCCTCACCACGAGCTGTCTTTCTTCGTTAAACTTTCTCCTCCTCTGTCGCACAGGGCGAACCCAGGCGTCCATGCTAAGGTGGTGGCATAAAAAGTCAGGGTCGATGCCCGACATGTCTGAGGCAGACCATGCGAAAGCATCTAAGTGACGTGAAATCACCTTCGCCACTTCGTCCTGTTCTTCTTGGCTCAACAAACGCCCCAGCTCGAACGTTTTGCCGCCAATCTGTCTCTCCACCACATTGGCCGCCGGTTGGTCTCTGCTATCTTCCTTAGGGGGCGTCGCCCGGTAGTGCTCTCCAGGCGTCACCTCTTCTACGCATCGTCATGCCTCTCCTCTGTGCGCGCGTCTGCTTTAGGCGTCGCCCTTACGAGTGCGGCCTCGTCAGGCGTTGACTCCATAGGCGTCGCCTCGTTCAAGGGCTCTATTTCCATCACAGTGTCTGAACTCGGTGGACGTTCGAACACCATGAACACACCTCTCATTGTCTTTAAACTGTTTTCGTAGCATTTTCGCGCTTCTTCCTGATCTGACTTGATGACAATCACCCTGCCACTAAGATCTGGCAGCTTCATCTTCATGTGGCGCGTGGAGGCTACTGCTCTCAGCCTATTCAACGCCGGTCTTCCCAACAGAATGTTGTAAGCCGAATTGGCGTTTACAACTAAGTAGCAAATGCTTTCAGTACGTGAGGCCGCTCCATCTGTGAATGTCGTCCTCAACTCCAAGTAGCCACGTACTTCCACTTGGTTGTCAGCAAATCCATACAAGCACCCAGTGTAGGGCCTCAAAAGGTCAGGGGACAACCGTAGCTTCTTGAAGGTCGACCAGAACATAACATCTGCAGAACTTCCCTGGTCGATCAGCACCCTGTGCACCTTTCTTCCTGCTGTGACAACCGAAATGACCACGGGGTCATTGTCGTGTGGGACGACATCTCGCAGGTCCGCCCTCGTGAACACGAGGTCTGACTCCCACGGGTCGCCTGAGATCTTTTCATCAATCGAATTTACTCCCCTCGCATATTTCTTGCCTTGGGATGCCGTGGGTCCCCCTCCCGAAAAACCACCAGAAATGGTGTGGACTTCGCCATGAACCGGCATCTCGTGCGCTTGATCCTTCGCTGGTTGTGGTAGGGCCGCGGTTGTGGCGGGTTTCGCGAGATAATCCTTCAAGAAACCGCTTTTTACTAACTCATCCAACTGGTACCCCAGTGATAAGCAGTTGTTGATGTCGTGACCGAAAGCTTCGTGGAACTCACACTAAGAGTCCTTGCGAGGCCCTAGCACCTTGTCAGTCTTCACCGGTCGCCTCAACCTTTCAACTATATTAGGCACGACGATTAGGTCCTTCAATTCCACCACGAAGTCGTACCTCGCTGGTCTGGCCCTTTCTCTGGCCGGACGATTTCCTCCCGCTTGACCCCTGGGTTGGGGTTTTCTTGCCTCGTAGGGGTGTCTCGCTTCCTGATTCTTCCTTCCCGTCGTGGTCTCGTTGACCCTGACGGGTTGAGCCCGTGTCTGTGCTCTCAGGCGTGTGGGTACGACGCTCGTGCGCTTCTCGCACACCTCTCCCTCAGAGGCGATGTGCTCTACTGCGCGACGCCTTATTTCAACAAAGGTCCTGGGGCGATTTCGAATGATTGATTCGCAAAAGGGGCCAGGACATATGCCTTTCCTGAATGCGTACACGATCATGGGCTCCTCCGTAGTGCCGACCTTCACCACTTGAGCCCCGAAACGGTTGATGTACTCCTTCAAAGTCTCACCGTGGTATTGTTTTACGTCGAACAGGTCATACGAAACGGGCAGCGGGGCCTGGTTCGCTAAATACTGCTCCCTGAATAACTGCGACAGCTGCTGGAAAGAAGTGATATGGCCATCGGGAAGGCTGATGAACCAGTCCATGGCCATTCCTGTCAAGGTGCTCATGAAGAGCTTGCATCATGCGGCATCGGAGCCGCCTACCAGCATCATCTGCGTATGGAACGCAGTGAGATGTGCTTCGGAATCCTCCATCCCTGTGAAGATCACCTTGGGCCCCGCGAAAGTGTTGGGGACCAACGCCTCCAGAATCTCCTGCGAGAATGGCGTGGAAAACTCCCTTGGGGGGGTGAGACGTTCGGTCTCATCTGAGTCGCGTTGCCCTTGGTTATTGCGCAAACCACGACGCAATACCTCGTTTGTGCGATGGAGCTCTTCATTTCTCGCCTGAGAGGTCGCAAGATCCGCTTGCATGCGTTCTTGCTCCGCCCTCGACTCTGCCATTTCATCCTGCAGCCCCCGCACCATAGCCATGACCTGCTGCATGATCATTTCCTTGCTCGCAGCGCGCGTTGGACCTTGTCTCGTGGCTCTCATTCTTTAACCCTTTCTCTTAATTTCTCCTGTCGTTATGGTAGATCTGATAAACTCCCTAGAATTGTTGTGGTGGGACTGATGTTTTAAATCGGCCCACGGTGGGCGCCAAATGTTCCTGCCGGTTGACCTGGGTATGTCTTTTTGTGCGACCTTGCCCGTCTGCTAGGGACACCCTTTCCTGGTAATCTGCGAACACCTGCAAAGAAGTGAACAAATGGGCGCCCTAGCGGCCGTTTGCACTCCGACGCTCAAGTCAGCTAACAAGAAACACCAAAACTCTGCACCTTCGTATCGAAGCACCGTGAAAGGCACTCTGAGGGTGGTAAAGAACTGTATATTGTGTACTGTTTTATGGTTCTGGCAAACAATCCTTCTCTAGTCCCCTGTGCATAGCCTCAGGGCTCGAGCAAGCAACTAGATTATGTTCTGGGGAAAATTTGCCAAAAGTCCGATCTTTGCTTCGAACGTTCAAAAACCCTTTTAATGCCACCCTGTATTAAACACGTCTTAAAGTGTATTTAAGGCGCTTTAAGACGCATTTAACACGTTTCCGTAAAACCTTTAATGGAGGCATTTAAAGTGTTTTTAAAGCGTTTGAAACGTTAACTGGAATAAAAACATACATGATGAGGAATCATTAATGTCCCCTCATTTACTGCCTTTGCTAACTTCTCGCTGACTTGATTACTATCACACGTGGAGGGCCTCACGGCGCCGTATCCCAATCATAGGGACATTCTGTCGCGTGAGTTCCCCCCTTCTCGAAGTGCCGCTGGCGCAGGGGGTGACATTCTGGGTGCCAACTCATGCTCCCCAGGTTTCAGCCACTCACCCTGGGAGTGTATCTACCTTCCTCTCGCACCACGCACCTGGTTCATCCCTGGGCATGACCCTCTCTTGGGTCGTAACTATCCCAGGGATTACCCTGAAGTGGCGTGGACTTCACGAGCCAGGATACTCCCCACTGGTATTGGAACTATGGCCTTGAAGCCACCTCTATTGGTATTATAACTGCGGTCTTAAGGCTATCTTTTTCCTCTCTCTAACTTGGCCTCTAGCGATCTCGTCCCCTCCACAGTCTTTCCTACCCGTGGGAATCGGGGGGCGACGCCATCGGCGCCTTATATTGGCGATGCCATCAGCGCCTTATACCGGCGACTCCCTCTACTGGCGACGCCTCATCTTGGCGACGCCTCATCCTCCTTCCTCGGGGCCCTCAATGGGTCCCACCGTATCTTTGACTTTGACTTTAGTCAACGACCGAGGACGGGACGGTACGAGTGCGTCTGTTCATAAAACTGCACTTAATAAGACGCTATTTTTTGTATTTCTGCACTAGTGATACCTATATAAACAAAATTTTCCATTATAACTTTTTGTGTACACAATTTTTTTCTAATTATATTCTTATTTAATATATCTCATTTTTTAGTACAATGGAGTATTTTGTCATTTCATATAAATTACTTTAAAATAAAATTATTTTTAAATTTTTAAATTAATACTATTATACATGTTTTATATGCTGACTCTTCACTCTTCCTTTAATTCCTTATTTTAGTGCAACAATAGGAAGAAAGGGAGCAAAGTTAACAAAAATGGTTTTTTTATTTTTTTTTCTTTAGTTTTTTATTTATTGTTACTTAATGGTTGTTAGATGCGGAGAGAGTGGAGGGATTCGTACGTTACTTTTCTGATTTAAACTGATTTTAGTCTCTATTTTTAAAATTAAAGATATTTGTTGTGTCCTCTTCACTAGGTTTTATTTTGCTCACACACTCTCACTTTCTAATACAATAGGAAGATTCAAATGTGCAACAACAACAATAATGTTTCCCTCAATACTCAAACTGTGTCTCCATAACCACCTTCCTCAAAGCGTTTGTCTTCGCCGCTGTCTCCAATCTCGATTCGGTTTCGACTTCCTAGACTGCATCATTAACGAAATCAGGTCCGCTTCTGTCATTCGTTTTTTTGCAAATGATCGAACCCACCAAAAAGCTTCGATAAGAAACCTCGAAACGGACCAGAGTCATCTGATGGGAACCAAGGATTGAAACACCACCACTACATTGCTATACGAAAATTATATATTGTTTGGGATATTCAAAAAATTATTCAAACTATATCAATCCAAGTTTGCATAGAGAAAAAAAAACTTACATCTAGAAGATGGTTCCCATCCACATCATCTTCCTGGTAGACAAATTATTCCACTCATTGATTATTTTTCTTTTATGTTTAGTAGCATCGGAATTTGTTATCCTTTGATTTTTAATTATGGGTGGTGGATACTATACCGACCAGGTCATCAGGTGTGATGACGTGCCTTGCACGTGGTCGAGTGGGGCGTGCTCAATGGAACGCGTAGGCTAGAAAAGATGAGTGGCTTGGAAGTGGGCATAGTCGCCGATCGCTGAATTGGCGTTCTCCGATCTCTAGTGTGCGTAACCGGCGGTCACCAGAGTTACGTCGCAGTCACCGTATGAGAATGCTGGGAGATCGGGTGATTTACACGCCGCCACAAGGAGCACATCGTCGGGTCTCCCAGCGAACTTAGTTAAGGCTGTCGAAGGCTCAGAAGGGTAATTCCAAGCGTGTAAATTCAGTAAGACGATTGTGGCACCAACATGGGACATGAAAGTCGAGTGGGTTGGGGGGAACACCTTGCACATCAGCGACAGGATTCCCAGAGTGGACATTCGTTGGTGGCAAGGTTTCCCCAGCTAGAACATGCATGGCGTAGTAGTAAGGAGGGTGCCATTCGCGACGAGCGATATCATAGAGATGATGCACTTTGTTGCATCTGATACTCGCCTTGTCGGGTGGTGTTTCACAGCGCATTATGTGCTAGGTTGCTCCTTGAGTTGAGGACTTAGCTGTGCGGCTGGTTACTACACAAGAATGACGTTCAAATTGCCCCAATCCAGATGATGACACGTGTAGGGTTGGATGTCACCAGTTACTCCAACCTAGATGATGACACGTGTAGGGTTGGGAGCGATGGAGAAATGACGCTCAAGTTGCTTTAGCTCAGATGACGACACGTGTAGCGAGCCACACATCCGAAAGCATAACGGCCTGGAGAGAGAAGAAACCTAGCTATAAAGGTAACCTTAACAGAATCTGCAGAGGTACGTTTTTCATTACGGCTGATACTGCTAGGGTTGTGTGCCTACAGAGCATATTTTTCTCTGAGTTTTTTGGGTGTTCTTGTCACTGACTTGAGCGTCGGAGCGCCACTGGCCGCAGAGGCGCCACTGTGTGTTTTTCAGGATCTCAGATAGGCCATCTGTTGTGTGGGCTTGGAGGACACGTGGTGTCAAGCTGGTGGGGAAGACGGTGACGAGACAACGCTCTTGCGCTAAGTCAACCGGCAGGATCATCTGGAGCCCACCGTGGGGCCGTATAAAAGGTGATTCCCAACTATAGTTCGTGTTTGTGGTGTTTTGGTGTTTCCTGTTCGACTGCTCGCTGTCGCAGTCGATTCCTGGAGTTTTCACCGTTTGTTTAGAGTTTTTTGAATTGCTGAGTTTGCTGAGGAAGGATTAGGACAACACGCTCCAGTTCAGTTGCCCCATCAACAGACGAAGATGCTGTGTCTATGACGCAAGTGATGGACATGATGAGGACGCTGCAGGAGAACGTGGCTGCATCGCGTTCTGAATAGGAAAGGATGCACGAGGCGCTGGTGGCCTCGCAAGCGAGGAACGAAGAGCTCAACAGGATCAATGAAGAGCTACGCAAAGCCCTTCAGGAGCGGGAGGAGCGTGCGGCTGGGGACAGATCTGCACCCCCATCCCCACCACGCAGCTTTCCTATGCCATTTTCCCAGGAGATCATGGATTCGGTGGTCCCGGCTAACACTGTGGTAGTGAAAGCGTCTTTCACTGGGGTGGAGGACCCAGAAGCCCATCTCACGGCGTTTCATACTCAGATGATGCTCTCAGGGGGCTCAGACGCGGTGTATTGTAAGGTGTTCATGAGCACTTTGAGCGGAACGGCGTTGGACTGGTTCGTCAGTATACCCACTGGCCACATTACCACGTTCCAACAGTTTTCCAAGATGTTTGTTGAGCAGTACATAGTGAACAAGGCGCCACCTTTGGTGTCTTACGACTTGTTTGACATAAGGCAGTACCAAGGGGAGTCCCTGAAGGATTTCCTGAACGGAGTACCAAAGAAAGGAAGTCAACGGAGTGACTACACAAGGCGTCGCCAAGACAAGGCGTCGCCAAAGAAGGGCGTCGCCTTAACATGGCGTCGCCAAGATAGGGCGTCGCCTAAACAAGGTGTCGCCAGAGGATAAGGCGTCGCTAAACAAGCCACCAGTGGTGTTACTCCCCGATACCAATGGGTAGGAAAGACCATGGAGGGAGTGACGCCACGGAGGCTTCGCGCCCCCTAGCGCAGAAACAATGATAAAGTGAAGAGAAAGGTGGCTTCGAGGCCATAGTACTAGCGCCGGTGGAGAGCAATCTGACTCGCGAAGTGCCCATGTCACCCTAGGGAGACCCTTGGGATAGGTACGACTCATGAAAGGGTCACGCCCAGGGGTAACCAGGTACAGGGTACGAGAGGAAGGTGGATACGCTCTCAGAGCGAGTGACTAGAGGTTTGGGGGCATGAGTTGGAACCCAAAAAGTCACCCCTTGCGCCAGATGCACTCCAATGAAGGAGGACTCACACGACGAAATACCCCTAAGTTGGGTCACGGTGTTGTGAGGCCCTCCACGTGTAATAACGGTCAAGTCAGGTGGACACGCGGCAGGAAGAACAGAAACATCAATTCGTCAGGTATAAGGTAATTAAAGCTATTTAAAGGTAATTAAAGTTTACGTTTCGAGCATTTTCAGGTACTTTAAATGCTTTAAGCGGTTTAAACGTCTTAAAGGCGCTGAACGTTTCATAACCTTAAATGCGCTTTTAAGACGCTTTAAATGCTAGAGACGTTTAAAGAGAGCCTTGGAGGTTGGAAACGGGGTTCGAACTTTTGGCAAATTTTCCAGAAAACACACTCTAGTTGCTTGCTTGAGCCTTGAGGTTACGAACAAGGGACTAGAGAAAGATTGTTTGCCAGAACGAGAAAAGATACACGACACACAGTTCATTTTACCACCTTCAGAGTACCATCCACGGTGCTCCGATACGGAGGTGTAGAGTTTTGGTGTTTCTTGCTAGCTGACTTGAGCGTCGGAGTGAAAACGGCCGCTAGGGCGCCCATTTGTCCACTTCTTTGCAGGTATTCACAGATTGCCAGAAGGAAGGTGTCCCTAGCTGACGGGCAAGGTTGCGCGCAATGACGTCCCAGGTCAACCGGCCGGAACAGGAGGTTTCTACACCATTCTCGCAGGAGATTCTGGAAGCAGTGGTCCCCAACATGTTCGCTGGGCCCAAGGTGATCTTCACCGGGATGGAAGATCCCGAAGCACATCTCACCGCGTTTCACACACAAATGGTGCTGGTAGGCGGCTCCGATGTCGTGAGGTGCAAGCTTATTATGAGCACCCTGACGAGAATGGCCATGGATTGGTTCATCAGCCTTCCAAACGGCCATATCACCTCCTTCTTGCAACTGTCGCGATTGTTCAGGGAGCAATACCTAGCGAACAGGGCCCCACCGCCCATTTCGTATGACCTGTTCGACGTGAAACAGTATCAGGGTGAGACTTTGAAGAAAGTACATCAACCGTTTCGGGGCCCAAGTAGTAAAGGTTAGTACTACTGAAGAGCCCATGATCGTGTACGCGTTCAGGAAAGGTGTATGTCTCGGCCCCTTTTGCGAATCCATCATTCGCAACCGCCCCAGGACCTTCGCTGAAAGAAGGCATCGCGCGGTGGAGCATATTGCCTCTAAGGGGGAGGTGTGCGAGAAGCGCACGAGCGTCGCACCCTCACGTCTCAGGAGATGGGAGGACGACCTTTAGCGTCACTTGTTCTCATTCAGAGAACGTCGTGTTAACAGAGACCCCGAGGGTACGACGCGCCGGCGAGGAAGAAAACATCTTGTCAAAAGCTCAGAAAATGTCAAGATCAAATCGAGTAGGGGAACGTCCCATCAGCAATATGGGAAATGCCACGTGGATGGCGCGGGCGAGACCTTAGGCTTTTCGCTAAGCAAGTGTCCCGCCCTCAGGCGTCTACCAGAGTCAAAGTCAAAGACAACGCCAAGGCCAAAGTCAACAGATTGACCACACCAGGCATCGCCAAGACATGGCGTCGCCAAGGTGGGGCGTCAATTCCATTGAAGAAAGAATCTCAGGTGACCCGTGGGAGTCAAACCTCGTGTTCAGGAGGGCAGATCTACTGGATGTTGTTTCGCATGACAACGACCCCGTGGTGATTTCGGTCATCACGGCTGGCAGAAAGGTGCACATGGTTCTAGTCGACCAAGGAAGCTCTGCAGATGTTATGTTCTGGTCGGCATTCAACAAGTTGCGGTTGTCTCCCGACCTTTTGAGACCCTACACAGGGTGCTTATATGGGTTTGCTGACAACCAGGTGGAAGTACGAGGCTACTTGGAATTAAGGACAACGTTCACAGATGGAACGGCCTCGCGTACCGAAAGCATCCGGTACTTGGTCGTAAACGCCAATTCCGCCTACAACATCTTGTTGGGCAGACCGGCGTTGTACAGGCTGAACGCAGTAGCCTCCACGCGCCATATGAAGATGAAGCTGCCGGATCTCAGTGGCAAAGTGATTGTCATCAAGTCGGATCAGGAGGAAGCGTGGAAATGTTATGAGAATAGCCTGAAAACAAAGAGAGGCGAATGGCAGCATTATCAAGGTTTGTTTCTGCGGGAGGAAAAACGCCAACTAGAAAGAATGCAGAAGGAACTCTTTGTGTAGCGGTGCAAGGAGGGTGCGAAAACACAAAGACAATGGATGTAGGTACCGGATTTCGAAGATCTAAATATTACAGTTGGAGCGCCAAGTGATGCAAATGGGAGCACCGTGCGATCGAGCCATGTGTCAGAGGATGGGAGGATGATCCTGGCGTCACTAGTCAACATTCAGAAAATGTCGCGTCGACAGAATGCCCAAGGGTACGATGCGCCGTTGAGAATGGGAGCATCTTGTCAAAAGCTCAGAAAATGTCAAGATCAAGTCAAGTGAGGGAACATCCCATCAGCCATACGGGAAATGCCACGTGGATGGCGCGGGCGAGACCTTAAGCTTTCCGCTACGGCAAGTGCCACGCCCCCAGGCGTAGATCAGAGTCGAAGTCCAAGTCAATGCCAAGGTCAAAGTCAACAGGTTGATCACACCAGGCATCGCCAAGACGCTGGAAGCGTCGCCAGTATAAGACGCTGAAGGCGTCGCCAGTATAAGATGCTAGAGGCGTCACCAATATAAGGCATCAGCGGCGTCGCCTCCCCGATACCCACAGGAAGGAAAGACTATGGAGGGAGACGAGATCGCCAGAAGTAACGGCGTCGCCTTCCCGATACCCACAGGAAGGAAAGACTGTGGGGGGAGACGAGATCGCCAGAAGTAACGGCGTCGCCTCCCCGATACCCACAGGAAGGAGAGACTGTGGAGGGAGACGAGATCGCCAGAAGTAACGACGTCGCCTTCCCGATACCCACAGGAAGGAAAGACTGTGGAGGGAGACGAGATCGCCAGAAGTAACGGCGTCGCCTCCCCGATACCCACAGGAAGGAAAGACTGTGGAGGGAGACGAGATCGCCAGAAGTAACGGCGTCGCCTCCCCGATACCCACAGGTAGGAAAGACTGTGGAGGGAGACGAGATCGCCAGAAGCCAAGTGAGCCACCGGTAGGGTTGCTCCCCGATACCCATGGGAGAGAAAGACCATGGAGGGAGCAACCCCATGGGGGGCTTCGAGCCTTCCCGGTGCTCGGCGTTTCTAGACACCCTGAGGACAATATGGCGCTGCTGTAGTAGGCCTCTCCTTAGGCGTGGGCGCCAAGCACCCCGAATTAAGGGACAGATCGCCTTAGTGTTTGAGACACTCCATGGACGATACGGCGCTGTTAGACAGGCCTCTCCATGGGCGTGGGCACTGAAGCGCGACTTTGTCCCAAGTGTTTAAGACCCAGAGCAGGTCTCAACTTTTACGTTTGCAGCAATGGCGGAGTGGCCAGCGCCTTCACGAGGCAGAGGCCTCATAGATATGAAGGCTGAGCAGGTTTGAGGTACACGTTAGAAGTGAGGCGTCGGAGGTACAGGATCGCCCAACACAGCGAAAGAAATGGGTAAAAGTATAGGTAAAGCAATTGAAGCATACAAAAATGAAGAACGAAGGTGAAAATATCTGCCAAACAGTGCTCAAACGCCTCAGAAGTATGCAAGCGTTATACAAACCCCGTTGTTCCAACTAAGTGCAAATGGTTCAAAAGATTTACAAGTTTATCAAAGGTTGGCAAGAACGAATATAAAGCACAAAAAGTAAAGGTGGCAGTTGAGAGTTGGCGTTTCAGTCATCCAATTCGAGACGCACGACTCGCCCGTCGACGACATGGTGGGTGGGATCGCAATTAGAAACATTGATCCCCGGGTTCTCGCAGGCGGCCTGGGCCAAAGCCTCCTTGAACCCCGTCAGCCTCCTCTTTGGCCTCTTAGGCCAACTTCAGAGAGGCTTGATGGGTCTCATTTTGGCGTCCCAAAGCTTCCTTCTCCTCCTTCAGAGCGGCCACTTCTTCTTTCAGGGCCCGGAGGGCTTGTGTGTTTGAAGCGGCATTTCTAGCTTGGGCGCGCCAATCAAGGGCCACGGCCAAGAAGGCTCCCAAATAGAAGGGCATTCCTTCTCTCCTGTCGGAGCCTTCTGGCATCAATCCCCCGTTGAAGCCCCTGATCAGATGCATGATTGGAGGAGGAATGGCAATAAGCTCGGGGGCAGCAGAAACAGGGGCAGGAACAGCAGAGACCTCTGCTGGTGGTGGAGGTGGAGCAGACTCGGCCCCTTCGCCTTTTTCTTCTTGGACTATTGTGGGTTGGGGAGAGGTAGCGCTAGGGGGATTGTCCCTGAAGGACTCCCCTCCCTGGGGGGATGCTGCTGGTAGGATGGGAACCCTAGCAACCTTTCTCCTCTTCAAGACTACCCCACCGTCGGAGTCTTCGTCATCGGAGAGGACCTCCAACACCCTTTTCCCTTTGTCAAGGGGGGCTGGAGCAGGTGATGAGGCCACAGCCAGTGGGACTGCGGCGATGGGTGGAGGTGAATTGGGTGTTTGAAGTGTTTGGGGGCTACGTGGGGGTGGTGAAGATGGGCCTAGTGGAGTTTCGGTGGTGGTTGGTGTTGGTGAGGGCGAGGATAATGGGAGGTTTGGGTCAGCAGTGGGGGTGGTGGAGGCGCCAGCCTTGGAGGCACGAGCAGCCTTCAGTGCTCTCGCCAAGACCATCCTCTTAGATGAATCCATCACTGATCCTACATTCAGACAAACCAAAGAACAGAAGTTAAAGCCACACCAGACCAAGCACAAGGCGTCAGTTGCACACAAAGCACAGAATGCCAATCCCACCGCCAACGCAGTTATACGGATCCATAAGGCACGCAGGTAAATGAAATATAAAGAGTACAAATTAACACTTAGCAACGACGGAAACAGGTGGAGAAGGCCAACAGTTAAAGCATGATGTAATAAAGCACAGATAAGAAAGGAAGGACAAAAGGCAACAAGGAATGAGCCTCCCTACCAAAATAGTTGGACAGGGTGTACGCGTTGTACTCACACGCTATGAGCTTCAGCGTGTCAAAAACAATCCCCAAGCCAGCCAAGGCCTCACATACCCCTCTATCAGCGGACGACAGTTCATCCAGGGCCTTAGGCTTGAGCAGCTTGGGGTGCTCTATCCAGTATAGGGGAAAGCCATCCAAGGCTGTGGGGTCCTGTTTGGCGCAGCACACCCTAAAGAATTTGCCTTTCCAGCCTTTGTATGAGTTCTGGAAGAGGGAGAGGATGATCCTGCCGACGATCCCGGAAAAGCTCACCCAGAGGCTTTTCCCTGCTTCTTCACCTCGAAAAAATGTAGAAAGACGTCCACAGAAGGAAGAACGCCCAGATATCCACAGAGAATTTGAAGGGCCCGAACGAAGGCCCAGCTATTAGGGTGTAGCTGGGCGGGGGCCGTGTTGATCTCCGTCAGGAGTTCCCTCTCGAAGGGTGTAAATGGAAGGCGCACACCAACGCGTTTGAATATCGTTTGGTACATGAAGAAAAAGGGGACCCTACCCCTGGGTCTATCATCCACACAAACGGGTTCCCTCGGTGTGCCGTGGCGGACGGAGATGTGGGCATCGTGGGTGCGACAGAAGGCGTTGAAGTTGTATAAATGAGGGTCACCCCGATGGTTCTCCACATCCTCGATGGTTGTCAAGGTGGTGCATTCGTTTAAGAGATCGTCAGAGGCCCATTTATAGAAGGCCTTGTAATTGATCTTGGGGGGAGAATTGGACTTCGGTTTCGAGCGCACCATGATGCGGATAAATAGCTGAAGAAAGAAGAAAGGAAAAGGGTTTTAACAAGCGATGCCAAGGCAAAAAGGGGAAGAGAAGCCCTTGGGATAGTTACGACTCATGAGAAGGGTCACGCCCAGGGGTAGCCAGGTGCAGGGTACGAGAGGAAGGTAGATACGCTCTCAAAGCGAGTGACTAGAGGTTTGGGGGCAGGAGTTGGCACCCAAAAAGTCACCCCTTGCGCAGATGCACTCCCAGGTAAGAGGACTCACACGAGGAAATACCCCCAAGTGGGGTCACGGTGCTGTGAGGCCCTCCACGGTGCTAAGTCATAATAGAAACATCAATTTGTCAGGTATAAGGTAATTAAAGCTATTTAATAAAGATTACGTTTCGAGCGTTTCAGGTACTTTAAATGCTCCAAGCGGTTTAAACGTCTCAAAGGCGCTGAACGTTTCATAACCTTAAATGCGCTTTAAGATGCTTTAAATGCTAGAGTTTTTTAAATAGAACCTTGGACGTGGGAAACGGGGTTGTTGGAACTTTTGGCAGACTTTCCCAGAATACACTCTAGTTGCTTGCTCGAGTCTTGAGGTTACGCACAAGGGACTAGAGGGAGGTTGTTTGCCAGAGGGAGAAGAGATACACAACACATAGTTCTTTTGACCACCTTCAGAGTGCCATTCACGGTGCTCCGATACGGAGGTGTAGATTTTTTTGGTGTTTCTCGCTAGCTGACTTGAGCGTCGGAGTGCAAATGGCCGCTAGGGCGCCCTTTTGTCCTTCTTTGCAGGTATCCACAGGTAGCTAGAGGGAAGGTGTCCCTAGTTGACGGGCAAGGTTGCGCACAAAGACGCCCCAGGTCAACCGGTCGGAACAGAAAGTTGTTACAAGAGGTAAACTATAAAAGGGACTTGAGATCCCAGGTTAAGGTATGTTGTTTCTAAGACTAAAACTTGTTACTTCTTGATTTTGATAAGCCTTGTCCTGACATGATCGTCAGAGTGCAATCAACAGATAGGGCCCCCTTTGTCTCAACGGAGTCGCATTCCAATACAAAAAGGGAATGGCAGATTCCTACAGAGATAGACGGAGCCAGAGCTTGTCGTTAGAGTCAACCGGTGTGCAGGTCAACCGGCAAGAACAAAACCAGATTGATTCAATTGTGAATTTGATTAAGAGTGGATCAAGCAAATTCTAAACGCCCTAGAACTAAACCCTAAACACAACAACATAGTCTTGAAGTTGTCTTCATGGATTTGGAGACATCAAAGCTTCATTTTCAACATTCTCCTCTTATTTGATGAAGACAAATCCTTAGGTTGCTTTGGGAAGTTCTGTTTAGAATTTGGCACAACCTACAATCACAAAGAGATGTAGGTACAAGAGGTAATCTATTATAGATATATCAAGTATCACAAAACCAGTTTCCACTAGGTGATTTCCAAAGAGGAATATCAACCAAATCAGTGTGAAAACCAGTTACACACACATACATGCAATAGCAGAAAAACAACTTGTTAAAAAACAGGATTAACCGGTTAAAATATTCAGAGTGCAAAAGTTTATCATCTAACTAAGTGGTTTATCAAACAGAATAAGTGCAGGAATTAGATGATTACAATCCCAGAGCCATTTCTCCCTCTATTTGTCTTCACAAATAGAGTGTAAGAAGGGATAAAAACAACATAAAGAGAAGAAGAAATTGTTATAAAAGCTGTAAATGTGCTCCAATTATCCTTGCCATACTGCAACTCAAAAAGTTGGTTTTGCACATCACCAATTTTTTCATCCAAGGTTTGAAACCTTATATCCATACTCTAGAACCTTGTGTCACACAGCTCATAAAGGCTCATTTGGTTGTCAACAAAGTTGTCCATTCTTCTCACCATAAGTTTTTCAAAAGGAGACAAGGATGTAATACATTCATCCATGTGTGCAGTGCTTGGACCAACTTCATGAGTCCTTGTAGGTTCATCCCCAGCAGCAACAACTTCATTTTCACCATCAATTTGAACTCCACTTAAGCCAGCTTGATCTCCATCTTTACTCACCCATCTTCCACCAATTTTGGTAAACCCCATTTTACTGAGGGTACCATTATTGATCTCACTTGTGGGTTTCACAATTTTAGACAGCTCATCTTCCATGTCCACTTCAAAATAATGCGGAAACTTAGAAATTAAAACAACATAAGGATAGTGATAATCACTTAACCTTGTAGATTTCTACATATGATCTTTGAAGATTTGGATCCAATTGAGCTTTACTTTGTGCAAGATACAATAAATGAGGACCAGATCTTCTTCAAACAAGGTGGAATGGTTGTTGCCCCTTGGTCAACAACCATTCAAAGGCAAAGGAGGGCATGATCACTCCTCACGAGTCAGGGATCGCGAGGGCGGTCATCGCCAGCAAGGGAAGACCCCACCCAGCTGAGAGGTGGGTAGAAGTAGATATAAGGGGGAAAAAGTTCAAGTTGGGAGGATCGCTCGGCGAAGAAGAACGAGGGTTGATTGCCGGGGTGATCGAGAGGCACATGGGCGCGTTTGCATGGTCAGCATCTGCCCCTAGGAGCAACCTACACAGCTCGCGCTCGTACGGGGCCATGGCTTCAAGACCCCGGGGTTTCTTGAACTCGACTCCAGGAACCCAGTAAAGGGGAAACCCCTCGAGCAGCGTTGGGCTTTGCTGAGTAGCAGAGATCATGTAGAACTTGCCCTTCCAATCTTTAAACGATTGTTGGTACAGGCCCAAGAGCACTCGTCCAGCAACTCCATTCAGGCTGACCCAAGACCTATTCCCAGGGTTCTTCGCCTCGAAGAAATGCAGGAAGACGTCTACTGAGGCGTTATGCCCAAAGTATTGCAGAGGATCTCGAATGCCCGTAAGAAAGCCCAGGCATTCGGGTGGAGTTGGCAAGGGGCTATGTTCAGCTCCATCATCAGCTCCTTCTCAAAGAAGGTGAAAGGCAAGCGCAGCGTCAACCTTTTGAAGATGGTGGAGTATATGAAGGTGAAGGGCACCCCATTGGTAACCCTGTCGTCCACACAGATTGGCATCCCTCGAGGAGGAATGCGTATACGAATGTTGAAGTCGTTCTCCCTGTCGATGGCGCAGGAAGGCTCATCAGGGTCGTTGCTCAGAAGGGTCTTGAGATGGTTTTTAGGTAGTTGAGTGGAGGTTTCGGCCAGCAATGCCAGGGGAGCCCAGTCGTAGACCCTGGCGTAGTCCTGATAGGGAGCTGCATCAGGAGGAGGTGACGCTGGTGCACTCGCTGAAGGCTGTGCACCAGAGGAGGAGGCAACGAGGCGAGCAGTTTGCTTCAAGCGAGCCATTGCGAGGTAACTGCAATGGAGGAAAGCAAAGGTCAGATGAATGGAAGAAGAGGGAATGATGAATGGTTCGGTGAAAAACAGAGGAAGGGAAGAAGAAAGAAGGTCTAGGCGAAGAAGAGGAAGAGGGAGAAGTAGAAAGTGAAGTGAGAAACGCAAAAACCCTAGCGCGGGTTGAGAAGAAGAAAAACAGACAAGATGAAGGCATGGTAGAGAAAGAGATGAATGCAATCGGTGAAAAGAACCTAAATGGACCAAGGAAGAAGAAAAGTCATACCTTTAGATGATCGCAGAAGGTCTTGAGGTAGAAAGCTCGAACAAAGTTGGGCGCGCAGAGAGGAGATTTGAAGTGTCTGAGAGTTGGAGTGTTGAAGAAGATGATGAAATAGTGAAAGCGTGCGTCTATTTGAATAAGGGAAGCGTTAGCGACACTCCACGCTGGCCGTTGATGCGCCCACGTGTCGCGAGATTAAGGGGAGAAGTCATAACGTCAAAGGGCAACACGTGAGGTGGCACGTGATGTGGCCTCACTTACCACGTGGACCGAGAGCGCGACCACTTAGTCTCTTCGCTGAGAACGAGGGGGCTTGTGATCTGGTCGGTCATCGGTAGTCGATGACGTCAGCAGAAGATAACCACGCGGACCACCCGCAGGGTGACACGAGGATCAGGTGGCAGAGAAATCAGGGAGGAGATCACCCGGTATGGTGATCGGTGGTCAGTAACCGAGTGGCCACCGACAGATCAGTTCCAAGATAAACACTCGGGGGGAGAACGCGAGAAGCAATAGAGCACCGATCAGTCATCGGGTGCATGGTCATCGGGGTTTCGTGTTACACGCAGTTAAACTGGGACTGAGATTCCCAGCGAGAGCGTTACGCATGGACCTCGCATGATCATACCTCAGAGAAAGAAGAGCTCCTCGCCGGTATAATCGTGCACGAGAGTGGCCTGAGGGAGTTAGTAAACCAGTCAGTGATTGGTGACTCTCTCAACCCATTACGTGCATGGCATCGTGAAGGGGAAATCGTGTATGCAGAGAGCAATGCTTGGTGAGTGTGCCTAGTCCAGCCACACCTGGCGTTCTCCTGGGAATGAGCGATTCACCCAGATGGAAGAAACGCGGTAAGTTACTCTGCAAGGGAATAACTTAGGCGCACAAAGAGATGCACTAGAGCCCTTCAAGTAGTGGTACGTGTACGGTTAGATGTGAGTTGCATGCCTCCACGTGTCACCATCTGAGAGGGGCGCGGCCAAGACAAAGGTACACTCCGCGTCGTGAAAGGTACACACAGAAAACACAGACACCCACGTCTTTACTGATTGTGGTACGTTTTCGCAGAAAAGCATAACAGAATTCTGACACACGCACAGAAGAGCCTAACAGAATTCTGTTAAGCACAGACACAGGGAGAATAAAAAGAGAATCAGAGAGAGGTTCATACACACATTATTTTTTGTTAGTGATTCTGTGATCTAACTTGAGCGTCGGAGTGCAAACGGCCGCTAGAGGCGCCGTCTGTGTGTTTGCAGGTTGCGTTTGGAGTTCCCAGAGGAGGAGGTTCTAAGAGTATTCTTGCAGATAGCACAGTTGCATAGGCGGGGTAAGGAAGCGACAAAGCAATTCCTCCACGCTCGAGTTGTCGACAGGATCAGTAAGCATCCAAGAGATGATGAAGGCAATGAGTCTTTTGTCCAGTTTTAGCCCCCACCCCACAGAAAAATTTCTTACCCTTGAAAGGGGATTCTTTAAGTAGCTCTTCTAGTACTGCATTTTGTTAAACTCTTCAACAACACTTGTACCGTCCCGTACCCGGGCGTTGACAAAGTCAAGGTCAAAGTCAACGTAAAGGTCAAAGTCAACGTAAAGCGTCGCCAAGGTAAGGCATCGCCCAGGTAAGGCGTCGCCTAGCAGGGCATCGCCGAGATAGGGCGTCGCCCAACTGGGTGTCGCCAAGATGGAATGGCACAAGGGCAAGGTGACCACAGCGCTGCTCCCCGATACCCATGGGCAGGAAAGACCATGGAGGGGGCGACGCCGTGGGAAGGCCCCAAACCCTGGATAACCAGGGAATAGTAATAAAGAGGAGAGAAAGGTGGCTTCAAGCCCATAGTAACAACACCAGTGTAGGGCAGCCTGACTCGTGAAGTACCCCTGCCGCCCCAGAGACGCCTTTGGGACAGATACGACTCAAGAGGAAGGTCACGCCCAGGGTAGCCGGGTGCAGGGTACAAGAGGAAGGCAGATACGCTCTCAAAGTGAGTGACTAGATGATTGGGGGCATGAGTTGGCACCCAAAAAGTCACCCCTAGCGCAGTAGCACTCCCAGGCAGGAGGACTCACACGTAGAAACGTCCCCGGATGGGTAGAAACGCCCCCAGAGGGGGTCATGGCGTTGTGAGGCCCTCCACGTGTACGACAGCCAGGTCAGAATAGAAACACCCTTTAGTCAGGTGCCAGGTAATTAAAGTCATTCAATACAGTTTCCGTTTCGAGCGTTCAGGTACTATAATGGCTCCCAAGCGTTTCAACGTCTTAAATGCGCTACGTTTTCTAATTAGACGCTTTAATTGAGCGCGTTACGTTTCTGATTAAAAGCGCATTAAGGCGCTTTAAATGCTTGGGTAGTTTAAATAGCGCGGAGAATGTTGGGAACGGAGGTCGAACTTTTGGCAAATTTTCCAGAAACTCTCTAGTTGCTTGCTCGAGCCTTGAGGTTACGTACAAGGGACTGGGATGGATCTTTGCCAGAGGGAGAAAACACACACACAAGACACAGTTCTTTTTACCACCTTCAGAATGCCATACGCGACGCTCAGAGACGGAGGTGCACAGTTTTGGTGTTTCTTGCTGGCTGACTTGAGCGTCAGAGTGCAAACGGCCGCTAGGGCGCCCTTTTGTCCTCTTTTTGCAGGAATCCACAGGCTACCAGTGGGAAGGAGTCCCTAGCTGACGGTTGAGGTCGCGCGCGAAGACGTCCAAGTCAACCGGACGGAACAACACTAATGCTACCTTTGTTTATCTTCAGCCCAACATATTTCAAGCCAGTGATGGATGTCCATACATCATTGGTAATTTTTATGTTTATTCCCTTCACATGTTTACAAAGGTTATCTCCAAGAATTTGAAAATTTGTGTAAAAGACTCTTACCAAGTCTGGATAAATGTTTCCAGACATCTCAAGGAACCTCTTTAGCATTTGTTCCTTTAGTAAGCTCCTAACCTGCATAAGTTTATGCTGCTTCAGCCAGCTGAAGGTGATTAATTTTGGGTTGTTGATTACCTTCCTACTTGTCTCATGAAGGTATTTCTCTATTTGCTCTCCTTTTCCATAGAACCAGCTCTCCAAACGTTCTGGCTTTCTTACAGCCCTGGTTTTTATCCTTTTAGCAGTGGATGGTGTAGAATCCATGGATAAGAGATTGACTTCCAGCAAAAAGTGAAGATAGACAGTAGTCTTTGTTGTGAATCCAGAGAAAAAAACAATGGGTTGAATCTGTGAAGAAAAACAACTGCACAAACCATGGTTATATAGGTAATAAAGCAGTTTCATTATTTGGCATTTAGAGGGTTATTTTCCCTAAGAAAAATAATTTTTTTAGTTGTAATAAAGCAAGTTGTCAGTCCCCTAATAGAATGCACAGAGAAAGACTACATGCTGATTTAACCAAGCCTAAAAAGGTTTTAGTTTCCAAGATATGGAGGAATATATTCCATAAATGGCAGTAAATGCACAGAGAGAACATGTTTAAAGAAGTAATAAATGCACCATTGACCACCAACGTCTCTAATAATTTTTCCCGCCAGTAGACCAAGGTCGTCTTTATGCGTGGCTTGTCCTTGCAAGCTGGGGCACCTTCGTTATGCTCCGTCCTTGATACCTGAAAAGAAGTGAACAAAGGGGCGCCCTCGCGGCCGTTTGCACTTCGACGATCAAGTCAGCTAGCAAGAAACATCGAGGGTGACACACCCTCTGAAGGTGGTCGAAAACTATGCTGAATGACTAAAACTGAGTTGCCCTAATTTCCTTGTGCTCACAGTGGGGCGCAGCGAGAACAACTAGGGTTAGTGCTTTGTGTAAAACTGTGAGAATTAGGTTAAAACTCGGATCCCTTTTTGTTCCGGCCGGTTGACCTGGGACGTCTTTGCGCGCAACCTTGCCCGTCAGCTAGGGACACCTTCCTTCTGGCAATCTGTGAATACCTGCAAAGAAGTGGACAAATGGGCGCCCTAGCGGCCGTTTGCACTCCGACGATCAAGTCAGCTAGCAAGAAACACCAAAACTCTACACCTCCATATCAGAGCACCGTGGATGGTACTCTGAAGGTGGTAAAATGAACTGTGTGTCGTGTATCTTTTCTTGTTCTGGCAAACAATCTTTCAGGTTATGAAACGTTCAGCGCCTTTAAGACGTTTAAACCGCTTAAAGCATTTAAAGTACCTTAAAACGCTCGAAACGTAAACTTTAATTACCTTTAAATAGCTTTAATTACCTTATACCTGACGAATTGATGTTTCTGTTCTTCCTGCCGCGTGTCCACCTGACTTGACCGTTATTACACGTGGAGGGCCTCACAGCACCGTGACCCAACTTAGGGGTATTTCGTCGTGTGAGTCCTCCTTCCTTGGAGTGCATCTGGCGCAAGGGGTGACTTTTTGGGTGCCAACTCATGCCCCCAAACCTCTAGTCACTCGCTCGTACCCTGTACTTAGTTACCCCTGGGCGTGACCCTCTCATGAGTCGTATCTATCCCAAGGGTCTCCCTGGGGTGACATGAGCACTTCGCGAGTCGGATTGCTCTCCACCGGCGCTAGTACTATGGCCTCAAAGCCACCTTTCTCTTCACTTTATCGCTGTTTCATTCACTCTTTTCGCATTCTCGCACTGTTCATCTTCTTCGAGTTCTCTCTCTGCAATCTTTGTTCTCTCTTCCGCGCTTCCACTCCTCACCTACTTCGATACCCAAAGGTACGGTTTTTTCTACCCTTGCTGACTCTCCTTCTTCACTGCATTACTATGATGTATGGATGAACTGCCTGGGACTGTTTACTTTCTTGTATTCTCGTGTTGTTCTTGTGCTTCTCTGTTTTCCCCTTGTTCTTCTTTTTCTCGCGTGGGTAGGGTTTGCTTAGGGTTTCTCCTTTTCCCCCTTTTTCTTCTTCAAACCCCCTTTCGCTGAACCCTTTCTTTTTTCTTCACTCTTCAGCTCTTGATCCGATGGCGCGAAACAAAGCCACTACAAGGAGGAGTATCGATGGGCCTCCGATGAACTCCTCGCGAAGTGCTTTACATTGACCTCCGTCAAAGACGTAGAGGCCCACAGGGGAGACCCCACGGTCTATAATTTGAATGCCTTCTGTACCGATCAGGTAATCAGAAGTGATGACGTGGCAGCAAGCGATAATATAGGTGTGTTGAACGGGACACCTGGCTGACAGAAGGGAAGTACATCGGGAAGTTTGTGTAGTCGCCAATCATTGAGTTGGCGTTCTCTGATCTCTAGTGTGTGTAACCGGCGGTCGCCAGAGTTGCGCCATGGTCGCCATACATGAGTACTAGGAGATCAGGTGGTTAGAGACCGCCGAAAGGGGCACATCGCCGAAAGATCAGGAAGGCTTGCTTAAGGCTTTCAAGGGGTACAAGTACGAAGGACGAGGTTATCAGATAATCATTCCCTAACCAGAGGTCGAGGTAGGGGAACGATTTCCCAGAACATACATGATGTGCAAGTGAAGCAGATCATGATAGCGGCAGGCGAGACCACAGAGAAGGTGTGCATGGTGACACCCTGTACTTGCCACTTAAGGGGTCGCGCTCCAGGGAAGTTGTGCACCAAGTTACTCCTTGCATGGGTAACTTAGTCGAATAGCTTGAAGAGTAGAAGTGACGCTCAAGTGGAGAGGGATCCAGATGGTGACACGTGTACAGTTGGATGTGAGCCACGTGTCCAGAGGTATAACCGTCAGGAGAGAGAAACGCTCAGGTATATAAGGAACTCTTAACAGACTTTTGAGGTACGCTTTTTAGTACACTGAGATTCACTACGCACGGTTCCTTGAGTTTTGATATTCTCTCTGATATTTTTGATGATTCCGTCACTGACTTGAGCGTCGGAGCGCGATCGGTCACAGCGGCGCCACTCTGTTTTCTTCAGGTTCTTGCAAGGAATTAAGGCGTGAAGGACAGAGGCTAACATGGTGCGAACCTGATCCAGAAGGAGAAACCTTTGACGTGGCAAGACTCTTGCACTCAGGTTAACCGGCAGGATCAAAGGTAATGCCCTTCGGGTTGAAGAATGCAGGGGCCACATACCAAAGGCTGATGGACAAGGTGCTCGCACCCATGCTCGGAAGGAATGTGCAGGCATACGTCGACGACATGGTCGTGACGTCCCTGAAGAAAGACAACCACGTCGCAGACTTTGAAGAGTTGTTCATCACGATAGCCAGGTACAAGCTAAAACTGAATCCTGAAAAGTGCGTTTTTGGTGTAGAAGCAGGGAAATTTCTGGGGTTTCTCCTGCCAGAGAGGGGAATCGAGGCTAACCCCAAGAAGTGCGCCGCCATATTGGCAATGAGGAGCCCCGCCAATGTGAAGGAGGTGCAGCAACTCACGGGGCGGATGGTCGCCCTGTCCCGATTCGTATCGGCGAGCGGAGAGAAGGGCCACCCATACTTCCAATGTTTGAAAAGGAACAACAGGTTTGTTTGGACAAAGGATTGTGAGGAAGCCTTCGTAAAGCTCAAGGAATATTTGGCGAGCCCTCCAGTTCTGTGCAAGCCCCAAGTCGTAACACCGCTCAGGCTGTACTTTGCCATAACTGAGAGGGCGATCAGCGCATTGCTAGTGCAGGATCAGAATCAGATCCAAAGGCCTATATATTTCGTTAGCAAGGTGCTGCAAGGCTCAGAGGTAAGGTACCAGGCCCTAGAAAAGGCAGCATTGGCGGTTGTATTCTCGGTGAGGAGATTGCGCCATTACTTCCAGAGCTTCACGGTATTGGTGATGACCGATCTGCCAATCCAGAAGGTTTTGAAGAAGCCCGATGTGGCTGGAAGGATGGTGAAGTGGGCAGTCGAGCTCTCGGAGTTCGACATCAAATATGAACCCCGAGGATCAATCAAAGGGCATGTTTTCGCCGATTTTGTGGTCGAGTTGTCCTCCGAGGTGGCACAGAACGCCGAGGATGACTTTCTCTGGGTACTCTCGGTCGATGGATCGTCCAACCAGCTGGGCAGCGGGGCTGGGGTCATTTTGGAAGGGCCCAACGGAGTGTTGATAGAGCAATCATTGAGGTTTGCTTTCAAAGCAAGCAACAACCAAGCAGAGTGTGAGGCTTTGATCGCCGGAATCCTGCTGGCTAAGGAAATGGGGGCGAGAGTGCTGATGGCCAAGACCGATTCGCTGTTGGTCACCGGACAAGTAACTGGCGAGTTCCAAGCCAAGGACCCGCAGATGGCAGCCTACGTGGAGTACGTGCAAGAGCTAAGAAGATCTTTCACTTTATTTGAAGTGATGCACGTGCCAAGAGAACAGAATGCCCGAGCTGACTTGCTAGCCAAGCTCGCCAGTTCGGGCAAGGGGGGCAGGCAGAGGACTGTCATTCAAGAAACCTTGAAAGCGCCTCGAGCATTCGTGGCAGACCACCAGGTTCTCCATGTTTGCAGATCAATGGAAAGACCGGCGAGAAGTCATAGATCCCTGACGCAGGAAACTCTGAGGATGTCGAGGGTCAGAGCACGCCCAGCGGAAGGGGCAAGATCGATGCAGGTTTGCGCTTTCCACGAACCAGACACGTGGATAACGCCATACCAACGTTATTTAGCGGATGGTGTGCTTCCAGTTGACTCAACTGAGGCCAGAAAAATAAAGAAGAGCTCCAGCAAGTTTACCCTTATTGACGGCGAGCTGTACAGGTTTGGATTTACACACCCTCTTCTTGTATGTATACACGGAGAGAAGTACACGAGGATTATGGCTGAGCTCCATGAGGGAATTTGCGGGAGCCACATTGGAGGTCGATCGCTGGCGACAAGGACTAACCGTGCAGGCTATTACTGGCCCACGAGGAGAGAAGATTGCAAGAGATACGCCCAGCGTTGCAAGTAATGTCAGCAGCACGCCGATTGGCACAAGGCACCCCCAGAAGAGCTGAAGTCAATTTATAGCCCCTGGCCATTTCATACTTGGGGAATTGACATTCTGGGACCCTTCCCATTGGCGGTCAGACAGATGAAGTACTTGGTAGTGGCGATTGAATACTTCACCAAGTGGATCGAAGCGGAGCCAGTGGCCCAAATCACCGCACACAAGATTGAGAGCTTTGTATGGAAGAACATAGTGTGCCGGTTTGGTGTGCCTAAACGCCTGGTGTCAGACAATGGGACTCAGTTTGCGAGTCACCTGCTGAAAAAGCTGTGTGAAGAGGTGGGAATACAACAGGTGTTCGCATCCGTCGAGCACCCGCAGACGAATGGCCAAGTGGAGTCTGCCAATCGGGTGTTGCTGAGAGGTTTAAAGAGAAGACTAGAGAAAGCTAAGGGATCGTGGGCTGAAGAGGTACCCCGGATAGTTTGGGTGTACCATACCACTGAGCAGTCAGGAACCCACGAAACCCCGTTTAGTTTGGTTTATGGATGTGATACGATGATCCCAGTCGAAATCCAGGAAAGCTCGCCGAGATTTCAGAACTTTGTGGCGGAAGACTCGAACGAAGAAAGAAGAATGAATCTGGATTTGCTGGATGAGGTCAGGGAGGAGGCGAGATTGAAGGCCGAAGCAGTAAAGAGAAGGATTGAACGAAGGTATAACTCTAAGGTAATGTCAAGGCAGTTTAGAAGTGGCGATCTGGTGATGAGGAAGGCCCATCAGTACGAGATGCAGAACAAGTTATCGCCTAAGTGGACGGGACCGTTCAAAATAACCGAGGTGCTCGGGAACGGCGCCTATCGCTTGGATACGTTAGAAGGAGGGGCGATTCCTCGCACTTGGAACGCCACACATCTCAAATTGTATTACAGTTAAAGCCTTGTAAGTAAAGACGAACATGAAGAGATTTGAATAGTTTCTGTTAAAACAATTTCAAGGGGGCACTCTTTTTTCCCTAAGGAGGGTTTTTAATGAGGCCACCCAATAAAGAAGAGTTTTTCAAAGTTTAAAGCTTCTAAGATTCGCATGCTTATTGTTTTGAAAGTTTTTAGAAAAAATACCTTATCACTTGTACGTGATCTAAGGCAACAGTAAAGTTATATTGCATGCTTTATAGTTAAAAGTTTTAAAGTCCCCATCGTTTTCTGGCGATCGGCGGCAATAGTTAAAAGTTTTAAAGTCCTCATCGTTTTTCGGCGATCGGTGGCAATAGTTTAAAGTTTAAAGACCTCATCGTCTTTCGGCGATCGGAGGCACCAGTAATGTAAAAAGCCCTCAACGCTCTCATGCATCTTGAGGTGAAAGAAGAAGTCCTCCTCGCCTTTGAGCGAGTGAAGGCAAGAACAAATTGAAAGACCTCTTTGCATAAGCAGATTGAGGCAGGATTAAAAGTCCTCAGTGCATCCAGGGGGGAGGAGATGTACACCGTGGGCAAGTTGAGGCACTAGAGAAAGTCCTTCTCACCTTAATTAGAGTGAGTTCAGGCAAGATGAAACTGAAAAGTCAGGGGTGTTCGTGACCTTAAACGGCGGGAAGGGAAGGTTGATGGAAAAAGCCTTTTCCCCTTTAAGTGAAACATCAATATTGACCCAGTAAGACCAGATAAAGCTTCCACGCTTGCAGGCGGTGTGAAGATAGATAAAATCCTTCTCGTCTTGAACGAGTTCAGGTACAACATGAAGGGTAGAAGAAGTTAAAAGGATGACTGAAGTAGGTTCGAAGAAAACACCTCACTATCCAGATCATTGTTCTAAAACTCAGGGAGGTAGAGAAGGATCCGAAAGCGCCTCTACCCCCCAGATGAGGGAACAAGGATCAAGTTATGAAAAGAAGAAAGGTAACATCGCCAGAACCCTACGGCGTGAAGGTTGAGATAGTGAAGGGGTTGTACGGCGATCAGAAGAGTTCCAGGCGATGACAGGAGAAAAGGGGCACTTCTCTTGGCAGATCAGGTAAACTGTATTTTAATACTAGTTTGAGTTAAAACCTGTTGTCTAGTAAGTGATTTTATGCTAAGGTTTGTTGCCTTAAGTTCACAAGTTTTATTAAATGCCATCGCCAAAGAGTTGATAGTTGCTCAAATTTACTTTGAGTTAACAGTTTGCTAAGTTTGTTATAAGGTTAACAGTTTGCTCGAGTTAAAAGCAGTATGTGAAGGGTTAAGTCCGAGTATTGCTGAGTTAATGCAGTTGAGTAAGTTTCACCGGTTATGTTAGTTAACCCCACAGCAAATAGAGGCAAAAGCATACAAGGTGAATAGAAAGACGTTATTCAGGCAATGAGAATTATATAAGCAGTGTCAATTCAAGTCTATACACAGATAGCTATTACAAACAAAAGATAAATAACAAGTTTTCGAAGAAGAGGTGATGGGGAAAGGCAGTTAGTCTTCAGAAGGTACAATCTTCCCATCCACCACTTCGTTGCATATCGACAGCATAGAAAGGTCGAGCTCGGGGTATTGGCATGCCATTTGCTCCAGAGCAGCTTCGAACCCGGAGGTGAGAATTTGAGCAGCACTCTGCTCAAGCTCCTGTATTTGCTTCTTCAGTTCTTCCTTTTCCCCATGAGTTTGAGCGAGTTCTTCAGTAGCTTTTTTGCTCTCGTCCCGAGTTTGGGCCAGTTCTGCAACAATCTTTTAAGTTTCCTCGCGAGCTTCGGCGAGCTTAGCAAGAGCCTTATCCCTGTCCTTCTCGACCTTCCCTAGGAGAATCTCCCTATCAGCTGATCTCTTCTCGATTTTCTCCACCCTAGAAGCTTCAGCCTTTTTGGCAGCCTCCAAATCTGCCACCTTGAGCCTGTATGGAACTAGCTTGCTCTCCAATTCAATTTTCTCTTGGAGTTGGAGGTGCAGTTTTTGGCGCAGATTGGAGGCGTCCTTGCGCGTGTTCCTTAGCTCGGCGTCCAGTGCATTCTCCCGCCTTGAGTGTTCCATCTCAGTCATCAGCAGGTTGCAAGTGAGCTCGGAGTTTTCCTCTTGAAGCTTCTTGAGTGAATCCTTCACAGCTCTTGATACAAGCGAAGGGAGATCTTCCGCCATGGTCTTTAGTTGAGCTGTGAAGGGTCCCAAGGTCTCTTCAAAGGATCTGGGATGTTTCAGGCCGGTGCTGGAGGCACTGGTGGAGTTTGATGTTCGTTTTCACCACCACCCTCTTGAGCTTGAACAGCAAGGGGGGCTTCCAGGCGTGGTGGTGAGGTCGGAACCTCTGTTATGGGCATTGGCGAAGCCTAAGCGTCCTCATCTTCTCCTAATGCTGCCCAGCAATGGATGTGGTGGAAGGAGGACCCTCTCCAACAAATACAAATGGCGTAGAGGCGCTCGGAGGGTTCTCCACATAATTAGGGCTACCACTCTCGATCACGATGGGCGCGGCGGTCAGTGGTGCTGTTTGGACTGGTTCTAGTAGAGCTGGAGGTGATGGCGGTGTTGGTGTTGGAAGAGCAGGTGGTGTGGAAGTGGTTACTCTTTTCCTCTTGGTGGTGAGACCATCCTCAGTCTCTTCATCGTCATTCTCTTCCTCTGTCACCATCTGGGGGGTCTTCCTCTTCGGTCTCTTCAAAACCAGTTTTTTCCTTTCCGGGGCGGGTAGTACCCCGGAAGAAGTTGGACCTTGGGGAGGAGTCTTGCCTTGAGCAGCAGCGATCTCCACAATTGAGTTGGCCACAGTTTGGGAGCCCGCCGCGAGTTTGTGGGATTGGGCGATCGCCCTCAATTCCGCCAGCTTTCCTTTTCCCAACATTTTTTCTGCACAAGGTAAAAAATAGATGAGTAACCAAAGCAGAAGCAGAACATGCAAGTATATACATACAGAGATAACATAAGTAAATATCACATGGATGAATGGTCAAGGCCAATACAGAATAATGGAGTGCCAAAGATAGGATGGTAAGAATGCTAAGTCAGTTTTAACGGAAAGTGAGAGTCTTAGTGTTGGGAAAGGGGCTAACCTATGTACATATCAAGTTGGCCCTAAAGGAATTCAAAGGAAATTATCTTAGTAGTGGGGAGGGTGATGTTGGCAGAAGCCACACTCTTCCAGAAGAGACAAAGGTCTTTGTCCAGCTCCCCCATGTTGTTAGGACTTCTTGGTCTCCTGAAGTTGTCTTTGGAGTCCTTGTGCCCCTTGTTTACCCAATACAAGGGGAAGCCATCAAGCAGTGAAGGGTCTTGATCGTTCTGGCACACCTTGACGAACTTCCCCTTCCAGTCTTTGTAGGATTGCTGGAAGATGGAGAGGATTGACCTCCCAGCAATCCCGTTCAGGCTGACCCAGGGGCGATCTCCAGGATTCTTTGCCTCGAACAAAAAGAGGAAGACATCCACCGAAGCCGGTAGCCCCAAGTGCGCGCAAAGGATTTTGGAACGCCCTCACGAACGCCCAGCTGTTGGGATGGAGCTAGGCAGGGGCGATGTTGAGCTCGGTCAACAGCTCCCTCTCGAAGCGAGTGAAAGGAAACCTAAGTTTCACTTTCTTGAGCAGTGTGGCGTAGATGAAGCAGAACAACTCGCCGTTGCTCCTCTTATCGTCCACACAGATTGGTTCTCCAGGGAGGCAGGGCAGCACTGTCACTTTGCTATCGCGCTCCTTGTGAAATGAAAGGTCAGATTGATCCCCTTTCCTCAGTCGATGTACCCCCGCCTCAGTATTTATTGACGAAGTTTCCTTCAGTAGAATCGGGGAGGCCCAAGGGTAGAGTTCTTTGTAGTCTTGTGAAGGAAGGGAGACTCCCCCGGCCTGTGGTGGAGTTGCTTGGGTAAGATTGGCATGGGATGAGGCAGGCCTCTCAGCCTGTGAGGAAGGAGCACCAGAGGCTCGTGGGGGGTTGCGTGTTGGTGGAGGGTTTGTCCCAGTTGTAACCCTACAAGTATTGGGAGGAGGGTTTCGCAATGAGGAAGGAGGGTTAGCGGTGGACTTTGTCTGAGCCATCGTAGGAACTGCAAAGGAAAGAGAAGGGAGGAAATGAGGATAGCAAAAGAATGACTTGATCGAAGACGAAGAAGACAGAACGAACGAGTGAGAGTTCGCTGGGGAAGACGCTATCAAGAACGAAACTCTAAGTTACGAGAAAAAAGAGAAACAACCCACAACGTATGCTCCAGACAGTTAATGGATGATGCAAACCGATTTTAAATGCAACAAATATCAGTAGAAGGAGTAAAAGAGTTACCTTTTGATGATCGGATGAGTGTTGAAGGAAGTTGAAGATTGAGGGGGACGTAGGTTTCGTAGTTTGCAGAGAGAGCGTTCAGAAAGCTTGAAGATGAAGAAAGATAATGAAACAGTGAATAGCGCGAAGGGTTTAGGGGTTTCGAACGTTGTAGGAAGCACAAACGACAGTGAACAATGGCCGTCGATGGGTCCACGTGTCGAATGATCAAAGGAGTTGGTGAAATGTCAAGTCAGTGGACAGTTTTAGCGCCAACGCGCAAAGCCACGTAAGCCGCCGGATTTAAACCTCTTTAGTCTCCTCGCTGAACAAGTCGCAGCTCGAGACTGGGGGGCTTGTGTACCGACCAAGTCATCGGGTGTGATGACTTGTCTTGCGCGTGCCCGGGTGGGAGGTGCTCAGTGGAACACGTAGGCTAGAAGAGATGAATGGTTCAGAAGTGAGCATAGTCGCCGAACGCTGAATTGGCGTTCTCCGATCTCTAGTGTGCGCAACCGGCAGTCACCAGAGTTACGTCACAGTCGTCGTATGGGAGTGCTAGGAGATCAGATGGTGAGAGATCGCCGGGGAATGCTAGGAGATCGGGTGGTTTGCACACCGCCACAAGAAGCACATCGTCGGATCCCCCAGTAAACTTAGTTAAAGCTGTTGGAGGCTCAGAAGAGTAATTTCAAGCGTATAAGTTCAGTAAGATGATTGTTGCGCCAGCATGGGGCATGAAGGTCGAGTGGGTTGGGGGGAACACCTTGCTCATCAACGACAGGATTCCCAGAGTGGACATTCGTTGGTGGCAAGGTTTCCCCAGCTAGAACATGCACGACGCAACAATAAGAAAGGTGCCGCTTGCGACGAGCGATATCACAGAGATGATGCACTTTGTTGCATCCGATACTCGCCTTGTCAGGTGATGTTTCACAGCGCATTGTGCGCTAGCTTGCTCCTTGAGTAGAGGACTTAGCTGTGCGGCTGGTTACTACATAGAAATAACGTTCAAGTTGCCCCAATCCAGATGACGACACGTGTAGGGTTGGATGTCACCGGTTACTCCAACCTAGATGATGACACGTGTAGGGTTGGGTGCAATAAAGAAATGACGTTCAAGTTGTCCTAGCTCAGATGACGACACGTGTAGGGCTGGGCGCTACCTGCTATCCCAGCCCAGATGGCGACACGTGCAGGGCTGGATGCGAGCCACGCGTCCAAAAGCATAACGTCCTGGAGAGAGAAGAAACCTAGCTATAAAGGTAACTTTAACAGAATTTGCAGAGGTACGTTTTTCATTACGGCTCATTCTCCTAGGGTTGTGTGCCTTTAGTACGGTCCTACAGAGCATATTTTCTCTTAGTTTTTTTTGGGTGTTCTTGTCACTGACTTGAGCGTCGGAGCGCCACCGGCCGCAGAGGCGCCACTGTGTGTTTTTCAGGTTCTTAGAGAGACTATCTGCTGTGTGGACTTGGAGGGCACGTGGTGACAAGCTGGTGAGGAAGACTGTGACGAAGCAACGCTCTGGCACTAAGTCAACCGGCAGGATCATAATACATTATTCTTTTATTCAAAGAAATTTATATAAAAAATAACTTTTTTAAATGGTACATTTTTTTAATATTTTTCTTAAAGAGATTCTAAATTTGTAAATCTAAATATGAAGAATTAAAATATTATAATATAAATTTATAGTTGACAAAGGTATTCATAAGGATTTATCCTTGGAGTCTTTTGTGAAACTATTTCTAAATACAAAATTTATTTTGACAAAATGCAACAAAAAAAACTTGTAATTTTGTTATGCAAGTTTTTAATAATTTTTTTTTTGTTTTTATAATTTTATCTACCATGAAACAAAATAACCATCCGGTTTAAAAAATATAAACTTAAAAATTAAAAGAGAAAAATAAATTTATCTTTGTTTTCTAAAAGAAAAATAGAAAACAAAAATAATTTATAATCGTCCTATTATTCATTATCTTCTTTTAATCTATCTTTTCTATATCTATAAATAAATTTTAAGAATTTTCTTTTAAAATATCAATAATTAAAAAAAATATTTCCCTTCGAACTCTACATTAAGTATTTCAAGCAAATAAATTTTTGTTATGGTTTGATGGTTGGATGAGTAGAAGAAGGTGGTTTGGGATGAATGAGAATAAAACTTGCCTTTCTAATTTGTTGCACATTGGAACATTTAATGTTGTAAGGTTGTGATCAATCATATAATTCTAAGGGTAGTTTAGTATTACTATAGAGATATTTGGGGATAATAAAGTAAAACACTTTACATGAAAATGTGTCTCTCAATATAGTATCTGATCCTGCCGGTTGACTTAGCGCAAGAGCGTTGTCTCGTCACCGTCTTCCCCACCAGGTTGACACCGCGTGTCCTCCAAGCCCACACAACAGATAGCCTATCTGAGAACTTGAAAAACACACAGTGGCGCCTCTGCGGCCGGTGGCGCTCCGACGCTCAAGTCAATGACAAGAACACCCAAAAAACTCAGAGAAAAATATGCTCTGTAGGACCATACTGTAGGCACACAACCCTAGCAGTATCAGCCGTAATGAAAAACGTACCTCTGCAGATTCTGTTAAGGTTACCTTTATAGCTAGGTTTCTTCTCTCTCCAGGCCGTTATGCTTTCGGACGCGTGGCTTGTATCCAGCCCTACACGTGTCGCCATCTGGGCTGGGATAGCAGGTAGCACCCAGCCCTACAGGTGTCGTCATCTGAGCTAAAGCAACTTGAGCGTCATTTCTCCATCGCTCCCAACCCTACACGTGTCATCATCTAGGTTGGAGTAACTGGTGACATCCAACCCTACACGTGTCATCATCTGGATTGGGGCAATTAGAACGTCATTCTTGTGTAGTAACCAGCCGCACAGCTAAGTCCTCAACTCAAGGAGCAACCTAGCACATAATGTGCTGTAAAACACCACCCGACAAGGCGAGTATTGGATGCAACAAAGTGCATCATCTCTATGATATCACTCGTCGCGAATGGCACCCTCCTTATTGCTACGCCATGCATGTTCTAGATGGGGAAACCTTGTGATCTTGCCGGTGACCTGTCCTTTGAAGGCTCCGCAACGTCTAACTCTGCCTTTCGTAAGTCAGCGAACGAAACCACCAGAGAGTAGTTCACTCTGTGATCTCTGTAAGAACCGTGTTCTCTGCGAATTCTCTCTCTTCTCTCTGTGCAAAAACTAGCCACTTATCCGTATGAAAAGCGTCCCTAGAAATAACATGGAACCCCCTTATATACCTTGACACACCCCTAAGTTACTCGCGTACGAAGTAACTTAGCGTGCATACCATGTATTCCCTGTCGTGTGAGCGATCACCCCTTCTGCCACGCACGCCACGACCGCCAGCTTCCTCAGACCGCTCTTGTGCGCAGTACCGAAGGGCGTGTGACTTCTCTGACTCCCGACGCCATGCCACACAAGGCTCGGCTGCAGCGCTCTCACCGAGAATTCCCTCTCGTTCCCAGCATAACTGCGTGTGACATAAAGACCGATCAGCCTCGTGGCTCACCTGGTCGATGATCACTTATTCCCTCTGATCACCGACCTCCAAATGATCTCTCTCTTCAAGATGTACCAGCTTCCCTAGCCCACGTGTCCCACTAAGAACGGCCCACGTGGACATCGGTCGCTAACGTCACCCTAAAATGTGACCGACCGGATCACAAGCCCCCCAGTCTCGAGCTGCGTACTCGTTCTCAGCGAAGAGACTAGGTGCTCGTTCTCGGTGAATATGAGTCAACTATGGATAGTCCCACATGTTTGGACCATTTGGTAAAGCAATATGAAGATGTGTTTCAAGATCCTCCTAAAGGCTTACCACCTCTAAGAGGGAATGAACACCAAATAGACTTCTTGCCCGGGGTTTCTTTACCAAATCGCCCTGCATATAGGACCAATCCCCAAGAGACCAAAGAAATTCAAAGACAAGTTGAGGATTTATTAGCTAAGGGGTGGGTACAAGATAGCATGAGCCCATGTGCTATGCCTGTCATACTTGTCCCTAAAAAGGATGGGACATGGAGGATGTGTACGGATTGTCGCGCCATAAATAACATCACCATCAAATATAGGCATCCCATTCCTAGGTTAGATGACTTGTTGGATGAATTACATGGGTCTAAAATATTTTCCAAAATTGATCTTAAGAGTGGTTACAATCAAATTCGAATTAAACATGGTGATGAATGGAAAACCGCTTTTAAGACCAAATTTGGTGTATATGAGTGGTTGGTCATGCCTTTTGGCTTGACTAATGCTCCTAGTACCTTCATGCGACTCATGCATCATGTTTTAAGAGCATTCATTTGCAAGTTTGTTGTGGTTTACTTTGATGATATTCTTATATATAGCTTGTCTTTAGAAGATATGAGTCACATGTTAGACAAGTTTTAGAAACCCTTAGGAAGGAGAAATTGTATGCTAACCATGCTAAATGTTTCTTTGCATTAGATCATATAGACTTCCTAGGGTTTGTGGTTAGTCATAAAGGGGTGCATGTAGATCAAACAAAAGTTGCAGCAATTCAACATTGGCCTACACCCACCAATGTCAATGAAGTACGAAGTTTTCATGGACTTGCTAGTTTTTATAGGCGGTTTGTGAAAGACTTTAGTAGAATTGCCGCACCTTTATATGCCATAGTAAAGAAGGATGTGGTTTTTAAGTCGGGACAAGAGCAAGAAAACGCTTTTCAAACTTTGAAAGATAAATTAACTAAAGCCCCGATTCTAGCCCTTCCTAACTTTGCTAAGACATTTGAAATAGAGTGTGATGCCTCTAATATAGGCATTAGGGTCGTCATCCTTCAAGAAGGATACCCCATAGCTTATTTTAGTGAGAAACTCAAAGGGAATCATCTCAATTACTCCACTTATGATAAAGAACTTTATGCTCTTGTTAGAGCTTTGCAAAATTGGCAACATTATCTTTTTCCAAAGGAATTTGTGATCCATAGTGATCATGAGTCCCTTAAATATTTGAAAAGCCAAAGCAAGCTTAATAAGAGACATGCTAAGTGGGTGGAGTTTATTGAGCAATTTCCTTATGTGATCAAACATAAACAAGGTAAAATTAATGTGGTTGCCGATGCTCTTTCAAGAAGATATACCTTGTTAAATGTTTTGAATGTTCAATATTTAGGCTTTGATCACATAAAGGAACTTTATCATGATGACTTAGATTTCTCTCTAATCTATCAAGAGTGTTCCAAGGGAGGTTACAAAGACTTTTTCTTACATAATGGTTTTCTTTTCAAAGGAAAAAGACTTTGTGTTCCCCAAGGATCCATAAGACAATCTCTTGTTAGAGAGGCTCATGAGGGTGGGCTTATGGGACATTTTGGGGTAGCTAAGACCTTAGAAACATTGCATGAACATTTCTTTTGGCCTCATATGCACAAATCCGTACATACCTTCTGTGATAAATGTATAGCATGTAGGAAGGCTAAATCTAAGGTCCAACCCCATGGTTTATATACCCCTCTTCCTATCCCTACAATGCCTTGGGTTGATATTTCTATGGATTTTATCTTAGGACTACCCAAGACATCGAAGGGTAAGGATTCCATCTTTGTGGTAGTGGACCATTTTTCTAAAATGGCTCATTTTATTCCATGCCACAAAGTGGATGATGCATGCCATATTGCAAATCTCTTCTTCAAGGAAGTTGTTCGTTTGCATGGACTTCCTAGAAGTATAGTATCTGATAGGGATTCTAAGTTCTTAACTCACTTTTGGAGGACCTTATGGGGGAAACTTGGCACCAAACTTCTGTTTTCTACTACTTGCCACCCCCAAACTGATGGTCAAACCGAAGTGGTTAATAGAACTTTGGATCAATTATTGAGATGCTTTATTTCCGGGAATCCAAGGGCTTGGGAGGATTTACTACCTCATGTTGAATTTGCCTATAATAGAGTAGTAAATTCCACCACTAACCATTCTCCTTTTGAGGTTGTTTATGGGTTTAATCCCCTCACACCTCTAGATCTTCTTCCCATTCCTGTACTTGATGAGGTTCTATGCAAAGACGGTTTTGAAAAGGCATCTTTTATTAAAGATTTGCATAACCGCATCAAGTTACAAATTGAGAAGAAAGTTGGTAAGTATGCTGACACTGCCAACCAAAGGAGAAAGGCATTAATCTTTGAGCCCGGTGATTGGGTTTGGCTTCATTTGAGAAAGGATAGATTTCCTTCTCTAAGGAAGTCCAAACTTATGCCTCGTGGTGATGGCCCTTTCCAAGTCATCAAGAGGATTAATGATAATGCCTATGAGTTAGATATGCCCTCTACTTATCTTGGTAGTAATTCTATCAATGTTACTGATCTCACTCCTTTTGCTGCAGGTTTCCCAAATTCGTGGACGAATTCTCTCCAATCCGGGGAGTATGATGGAAACCAAGTAGAGGATGCTCAAGCCCATGAAGCCCAAGCCCAACAAGGGGCCCAAGCCCATCAAGGGGTCCAAGCCCAACAAGGGGCCCAAGCCCAACGAATTACTAGGAGCATGGCAAGAGCTTTGGGACAAGAGTATAATAAAATGGCTCTTCTTATTTCTTTTGTAGAATAGGGGTTTGGATGTAATAAAAAGGTGTAAGTAGTAATGGAGTCTAGGGAGGAGTGTAGATAGGAGCTTAGGAGGTGTCAAACTAGGAAGGAAAGTCACACTTCCTTCATTGTCTAGATTGGTGCCGAATTTCATTGCATTTGTGTGTCATTTAGCTTGCATTTTCAGCACCTCATAGGCTATAAATAAGGTGCTTCTCTTTGTATTTTTCAGATTGGAATTTTATAGTAGAGAGACTATACTCAAATTTGGAGAGAAATTGTGAGTCTTGAGTCTTCTTCTTCCTTTGCCTTATCTTGTGAGCTATGGTGAGCTTCAAGTGGCGGCATTCCATCACTTATCTTGGGTCAAGGAACCAAGTGGCGTGAAGTGTCTTCCAATTCTCAAAATCCAGCAAGCTTCTTCTATAAGTGTTCTTCTTCCTTCATGTTCTTTCAATTTCATTCGGCAGTTTTGTTTTCCTAGCCTTTCCTTTTCATTTGTACCGATTAGTTTTCTATTTCCAGCATTGTTTCTTGTTTCTGTTCGGTGCAGTTTCATTCTTTTCCTTATTCTGTTCGGTTTATCATTTGTATTCTTCCTTTCATTGTGTTTTGATTCCATTTGACAATATATGGACTTCCATATGAGTCTTGGTTGGTGCTAAGTCTTGGTGAGTTCTTGAATTAGAACATTGATCCAATTCTAAAGTAAGGTGCCATTTATGACCAGCTCAAGTTGCTCCTAAGAATGTCAAAGAATCATGTATTCTTGTAGTTACATTCACATCATGTGGTATCTAGAGTCTATGCTTGTTTCTTGCTTAAATTTTGAGTTGTATTGCACTTTACATTTCAAGAGCTCTTAAATTCAAGTTGTTTACCATTCTGTTTTAGGATTTATTTTGAGTTTTCTTGCTGTTTTTTCTTTTGTTACACCATGTGTTTGTGAAAAGGATTCTAGCACTCATTGTTCATATGAGTATGGCTGCTCTTGTGGAATGGCATTCTCCTTCCTAGAGCTGACCTTAAGCTTCCTTTCACTTGTGGTTATCTCTTGTTATATGTCTTTTAATTTTGTAATCATGTCAAGTTTTGTCTTAGTCATGTTATTCCATAATTGTCATTACTTCTAGTAGTACTTTTATTGCTTTTGTACCGCCCTGGTAGTCGGAAGTGATAACGTGGCATCAAGCTATTATATAGGCGTGTTGGATGGGATACCTGGTTAGCAGAAGGGAAGGAGGTCGGGGGGTTTGCGTAGTCGCCAGTTATTAAGTTGGCGTGCTCCGATCTCCAGCACACCAGAACCGGCGGTCACCGGGTTAAAGATGAAGTCGCCAGATGTAAACCCAGGCGACCAAGTGTTTAGAGATTGCCGAAACGAGGACATCGCCGAATATGAAGGCAGATAGATATTTCCCAGCTGGCCAGAGGATGAGGTCGGGGGACAGCTTGCTTGAGCATACACGGTGAAACAGGTGGTGCAGATCACGAAGGCGGCCGGCGAGACCACAGGGAAGGTGTGTACGAAGGCACCCTAACTCGCCAATCCCAGTAGAGATCGCGCTCCAAGGCATCTATGCACTGAGTGTACCATGCATAAGTAACTTAGCCAAAGAAGAGTCAGAAGTAGCGCCCAAGTCAAGGATGCTCCAGATGATGGCACGTGTACAGCTGGATGCGAGCCACGTGTCCAGATGTGTAACTGCCAGGAGAGAGAAAGTGCCCAGGTATATAAGAGTTCTCAACGAACTTCTGAGGTACGCACGTTCAGATTGTCTTCTTTACGCTTGCGAGTTCTTAAGTATACTGAGAGAGAACTGGTTCACGGTTCCTTAGAGTTCTTTAGTGTTACTCTTAGTAATTGGTGGTTCGGTCACTGACTTGGGCGTTGGAGTGCGATCGGCCGCAGCGGCACCGTTTCGTCTTTTGTAGGTTCTTGAGGTGGATCGCGGCGAAGGACGGAGGCAAACACGGCGCATACGTCGATCCAAGTTTGACGAGGCAAAGCTCCAGCGTTTTGGTCAACAGGCAGGATCATCAGGCGCCCACCGTGGGGCCATGTAAAACCTGTTCCCATCCACAGCGTGAGTTCTTGGAGGTTTTTGCAGTTTTCTGTGTGGTTGTGTGCTGGTGCAACCATTGTCCGCTGTTCATCTAGGTTTTGTTCGGTAATTTCGCGTTTTCCACCGTTCGTTTGGGTTTTTGTTCGGTGAGGTGAAGTTTTCTGCTGATTGCGTGAGTTTCGATCGGTGAGATCTGAGTTCTTTGGCTCGTTTGGTTTTTCGTGGAAGAAGCGATGGTTTCTGGTGGAGTTGCGAGTTTCTGTGGAGGTTTTCTGTGTTCTTGAGGTTTCTTTCTAAGTTTCGCAAAGTTCTGACCGATTGATCGCTGAATCGATCGTCGCTGAAGAAGGTGTTGTTCATTGCACCCTGTGATTCGTCAAGTTTTCATGAGAAAAATGAGAAGCAACCGTTCAAGTCCAGTTGCGCCCGTTGCTGCTGAAGGCGCCATGACTATGGCGCAGATGGTGGAAATCATGCGTTCGCTGCAGGCGAATGTGGAAGCCTCGCGTATAGAGCAGGCGAGAATGCATGAGGACCTGGTCGCCTCTCGGGCCAGGAATGACGAGCTTAGCAAAGTGACTGAAGAACTGCGTCAAGCTCTTCAGGAGCAGCGAGGGCGCCCAGTCGCTAAAAAGAGGTCGCGCCGTCAACGCCGCCTTGTGTTTTTCCTATGCCTTTCGCTCAGGCGATTACTGGCACGCCTATCCCTGCGAGTGTGGTACCTGTTAAGGCTGTTTTCACCGGCGTGGAGGATCCTGAGGCTCATCTCACCACGTTCCATACGCAGATGATGCTGTCAGGAGGGTCAGACGCCGTGTACTGCAAGATGTTTGTAAGCACACTCCAGGGAACGGCGCTGGAATGGTTTGTGAGCCTGCCTACAGGTCACATAACCAACTTCCAACAGTTTTCAAAGATCTTCGTCGAGCAGTACATCGTGAACAAGTCACCGCCCAGAGTGTCTTATGATTTGTTTGACATAAGGCAGTATCAGGGAGAGTCCCTCAGGGACTACCTGAATCGTTTTGGGGCGCAGATGGTCCGATCGCCAGCCAAAGATGAAGAGATGCTGGTCTACGCATTCAAGAAGGGCGTGCTGCCGGGACCATTCTACGAGGCATTGATCAGGGCCCACCCTGCCACGTTTGCTGAGGTCAGGCGACTTGCGATGGCCCACATCGCTGACGAGAGTGAAGTCGCCGAGAAGAGGGGAAGCGTGGCTCCCGCCAGGCCACGTGCCCAGACCAGGATCCAGCCACAGAGGGTGCTGGAGACGGCGGCGGCCAGGAGGGATCAGAGGACTCGCCATCCTTATGATCCAAGGAAGAACAAGGGCAGGGGCCAAGGGCGCCCGCAACCAGCACGCCGGGAGTACAATCGCCCGCCAAAGCACAAGTTTGTCATGGGATTGGCGGACCTGATCGCCATTCCCAATATATCCGCTAGGTTGAAAGCGCCCGAGAAGGTGGGTGACAAGGTGCAGGGACCAAAGCCAGACGCCTGGTGTGAGTTTCACCAGGGCTTTGGCCACACCATGGATTCGTGCTTGGCTTTAGGATACCAGCTCGACGATCTGGTCAAGAGCGGGTTCCTAAACGACTACTTGCTGGACAGAAGGACGAGGGGCGCGTCGAGCTCCCAACCAGCAGGCAGAGAGGCTCAGCAGCACGAGATGCCTACACACGGGGAAATCCACACCATTGCAGGGGGTTTCTCGGGTGGTGGATGCACCGCGTCACAAAGGAAGAAGTACGCGAGGTCGGTGATGACGGTGGATATGTTTGAAGACCACTCGCCGGATGTGGACAGTACGTTCACAAAGCAAGATCTTCGGGACGTTGTGCCTCATGACAACGACCCCATAGTCATCTCGCTAATCACAGCAGGAAGAAAGGTCCACAGGGTTCTGGTGGACCAAGGAAGCTCGGCAGACGTGATGTTCTGGCCGACTTTCACGCAGTTGGAGCTACCCCTTGACCAGCTGAGGCTCTATGGAGGGTGTTTGTATGGTTTCGCTGGTGACCAGGTGGAGGTCAGGGGGTACATTGAGTTGAGGACTACGTTTACAGATGAGGCGGGTTCGAGAACGGAGAAAATCAAATACCTTGTCGTGAACGCTCCTTCAGCCTACAACATTCTGTTGGGAAGGCCCACGCTCATCAGCATAGGCGCCATACCATCAACCCGGCACATGAAGGTGAAGTTGCCGTCTATGGAGGGGGTGGTGATCACCATCAAATCCGACCAGAAAGAAGCGAAGAAGTGCTATGAGAATAGCCTGAAAAACAAAAGGTCTGTGAGTTACGTGACAACTACCCTGCCTCCTGGTGTGAAGCCCAGATCGACGGTAACAGAAGAGACCGCCGGAAGAGACGTGGAGACGGTGGATGCTGAGCTGGGGGAGGGGAACGCCGGTCTGGAGGAAGAAGAGGCGAGGAATCGCCCTGAGGAAGCGAGAGAGCTGGGAATCGCCAGGGCGGTGATCGCCGGAGAGACCAGGCCAAGGTAATAGAACGGCATCTGGATGCCTTTGCATGGTCCGCTTCGGACATGCCCGGGATCGATCCCGACTTCTTGTGCCATCATTTGGCGATGGACAACTTGGTGAGACCAGTGCGGCAAAGGAGAAGGAAGTTCAATGAGGAGAGGAGGCAGGCGATTAGGGACGAAACACAGAAACTCCTCGCTGCCGGCCACATCAGGGAAGTCCAGTACCCTGAATGGCTGGCAAATGTCGTGCTGGTGAAGAAGAGTAATGGGAAATGGCGTATGTGCGTCGATTTCACTGATCTCAATAAGGCCTGCCCAAAGGATTCATATCCTTTACCAAGCATAGATGCCCTGGTGGATAGTGTTGCAGGGTGCAAGTTGTTGAGTTTCCTGGATGCCTTCTCGGGGTATAACCAGATCAAGATGCATCCCATGGATGAACAGAAGACTGCCTTCATGACCGAAAGATCGTGCTACTGCTACAAGGTGATGCCGTTAGGGCTGAAGAATGCGGGGGCCACGTACCAGAGGTTGATGGATCGAGTGCTTGCACCAATGCTGGGAAGGAATGTGCAAGCGTACGTAGACGACATGGTCGTGACCTCACCAGAAAAAAGCAAGCACGTTGCAGACTTGGAGGAGTTGTTCACGACGATCGCCAAGTTCAGATTGAAGCTGAATCCAGAGAAATGCACCTTTGGCGTGCAGGCTGGAAAATTCCTGGGATATCTCTTGACTGAAAGAGGAATAGAAGCCAACCCGGATAAGTGTGCCGCCATCTTGGCGATGAGGAGCCCGGCCACGGTGAAGGAGGTTCAACAGCTCACAGGTCGGATGGTCGCCCTGTCTCGCTTCGTGTCAGCTAGCGGAGAGAAGGGCCATCCCTATTTCCAGTGTTTAAGACGCAATAATAAGTTTGCCTGGACGAAGGAGTGTGAGGAAGCCTTCGTCAAGCTCAAGGAGTATTTGGCGAGCCCGCCGGTTTTGTGCAAACCGCTGGTGGGAACCCCTCTCAGGTTGTATTTTGCTGTAACTGAGAGGGCGGTGAGTGCGGTGCTCGCCCAGGACCAAGATCAGGCTCAGAAGCCTATTTATTTTGTTAGTAAGGTGCTGCAGGGCCCCGAAACGAGATATCAGGCCCTGGAGAAGGCTGCGCTCGCTGTGGTATTTTCGGTGAGGAGATTGCGCCACTATTTCCACAGCTTCACAATACTGGTGATGACTGACCTCCCCATCCAGAAGGTCTTGAAGAAGCCCGACTTTGCGGGAAGGATGGTGAAGTGGGCGGTGGAGCTGTCGGAGTTTGATATTAAGTATGAGCCCCGAGGCCCGATCAAGGGGCAAATTTTCGCAGATTTCGTGGTCGAGCTCTCATCTGAGGCGACGCGAGTGGAAGGGGACGACTTCCGTTGGGTGCTCTCGGTGGATGGATCGTCGAACCAGCAGGGTAGCGGTGCTGGAGTCATCTTGGAAGGACCCAACGACGTGCTGATCGAACAATCTTTGAGGTTTGCCTTCAAGGCCAGCAACAACCAAGCAGAATATGAGGCGCTGATCGCCGGGATTTTGCTGGCCAAAGAGATGGGAGCCAGGGTGTTGATGGCTAAGAGTGACTCGCTGCTAGTCATAGGGCAAGTAACAGGCGAGTTCCAGGCTAAAGATCCACAAATGGCGGCTTACCTGGAGTATGTGCAGGAATTGAAGAGTTCCTTTGCCTCCTTTGAAGTGGTGCATGTGCCCAGAGAGCAGAATGCCCGAGCTGACTTGCTGGCTAAGCTCGCCAGTTCAGGCAAGGGGGGTAGGCAGAGGACGGTGATTCAAGAAACTCTGAAGACGCCGAGAGCATTTGTAGCAGATCACCTGGTTCTTCAGATAAGCAGGTCGACGAAAAAAGCGGCAAGAAGTCACAGGTCTTTGACGCAAGAAACATTGAGATCGCCGAGAATTAGAGCATGTCGAGGAGAGAAGGTGAACATGACGCAGGTCTGCGCTACCCATGAGCCAGACACCTGGATAACACAGTACAAGCGGTGCCTGGCAGATGGCCTTCTCCCGCTGGATCCGAAAGAGGCTAGGAAGATAATGAAAAATTCTAGCAAGTACACAATGATTGATGGCGAGTTGTACAGGTTTGGGTTCACTCACCCACTCCTGGAATGTGTGCATGGCGAGAAATGCATGAGGATTATGGCAGAGCTCCATGAAGGGATATGCGGAAGCCACGTCGGGGGTCGAGCTCTGGCCGCAAGGACTCTCCGTGCAGGTTACTACTGGCCAACAATGAGAGAAGATTGCAAGAGGTACGCGCAGTGCTGTAAGCAATGCCAGCAGCACGCCGATTGGCACAAGGCGCCTCCCGAGGAGTTGAAGTCGATTTACAGCCCTTGGCCGTTTCATACTTGGGGAATCGACATCCTGGGACCATTCCCGCTGGCGATCAGGCAGATGAAGTACTTGGTGGTGGCGATTGAGTATTTCACCAAGTGGATCGAAGCAGAACCAGTGGCCCAGATCACCGCACACAAGATCGAAGGTTTCGTGTGGAAGAACATTGTGTGCCGGTTTGGTGTGCCCAAGCGCCTGGTGTCGGACAATGGGACTCAGTTTGCAAGCCACCTGTTGAAGAAGCTGTGCGAAGGGGTGGGAATTCAACAAGTGTTTGCATCCGTCGAGCACCCTCAGACAAATGGCCAAGTAGAGTCAGCTAATCGGGTGTTGCTAAGAGGTTTGAAGAGAAGGCTAGAGAAAGCCAAAGGAAGCTGGGCTGAGGAGGTACCCCGTATAATCTGGGCATACCACACCACCGAGCAGTCAGGAACCCACGAGACCCCGTTCAGCTTGGTCTATGGGTGCGACGCAATGATTCCAGTGGAGATCCAGGAAAGCTCGCCGAGATTCCAAAACTTCGTGGAGGAAGACTCGAATGAGGAGAGAAGGTTGAACCTGGATCTACTGGATGAGGTCAGGGAAGAGGCGAGATTGAAAGCTGAGGCGATGAAGAGAAGGATTGAACGAAGATATAACTCGAAGGTGATGCCGAGACAGTTTAGAGAAGGCGACCTGGTGATGAGGAAAGCCCACCAGTACGAGATGGAGAATAAGCTGTCGCCCAAGTGGACGGGACCGTTCAGAATAACCGAGGCGCTCGGGAACGGCGCCTACCGCTTAGAGACATTGGAAGGAGGGGCGATTCCTCGCACTTGGAACGCCACGCACCTCAAGTTGTATTACAGTTAAGAAGCTTTGTAAGTGAAGACAAACACGAAGTTATATTACAATGTCTCTGTTAAAACAGTTTGAAGGGGGCACTCTTTTTTCCCTAAGGAGGGTTTTTAATGAGGCCACCCAATAAAGAGGAGTTTTCGAAGTTCAAGTTGTTTTAGATTGCATGCTTGTTGTTTTCCGAAAGTTTTGAAGAAAGACCTTGTCACTTATATGTGATTTAAGGCAACTTAAAGATATGTTGCATGCTTTCTAAAAAGTTTCTAAGTCCTCATCGTCTTTCGGCGATCGGAGGCACCAGTTAAAGTTAAAGTCCTCATCGTCTTTCGGCGATCGGAGGCACCAGTTAAAGTTAAAGTCCTCATCGTCTTTCGGCGATCGGAGGCACCAGTTAAAAGACCTCAACGCCCTCGCGCGTTTTGAGGCAAGATAAAGACCTCCTCGCCGTCGAGCGAGTGCAGGCGAGGAAGAGTGAAAATTCCTCAGTGTTTCTGGGGGCGAGAAGATGTAACCCCTGGGGCAATGTAGAGGCGCCAGTGAAAAGTCCTCAGTGTTTTTGGGGGCGAGAAGATGTAACCCTTGGGGCAATGTAGAGGCACCAGAGAAAGTCCTCAATGTTTTTGGGGGCGAGAAGATGTAACCCTTGGGGCAATGTAGAGGCACCAGAGAAAGTCCTCAATGTTTCTGGGGGGGAGGAGATGTAACCCCTGGGGCAATGTAGAGGCACGATTTAAAGACCTTCTCGCCTATGAGCGAGTTCAGGCGAGTTAAAAGACCTTCTCGCCTATGAGCGAGTTCAGGCGAGTTAAAAGACCTTCTCGCTGATGAGCGAGTTCAGGCAAGATAAAATCCTTCTCATCTCGAACGAGTTCAGGTATGGTGTAAAGGGTGGAAGAAGTTTGGAGGGTGGCTAAGGTAGGTTCGAAGAGAACGCCTAGTCACCCAGTCTTTTGTTCTGAAGTTCAGGAAGGTAGAGAAGGATCCGAAAGGCGCCTCTACCCCGAGATGAAGGAACAATGGCCAAGTTGTGAAGGCAGGAGAAGCTGATATCGCCAAGAGTCCTTGGCAACCAGGAAAAGTTCAAGCAATGGCGAGAAGTTAAGACCCGTTTTGATAAGGAAGATCGGGTGAAGCGATGTCTTAAGCCATTAGTTGAGTTGAAGTTCGTTATTTGAAGAGCGATTTCACGCTAAGGTTCATTACCTTGAGGTTACAAGTTGTTAGAGTGATTGTTATTCGAAATCGAAGTGGTTCGAAGCAGTTAAGTATATGATCGCGCATACGAAATCGCTAAGTTAATTTCTTGAAGCAAATTGTGCAAGGAAAGTTAAAGCAGCCAAAGAAGTTATAAGAAGAAATACAAGGACTTTATCATTAAGAAAATATCAGTTCAGGGCACATGTACAGAAAAATAGAAAGTTTATTACAATCATATGAAAGGAGAAAGCATAAAGGTAGTGGATGGAGGGAATCAATCAGTCTTCAACAGGAACAACCTTCCCATCCACCACCTCGTTGTTGAGGGACACCATGGTAAGATCTAGATCGGGGAACAGGCAGGCGAACTGTTCTCGGCCGGCCTCGAATCCACCAGCAAGAATCTGGGCAGAACTCGGATTAAGTTCTTCGATCTGTTTCTTAAATTCTTCAGTTTGTTTCTTCAGCCCCTCGTTCTGCTGCTCCAGCTCTTCAGCTTGCTTCTTGAGCTCTTCAATGGTTTCCTGAGCTTGAAGAAGGTTTTCAGCAACCTTCTTGGATTCTGCCTGCACCTGGCCCAGTTCAGCGGCGATCTTCCCTTTTTCTTCGTTGGCTTCGGCAAGCTTAGCCATGGTGTCGTCCCTCTCCTTTTCCACCTTTCCCAGGAAGACCTCCCGATCGGCTGACCTTTGTTCGAGCTTCTTCACCTTGGCGGCGTCAGTTTTAATCAAGGCCTCCAGGTCAGCCACTTTGACGCGATAAGGTACTAGCTTGCTCTCCAGCTCAATTTTCTCTTGAGTCAAGAGCTGCACCTTATGGCGTAGATCGGTGGCCTCCTTGCGCGCCACCCGGAGCTCGGTGCTCATGGCATCTTATACTCGGGAGTGCTCGATCTCGGCGAGTGTCAGATTGCAGGATAACCTCTCCGCCTCAATCCTTATGGAGTTATTCTCAGCTCGGAGTGCGAAGAGGTCATCCTGGAGCTTCCTGGTGGAGCTCTCCACAGCTTTAGATATAATGGTGGGGAAATCCTCCGCCATCATCTTTAGTTTTGCTGAGAAGGGCTCCCACATCCTCGTGACCTCAAGAGAGAGGTTTGCTTGTGGAGGCACCGGGTGGGCTTGTTGTTGGTTTTCGCCGCCACCTTCTTGAGTTGGTTGCTCAGCGGGTGCTTCTTGGTGTGGTGGCGACGTCGGGGATTCAGTAATAAGAATTGGAGAGTGGTGAGCACCTTCATCCCCGACTGGTGCAGCGTTTGCGGTGGAGGCGTTTGAAGGAGGACCCCCTCCAGCTGTTACATAAGGCGTGGAGGCACTCGGGGGGTTCTCCATGAAGTTGGCTTCGGCGGTCTCAACCACAGGAGGCGCAGACGCCAATGGTATCGCTTGGACTGGCGAGGCGGGAGCTGGTGGAGGAAGCGATGTTGGAGGCGGAGCGGGTGTGGATGGCGGTGTTGATGTTGGAAGAGGGGGTGGAGCAGATGGTGAAGAAGGCGCCACCCTCTTCCTCTTGGTGACAAGGCCATCTTCCGTCGCCTCATCATCATCTTCTTCTTCTTCCTCGTGGACTACTTGGGGGGCTTTCCTCTTTGGTTTCCTGAGGATAAGCTTTTTGCGTTGGTTGGCGGGCTGGGCCTCGGGAGGAGTTGGGCCTTTGGGTGGCGATCTGCCCTGTGTGGCGGCGATCTCCACCACCGAGTTTGGCACGGTTTGGGAACCCGATGCCAACCCGTGGGCTCGGGCGAGTGCCCTCAGTTCAACAAGTTTTCCTTGGCCCCACATACGATCTGCATAATGCAGAGATACATGAGTTAGCTCAGAGAATTGCAAAGATACATGGGTTAGTTCAGAAGAAAAGGTAAATGCATAAAGCAGTATGCAGCAAAGCAGATAAATGGTGCAGAAAATAAAACCAAAGTCTTGCGCACAACGCACAAGACGCCCAGAAATAGTTAACAGAGGTAATGTCAAAATAAAGACTTAGACGTTGAGGTGAGTTCTAACCTATGCGAATTTCAAGTTGATCTTCGAAGAACTCGAAGCAGATGAGCGTGGTGGTGAGGAAGGTAATGTTGGCATCTGCCACACTCTTCCAGAAGAAGCATAGGTCTTTGTCCAAAGCGCCCATGCTATCAGGACTTCTTGGCCTCCTGAAGCTGCTTTTGGACTCTTTGTTCCCCTTGTTTACCCAATACAAGGGGAAACCGTCGAGCAGAGAAGCGTCCTTGTCATTGGGGCGCACCTGGACAAACTTGCCCTTCCAGTCTTTGTAGGATTGCTGGAAGATAGAGAGGATCGACCTCCCAGCAATCCCGTTCAAGCTCACCCACAGGCGATCTCCTGGGTGCTTGGCTTCAAAAGGAAATAGGAAAACGTCCACTGACGCTGGCAGCCCCAAGTGGTCGCACATTATTTGGAAAGCCCGTACGAACGCCCAGCTGTTGGGATGGAGCTGGGCAGCGGCGATGTCGAGCTCGGTGAGAAGCTCCCTTTCAAAGCGAGTGAAGGGAAACCTAAGTTTCACCTTCTTGAACAGGGTGGTGTAGACGAAGCAGAACAACCCGCCGTTGTTCCCCTTATCATCGGCGCACACGGGCAGGTCGGGGGGGCAAGGTAGCACCGTCATTCTATCGTCATGCTCCTTGTGAAACGATTGGTGAGGCTCATCCCCTTTCGTCAGTCGAAGAACCGCCCCAGCAGAGTTTACTGAGGAGGTTTCCTTCAGCAAGGTCGAGGTGGCCCATGGGTATAGTTTTTTGAAATCTGGAGAAGGCACGGAGGCTCCTCCGGCGACGGGTGGAGTGGCCTGAGCCAAGTTGGGGCGGGAGGGTGCAGGCCTCTCAGCCTGAGAAGAAGAAGCACCACGTGCTCGCGGTGGGTTGTATGCTTGTGATGAGGGGTTTCGTGACGAAGGAGGAGGATTTGGGGTGATCTTTGAGCGAGTCATTGCGGAAGCTGCAAAGGAAGAAGAAAAGAAAAGGTGATCAGGACTCGTAGAGGCTGACTCGATCCTGAAAGAAGGGTGAGAAAACGAACGAACGAAGGTTCGTTGTAATGAAGACGAAGCCCTAAGTTACGAAGAAGGAGAAATACAAAAAACAACCCACAACGTATGCACCAGACAGTTAAAGGATGATGCGAATCGGTTAAAATGCAGGAAAAACCAGCAGAAGAAGGAAAGGAAGTACCTTTTTATGATCGGAAAAGTGATGAAGGAAGTTGGTGATTCAGGAGGTTGAAGAACGTTGAGAAGCTTTTGCAGAAGAGAGTTGAAGCGTCTGAGAATACGAAGAAAGTGATGGAACAGTGGAGCGAAATGGGTTTAAAGGTTTTTCGAATAAGTTTGGGAAGCGCAAACGGCAACTGAAGGTAACCGTTGATGAAGCCACGTGTCGAACGATGGGAGGAGTGTTTGGTGGAGCGTCAGAGAAGCAGAAAGTACAACCGCTTGGAATTCTGCGCCAATGCCACGTAGATCGGTATTGACGTGACTCCTTTAGTCTTTTCGCTGGACAAGTCTTCGCTTAAGACTGGGGGGCTTGTGTACCGCCCTGGTAGTCGGAAATGATGACGTGGCACCAAGCTACGGTATAGGCGTGTTGACGAGATGACAGGTTAGCAGAAGGGAAGGAAGTCGGGGGGCTCGTGAAATCGCCAGTTATTAAGTTGGCGTGCTCCGATCTCCAGTATACCAGAACCGGCGGTCACCGGGTTAAAGATGAAGTCGCCAGATGTAAACTCAGGCGACCAAGTGATTAGAGATCGCCGGAGCAAGCACATCGCCGAAGATGAAGGTGGTGCAGATTATGAAGGCGGCCAGCGAGACCACAGGGAAGGTGTACGAAGGCACCCTAACTCGCCAATTCCAGTAGAGATCGCGCTCCAAGTTAGCTATGCACTGAGCAATATCATGCATAAGTAACTTAGCCAAAGGAGAGTCAGAAACAGCGCCCAAGTCAAGGAGGCTCCAGATGATGGCACGTGTACAGCTGGATTCGAGCCACGTGTCCAGGTCTGTAACTGCCAGGAGAGAGAAAGTGACCAGGTATTTAAGGGTTCCCCAACGAACTTTTGAGGTACGCACGTTCAGATTGTCTTCTTTACGCTTGCGAGTTTCTTGAGTATACTGTGAGAGAGAACATTGCACGGTTCCTTGAGAGTTCTTGAGTGTTACTCTTGAAGTATTTGGTGGTTCAGTCACTGACTTGGGCGTTGGAGTGCGATCGGCCGCAACGGCGCCGCTCTGTTCTTTTGCAGGTTCTTGAGGTGGATCGTGACGAAGGACGGAGGTTGAAGCGGTGCGCACGTCGATCCAAGTTGGACGAGGCAAGTTCCAACGTTTTGGTCAACAGGCAGGATCATCTTTCATTTGAGGATTCCAAGGCCTCAAGATCAGATTGGTGCAAGGACATTATTTCTTTGAGAGTGACCTCTTTTTCTGCCTCTTTTCACTTCGGCATTCTTGCTGGCCACACTCACTGTTTTTGCTAATTTTTGTTTCTTAACTTGTTTGCTGTTTTTGTGTGTTTTCTGTTTTTTATTTCCAAAATGGCTGGATTTTCAAGTGATGCATCATACAAGCAGAATTCTCCTTCCAAAGCTTCAATCCTTGGTGAATTACATGAAGCTCAAAGAACCATTAGACGCTTGGAGGAGAAATTGCAAAAGATGGAGGTGCAACAAGCTAGACCATCTCCTTCAATTCATGATGAGCATCATAGACCTTCAACAAGAGCTTCTTCCAATGATTTTGGCCGTGAAGATGAGCATAGGAGAAGGAGAACTCCACCCCAAGTCCATGGACAAAGACATCATCACCAAGGGGAAAGAACTCACTACGGCAATGGCTTCTATCATGATGCAAAGTCTAGGCTTCCTTCGGTCAAGCTTCCTTGTTTTAATGGCTCTAGTGATCCTAATGTATATTTAGATTGGGAGGCTAAGTGTGAAGAAATATTTGAGATCCATGAGATCAAGATGACCATAAGCTTAAGCTAGCCACCCTGGAGTTTAGTGATTATGCCATGAAATGGTGGCATGGAATTGTAAAGGACATTATCTATCACAAGGGTCCTCCCGTGGACTCTTGGAACTCTTTAAAGGATCATATGCGCGCTAGGTTTGTGCCCCCACATTTTAGGAAAGACCTCATGTTGAGACTCCAACGGTTTCAACAAGGCACGCTAAATGTGGATGAATATTATAAGGAGCTTGAGACGCTTGTGCTTAAAATTGAATTAGAAGAAAGTGAGGAAGCTATGATTGCTAGGTTTGTGAGTGGTCTTAGGAAGGATATTCAAGACATTGTTGAGTTACAAGAGTATTCATCATTGGGCTCTTTAGTTCATCTTGCAATGAAGGTGGAAGCCCAACTTGCTAAGAAAAACTCTTTCAAAAATGCTTCCAATGATGGATACTACTCCAAGTCTTGGACAAACAAAAATTCTTTTTCTAAACATCCTTCCAAAGATTCTTCTTTCAAACCCAAGGAAACTAAGCCATCTACTTCTAGACCTAAGTCTCCCACCAGAACATCCAATACTAAATGCTTTAAATGTATGGGTTATGGTCATATAGCTGCAAATTGTCCTTCCAAACGAAGTATGTACATGCATGAGGGCATTGTAGTTAGTGAGCATGATTCGGATTCTCCTAAGCATTCATTGCATTCTCATGCATCTAGTGAGGAAGAGAGCGAATGTCCACTTGAAAGGGACTTGTTAGTTGTGAGAAGACTTCTTGGACAAGTTTCACAACCTTTTGATGAATGTCAAAGGGAAAATATTTTCCATACAAGATGTCTTATTCAAAACAACATTTTTTCCTTGATAGTGGATGGGGGTAGTTGTGCAAATGTGGCTAGTACAAGAGTAGTAGATAAGCTTGGATTGCCTACTATCTCTCATACAAAGCCCTACAAATTACAATGGCTTAGTGAAGTAGGAGAAATAATTGTCAATAAACAAGTCCTCATCCATTTCTCCATTGGAAAATACAAAGATGAGGTATTATGTGATGTTGTGCCCATGGAAGCCACTCATGTTCTTTTGGGAAGGCCTTGACAATTTGATAGAAAAGTTTTACATGATGGCTTTACCAACAAACTATCTTTTGAATTCCATGGTCACAAGGTTACTTTAAAATCTCTCTCTCCAAGAGAAGTCCATGAGGACCAAGTTATCATGAAGAAAAAGAGGGAGAGTGAAAAAGATAAAAAAGATAAAAAAGATAAGAGTTCTAAGCCTACACTCCTTGTGTCTAGGCGTGACATTGAAAGGGAAATAGTGGCTCATCATCCTCTTTTCTTAGCCATCCCTATAACTCTTAGAGTAGAATCACTTGTTGATAGTCCTTTTTGCTTGGAAAATTTGGTAGAAGAGTTCAAAGATGTGTTTCAAGATCCTCCAAATGGACTTCCACCTTTGAGAGGGATTGAGCACCAAATTGATTTGATACCGGGCTCTTCTTTACCAAACCGTCCAGCATATAGGACCAATCCAAGTGAAACCAAGGAAATTCGCCAACAAGTTGAGGCTTTGATTGAGAAAGGGTGGGTGCAAGATAGCATGAGTCCTTGTGCTATGCCTATCATCTTAGTGCCAAAAAAGGATGGCACATGGCGAATGTGTTCGGATTGTAGGGCCATCAATAACATAACAATTAAGTATAGGCATCCCATACCTAGACTAGATGATTTGTTGGATGAATTACATGGTTCAAAAATCTTTTCAAAGATTGATCTTAAAAGCGGCTACAATCAAATCCGTATCAAACCGGGTGATGAATGGAAGACGGCTTTTAAGACCAACTTTGGTTTATATGAGTGGTTAGTTATGCCTTTTGGCCTAACCAATGCACCAAGTACTTTCATGCGCCTCATGCATCATGTTCTTAGACCTTTCATTGGTAAGTTTGTTGTTGTTTACTTTGATGACATTCTCATTTATAGCTTATCTTTGAATCACCATAGATTGTGATCCTGCCGACAACTCGAGTGTGGAGGAATTGCCTTGTCGCTTGCTTGACCCGCCTATGGCAACTGTGCTATCTGCAAGAATACTCTTAGAACCTCCTCCTCTGGGAACTCCGAACGCAACCTGCAAACACACAGACAACGCCTCTAGCGGCCGTTTGCACTCCAACGTTCAAGTTAGATCACAGAATCACTAGAAAATAATGTGTGTGTGTATTTCTCTCTGATTCTCTTTTTATCTCCCTTTGTGTCTGTGCCTAACAAAATTCTGCTACGCTGTTCTCTCGTGTGTCAGAATTCTGTTATGCTTTTATACGAAAACGTACCACAGTCAGGGTCGTGGGTGTCTGGGTTTTCTGTCTGTACCTTTCACGACACGGAGTGCACCTTTATCTGGGCCGCGCCCCTCTCAGACAGTGACACGTGGAGGCATGCAACTCACATCTAACCGTTCACGTGCCACCTCCTGAAGGGCTCTAGCGCATCTCTTTGTGCGCCTAAGTTATTCCCTTGCGGAGTGATCCTGCCTGTTGACCGGGACGCAAGAGCCTTGCCTCGTCAAACCTGGATCGACTTCTACGCCGTGTTAGCCTCCGTCCTTCACCGTGATTCACCTCAAGAACCTGCAAAAGACAGAATGGCGCCGCTGCGGCCGATCACGCTCCGACACCCAAGTCAACGACTGAACCACCAAATACTAAGAGAAAACTCAAGAACTCTAAGGAACCGTGCAAAATTCTCTCTCAGCGTACTCAAGTTCTCACAAGTGTAAAGAAGTAATCTAAACGTGCGTACCTTAGAAGTTCGTTAGAATCTCTTATATACCAACACACTTTCTCTCTCCTGACAGTTACACATCTGGACACGTGGCTCGCATCCGGCTGTACATGTGTCACCATCTGAAGCATCCTTGACTTGGGCGCCACTTCTTACTCTTCAGACTTTTGGCTAAGTTACTTATGCATGAAGTCACGTCACTACCGATCTACGTGGCACTGGCGCAGAATTCCAATCGTTCGTACTTTCTGCTTTCCTGACGCTCCACCAAACACTTTTCCAATCGCTCGACATGTGGCTTCATCAACGGTCATCTTTAGCTGTCGTTTATGCTTCCAAAAATCGTTTGAAAAACCCTTAAACCCATTTCATTTCTACTGTTCCATCATCTCTTTGCCTTCTCAAACGCCCTGAGTTTCCTCTGCAAACCCACGACGCTCTTCAACTCTCTCAATCCCCAACTCCCTTCAGCGTTTGTCTGATCATCGAAAGGTACTTCTTTCACTTCCCCTGTTGATATTTGCTGCATTTTAACCGATTCGCATCATCCATTAACTGTCTGGTGCATACGCCGTGGGTTGTTTCTTCTTCTTCTCCCTTTTCGCGACTTAGGGCTTCGTCTTCCATTTCTTCCATCACAACGAACTTTCGTTCATTCGTTTTTCATCCTTCGTTCACAATCAAGTCGACCTTTGCAACCTTCGCTCACCTTTCTTTTCCTTTTTCCTTTGCAGTTCCCGTGATGGCTCGAACAAAGACCACCGCGAATCCTCCTCCTTCATCACGAAACCCTCCATCACAAGTGCATAACCCCTCGCGAGCACCTGGTGCTCCCTCTTCCCAGGCTGAGAGGCCTGCAACCTCTCGCCCCAACCTTGCTCAGGCTACTCCACCAGTCGCCGGAGGAGCCTCCATCCCTACCCCAGACTACAAGAAACTTTACCCATGGGCCAACTCGGCTCTGCTGAAAGAAACTTCTTCAGTTAACTCTGTGCTGGCGGTGCACCGACTAAGGAAAGGGGACCAGTCTGATCTTTCATTTCACAAGGAGCACGACAGCAAAATGGCCGTGCTGCCCTGCCACCCGGATGGGCCAATCTGCGCTGACGACAAAGCGAGCAACGACGAGTTGTTCTGCTTTCTCTACGCGATGCTTTTCAAGAAGGTGAAGCTCCGACTTCCCTTTACTCGTTTCGAGCGAGAACTGCTAACTGAGCTCGACATCGCCCCTGCCCAGCTTCACCCTAACAGCTGGGCGTTCGTAAGGGCGTTCCAGATTATGTGCGCACACCTGGGACTGCCAGCGTCGGTGGACGTTTTTCTCTTCCTCTTTGAAGCTAAGAATCCAGGAGACCGCCTCTGGATTAGCTTGAATGGGATCGCTGGGAGATCGATCCTTTCCATCTTTCAGCAATCTTACAAAGATTGGAAGGGAAAATTTGTGAAGGTGTGCGCCAACGACCAAGATCCCTCTCTGCTCGACGGCTTCCCCTTGTACTGGGTGCACAAGGGGAACAAAGACACCAAAGAGAGCTTCAGGAGGCCCAGAAGTCCCGACAACATGGGCGAGTTGGACAAGGACCTCTGCCTTTTCTGGAGGAGCGTAGCAGCTGCCAACATAACCTTTCCCACCTCCTCCATAATTTCCTTCGAGTTCTTCGAGGGCCAACTCGAAGCTCACATAGGTTAGCGCTTACCTCAACATCTGGGTTTTTGTCTTGTGTTGCATCTCTGTTATTTGTTGTTGGGCGTTCTGCTCGCTACGCACTAGACATGGTTTGCACATGTACTCATATACTTTACTTTGTCTTTGAGCTTACTCGTATGCTTTTGCTCTGTGAATATCTCATGCTGGGCAAAGGCAAGCTAGCTGAATTGAGGGCGCTCGCCTGCACCCACAAACTGGCATCGGGTTCTCCAACCGTGCCAAACTCGGTGGTGGAGATCGCCGCTGCCCAGGGCAGATAGCCCCCCAAAGGCTCGACTCCTCCAGAAGCTCTGCCCGCCCCTCAACGAAAGAAACTCATCTTGAGGAAACCAAAGAGGAAAACTCCTCAAGTGGTCCAAGAAGATGAAGAAGAGGACGATGAGGCAACAGAGGATGGCCTTATCACCAAAAGGAGAAGGGCGGCCCCTTCTTCACCACCTGTTCCACCTGCCCTTCCAACGCCAACACCACCTTCTCCCCCAGCTCCAACACCAACACCACCTTCTCCCCCAGCCCCAACGCCGCCAGTCCAAGCAGTGCCCTTGGCGGCTGCACTTCCTGCGGTTGAGGCCAACGAGCCCAACTTCATGGAAAACCCTCTGAGCGCCTCCACGCCATTCGTATCCGCTGTGGAGGGTCCTCCTTCAACAGCCTCAATCGCCGAAGCTGCGCCAGGTGGGGACGAAGACGCTCATAACTCCCCGATCATCATCACTGAATCCCCTACGTCACCACCACGCCAAGAAGCCCAAACTCAACCAATCCAAGAGGGCGGTGGTGAGAGCCAGCACCAGGCTCCTTCAGCGCCTCCACCAACAGCGGTTGCAAGCCTTCCCCTCGCGGTTAAAGGGATCTGGGGACCCTTCACAGCCAAACTCAGAATGATGGCAGAGGACCTCCCCTCCATCATATCAAAAGCTGTGGAGAGCTCCAACAAGAAATTTCAGGACGACATCTTCGTGCTCCAAAAGGAGAATCGCCTAATAAGGATCGAGGCGGAGAAATTCCAGAGTGGAGGACGCCATGAGCACTGAGCTGAGGGTGGCGCGTAAGGAGGCCACCGATCTGCGCCAGAAGGTGCACCTCCTAGCTCAAGAGAAAATTGAGCTGGAGAGCAAACTGGTTCCCTACCGTCTCAAGGTGGCTGACCTGGAGGCATCGAACAAAGCAGATGCAGCCAAGGTAGAGAGCCTTGAGAAGAGGTCAGTAGATCGGGAGGTCCTCTTAGGAAAAGTTGAGAAAGAGAGGGATGACACCGTGGCTGCGCCGAAGCCAGAAAGGAGAATGAAAAGATCGCTGCAGAGCTGGCTCGGGCGCAGGAGGAAAACAAGAAGGTTGTTGAAGACCTTATTCAAGCTCGCGAGAAAACTGAAGAACTAAAGAAACGAGCTGATGAGCTAGAGCGGCAAACCGAGGGGCTCAAAAAGCAAAATGAAGAGCTCGAGCTGAGCTCCGCCCAAGTCCTCGCTGCTGGGTTTGACGCCGCCCTGGAGCAATTTGCCTGCCAGTACCCTGATCTGGACCTCTCCATGGTGTCACTAAACAACGAAGTGGTGGATGGGAAGATCGTTCCTTCTGAAGATTAGCTGCTTCCCTCCATCACTTATTCATCTGTTTTTCTCTTGCACAGACTTACTTGTAATAACTTTCCTTTTTTGTATATGTATTTCGATCTGATACCACTTTGTTATGAAGTTTTTTTGCTTCTTCATATAATCTCTCTGTTAGCTTTATTTCTTCTTGTACAAGTCGCTTAAACGAAATTGACTTAGCAATTCTACGAGCGCAACTGTTCACTAACTGCTTCAAACTATCAAGTTTCGAACGATAACATTCTAATAACTTGTGAACTTTAAGGTAATGAACTTCAGCGTGAAACCACTTACTAAACAGCGAGTTTCAACCCGACTGAGAGTTTAAGACAGAGTTCACCTGATCTGCTCCATCAGAACGGGCCTTAACTCTTGCCATCGCTCGAATTTCCTTTGATCGCCAAAGAGCCTTGGCGATACCAGCTTCCACTTGCCTTCGTAACTTGGCCATTGTTCCCTCATCTGGGGGTAGAGGCGCTTTTCGGATCCTTCCCTACCTTCACTGGATTTCAGAACAAGGAACCGGGTGGTCGGGCGTTCTCTTTGAACCTACCTTAGCCACCCTCTGAACTTCTTCCACCCTTTACACCATACCTGAACTCGTTCAGGACGAGAAGGATTTTATCTTGCCTGAACTCGCTCGACGGCGATAAGGTATTTAGCTCGCCTGAACTCGCTCGACGGCGAGAAGGTCTTTAGGTCGTGCCTCTACATTGCCCCAGGGGCTACATCTTCTCTTCCCTGGAGGCACTGAGGACTTTTTACTGGTGCCTCTACATTGCCCGGGGCTACATCTTCTCTCCCCTGAAGGCACTGAGGACTTTTCACTCTTTCTCGCCTCAGAACGCACGAGGGCGTTGAGGTCTTTTAACTGGTGCCTCCGATCGCCGAAAGACGATGAGGACTTTTAAAACTTCAACTGATGCCGCTAATCGCCAAAAAGCGATAGGGACTTAAAACTTTTTAGAAAGCATGCAACATAACTTCAACTCGCCTTAAATCACATATAAGTGACAAGGTCTTTCTTCAAAACTTTCGGAAGAAAAACAAGCATGCAATCTAAAACACTTTAAACTTTGAAAACTCTTCTTTATTGGGTGGCCTCATTAAAAACCCTCCTTAGGGAAAAAAGAGTGCCCCCTTCAAACTGTTTTGAAAGAAACATTGCAAAGCTCTTCGTGTTTGTTTTTACTTACAAAGTTTTTAACTGTAATACAACTTGAGGTGCGTGGCGTTCCAAGTGCGAGGAATCGCCCCTCCTTCTAACGTCTCTAAGCGGTAGGCGCCGTTCCCGAGCGCCTCGGTTATTCTGAACTGTCCCGTCCACTTAGGCGACAACTTGTTCTCCATCTCGTACTGGTGGGCCTTCCTCATCACCAGGTCGCCTTCTTTGAACTGCCTTGGCATCACCTTCGAGTTATATCTTCGTTCAATCCTTCTTTTCACCGCCTCAGCTTTTAATCTCGCCTCCTCCCTGACCTCGTCCAGCAAATCAAGATTCAGCCTTCTTTCCTCGTTCGAGTCTTCCGCTACAAAGTTCTGGAATCTCGGCGAGCTCTCCTGGATCTCCACTGGAATCATTGCGTCGCACCCATAGACCAAGCTAAACGGGGTCTCATGGGTTCCTGATTGCTCGGTGGTGTGGTACGCCCAAACTATACGGGGTACCTCCTCAGCCCACGATCCCTTGGCTTTCTCTAGCCTTCTCTTCAAACCTCTCAGCAATACCAGATTGGCGGACTCTACTTGGCCATTTGTCTGAGGGTGCTCGACGGATGCAAATACTTGTTGAATTCCCACTCCTTCGCACAATTTCTTCAACAGGTGACTTGCAAACTGAGTCCCGTTGTCCGACACCTGGCGCTTAGGCACACCAAACCGGCACACGATATTCTTCCACATGAAGCTCTCGATCCTGTGTGCGGTGATCTGGGCCACTGGTTCTACTTCGATCCACTTGGTGAAATATTCAATTGCCACCACCAAGTACTTCATCTGCCTGATCGCCAATGGAAAAGGTCCCAGAATGTCGATCCCCCATGTATGAAACGGCCAAGGGCTGTAAATCGACTTCAACTCCTCGGGAGGCGCCTTGTGCCAATCGGCGTGCTGCTGACATTGCTTGCAACACTGTGCATACTTCTTGCAGTCCTCCCTCATTGTAGGCCAATAGTAACCTGCACGGAGGGTCCTTGCGGCCAGAGCTCGAACCCCGACGTGACTTCCGCAGATCCCTTCATGGAGCTCGGCCATGATTCTTGTACATTTCTCTCCGTGCACACATTCCAGGAGTGGGTGTGTGAACCCAAACCTATACAACTCGCCGTCAATCATTGTGAACTTGCTAGAATTCTTCTTTATCTTCCTAGCCTCCGCCGGATCTAATGGGAGAAGGCCATTTGCCAGGTATCGCTGGTACTGCGTTATCCACGTGTCTGGCTCATGCGTAGCGCAGACCCGCGTCATGTTCACCTTCTCTCCCCGACATGCTCTTATTCTCGGCGATCTCAAGGTCTCCTGAGTCAAAGACCTGTGACTCCTCGCCGCTTTCTCTGTCGACTTGCTTATTTGAAGAACCAGGTGATCTGCCACAAATGCTCTGGGCGTTTTCAGAGTTTCTTGGATCACCGTCCTCTGCCTACCCCCCTTGCCTAAACTGGCGAGCTTCGCTGGCAAGTCAGCTCGGGCATTCTGCTCTCTGGGCACATGCACCACTTCAAAGGAGACAAAGGAACTCTTCAACTCCTGGACATACTCCAGGTAAGCCGCCATTTGTGGATCTTTGGCCTGGAACTCGCCTGTTACTTGTCCCGTGACCAGCAGTGAGTCACTCTTAGCCATCAGCACCCTAGCTCCCATCTCCTTAGCCAGCAAGATTCCGGCGATCAGCGCCTCATACTCTGCTTGATTGTTGCTGGCTTTGAAGGCGAACCTCAGGGATTGCTCAATCAGCACACCGTTGGGCCCTTCCAAGATGACTCCAGCACCACTACCCTGCTGGTTTGATGACCCGTCCACCGAGAGCACCCAACGGAAATCATCCCCCTCAACTCGTGCCGCTTCTGAAGAGAGTTCGACCACAAAGTCAGCGAAGATCTGCCCCTTGATCGGACCTCGGGGCTCATACTTGATATCGAACTTCGACAGCTCCACCGCCCACTTCACCATCCTCCCGGCTACATCGGGTTTCTTCAGAACCTTCTGGATGGGCAAGTCGGTCATCACCAGTATTGTAAAATTGTGAAAATAGTGGCTCAACCTCCTCGCCGAAAATACCACAGCCAGCGCGGCTTTCTCCAAGGCCTGATACCTCACCTCCGGGCCCTGCAGCACCTTGCTGACGAAATAAATAGGCTTCTGAGCCTGGTCCTGGTCTTGGGCGAGCACCGCACTTACCGCCCTCTCAGTTACAGCAAAATACAACCTGAGGGGGGTTCCCGCCAGCGGTTTGCACAAAACCGGCGGGCTCGCCAGGTACTCTTTAAGCTTGACGAAGGCCTCTTCACACTCCTTCGTCCAGGCAAACTTGTTGTTTCGCCTTAAACATTGAAAATACGGATGGCCCTTCTCTCCGCTGGCTGATACGAAACGAGAAAGGGCGGCCATCCGACCTGTAAGTTGCTGCACTTCCTTCACGGTAGCTGGGCTCCTCATCGCCAAGATGGCAGCACACTTATCAGGATTGGCTTCTATCCCTCTTTCAGTCAAGAGAAATCCCAAGAACTTACCTGCCTCTACGCCAAAAATGCACTTCTCGGGGTTCAGCTTCAATCTGAACTTGGCGATTGTGGTGAACAACTCCTCCAAGTCCGCGACATGCTTGCTCTTCTCCAGCGAGGTCATGACCATGTCATCTACGTACGCTTGCACATTCCTCCCCAGCATAGGTGCAAGTACTCGATCCATCAACCTCTGGTACGTGGCCCCCGCGTTCTTCAGCCCAAAGGGCATCACCTTGTAGCAGTAGCACGATCTCTCGGTCATGAAGGCGGTCTTCTCTTCATCCATGGGATGCATCTTTATCTGGTTGTACCCCGAGAAGGCGTCCAGGAAACTCAGCAACTTACACCCTGCAGCACTGTCGACCAGGGCGTCTATGCTTGGCAAAGGATACGAATCCTTTGGACAAGCCTTGTTCAGGTCAGTGAAATCAACGCACATGCGCCACTTCCCATTGCTTTTCTTCACCAACACGACATTGGCTAGCCACTCAGGGTACTGGACTTCCCTGATATGGCCTGCAGCGAGGAGCTTCTGGGTTTCGTCCCTGATCGCCTGCCTTCTCTCCTCGTTGAACTTCCTTCTTCTTTGTCGCACCGGCCTGACCTGGTTGTCCATTGCTAGATGGTGGCACAAGAAGTCGAGGTCAATTCCCGGCATGTCTGAAGCAGACCATGCGAAAGCATCCAGATGCCGCTCTATCACCTTGGCAATCTGGTCTTGGAGCTGAGCCTCCAAGGATCTTCCCAACTTGAAGACCTTGCCCCCGATCTCCCTTTCGAGCCATTCCTCGACGGGTTTAGGTCTAGCTTCCCTGGCGATCACCGCCCTGGCGATTCCCAGCTCCCTCGCTTCCTCTGGGCGGTTCCTCGCATCTTCTTCCCACTCAGCGTTCTCCCCCTCAGCATCGGCATCCATCATGGCGACGTCGCCCCCGGCGGCTACCTCCATCGCCGCACCAACAACTCGCCATTCTGTTGGCTTGGGCTTCACACCGGGAGGCGGCGTCGTTGTGATGTAACTTACTGACCTCTTGTTTTTCAGGCTATTCTCATAGCACTTCTTCGCTTCCTTCTGGTCAGATTTGATGGTGATCACCACCCCTTCCATTGATGGCAACTTCACCTTCATGTGCCTGGTCGAAGGCACAGCTCCTATTCTGTTGAGTGTTGGCCTTCCCAAGAGAATGTTATATGCCGAGGGAGCATTCACGACGAGGTACTTGATTTTCTCCGTCCTCCAGCCCGCCTCATCCGTGAATGTAGTTCTTAACTCTATATACCCCCTGACCTCCACCTGATCGCCAGAGAAACCATACAAACACCCTCCATAGGGCCTCAGCTGGTCAAGGGGCAACTACAACTGTGTGAAAGTCGGCCAGAACATCACATCTGCCGAGCTTCCTTGGTCCACCAGAACCCTGTGGACCTTTCTTCCCGCCGTAACCAGCGAGATGACTATAGGATCGTTGTCATGAGGTACAACGTCCCGGAGATCTTGCTTTGTGAACGTAATGTCCACATCCGGCGAGTGATCTTCGAACATGTCCACCGTCATCACAGACCTCGCGTACTTCTTCCTCTGCGACGCGGTGCACCCACCACTCGAGAAACATCCCGCGATGGTGTGGATCTCCCCGTGAGTGGGCATTTCGTGTTGCTGCGCCTCTCCACCCGCCGGCTGGGAGCTCGACGCGCCCCCCGTCCTTCTTTCCAGCAGGTAGTCATTTAGGAACCCGCTCTTGACCAGGTCGTCGAGCTGGTATCCTAACGCCAAACATGAGTCCACAGTGTGGCTAAAGCCCTGGTGGAATTCACACCAGGCATCTGGCTTTGGTCCCAACACCTTGTCGCCCACCTTCTCCGGCGCCTTCAGCCTGGCTGCTATATTGGGAATGGCGATCAGGTCCGCCAATCCCATCACAAACTTATGCTTCGGCGGGCGATTGTATTCCCGACGTGCCAGTTGAGGGCACCCTGGGCCCCTGCCCTTGTTTTTCCTTGGATCATAAGGATGGCGGGTCCTCTGATCCCTCTTGGCTGCCGCTGTCTCCAGCACCCTCTGTGGCTGGATCCTGGTCTGTGCACGTGGCCTAGCGGGGGCCACGCTTCCCCTCTTCTCGGCGACCTCACTTTCATCGACGATGTGGGCCACCGCAAGTCGCCTAACCTCAGCAAACGTGGCGGGGTGAGCCCTGATCAGCGCTTCGCAGAAAGGTCCCGGCAGCACGCCCTTCTTAAAGGCGTAGACCAACATCTCTTCGTCCTTGGCCGGCGAGCGGACCATCTGCGCCCCAAACCGATTCAAGTAGTCCCTGAGGGACTCTCCCTGGTACTGCCTTATGTCGAACAGATCATAAGACACCCTAGGGGGCGCCTTGTTCACTATGTACTGCTCGACGAAAAGCTTCAAAAACTGCTGGAAATTGGTTATGTGACCTGTAGGCAGGCTCACAAACCATTCCAGTGTTGTTCCCTGGAGTGTGCTCATAAACATCTTGCAATACACAGCATCCGATCCTCCTGACAGCACGATCTGCGTGTGGAACGTGGTGAGATGTGTCTCAGGATCCTCTACGCCGGTAAAAACAGCCTTCACGGGTACCACACTCGTAGGGATAGGCGTGTCCGTAATTGCCTGAGCGAAAGGCATGGGAAAAACGCGAGGCGGCGTCGACGGCGCGACCTCTTCAGCGACTGGGCGCCCTTGCTGCTCCTGAAGAGCTTGGCGCAATTCCTCAGTTACCTTGCTGAGCTCTTCATTCCTGGCCTGAGAGGCGACCAGGTCCTCGTGCATCTTTGCCTGCTCTATGCGCGAGGCTTCCACATTCGCCTGCAGCGAACGCATGATCTCCACCATTTGCGCCATAGTCATGGCGCCTTCAGCAGCAACGGGCGCAACTGGACTTGAACGGTTGCTTCTCATCTTTCTCATGAAAACTTAACAGATCACAATGAGCGACGAACAACACCTCCTTCAGGAACGACTGATCCAGCAATCAATCGGTCAGAACTCCGTAAACTCCGAAGAACTTCAAGAACGTGAACTCAAACAGCCGATTCTCCAACAAGCTCCCGATTCACTAGCCATAAACGCAAACGAACAGGAAAAGCACCGAACAACCGATTGTAAACCGCGCGACAGCAAAAAACTCCAAGAAAACCGATCGAAAGCTCGAAGGAACGATGGAAGACCTCACTCCACCGATCAAGACCCAAACGAACGGTAGGGACTTCGAAACCACCGAACAAAAACTCGAACGAACGGTGGAAAAAGGTTGCACCAGCACACAACCACACAGGAACTACAGGAACTCCAAGAACTCACGCTGTGGATGGGAACAAGTTTTACACGGTCCCACGGTGGGCGCCTGATGATCCTGCCTGTTGACCGGGACGCAAGAGCCTTGCCTCGTCAAACCTGGATCGACTTATGCGCCGTGTTAGCCTCCGTTCTTCACCGTGATTCACCTCAAGAACCTGCAAAAGACAGAACGGCGCCGCTGCGACCGATCACGCTTCGACGCCCAAGTCAGCGACTGAACCACCAAATACTAAGAGAAAACTCAAGAACTCTAAGGAACAGTGCAAAATTCTCTCTCAGCGTACTCAAGTTCTCGCAAGCGTAAAGAAGTAATCTAAACGTGCGTACCTTAGAAGTTCGTTACAATCTCTTATATACCTGCGCACTTTCTCTCTCCTGACAGTTACACATCTGGACACGTGGCTCGCATCCAGCTGTACATGTGTCACCATCTGGAGCATCCTTGACTTGGGCGCCACTTCTTACTCTTCAGGCTTTTGGCTAAGTTACTTATGCATGAAACAACTCAGTGCATAGCTGCCTTGGAGTGTGATCCTTCTGCGTGGCGAGTACGTATGGGTGCAAACACGGAGTAACTTAGCGCGTTTCTTCCATCTGGGTGAATCGCACATTCCTAGGAGAACGCCAGGTATGGCTGGACTAGGCACACTCACCAAGCACTGCTCTCTGCATACGCGATTTCCCCTCCACTACGTCATGCACGTAATGGGTTGAGGAAGTCACCAATCACTGACTGGTTTACTAACTCCCTCAGGCCACTCTCGTGCACAATTATACCGGCGAGGAGCTTTTCTTTCTCTGAGGTATGATCATGCGAGGTCCATGCGTAACGCTCTCGCTGGGAATCTCAGTCCCAGTTTAACTGCGTGTAACACGAAACCCCGATGACTGATCGGTGCTCTATTGCTTCTCGCATTCTCCCCTGTGGTGTTTATCTTGGACTGATCTGCCGGTGGCCATTGGGTTACTGACCACCGATAACCATACCGGGTGATCTCCTCCCTGATTTCTCTGCCACCTGATCCACGTGTCACCCTGCGAGTGGTCCACGTGGTTATCTGCTGCTGACGTCATCGACTACCGATGACCGACCGGATCACAAGCCCCCTGGTCTCGAGCTGTGAACTCGTTCTCAGCGGAGAGACTAAGTGGTCGCGCTCTCGGTCCACGTGGCAAGTGGGGCCGCATCACGTGCCACCTCACGTGTTGCCTTTTAACGTTACAACTTCCTCCCTTAATCTTGCGACACGTGGCCGCATCAACGGCCAGCGTGGAGTGTCGCTAGCGCTTCCCTTATTCAAATAAGCGCGCGTTTTCACTGTTTCAGCATCTTCTTCAACACTCTCAGGGTCACTTCGAATTCCCTCTCTGCGCGCCTATCTTCCTTCAAGCTTTCTACCTCCAAACCTTTCGCGATCACCCAAAGGTATGGTTTTTCTTCTTCCTTGGTCTATTTAGGCTCTTTTCACCGATTGCATTCGTCCCTTTCATTATCATGCACTCATCTTCTCTGTTTTTCCTCTTCTCGACCCGCGCTAGGGTTTTCGCGCCCCTCACTCTACTTTCTGCTTCTCCCTCTTCCTCTTTTTCGCCTGGACATTTCTTTCTTCTTCCCTTCCTCTGTTTTTCACCGAACCATTCATCATTTCCTCTTCTTCCATTCCTCTGACCCTTCATTTTTCTCCATTGCAGTTATCTCGCAATGGCTCGCTTGAAACAAACCGCTCGAATGGTCGCCTCGTCCTCTGGTGCACAGCCTTCAGCAAGTGCACCGGCGCCGCCACCACCCGATGCAACCTCCTACCATGACAACGCCAGGGTCTACGACTGGGCTCCCCTGGCGTTGCTGGCCGAAACCTCCACCCTACTACCGCAGGGTCACCTCAAATCCCTTCTGAGCAACGACCCAAATGAGCCTTCTTGCGCCATCGACCGGGAAAACGATTTTAACATCCGTATACGCATTCCTCCTCGAGGGATGCCCATCTGTGCGGATGATAGGGCCACCAATGGGGTGCCCTTCACCTTCGTCTACTCCGCCATCTTCAAGAGGTTGAAGCTGCGCCTGCCCTTCACTTTCTTTGAGAAGGAGCTGATGATGGAGCTAAATGTCGCCCCCTGCCAACTCCATTCGAATGCCTGGGCTTTCATACGGGCATTCGAGATCCTCTGCAACTACTTCGGGCATAACGCCTCCGTAGATGTATTCCTATACTTTTTCGAGGCGAAGAACCCCGGGGATAGGTCCTGGGTCAGCCTGAACGGGGTTGCTGGACGGGTGCTCTTGGGCTTGTATCAACAATCCTTCAAGGATTGGAAGGGCAGGTTCTATATGATATCTTCTACCCCGCAAAGTCCAACATTGCTCGAGGGGTTTCCCCTTTATTGGGTTCCTGGAGTCGAGTTCAAGAAACCCCGTGGCCTCGAAGTCATGGCCCCCTACGAGCGCGAACTATGTGGGCTGTTCCTAGGGGCAAAGTACAACTCAGCTCTTCTCATCAAACACGAGTTTGATGTGTTGGCTCTGAAGAAGTACATAGGTAGGCTCTTCTTCTTTCACCTCTTAGGATACTTGCACATTCTCATGCATACTTGCATACATTTTGACCCACTTGCATAATTATGCCATCTAACTCTTCTTTTTTCCTTCGATGTAGACATGACTCCAGGGAAGGAAAGGAGGAAGGCATTGCTGGAACTTGCCCGAATCTAGGGCGCCAAGATGATTGGCTCTTCTTCTTCCACCACCGATCCCATCGCAGCTCCTCCTCTCTCGGTCGTGCCAGCTGAAAGCCCCGAGCCAGTGAGGAAAAGAAGAAGGCTAGCGAGGGCCTTTCCTTCATCTGCTACAGCTGCTGCTGCCCCTACCCCCTCAACCGAAGAGGTGAGTTCTGGCTCTCCTCTTGTACACCGCAAGAGGAAACTTCCAGAGGTTGGGGGGGCTTCATCCCTTCAGCCTGGGGAGATTGAAGTGGTGGAGATAGAGGAAGGTTCAGCCTCGCCCCCTTCTGCTCAACCTGCCCCAGCGCCAACATCCTTCCCCTCTCCCCAACAACTACCATCTCCAGCTCCTCGATCACCATCTCCAGCTTCACTTCCATCTCCTCCCCCAGCAGGCCAAGCTCTTGGTCAATCCACTCCACCTGCAGGGAGCGATTCTGCTCACTCGGGGGATCTCCCGGGACTTCTCACATCGCCACCACCACCGCCAACTTCCGCTGCTACCGCTAAAAGTGGTGGGGGCAGCTCGCCACCAAGCGGCTCTGGAGCTAGCAATGAGAATTTCAGCCGAGTCATTGCTTTGGTCCGACAGCTCATTCGCAGCCGGGAGCTTATTGAATGGAACGGGGAGGAGGTGGACATGCACTTGGCTAAGCAGATAGTGCTTTCCCTGGAGTTTTCCACCCAGCACTGCAAGCAACTAATCCTGGAGAAGAGGATCAAGGAGCTTGAGCACGACAAGGAGTCACTGCAAAGTGACTTTGAGGCTGCCCAAGGGTCCGTAGATCTGATGAGGGACATGGTGGAAAAGTCCAGGAAAGAGTACCTATCTCAGGTCCAAGAGACCATCAAGACTGAGATCTTGATGGGGCAAGCTGTCAACTCTCTGGACTGCGAGGTGGTGCAACTGCGGAGCAAGGTGATCCACCTGGAGGCCGAGACCTCCTCCCTACGCCAACTGAACTCACAACTAGTGGGGGAGCTCGAGTCTACCAGGGAAACGGCCGCTACTGGGGAGAAGAAGCTTAAGGAGGTGGTGAGCAAGCTGTCTGAGGCAAAGGGCCAATTGGAAGAAGATGCCTCTTCCATTGCTGCCCTTACCACCGAGAAGAATGTTGCGGAGGCCTCAAAGCAAAAATTCGAAGCTGAGAACGCCGACCTTATGAGCGTGGGTGCTGAAGCCCTTGCTGACGGATTCGAGCTGGCGCTCGAGCAGATCCAATGCGTTCTCCCGGATTTGGACCTCTCACAGTTCAGCATTTATCATGAAGTGGTGGATGGCAAGCTCGTTCCTCCTCCTTGAGCTCTTTTCTTGTAACTTTATATTTCTGCACCATTACTGTACTTTGAACCTGTATAAAACTTGGTGTGAATATATATATTTGTTTCAGCTATATGTCTTTTTCTCTCGCATTTTCTTAAGCTTCGTCTTTCTTATTACGCGCAACTAACTGTTGACTAGCTTAGGTTTAGCGCGATCTGTACTCTTTGATCTACCTTGATCACGACCAACAACTCCCTTAGCTTGTCTTTTTGACAGTTCTTATGCACAGCTTCGTACTGGATGACTGACTAGGCGTAGTCTGTCTGCCTCAGCTTGTTGTGTAAGAACTTGTTTGCAAAAGTTTCCTCCGACAAGGTGCTACGCACTAGCATCCATCGACAACTGATCAGTCATCGTTCTTCAGGCAGCGTACCCACCAACAACTCATCAGTCATCGTTCTTCGGGCAGCGTACCCACCAACAACTCATCAGTCATCGTTCTTTGGACTTCACTTTGCTTCTCTGTCGCTCTAACGCTAAGTGCATAGAGGACATCGATCGTCAGAGGTGATACCTTGTTTTGGGGAAGAAGAGTGTTTCTCGGTAACCCTTCTTACTTTCCCCAAGGTCATCAACCTTGGGCGGATCGGGTCATTCTTTCCCTGCCTCACTCCTGGGGTGAGAAGCGTTTAAACTAAGAGCTTTACTTGGCCAATATTGGTATATGCCAAGTGGGTAAGGACGTTTGTCAAAATCCTTCCTTTCCCTCTCTTGGTCTTACTAACACCCCTGGCTTTTCGAACCCTAGTCGCCTGCACTCACACCTGGGGTGAGGAGGACTTAGATTAGCGCCCATATTCGCACCTAGGGCGAATAAGGCCTAACCGATCACCTACACTCGCGCCTGGGGCGAGGAGGATTTTAACTTGAAAACTTTCGCACACTTGATATACTGATAATCTTTTCATTGGGTGGCCTCATTAAAAACCCTCCTTTGGGAAAAGAGTGCCCCCTTATCTGTTCAACTGTTTTCAGTATATACACTGGGTGTGTCTTTAGCGCGAGAACGCAACTACTTTACAACTTAACTGAAATAAAATTTCAAGTGGGTGGCGTTCCACGTCCTGGGGATTGCTCCTCCTTCCAGAGTCTCCAGCCGATAAGCTCCATTCTCTAATGCCTCAACCACCTTGTATGGGCCTGTCCACTTTGGAGACAGCTTGTTTTCCATCTCATTCTGATGCGCCTTTCTCATCACCAGATGTCCTTCCTGGAAGCGCCTGAGCCTCACCTTGGAGTTGTGCCTCCGTTCTACTCTTCTCTTGACGGCTTCAGCACTAACTCTGGCTTCTTCTCACACTTCGTCCAGTAGGTCGAGATTCACCTTTCGCTCTTCATTGGATTCTTCGGCAATGAAATTCAAAAACCTGGGGGAGCTCTCCTGTATCTCCACGGGGATCATGGCATCCGTCCCGTAGACAAGGCTAAAGGGTGTCTCATGGGTGCTGGACTGTGGAGTGGTATGGTAGGACCATACGATTCTGGGGACTTCCTCTGCCCATTTTCCTTTAGCTTTCTCTAGTCTTCGCTTCAGCCCCTGAGCAGTACTCGGTTGGTTGACTCCACCTGCCCATTGGTTTGTGGGTGTTCCACCGAGGCGAAAACCTGTTGTATCTTTAACTCCTCGCACATCTTCCTTAGCTGATGACTTGTGAACTGGGTGCCATTGTCGGAGACCAGCCTCTTGGGTACTCCGAAACGACAGACGATGTTCTTCCAGACAAAGTGCTCGACTTTTTGTGCGGTGATGTGCGCGACTGGTTCTACCTCCACCCACTTGGGGAAATACTCGATGGCCATGATGAGGAACTTCATCTGCCTTATCGCCAGGGGAAAAGGTCCCAGGATGTCGATTCCCCATGTGTGAAATGGCCATGGGCTATGGATGGACTTCAACTCCTCGGGGGGTGCCTTATGCCAATCTGCGTGAAGTTGACACTGTTTGCAACGTTGAGCATACCTCACGCAGTCTTCCTTCAGCGTTGGCCAGTAGTACCCTGCGCGGAGGATCCTACTTGCCAAAGCGCGACCACCTACATGACTTTCGCACACCCCCTCGTGTAGCTCCGACATAAGTCTAGTGCATTGCTCGCCATACACGCAGATCTGCACAGGATGAGAAAACCCAAATCTAAACAGGTTTCCATCAATCAAAGTAAACTTACTCGAGCTCCGCTTTATTCTTTTTGCCTCTGCCGGGTCCAGTGGGAGTACACCATCTTCTAAATACAACTGGTACGGTGTTATCCAGGTGTCGGGCTCCCTAACAGCGCAGACTTCCATCACTTCATCGATCTTTGCCGGTCGCGCTCTAACCCTTGGCGCTTTCAACGTCTCTTGAGTGAGCGAACGATGACCGATCGCCAGACGCTCCATTGATTTGTACACTTGAAGTACCTGGTTGTCTGACACGAACGCTCGCGGTACCTTCACGGTCTCCTGAATGACGGTCCTCTGCTTTCCCCCCTTGCCTGAGCTGGCCAGCTTGGCAAGCAGGTCTGCTCTGGCATTTTGCTCTCTCGGCACATGGACCAGTTCAAACTCGGTGAAGGACGTCTTCAGGAGCTGTACGTACTCTAGGTAAGCTGCCATCTGGGGATCTTTCGCCTGGAACTCCCCTGTAACTTGCCCGGTGACTAGCAAAGAGTCACTCTTGGCAACCAGACTTCTTGCTCCCATTTCTCTTGCTAGCAACATTCCTGCGATCAGGGCTTCATACTCCACCTGGTTGTTGCTAGCCTTAAAGGCAAAACGGAGGGACTGCTCGATCAGCACTCCGTTCGGGCCTTCCAAAATGACCCCAGCGCCGCTTCCCTGCTGATTGGAAGAGCCATCCACCAATAATACCCATTGGAAGTCCAACCCTTCCGAAGGTGTCGCGACCGACGACAGCTCGACCACAAAGTCGGCGAACACCTGCCCCTTTATCGGTCCTCGGGGCTCATATTGAATGTCGAACTCAGACAATTCCACCGCCCACTTGACCATCCTTCCCGCTACATCTGGTTTCTTTAGCACCTTTTGGATGGGCAGATCTGTCATTACTACTACTGTGAAGCTGTGGAAATAATGTATGAGTCTTCTTGCTGAAAATACCACCGTCAGGGCAGCCTTCTCGAGGGCTTGGTACCTTGTTTCAGGGCCTTGCAGCACCTTACTCACAAAGTACACAGGCCTCTGGACCTGATCTTGCTCTTACACCAGGACTGAACTGACTGTTCTTTCCGTCACAGTAAAGTATAGACGAAGAGGGGTGCCCACCTGTGGTTTACACAAGACCGGTGGGCTTGCCAGGTACTCCTTCAACTTGATGAAGGCCTCCTCGCACTCCTGTGTCCAAAGGAATCTGCTATTGCGCTTAAGACACTGGAAATACGGATGACCTTTCTCCCCTCCAGTGGACATGAACCGGGATAATGCTTCCAGCCGACCGGTGAGTTGTTGCACCTCCTTCACCGTCGTTGGACTCCTCATTGCCACGATTGCTGCGCATTTCTCTGGATTAGCTTCGATTCAACGCTCTGTTAGGAGGAATCCCAAGAACTTCCCTGCCTCCACGCTGAAAATGCATTTCTCAGGGTTGAGCTTCAACCTGTACCCGGCGATGGTGGTGAATAGTTCCTCCAGATCGGCCACATGCTGCTCCTTTTCTCGGGATGTGACCACCATGTCATCTACGTAAGCATGCACATTTCTTCCCAGCATGGGCGAGAGCACCCTATCCATAAGTCGCTGATAGGTAGCCCCCGCATTCTTCAGCCCGAACGGCATTACCTTGTAGCAGTAGCAAGACCGTTCTGTCATGAATGCTATCTTGCATTCATCCCTGGGCTGCATTCTGATCTGGTTGTATCCTGAGAATGCATCCAAGAAACTGAGCAGTTTCCCCCCTGACGCGCTATCCACCAGAGCGTCTATGCTGGGTAGAGGGTAGGAATCTTTGGGGCATGCCTTGTTGAGGTCAGTGAAGTCAACACACATCCTCCACTTGCCGTTTGGTTTCTGAACCAGTACCACGTTCGCTAGCCACTCTGGGTACTGGATCTCCCTGATGTGCCCTGCGGCAAGAAGCTTATGCGCTTCGTCGTGGATCACTTTCCCCTTCTCTTCATTGAATTTCCTTCGCCTCTGTCGCACAGGTCGGACTTTAGGATCCATCGACAGGCGATGGCAAAGGAAGTTAGGGTCGATTCCTGGCATGTCAGACGCTGACCATGCGAACGCACCCATGTGCCTCCCAGCTTGAACTTTCTCCCCCTTATATCTACTTCTACCCACCCCTCAGTTGGGTGGGGTCTTTTCTCGCTGGCGATGACCGCCCTCGCGATCCCTGACTCGTGAGGAGTGATCATGCCCTCCTCTTCTGCTTCCACCTGAGCTACCTGGGAGCCCCCCAGCGTAGCAGCCTCCATCTGCTGGTCGCCACGCGTTCCCCTAACCACCGATCGCTCTTCGCGCACTCCTGGTGGTGGTGTTGAGGTAACATGGCATACGCTCCTTTTCTGCCTGAGGCTGTTCACATAACAGCGCCTAGCCTCAGCCTGATCCGACTTGATGGTTATTACGGTCCCCTCCATCGACGGCAGCTTCAGCTTCATGTGCCTCGTCGATGGCACTGCACCCAACCTATTGAGTGTTGGCCTTCCCATCAAGATGTTGTACGCAAAAGGGGCGTTAACCACCAAGTACCTTATCTTTTCGGTGCGGGCTGTTGTTCCATCGGTGAACGTCGTCCTCAGTTCAATGTACCCCCGCACCTCTACCTGATCCCCTGCAAAGCCATAGAGACATCCCGTATATGGCCTTAACAGATCGGGGGACAGCTACAACTTGTTGAACGTCGGCCAGAACATGACGTCTGCCGAGCTCCCTTGGTCTACGAGCACTCTGTGCACTCGCCTTCCTGCTGTGATGAAGGAGATGACCACAGGATCGTTGTCGTGCGGTACAACGTCCCGTAGATCAGCTTTCCTGAAAGTGATATCTACCTCGGGGAAATGGCCCTCGTCTACCGAGTCCACGGCCATTACCGATCGAGCATACCTCCTTCTTTGCGATGCGGTGCATCCCCCACCGGAGAAGCCCCCCGCAATCGTCTGCACCTCCCCGTACACAGGGATTTCATGCTGCTGCTCTCCTGCCTGGGATCCCGACGAGCGATCACCCGGCACCTCTCGCTGGTAATCTGCTAGGAACCCAGACTTTACCAACTCCGCCAGTTGGTGCCCCAACGCCAAACAGGAGTGGAGTGTGCGACCAAAGGCTTGGTGAAACTCACACCACTCGTTCTTTTTCCTCCCTAGTACCTTGTCTGTCTTTTCTGTACTCGGAGTCTCACGGCTACGGCAGGAAGGGCGATCAGATCCGCCAACCCTACCATGAAATCATATCTTGGGGGTGCATTATTCTCCCATGCACGCCCCCTGCCCTGGTCCTTCCTGGGTGCATAAGGACGAGGTTTTCCCTGCGCCTTCTTTCCCTCCTTTGCCTCATGCACCCTCATGTGCTGCTGTTGCTTCCCCTGTCCACCACGCGGCTTCAGCGGTGCTGCACTTCCTCTTTTCTCAGAAACCTCTGTCTCTGCCACTATGTGCGCCACCGCGCGTCGCCAGATTTCCGCGAAGGTGCTGGGATGGCTTCTGATGAGCGATTCACTGAAAGGACCCGACAGCACTCCCTTCTTAAACGCATGCACCATCATATCCTCGTCCTTGCTGGGCAATCTAACCACTTGTGCTCCAAAGCGGTTGAGGTAGTCTTTCAGCGACTCACCTTGATACTGGCGTACATCGAACAGATCGTACGACACCACTGAATGTGCTCTGTTAACGATGTATTGCTCAGTGAAGAGCTTCGAAAACTGATGGAAGGACGTGAGATGAGCCTCTGGCAGACTCACGAACCATTCCATGGCGATTCCTCTCAGAGTGCTCATGAACATCTTGCAATACACGGCATCTGAGCCCCCAGACAACATCATCTGAGTGTGGAACGCCGTCAGATGCGCTTCTGGATCTTCTACCCCTGTGAATGACGCCTTCACTCCCACTAGGTTGGGAGGAACCATGGGTGCGTTGAAGGAGGAGAGACAAAACTGGGTGCTCAAGGAGGAAGCTTCCCAATCCTTTCTTAAACTGGCCCACGAAGGCAGGGAGGGGGCCGAGGCGTATGCGCGCGAACTTGAACAGGCGCATGCCGATCAGCTGGCCCAGCTCACTTCCTACCAAATCCAAAGCCTTGGCCTGTAAGAGGCGGCTCTTGCCTCCGAAGCACAGCGGAGAAAATTTGAAGAACTGGACGCTGCTTGGAGGCAGAAGTTAAGCGAGAGAGAGAACGACTTGGCTGCGAAGGTCGAAGCTTTGAGCCTTCTCCAAGCCGAGGCTAACAAGCTCCGCGTGGAGAAGGAATTCCTGGACAAACAGTTGACATCCAACGACGCTAGGGTTGCAGAACTAGAAGGGGAGGTCCAAGGACTGACTGGGGAGATGGGGGGCGCGTTTGAAGAGGGCTTCCAAGAGGCTCTGGCTCAGGCGTCCTGCGAGAACCCTGACATCAATATTTCAAACTGCGACCCCACACACCATGTCGTCGACGGGAAGGTCGTGCCCTTCGACTTGGATGACTGAGCCGCCGTCTCCCACCCGCCACCTTTACCTTTCGAGCTTTATAGTTATTTTTGCCACTCTATGATAAACTTGTAACTCCTTTGCACTTTGTCGGAACTTTGGATTTTGCATGATTGATTCGTGCCGTTGCGTTATCAAATTCTGTTTGTATGATTTTACCTTCCTTTCTCATTTCCACGTGCTCCGATTGCTTTGCCCCCCATCGCGTTCCTTCGTGGCTTGTTCTGCCTTCATATCTATGAGGCCTCTGCTTCGTGAAGGCATCAGTGGCTTTGCCGTTATTGTAACACAAAAGTTGAGGCATACTCCAGGCCCCAAACGTTCGGGATAAGGCCACACACCAATGCCCACGCCCACGGAGAGGCTTGCCTAACGGCGCCGTATCGTCCGTGGGGTGTCTCCAACTCCTAAGCGGCCGGTCCCCTGATTCTCGGTGCCTGGCGCCCACGCATGAGGAGAGGCCTGCTACCGTAGCGCCGTATCGTCCTCAGGGTGCCTAAAAACGCCAGTCGCTAGGAAAGCTCAAAGCCCTCCAGGGGTCGTTCCCTCCACGGTCTTTCCTCCCCATAGGTATCAGGGAACGACCCTGCCAGCAATTCACTCAGCCTTTGGCGATCTCGCCTCCCTCCGCAGTCTTTCCTTCCTGCGGGTATCAGGGAGGCGACGCCGCTAGTGATTAGCTTTGACTCCTTCGATTTCGTCTCCCTCCACAGTATTTCCTACCTGTGGGTATCGGGGAGGTGAAGTTGTTGATACTTGTATTGATGACGCCTTAAAACGTTTCAAAATGGTAATACCTTCTACTTTGGCTACGCTTTCTCTTGGTAACGCCCTCTCTCTTGGCGACGCCACCTCTCTCGGCGACGCCCTCGATGATTCATGGTGGCAACGCCATCTGCACTTTCCACTAGCGACGTTCGGGGCGGCTAAACCGTTGACTTTACTTCGATGTCGGTTCTGACTTTGGCTCAGGTCGATGCCCGGGGTGGCGAGGGACCCTAGGTCTCACCCGTGCCGTCCACGTGGCGCTTTTCGTATGGCTGATGGGACGTTCCCCCACTTGATGAGGTTCTGACACCTCCTGAGTCTCTGATCCATTCTCGACGGCGTGTCGTACCCCTGAGCATTCTGTCGATACGACGTTTTCTGAGTGTTAACCAGCGGTGCCAGGACCATCCACTCATTTTCTGCCACGTGGCTTAGTTGCATGGTTTACCCATTCGCGTCGTTTGGCACTCTAACCGTAATATTTAATTCTTACACCATCTTCCTCCTCTCAAAGAGCCACTCTGGTGCCCTTTCTAACCAACGTATTACTCCGCCTTTCCAGCGAACCATCTTCTTTCGACCCTCCAACTCTCTTTCCGACACTGTTCCGTCATGTCTTCTCACATTCCTTCCCCCAGGGTTAACCATAAAGATCTGTATCCCTGGGCTTCAAGCGAGCTTCTGGATGAGTGCTCGTGCCTTCTTTCCACCCTGGCCATCAAGAAACACAAAGGAGATTCGTGCTCTTATAATCACTGTGCCTTCGCGAGGAGGCATGACGATGACATCACTGTGCTCCCTTGCACCCTGGGGGAGCCGGTGTGTGGGGACGAACGCGCCAACGACGGGATTCCTTTCTTTTACTTCTATCAGGTGGTGTTCCAGATCGTTGGCGTACGTCTGCCCTTCTCCAGGTTCGAGAGGGAACTTCTGACGGAGATCAACACTGCACCAGCCCAACTGTACCCCAACAGCTGGGCTTTTGTTACGTCCTTTCTTCACTTTTTCGAGGTGAAATGTCAAAGGAACAAGCTCTGGGTGAAATGTCATGGGGTGTGCGCCATCGGTTGATATCTTTCTTCACTTTTTCGAGGTGAAATGTCAAAGGAACAACCTCTGGGTGACCCTCAGCAACGTTCCTGGTAGGGTTCTCCTGACTCCCTTCCAAAGCTCCTTTACGGGGTGGAAGGGTAGGTTTTTCAAGATCTGCTGTTCTGATATCTTGCCTTCCGCCCTGGATGGGTTCCCGCTGTACTGGGTGAGGGAGGCACGAGCTCTCAAGTCCAAACCCTTCAAGAAACTAAGCTCGAACGACCAGATTGCGTGTCGGATTCTGGCTGAGGCGGGGGGTTTTGACTCCGCCACCCTGATCAGTTTGGAGTTCAACGCCGGAACCCTAGAGAAGTACATATGTACGAATGGCTATCTCAGAAACTTTTGCTTTTTACCTTCATTAGATCTCTACGTGGTCTAACTCATGGTTTCCTCACTGCTCTTGTTTCCCGTGGTGCAGGTTCAAAGATAAACCCCCAGCGGAGGTCACAGCTCACCCAGGCGTTAAGGGCTGAGACTGAAGCGTCGTCCTCCTCCCTGCCAAGGTCTGAAGGCCACTGAAGGCGTTTGTATTTTTTCATTTTCTGTATGAGCACTGGGCCTGTAATGTCTGCCCTATTCACCTTGCTCCCGTTCCTTTCGATCATACATGTAAATTTGACTCCACTGTGCCATGCTTGATTTCTTTAACGCTGTTTTAAATTTGCACACGCATCATACACTGCGCGTTTTTCCTCTACCACCTTTCTTGGGGCGCTCTGCGCTTCTTGGCGACGCTTTCTCTTAGCGGCGCCTTCTTTCTTGGCGACGCCCACTTTCTCGGCGACGCCTTCTTTCTGGGCGACGACCTCTTTCTTGGCGACGCGTATGCTTGGCGATGCCTTTCGTTACTTCGAAAAGGGAAAAGATAAAGACTGAAACCAAGACAAAGGTTTTTCCTCGAACTTGTTTCCTTTTTTATTTGGGTGACCTCGTTAAAATCCCCCGAGAGGGAAAAAGAGTGTCCCCTTCAACTAAATTGTTACATGGCTGCTTACATAAGTCAACTAAAATAAAATTTTAAGTTGGCCGCATTCCAACTGCGTGGGATGGGACCCCCCTCCAATGTCTCTAGGTTGTACGAACCATTTCCCTTAGCTTCGGTAATTCTGAAGGGCCCGGTCCACTTGGGAGACAGCTTATTCTCCAGCTCGTATGGATGAGCCTTCCTCATAACTAGGTCGCCAATCTGAAATTGTCGTGGCTTTACCTTAGAGCTATATTGTCGCTCTACCCTTCTCTTTACGGCTTCGGCCTTTATTCTGGCCTCCTCCCTGGCTTCGTCCAGTAGGTCCAGGTTCACCCTCCTTTCTTCGTTGGATTATTCCGCCACGAAATTTTGGAAACGTGGTGAGCTTTCGTGAATCTCAACTGGGATCATCGCGTCCGACCCATACACTGAGCTGAAAGGCGTCTCCATGGTGGATGATTGGGGTGTGGTGTGGTATGCCCACACGATCCTTGGCACTTCCTCCGCCCACGCTCCTTTGGCCTTTTCTAGCCTTCTCTTTAGCCCCTTCAGCAAAACTCTGTTTGCTGACTCTACCTGCCCATTAGTCTGGGGGTGTTCAACTGATGCGAACACCTGCTTGATGCCTACCTCAGCACACAGGTTTCTCAACTGCTGACTGGCAAACTGGGTTCCGTTATCGGATATCAGCCGCCTAGGTACGCCGAAACGGCACACAATATTCTTCCACACAAAGTGTTGGACTTTGTGCGCAGTGATCTAGGCCACGGGCTCCGCCTCTATCCACTTGGTGAAGTACTCGATGGCGACGATCAAGTACTTCATCTGCCAAGTATGGAAAGGCCATGGGCTGTATATGGACCGCAGCTCCTCTGGCGGCGCCTTGTGCCAGTCTGCGTGTTTTTGGCATTGCTTACAACGCTGGGCGTGTCGCACGCAATCTTCCTTTACTGTTGGCCAATAAAAACCCGCGCGCACTACCTTAGGAGCTAAGGACCTTCCGCCTACATGGCTCCCACAAATGCCTTCGTGGAGCTCCGTCATTATTCTGGTACATTCGTCGCCGCTTACGCATGTTAAGGTAGGGTGAGTGAAACCGTGCCTGAATAACACTCCGTCTACCAGGGTGTACCTTGCAGCATTTCTCTTAACTTTCTTACCTTCTTCAGGCTCCACTGGGAGAACCCCATCCGCTAGGTACCGCCTGTATGGCGTCATCCAGGTGTCTCCTTCGGCCAAAACATGTATCTGCGCTCGCCTCCCTCCTTCGGTCGTGTCCGTGTATACGCTAATGCGAGGGGCCTTCAACGTATCCTGAGTCAAGGAACGATGACTCCTTGGCCTTCCTCTCGTGGTGCTTATATGGAGGACATCCACCCTGTTATCCTCTATGAATTTCCTCGGAGCCTTAAGCGTCTCTTGGATTACAGTCCTCTGCCTGCCCCCCTTGCCTGAGCTGGCCAGCTTGGCGAGTAGGTCAGCTCTGGCATTCTGCTCTCTTGGGACATGCACCAGCTCAAGACCACTAAAGGCTCCCTTTAGCGATTCGACGTACCTTAAATATGCCGCCATCTACGGGTCTTTCGCCTGGAACTCACCCAACACTTGCCCCGTAACCAGTTGGGAGTCACTCTTCACTAATAGGTTCTGCGCGCCCATTTCTTTGGCTAAAAGCATTCCTGCAATCAGGGCTTCATACTCAGCCTGATTATTACTGGCTTTGAAAGCGAAGCGCAGGGCCTGCTCGATCAGTACACCGTTTGGTCCTTCCAAGACTATTCCCGCACCACTTCCTTGTTGGTTGGAAGAGCCATCCACTGAGAGCGACCACTGTGAGCCTGCCTCCACCTCCTGTTCGCCTCTGGGCGAGAGTTCTGCCACGAAATCTGCGTATACCTGCCCTTTGATGGACCCTCTGGGCTCATACTGGATGTCGAATTCTGAAAGCTCCACTGCCCAACGCACCATCCTTCCCGCCACGTCAGGTTTCTGCAGCACCTTCTGTATAGGGAGGTTGGTCATCACTACCACCGTAAAGCTGTGGAAGTAATGACGGAGCCTCCTGGCTGAGAACACCACTGCTAATGCTGCCTTCTCCAGCGCCTGATATCTTGTCTCAGCGCCTTGTAACGCCTTGCTCACGAAATAGATAGGCTTTTGACTCTGGTCCTGCTCCTGGATTAACACAGAGCTGATAGCCCGCTCCGTTACCGTGAAATATAGCCGGAGGGGCACACCTGTTACTGGTTTGCAGAGGACCGGTGGCGTCGCCAGGTACTCTTTTAACTTAATGAAAGCCGCTTCGCATTCGTCAGTCCATGCAAATCGACTATTTCTCTTGAGGCACTGGAAATACGGGTGCCCCTTCTCTCCCGCGGCGGAAACAAACCTTGAGAGTGCCGCCATCCGCCCTGTCAGCTGCTGCACTTCCTTTACCGACGTCGAGCTTCGCATGGCGATAATCGCTGCACATTTGTCGGGGTTCGCTTCTATCCCCCTCTCTGTGAGCATAAAACCCAAGAACTTACCGGCCTCTACCCCGAAGACACACTTTTCAGGGTTTAGCTTGAGGCGGTACTTGGATATTGTGACGAACAACTCCTCCAGGTCTGCCATGTGCTGTGCCCTATCCTGCGACGCCACCACCATGTCATCCACGTAGGCGTACACATTCCTCCCTAGCATGGGCGCCAGGACCTTGTCCATTAGCCTTTGGTATGTGGCGCCCGCATTCTTCAAGCCGAAAGGCATCATCACCTTGTAACAGTAACTGCTGGTTTCCGTCATGAATGCGGTTTTGCTTTCATCTCTCGGGTGCATTTTAATCTGGTTGTACCCCGAGAACGCATCCAGGAAACTTAGCACCCTGCAGCCGGAGGCGCTATCTACCAATGCGTCAATGCTAGGCAGTGGGTACGAGTCCTTCGGGCACGCCTTGTTTAGGTCAGTGAAGTCCACGCACATCCTCCACTTCCCATTCGCCTTCTTTACCAGGACGACGTTGGCTAGCCACTCGGGGTATTGGATTTCCCTAATGTGGCCAGCCCTCAGCAGCTTCTGCGTTTCTTCGCGTACCACTAGCTGCCTCTCTTCATTGAATTTTCTCCCCCTTTGGCACACGGGGCGAACCGTGGCGTCCATGCTGAGGTGATGACATAAGAAATCAGGGTCGATGCCAGGCATGTCCGAGGCAGACCACGCGAAGGCGTCCAAATGGCGTGAGATCACCTCTGCCACCGCCTCCTGCTCTTCTTGGCTCAGAAGACGCCCTAGTTTAAATGTCTTGCCGCCAATGTTCCTATCCACCACGTTAGTCGCTTGTTGGTCCCTGCTGTTATCCTGAATGGGCGTCGCCTCTTCCGCTGGCGCCGCGTGGTCGGGACCCTCCCCCATGAGTGTGTCTGCTTCGGGCGTCGGCCCCACGGGCGTGGCCTCAACAGGCATTGACCCAGTGGGCGTCGCCTCTATCATTGTCACGTCGGCACTTGGCGGGCGCTCAAACACCATGAACACGCTTTTCCTCGTTTTTATGCTGTTTTCATAACACTTCCGCGCTTCCTCCTGATCCGATTTGATAACTATTACCGTGCCGCTGAGGTCTGGCAGCTTCATCTTCATATGCCGCGTGGAGGATACCGCGTTGAGCCTATTCAGCGCCGGTCTCCCCAACAGGATGTTGTAGGCGGAAATGGCGTTTACGACCAAGTATCGTATGCTTTCGGTGCGCGAGGCCTCTCCATCTGTGAATGTCGTCCTTAGCTCCAAGTAGCCTCGGACTTCCACTTGGTTGTCTGTGAACCCATACAGGCAGCCTGTGTAGGGACTCAGAAGGTCAGGGGACAAACGCAGCTTGTTGAACGTCGACAAAAAGATGACGTCTGCAGAGCTCCCTTGGTCGACAAGGACCCTATGTACCTTACGACCCGCTGTGACGACTGAGATGACTACGGGGTCGTTGTCGTGGGGTACAACGTCTCGGAGATCCCCTCTCGTGAACACGAGGTCTGACTCCCATGGCTCACCCGAGATTCTCTCTTCAATTGAGTTGACCACCCTCGCGTACTTCTTCCGCTGGGAGGCGGTGGGTCCGCCACCAGAAAAACCTCCGGCGATGGTATGGACTTCGCCGAGCACGGGTATCTCGTGCGCCTGTTCTGCTGTGGGCGCCGGCAGGGTGGGCGTCTCGGTGGGTTCTGCAACATAATCCTTCAGGAAACCGCTTCTCACGAGTTCTTCTAGCTGATACCCCAACGACAGGCAGTTGTCGATGTGATGACCAAAAGCTTCGTGGAACTCACACCAAGAATCTTTTCGTGGCCCCAATACCTTGTCAGTCTTTGCTGGTCGCCTCAACCTCTCGGCTATATTAGGCACGGCTATCAGGTCCTTCAACTCCACCGCGAAGTTGTACCTCGCCGGTCTGGCCCTCTCCCTGACAGGACGATCGCCCCCTACTGGGCCCCGGGGCCGGGGTTGGGGGTTTCTGGTCTTGTAGGGGCGTCTCCCCTCTGGTTTTTTTCTTCCCGTCGTGGTCTCGTTGACCCTGACGGGCTGACTCCGCGTCTGTACCCTTGGGCGTGAGGGCACGACGCTGGTGCGTTTTTCACACACCTCTCCGTCGGGGTCTCGTTGACCCTGACGGGCTGACTCCGCGTCTGTACCCTTGGGCGTGAGGGCACGACGCTGGTGCGTTTTTCACACACCTCTCCCTCGGAAGCGATATGCTCCACCGCGCGACGCCGTATTTCGGCGAAAGTCCTTGGGCGATTGCGTATAATAGACTCGCAAAAGGGGCCGGGACTCACGCCCTTTCTGAAGGCATACACAATCATGGGCTCTTCCGAGGTACCGGTTTTCACCATTTGGGTCCCGAAGCGGTTGATGTATTCTTTCAAACTCTCCCCTTGGTATTGCTTCACATCAAATATGTCATAGGAAACTGGCGGCGGGGCCCGGTTCGCCAGGTATTGCTCTCTGAACAGTTGTGACAACTGTTGGAAGGAGGTGATATGGCCGTTAGGAAGGCTAATAAACCAATCCATCGCCATCCCTGTTAAAGTGCTCATGAAGAGCTTGCATCTTGCACCGTCTGAACCTCCTACCAGCACCATCTGCGTGTGGAACGCAGTGAGGTGCGCCTCAGGATCCTCCATTCCGGTGAAAATCACCTTAGGCCCCGCGAACGTGTTGGGGATCGCTGCGTCTAAGATTTCCTGCGAGAAGGGAGTGGTGAACTCCCTCGGCGGGGTGGGACGTTCCATCTCATCTGGTTCACGTTGCCCCGGGATGTTCCTCAAGCCCTGGCGCGGCTCTTCATTCACCCGACGGAGCTCTTCGTTCCTCGCATGCGAGGCTTCGAGGTCCGCCTGCATGTGCTCCTGTTCCAACTTCGATTCTGCCATATCGTCTTGCAGCCCTCGCATTATCTCCAGGACTCGCTGCATGGACATCTCCTCACCCGTAGCGCGTGCATTACCTCGTCTCGTGGTGGCCATCCTTCTCTGTTTTCTCAAACCTCTTCTAACGTTACTGTAACTCGAAAAATCTCCTCAAACTTGTGATGGGACTGATGTTTTATATCGGCCCCACGGTGGGCGCCAAATGTTCCGTCCGGTGGACCTGGAACGTCTTCGTGCGCGACCTCGACCGTCAGCTAGGGACTCCTTCCCACTGGTTACCTGTGGATTCCTGCAAAGAAGGACAAAAGGGCGCCCTAGCGGCCGTTTGCATTCCAACGCTCAAGTCAGCCAGCAAGAAACACCAAAAACTGTGCACCTCCGTATCGGAGCACCGCGTATGGCACTCTGAAGGTGGTAAAAGGAAACTGTGTCTAGTGTGTATTTCTCCTTCTAGCAAAAATCTTTCCCTAGTCCATTGTGCGTAACCTCAAGGCTCGAGCAAGCAACTAGAGAGTTCTGGGAAATTTGCCAAAAGTTCCAACCTTGTTTCCAACATTCCCAGCGCTATTTAAACTGCCCAAGCATTTAAAGCGCCTTAAAGCGCTTTTAATCACAAAACGTAACGCGCTTAATTAACGCGTCTAATTAGAAAACGTAGCGCATTTAAGACGTTGAAACGCCTGGGAGCCTTTATAGTACCTGAAATGCTCAAAACAGAAATTGTATTGAATGACTTTAATTACCTGGTACCTGACTGAAGGGTGTTTCTATTCTGACTTGGCTGTCGTACACGTGGAGGGCCTCACAACGCCATGACCCCATCTGGGGACGTTTTTGCCCATCGGGGAATGTTTCTACGTGTGAGTCCTCCTGCTTGGGAGTGCTACTGCGCAAGGGGTGACTTTTTGGGTGCCAACTCATGCCCCAATCATCTAGTCACTCACTTTGAGAGCGTATCTGCCTTCCTCTCGTACCCTGCACCTGGCTACCTTGGGCGTGACCCTCCCTCTGAGTCGTATCTGTCCCAAAGGCGTCTCTGGGGCGGCAGGGGTACTTCACGAGTCGGGCTGCCCTACACTGGCGCTGCCACTATGGCCTTGAAGGCACCTTTTCCTTCTCTTTATCTCTATTCCCTGGTTATCAGGGGTCTAAGGCCTTCCCACGGCGTCGCTCCCTCCATGGTCTTTCCTACCCATGGGTATCGGGGAACCACACTGTGATTGCCTTGCCTTAGTGATATTTGATCTGGGCGACGCCCTGGTTGGGCGACGCCTTCACCTAGGCGACGCCTTGCCTTGGCGACGCTTCCTCTTGGCGATGCTGGCACTTGGCGTCTCTTCACCTAGGCGACGCCTGCGCTTGGCGTCACCCCCACCTGGGCGACGCCTTACGTTGACTTTGACCTCGACGCTGACTTTGACCTTGACTTCGTCAACGCCCGGGTACGAGACGGTACAGTACCATTGCCGCACCACTCAATGACATAGTGAAAAAGGATGTGGTCTTTCATTGGGGAGAAGCACAACAAAATGCTTTTGACACTTTGAAAGAAAAATTGACTAATGCTCCCATCTTGTCCCTTCCTAATTTCACTAAGACATTTGAGATTGAGTGTGATGCTTCAAGCATAGGTATTGGGGTTGTTCTCCTTCAAGAGGGCCACCCCATAGCCTATTTTAGTGAGAAATTGAAGGGAAGTCATCTCAATTATTCCACCTATGATAAGGAATTATATGCACTTGTTAGGGCTTTGTTTACTTGGCAACACTATCTTTTTGCCAAAGAGTTTGTGATACATAGTGATCATGAATCTCTTAAATATTTGAAAAGTCAAAACAAACTTAACAAGAGGCATGCCAAGTGGGTGGAATTCATTGAGCAATTTCCTTATGTGATCAAACACAAGCAAGGCAAAGTAAATATTGTGGCGGATGCTCTTTCTAGAAGATACACTTTGCTAAATCTTTTAACCTCTCAATATCTTGGTTTTGATCACATTAAGGAACTTTATCATGATGACCTTGATTTTTCTCTCATCTATCAAGAGTGTCTTAAGGGAGGACACAAAGACTTTTTTATTCAAGATGGCTTTCTTTTTAAAGGAAAACGTCTTTGTGTTCCTCAAAGCTCTATTAGATTATCTCTTGTTAGAGAAGCTCATGAGGGGGGTTTAATGGAACATTTTGGGGTTGCTAAAACTTTGGATGTGTTGCATGAACATTTCTTTTGGCCTCATATGCATAAACATGTTCATAGTTTGTGTGATAAATGCATAGCTTGCCGCAAAGCTAAATCTAAAATGCATCCCCATGGTCTATATACTCCTCTTCCTATCCCTTCAATGCCTTGGGTAGATATATCTATGGATTTCATCTTAGGCTTACCCAAGACATCAAAGGGAAAGGACTCCATTTTTGTGGTAGTGGATCGTTTTTCAAAGATGGCTCACTTTATTCCTTGCCACAAAGTGGATGATGCATTCCACATTGCAAACCTCTTCTTCCAAGAAGTGGTTCGCCTACATGGGATTCCTAGGTCTATAGTGTCCGATAGAGATCCTAAGTTCTTGAGTCACTTTTGGAAGACCTTGTGGGGCAAGCTTGGAACTAAGCTTTTATTTTCTACAACTTGCCACCCACAAACTGATGGTCAAACCGAGGTGGTGAATAGAAGTTTGGGACAACTATTGAGATGTTTTATTTCGGGGAATCCTAGAGTGTGGGAGAATTTACTACCCCATGTTGAGTTTGCATATAATCGTGTAGTAAATTCTACCACCTCACATTCTCATATGCATAAACATGTTCATAGTTTGTGTGATAAATGCATAGCTTGCCGCAAAGCTAAATCTAAAATGCATCCCCATGGTCTATATACTCCTCTTCCTATCCCTTCAATGCCTTGGGTAGATATATCTATGGATTTCATCTTAGGCTTACCCAAGACATCAAAGGGAAAGTACTCCATTTTTGTGGTAGTGGATCGTTTTTCAAAGATGGCTCACTTTATTCCTTGCCACAAAGTGGATGATGCATGCCACATTGCAAACCTCTTCTTCCAAGAAGTGGTTCGCCTACATGGGATTCCTAGGTCTATAGTGTCCGATAGAGATCCTAAGTTCTTGAGTCACTTTTGGAAGACCTTGTGGGGCAAGCTTGGAACTATGCTTTTATTTTCTACAACTTGCCACCCACAAACTGATGGTCAAACCGAGGTGGTGAATAGAAGTTTGGGACAACTATTGAGATGTTTTATTTCGGGGAATCCTAGAGTGTGGGAGAATTTACTACCCGATGTTGAGTTTGCATATAATCGTGTAGTAAATTCTACCACCTCACATTCTCCTTTTGAGGTAGTCTATGGGTTTAATCCCCTAACACCTCTTGATCTTCTTCCTATTCCCCTTCTTGGAGATGTCTTGTGCAAAGATGGTGATGAAAAGGCTTCTTTTGTGAAAACTTTGTGAAAACTCCGTTGTACCATGCTTGATTTCTGTAACGATGCTTTACATTTGCACACACTTCATATACTGTGCGTTTTTCCTCTGTCATATTTCTGGGCGGCGCTTGCGCTTGGGTTACGCCTTCTACCTTGACGACACTTTCTCTTGGCGACGCCTTCTTTCTTGGCGACGCCTTCTTTCCTGGCGATGCGGGTGCTTGGCGATGCCTGTCGCCACTTCGGACGGGAAGAAGATAAAGACTGAAACCAAGACAAAGGTTTTTCTCGAACTTCTTTTCCTTTTTTATTTGGGTGACCTCGTTAAAAAACCCCCGAAAGGGAAAAAGAGTGTCCCCTTCAACTAAATTGTTACATGGCTGCTTACATAAGTCAACTAAAATAAATTTTAAGTTGGCTGCATTCCAGCTGCGTGGGATGGGACCCCCCTCCAAGGTCTCTAGGTTGTACGAACCGTTGCCCTTAGCCTCGGTAATTCTGAAGGGTCCGGTCCACTTGGGAGATAGCTTATTCTCCAGCTCGTATGGATGAGCCTTCCTCATAACTAGGTCGCCAATCTGAAACTGTCGCGGCTTTACCTTAGAGCTATATTGTCGCTCTACTCTTCTCTTTACTGCTTCGGCCTTTATTCTGGCCTCCTCTCTGGCTTCTTCTAGTAGGTCTAGGTTCACCCGCCTTTCTTCGTTGGATTCCTCAACCACGAAGTTTTGGAAATGTGGCGAGCTTTCGTGTATCTCTACCGGGATCATCGCATCCCACCCATACACTAAGCTGAAAGGCGTCTCCATGGTAGAAGATTTGGGCGTGGTGTGGTATGCCCATATGATCCTTGGTACTTCCTCCGCCCACGCCTCTTTGGCCTTCTCTAGCCTTCTCTTTAGCCCCCTCAGTAAAACTCTGTTTGCTGACTCTACCTGCCCGTTAGTCTGGGGGTGTTCGACTGATGCGAACACCTGTTTGATGCCTACCTCAGCACACAGGTTTCTCAACTGCTGACTGGCGAACTGGGTTCCGTTATCGGATATCAGCCGCCTAGGTACGCCGAAACGACAAAGTGTTGCACCTTCTCGATCCATATTCTTCCACACAAAGTGTTGCACCTTGTGCGCAGTGATCTGGGCCACGGGCTCCACCTCTATCCACTTGGTGAAGTACTCGATGGCAACGATCAAGTACTTCATCTGCCTTATCGCCAGCAGAAACGGACCTAGGATGTCAATCCCCCAGGTATGGAAAGGCCACGGGCTGTATATGGATCGCAGCTCTTCTGGCGGCGCCTTGTGCCAGTCGGCGTGTTTTTGACATTGCTTACAATGCTGGGCGTGTCGCACGCAATCTTCCTTTACTGTTGGCCAATAAAAACCTGCGCGTACCACCTTAGAGGCTAAGGACCTTCCCCCTACGTGGCTCCCACAAATGCCTTCGTGGAGCTCCGTCATTATTCTGGTACACTCGTCGCCGCTTACACATGTTAAGATAGGGTGAGTGAACCCGTGCCTGAACAACACTCCGTCTACCAGAGTGTACCTTGCGGCATTTCTCTTAACCTTCTTACCCTCTTCAGGCTCCCCTGGGAGAACCCCATCCGCTAGGTACCGTCTGTATGGCGTCATCCAGGTGTCTCCTTCGGCTAAAACACATATTTGCGCACGCCTTCCTCCTTCGAGCGTGTCCGTGTATGTGCTGATATGAGGCGTCTTCAACGTATCCTAGGTCAAGGAACGATGACTCCTTGGCCTTCCTCTCGCAGTGCTAATATGGAAGACATCCACCCTGTTGTCCTCTATGAATTTCCTCGGAGCCTTAAGCGTCTCTTGGATTACAGTCCTCTGCTTGCCCCCCTTGCCTGAGCTGGCCAGCTTAGCGAGCAGGTCAGCTCTGGCATTCTGCTCCCTTGGGATATGTACTAGCTCAAGAGTGCTAAAGGCTCCCTTTAGCAGTTGGACGTACCTTAAATATGCCGCCATCTGCGGTTCTTTCGCTTGGAACTCACCCAACACTTGCCCTGTAATCAGTTGGGAATCACTCTTTACTAAGAGGTTCTGCGCGCCCATTTCTTTAGCTAGGAGCATTCCTGCAATCAGGGCTTCGTACTCAGCCTGATTATTACTTGCTTTGAAGGCGAAGCGCAGGGCTTGCTCGATCAGTACACCATTGGGTCCCTCCAAGACTATACCCGCGCCACTTCCTTGCTGGTTGGAAGAGCCGTCAACTGAGAGCGACCATTGTGAGCCTGCCTCCACCTCTTGTTCACCTCCGGGCGAGAGTTCTGCCACGAAATCTGCGTATACCTGCCCTTTGATGGATCCTCTGGGCTCATACTGGATGTCGAATTCTGACAACTCCACCGCCCAGCGCACCATTCTTCCAGCTACGTCAGGCTTCTGCAGCACCTTCTGTATATGGAGGTTCGTCATTACTACCACCGTAAAGCTGTGGAAGTAATGACGGAGCCTCCTGGCGGAAAACACCACCGCCAACGCTGCCTTCTCCAACGCCTGGTATCTCGTCTCCGCGCCTTGTAAGGCCTTGCTTACGAAGTAGATGGGCTTCTGAACCTGGTCCTGCTCCTGGACCAGCACAGAGCTGATGGCTCGCTCTATCACCGTGAAGTATAGCCGGAGAGGCACATCCGCCACCGGTTTGCAGAGGACGGGCGGCGTCGCCAGGTATTCCTTCAACTTGATGAAAGCCGCTTCGCATTCGTCGGTCCATGCGAAACGACTATTTCTCTTGAGGCACTGGAAATATGGGTGCCCCTTCTATCCTCCGGCAGAGACAAACCTTGAGAGCGCTGCCATCCGCCCCGTCAGTTGTTGCACTTCCTTTACTGACGTCGGGCTTCGCATGGCGATAATCGCTACGCATTTGTCGGGGTTCGCCTCTATCCCCCTCTCCGTGAGCATGAAACCTAGGAACTTACCGGCCTCTACCCCGAAGACACACTTCTCGGGGTTTAGTTTGAGGCGGTACTTGGATATAGTGACGAACAATTCCTCCAGGTCCGCCACGTGTTGTGCCCTATCCTTCGATGCCACTACCATATCATCCACGTAGGCGTACACATTCCTTCCTAATATGGGTGCTAGGACCTTGTCCATCAGCCTTTGGTAGGTGGCGCCTGCATTTTTCAACCCGAAAGGCATCACCTTGTAACAGTAACTGTTGGTTTCCGTCATGAATGCAGTTTTTCTCTCGTCCCTCGGGTGCATTTTGATCTGGTTGTACCCCGAGAATGCATCTAGGAAGCTTAGCACCTTGCAACCGGAGGCGTTGTCCACCAACGCGTCGATGAGTCCTTCGGGCACGCCTTATTTAGGTCCGTGAAGTCCACGCACATCCTCCACTTCCCATTCGCCTTCTTTACCAGGACGACGTTGGCTAGCCACTCAGGGTATTGGATCTCCCTGATGTGGCCAGCCCTCAGCAGCTTCTGCGTTTCTTCACGTACCACCAGCTGCCTCTCTTCATTAAATTTTCTCCTTCTTTGGCGCACGGGGCGGACCGAGGCGTCCATGCTAAGGTGATGACATAGGAAATCAGGGTCGATGTCGGGCATATCCGAGGCAGACCATGCGAAAGCATCCAAGTGGCGTGAGATCACCTCTGCCACCGCCTCCTGCTCTTCTTGGCCCAGCAAACGCCCTAGTTTAAACGTTTTGCCGCCAATCTCCCTTTCCACCACGTTAGCCGCTTGCTGGTCCCTGCTATTATCCTGAATGGGTGCCGCCTCTTCCGTGGACGCCGTGTCTTCGGGGACCTCCTCCACGAGTGTATCTGCTTCGGGCGTCGCCCCTACGGGTGTGGCCCCGCCAGGCGTTGACCCAGCGGGCGTCGCCTCAATCATCGTCGTGTTGACACTTGGCGGACGCTCAAACACCATGAACACGCTTCTCTTCATTTTTAAGCTGTTTTCATAACACATCCACGCTTCCTCCTGATCCAACTTGATAACTATTACCCTGCCACTGAGGTCTGGCAGCTTCATCTTCATATGCCGCTTGGAGGATACTGCGTTGAGCCTATTCAACGCCGGTCTCCCCAACAAGATGTTGTAGGCGGAGTTGGCGTTTACAACCAAGTACCGAATGCTTTCGGTACGCGAGGCCTCTCCATCTGTGAACGTTGTCCTCAGCTCCGAGTAGCCTCGAACTTCCACTTCGTTATCTGCAAACCCATATAGGCACCCCGTGTAGGGCCTCAGAAGGTCAGGAGACAACCGCACCTTGTTGAATGTCGACCAGAACATGACGTCTGCAGAGCTCCCTTGGTCGACCAGAACCCTGTGTACCTTTCGGCCCGCCGTGACCACTGAAATGACCACGGGGTCATTGTCGTGAGGCACAACGTCCCGCAGATCCGCCCTTGTAAATACGAGATCCGACTCCCACGGATCACCTGAGATTCTCTCCTCTATCGAGTTGACCCCCCTCGCGTATTTCTTTCGCTGGGAGGCGGTGGGTCCTCCGCCGGAAAAACCTCCAGCAATGGTGTGGACCTCGCCCAGAACGGGCATCTCGTGCGCTTGCTCTTCTGTGGGCGCCGGCAGGGTGGCGGTCGTGGCGGGTTCTGAGACGTAGTCCTTCAGAAACCCGCTTCTCACCAGCTCGTCTAGCTGGTAACCCAACGACAGGCAGTTGTCGATGTGATGACCGAAAGCCTCGTGGAATTCACACCAAGAGTCTTTTCGAGGCCCTAACACCTTATCAGTCTTTGCCGGTCGCCTCAACGTCTCAACTATATTAGGCACGGCGATCAGGTCCTTCAACTCTACAGCAAAGTTGTACCTCGCCGGCCTGACCCTCTCTCTGACCGGGCGATCGCCTCCCGCTGGGCCCCGGGGCCGGGGCTGGGGTTTTCTTGTCTCATAAGGACGTCTCCCCTCTGGCTTTTTTCTTCCCGTCGTGGTCTCATTGACCCTGACGGTCTGACTCCGCGTTTGCACTCTTGGGCGTGAGGGCACAACCCTGGTGCGTTTCTCACACACCTCTCCTTCGGAAGCGATATGTTCCACCGCTCGACGCCGTATTTCAGCGAAAGTCCTTGGGCGATTGCGAATAATAGACTCGCAAAAAGGGTCGGGACTCACACCTTTCCTGAAGGGATACACAATCTTGGGCTCCTCCGAGGTACCAGTTTTCACTACATGGGCCCCGAAGCGGTTGATGTATTCCTTCAAGCTCTCCCCTTGGTACTGCTTTACATCAAACAGGTCATAAGAAACCGGCGGCGGGGCCCTGTTCGCCAAGTATGCTCTCTGAACAGCTGCGACAACTGCTGGAAGGAGGTAATATGGCCGTTAGGAAGGCTGATGAACCAATCCATCGCCATCCCCATCAAAGTGCTCATGAAGAGCTTGCATCTTGTGGCGTCTGAGCCGCCCACTAACACCATCTGCGTGTGGAACGCAGTGAGGTGCGCCTCAGGATCCTCCATTCCAGTGAAAATCGCCTTGGGTCCCACGAATGTGTTGGGGATCGCTGCATCCAAAATCTCCTGCGAGAAGGGAGTGGAAAACTCCCTCGGCGGGGTGAGATGCTCCACCTCATCTTGTTCGCGTTGCCCCTGGTTATTCCTCAGGCCCCGACGCAACTCCTCATTAATGCGGCGGAGCTCTTCGTTCCTTACGTGCGAGGCTTCGAGATCTGCCTGCATGCGTTCTTGTTCTAGCTTCGACTCCGCCATATCATCCTGCAGCCCCTGCATTATCTCCAGCACCCGCTGCATGGACATTTCTTCACCCGCAGCACGTGCAGTACCTCGTCTAGTGGTGGCCATTCTTCACTGTTTCCTCAAGCTTCTTCCCACGTTACTGTGACTTGATAGGTCTTCTCAAACTTGCGATGGGACTGATGTTTTATATCGGTCCCACGGTGGGCGCCAAATGTTTCGTCCGGTTGACCTAGGACGTCTTCATGCGCAACCTCAACCGTCAGCTAGAGACTCCTTCCCACTGGTTACCTGTGGATTCCTGCAAAAAGAGGAAAAAGGGGCGCCCTAGCGGCCGTTTGCACTCTGAGGCTCAAGTCAGCCAGCAAGAAACACCAAAAACTGTGCACCTCCGTATCGGAGCACCGTGAAGGGTACTCTAAAGGTGGTTAAATGAACTGTGTCTAGTGTATATTTTGTCGTTCTGGCAAAGATCTTTCCCTTTCCCTAGTCCCTTGTGCGTAACCTCAAGGCTCGAGCAAGCAACTAGAGAGTTTCTGGAAAATTTGCCAAAAGTTCGAACCCCGTTCCCAACATTCGAGGCGCTATTTAAACTACTCCCGCATTTAAAGCGCCTTAAAGCGCATTTAATTATAAAACGCTCAGCGCATTTAAGATGTTCGAAACGCTTGGGAGCATTTATAGTACCTTAAACGCTCGAAACGGAAATTGTTTTAAATAACCTTAATTACCTTGTACCTGACAAAATGGCGTTTCTATTCTGACTTGGCTGCTGTACACGTGGAGGGCCTCACAGCACCGTTACCCTATCTGAGGGTATTTCCCCGTGTGAGTCCTCCCACCTGGGAGTGCAACTGCGCAAGGGGTGACTTTTTGGGTGCCAACTCATGCCCCCAAGCCTCTACTCACTCACTGTGAGAGCGTATCTACCTTCCCCTCGTACCCTGTACCTGGCTGCCCCCGGGCGTGACCCCTCTCCTGGGTCGTATCTATCCCAAGGGCGTCTCTGGGCGGCAGGGGCACTTCACGAGTCAGGTTGCTCTATACTGGCGCTATTTCTATGGCCTTGAAGCCACCTTTCTCTTCTCTTTAACACTGTCCCCTGGTTATCAGGGTTTGAGGCCTTCCCACGGCGTCACCCCCTCCATGGTCTTTCCTACCTATGGGCATCGGGGAGCAACGCTGTGGTTGCCTTGCTCTTGTGTCATTTTACCTCGGCGACGCCCCACCTTGGCGACGCTCCCTCTGGGCGACGCTTCCTCTAGGCGATGCTTCCTCTAGGCGATGCCTGCACTTGGCGTCACCCCCACCTGGGCGACGCCTTACGTTGACTTTGACCTTGACTTTGTCAACGCCCGGGTACGGGACGGTACAGTTTGCATTAAATTTTTTTTTTCCAGTAGCTAAATTTTTGTTTTCTTCATCTACTCTAGTGCTTTTCCTTAAGTATTCTTTTGTGTGCCTACTTTCTCATTGAGTTCTTTATTTTCTTGATTGTCTTTCATTCCTTACTCTTTGAGTTTGTCTTACATATACTTTTCCTTTTGCAATTACCTTTCTTTGCTTATACCTTTTCTTGTTTGTCTTTATTGTTTCTTTGGTTTTGTGGTGGTTGCCTTTGAGATTGGTGTACTTGCTTTGACATCTTTCATTTGAGGATTCCAAGGCCTCAAGATCAGATTGGTGCAAGGACATTATTTCTTTGAGAGTGACCTCTTTTTCTGCCTCTTTTCACTTCGACATTCTTGCTGGCCACACTCACTGTTTTTGCTAATTTTTGTTTCTTAACTTGTTTGCTGTTTTTGTGTGTTTTCTGTTTTTTATTTCCAAAATGGCTGGATTTTCAAGTGATGCATCATACAAGCAGAATTCTCCTTCCAAAGCTTCAATCCTTGGTGAATTACATGAAGCTCAAAGAACCATTAGACGCTTGGAGGAGAAATTGCAAAAGATGAAGGTGCAACAAGCTAGACCATCTCCTTCAATTCATGATGAGCATCATAGACCTTCAACAAGAGCTTCTTCCAATGATTTTGGCCGTGAAGATGAGCATAGGAGAAGGAGAACTCCACCCCAAGTCCATGGACAAAGACATCATCACCAAGGGGAAAGAACTCACTACGGCAATGGCTTCTATCATGATGCAAAGTCTAGGCTTCCTTCGGTCAAGCTTCCTTGTTTTAATGGCTCTAGTGATCCTAATGTATATTTAGATTGGGAGGCTAAGTGTGAACAAATATTTGAGATCCATGAGATCCAAGATGAGCATAAGCTTAAGCTAGCCACCCTAGAGTTTAGTGATTATGCCATGAAATGGTGGCATGGAATTGTAAAGGACATTATCTATCACAAGGGTCCTCCCGTGGACTCTTGGAACTCTTTAAAGGATCATATGCGTGCTAGGTTTGTGCCCCCACATTTTAGGAAAGACCTCATGTTGAGACTCCAACGGTTTCAACAAGGCACGCTAAATGTGGATGAATATTATAAGGAGCTTGAGACGCTTGTGCTTAAAATTGAATTAGAAGAAAGTGAGAAAGCTATGATTGCTAGGTTTGTGAGTGGTCTTAGGAAGGATATTCAAGACATTGTTGAGTTACAAGAGTATTCATCATTGGGCTCTTTAGTTCATCTTGCAATGAAGGTAGAAGCCCAACTTGCTAAGAAAAATCTTTCAAAAATGCTTCCAATGATGGATACTACTCCAAGTCTTGGAGAAACAAAAATTCTTTTTCTAAACATCCTTCCAAAGATTCTTCTTTCAAACCCAAGGAAACTAAGCCATCTACTTCTAGACCTAAGTCTCCCACCAGAACATCCAATACTAAATGCTTTAAATGTATGAGTTATGGTCATATAGCTGCAAATTGTCCTTCCAAACGAAGTATGTACATGCATGAGGGCATTGTAGTTAGTGAGCATGATTCGGATTCTCCTAAGCATTCATTGCATTCTCATGCATCTAGTGAGGAAGAGAGCGAATGTCCACTTGAAAAGGACTTGTTAGTTGTGAGAAGACTTCTTGGACAAGTTTCACAACCTTTTGATGAAAGTCAAAGGGAAAATATTTTCCATACAAGATGTCTTATTCAAAACAACATTTGTTCCTTGATAGTGGATGGGGGTAGTTGTGCAAATGTGGCTAGTACAAGAGTAGTAGATAAGCTTGGATTGCCTACTATCTCTCATACAAAGCCCTACAAATTACAATGGCTTAGTGAAGTAGGAGAAATAATTGTCAATAAACAAGTCCTCATCCATTTCTCCATTGGAAAATACAAAGATGAGGTATTATGTGATGTTGTGCCCATAGAAGTCACTCATGTTCTTTTGGGAAGGCCTTGACAATTTGATAGAAAAGTTTTACATGATGGCTTTACCAACAAACTATCTTTTGAATTCCATGGTCACAAGGTTACTTTAAAATCTCTCTCTCCAAGAGAAGTCCACGAGGACCAAGTTATCATGAAGAAAAAGAGGGAGAGTGAAAAAGATAAAAAAGATAAAAAAAGATAAGAGTTCTAAGCCTACACTCCTTGTGTCTAGGCGTGACATTGAAAGGGAAATAGTGGCTCATCATCCTCTTTTCTTAGCCATCCCTAGAACTCTTAGAGTAGAATCACTTGTTGATAGTCCTCATTGCTTGGAAAATTTGGTAGAAGAGTTCAAAGATGTGTCTCAAGATCCTCCAAATGGGCTTCCACCTTTGAGAGGGATTGAGCACCAAATTGATTTGATACCGGGCTCTTCTTTACCAAACCGTCCAGCATATAGGACCAATCCAAGTGAAACCAAGGAAATTCGCCAACAAGTTGAGGCTTTGATTGAGAAAGGGTGGGTGCAAGATAGCATGAGTCCTTGTGCTATGCCTATCATCTTAGTGCCAAAAAAGGATGGCACATGGCGAATGTGTTCGGATTGTAGGGCCATCAATAACATAACAATTAAGTATAGGCATCCCATACCTAGACTAGATGATTTGTTGGATGAATTACATGGGTCAAAAATCTTTTCAAAGATTGATCTTAAAAGCGGCTACAATCAAATCCGTATCAAACCGGGTGATCAATGGAAGACGGCTTTTAAGACCAACTTTGGTTTATATGAGTGGTTAGTTATGCCTTTTGGCCTAATTAATGCACCAAGTACTTTCATGCGCCTCATGCATCATGTTCTTAGACCTTTCATTGGTAAGTTTGTTGTTGTTTACTTTGATGACATTCTCATTTATAGCTTATCTTTGAATGACCATAGATTGCATGTTAGGCAAGTTTTAGAAACCCTTAGGAAGGAACATTTGTATGCTAACCTTGCTAAATGTATGTTTGCTCTTGATCATATAGAACTCCTAGGGTTTGTTGTGAGTTGCAAAGGGGTCCATGTGGACAAAACAAAGGTGATGGCCATTCAAAATTGGCCTACACCGAAATCTTTGAATGAGGTCCGAAGTTTTCATGGACTTGCTTCTTTCTATAGAAGATTTGTCCCAAACTTTTGTACCATTGCCGCACCACTCAATGACATAGTGAAAAAGGATGTGGTCTTTCATTGGGGAGAAGCACAACAAAATGCTTTTGACACTTTGAAAGAAAAATTGACTAATGCTCCGATCTTGGCCCTTCCTAATTTCACTAAGACATTTGAGATTGAGTGTGATGCTTTAAGCATAGGTATTGGGGTTGTTCTCCTTCAAGAGGGCCACCCCATAGCCTATTTTAGTGAGAAATTGAAGGGAAGTCATCTCAATTATTCCACCTATGATAAGGAATTATATGCACTTGTTAGGGCTTTGTTTACTTGGCAACACTATCTTTTTGCCAAAGAGTTTGTGATACATAGTGATCATGAATCTCTTAAATATTTGAAAAGCCAAAACAAACTTAACAAGAGGCATGCCAAGTGGGTGGAATTCATTGAGCAATTTCCTTATGTGATCAAACACAAGCAAGGCAAAGTAAATATTGTGGCGGATGCTCTTTCTAGAAGATACACTTTGCTAAATCTTTTAACCTCTCAATATCTTGGTTTTGATCACATTAAGGAACTTTATCATGATGACCTTGATTTTTCTCTCATCTATCAAGAGTTTCTTAAGGGAGGACACAAAGACTTTTTTATTCAAGATGGCTTTCTTTTTAAAGGAAAACGTCTTTGTGTTCCTCAAAGCTCTATTAGATTATCTCTTGTTAGAGAAGCTCATGAGGGGGGTTTAATGGGACATTTTAGGGTTGCTAAAACTTTGGATGTCTTGCATGAACATTTCTTTTGGGCTCATATGCATAAACATGTTCATAGTTTGTGTGATAAATGCATAGCTTGCCGCAAAGCTAAATCTAAAATGCATCCTCATGGTCTATATACTCCTCTTCCTATCCCTTCAATGCCTTGGGTAGATATATCTATGGATTTCATCTTAGGCTTACCCAAGACATCAAAGGGAAAGGACTCCATTTTTGTGGTAGTGGATCGTTTTTCAAAGATGGCTCACTTTATTCCTTGCCACAAAGTGGATGATGCATGCCACATTGCAAACCTCTTCTTCCAATAAGTGGTTCGCCTACATGGGAATCCTAGGTCTATAGTGTCCGATAGAGATCCTAAGTTCTTGAGTCACTTTTGGAAGACCTTGTGGGGCAAGCTTGGAACTAAGCTTTTATTTTCTACAACTTGCCACCCACAAACTGATGGTCAAACCGAGGTGGTGAATAGAACTTTGGGACAACTATTGAGATGTTTTATTTTGGGGAGTCCTAGAGTGTGGGAGAATTTACTACCCCATGTTGAGTTTGCATATAATCGTGTAGTAAATTCTACCACCTCATATTCTCCTTTTGAGGTAGTCTATGGGTTTAATCCCCTAACACCTTTTGATCTTCTTCCTATTCCCCTTCTTGGAGATGTCTTGTGCAAAGATGGTGATGAAAAGGCTTCTTTTGTGAAAACTTTGCATAAAGACATCAAGAAGAGAATTGAGAAGAAGGTTGGCAAGTATGCTCAACTTGCCAACAAAAGGAGAAAAGCATTGTTGTTTGATGAGGGCGATTGGGTTTGGCTTCACTTGAGGAAGGATCGCTTTCCTACTCAAAGGAAGTCCAAACTAATGCCTCGAGGAGATGGACCTTTCCAAATCCTCAAGAGGATTAATGACAATGCTTATGAGTTAGATATGCCTGATACATTCTTAGGTAGTCATACTTTTAATGTCAGCGATCTAACTCCTTTTTCTGTAGGTCTCCAGAATTCGTGGTCGAATTCTCTCCAACTCGGGGAGTATGATGGAGATCAAGCTCAAGAGGACATGGAGGCCAATCAACAAGATCAAGAAGAGGTAGAGGCACAAATGGAGGACGCCCATGGAGGTCAAAGCCCACCTCAAAGGCTTACAAGAAGCATGTTCAAAGCTTTAGGAGCTAGGGGACATTTATTTTCTATTTTTGTAATTTCTTTGGTTGAAGGTGCTTAGAGGGAAACATTAGAAACCTCTTTTGTTATAGCATCTTTTAGGCTTTAGTTAGGAGCTTTAGGAGGGGGGTGTATTAGTAGATAGGTGTAGGAGTAGAATAGGAGGTGCCAAAGTGATGGAAGAGGTCACACCTTCCTCGTGCCTTGTAAATAGGCACCGGTTCTAGAATGATTTAGGGGGGAAATTTGAAATTGTTTAGCTTGCATTTCAGCACCTTAGGCTATAAATAGAGGTGCTTCCTTTGTAAATTTCAGATTTGAATTTTAGAGAAAAGAAACTATACTCAAATTTTGAGTGATCATTGGAGAGCTTTTGAGCCTTCTTCTTTAGTCTCATCTTGAAGGATCCATGGTGTCCTCAAGTGGCGGCAGCACACTCATCTAGGAGCAACCATCCTTCTAGTGGCGTGATCATTCAACCATACATCCATCTTCATGAGCACTCTCTTCTCCTTCCTTTCTTCTTTTGTTATTTCCTTGTCTTAGCTTGTTTCCTTGTTGAATTTGGTTCGGCAATTTCAGCTTTAGTTTGTGTTGCTTCGGTTCTTTCATTATGCTTTGCTGTTCTTCATCTTTCTTCTTCATTTTCCAGCTTTTTGTTCGATTCATTTTAATTTCCAGCATTCAATTTCAGTTTGCTTAGCTTTTGTGCCTTTTTTGTTCGGTTCAATTTGACAATAATTGGAACTTCTATATGAGTTTGTGTTTTGGCACTAGTTTTGGTGAGTTCTTGTTCATAGAACCTTGATCCATTTCTATGATAAAGTGCCTAGCTCTTAACCAACTCAAGATGATTCCTAAGAATGTCCAGAATCATTCTAATTGTGCTAGTGGAATCACATCAAAAGGTCGTCCTCAGCTCGATATACCCCCTCACCTCCACTTGGTTGCCGGCAAAACCATACAAGCAGCCCCCATATGGTCTTAGCTGATCAGGGGACAGTTCTAACTTCTCAAAAGTTGGCCAAAACATCACATCTACTGAGCTTCCTTGGTCGACCAGCACCCGGTGGACGGTCCTTCCCGCCGTGACAAGCGAGATCACAATAGGGTCGTTGGGAGAGTGATCCTCAAAGATTTCCACTGACATTACCGACCTCGCGTACCTCTTTCGTTGCGACGCTGTGCACCCCCCGCCGGAGAATCCGCCAGCTATGGTGTGGACCTCACCGTGAATGGGCATCCTCGTGTTGTTGCCCTCCGCTGCTCGTCGGTTGAGACCCTGACGCTTGGTCTGCTTGCTTCTCTAGCAAGTAATCCTTCAGGAAACCACATTTGACCAGCTCGGCGAGCTGGTGTCCCAGAGCCAAACACGAGTTGATAGAGTGGCCAAAACTCTTGTGGAACTCGCTCCATGCGTCTGGCTTTGGCCCCAAAATCTTCTCCGTCGTTTTCTCAGGCACTTTGAGCCTGGCAGCAATGTTTGGGATGACGATCAAATCAGCCAAGCCCATTACAAACTCATACCTTGGGGGGCGATTACTCTCCATGGGGTGCCCTGGTCCCTTGCTCTTATTTTTCTTGGGGTCGTAAGGGTGGCGCATCCTTTGATCCCTTTTTCCCACCGCCGCCTCCACTACCCTCTGCGGTTGTACCCGTGCTTGGGCGCGCGGTTTAGTGTGGGCCACATTTCCCCTCTTCTCGGTGACCTCGCTCTCGGCAGCGATGTGAGCCATAGCAAACGTGGCGGGGTGGCTCCTGATGAGCGACTCACTAAAAGGCCCAGGTAACACGCCCTTTTTGAAGGCGTGCACAAACATCTCTTCGTCCTTTCCTGGCAAACGGACTATCCGAGCTCCAACATGTTATCTGCATTTTCGTCTTTGACCCCTTTGCATGGTCCCACCATATGTTGACCTTGGCCTCGACGTTGACTTTGACTTTGGTCAACGCCCGGGGGCGGGACGGTACACAAGCCCCCCAGTCTTGAGCTAATGACTTGTCTTCAGCGAAAAGACTAAGGCCTTGCCCACGCCGTCCACATGGCATCCTGGTGACGTGTCATTCTTGCTGACACGACACTCCTCAAACCATTGACATTGACATTCCCTGAGCAGTTGAAATGTTCTTAATGGCTGATGGGACATCCTCTGAAACGGGAAAAGTGACGCTTTTTGGGCCACGCTTTTATCGCTCGCCACGTGGCTCATCACGCGGTCATCAACAAAAGTCCCTTGCGCTCCCAGTGTGCGCCTAATCCTACGATACGTGGCATCATCGAACGGTCACCATCTGTTGCCCCTCGCGCTCCTCGTAACGTTTAAGTTACCCAAAACTCCGCGCTCGAAACCACTGTTTCATCCACTCTCTTCGCATTCTCGCACTGTTCATCTTCTTCGAGTTCTCTCTCTACAATCTCTGTTCTCTCTTCTGCACTTCCACTCCTCACCTACTTCGATACCCAAAGGTACGGTTTTTTCTACCCTTGCTGACTCTCCTTCTTCACTGCATTACTATGATGTATGGATGAACTGCCTGGGACTGTTTACTTTCTTGTATTCTCGTGTTATTCTTGTGCTTCTCTGTTTTCCCCTTGTTATTCTTTTTCATGCGTGGGTAGGGTTTGCTTAGGGTTTCTCCTTTTCCCCTTTTTTCTTCTTCAAACCCCCTTTCACTGAACCCTTTCTTTTTTCTTCACTCTTCAGCTCTTGATCCGATGGCGCGAAACAAAGCCACTGCCGACCCCCAGGTCCCACTACAAGGAGGAGTATCGATGGGCCTCCGATGAACTCCTCGCGGAGTGCTCTACATTGACCTCCGTCAAAGACGTAGAGGCCCACAGGGGAGACCCCACGGTCTATAATTTCAACGCGTTCCACAAAACCCACGATTCCCACATCCTAGTATGTCGTGTGAAGCCGGGGGAACCCGTTTGTGTGGACGCAAAGGCTACCGGGGGAAGTCCCTTCTTCTTTGTCTACCAAATGGTATTCTAGCGAGTGGGCCTGCGTCTCCCCTTTACTCCCTTCGAACGGGAGTTGCTTACTGAAATCAACACCGCCCCTGCCCAGCTTCATCCCAACAGTTGGGCCTTCGTGAGGGGTTTTCAAATTCTTTGTGGGTATCTGGGCATCCCTTCCTCTGTGGATATCTTTCTTCACTTTTTTGAGGTGAAGAAACAGGGCAAAAGCCTCTGGATGAGCTTTTCTGGCGTCACCGGGCGCATAATCCTCACCCTCTTCCAAAATTCATTCAAGGGGTGGAAGGGGAAGTTCTTCAAGGTGCGTGCAACCAAATTCGATCCCACTGCACTGGAGGGCTTCCCTTTGTACTGGTCGGAAAAACCCATATCGACCAAGCCCCTGGCCTTGGATGACCTTGCCCCCGCCGACAGGGAGGTGTGCAAGGCCTTGGCTGGGATCGGGGTGGTCTTCGACACCGCCAAGCTCATCGCCAACGAGTTCAACGCTCACGGTCTCTCCACCTATTTTGGTACTTGCTTTTGATTTCTCCCACTAGAACTTGCTTGTACTCTGCTTGGCATCATTTGATTGTAATTGCATTGTATGAACCGTTATGGTTATATGACCCTACTTTGCATTGCTTGAACCACTGTGGTTACCTGCGTGTGCTTGACTGCTGCTCCCATTCTGTCTTATCTGAGTTAGTTTTTGCTTGGTTATTCTGACTGTCGCAAGCTCGACAATGGCTTCTTCAAGGCGCCTCGCACTTGCCAAGTTCTTAAAGAAAGCAAAATCCACCAAAGAAGGTGGGGACTCCGCCGCCCTCGACGTGCCGCCCACTACTCCCTCAGCTCTCGTCACCTTGCTACTGACTCCACCATCTTCTCCCCAAACCTGCCAAACTCCTACCTCTCCTCCTCCCATTGCAGCGGTCCCACTTGCCGCGGCATCAAGACATGCTCCAGCACGCCCTGACAAAGGAAAAAGGGTGCTGGAGATAAACTCTGATAGTGAAGATTCAGGTGGCGCCCTGGTCTTCAAAAAGAGGAGACCTGCAAGGGTCCCTACTCTGCCAACCGCCTCTCCCAGTGGCGGGGACTATCTAAGGGATGACCCTCCAAGCGCTACGTCGCCTTCGCCCCAAGCAGTCCAAGAGGAACAAGATGAAGGGGCCGAGTTGGTTCCTCCGCCGCTGCCTCTGCCTGAAACGGCTGCGGCTTCGGGTTTTGTCCCTCTCGCGCCGGCTCCCGCTCCTTCTCCTCGCGAAATACTGATTCCCCACCACGTCTACAAGCAAGTGGCGCAAGGATTCTCTGAAGGGATGTCGCGAGAAAACCCCAATAGGGGAGGAAGCATGCCTTACTACTTGGGGGCGTTCCTGGCGGTAGCACTCGATTGGTGCTCCCAGGCCCAAAGTGTTGCCAAGGGGAGGGAGGTCCTCCGAAAACTGAAGCAAGAGATGGGGGCGCTTAAACAGGAGAAGCAAACTTGGGGGCTTAGGGAGGAAGCCCACCAAGCTTCGCTGAAGCTGGCCCAGGAGGGTAAGGAGGGGGCTGAAGCATACGCGCATGAGGTTGAGCATGCGTATGCAGACCTGCTAGCCCACCTTACCTCCCATCAAATCCAGAATATCGGTCTCCAGGAGGTGGCTCGTGCCTCCGAAATGCAGCAGAAATAGCTTGAAGAACTGAATGCTGTTTGGAGGCAGAGGCTGGCTGAGAGTGAGGGCGCCCTGGGGGCGAAGGTCGAGGCCTTTGACCTTCTCCAAGCTGAAGCCAATAAGCTCCGGGTGGAGAAGGAGTTCTTGGAAAAACAGCTGGTGTCCAAGGACTCCAGGATCATCGAGCTGGAGAGGGAAGTCCAAGAGCTTACCGGAGAGATGGCGGGCGTGTTCGACGAGGGCTTCCAGGAGGCTCTGGTTCAGGCGTCTTGCGAGAACCCAGGAATCAATGTTTCAAACTGCGACCCTACCCACCACGTCGTCGACGGGAAAGTTGTGCTTCTTGAACTGGGCGACTGAACCGCAAACCCTCAGCTTCCGTCTTTGCTCTTCACGTTTCTTCTTTATTCTTGATAACTTTGTAAATATTTTGAACCATTTGTATTTTGTTGGAACAATGGGTATTAACTGACATTTATCCTTGACCTTGATCTTCACTTTAACGATTGCATGCTTCTGAGGAATTAACTGTTGTTTGGCTGCTATCTTTACCTTTGTTCTTCATTCTTGCATGCTTCAACTGCTTCGTCTATACTTCTATCTATTTCTTTCGCTGTATTGGGCGATCTTGCACCTATGGCGCTTAGGTAGCACGTAGCCTTTGTTGAACCAAGTGGTGTTCAATGTTTTGAAGAATCCAAATCCTTTGAAGGATGATGAAGCCTCTGCTTTGCTTGATGCTACTGTGCTGGTTTTAGCCTTGTTCTGGGGTAGTTCAATGTTGTAATCAACACTTAGATTAAATCTCAAAGCAATTAGCATCTCAATTTTAACAAAGCAAAATGTTTTTAAAACTAAGTTGAAACAACCGATTGTTTTGTCGAAACAACCGATTGTTTACACTTAGGTGTTTTGAGAAAGTTTGAAAAATGTTTTTGAATGGTGTATTTTGTTAAGTAACAAAACAACCGATTGATTCGAGGAAACAATCAATTGTTTGTTTTAAAACCATAACAGAAAAACTGTTTTCTTTGACTGAGCTTTAAATGCTTTAACTGAATACGCTCCAGTCATTAAATGCTTTGATCAATCAATTTTAAATGCAATTAAGAGTTTGTTAAGATATGATAACAAACTATATTCTTAGATATATTCTGAAAAACAGTTTTGATATATTAAGAATCTTGAAACAAAGTTTTTCATCTAAGAGTTTTTCAAAGTATTCTGAGATTGCTAAAGAGTTGAGAGATTGATCAAGGTGCTGAATAGGGATTCTACTTGTATTGATTTCAGATTTCCATCTGTAACAAGTGTAATCTTTTGTAAACTGCTGAACAATTCGTGTGTATGTTTTGCTGAGATTGGCTGTGTGTTCTTGAGGTGTTCAAGATCAGCAATCTTAGTGTTGGCCAAGGAGAGTGTGTTTCTTGAGGTGTTCAAGGTCATTCTCTTGGTTGTGGTGTAAGTGATCAAGTGGTGATTGCTTAGTGGATATCCTCAGGGTTTCTGAGAAGACTGGACGTAGCTCTTGTTTGGAGTGAACCAGTATAAACAACTGTGTACAATTTCTCTATCCCTATCTCTTTAATTCAGTTTGATATTTTGGAACTGGTATAAACAACCGATTGTTTCGTTAAAATAACCGATTGTTTTTCCAGTTTTTGTGCTTTTGCTGTTTGTTTTGGAAAAACTGAATCCTTAATCAAGGTTCTTCTGAAGTATTTTCATTCTAAGCCTAAAAGTTTTCAAAAATCCTTCTTAAACAATTCACCCCCCCTCTCGTTTAAGGCCATATATTCTAACAATTGGCATCAAGAGCTTGGTTCTTGAAAGTTATTCAAGTTGATCCAAAAATCTTTTTTCTATGGCTGGAAAACTATCTTTTGAGGAGGGTGCTTCAATCTACAAACCACCTTTATTCTGTGGATTGAATTACAAGTTTTGGGAAGTGATCCGGTTGGTCATCGGTAGTCGATGACGTCAGCAGCAGATAACCACGTGGACCACACGCAGAGTGACACGTGGATCAGGTGGCAGAGAAATCAGGAAGGAGATCACCCAGAACGGTGATCGGTGGTCAGTAACCGAGTGGCCACCGACAGATCAGTTCCAAGATAAACATTTGGGGGGAGAACGCGAGAAGCAATAGAGCACCGATCAGTCATCGGGTACATGGTCATCGGGGTTTCGTGTTACACGCAGTTAAACTGGGACTGAGATTCCCAGCGAGAGCGTTACGCATGGACCTCGCATGATCATATCTCAGAGAAAGAGGAGCTGCTCGCCGGTAGAATCGTGCACGAGAGTGGCCTGAGGGAGCTAGTAAACCGGTCAGTGATTGGTGACTCTCTTAACCCATTACGTGTATGACATCGTGAAGGGGAAATCGCTTATGCAGAGAGCAATGCTTGGTGAGTGTGCCTAGTCCAGCCACACCTGGCGTTCTCCTGGGAGTGTGCGATTCACCCAGATGGAAGAAACGCGCTAAGTTACTCCGAAAGGGAATAACTTAGGCACACAAAGAGATGCGCTAGAGCCCTTCAGGTAGTGGTACATGTACGGTTAGATGTGAGTTGCAGGCCTCCACGTGTCACCATCTGAGAGAGGTGCGGCCAAGATAAAAGTGCACTCCGCGTCGTGAAAGGTACACCCACACACACACACCACGTTTTTACTCATTGTGGTACGTTTTCGCACAATAGCATAACAGAATTCTGACACACGCAGAGGATAACGTAACAGAATTCTGTTAGGCACAGACACAAAGAGAGAGAAAAAAGGGAATCAGAGAGAGATTCAGTGACATTTTTTGTTGGTCGTTTTGTGACCTAAGTGGAGCGTCAGAGTGCAAACGGCCGCTAGAGGCGCCGTCTGTGTGTTTTGCAAGTTGCGTTTGAAGTTCCCGGAGAAGGTTCTAAGAGCACTCTTGCGGATAGCACAGTTGCATAGGCGGGGTAAGGAAGCGACAAAGCAATTCCTCCACGCTTGAGTTGGCGACAGGATCATTTGGCGCCCACCGTGGGGCCCTGTGAATCGTGGTCCCATCCACACCACAGTTTCTGAAGTTTCTCAAAGTTTTTGCTGAGAAAATGAGGAGAACAAGACAAACATCACCTGCGCCATCTGCTGAGGAAGGAGCTGTGACAATGGCGCAGGTCCTGGAGATGATGCGTGCGCTGCAGGACAATGTCGTAGCGTCGAGAGCTGAACAAGAGAAGATGCAGGCAGAGTTGGCTGCATCGCAGAGCAGGAATGATGAGCTGAATCGCGTTAATGAGGAGCTGAGAAGGACGTTACAGGCGTAGAAGGAACGCGCAGTTGAAGAAAGGATGTCGATGCCACCATCGCCTCCGAGAGCGTTCCCTATGCCATTCTCCCCTGAAATCATGAAAACCGTGGTGCCTCCTAACCTGGTGGGAGTGAAGGCGTCGTTCACGGGGGTAGAAGATCCAGAAGCGCATCTGACGGCGTTCCACACTCAGATGATGTTGTCTGGGGGCTCAGATGTCGTGTACTGCAAGATGTTCATGAGTACACTGAGTGGAATCGCCATGGAATGGTTCGTGAGTCTGCCAGAGGGTCATATCACGTCCTTTCATCAGTTTTCGAAGCTTTTCACTGAGCAGTACATCGTTAACAGAGCACCTTCAGTGGTGTCGTACGATCTGTTCGATGTACGCCAATATCAAGGTGAGTCGCTGAAAGACTACCTCAACCGCTTCGGAGCACAAGTGGTTAGATTCCCCAACAAGGACGAGGATATGCTGGTGCATGCGTTTAAGAAGGGAGTGCTGCCTGGTCCCTTCAGTGAGTCGCTCATCAGGAGCCATCCCAGCACCTTTGCGGAGATCCGGCAACGCGGGGTGGCGCACACAGTGGCAGAGACAGAGGTTTCTGAGAAAAGAGGAAGTGCTGCACCACCGAAGCTGCGTGGAGGACAAGGGAAGCAACAGCAGCAAGCGAGGGTGCATGAGGCAAAGGAGGGAAAGAAGGTGCAGGGGAAACCTCGTCCTTATGCACCCAGGAAGGACCAGGGCAGGGGGCGTGCAAGGGAGAATAATGCACCCCCAAGATACGATTTCATGGTAGAGTTGGCGGATCTGATTGCCCTTCCTGCCATAGCTGCAAGACTCCGAGTACCAGAGAAGACAGATAAGGTACTTGGGAGGAAGAAGAACGAGTGGTGTGAGTTTCACCAAGCCTTTGGCCACACACTCCACTCCTGCTTGGCGTTGGGACACCAGCTGGCGGAGTTGGTAAAGTCTGGGTTCCTAGCAGATTACCTGCGGGAGGCGCAAGGTGATTGCGCATCGGGGGCCTAGGCAGGAGAACGGCAGCATGAAGTCCCTGTGCACGGGGAGGTGTAAACGATTGCGGGAGGCTTCTCCGGTGGGGGGTGCACCGCATCACAAAGAAAAAGGTATGCTCGATCGGTTATGGCAGTGGACTCGGTAGACGAGGGCCATTTCCCCGAGGTAGACATCACTTTCAAGAAAGCTGATCTACGGGACGTTGTACCGCACGAAAACGATCCTGTGGTCATCTCCCTCATCACAGCAGGAAGGCGAGTGCACAGAGTGCTCGTAGACCAAGGGAGCTCGGCAGACGTCATTTTCTGGCCGACGTTCAACAAGTTGCAGCTGTCCCCCTATCAACTAAGGCCGTATACCGGGTGTCTTTATGGCTTTGCAGGGGATCAGGTAGAGGTGCGGGGGTACATTGAGCTGAGGACGACGTTCACCGATGGAACAACAGCCCGCACCGAAAAGATAAAGTACTTGGTGGTGAACGCCCCTTTTGCGTACAACATCTTGCTGGGAAGGCCAACACTCAATAGGTTGGGTGCAGTGCCATCGACGAGGCACATGAAGCTGAAGCTGCCGTCGATGGAGGGGACCGTAATAACCATCAAGTCAGATCAGGCTGAGGCTAGACGCTGTTATGAGAACAACCTTAGGCAGAAGAGGAGCATATGCCATGTCACCTCAACACCACCACCAGGAGTGCTCGAAGAGCGGTCGGTGGTTAGGGGAACGCATGGCGATCAGGAGATGGAGGATGCTACGCTGGGGGGCTCCCAGGTAGCTCAGGTGGAAGCGGAGGAGGAGGGCATGATCACTCCTCGCGAGTCAGGGATCGCGAGGGCGGTCATCGCCAGCGAGAGAAGACCCCACCCAGCTGAGGGGTGGGTAGAAGTAGATATAAGGGGAAAAAGGTTCAAGTTGGGAGGATCGCTCGGCGAAGAAGAACGATGGCTGATCGCCGGGGTGATCGAGAAGCACATGGGCGCGTTCGCATGGTCAGCATCTGACATGCCAGGAATCGACCCTGACTTCCTTTGCCATCGCCTGTCGATGGATCCTAAAGTTCGACCTGTGCGTCAGAGGCGAAGGAAATTCAACGAAGAAAGGAGGAAAGTGATCCACGAAGAAGCGCAAAAGCTCCTTGCCGCAGGGCACATCAGGGAGATCCAGTACCCTGAGTGGCTAGCGAACATGGTACTGGTGCAGAAGCCAAACGACAAGTGGAGGATGTGCGTGGACTTCACTGACCTCAACAAGGCATGCCCCAAAGATTCTTACCCTCTACCCAGTATAGACGCTGTAGTGGATAGCGCATCAGGGGGGAAGCTACTCAGCTTCTTGGATGCATTCTCAGGATACAACCAGATCAGAATGCACCCCAGGGATGAAAGCAAGACCACATTCATGACTGAATGGTCTTGCTACTGCTACAAGGTAATGCCGTTCGGGCTGAAGAATGCGGGGGCTACCTACCAGCGACTTATGGATAGGGTGCTCTCGCCCATGCTTGGAAGGAATGTGCATGCATATGTAGATTACATGGTGGTCACATCCCGAGAGAAGGAGCATCATGTGGCCGATCTGGAGGAATTATTCACCACCATCGCCAAGTACAGATTGAAGCTCAACCCTGAGAAATGTAGTTTTGGCGTGGAGGCTGGGAAGTTCTTGGGTTTCCTCCTGACAGAGCGTGGAATCAAAGCTAATCCAAAGAAGTGCGCAGCAATCGTGGCAATAAGGAGTCCAACGACGGTGAAGGAGGTGCAGCAACTCACCGGTCGGTTGGTAGCATTATCCCGGTTTATGTCCGCTGGAGGGGAGAAAGGTCATCCGTACTTCCAGTGTCTTAAGCACAACAGCAGATTCCTTTGGACACAGGAGTGCGAGGAGGCCTTCATCAAGTTGAAGGAGTACCTGGCAAGCCCACCGGTCTTGCGTAAACCACAAGTGGGCACCCCTCTTCGTCTATACTTTGCTGTGACGGAGAGAGAGCAATCAGTTCAGTCCTGGTGCAAGAGCAAGACCAGTTTCAGAAGCCTGTGTACTTTGTGAGTAAGGTACATGCTAGGCCCTGAAACAAGGTAACAAGCCCTCGAGAAGGCTGCCCTGGCAGTGGTATTTTCAGCAAGAAGACTCAGAAATTATTTCCACAGCTTCACAGTAGAGGTAATGACAGATTTGCCCATCCAAAAGGTGCTAAAGAAACCAGACGTAGCGGGAAGGATGGTCAAGTGGGCGGTGGAATTGTCAGAGTTCGACATTCAGTATGAGCCCCGAGGACCGATAAAGGGGCAGGTGTTCGCCGACTTTGTGGTTGAGCTGTCGTCGGTCGCGACACCTTCAGAAGGTTTAGACTTCCTGATGTGATTCCAATAGCCACATAGAACAAGATTCTTGACACTTTGAGGAATCACCTTGAGCTGGAAAATGTAGAGGCACTTTCTTAGAAGTTGGATCATAGTTCTAAGATCAAGAACTCACCAAAACAAGTACCAAATCCCAAACTCATTTGGATGAACCAAATATTGTCAAATTGAATCAACAAAGGAGAAGGAAAAGAACAAACCGAACAGAATTGAACTTCAAAACAAAAGAACCGAACAGAATTTAAAAACTAAACAGAAAATAGGTGCTGGAAAATTAAAGGAACCGAAACAAAAACAACTCAAAACTCAAGGCAATAAGAACAAATTGAAGAAGAAGAAAGGAAGGAGAAGAGAATGCTCATGAAGATGGAGGAATGGTTGGATGATCACGCCACTAGAAGAATGGATGCTCCTAGATGAGTGTGGAAGCCGCCACTTGAGGAAACCATGGTCCTTCAAGATAAGACTAGAGAAGAAGCTCAAAGCTCTCCAAATGCTCACTCCAATTTTGAGTATAGTTTCTTTAGATAAAATTCAAATCTGAATTTTACAAAGGAAGCACCTCTATTTATAGCCTAAGGTGCTGAAAAATAGGTGGGAAATTTCAAATAAACTCATTTGAAATTCCCACCAAAAACAAGTCACATGGGAGGTGTGACCTTTTTCTACTATGACACCTCCCAAAAACTACACCTACACCTATCTACTAATACACCCCCCTAAAGGTCCTATTTAAAACCTAAAAGATGCTATAACAAAAGAGGTTTCTAAGGTTTCCCTCTAAGCACCTTCAACTAAAGACACTACAAAAAGAGAAAATAAATGTCCTCTTGCTCCCAAGGCTTTGAACATGCTTCTTGTAATCCTTTGAGGTGGACTTTGACCTCCATGGGCATCCTCCATTTGTGCCTCCACCTCTTCTTGAGCTTGATGAGTGGCCTCCATGTTCTCTTGGGCTTGATCTCCATCACTTCCGATGGGTATTATCAGTGGATGGCTCCTCCAATCAGCAGGGGAGCGGCGCGGGGGTCATTTTGGAAAGCCCGAACAGAGTGCTGATCGAGCAGTCCCTCCGCTTTGCCTTCAAGGCTAGCAACAATCAGGCGGAGTATGAAGCCCTGATCGCAGGAATGTTGCTAGCAAGAGAAATGGGAGCAAGAAGTCTGGTTGCTAAGAGTGACTCTTTGCTAGTCACCGAGCAAGTTACAGGGGAGTTCCAGGCGAAAGATCCTTAGATGGCAGCTTACCTGGAATACGTACAGCTCCTGAAGACGTCCTTCACCGAGTTTGAACTAGTTCATGTGTCGAGAGAGCAAAATGCCAGAGCAGACCTGCTTGCCAAGCTGGCCAGCTCAGGCAAGGGGGGAAAACAGAGGACCGTCATTCAGGAGACCTTGAAGGTACCGCGAGCGTTCGTGTTAGACAACCAGGTACTTCAAGTGTACAAATCGATGGAGCGTCTGACGATCGGTCATCGTTCACTGACTCAAGAGACGTTGAAAGCGCCGAGGGTTACAGCGACCGGCAAAGACCGATGAGGCGATGGAAGTCTGTGCTGTTAGGGATCCCGATATGTGGATAACACCGTACCAGTTGTACTTAGAAGATGGTGTACTCCCACTTGACCCGACAGAGGCAAAAAGAATAAAGAGGAGCTCGAGTAAGTTTACTTTCATTGATGGGAACCTGTTTAGATTTGGGTTTTCTCATCCTGTGCAGATCTGCGTGTATGGCGAGCAATGCACTAGACTTATGTCAGAGCTACACGAGAGGGTATGCGGAAGTCATGTAAGTGGTCGCGCTTTGGCAAGTAGGATCCTCCGCGCGGGGTACTACTGGCCAACGCTGAAGGAAGACTGCGTGAGGTATGCTCAGCGTTGCAAACGGTGTCAACTTCACGCAGACTGGCATAAGGCACCTCCCGAGGAGTTGAAGTCCATCCATAGCCCGTGGCCATTTCACACATGGGGAATCGACATCCTAGGACCTTTTCCCCTGGCGATAAGGCAGATGAAGTTCCTCATCGTGGCCATCGAGTATTTCACCAAGTGGGTGGAGGCAGAACCAGTCGCGCACATCACCGCACAGAAAGTCGAGCACTTTGTCTGGAAGAACATTGTCTGTCGTTTCGGAGTACCCAAGAGGCTGGTCTCCGACAATGGCACCCAGTTCACAAGTCATCAGCTAAGGAAGATGTGCGAGGAGTTAAAGGTACAGCAGATTTTCGCCTCTGTGGAACACCCACAAACTAATGGGCAGGTGGAGTCAGCCAATCGAGTACTGCTCTGGGGGCTGAAGCGAAGACTAGAGAAAGCTAAAGGAAACTGGGCAGAGGAGGTCCCCAGAATCATATGGTCCTACCATACCACTCCACAGTCCAACACCCATGAGACACCCTTTATCCTTGTCTACGGGACAGATGCCATGATTCCCGTGGAGATACAGGAGAGCTCCCCCAGGTTTTTGAATTTCATTGCCGAAGAATCCAACGAAGAACGAAAGGTGAATCTCGACCTACTGGACGAAGTGCGAGAAGAAGCCAGAGTTAGTGCTGAAGCCGTCAAGAGAAGAGTAGAACGGAGGCACAACTCCAAGGTGAGGCTCAGGCGTTTCCAGGAAGGTGATCTGGTGATGAGAAAGGCGCATCAGAATGAGATGGAAAACAAGTTGTCTCCAAAGTCGACAGGTCCATACAGAGTGGTTGAGGCATTGGAGAATGGAGCTTATCAGCTGGAAACTCTGGAGGGAGGAGCAATCCCCAAAACGTGGAACGCCACCCACTTCAAATTTTATTTCAGTTAAGTTGTAAAGTAGTTGCGTTCTCGCGCTAAAGACACACTCAGTGTATATACTGAAAACAGTTGAACAGATAAGGGGGCACTCTTTTCCCTAAGGAGGGTTTTTAACGAGGCCACCCAATGAAAAGATTATCAGCATATCAAGTGATCCTGCTTGTTGGCCAGAACGCTGGAAACTGCCTCGTCTAAGGATCGACTTGCGCACCGCTTCAAACGTCCGTCCTTCTCCAAGATCCACCTCAAGAACCTGCAAAAGAACAGAGCGGCACCCCTGCGGCCGATCGCACTCCAACGCCCAAGTCAGTGACCGAACCACCAAATACTGAGAGCAAGAACGCTCAAGAAATCTCAAGGAACCGTGCAATGTTCTCTCTCACAGTGTGCTCTAGAACTCGCAAGCGTAAAGAGTATAATTTGAACGTGCGTACCTCAGAAAGTTCGTTGAGAACTCTTATATACCTGGTCACTTTCTCTCTCCTGGAAGTTACAGATCCGGACACGTGGCTCGCATCCAGTCGTACACGTGCCATCATCTGGAGCCTCCTTGACTTGGGCGCTGCTTCCATCTTCCATTTGGCTAAGATACTTATGCATGGTATTGCCCAGTGCATAGCTAACTTGGGAGTGCGATCTCTACTGGAACTGGCGAGTTGGGATGCCTTCGTACATCTTCCCTGTGGTCTCGCCGGCCGCCTTCATAATCTGCACCACCTTCATCTTCGGCGATGTGCTTGTTCTGGCGATCTCCAATCACTTGGTCGCCTGAGTTTACCATCTGGCGACTTCATCTTCAACTGGGCGATCGCCTGGTACGCTGGAGATCGGAGCACGCCAACTTAATAACTGGCGACTACACGAGCCCCCCGACTTCCTTCCCTTCTGCGGATCTGGCGCCTTGTCAACACGCCTACACTGTAGCTGGGTGCCACGTCGTCACTTCCGACTACCAGGGCGGTACACAAGCCCCCCAGTCTTAAGCGAAGACTTGTCCAGCGAAAAGACTAAAAGAGTCACGCCAATACCGATCTACGTGGCACTGGCGCGGAATTTCAAGCGGTTGTACCTTCTGCTCCTTTGACGCTCCACCAAACCCCTCACCCATCGCTCGACACGTGGCTTCATCAACGGTTACCTTCGGTTAACGTTTGCGCTTCCCAAACCCATTTCGAAAAACCCTTAAACCCATTTTCGCTCCACTGTTCCATCACTTTTCTTCGTATTCTCGAACGCTCCAACCTTCTTCTGAGAAAAAAGCTCTCGACGTTCTTCAACTTCCCGAAACACCAACATTCTTCATCGCCTTCCTGATCATAAAAAGGTACTTCCTTTCCTTCTTCTGCTGGGTTTTACTGCATTTTAACCGATTCGCATCATCCTGTAACTGTCTGGTGCATACGTTGTGGGTTGATTTTGCTATTTCTCCTTCTTCGTAACTTAGGGCTTTATCTTTGTTGCAACAAACCTTCGTTCGTTCGTCTTTTTCACCCTTCGTTCATGGTTAGAGTCAGCCCCTGCGAGTCCTGATTGCCTTTTCCTGTCTTCTTCCTTTGCAGCTTCCATCATGACTCGCTCCAAGATCACCCCGAATCCACCTCCTTCATCACGAAACCCTTCTTCACAAGCACGCGACCCACCGCGGTGCTTCATCTTCTCAGGCTGAAAGGCCTGCACCTTCACGCCCCAACCCAGCCCAGGCCACCCCACCTGTCACCGGAGGAGCCTCTGTTCCCCCACCAAACTTCAAAACATTGTACCCCTGGGCCAACTCGACCCTGCTGAAAGAAACGTCTTCCGTGAACACTGCTGGGGCAGTTCTGCGGTTGACGAAGGGGAACGAACCTCACCAACGTTTCACAAGGAGCACGACGAGAAGCTGACAGTGCTACCTTGCCCCCCCGAGCTGTCGGTCTGCGCCGATGACAAGGCGAGCAACGACGGGCCCTTTTGCTTCGTCTACACAACCTTATTCACGAAGGTGAAACTCAGGTTTCCCTTCACCCGCTTCGAGAGGGAGCTCCTCACCGAGCTCAACATCGCCGCCGCCCAGCTTCACCCCAACAGCTGGGCGTTTGTGCGAGCGTTCCAAGTGATGTGCGACCATCTGGGGTTGCCCGCATCCGTAGATGTATTTCTGTTTCTCTTCGGAGCCAAGCACCCAGGAGACCGCCTGTGGGTTAGCTTGAATGGGATTGCTGGGAGGTCGATCTTCTCCATCTTCCAGCAGTCCTATAAAGACTGGAAAGGGAAGTTCGTCAAAGTGCGTCCTAACGACAAGGACGCCTCCCTACTCGACGGCTTCCCCTTGTACTGGGTGGACAAGGGGAAGAAAGAGTCCAAGAGCTGCTTCAGGAGACCCAGAAGTCCTGATAGCATGGGAGCGTTGGACAGAGATCTCTGCCTCTTTTGGAAAAGGGTGGCGGATGCCAACATCACTTTCCTCACCACCACCTTGATCTGCTTCGAGTTCTTCGAGGACCAACTCGAAATTCGAATAGGTTAGAACATTTAAACTGTTGTTTTAGTACTGCTTCTGTTTAACTGTTTCTGAGCGTCTTGTGCGTTATGCGCAAGACTTTGGTTTTATTCAAGCCCACCGATCATCTGCTTTGCTGCATCCTGCCTTATGCACTTATTTTCTCTCTGAGTTAACCCATGCATTTTCGCTCTATGCAGATAACATGTTGGGCAAGGGTATGCTCGCTGAATTGAGGGCGCTCGCCCGAACCCACGGGTTGGCGACGGGCTCTCAAACAGTACCAAATTCGGTGGTAGAGATCGCCGCCGCACAGGGCCGATCGCCACCTAAGGGCCCAGCTCCCTCCGACGTCCAACCCGCCGCGCATCGCAAAAAGCTTGTCCTTAAAAGGCCTAAGAGGAAAGCTCCCCAGGTGATCCACGAGGAGGAAGAGGAGGATGACGAGGCCACTGAAGATGGCCTCGTTACGAAGAGGAAGAGGGTGGCATCTTCTTCACCACCTGCACCACCCTCTCTTCCCACATCAACGCCACCATCTACGCCTGCCCCACCTCAAACCTTGCCATCTGCACCAGCTCCTGCCTCACCTGTCCAAGCCATTCCATTGGCATCCACACCACCTGAAGCTGAGGCCGCCGAGCCAAACTTCATGGAGGACCCCCCGAGCGCCTCCATGCCATATGTATCAGCTGGAGGGGGTCCCCCTTCAAATGTCTCAGCCGCAGAGGTTGCTCCAATCGGGGATGAGGTTGCTCATACCTCTCCAATTCTAATCACCGAATCCCCGACGTCGCCACCACGCCCAGAAGCGCATACTGAAGCACCAACTAAAGAAGGTGGCGACGAAAACCAACAACAGGCGCACCTGGTGCCTCTCCAAGCAGCAAACCTCCCTCTTGAGGTTACGAGGATGTGGGAGCCTCTTTCTGCCAAGCTGAAGACGATAGCAGAAGACATTCCCACCATCATAACCAGAGCTGTGGAGAGTTCCACCAGGAAACTCCAGGACGACCTCTTCAACCTTAGAACTGAGAATAGCACCATAAGGGTTGAGGTGGAGAAGTTGTCCTTCAACTTGACACTCGCGGAGGTTGAGCACTCCCGAGTAGAAGACGCAATGAGCACCGAGCTCAGATTGGCGCGCAAGGAGGCCACTGATCTCCGCCATAAGGTGCAGCAACTGGCTCAAGAAAAGATTGAACTGGAGAGCAAGATTGTGCCTTATCGCGTCAAGGTGGCTGACCTGGAGGCTCTCATAAAAACTGACGCCGCCAAGGTGAAGAAATTGGAGCAAAGGTCAGCCGACCGAGAGACCCTCCTTGGAAAGGTGGAAAAGGCGAGGGATGACGCCATCGCTGAGCTCGCCGAAGCCAACAAGGAAAAAGGGGAGCTCGCTGTTGAATTGGGACAAGCGCAAGCAGAATCCAAGAAGGTTGCTGAAGACCTTCTCCAGGCTCAAGAAACCAATGAACAACTCAAGAAGCAAGTTGAAGAGCTGGAGCAGCAGAATAAGGAGCTGAAAGAACAAACTGAAGATCTCAAGAAACGGATTGAGGAACTTCAGAAGCAGATTGAAGAACTCAAGCTGAATTCTGCTCAAATTCTGGCTGCTGGATTCGAAGCTGCGCGGGAACAATTTGCCTGCTTGTTCCCCGACCTGGACCTCAGCATGGTGTCTCTTGATAACGAGGTAGTGGATGGAAAAGTGGTTCCCACTGAAGACTAATCGATTCTCTCCATCTGCTACCTTCGTGCCTTTCCCTTGTATATAATTCTGTAATAAACTCGTATTTTCTTGTACATGTATTTTTGAGCTGATACTTTACTTAATGAAATTACTTTTGAATTTCTTCTTGTAACCTCTTCGTCTACCTTTAACTTTCCTTGCGTGATTTACTTCAAAGAAATAACTTAGTAATCTCGTAGGCACCTCAAGAACCTGCAAAAGAACAGAGCGGCGCCCCTGCGGCCGATCGCACTCCAACGCCCAAGTCAGTGACCGAACCACCAAATACTGAGAGCAAGAACGCTCAAGAAATCTCAAGGAACCATGCAATGTTCTCTCTCACAGTGTGCTCTAGAACTCGCAAGCGTAAAGAGTATAACCTGAACGTGCGTACCTCAGAAAGTTCGTTGAGAACTCTTATATACCTGGTCACTTTCTCTCTCCTGGCAGTTACAGATCCGAACACGTGGCTCGCATCCAGTCGTACACGTGCCATCATTTGGAGCCTCCTTGACTTGGGCGCTGCTTCCATCTTCCATTTGGCTAAGTTACTTATGCATGGTACTGCCCAGTGCATAGCTAACTTGGGAGTGCGATCTCTACTGGAACTGGCGAGTTGGGATGCCTTCGTACATCTTCCCTGTGGTCTCGTCGGCCGCCTTCATAATCTGCACCACCTTCATCTTCGGCGATGTGCTTGTTTTGGCGATCTCCAATCACTTGGTCGCCTGAGTTTACCATCTGGCGACTTCATCTTCAACTAGGCGATCGCCTGGTATGCTGGAGATCGGAGCACGCCAACTTAATAACTGGCGACTACACGAGCCCCCCGACTTCCTTCCCTTCTGCAGATCTGGTGCCTTGTCAACACGCCTACACTGTAGCTGGGTGCCACGTCGTCACTTCCGACTACCAGGGCGGTACATCAAGTATGCGAGAGTTTTCAAGTTAAAATCCTCCTCGCCCCAGGTGCGAGTGCAGGTGATCGGTTAGGCCTTATTCGCCCTAGGCGCGAGTATGAGCGCTAATCTAAGTCCTCCTCACCCCAGGCGTGAGTGCAGGCGACTAGGGTTTGAAAAGCCAGGGGTGCTAGTAAGACCAAGAGAGGGAAAGGAAGGATTTCGACAAACGTCCTTACCCACTTGGTATATACCAATGTTGGCCCAGTAAAGCTCTTAGTTTAAACCCTTTTCACCCCAGGAGTGAGGCAGGGAAAGAACGACCCGATCCGCCCAAGGTTGATGACCTTGGGGAAGGTAAGAGGGGCTATCGAGAAACACTCTTCTTCCCCCAAAACAAGGCATCACCTCTGACGATTGATGTCAAAGTCCTCTATGCACTTAGCGCTAGAGCGACAGAGAAGCAAGGTGAAGACCGAAGAACGATGACTGATGAGTTGTTGGTGGATATGCTAGTGGGTAGTGCCTTGTCGGAGGAAGCTTTTCCAAACAAGTTCTTACACAACAAGCCGAAGCAGACAGACTATGCCTAGTCAGTCATCTAGTACGAAGCTGTGCATAAGAACTGTTAAAGACAAAGCTAAGGGAGTTGTTAGTCGTGATCAAGGTAGAGGCCAAGATCAAAGAGTACAGATCGCGCTAAACCTAAGCTAGTTAACAGTTAGTTGTGTGCAAAAAGAAAGATGCAGCTTAAGAAGATACGAGAGAAGAAACATATAGCTGAAGCAAGTATATATTCACACCAAGGTCTATACAAGTTTCAAGTACAAGAATTTGCAGAAATATGAAATTACGAGAAGAAAACTCAAGAAGGAGGAATGAGCTTGCCATCTACCACTTCGTGGTAGATGCTGAACTGCGTAAGGTCCAAATCTGGAAGAACGCAACGAATCTGCTCGAATGCCAGCTCGAACCCATCAGCAAGGGCGTCAGCACTCACGTTCATAAGTTCGGCGTTCTCAGCTTCGAGCTCTTGCTTTGAAGTCTCCAAGGCGTTCTTCTCAGTGGTGAGGGAAGCAATGGAAGAGGCAGCTTCTTCCAATTTGCCCTTTGCTTCGGCAAGCTCGACCTTCACTGCAGAGAGCTCGCTCATTGCCTTCTCAAGTTTCTTCCCCCTATCAGTGGCCTCCTCCTTGGTAGACTTGAGATCCCCCGCTAGTTGTGAGTTCAGTTGGCGAAGGGAGGAAGTCTCAGCCTCCAGGTTGATTATCTTGCTCCTCAGCTCCACCACTTCGCTGTCCAGAGTATTGACAGCTTGCCCCATCAAGATCTCAGTCTTGATGGTCTCCTGGACCTGCGATAGGTACTCTTTCCTGGATTTTTCCACCATATCCCTCATCAGGGCTATGGACCCTTGGGCAGCCTCAAGGTCACTCTGCAGTGACTCCTTGTCGTGCTCAAGCTCCTCGACCCTCTTCTCCAGGACCAGTTGCTTGCGGTGCTGGGTGGAAAACTCTAGGGAAAGCACTATCTGCTTGGCCAAGTGCATGTCCACCTCTTGCCCACTCCATTCGAGAAGCTCCCGGCTGCGTATGAAATGTCGAACCAAGGCAATGACTCGACTGAAGTTTTCATTGCTAGCACCAGAGCTGCTTGGCTGCGAGCTGGCCTCACCACCTTCAGCAGTAGCAGCAGAGGTTGGTGGTGGTGGTGATGCAGGAAGTCTTGGGAAACCCCCCGAGTGGGCAGAATCACTCCCAGCAGGTGGAGTGGGTTGACCAATAGCTTGGCCCGCTGAGGGTGGGGGTGGAAGTGATGCTGGAGACGGAAGTTGGGGCGTTGGAGATGGTAGGCGCTGAGGGGAGGGGGAGGAAGTTGGTGCTGGGGCAGGTTGAGTAGGAGGAGGTGGGGGTGAACCCTCCTCGATCTGCACCACTTCGATTTCCCCAGGCCTAAGGGATGAAGCCCCCCCAACCTCCTGGTGTTTCCTCTTGCGATGTATAAGAGGAGAGCCAGAACTCTCCTCCTCGGTGGAGGGGGTAGGAGCAGCAGCGACCGCAACAGTTGCGGGAAAGGCCTTTACTAGCCTTCTTCTCTTCTTCTCTGGCTCGGGGCCTTCAGCTGGCGCGACCGAGAGAGGTGGAGCCGCGATGGGCTCGGTGGTAGAGGAGGAAGAACCAGTCCCCTTGGCACCCCTGGTCCGGGTAAGCTCCAGTAGTGCCCTCCTCCTATCTTTCCCTGAAGTCATGTCTACATCAAGGGTAAAAAGAAGAGTTATATGGCATAATTATGCAAGTGGATAAAATGTTATGCAAGTATGCATGAGAGTGTGCAAGTATTCTAAGAGGTGCAAGAAGAAGAGCCTACCTATGTACTTTTTCAGAGACACCACATCAAACTCGTGTTTGATGAGAAGGGCCGAGTTGTATTTTGCCCCTAGGAGCAACCTACACAGCTCGCGCTCGTAGGGAGCCATGGCTTCAAGGCCCCGGGGCTTCTTAAACTCGACTCCAGGAACCCAATAAAGGGGAAACCCCTCGAGCAGTGTTGGGCTTTGCTGGGTAGCATATATCATGTAGAACCTGCCCTTCCAATCTTTAAACGATTGCTGGTACAGGCCCAAGATCACTCGTCCAGCAACTCCGTTCAGGCTGACCCAGGACCTATCCCCAGGGTTCTTCGCCTCGAAGAAATGTAGGAAGACGTCTACAGAGGCGTTATGCCCAAAGTAGTTGCAGAGGATCTCGAATGCCCGTATGAAAGCCCAGGCATTCGGATGGAGTTGGCAAGGGGCGACGTTCAACTCCATCATCAACTCCTTCTCAAACAAGGTGAAGGGCAAGCGCAGCTTCAACCTTTTGAAGATGGCGGAGTATATGAAGGTGAAGGGAACCCCATTGGTAGCCCTATCGTCCACGTAGATTGGCATCCCTCGAGGAGGAATGCGTATACGAACGTTGAAATCATTCTCCCTGTCGATGGCGCAGGAGGGCTCATCAGGGTCGTTGCTCAGAAGGGTTTTGAGGTGGCCTTTCGGTAGTTGAGTGGAAGTTTCGGCCAGCAATGCCAGGGGAGCCCAGTCATAGACCCTGGCGTAATGCTGATAGGAAGTTGCATCAGGTGGAGGTGACGCTGGTGCACTTGCTGAAGGTTGTGCACTAGAGGATGAGGCGACGATGCGAGCAGTTTGCTTCAAGCGAGCCATTGCGAGATAACTGCAATGGAGGAAAGCAAAAAGTCAGATGAACGGAAGAAGAGGGAATGATGAATGGTTCGGTGACAAACAGAGGAAGGGAAGAAGAAAGAAAGGTCCAGGCGAAGAAGAGGAAGAGGGAGAAGTAGAGAGCGAAGTGAGAAACGCAAAAAACCCTAGCGTGGGTTGAGAAGAAAAGCAGAGAAGATGAATCCATGGTAGTGAAAAGGGTGAATGCAATCGGTGAAAATAACCTAAATGGAGCAAGGAAGAAGAAAAGTCATACCTTTAGATGATCGCGGAAGGTCTTGAGGTAGAAAGCTTGAAGAAAGTTGGGCGCAGAGACGAGATTTGAAGTAAGTCTGAGAGTTGGAGTATTGAAGAAGATAATGAAACAGTGAAGGCGCGCGCCTATTTGAATGAGGGAAGCATTAGCGACACTCCACGCTGGCCGTTGATGCGTCCACGTGTTGCGAGATTAAGGGAGGAAGTCATAACGTTAAAAGGCAACACGTGAGGTGGCACATGATGTGGCCCCACTTGCCACGTGGACTGAGGGCGCGACCACTTAGTCTCTTCGCTGAGAACGAGTTCACAGCTTGAGACTGGGGGGCTTGTGATCCGGTCGGTCATCGGTAGTCGATGACGTCAGCAGCAGATAACCACGTTGACCACACGCAGGGTGACACGTGGATCAGGTGGCAGAGAAATCAGGGAGGAGATCACCCAGAATGGTGATCGGTGGCCAGTAACCGAGTGGCCACCGACAGATCAGTTCCAAGATAAACACCTGGGGGGAGAACGCGAGAAGCAATAGAGAACCGATCAGTCATCGGGTACATGGTCATCGGGGTTTCGTGTTACACGCAGTTAAAGTGGGACTGAGATTCCCAGCGAGAGCATTACGCATGGACCTTGCATGATCATATCTCAGAGAAAGAGGAGCTGCTCGCCGGTAGAATCGTGCACGAGAGTGGCCTGAGGGAGCTAGTAAACCGGTCAGTGATTGGTGACTCTCTTAACCCATTACGTGCATGACATCGTGAAGGGGAAATCGCTTATGCAGAGAGCAATGCTTGGTGAGTGTGCCTAGTCCAGCCACACCTGGCGTTCTCCTGGGAGTGTGCGATTCCCCCAGATGGAAGAAATGCGCTAAGTTACTCCGCAAGGGAATAACTTAGGCGCACAAAGAGATGCGCTAGAGCCCTTCAGGTAGTGGCACGTGTACGGTTAGATGTGAGTTGCAGGCCTCCACGTGTCACCATCTGAGAGAGGCGCGGCCAAGATAAAAGTGCACTCCGCATCGTGAAAGGTACACCCACACACCCACACACCACGTTTTTACTCATTGTGGTATTTTTTCGCACAATAGCGTAACAGAATTCTGACACACGCAGAGGATAGCGAAACATAATTTTGTTAGGCACAGACACAGAGAGAGAGAGATTCAGTGACATTTTTTGTTGGTGGTTCTGTGACCTAACTTGAGCGTCGGAGTGCAAACGGCCGCTAGAGGAGCCGTCTGTGTGTTTTGCAGGTTGCGTTTGAAGTTCCAGGAGAAGGTTCTAAGAGCACTCTTGCGGATAGCACAGTTGCTTAGGCGAGGTAAGGAAGCGACAAAGCAATTCCTCCACGCTTGAGTTGGCGACAGGATCAGGAAGCAAGAATAAAAATCTTTATTGAATCTATTGATTAAAGAATTTGGGACTCAATTGAGAATGGTCCTTACATTCCAAAGTTCAAAAAGGAAAATGCTTTCTTTACAATACCTTTGTCCAAATGGACGGATGATGAATGTAAGATGGCTCAGCTTGATAAGTCTGCCCAAAATATTATAGCTTCTGCACTAGAAACTAATGAAATATTTAGAATATCAAAGTGCAAAACTGCTAAGGAAATGTGGGAGACACTCAAAGCTGATCATGAACCAAAGGAAGCAATGACAAAGAGTCAAGCAAGAAGAAAGAAAAGGCAAAACAAGAAAAGCCTCAATCTTTGCTTAATGGCCAGAAGGGAAGATGACTCATGTAGTGTAAGTTCATCAAACTCTTCAAACTCTGAAAATTATGGTCAATTGCTTCAAGCCTTTCAAGAAACTCATGAAGAAGCCAGCTGATTGGCTCTCTTGAACAATCGATTGAAAGAAAAGAATAGCTGGCTTGAAAACAGAGTAAAGGCACTGGATGAGGATTTAGAAAACTAAAAAATGGATTTTGAAAATCTGGAAATCATTTACAAAAACTCCTCTTGCAAGTGTGATACTCTAGTTTGTTAAAATTGCGAAAATCTTGAAAAGAAGGTCCACTATCTTGTTAAAACAGTGGATAAGCTTTCTAAAGGCCAATCTAACTTTGAGAGTGTGCTAGTATCTCAAAATTGTGTTTTTGGAAAATCTGGATTGGGTTTTAATCCACAAAACAAGCAAGATAGATTTTCAAAATCATTTTCGAAAATGCCAGAAAAACAATCGATTGAACCATCGAAACAACCGATTGTTACATGCTTCTATTGCATGAAAAGAGGTCATTCTGTGCGATTCTGTAAAATCAGAAAACATGATGTTCCTAAAGGGCTTATGAAGTGGATTCCCAAGAAAAAAAAAAGCTTGCATTGATGAGTATAAACCAAATGGACCCACATTCATAAGGGGACCAAACCTATGTACTTGATAATCTTTTTGTAGGACATCTTGGAGGAAAGAAAACATCTTTGGTACTTGGACAGTGGATGCTCCAAGCATATGACAGGGGACAAATCAAAGTTCCTGCGAATATCCTTCTAGCAAGAGGGTTATGTCACCTATGGAGACAACAACAAAGGAAGAATACTTGGAAGAGGATCCATAGGAGATGAAAGCATCTTGGTGATTCATGATGTGCTCTTTGTTGAGGGCCTAAAGCATAATCTTCTGAGTATTAGCCAACTATGTGACAACGGATATCAAGTAATGTTCAAGACAAACACATGTGAAATCTGTCTACCCAACACCAAAGAGGTAATGTTGGTAGGTAAGAGAGTTAATAATGTGTATCTTCTAGATATCTCTACACCATGTTCAATTGGATGTCTTCTATCCAAGCAAGATGAATCTTGGCTTTGGCATAAAAGAATTGCTCATATTCACATGAATCATTTGAACAAGCTAATATCAAAAGATCTTGTGATTGGGCTGCCAAAACTCAAGTTTGAGAGGTGATCCTGCCTGTTGACCGAAGCGCTGGAGAATGCCTCGTCAAAGGATCGACGTGCGCGCCGCTTCTCACCTCCGTTCCTCCTCTGGATCTATCTCAAGAACCTGCAAAGAAACGATACGGCGCCGCTGCGGCCGATCGCACTCCGACGCTCAAGTCAGTGACGGTATCACCGAATACTAAGAACTGGAACCGTGCAAATCTCTCTCACAAACAGCTCTGTCACTCGCAAGCGTAAAGTGTATGAACTGAACGTGCGTACCTTAGAAAATCTGTTAGGAACTCTTATATACCTGGTGGTTTTCTCTCTCCTGGCAGTTACAGACTTGGACACGTGGCTGGTATCCAACTGTACACGTGCCATCATCTGGAGGCTCACTGACTTGGCGCTTCTTCTACTCTCATTTTGGCTAAGTTACCTATGCATGGTACTGCCCAGTGCATAGCTAACTCAGGAGTGCGATCTCTACTGAAACTGGCGAGGTAGGGCCTTCATACACCTTCCCTGTGGTCTCGCCGGCCGCCTTCATAATCTGCTTCTCCTTCATCTTCGGCGACGTGCTTGTTCTGGCGATCTCCGACTGCCTGGTCGCCTGAGTCTGCGTCTGGCGACTTCATCCCCACCCTGGCGATCGCCTATTCTGGTAAGCTGGAGATCAGAACACGCCAACTTAACAATCGGCGACTACACGTGCCTCCCGACTTCCTTCCCAACTGCCAACCTGGCGCCTTGTCAACACGCCTATACTGTAGCAGGATGCCACGTCATCGCACCCGACCACCAGGGCGGTACACAAGCCCCCCAGTCTTAAGCGAAGACTTGTCTAGCGAAAAGACTGAAAAAGCCTTCGTCAACACCGGTCTACGTGGCATGGACGCAGAATTCCAAGTGATAGTACTTTCTGCTGCTCTGACGCTCCACCAAACCCTTCAGCGATCGCTCGACACGTGGCTTCATCAACGGCTCTCTTCATCTGCCGTTAGCGCTTCCAAACTTATTTCGAAAAACCCTTAAACCCCTTACGCTCCTACTGTTCCATCACTTTCTTCACACTCGCATACACTCTCATTTCCTTCTGCGAAAACTCTCGACGTTCCTCAACGCTCTAGATCACCACCTCCCTTCAACGTTCTCCCGATCATCGAAAGGTAACTACTTTCCTTCATCTGCTGGGTTTCCTTGCATTTTCACCGATTTGCATCATCCTGTAACTGCCTGGTGCATACGCTGTGGGCTGTTTTTCCATTTCACCTTCTGCGTAACTTAGGGCTTTGTCGACCGTCGCAACGAACTCACATTCGTTCGTCTTTCACCTTCCTTTCATGATCGAGTCAACCTTTGTAACCCTCCTGATTATTTTTTTCTTCCTTCTTCGTTTGCAGTTGCTATCATGACTCGCACGAAGATCACCCCGAACCCCCCTCCATCAGCGCGAAACCCTCCTTCACAAGCACACGACTCAACGCAAGTTCGTGGTGCTCCCTCTTCGCAGGCTGTGAGGCCTGCGTCTTCCCAAACCGCTCTGGCCCAGGCGACTCCACTAAACGCTGGAGGAGCCCCCATCCCACCGCCAGACTTCAAGACATTATACCCATGGGCTAACTCAACCCTCTTAAAGGAAACCTCGTCGGTGAACACCGCGGGAGCGGTTCTGCGATTGACCAATGGGGACGAGGCCCACCAATCGTTCCACAAGGAGCACGATGAGAGAATGATGGTGCTGCCTTGCCCCGCCACTCTGCCAGTGTGCGCCGATGATAAAGTGAGCGCCGACGGGCCCTTCTGCTTCGTCTACACCACTTTCTTCAAGAAGGTCAAACTCAGGTTCCCTCTTACTCGATTTGAGAGGGAACTCTTAACCGAGCTCAATATCGCTGCCGCCCAGCTTCACCCCAACAGCTGGGCGTTTGTCCGAGCTTTCGAGATAACGTGCGCCCATCTGGGGTTGCCCGCGTCAGTGGACGTGTTTTTATTCCTGTTTGAGGCCAAACACCCAGGAGATCGCCTGTGGGTCAGCCTGAATGCCATTGCTGGGAGATCCATTTTCACCATCTTCCAGCAGTCGTACAAGGATTGGAAGGGGAAGTTCATCCAGGTTCGCGCAAATGACAAAGACATTTCCCTTCTCGACGGTTTCCCCTTGTACTGGGTGGACAAGGGGAAAAAGGAGTCCAAGAGCTGCTTCAGGAGGCCCAGAAGTCCTGATAGCATGGGAGCTTTGGATCGAGACCTTTGCCTATTCTGGAAGAGGGTGGCAGATGCCCACATAACATTCTTGATCCCCACCCTGATTTCCTTCGAGTTCTTTAAGGACCAGTTGGAATTCCAAATAGGTTAGGACGCTACACCTTCGTCTTGACATTGCTTCTGATATTGTTTCTGGGCGTCTTGTGTGACACACACAAGACTTTGGTTTTATCTTTTCTGCATATACCTGTTTTTGCTGTCTCATTGTCTTGTACGCTTACCCCTTTCTCCTTTGAGCTAACATATGCACCTCCATTTCATGCAGACACCATGTTGGGTAAGAACATGCTCGCCGACTTAAAGGCGCTCGCCCGCAACCACGGGTTGGCGGCCGGTTCCCAGACGGTTCCCAACTCGGCGGTCGAGAAGGCCATCATCCATGGGCGATCACCGCCTAAGGAGCCCTCCCAACGAAAGAAACTGGTCCTTAAGAGGCCAAAGCGGAAAGCCCCCCAAGTTGTCCAAGAGGATGAGGAAGAGGACGACGAGGTCACAGAGGATGGCCTTGTCACGAAAAGGAAGAGGGTGGCACCATCTTCTCCACCTGCCCCGCCCCTCTTCCAGCTTCAACACCACCATCAACACCCGCTCCTCCTCCCTCATCACCAGCACCACAAGCCCCTTCACCACCAGTCCAAGCAGTTCCATTGGCCACTGCGCCACCTGCAACCGAGGCCCCAGAACCAAATTTCTTGGAGGACCCCCCGAGCGCCTCTACACCACATATATCAGCAGGAGGGGGCCCTCCTTCCAACACTTCAGCTGCGGGAATCGTTCCCATCGGGGATGAGGTCGCTCACACCTCTCCAATCCTAATCACCGAGTCCCCGATTGCGTCGCCACGCCAGGAAACAACCACTGAAAATGTTGCTAAGGAAGGTGGCGACGAGAACCCTCAATAAGCCCCCCTGGCGCCTCTCCAAGCCGCGAACCTTTCCCTCGAGGTTACAAGGATGTGGGAACCTCTGACTGCCAAACTCAAAACCATAGCAGAGGATATCCCATCGATCATAACGAGGGCTGTGGAGAGCTCCACCAGGCGGCTCCAAGACGATGTCTACCACCTCAAGACCGAAAACAGCACAATGAAGGTTGAGGTAGAGAAGGTGGCATTCAGCTTGACGCTCGCGGAAATGGAACATTCCCGAGTAGAGGATGCCCTAAGCACCGAGCTTAGGCTTGCGCGCAAGGAAGCTGCTGACCTTCGCCGCAAAGTCCATGAACTTGCCCAAGAAAAAGTTGAACTTGAAAGCAGAATCGTGCCTCTGCGCACCAAGGCGAGCGACCTGGAGGCTCATATTCAAGCTAATGCCGATAAGGTACAAAAACTGGAGCAAAGGTCAATCGACCGCGAGAAGCTGCTTGGGCAAGTAGAAAAAGCAAGGGATGACGCCATGGCTGATCTCACCGAGGCGAACAAGGAAAAAGAGAAGATGGCTGCCGAGTTGACCCAAGCTCGAACAGAATCCAAGAAGGTTACTGACGACCTTCTCCATGCTCAAGAGACTAACAAACAACTCCACAAACAAATTGAAGAGCAGGGGCAGCAGAACAAGGAGCTCAAGAAACAAGCTGAAGAGCTGGGACAGCAGAACGAGGAGCTCAAGAAACAGGTTGAAGAGCTTCAAGGACAATTTGAAGAACTTAAGCTAAATTCTGCTCAGATTCTGACTGCTGGATTCGAAGCCGCTCGGGAGCAATTCGCATGCCTATTCCCTGATCTCGACCTCAGCATGGTGTCATTAAACAATGAAGTAGTAGATGGAAAGGTCGTTCCCGCCGAAGGCTCAACCAATTCCACCCCATCTGCTTCTTTATAAATTCACCTGTATTTACCTTGTAAAAACTCTTGCACATGTGTTTTGAACAGTTACTCATTTCAATAGCGAAACTTGGATATTCTTCTGACTTCTTTTGAGCGCTTTTACCTTCTTTGTATGTTTAACTCTGCTGCGTTTAACTTAGCGATTTTGCAAACATGACCTTTGGCGTAACTGCTTCGAGCCGATTCAAACTTAAGCAACGATCGCTTTAAACAACTTGTACCCTTGAGGCACTAACCTGATCATAAGAAAAGTGTCCAAGCAACGAACTGTAACCCAATTATCGGTTCAAACAACGTCCCACTTGACCCGCTTTATCAAACAAGTCTTTCAACCTTCTCACCGTCGTTTGAACTTTTCCCGATCGCCAAAACCTCTTGGTAACACCAGCTTTTTCCAGCCTCATGCTTTGGCAGTCATTTCTTTATGTGAGGCAGAAATGCCCTTTGGGATCTTCCTTTACCTCCCTGAACTTCAGAGCTAGAGACTGGCTGGCTAGGCGTTCTCTTCGAACCTACCTTAGCCACCTTTCAAGCTTCTTCCACCCTCTTCGCCATACCTGAACTCGCTCATCGGCGAGAAGGACTTTTACTCGCCTGAACTCGCTCGACGGCGAGAAGGACTTTGTCTGGTGCCTCAACTTGCCCAGGGTGTACATCTCCTCCCCCCTGGATGCACTGAGGACCTTTTCTTTCTCACGCCCGCACTCGCTCGACGGCGAGGAGGTCTTTGATGGGCCTTAGTTCGCACAACGGCGATAAGGACTTTATCCGGTGCCTCAACTTGCCCAGGGTGTACATCTCCTCCCCCCTGGATGCACTGAGGACCTTTCTCGCCTGCGCCCGCACGACGGCGAGGAGGTCTTTAACTTGCCTCTACGTTGCCCCGGGAGTTACATCTTCTCGCTCCCAGAAACACGGAGGACTTTTCCCCTTTCTCGCCTGCACTCGCTCGACGGCGAGGAGGTCTTTCATCTGGTGCCTCCGATCGCCGATAAACGATGAGGACTTAGAAACTTAACTGGTGCCTCTAATCGCCGAAAAACGATGAGGACTTTGAAAACTTAACTGGTACCTCTAATCGCCGAAAAACGATGAGGACTTTAAAACTTAACTGGTGCCTCTAATCGCCGAAAAACGATGAGGACTTTAAAACTTTAGAAAACACGCGACATATCTTTTCATGCCTTAAATCATGTACGAATGACAAGGTCTTTCTTCGAAACTTTACTTTTGGAAATAACACATATGCAATCTGAAAACACCTTATACTTCGAAAACTCTTCTTTTATTGGGTGGCCTCATTAAAAACCCTCCTTAGGGAAAAAAGAGTGCCCCCTTGAAACTGTTTTAACAGAGACATTGTAATGTAATATTTGTGTTTGTCTTTACTTACAAAGCTTTTAGCTATAGTACAACTTCAGGTGTGTGGCGTTCCAGGTACGAGGGATCGCCCCCCCTTCCAGCGTCTCCAAGCGATAGGCTCCGTTCCCGAGTGCCTCGGTTATTCTGAACGGTCCAGTCCACTTGGGTGATAGTTTATTCTCCATCTCGTACTGGTGGGCCTTCCTCATCACCAGATCGCCTTCTCTAAACTGCCTTGGCATCACCTTTGAGTTGTACCTTCGCTCGACCCTTCTCTTCACCGCCTCAGCCTTCAGCCTTGCCTCCTCCCTGACTTCGTCCAGCAGATCCAGGTTCAGCCTTCTCTCTTCATTCGAGTCTTCCTCTACAAAGTTCTGGAATCTCGGCGAGCTCTCCTGGATCTCGACTGGAATCATGGCATCACACCCATAGACCAAGCTAAACGGGGTCTCATGGGTTCCTGACTGCTCGGTGGTGTGGTACGCCCAAACTATACGGGGTACCTCCTCAGCCCAACTTCCCTTGGCTTTCTCGAGCCTTCTCTTCAAACCTCTCAGCAACACCCGATTAGCTGATTCCACCTGGCCATTCGTCTGAGGGTGCTCGACGGATGCAAACACTTGCTGAATTCCAACCCCTTCACAAAGCTTTTTCAACAGGTGGCTTGCAAACTGAGTCCCATTATCTGTCACCAGGCGCTTAGGCACTCCAAACCGGCACACGATGTTCTTCCATACAAAGCCTTCGATCTTGTGTGCGGTGATATGGGCCACTGGTTCTGCTTCAATCCACTTGGTGAAGTACTCAATCGCCACTACCAAGTACTTCATCTGCCTGATCGCCAGTGGAAAAGGTCCCAGGATGTCGATTCCCCAAGTATGAAACGGCCAAGGGCTATAGATCGACTTCAACTCCTCGGGAGGTGCCTTATGCCAATCGGCGTGCTGCTGGCACTGTTTACAGCATTGGGCATACTTCTTGCAATCTTCTCTCATGGATGGCCAATAGTAGCCTGCACGGAGAGTCCTCGCGGCCAGAGCTCGACCCCCGACGTGACTTCCACATATTCCTTCGTGGAGCTCTGCCATAATTCTCGTGCACTTCTCGTCGTGTATGCATTCCAGGAGTGGGTGAGTGAACCCAAACCTGTACAGATCGCCATCAATCAGTGTATATTTGCTGGAATTTTTCTTTACCTTCCTAGCTTCTGCTGGATCCAGCGGGAGGAGACCATCTGCCAAGCACCGCTTGTACTGTGTTATCCAAGTGTCTGGCTCATGGGTGGCGCAGACCTGCATCACGTCCACCTTCTCTCCTCGGCCTGCTCTAATTCTTGGCGATCTCAGAGTTTCTTGCGTCAAAGACTTATGGCTTCTCGCTGCTCTCTCCGTCGACTTGCTTATCTGAAGGACCAGGTGATCTGCTACAAATGCCCTCGGCGTCTTTAGAGTTTCTTGAATCACCGTCCTCTGCCTACCCCCCTTGCCTGAACTAGCGAGCTTAGCAAGCAAGTCAGCTCGGGCATTCTGTTCTCGGGGCACATGGACCACTTCAAAAGAGGCAAAGGAACTCTTCAACTCCTGCACATACGCCAAGTAAGCCGCCATTTGTGGATCTTTAGCCTGGAACTCGCCTGTTACTTGCCCTGTGACTAGCAGCGAGTCACTCTTAGCCATCAGCACCCTGGCTCCCATTTCCTTGGCCAGCAGAATCCCGGCGATCAGCGCCTCATACTCTGCTTGATTGTTGCTGGCTTTGAAGGCGAATCTCAACGATTGTTCGATCAGCACGCCATTGGGTCCTTCCAATATTACTCCAGCACCGCTACCCTGCTGGTTCGATGATCCATCCACCGAGAGTACCCACCGGAAGTCATCTCCTTCCACCCGCGTCGCCTCCGATGAGAGCTCGACTACGAAATCTGCAAAGACTTGCCCCTTGATCGAGCCTCGGGGCTCATATTTAATGTCAAATTCTGACAATTCGACTGCCCACTTCACCATTCTTCCTGCAACGTCAGGTTTCTTTAAGACCTTCTGGATTGGCAGGTCAGTCATCACCAGTATTGTGAAGCTGTGGAAGTAGTGGCGCAACCTCCTCGCCGAAAACACCACAGCCAGCGCAGCCTTCTCCAGGGCCTGATATCTCATTTCTGGGCCCTGCAACACCTTGCTCACAAAATAGATAGGCTTCTGAGCCTGATCTTGGTCCTGGGCGAGCACCGCACTCACCGCCCTCTCAGTCACAGCAAAATACAATCTGAGAGGGATTCCCGCCAGTGGTTTGCACAGAACCGGCGGGCTCGCCAGATATTCCTTCAGCTTGACGAAAGCTACCTCGCATTCTTTCGTCCAAGCGAACTTGTTATTGCGCCGCAGACATTGGAAATAGGGATGTCCCTTTTCTCCGCTCGCTGACACGAAGCGAGATAGGGCTGCCATCCGACCTGTCAGCTGCTGGACCTCTTTCACTGTAGCCGGGCTTCTCATCGCCAAAATGGCGGCACACTTGTCCGGGTTGGCTTCTATTCCTCTTTCGGTCAAGAGAAAACCCAAAAATTTTCCAGCCTCCACGCCGAAAATGCATTTCTCCGGGTTGAGCTTCAACTTGAACTTGGCGATCGTCGTGAACAATTCTTCCAAGTCTGCAACGTGCTTGCTTTTCTCCTGCGAGGTCACGACCATGTCATCGACGTAAGCTTGCACGTTCCTTCCCAGCATTGGTGCAAGTACTCGATCCATCAGCCTCTGGTACGTGGCCCCCGCGTTCTTCAGCCCAAACGGCATCACCTTATAGCAGTAGCACGACCTCTCCGTCATGAAGGCTGTTTTCTCTTCATCCATGGGATGCATCTTGATCTGATTATAGCCCGAGAAGGCATCCAGGAAACTCAGCAGCTTGCACCCTGCAGCACTATCAACCAGGGCATCAATGCTTGGTAAAGGATACGGATCCTTTGGGCAAGCCTTATTCAGATCGGTGAAATCGACGCACATGCGCCATTTCCCGTTGCTCTTCTTCACCAGCACGACATTCGCCAACCACTCAGGGTACTGGACTTCCCTGATGTGGCCTGCAGCGAGGAGTTTCTGGGTCTCATCCTTGATCGCCTGCCTCCTCTCTTCATTAAATTTCCTCCTTCTTTGCCGCACCGGTCTCACCATGTTGTCCATCGCCAGATGATGGCACAAGAAGTCGGGATCGATCCCGGGCATGTCCGAAGCGGACCAGGCAAACGCGTCCAGATGCCGTTCAATCACCTTGGCGATCTGGTCCTGGAGATCGACCTCCAGAGATCTTCCGAGCTTGAAAACTTTCCCCCCGATCTCCTTCTCGAGCTACTGCTCGACGGGTTTGGGCCTTGATTCTCTGGCGATCACCGCCTTGGCGATTCCGAGTTCCCTTGCTTCCTCCGGGCGATTCCGCGCCTCTTCTTCCTCCAGGCCAGCATTCCTCTCCCCCAGCTCAGCATCTACCATCTCTACGTCCCTTCCGGCGGCCTCCTCCATTACCGGCGGTCTGGGCTTCACACCGGGAGGTGGGGTGGTTGTAACATAGCTCACTGATCTTTTATTTTTCAGGCTATTTTCATAGCACTTTTTCGCTTCCTTCTGATCAGACTTTATCGTGATCACCACCCCTTCCATGGACGGCAGCTTCACCTTCATGTGCCGAGTCGATGGAATTGCGCCTATCCTGTTAAGAGTGGGCCTTCCCAGCAGGATGTTATATGCTGAAGGGGCGTTTACGATGAGGTACTTGATTTTCTCCGTCCTCGACCCAGCCTCATCGGTAAACGTGGTTCTCAGCTCAATGTACCCCCTGACCTCCACCTGGTCGCCAGCGAACCCATACAAGCACCCTCCATAGGGCCTTAGCTGGTCAAGGGGCAATTCCAGCTGCGTGAAAGTCGGCCAGAACATCACGTCTGCCGAACTTCCTTGGTCCACCAGAACTCGGTGGACCTTCCTCCCCGCCGTGATCAACGAAATAACAATGGGATCGTTGTCATGAGGCACAACGTCCCGAAGATCCTGCTTGGTGAACGTAATGTCCACTTCGGGCGAGTGATCTTCAAACATGTCCACTGACATCACCGATCGCGCGTACTTTTTCCTCTGCGATGCGGTGCATCCACCACCTGAGAAACCCCCTGCAATGGTGTGGATCTCCCCATGGATAGGCATCTCGTGTTGCTGGGCTTCTCCACCTGCCGGCTGGGAACTCGACGCTCCTCCGGTCCTTCTGTTCAGCAGATAGTCGTTTAGGAACCCGCTCTTAACCAGATCGTCGAGCTGGTATCCTAAAGACAAACACGAGTCCAGGTTGTGGCCAAAGCACTGGTGAAACTCGCACCAGACGTCCGGCTTCGACCCCAGCACCTTGTCGCCCACCTTCTCGGGCGCCTTCAACCTAGCAGATATGTTAGGGATAGCAATCAGGTCCGCTAGTCCCATGACGAATTTGTGCTTAGGCGGGCGATTGTATTCCCGGCGTGCTGGTTGTTGGCGTGCTGGCGGTTGGCGCGCTTGGCTTCTTCCCTTATTTCTCCTATCGTAAGGATAGCGAGTCCTTTGGTCCTTTCTGGCCGCCGCTGCCGTTTCCAGCACCCTCTGTGGCTGGATCCTGGTCTGGGCGCGTGGCCTGGCGGGAGCCACGCTGCCTCTCTTCTCGGCGACTTCACTCTCGTCGGCGATGTGGGCCACCGCAAGTCGCCTGAATTCAGCAAACGTCGCTGGATGAGCCCTGATCAAGGCCTCGCAGAATGGCCCTGGCTGCACGCCCTTCTTGAAGGCATAGACCAGCATTTCTTCATCCTTGGCCGGCGATCTGACCATCTGCGCTCCGAAGCGATTGAGGTAGTCTCTGAGGGACTCCCCATGGTACTGCCTTATATCAAACAGATCATAGGACACCCTGGGCGGTGCCTTGTTCACAATATACTGCTCGACAAAGATTTTCGAGAATTGTTGAAAATTAGTTATGTGGCCATTAGGCAGGCTCACAAACCACTCCATCGCCGTTCCCTGGAGCGTGCTCACGAACATCTTACAGTAGACGGCGTCCGACCCTCCTGACAGCATCATCTGTGTGTGGAACGTGGTCAGATGAGCCTCTGGATCCTCCTCGCCAGTAAAAACAGCTTTAATCGGGACCACGCTCGTGGGAATTGGCGTGTCGGTAATCGCCTGAATGAAAGGCATTGGGAAAACACGAGGCGGCGTCGACGGTGCCACCTCTTCAGCAGAAGAACGAACCTGCTGCTCCTGAAGAGCTCGACGCAGCTCCTCAGCTACCTTGCTGAGTTCCTCATTCCTGGCGCGAGAGGCGACCAGGTCTTCATGTATTCTTGCCTGCTCGACGCGCGAGGCTTCTACAGTGGCCTGCAACGAGCGCATCATTTCTGCCATCTGCGCCATGGTCATGGCGGCGTCGCCTTCAGCTGCGACGGGAGCCACGGGACTGGAACGATTGCTTCTCATCTTTCTCATTAACTTCAGCAAACCACAGAAAATACAGCAAATAACACTTCAACCACGATCGAATCAGCGCTCAACCGGAGAAAACTCAAGAAACTGCGCAAGAACTTCAAGAACACCGCAAACCTTCGAAGAAGATCGCAGCTTCACCAAAAACCACCGTTTCCCCGCGAACCAAACAATCAAACGAAAGAACTCGAATCCACCGATCGAAAAGCCAAACGGACGGTTTAAAACGCAAACTTCACCGAACGAAACTCAAAGAAACCAAGAACGACGGTTGCACCAGCACACAACCACGCCGAAAACCTAGAAACTTCCACGAACTCACGCTGTGGATGGGAGCACGTTTTACACGGCCCCACGGTGGGCGCCTGATGATCCTGCCTGTTGACCGGAGCGCTGGAGAATGCCTCGTCAAAGGATCGACGTGCGCGCCGCTTCTCACCTCCGTTCCTCCTCTGGATCTATCTCAAGAACCTGCAAAGAAACGATACGGCGCCGCTGCGGCCGATCGCACTCCGACGCTCAAGTCAGTGACGGTATCACCGAATACTAAGAACTGGAACCGTGCAAATCTCTCTCACAAACAGCTCTGTCACTCGCAAGCGTAAAGTGTATGAACTGAACGTGCGTACCTTAGAAAATCTGTTAGGAACTCTTATATACCTGGTGGTTTTCTCTCTCCTGGCAGTTACAGACTTGGACACGTGGCTGGTATCCAACTGTACACGTGCCATCATCTGGAGGCTCACTGACTTGACGCTTCTTCTACTCTCATTTTGGCTAAGTTACCTATGCATGGTACTGCCCAGTGCATAGCTAACTCAGGAGTGCGATCTCTACTGAAACTGGCGAGGTAGGGCCTTCATACACCTTCCCTGTGGTCTCGCCGGCCGCCTTCATAATCTGCTTCTCCTTCATCTTCGGCGACGTGCTTGTTCTGGCGATCTCCGACTGCCTGGTCGCCTGAGTCTGCGTCTGGCGACTTCATCCCCAACCTGGCGATCGCCTATTCTGGTAAGCTGGAGATCAGAACACGCCAACTTAACAATCGGCGACTACACGTGCCTCCCGACTTCCTTCCCAACTGCCAACCTGGCGCCTTGTCAACACGCCTATACTGTAGCAGGATGCCACGTCATCGCACCCGACCACCAAGGCGGTACAAGAGGGATCACATTTGTGAAGCTTGCCAAAAGGGGAAACAAGTGAAGAGTTCTTTTAAAACCAAAAATCTTGTCTCTTCATTCAGACCTCTTGAACTCCTTCACATGGATCTCTTTGGACCCTCTAGAACTATGAGTCTTGGTGGAAACTATTATGCTCTTGTTATTGTTGATGATTTCTCTAGGTACACTTGGACTTTGTTCTTGGAATCAAAGAGTGATGCCTTTGCTGCATTCAAAAAGCTAGCAAGAAGGCTTCAAAACACAAAGAAGAGCAACATTGGCTCCATAAGAAGTGACCATGGAGGAGAATTCCAAAATGAGAAGTTTGCAAAGTTCTGTGAGAAGTTGGGGATCCTACACAATTTCTCTGCTCCAAGAACACCACAGCAGAATGGAGTTGTAGAGAGGAAGAACAGATCTTTTGAAGAGCTTGCAAGGACAATGCTTAGTGAATCATCACTTCCTAAGTATTTTTGGGCAGATGCAGTGAGCACCTCTTGTTATGTGATGAATAGGGTGCTTATAAGGCCCATCTTGAAGAGAACCCCATATGAGCTGTTCAATGGAAGGAAGCCTAACATCAGTCACCTCAAAGTATTTGGTTGTATCTGTTTTGTTCTCAACAATGGAAAGGAAAGCTTGGGAAAGTTTGATGAAAAAGCTGACCTTGGCATTTTCATTGGTTATTCTCTCACAAGCCATGCATATAAAGTCTACAACAAAAGATTGATGACTGTACAAGAATCAGTACATGTAGTCTTTGATGAGGTAGATCGCAGAATCAGTGAGAACCCAAAGATCAGTGCTGAGGAAGACGAACAGAGCATCAGTTTGGAGAAGCTAGACATCTGTGCAGAAAAACAACCGGTTGATTCGCAGAAACAACCGATTGAAATTCTGCAACAGAGTGAGCTGCCCAAAGAGTGGAGGATTCCTAGAGATCTGTCAGTGGATAACATCATAGGGCAGATAAAGGAAGGTGTCTCCACACGTAGCTCCATCTCAAACTTCTGCAGGCACACAGCTTTTGTTTCTCAAATTGAACCAAAGTCAATTGAAGAAGCTCTCAAGGATGAGAAATGGGTTGAGGCTATGCATGAAGAGCTAAACCAATTTGAAAGAAATGAGGAACAAGCTAGATGAGGATGGAGTGATCACTAGAAACAAAGCAAGGCTAGTTGCCAAAGGCTGCAATCAAGAAGAGGCCATAGACTATGGTGAAACCTTTGCTCCTGTGGCTAGATTGGAGGTTGTGAGGCTGCTGCTGGCTTTTGCTTGTATGAGTGGCTTCAAACTCTTCCAAATGGATGTAAAGAGTGCCTTCTTGAATGGCTACATCAATGAGGAAGTCTATGTAGATCAACCACCGGGTTTTGAAGATCACAAGTTTCCTAACCATGTCTTCAAGTTGAAGAAAGCTTTGTATGGTCTGAAACAAGCTCAAAGGCAGTGGTATGAGAGGCTTAGCAACTTTCTGCTATCTCATGGTTATGAAAGAGGAATGGTAGACAAGTGATGGAAACCAAGTAGAGGACGCTCAAGCCCATGAAGCCCAAGCCCAACAAGGGGCCCAAGCCCAACAAATTACTAGGAGCATGGCAAGAGCTTTGGGACAAGAGTATCAAAAGATGACTCTTCTTATTTCTATTGTGTAGAGTAGGGGTGCGAATATTAATAAATAGGTGTGAACTTAGTAAGGGATGCTAGGGGGAGTGTAGATATGAGTTAGGAGGTGCCAAACTAGGAAGGAAAGTCACACTTCCTTCATGCACTAGTTGGCGCCGAATTTGAATATCATTAGGAGCACATTAGAAGTAAAGAAACTATACTCAAGTTTAGAGAGAAATTGTGAGTCTTGTTGTCTTCTTCTTACTTTGCCTTATCTTGTGTGCCAATGGTGAGCTTCAAGTGGCAGCAACCTTTCACTTATCTTGGAACAAGACTCCAAGTGGCGTGAATGCAGTTCCAAATTCTCAAATCCAGCAAGCTTCATTCAATAAGTGTTCATTCTTTCATCTCTTGCAATTTCAATCGGTAGTTTCCAATGTTTTAGTGTTCTTCATCCTTTTCACCGTTTGAATTTGTGTTTCTTAGCTTATTCTTCAATTTCTGTTCGGTAGTTTTCTGCTTTTTTGGCTGAGTTCAATTGTGTTTTCTTCCATTCTTGTTGTTTGATTCAATTTGACAATATATGGACTTCCATGTGAGCTTTGGTTCGGTGCAAAGTCTTGGTGAGTTCTTGAATTAGAACATTGATCCAATTCTAATTAAAGTGCCAATTCATGACCAACTCAAGTTGTTCCTAAGAATGTCAAAGAATCTTGTATTCTTGCTATTACATTCACATCAACAAGACTCTCTTCATCAAGAAGTCTAATGCAGAAATTATTCTTGTGCAAATCTATGTTGATGACATTATCTTTGGTGCTACACAAGATAGGCTATGTGAAGAATTTGTGGCTGCAATGAAAGGTGAGTTTGAAATGTCTGTGATGGGAGAACTATCTTTCTTTCTTGGATTGCAGGTTAAACAAACAAAGGATGGGATCTTCCTAAGTCAATCAAAGTATTGTAAGGAAATTCTCAAAAAGTTTGACATGGAGAATTGCAAAGAGGCAAGCACTCCAATGCCATCAAGCTGCTATATGGATGCAGATGCTGCTGGAAAAAGTATAGATCAAACAAAATACAGAGGTTTGATTGGATCATTGCTTTATCTCACAGCAAGTAGACCGGACATCATGTTTGTGGTGTGTCTATGTGCAAGATATCAAGCAAATCCTAAGGAGTCACACTTCAAAGCTACAAAAAGGATTCTGAAATATCTCAAAGGAACATCTTCTGTAGTACTATGGTATCCTTCTCATTCTCCTATATATTTAATTGGTGGTGCGAATTCCACCAAAGTTTTGGTCACTCCCTTGACTCATGTTTGGCCCTGGGTTACCAGCTCGACGACTTGGTCAAGAGCGGCTTCTTCAATGACTACCTGCTGGACAAGAGGACGGGGGGTGCGTCGAGCTCTCAGTCGGCGAGCAGTGAGGGCCAGCAACATGAGATGCCCACTCACGGCGAGATCCATACCATCGCCGGAGGTTTTTCAGGTGGTGAATGCACTTATCGGGGTTTAGCTTTAATCTGTACTTGGCGATAGTGGTAAACAACTCCTCCAGATCTGAGATGTGCTTGCTTTTCTCTAGTGAAGTCACGACCATATCATCTACGTACGCTTTCACATTCCTTCCCAACATCGGTGCAAGTACCTTATCCATCAACCTTTGGTACGTGGCCCCCGCATTCTTCAGCCCGAAGGGCATCACCTTGTAGCAGTAGCACGATCTATCAGTCATGAAGGCGGTCTTCTCTTCATCCATGGAATGCATCTTTATCTGGTTGTACCCTGAGAAGGCGTCCAGAAAGCTCAGCAACTTGCACCCTGCTGCGCTGTCGACCATGGCATCTATGCTTGGCAAAGGGTATGAATCCTTTGGACAAGCCTTGTTTAGGTCCGTGAAGTCGACGCACATGCGCCACTTCCCGTTGCTCTTCTTTACCAGCACGACATTAGCCAACCACTCAGGGTACTGGACCTCCCTGATATAGCCTGGGGCGAGGAGCTTCTGCGTTTCATCCCTAATCACCTGTCTCCTCTCCTCATTGAACTTTCTTCTCCTGTGTCACACGGGTCTGACCTGTGTGTCCATTGCCAGGTGGTGACACAAGAAATCGGGGTCGATTCCTGGCATGTCTGAAGCAGACCATGCAAAAGCATCCATATGCCTTTCTATCACCTTGGCGATCTGGTCTTGTAGCTCACCTTCCAAAGATCTTCCCAACTTGAAGACCTTGCCCCCGATCTCCCTCTCGAGCCACTCCTCGACGGGTTTGGGCCTGGTTTCACTGGCGATCACCGCCCTGGCGATTCCCGATTCCCTAGTCTCCTCTGGGCGGTTTCTCGCTTCTTCTTCCCGACCGGTGTTCTTCCCCTCAACCTCAACGTCTACCATGATAACATCGCCTTCGGCGGTCACTTCCATCGTCGCATCAACAACTCGCCCCTCTGTTGGCCTGGGCTCCACACCGGGAGGCGGCGTCGTGGTGATGTAGCTCACTGACCTCTTATTCTTGAGGCTATTTTCGTAGCACTTCTTTGCCTCCTTTTGGTCAGATCTTATGGTGATCACCACCCCCTCCATTGATGGCAACTTAACCTTCATGTGCCTGGTTGAGGGCACAGCTCCTATTCTGTTGAGGGTCGGCCTTCCCAACAGAATGTTATACGCCGAGGGGGCATTCACGACGAGGTACTTGATCTTCTCCGTCCTCGAGGCCGCCTCGTCTGTGAACGTAGTTCTCAACTCAATGTACCCCCTGACCTCCACCTGGTCGCCAGCGAACCCATACAAGCATCCTCCATAGGGCCTTAACTGGTCAAGGGGTAGTTGCAGTTTGGTGAAAGTCGGCCAGAACATCACATCTGCCGAGCTTCCTTGGTCCACCAGTACCCGGTGGACCTTCCTTCGCGCCGTGACTAGCGAGATGACTATAGGATCGTTGTCATGAGGCCCCAAGTCCCCGAAATCCTCCTTCGTGAACGTAATGTCCACATCTGGCGAGTGATCTTCGAACACATCTACTGCCATCGCAGACCTTGTATATTTCTTCCTCTGTGAGGCAGTACATCCACCACCTGAGAAACCTCCAGCGATGGTGTGGATCTCGCCATGAGTGGGCATCTCATGCTGCTGACCCTCACCGCTCGACGGCTGGGAGCTCGACGCTTGCCCCGTATTCTTGTCCAGCAGGTAGTCATTCAAGAAGCCACTCTTGACCAAGTCGTCGAGCTGGTAACCCAGGGCCAAACACGAATCAAGGGTGTGACCAAAACTCTGGTGGAATTCGCACCATGCGTTTGGTTTTGGCCCTAACACCTTGTTCGAGACCTTCTCAGGCGCCTTAAGCCTGGCAGCTATGTTGGGAATGACGATCAGGTCCGCCAACCCCATGACGAACTTGTACCTGGGTGGGCGATTGAACTCCCTAGGGCGCCCTGGGCCCCTTCCCTTGTTTTTCTTTGGGTCGTAAGGATGGCAAGTCCTTTGATCCTTCTTAGCCGCCACCGTCTCCATCACCCTCTGCGGCTGAATTCTAGTCTAGGCCCGTGGCCTAGCAGGAGCCACGCTCCCTCTCTTTTCTGCGACCTCACTGTCGTCGGCGATGTGGGCCACAGCAAGTCGCCGAACTTCAGCAAATGTGGCGGGGTGGCCCCTAATTAGCGCCTCGTAGAAAGGTCCAGGCAGTACGCCCTTTTTGAATGCGTATACCAACATCTCCTCGTCTTTGGCAGGCGAGCGGACCATCTGTGCTCCAAAACGGTTCAGATAGTCCCTGAGGGACTCTCCCTGATACTGCCGCACGTCGAACAAGTCATAAGACACCCTAGGTGGCGCCTTGTTCACGATGTACTGGTCGATGAAAAGCTTTGAAAACTACTGGAAATTGGTTATGTGACCTGTAGGCAGGCTAACGAACCATTCCAGCGTTGTTCCCTGGAGCGTACTCATAAACATCTTGCAATAGACAGCATTTGAGCCTCCTGACAGCATCATCTGCGTGTGGAACGCCGTGAGATGTGCTTCAGGATCCTCCACGCCGGTGAAAGAAGCTTTCACAGGTACCACGCTCGCAGGGATCGCCGTGTCTGTGATCGCCTGAGCAAACGGCATCGGAAAGACGCGTGGTGGCGATGACGGTGCAACTTCCTCAACAGTTGCGCGACCTCTCTCCTCGTGAAGAGCTTGACGCAATTCCTCAGTGACCTTGCTGAGCTCCTCATTTCTGGCCTGAGAGGCGACCAGGTCTTCGTGCATCTTCGCCTGCTCTACGCGCGATGCCTCCTCATTTGCCTGCAACGCGCGCATGATCTCCATCATTTGCGCCATGGTCATGGTGCCTTCTCCAGCAGTTGGCACAACGGGACTTGAACGCGTACTTCTCATCTTTCTCATGAAATATCAACAGATCAAGCTTCAGCGACAAAAACCTTCACCAGCGGAACGATCGATCCAGCAATCAATCGGTCAAAACCTCTTAAACTCCAAAGAACTTCCAAGAACGCAACCACAACAGCGCGGGATTGATTCGAACGCCAAAACCTCCACAGAAACTCGCAATCTCAACAGGAACCTACCGCTTCTCCACTAAAACTCCGGATTCACCAATCAGAAACTCAAACGAACGGTAAAAACCTTGAATTACCGATTGAAACTCGCACAAACGTTGAAAAACTTCAAACTACCGATCGAAAACCCAAACAAACGGTGGAAACTTCAAACTACCGATCGAAAACTCAAACAAACGGTGGAAAATGCCGAAAATGGTTGCACCAGCACACAACCACACAAGAACCGCAGAAACTTCAAGAGACTCACGCTGTGGATGGGAAACACGTTTTACACGGCCCCACGGTGGGCGCCTGATGATCCTGCCGGTTGACCTGAGTGGAAGAGTCTTGCCACGTCAAAGGTTTCTCCTTCTGGATTAGCTTCGCACCACGTTAGCCTCTGTCCTTCACGCCTCAATTCCTCGCAAGAACCTGAAGAAAACAGAGTGGCGCCGCTGCGGCCGATCGCGCTCCGACGCTCAAGTCAGTGACGGAATCACCAAAAAACTCAGAGAATATCAAAACTCAAGGAACCGTGCGCAGTGAATCTCAGTGTACTAAAAAGCGTACCTCAAAAGTCTGTTAAGAGTTCCTTATATACCTGAGCGTTTCTCTCTCCTAACGGTTATACCTCTGGACACGTGGCTCACATCCAACTGTCCACGTCACCATCTGGATCCCTCTCCACTTGAGCGTCACTTCTACTCTTCAAGCTATTCGACTAAGTTACCCATGCAAGGAGTAACTTGGTGCACAGCTTCCCTGGAGCGCGACCCCTTAAGTGGCGAGTACGCGGTGTCACCATGCACACCTTCTCTGTGGTCTCGCCTGCCGCTATCATGATCTGCTTCACTTGCACAATATGTATGTTCTGGGAAATCGTTCCCCTGCCTCGACCTCTGGTTAGTGAATGATCATCTGATAACCTCGTCCTTCGTACTTGTACCCATTGAAAGCCTTAAGCAAGCCTTCCTGATCTTTCGGCGATGTGCCCCTTTCGGCGGTCTCTAACCACCTGATCTCCTAGTACTCATGTATGGCGACCGCCGGTTACACACATTAGAGATCGGAGAACGCCAACTCAACGATTGGCGACTACACAAACTTCCCGATGTACTTCCCTTCTGTCAGCCAGGTGTCCCGTTCAACACACCTATATTATCGCTTGCTGCCACTTCATCAGTTCTAATTACCTGATCGGTACAAGGCTCATCTCACGGCGTTTCACACTCAGATGATGCTCTCGGGGGGGTCGGACGCGGTCTACTGTAAGGAGTTCATGAGCACACTTAGTGGAACAGCGCTGGACTGGTTCGTCAGTTTGCCTACTGGCCACATTACCACGTTTCAGCAGTTTTCCAAGATGTTCGTTGAGCAGTACATAGTGAACAAGGCATCACCGTTGGTGTCTTATGATTTGTTCGACGTGAGGCAGTACCAGGGGGAGTCCCTGAAGGATTTCTTGAACAGATTCGGAGCTCAAATAGTCCGCTTGCCAGGTAAAGATGAAGAGATGTTTGTGCATGCCTTCAAAAAGGGCATTTTGCCTGGGCCCTTTAGTGAGTCGCTTATCAGGTGTCACCCAGCCACGTTCGCAGAAATCCGGCGACGTGCAGTGGCCCACATCGCCGCTGAGAACGAAGTCTCCGAGAAGAGGGGAAATGTGGCCCCAACTAAGCCACGCGCTCAGACAAGGACACCGCAGAGGGTGATGGAGGCGGCGGCGGGGAAGAGGGATCAGAGGATGCGCCACCCTTATGACCCAAAGAAAGGTAAGGGGAAGGGGCCGGGAATGCCCAAAGAGGCTAATCGCCCGCCAAGGTATGAATTCGTGATGGGGTTGGCGGACCTGATCGCCGTCCCAAATATCGCTGCCAGGCTCAAAGTGCCTGAGAAAACGACAGACAAGGTGTTGGGACCAAAACCAGACGCATGGTGTGAGTTCCACAAGAGCTTTGGCCACTCTCTCAACTCGTGTTTGGCTATGGGGTACCAACTCGCTGAGTTGGTGAAATGTGGGTTCTTGAAGGATTACTTGCTGGAGAAGCAAGCGGGCCAGTCATCGGGCTCCCAACCGGCGAGTGGCGAGGGACAGCAGCACGAGGTACCCATTCACGGCGAGATCCACACCATTGCTGGTGGATTCTCGGGTGGCGGGTGCACCGCATCATAGCGAAAGAAGTATGCAAGGTCTGTGATGTCAGTGGAGGTTTTTGAAGACCACTCGCCCGACGTGGACATCACGTTCACCAAGGGCGACCTTAGGGATGTTGTGCCTCACGACAATGACCCTATCGTAATCTCGCTCATCACGGCAGGAAGGACTGTTCATCGAGTGTTGGTCGATCAAGGAAGTTCGGCAGATGTGATGTTTTGGCCGACTTTTGAGAAATTACAATTATCCCCCGACCAGCTGAGGCCATACGGGGCTACCTGTACGGTTTCGCCGGGGACCAGGTGGAGGTTAGGGGGTATATTGAGTTAAGGATGACGTTCACGGACGGTCTGGCCTCGCGCACAAAGAAGATAAGGTATCTCGTCGTAAACGCTCCGTCGGCATACAACATCCTGTTGGGTAGGCCAACACTCAACAGGACAGGAGTTGTGCCTTCAACAAGGCACATGAAGGTCAAGCTACCATCAATGGAAGGGATGATCATCACCATCCGTTCTGACCAAAAGGAGGCGAAGAAGTGCTATGAAAATAGCCTCAAGAACAAGAGATCTGTATGCCACGTATCCACAACGCCGCCCCCTGGCGTGGAACCTGAGCGAGAAAGCCGACGAGATGTGGATTTGGCGTTGGAGGTGGCCGTCGAGGGCGATGTGCCCGATGTGCCAATGGAGGATATTGAGGCGAGGTCCGAGAGCGCCGCTCGGGTGGAGGAAGAGAGAAGCTGCCCGGGGACCGCCAGGGAGTGAGGTATCGCGAGGGCGCTGATCGCCAACGAGAAGAGGCCTCAGCCGGTGGAGGAATGGCTTGAGAAGAAGATCAATGGCAAGACGTTTAAACTGGGGAAAACCTTAGACAGCGAGACACAATACCAAATCGCCCGGGCTATAAGTAGACATCTGGATGCATTTGCATGGTCTACTTCTGACATGTCGGGGATTGACCCCGATTTCTTGTGCCATCGTTTAGCTATGGATCCCCAAGTCAGGCCAATCCGCAAGAGAAGGAGAAAGTTCAATGAAGAGAAGAGGCAGGCCATCAAGGACGAGACGGAGAAACTCCTGGCAGCAGGTCATATCAGGGAGATCCAATATCCAGAATTGCTCGCTAATGTCGTTCTGGTCAAGAAGAGCAGCGGGAAATGGCGGATTGCGTTGACTTCACGGATCTGAATAAAGCTTGCCCAAAGGATTCTTATCCTTTGCTATATGCCCTGGTAGACAGTGCGTCAGGGTGTAAGTTACTCAGCTTTTTGGATGCCTTCTCAGGATACAACCAGATTAAGATGCATCCCATGGATGAGGAAAAGACTTTTTTCATGACAGAAAGGTCGTGCTACTGCTACAAAGTGATGCCCTTCAGGCTGAAGAATGCGGGGGCCACGTACCAGAGGCTAATGGACAAGGTACTCGCCCCTATGCTCGGAAGGAATGTGCAAGCGTACGTTGACGACATGGTCGTAACATCCCTGGAAAAGAGCAAGCACGTCACCGACCTAGAAGAGTTATTCCCCACAATAGCCATGTACAAGCTGAAACTAAACCCTGAGAAATGTATTTTCAGCGTGGAGACAGGAAAATTTCTGGGTTTCCTCTTGTCGGAGAGGGGAATCGAGGCAAACCCCGACAAATGCACCGCCATTCTGGCGATGAGGAGTCCTGCCACTGTAAAGGAGGTGCAACAGCTCACGGGTCGGATGGCCGCCCTATCTCGATTCGTATCCGCCAGTGGAGAGAAGGGCCACCTGTACTTCCAATGCTTGAAGCGGAATAACAGGTTCGTCTGGAGAAGGAGTGCGAAGAAGCTTTTGTCAAGCTTAAAGAGTACTTGGTGAGCCCGCCGGTTCTGTGTAAACCTCAAGTGGCAACGCCCCTCAGGTTATATTTTCCCATAACTGAGAAGGCGATAAGTGCGGTGCTTGTCCAGGATCAAGATCAAGTCCAGAAACCCATCTATTTTGTTAGCAAGGTGTTGCAGGGCCCAGAAGTAAGATATCAGGCTTTAGAGAAAGCAGCGCTGGCGGTTGTGTTCTCAGCGAGGAGGCTACGCCATTACTTCCAGAGCTTTACAGTGTTGTTGATGACTGACTTACCCATCCAAAAGGTTTTGAAGAAACCGAATGTAGCTGGGAGGATGGTGAAATGGGCGGTGGAGTTGTCGGAGTTCGACATCAAGTATGAGCCCCGGGGACTGATCAAGGGCCAAGTCTTCGCTGACTTTGTGGTCGAGCTATCCTCCGAAACAGTGCAGAACACCGGGGATGATTTTCGTTGGGTACTCTCGGTGGATGGGTCGTCTAACCAGCTGGGTAGCGGGGCTGGAGTTATTTTGGAGGGACCCAACGGTGTGTTGATAGAGCAATCTCTGAGGTTCGCCTTTAAAGCAAGCAACAATCAAGCGGAGTTTGAGGCCTTGACCGCCGGAATTCTTTTAGCAAAGGAAATGGGAGCAAAGGTACTGATGGCCAAGAGTGACTCGTTGTTGGTCATTGGGCAGGTAACCAGCGAGTTTCAAGCCAAGGATCCGCAGATGGCAGCCTACTTGGAGTACGTGCAAGAGTTAAGGAGGTCCTTTGTTCTGTTCGAAGTGATACACGTTCCAAGAGAGCAGAATGCCCGAGCTGACTTGCTGGCCAAGCTCGCCAGTTCGGGCAAGGGGGGGCTGGCAGAGGACCGTCATACAAGAAACTTTGAAGACACCTCGGGCTTTTGTCGCAGATCACCTGGTCTTTCACATTTGCAGGTCGATGGAAAGGACGGCGAGGAGCCATAGATCTCTAACGCAGGAAACTTTGAGGACGCCGAGGGTCAGAGCGCACCCAGCGGGAGAGGTAAAAACGATGCAAGTTTGCGCTATCCACGAGCCAGATACATGGATAACGCCATACCAGCGCTACATGGCGGATGGCGTGCTCCCAATGGACTCGACAGAGGCCATAAAGATAAAGAAGAACTCTAGCAAGTTTACCCTCATCGATGGCGAGTTGTACAGGTTCGGGTTTACACACCCTCTTCTTGTATGTGTACACGGAGAGAAGTGCACGAGAATTATGGCCGAGCTCCATGAAGGGATTTGTGGGAGCCACATCGGGGGTCGAGCTCTGGCAACAAGGACTGTCCGTGCAGGTTATTACTGGCCCACAATGAAGGAAGATTGCAAGAGATATGCCCAGCATTGCAAGCAATGTCAGCAGCACGCCGATTGGCACAAGGCGCCCCAAGAAGAGTTAAAGTCAATCTACAGCCCCTGGCCGTTCCACACGTGGGGAATCGATATTCTGGACCCTTCCCGTTGGCGATCAGGCAAATGAAGTATTTGGTTGTGGCGATCGAGTACTTCATGAAGTGGATTGAAGCAGAACCAGTAGCCCAGATCACCGCGCACAAAATCCATAGTTTCGTGTGGAAGAATATTGTGTGTCGTTTTGGTGTGCCCAAGCGTTTGGTATCAGATAATGGACTTAGTTCGCAAGTCACCTGTTGAAGAAGCTGTGCGAGGACATCGGAACACAACAGGTGTTTGCTTCTGTGGAGCACCCACAAACGAATGGGCAAGTGGAGTCAGCTAATCGGGTTCTGCTGAGAGGCTTGAAGAGGAGATTGGAGTGAAGAAGTTCCCCGCATAGTGTGGACGTACCATACCTGATGAGAATCAACTAAAGGTGGCTTTTTATAATGAAGAACAAGATCATTCGCCTTCACATTTAAAGTTTTTCTTGTTAATCTTTGCAAAAGATAAAGCCCAAGCCCAAGCCCAAGAAGGCCAAAGCCCACAAAAGCCCAAAGACCATCCCATGAAGGTCAAGGCCAAGTTTTAAATAAATATTGTTGAAGGTGCTTAGAGGGAAACATTAGAAACCTCTATTGTTAAAGCATCTTTTAGTCTTTAGTTAAGAGTCTTAGGGGGGGTGTGTTAGTAGATAGGTGTAGAAGTAAATAAGGAGGTGCCAAAGTGAGAGAAAGGATCACACCTTCCTCATGCTTTGTTTTAGGCGCAAATTCTAGAAGCTTTTTGGGAGGGAGTTTTTGAATTTGTGTAGCTTACATTTCAGCACCTTAGGCTATAAATAGAGGTGCTCTCTTTGTAAAATTCATATTGGAATTAATCTAAGAAAACTCTACTCAAATTTTGAGTGATCATTGGAGAGCTTTTGAGCCTTCTTCTCTAGTCTTATCTTGATGGATCCATGGAGTCCTCAAGTGGCGGCAACAACTCTTATCTAGGAGCATTCCACACTTCTAGTGGCGAGATCATCCAACATCCTTCCATCTTCATGAGCAATTCTTTTCTCCTTCCTTTCTCCTCTTTCTATTGTTTTTGTTAGCTTGTGTTCTTGAGTTTTGGTTTGGTGTTCTTGCTGTTTTTATGAGTTTTGGTTCGGCAGTTTTATATTTCAGTCCATTCATCTTGTTCCTTTGTTTTTCTAGCTCATTTTTTCGGTTCAATTCATTCCATAAGTATTATGTTCGGTGCAATTGCTTTTTCTTCCACCTTATTCGGTTCAATTTGACTATAATTGGTTCATCCAAATGAGTTTGGGATTTGGTACTAGTTTTTGGTGAGTTCTTGTCTTAGAACAATGATCCAACTCTAAGAAAAGTGCCTCTATAATGTCCAACTCAAGGTGATTCCTAAGAAGGTCAAGAACCTTTCTCTATATGGCTAGTGGAATCACATCATGTGGTATCATGAGTCTTAGGTTCTTCTTGTTTAATTGTTGAGTTGTGTGCACTTTAATTTCAAGAGCTTTTTAATTTCTTGCAATTTAAGTTTCTGTTTTAGATTTTTTACTTGAGTATTCTTGCTGTTTTTCTTTTACACCAAGTGCTTGTGAAAAGGTTTATGGCACTCATTCTTCTTATGAGTATGGTTGCTCTTTTGGAATGGCATTATCCTTCCTAGAGTTTACCTTAAGCTTCCTTTCACTTGTTGTTAAAATTTGTGATGTGTCTTTTAATTTTGTAATCATGTCAAGTTTTGTCTTAGTCATGTTATTCCATAATTGTCATTACTTCTAGTAGTACTTTTCTTGTTTTGATTGTTTCTTGCTTTAGTGTCATATAATTTCTGAATTGATATTGATCCTTTGTGCATTTTCTTTTTAGAATTGAGTTCATACTTGTATTCTAGACCTATACAAGTTCCAATACATCATTTTCCATTATGTCTTTGCTAGTTCATAATTCTGTTTTTTATTCCTATTAGGATTCCTCTGTTTCAGAAAAAAGTGCTTTCTGTTTTTCCTTATTGCAATTGATTTACTCACTGGAAAATTCTGAAATTCTGGATTTGTGATATTCAAAGTGTTAGAAAAGAGTAGAAAAAAGAATCATTCAAAAATTCAAAGTACACAAAAAATGATAAATAAAATAAAAAAAGTGTACAATTCTGCCGAAAAGAATACGGTAATCTGGCAGCGATTTTAAAAAATTTATCTCAATTAATTGGATTTCTGTTTTTAATTGATTCCAGTGCCATTATTGAGTTAACATCTTGAAGTTTCTGTGGTTTAAATTTCATAATCCAGTTCGCTCTACATCATTCCAGTTAAATCAGTGAATATCAAGCACAGTTTGCATTTTAAAAAAAAAATATTCCAGTAGCTAATTTTTTGTTTTCTTCATCTACTCTAGTGCTTTTCCTTAAGTATTCTTTTGTGTGCCTACTTTTCTCATTGAGTTCTTTATTTTCTTGATTGTCTTTCATTCTTACTCTTTGAGTTTGTCTTACATATAGTTTTCCTTTTGCAATTACCTTTCCTTGCTTATACCTTTTCTTGTTTGTCTTTATTGTTTCATTGGTTTTGTGGTGGTTGCTTTTGAGATTGGTGTGCTTGCTTTGACATCTTTCATTTGAGGATTCCAAGGCCTCAAGATCAGATTGGTGCAAGGACATTATTTCTTTGAGAGTGATCTCTTTTTTCTGCCTCCATTCACTTCGGCAATTTCATTGCCAAGCTCACTGTTTTTGCTAATTTTGTTTCTTAAGTTGTTTGCTGTTTTTGTGTGTTTGCTGTTTTTTATTTGGAAAATGGCTGGCTATTCAAGTGGTGCATCTTACAAACAGCATTCTCCTTCCAAAGCTTCAGTCCTTGGAGAAGAAGAACATAGAAGAAGGAGGCATCACCATCATTCTCATGAAGAGAGCTATAACCGTGACCAAAGATATCACCAAGTGTTCAACATTGCTTGTAAAAAAGTCCCTAGTTTTAATGGTGATAGTGATCCTAATGTGTATTTAGATTGGGAGACTAAGGTTGACCATTATTTTCATGTGTATAGGGTCCAAGATGACGATAAACTTAGGATAGTTTCTTCATCTTTTTTGGGCTATGCCAGAGAATGGTGGCATAAAATTGTAATGGACATTATATATCGCAAGAAACCGCCCGTGGTTTCTTGGAATGCTTTGAAAGAGTGTATGCGCGCGAGGTTTGTTCCTCCTTCTAGGAAGGAACACTTGTTGAAGTTCCAAAGGCTTCCTCAAGGACATAGGCTGGTAGAAGCATACATTAAAGATTTTGAAACATCTTTGACTAAAATGAATATGCATGCTAATGAAGAGTCAAAGCTAAAATGGTTTGTACGTGGTTTGAGAAGAGATATTAGAGAACTTATAGAATTAAATGAGTACTCTTCTTTAAAGAAAGTGTTTCGCCAAGCCATCAAGGTGGAATCCTATCTTTTGAAATCAACTTTCAAAAATACTCATGATGATGATTTCTACAACTCTTCTAGGAAGGATGCCAACAAAATTTTTACTCAACATTCTCCATCCAATTTTTCCAAACAAACCATGTTTCCAAACAAAGTTTCTACTACAAATCTTTCTACTCCTAAGTCACCTACCAAAACTTCAAATATCAAATATTTTAAATGTTTAGGTTTTGGGCACATAGCTCTTCATTGTCCACAAAAGCAAATCTTAAAGATAAACAAAGTCAAACAAGACTTCATTCACCCACCTACCACAAGTAAAAATGAAAAAGACAAAGAAGGCCAAGTTGACATGAGTCTTATCCTTTCACCTCCAAGGTGTTTTCCTTCCTTATCTTTTTCATTACCCAAGGTTCCTCTTTCAAAACCATCTTGGTTAAAAAGTGTTAGGGATGCTTTCATACCTCTTAATGGGTTTCACCATTTAAGAGGTCTTTTTCCCAAAAATATCATCATTCCCAAACACATTTTTCCAACTTGGTCGATTTTTAGGACTTCCTTTTTTGCAATCCCTTTGGTTCCCTCTGCTAAGTCATGTATTCCTTTTTCTTACACTTTTGATTGTAAAAGTAAATTTACTTTGTTATATGCAGGGATTCAGAATTCGTGGGCGAAATCTCTCCAACTCGGGGAGTATGATGAGAATAAACTAAAGGTGGCTTTTTATAATGAAGAGCAAGATCATTCGCCTTCACATTTAAAGTTTTTCTTGTTAATCTTTGCAAAAGATAAAGCCCAAGCCCAAGCCCAAGAAGGCCAAAGCCCACAAAAGCCCAAAGACCATCCCATGAAGGTCAAGGCCAAGTTTTAAATAAATATTGTTGAAGGTGCTTAGAGGGAAACATTAGAAACCTCTATTGTTAAAGCATCTTTTAGTCTTTAGTTAAGAGTCTTAGGGGGTTGTGTTAGTAGATAGGTGTAGGAGTAAATAAGGAGGTGCCAAAGTGAGAGAAAGGATCACACCTTCCTCATGCTTTGTTTTAGGCGCAAATTCTAGAAGCTTTTTGGGAGGGAGTTTTTGAATTTGTGTAGCTTACATTTCAGCACCTTAGGCTATAAATAGAGGTGCTCTCTTTGATATTAAATATGAGCCCCGAGGCCCGATCAAGGGGCAAATCTTTGCAGATTTCGTGGTTGAGCTCTCATCAGAGGCGACGCGGGTTGAAGGAGACGATTTCCGTTGGGTACTTTCAGTGGATGGATCGTCGAACCAGCAGGGCAGCGGTGCTGGAGTCATATTGGAAGGACCCAACGGCGTGCTGATCGAACAATCTCTGAGGTTTGCCTTCAAGGCCAGTAACAATCAAGCAGAGTATGAGGCGCTGATCGCCGGAATTTTGCTGGCCAAGGAGATGGGAGCTAGAGTGTTGATGGCTAAGAGTGACTCGCTGCTGGTCACGGGGCAAGTAACAGGCGAGTTCCAGGCTAAAGATCCACAAATGGCGGCTTACTTGGCATACGTACAGGAATTGAAGAGTTCCTTTGCCTCTTTTGAAGTACTACATGTGCCCAGAGAGCAGAATGCCCGAGCTGACTTGCTTGCTCAGCTCGCCAGCTCAGGCAAGGGGGGTAGGCAGAGGACGGTGATTCAAGAAACTCTGAAGACGCCAAGGGCATTTGTAGCAGATCACCTGGTCCTTCAGATAAGCAAGTCAACGGAGAAAGCAGCGAGAAGCCATAAGTCCTTGACGCAAGAAACTCTGAGATCGCCGAGAATTAGAGCATGTCGAGGAGAGAAGGTGAATGTGATGCAGGTCTGCGCCACCCATGAGCCAGACACTTGGATAACACAGTACAAGCGGTGCCTGGCAGATGGCCTCCTCCCACTGGATCCGACAGAAGCTAGGAAGGTAAAGAAAAATTCCAGCAAGTACACATTGATTGATGGCGATCTGTACAGGTTTGGGTTCACTCACCCACTCCTGGAATGCGTACACGGCGAGAAGTGCACAAGGATCATGGCAGAGCTCCACGAGGGTATATGTGGAAGCCACGTTGGGGGTCGAGCTCTGGCCGCGAGGACTCTCCGTGCAGGCTACTACTGGCCATCTATGAGAGAAGATTGCAAGAAATATGCCCAGTGTTGCAAACAATGCCAACAGCACGCCGATTGGCACAAGGCACCTCCCGAGGAGTTGAAGTCGATCTATAGCCCTTGGCCATTTCATACTTGGGGAATCGACATCCTGGGACCTTTCCCGCTGGCGATCAGGCAGATGAAGTACTTGGTGGTGGCGATTGAATATTTCACCAAGTGGATCGAAGCAGAACTAGTGGCTCAGATCACCGCACACAAGATCGAAGGTTTCGTGTGGAAGAACATCGTGTGCCGGTTTGGAGTGCCTAAACGCCTAGTGTCGGATAATGGGACGCAGTTTGCAAGCCACCTGTTGAAGAAGCTTTGCGAAGGGGTGGGAATTCAACAAGTGTTTGCATCCGTCGAGCACCCTCAGACAAATGGCCAGGTGGAGTCAACTAATCGGGTGTTGTTGAGAGGTTTGAAGAGAAGGCTTGAGAAAGCCAAGGGAAGTTGGGCTGAGGAGGTGCCCCGTATAGTCTGGGCGTACCACACCACCGAGCAGTCAGGAACCCATGAGACCCCGTTCAGCTTGGTCTATGGGTGTGATGCCATGATTCCAGTGGAGATCCAGGAGAGCTCGCCGAGATTCCAGAACTTCGTAGAGGAAGACTCGAATGAAGAGAGAAGGCTGAACCTGGATCTACTGGATGAAGTCAGGGAAGAGGCGAGGTTGAAGGCTGAAGCCGTGAAGAGAAGGGTCGAACGAAGATACAACTCGAAGGTGATGCCAAGGCAGTTTAGAGAAGGCGATCTGGTGATGAGGAAGGCCCACCAGTACGAGATGGAGAATAAACTGTCACCCAAGTGGACTGGACCGTTCAGAATAACCGAGGCACTCGGGAACGGAGCCTACCACTTAGAGACGCTGGAAGGAGGGGCGATTCCTCGCACCTGGAACGCCACTCACCTGAAGTTGTACTATAGTTAAGAGCGTTGTAAGTAAAGACAAACACAAAGGTTATATATATCACAATGTCTCTGATGAAACAGTTTGAAGGGGGCACTCTTTTTTCCCTAAGGAGGGTTTTTAATGAGGCCACCCAATAAAAGAAGAGTTTTCGAAGTATAAGGCGTTTTCAGATTGCATGTTTGCTTTTTCCCAAAAGTTTTGAAGAAAGACCTTGTCGCTTGTACGTGATTTAAGGCAAGAAAAGATATATCGCATGCTTTCTAAAAAGTTTTTAAGTCCTTGTTCCGTCCCGTATAAGGGCATTGACTAAGTCAAGGTCAAAGTCAACGACTGGAAGGTCAAAGTCAACTGAAGGTGTCGCTAAGGCACGGCGTCGCCTGGGTGAAGGCGTCGCCTGGGTGAAGGCGTCGCCTGGGTGAAGGCGTCGCCTGGGTGAAGGCGTCGCCTGGGTGAAGGCGTCGCCTAGGTGAAGGCGTCGCCTAGATGAAGGCGTCGCCTCGGTGAAGGCGTCGCCCAGGTGAAGGCGTCGCCCAGGTGAAGGCGTCGCCCAGGTGAAGGCGTCGCCCAGGTGAGGGCGTCGCCAGATCGAACAGTGTAAAAGCAAGGCAATCACGGTGTGGTTCCCCGATACCCATGGGTAGGAAAGACCATGGAGGGAGCGACGTCGTGGGAAAGCCTCAAGTCCCGATATCTCGGGAAAGTGATAAAGAGAAGGAAAAGGTGGCTTCAAGGCCATAGTGATGGTACCAGTGAAGGGCAGCCTGACTCGCGAAGTACCCCTGCCGCCCCAGAGACGCCTTCGGGACAGATACGACCCAAGAGGAAGGTCACGCCCAGGATAACCGGGTGCAGGGTGTGAGAGGAAGGCAGATACGCTCTCAGAGTAAGTGGCTAGATACTTGGGGGCATGAGTTGGCACCCAAAAAGCCACCCCTAGCGCAGTAGCACTCCTAAACAGGAGGACCCACACGTAGAAACGTCCCCAGATGGGCAGAAACGCCCCCAGATGGGGTCATGGCGTCGTGAGGCCCTCCACGTGTGTGACAGCCATGCCGGAATAGAAACACCCTCCAGTCAGGTGCCAGGTAATTAAAGATATTCAATACAGTTTCCCTTTCGAGCATTCAGGTACTATTAGGGCTCCCGAGCGTTTCAACGTCTTAAATGCGCTACGTTTCGTAATTAAGCGCTTTAATGAGTGCGTTACGTTTGAGATTAAAAGCGCTTTAAGGCGCTTTAAATGCTAGGGCAGTTTAAATAGCGCTGGGAATGTCGGAAAAAGGGTTGGAACCTTCGACAAATTTAGGAGAAACTCTCTGGTTGCTTGCCTGTGCTTAAATACTACGTACAAGTGATTGGAGAAGTTTTTTTTGGCCTGAAGGGGACAACACACACACACATATTTCAGTTTCTTTTACCACCCGCAGAGTGCCATACGCGGTGCTCAGATACGTGGGTGGACAGTTTTGGTGTTTCTTGCTGGCTGACTTGAGCGTCGGAGTGCAAACGGCCGCTAGGGCGCCTCTTTGTCCTTCTTTTTTGCAGGAATTCACAGGCAATCAGTGGGAAGGAGTCCTTAGCTGACGGTTGAGGTCGCGCACGAAGACGTCCCGGTCAACCGGACGGAACATTTGGCGCCCACCGTGGGGCCGATATAAAACATCAGTCCCATCACACAAGTTCGTGAAAATCTACCAGGTTACGGTAGTGCTGAAGGAGGTTGGAGTGACAATGGCCCCCACCAGACGAAGATCAGCGCGCGCAGCCCCCGCAGACCTATCCATGCAGCAGGTCCTGGAAATAATGAGGGGGTTGCAGCAGGACATGGCGGATTCGAAGATGGAGCAGGAGCGCATGCAGGCAGATCTTGACGCCTCGCATGAGCGCAACGAAGAGCTCCACCGTGTGAATGAGGAGTTGCGCCAGGGCCTGAGAAACGATAGGAGGCGGCCTGGGCACGACGAGATGGAGAATCACTCCCCACCAAGGGAGTTTTCCACTCCGTTCTCGCAGGAGATCCTAGACGCAGCAATCCCGAACACGTTCCACACGCAGATGGTCCTGATAGGCGGCTCTGATGCCGCCAAGTGCAAGCTCTTCATGAGCACCCTGACCGGGATGGCTATGGACTGGTTCATCAGCCTTCCCGAGGGCCATATCACATCTTTCCGCCAGTTGTCGCGGTTATTCAGAGAACAATATTTGGCCAACAAGGCCCCGCCGCCGGTCTCCTACGACCTGTTTGACGTGAAGCAGTATTAGGGGGAAACCCTGAAGGAGTATATCAATCGCTTCGGGGCCCAGGTCGTGAAAGTTGGTACAACAGAGGAGCCTATGATCGTGTACGCATTCGTGAAAGGCGTATGCCCAGGGCCCTTTGGAGAATCTATTATCCGCAATCGCCCTAGGACTTTCGCGGAGTTACGGCGCAGGGCGGTGGAGCATATCGCCTCGGAAGGGGAGGTATGTGTGAAGCGCACCAGTGCCGTGCCCTCACGCCCGAGGGGACCGGCGCGAGTTCAACCCGTCAGAGTCAATGAGACCACGACGGGGAGAAAGAAGCCAGAGACGAGACGCCCCTACGAGGCCAGAAAGCCCCAGCCTCGGGGCACCGCAGGAGGCGAACGCCCCACCAGAGAAAGAGCAAGACCGGCGAGGTACAACTTCGTGGTCGAGTTGAAGGATTTGATCGCCGTCCCCAACATAGCCGAGAGGCTGAGGCGACCGGCGAAGACCGACAAGGTGCTAGGGCCCCGTAAAGACTCTTGGTGCGAATTTCACGAGGCTTTCGGGCACCAAATTGATAATTGCCTGTCGTTGGGTTACCAGCTAGATGAGCTGGTGAGGACTGGGTTTTTGAAAGATTATGTCGCAGAGTCCACCACGACCGCCACCCTGCCGTCACCGGCGGATGAGCCAGCACACGAGATGCCTGTGCTTGGCGAGGTCCACACCATTGCTGGAGGTTTTTCCGGCAGAGGACCCACCGCCTCCCAGCGGAAGAAATACGCGAGGGGGGTAAATTCAATCGAAGAGAGGCTCTCGGGGGAGCCCTGGGAGTCAGATATTGTGTTCACAAGAAGGGATCTCCGAGATGTGGTGCCCCATGACAACGATCCCGTTGTCATCTCGGTCGTCACGGCTGGGAGAAAGGTCCACCGAGTGCTTGTTGATCAAGGGAGCTCGGCAGACGTCATGTTTCTGTCGACTTTTAATAAGTTACGGCTGTCCCCCGATCTACTGAGTCCCTATACGGGATGTTTGTATGGGTTCGGGGATAACCAGATAGAGGTCCGGGGGTACCTGGAGTTGAGGACTACGTTCACGGACGGAGAGGCCTCCCGAACAGAGAGCATTCGGTACCTCGTCGTTAACGCCAACTCTGCCTATAACATTTTGCTGGGCAGACCAGCGCTAAACCGTCTGAGTGCAATATCCTCCACCCGGCACATGAAGATGAAGCTACCGGACCTCAGTGGCCGAGTGATAGTCATCAGATCAGACCAAGAGGAGGCAAGAAAATGCTACGAAAACAGCCTGAAGACGAAGAGAGGCGTTTTCATGGTGTACGAGCGTCCACCGATCGCGGACACAACGATGATCGAGGCGACGCCCGAAGCAGATGCGCCAATGGAGGAAGCGCACGTAGAGGAGGCGGCGCCCGTAGAAGAAGCGGCGCCCGCTGATGATGATAATAGGGAGCAACCCGCGACCAACATCCTAGAGAGGGAAATTGGCGGCAAAGCTTTCAAGTTAGGAAGCTCGCTAAACCCAGAAGAGCGGGAAGGGGTGGCGGAAGTGATTTCGCGCCACATGGATGCCTTCGCGTGGTCCGCCTCGGACATGCCGGGCATCGACCCCGATTTTCTGTGCCACCACCTCAGCATGGACGCCACGGTTCGCCCCGTGCGTCAGAGAAGGAGGAAATTCAATAAGGAGCGACAACAGGTGGTGAAAGACGAAACGCAGAAGCTGCTGAGTGCTGGCCACATTAGGGAGATTCAGTACCCTGAGTGGCTCGCCAATGTCGTTCTGGTGAAGAAGGCAAGCGGGAAATGGAGAATGTGCGTTGACTTCACGGACCTGAATAAGGCGTGCCCGAAGGATTCCTATCCGCTGCCCACCATTGACGCCCTAGTGGACAGCGCGTCTGGCAGCAAAGTGTTAAGCTTCCTGGACGCCTTCTCAGGTTATAACCAAATCAAGATGCACCCCAGGGACGAGAGCAAAACTGCGTTCATGACTGAAACATGCAGTTATTGCTATAAGGTGATGCCTTTCGGACTCAAAAACGCGGGCGCCACGTACCAGAGGTTAATGGATAAGGTCTTGGCGCCAATGCTCGGGAGAAATGTATACGCCTATGTGGACGACATGGTGGTGGCGTCGCAGAACAGGATACAGCACATGGCAGACTTGGAGGAATTGTTGAACACGATATCCAAGTACCGCCTCAAGTTGAACCCCGAGAAGTGTGTTTTTGGGGTAGAGGCCGGTAAATTCTTGGGTTTTCTGCTCACCGAGAGGGGTATAGAAGCGAACCCCGACAAATGTGCGGCCATTATTGCCATGCGGAGCCCGACATCGGTAAAGGAGGTTCAACAGTTGACAGGGCGGATGGCGGCGCTCTCGAGGTTTGTTTCCGCTGGAGGAGAAAAGGGGCACCCATACTTCCAGTGCCTCAAGAGAAACAGTCGCTTTGCGTGGACTGAGGAATGCGAAGCGGCTTTCGTCAAACTGAAGGAGTACCTGGCGACGCCTCCGGTTCTCTGCAAACCGGTAACGGGCGTGCCCCTCCGTTTGTATTTTACTGTAACAGATAGGGCCATCAGTTCTGTGTTGGTACAAGAGCAGAGCCAGAGTCAGAAGCCCATCTACTTTGTAAGCAAAGCCTTACAGGGAGCCGAGACAAGGTACCAGGCGCTGGAAAAGGCGGCACTGGCGGTAGTGTTCTCGGCTAGGAGGCTCCGTCATTACTTTCACAGTTTCACGGTGGTGGTAATGACCAACCTCCCCATACAGAAGGTGCTGCAGAAGCCCGATGTGGCAGGAAGAATGGTACGCTGGGCTGTGGAACTGTCGGAATTCGACATACAGTACGAGCCTAGAGGATCCATTAAGGGGCAGGTGTATGCGGATTTTGTAGCAGAACTTTCGCCCGGAGGTGAGCAAGAAGTGGAAGCGAGTTCACAGTGGCTGCTCTCGGTTGATGGTTCCTCAAACCAGCAAGGGAGTGGTGCGGGAATAGTGCTGGAAGGACCCGACGGCATATTAATCGAGCAGGCCTTGCGTTTTGCCTTCAACGCAAGTAACAACCAAGCAGAATACGAAGCCTTGATTGCAGGAATGCTCTTGGCCAAGGAGATGGGCGCACAGAACCTCCTGGTGAAGAGCGACTCCCAGTTGGTCACGGGGCAGGTGTCCGGTGGGTTCCAGGCGAAGGACCCACAGATGGCGGCGTATCTCAAATACGTCCAGTTGTTGAGAGGGGCGTTCAACGCTCTTGAGTTGATACACGCCCCGAGGGAACAGAATGCCAGAGCTGACCTGCTTGCAAAGCTGGCCAGCTCAGGCAAGGGGGGTAGACAGAGGACAGTGATCCAGGAGACCCTCAAAGCTCCGCGTCGATTCGTGGAAGACAACAGGGTGGATGTCCTCCAGATTTATGCATCAAGGGGAAGGCCGAGGAGTCATTCCTCATTAACCCAAGATACGCAGAGGGCACCCCGCATCAGTACGTACGCGGGTGTGTCTGCGGAAGAGCAGATGCAGGTTTGTGTCCTGTCCACGGGAGACACCTGGATGACGCCCTATAAACGGTACCTGGCGGATGGGGCCCTTCCAGTAGACCCTGAAGAGGGTAAGAAAATCAAAAGGAACGCCGTAAGATATACCTTGGTGGATGGGGTGTTGTTCAGGCACGGTTTCACTCACCCTATCCTAACATGTGTCAGTGGCGATGAGTGCACCAGGATAATGGCAGAGCTACACGAAGGCATCTGCGGAAGCCATGTAGGAGGAAGATCCTTAGCCTCCAAGGTAATACGCGCAGGGTTCTTCTGGCCAACAGTGAAAGAAGATTGTGCGCGGCACGCCCAACGGTGTAGGCAATGCCAAAAGCATGCCGACTGGCACAAGGCGCCGCCTGAAGAGTTGCGGTCCATATACAGCCTGTGGCCTTTCCACACATGGGGTATTGACATCCTGGGCCCTTTCCCACTGGCAATCAGGCAGATGAAGTATCTGATTGTCGCCATCGAATACTTCACCAAGTGGATAGAGGCAGAACCCGTGGCACAAATCACTGCGCATAAGGTACAGCATTTTGTGTGGAGAAACATCGTGTGTCGCTTTGGCGTACCCAGGCGCCTGATATCTGACAACGGGACCCAGTTCGCCAGTCAGCAGTTGAGAAATCTGTGCGCTGAAGTGGGAATCAAGCAAGTGTTCGCGTCGGTCGGACACCCCCAGACCAATGGACAAGTAGAGTCAGCAAACAGAGTTCTGCTGAGGGGGTTAAAAAGAAGGTTAGAGAAGGCCAAAGGGGCGTGGGCGGAAGAGGTGCCAAGGATTGTGTGGGCATACCACACCACGCCCCAATCCTCTACTATGGAGACGCCGTTCAGTTTGGTGTACGGGTCGGACGCGATGATTCCAGTAGAAATACACGAAAGCTCACCACGTTTTCAAAACTTTGTGGTGGAGGAGTCTAACGAGGAGAGACGGGTAAACCTAGATCTGCTAGAAGAGGCCAGGGAAGAAGCTAGAATAAAAGCAGAAGCGATGAAGAGAAGAGTGGAGCGGCAATATAGCTCTAAAGTAAAGCCACGACAGTTTCAGGTGGGCGACCTGGTGATGAGGAAAGCTCACCCTTACGAGTTGGAGAATAAGCTGTCTCCCAAGTGGACCGGGCCCTTCAGAGTTACTGAGGCTAAGGGCAACGGTTCGTACAACCTGGAGACTTTAGATGGGGGCCCTATCCCGCGCAGTTGGAATGCAATCAACTTAAAATTTTATTTCAGTTGATTTATGTAAGCAGCATGTAACAGTTTAGTTGAAGGGGACGCTCTTTTTCCCCTTTTGGGGGTTTTTTAATGAGGTCACCCTAATGAATGGAATAACCAGTTGAGAAAAAGAAGTGCTTTGGTTTTCAGCCATTATTTTCCCTTGTTAGAAGTAATGTGATGCGCCGCCTAGACCATGGCGTCGCCAAGGAGGAAGGCGTCGCCTAGGCCTTGGCGTCGCCCAGAAAGAAGGCGTCGCCCAAGTAAAAGCATGCATCGTCGACAGAACGAGACGAAAGGAAGTCGCATTGTAAAGAGGCATATGAAAAGTAAAGTCGCATTGTAAAGAGTTATGATATTGGAAAATTGTTGTTACAAGCAATGTACAGTACAAAGTGCAAAAACACAAACAAGCCACTTCTCAGCGCTCATCAGAATCATCACTGGAGGAAGGCGAAGCCCCTTTCCCAGCCCGCAGCGCTCGAGTAAGTCGTGTCCTCTTTTCTTGGCTTATTTTCGAGCCTGCACAAAGGGAACTGATGTATTAGAGACACAGTGAAGAAAGACAGGCACTTCTAGAAAGTAACGAAGGCCGAAGTTGCCTAAGGCAATGGTTCTTACTTATGTACTTCTCAAGAGTCCTAGCGTTGAACTCCAAGCTGATCACCGTAGCAGAGTCAAAACCTCCCGCCTCAGCAAGAATCCGGCAAGCTATTTGATCACTTGGAGCCAGATTCTTGAGGGGTTTGGCTTTGAGGACCTTTTCCTCTCTCACCCAGTACAACGGAAACCCATCGAGGACGTCGGGAACAAGATCAGTACAGCAGATCTTGAAGAACCGGCCTTTCCACCCTATGAACGAGCTTTGAAAAGGCGTGAAGAGAACTCTTCCGGGTACATTGCTGAGAGTTACCCAGAGGTTGTGTCTCTGTCTCTTCACCTCAAAAAAGTGAAGAAAGAGGTCAACCGAGGGTGCACAACCCAGAAACCCAAAGAGGACATCGAAGGCCTTGACAAAGGCCCAGCTGTTGGGGTACAGCTGGGCTGGAGCCACGTTGATCTCCGTCAGCAGTTCCTTCTCGAACCAGGAGAAGGGTAAGCGCACCCCGATGGTCTTAAACACCACCTGGTAAAAGTAAAAGAAAGGGACCCCGTCGTTGGCCCGTTCGTCGCCACACACTGGCTCCCCCAGAGTGCATGGGAGCACAGCGATGTCGTCATCGTGCCTCCTCGCGAAGGCCCGGTGGTCGTAAGAACACAACTCCCCTTTGTGTTCTCGTACGACCCTGGTGGAAAGCAAGCATGAACACTCATCAAGAAGTTCGCTCGAGGCCCGAGGGTACAAGTCTTTGGGACGGACCCTGGAGGAAGCATCGTGAGAGGACATTCTTTAACAAGATAAAGATGGCTGGAAATGCAAGAGTTGAGCGAGGGGAGCAGTTGGAACAGCCCTTCGACAGAGAAGAAAGGGTGCAAGAAGAAAGGGTACAAGAAGAAAGAACGCAAGTAGGTTATGAAGAGTGAGAAAATAGTGAAGATAGTTCCAGAGTTTGAAGAGTTAAATAAAGCGCCTAGCGCGCCAAACGACACGAACGGATGCACCGTGCGATTGATACACGTGGCAGAAGGTGAAAGGATGATGCTGGCACCACTGGTTTAAATCAGAAAACGTCGTATCATCCAGTGGTACGATGCGCCGTCGAAAATGAGCCAGGGGTACAGCAGGAGTCAGAAAATGAAATGACTAGATACCCCACCAACCATACAAGCAGCGCCACGTGGATCAAGTCGAATGACAGAAGGCCCCATCAGCTGTACAAGAAGCGCCACGTGCAGGGCACAGACAAAGCCTTGGGCTCTTCGCTACTATCAGGCATTGACCAAGGCAAGAATTAAAGTCAATGTCGAAGCAAAGGTAACGCCCGAGGCGTTGCCAGGAAAGACGTAAAGGGCGACGACAGACGAGAAGGCGCAGGCGTCGCCAACTCAAATACCGACTGGCGTTACCTCCCCGATACCCACAGGTAGGAAAGACTGAGGAGGGAGAAGAAATCAGAGAAAGGCAAAGTTAGTTGCAGACGTCGCCTCCCCGATACCCACAGGTAGGAAAGACTGTGGAGGGAGACGAGACCGTCGAATGCCAGCGAGTCACTGGCAGGGTGTTCCCCGATACCTATGGGCAGGAAAGACCATGGAGGGAACAAAAACCCTCCAGTACTCAGCGTTTTAGACACCCGGGGACGATACGGTGCTGCTTTGACAGGCCTCTCCTTAGGCGTGGGCGCCGAGTGTTAAAAGATCAAAGAAAGAGCCTTTCGGTATTAGAGTCGCCTCGTGGACGATACGGCGCCACTTAGTGGGCCTCTCCACGGGCGTAAGGGTTGGCGAGCGAGCCTACCCAATCATACCAAACCGCCCAACGAAGTGTGAGAAACGAGCAGGACACAGATAAAATAATTGAAGCGTATGAAGGGAAAAGATGAGAGCGAGATCGCATAGGCAGAATCGTATGTGAAAAAGAAATAAAGACAACCGTGCGAATGTCCTAAGTCAGTAACAAGAGTGCGGATAGTTCAAAGAATTACAAGTTTAAACGGAGAAAGTCAAAAGCAAGCGTAAAGAATAAAGGAATTAAGCTTGAAAGTGAAGGTGGCGGTTGAGAGACAGCGGTTCAGTCGTCCACGTCCATGGGCACGACCTTCCCGTCGACGACATGGTGCAGGGGGTCGCAGTTCGAAATATTGATGCCAGGGTTCTCACAGGACGCCTGGGTCAGAGCCTCCTGGAACCCCTCCTCGAAAGTACCCGCCATCTCCTGGATAAGGTACTTTTTCTCCTTCTCCAGCTCCTCAACGGCGGCATCCCCAGAGGTCACCTGCTTCTCCAGAGCCTCTTTCTCAACGCGAAGTCGACTGACCTCGACCTGTAGTTTGTCGTAGTCAGCCCGGAGAAGGTCCATGGCTTTGGCCTGGGTGGCCATTTCCCCCTCCATCCGCTCCGTCTTGTCAGCCTGCTCACGGCAACGGTCCGTCAGGTCCTTGTGAATTTCTGCATCAGCTTTGAGCGATTCCTGAAGGCCCGTTACCTGGACTTGGAGGGCGACTTCACGAGTAAAGAAGCCAGCCTGGAGCTCCAATGCCTCTGCCAGTTGCCTCTCAGTTTCTGCTTTGGACTCTTGCGCTTGCTTCAGAGAGGTTTGGTAAGTTTCGTTCTGACGCCCCAGCGTCCTCATTTCCTCCTCCAGAATAGTCGCCTTTGTTTCCAAGGCCTGGAGAGTTTGAGCTTGCATGACCGCGTTCCTGGCTTGGGCGCGCCATTCAAGGGCCACCGCCAAGAAGGCCCCCAAGTAGAAGGGCATGCCTTCCTTCCTGTCGGTGCCCTCTGGCAGAGTCCCGCCACTGAAGCCCCTCATTAGATGCATAATCGGAGGAGGGATGGCAATGAAGTCAGGGGCGGCTGCGACGGAAGCAGGGGAAGCAATGGTTTCTGCCGGCGGCGGAGGCGGGGCAGATTCGGCGCCTTCGCCCCTTTCCTCTTGAAGTGTCATGGGAGGGAGTGAGGTCGCTCTCGGGGGGTTATCCATGAAGGGGTTCCCTCCCTGGGGCGACGCCTCTACCGAAAGAGGAACCCGCGCAGATTTTCTTCTTTTGAAGGGAGCCACGCCTCCTGAGTCCTCATCATCTGATAGAATCTCCAGAACCCGTTTCCCTTTGTCAAGGAGGGTTGGAGCCGGTGACGAGGCCGTGGCTAGGGGAACAGTGGCGATGGGTAGAGGAGAGCGAGGAGTCTGAAGTGCGGCGGGGCTGTGTGGAGACGACGGAGGTGAACTCAGGGGAGCTTCGGCGGTGATCGGAGGAGGCGGCGACAGAGTCGGTGGGGGAACCGGATCAGCAGCAAGGGTGGAGGAGGCGCCCGCCTTGGCGGCACGTGCCTCCTTCATTGCCTTCGCCAGCATCATTCTCTTAGAAGCGCCCATCACCGATCCTACATCAAGACAGACCAAACAGCAAGGGTTAGTACTAAAACAGCTATGCAAAGTTACAACACACATGGGGGCGTGAAATGCAAGTAACATGGCACAATGTAAAATGAGAATAAGAGTCCGGGAAAACAAACGATCGATAGCAGGCTATTTATAACACAAAAGATGAGGGGAGAGCCCCTTACCAAAATAGGTGGTCAGGGCGTGAGCGTTGTACTCGCTAGCGACCAGCTTAAAGGTATCAAAGACGATCCCCAACCCCGCCAAGGCTTTGCTTACCTCCCTATCGGCGGGGGATAGCTCTTCCAGGGTTTTGGCCCTGAGCAATTTGGGGCGTTCCGTCCAGTAAAGAGGGAAGCCATCCAAAGCTGTGGGATCATGCTTGGCGCAGCACACCTTGAAGAACTTCCCTTTCCAGTTCTTGTAAGAATTCTGGAAGAGGGAGAGGAGGATCCTGCCAGCGATCCCGGAAAAGCTTACCCAAAAGCTTTTCCCCTGTTTTTTCACCTCGAAAAAATGCAGGAAGACGTCCACGGAAGGAGGGATGCCCAGGTATCCACAAAGAATTTGAAAGCCCCTCACAAATGCCCAGCTATTGGGATGAAGCTGGGCGGGGGCGGTGTTGATTTCAGTAAGAAGCTCCCGTTCGAAGGGAGTGAACGGGAGACGCACTCCTACGCGCTTGAACACGGTCTGGTGCATGAAGAAGAAGGGTTTCCCCTTTCTAGGTCTGTCGTCCAAACAAACAGGTTCCCTAGGCCTGCCGGGACGGACGGATATGTGGGCGTCGTGTGTGCGGCAGAAGGCGTTAAAGTTGTACAAATGGGGATCCCCCCGGTGAGCTTCCAGGTCCTGGAAGGAAGTCAGGCTGGTGCATTCACTCAGGAGCTCATCGGAGGCCCAGGGGTAGAAGGCTTTGTAGTTGGACTTGGGGGTCGTAGGGGAAGAATCAGGCTCCGCGTTCGCGCGCGTCATGGTGAAAATAGATAGCTGGAGAAAGAAGAGAGGAAAAAGGGTTTAGCAAGTTTAGCAATGGCAAGAAGGGGAAAGAACCCCAGGAAGCGTCACCCACGCGGAAAAAATCAGAGGAGGAAGAAGAAGCGGAGAAATGCAATAATACGTGAATAATAACAGTCCCAGGCAGTTCAATAAATCAATCTAATGCGACGAAGGGGAAAGGTCGTGAGTATCCGAGATCATACCTTTGCTATTGGAATGGAGGCAGCAGAAGGCACAAGAAGGAGAGAATCGCAGTCGCAGAGAAAAAGAGTTTTCGAAGGTGATGAACAGTGCGGAGTTGCAGAGCGAATGAATGTAACAGTGGGGAGAGCGCGGGGTTTGGGGTAACTTAAACGTTACATTTCGTAACCCAAGAGGCGCAAATTGAGGGCCGCAGGATCGAGCCACGCGTCAAAAGGTCGATTGCCCAGGGGAAGCGCAAGGGTCTCTAAAGGAGGGCCACGCGATGGGCCACGTGGCGCGCGATCAAGGGTAGCTCAAAAGGTGTAGTCATCCCCATTTCAGGGAATGTCCAATCGCCCATTAAGAATACCCCTGCGGTTCAGAAAATGTCGCGTCAGTAATTCGAAAATTCGCTGAGTCAGTAGAGAATGACACGTCATCGGGAAGGCACGTGGATGGCGGGGGCAAGGCTTTAGTCTTTGCGCAGAAGACAAGTCTTCGGCTTAAGACTGGGGGGCTTGTGTACCGTCCCGTATAAGGGCGTTGACTAAGTCAAGGTCAAAGTGAACCACTGGAAGGTCAAAGTCAACTCAAGGTGTCGCTAAGGCACGGCGTCGCCTAGGTGAAGGCATCGCCTGGGTGAAGGCGTCGCCTAGGTGAAGGCGTCGCCCAGATGAAGGCGTCGCCTCGGTGAAGGCGTCGCCCAGGTGAAGGCGTCGCCCAGGTGAAGGCGTCGCCCAGGTGAGGGCGTCGCCAGATCGAACAGTGTAAAAGCAAGGCAATCACGGTGTGGTTCCCCGATACCCATGGGTAGGAAAGACCATGGAGGGAGCGACGTCGTGGGAAAGCCTCAAGTCCCGATATCTCGGGAAAGTGATAAAGAGAAGGAAAAGGTGGCTTCAAGGCCATAGTGATGGTACCAGTGAAGGGCAGCCTGACTCGCGAAGTACCCCTGCCGCCCCAGAGACGCCTTCGGGACAGATACGACCCAAGAGGAAGGTCACGCCCAGGATAACCGGGTGCAGGGTGTGAGAGGAAGGCAGATACGCTCTCAGAGTAAGTGGCTAGATACTTGGGGGCATGAGTTGGCACCCAAAAAGCCACCCCTAGCGCAGTAGCACTCCTAAACAGGAGGACCCACACGTAGAAACGTCCCCAGATGGGCAGAAACGCCCCCAGATGGGGTCATGGCGTCGTGAGGCCCTCCACGTGTGTGACAGCCATGCCGGAATAGAAACACCCTCCAGTCAGGTGCCAGGTAATTAAAGATATTCAATACAGTTTCCCTTTCGAGCATTCAGGTACTATTAGGGCTCCCGAGCGTTTCAACGTCTTAAATGCGCTACGTTTCGTAATTAAGCGCTTTAATGAGTGCGTTACGTTTGAGATTAAAAGCGCTTTAAGGCGCTCAGTTTAAATAGTGCTGGGAATGTCGGAAAAAGGGTTGGAACCTTCGACAAATTTAGGAGAAACTCTCTGGTTGCTTGCCTGTGCTTAAATACTACGTACAAGTGATTGGAGAAGTTTTTTGGCCTGAAGGGGACAACACACACACACATATTTCAGTTTCTTTTACCACCCGCAGAGTGCCATACGCGGTGCTCAGATACGTGGGTGGACAGTTTTGGTGTTTCTTGCTGGCTGACTTGAGCGTCGGAGTGCAAACGGCCGCTAGGGCGCCTCTTTGTCCTTCTTTTTTACAGGAATTCACAGGCAATCAGTGGGAAGGAGTCCTTAGCTGACGGTTGAGGTCGCGCACGAAGACGTCCCGGTCAACCGGACGGAACAGTATTATTGCCACCAATAACACTGATGGTACCATCAGTATTATTGCCACCAATAACACTGATGGTACCATCAGTATTATTCCCACCATTAACACTGATGGTACCATGAGTATTATTCCCACCAATCACATCGATGGTACCATTAGTATTATTGCCACCAATCACATTGATGGTACCATCAGTATTATTGCTACCAAGAACATTGATGGTACCGTCAGTATTATTTCTACCAAGAACACTGATGGTAGCATCAGTTTTATTGGCACCAAGAATACAGATGGTACCATCAGTAGTATTGGCACCAATAAAACTGATGGTACCATCAGTACTATTGCCACCAATGACACTGATGGTACCATCAGTATTATTCCCACCATTAACACTGATGGTACCATCAGTATTATTCCCACCAATCATACCGATGGTACCATCAGTATTATTGCCACCAATCACACCGATGGTACCATCAGCATTATTGCCACCAATCACACTGATGGTACCATCAGTATTTGTTCCGTCCGGTTGACCTGGGACGTCTTCGTGTGCGACCTCAACCGTCAGCTAGGGACTCCTTCCCACTGGTTACCTGTGGATTCCTGCAAAAAAGGACAAAAGGGCGCCCTAGCGGCCGTTTGCACTCCGACGCTCAAGTCAGCCAGCAAGAAACACCAAAAACTATGCACCTCCGTATCGGAGCACCGCGTATGGCACTCTGAAGGTGGTAAAAAGGAAACTGTATCTAGTGTGTATTTCTCCCTCTTGCAAAGATCTTTCCCTAGTCCCTTGTGCGTAACCCCAAGGCTCGAGCAAGCAACTAGAGGGTTTCTGGGAAATTTGCCAAAAGTTCGAACCCTGTTATCAACATTCTCGGCGCTATTTAAACTACCCTAGCATTTAAAGCGCCTTAAAGCGCTTTTAATCATAAAACGTAACGCACTTAATTAGCGCGTCTAATTAGAAAACGTAGCGCATTTAAGACGTTGAAACGCTTGGGAGCTTTTATAGTACCTTAAACGCTTAAAACAGAAACTGTATTAAATGACTTTAATTACCTGGTACCTGACTAAATGGTGTTTCTATTCTGACCTGGCTGTCGTACACGTGGAGGGCCTCACAGCGCCATGACCCCATCTGGGGACGTCCCTTCGTGTGAGTCCTCCTGCTTGGGAGTGCTACTGTGCAAGGGGTGACCTTTTGGGTGCCAACTCATGCCCCCAATCCTCTAGTCACTCACTTTGAGGCGTATCTGCCTTCCTCTCGTACCCTGCGCCTGGCTACCCTGGGCGTGACCCTCCTCTTGAGTCATATCTGTCCCAAAGGCGTCTCTGGGGCGGTAGGGGTACTTCACGAGTCAGGCTGCCCTACACTGGTGCTGTCACTATGGCCTTGAAGCCACCTTTCTCTTCCCTTTATCACTATCCCGGATCATCGGGACCTGAGGCCTTCCCACGGCGTCGCTCCCTCCATGGTCTTTCCTACCCATGGGTATCGGGGAACCACACTGTGATTGCCTTCACCTAGGCGACGCCTCGCCTTGGAAACGCTTCCTCTTGGCGACGCTGGTACTTGGCGTCTCTTCACCTAGGCGACGCCTTGTGTTGACTTTGACTCCAGGCGTTGACTTTGACCTTGACTTTGTCAACACCCGGATACGGGACGGTACAATATTATTGCTACCAAGAACATTGATGGTACCATCAGTATTATTGCCACCAATAACAATGATGGTACGATAAGTATTATTCCCACCATTGACACTGATGGTACCATCACTATTATTCCCACCATTAAAACTGATGGTACCATCAGTATTATTCCTACCAATAACACTGATGGTACCATCAGTGTTATTCCCACCAATAACACTGGTAGTACCTGTACCGTCCTGGTAGTCGCAAGTGATGACGTGGCAGCGAGCTACAATGTAGGCGTGCTGAGTAGGGGGCCCATGACTGGCAAAAGGGAAGGAAGTCGGGAGGCTCGTGTAGTCGCCAGTCCTTAAGTTGGCGTGCTCCGATCTCTAGCATACATAAACCGGCGGTCACCGGGTTTGAGATGAAGTCGCCAGATATGAACCCAGGCGACCAAGTGATTAGAGATCGCCGAAACAAGGACATCGCCGAAGATGAAGGCAGATAGTCATTTCCTAGCTAACCAGAGGATGAGGTCGGGAGACAGCTTACCTGAACATACATGGTGAAGCAAGTAAAGTAGATTATGAAGGCGGCGGGCGAGACCACAGGGAAGGTGTGTACGAAAGCACCCGAACTCGCCACCCAGAAGAGATCACGCTCCAAGGCAACTATGCACTGAGTTGTGTCATGCATAACTAACTTAGCCGAAAAGCCTGAAGAGTAAGAAGTGGCGCCCAAGTCAAGGAAGCTCCAGATGGTGACACGTGTACAGTTGGATGCGAGCCACGTGTCCAGATGTGTAACTGTCAGGAGAGAGAAAGTGCACATGTATATAAGAGATTCTAACGAACTTCTGAGGTACGCACGTTTAGATTACTTCTTTACGCTTACAAGTTTTGAGTACGCTGAGAGAGAACTTTGCACGGTTCCTTAGAGTTCTTGAGTATTCTCTTAGTATTTGGTGGTTCAGTCACTGACTTGGGCGTCGGAGCGTGATCGGTCGCAGCGGCGCCGTTCTGTCTTTTGCAGGTTCTTGAGGCGAATCGCGGTGAAGGACAGAGGCTAACACGGCGCAGAAGTCGATCCAGGTTTCACGAGGCAAGGCTCCAGCGTCTTGGTCAACAGGCAGGATCGGTACCATCAGTATTATTGCCACCCAGAACACTGATGGTACCATCAGTGTTATTGCGGCCAACAACACTGATGGTACCATCAGTATTATTGCCACCAAGAACACTGATGGTATCATCAGTCTTATTGCCACCAATAACACTGATGGTACCATCACTATTATTCCCACCATTAACACTGATGGTACCATCACTATTATTTCCACCATTAACAGTGATGGTATCATCAGTACAATTCCTACCATTAACACTGATGGTACCATCACTATTATTCCCACCAATAACACTGATGGTACCATCAGTCTTATTGCCACCAATAACACTGATTGTACCATAAATATTTTTCCCACAAATAACACTGATGGTACCATCAGTATTATTCCCACGATTAACACTGATGGTACCATCACTATTATTCCCACCAATAACACTGATGGTACCTTCAATATTATTGCCACCAACAACAGTAATGGTACCATCAGTATTATTCCCACAAATAACACTGATGGTACCATCAGGATTATTCCCACCAATAAAAGTGATCGTACCATCAGTATTATTCCCACCAATAACACTGATGGTACCATCACTATTATTCCCACCATTAAAACTGATGGTACCATCAGTATTATTGCCGCCAATAACACTGATGGGACCATCAGTATTATTCCCACCATTAACATTAATGGCACCATCAGTATTATTCCCACCAATAACACTGATGGTACCATCAGTGTTATTGCCACCAATAACACTGATGGTACCATCGGTATTATTGCCTCCAATAACACTAATGGTACCATCAGTATTATTGCCTCCAATAACACTGATCACACTGATGGTACCATCAGTTTTATTGCCCCCAATAACACTGATGGTAGCATCAGTATTATTGCCAACAATAACACTTATCATATTGATGGTACCATCAGTCTTATTACCACCAATAACACTGATGGTACCATCAGTATTATTGCGACCATTAACACTGATGGTACCATCAGTGTTATTCCCACCAATAACACTGATGGTACCATAAGTATTATCGCTACGAAGAACACTTATGGTACCATCAGTATTAGGGCCACCAAGAACACTGATGGTACCAACAGTATTATTGCCACCAATAACACCGATAGGGAGGCTCCTCCGGCGACCGGTGGAGTTGCCTGAGTGGGATTGGCTCGAGAAGGAGCAGGCCTCTCGGCCTGTGCAGAAGGAGCGCTAGAGGCTCATGGTGGGTTGCGCGGTGGTGGAGGATTTACCCAGGAGCAACCCTACGCGCTTGAGGTGAAGGGTTTCACGATGGAGAGGAGGGTTCGCGGTGGTTTTCGTGCGAGCCATCGCAGGAACTGCAGAGGAAAAGGGAAAGGGATGAACAAAGATTGCGGAAAACGACTCGATGGAGGACGAAGAAGGAGGAACGAACAAACAAGAGTTCGCTGGGATGAATGTAATGGAAGACGAAGCCCTAAGCTACGAGAGAGGAGGAAAAGGAAAAACAGCCCACAACGTATGCTCCAGGCAGATAATGGATGATGCGAATCGGTTAAAATGCAACAAGTATCAACAGAAGGCGTAAAAGAGTTACCTTTTTATGATCGGATGAGTGTTGAAGGAAGTTAGGGATTGAGAGAGTTAAGAAGCTTCGTAGGTTGCAGAAAAAAAACTTAGAGTTTTTTAGAATGAAGAAAAGTGATGAAACAGTGGAAGCGAAAGGGTTTAAGGGTTTTTCAAACGTTTTCGGAAAGCGCAAACGTCAGTTGAAGATAACCGTTGATGAAGCCACGTTTCGAGCGATTGTAAAAGAGGTTGGTGGAGCGTCAGAAAAGCAGAGGGTACGGACGTACGGAAGTCTGCGCCAGTGCCACATAGATCGACGATGACATGACTCTTAGTCTTTTCGCTGGACAAGTCTCAGCTTAAGACTGGGGGGCTTGTGTACCGACCAGGTAGTCGAAAGTGATGACGTGGCAGCAAGCGATAATATAGGCGTGTTGAACGTGATACCTGGCTGACAGAAGGGAAGCACATCGGGAAGTCTATGAAGTCGCCAAGTGTTGACTTGGCATTCTCCGATCTCTAGTATGCATAGTTGGTGGTCACCAGGCTCGCGCCATAGTCGCCGTATGCGAGTCCCCGAAGATCGGGTGGATAGAGACCGCCGAAAGGGGCACATCGCCGAAAGATCAGGAAGGCTTGCTCAGAGCCTTCAAGGGGTACGAGTACGAAAGACGAGGCTATCAGATGATCATTCCCTAGCCAAAGGTCGAGGCAAGGGAGCAGTTTACCAGAACGTGCACGATGTACAAGTAAAGCAGATTGTGATAGCAGCAGGCGAGACCACAGGGAAGGTGTACGTACCCTGTTCTCGCCGCTTAAGGGGTCGCGCTCCGAGGAAGCTGTAGTTACTCCTCGACGGGGTAACTTAGTCAAATAGTTTGAAGAAAAGAGGTGACGCTCAAGTGGAAGGTGGCCCCAGATGGTGACACGTGTACAGCTGGATGTGGGCCACGTGTCCAAGTGTGTAACCGTCAGGAGAGAGAAAGTGCTCAGGTATATAAGGAACTCCAACAAACTTCGGAAGGTACGCGCGTTTAGAACACTTCTTTACGCTTGTGAGAACTTGAGTACACTGAGAGACCATTTGCACGGTTCCTAGAGTCTAGCTTTTCTCTCTTAGAATTTGGTGGTTCAGTCACTGACTTGAGCGTCGGAGCGCAATCGGCCGCAGCGGCGCCATTCTGTGTCTCTGTCCTTTTCAGGTTCTTTAGGAGAATCGAGGTGCGAAGGACGGAAGCTAGCGTGGTGCGAAGCGGATCGAGAGAAGATATCTTTGACGTGGCAAGGCTCTTGCATTCGAGTCAACCGGCAAGATCACCACCAATAACACTGATCACACTGATGGTACCATCAGTATTATTGCCACCAATAACACTGATGGTACCATCAGTATTATTGCCACCAATAACAGTGATGGTAGCTTCAGTATTATTCCCACCAGTCACACTGATTGTTCCATCAGTATTGTTCCTGCCGGTTGGCCTAGCGCAAGAGCGTTGCCTCGTCACGATCTTCCTCACCAGCTTGACACCACGTGCCCTTCAAGTCCGCACCATAGATAGCCTCTCTGAGAACCTGAAAAACACAAGGTGGCGCCTCTGCGGCCGGTGGCGCTCCGATGCTCAAGTCAGTGACAAGAACACTCAAAAACTGAGAGAAAACTATACTCTGTAGAACCGTACTAAAGTGCACTCAACCCAGAATAATGAGCCGTAATGTAAACGTACCTCTGCAAATTCTGTTAAGTTTACCTTTATAGCTAGGTTTTTTCTCTCTCCAGGCAGTTACCCTTTGGACGCGTTGCTCGCATCCAACCTTGCACGCGTCACCATCTGGGCTGGGGTAGCAGGTAGTACCCAACCCTACACATGTCATCATTTGAGCTAGGGTAACTCGAGCGTCATTTCTATATCACATCCAACCCTACACGTGTCATCATCTGGGTTGGGGCAACAGGTAGCATCCAACCCTACACGTGTCGTCATCTGGGCTGGGGGTAACTTGAGCGTTATTTTTGTGTAATAACCAGTCGCGCGGCTAAGTCTCCTACTCAAGGAGTAATCTAGCACGTAATACGCTCTGGAACACCACCTGACAAGGCGAGTATCGGATGCAACAAAGTGCACCATCTCTGTGATATCGCTTGTCGCAAGTGCCACCTTCCTTATTGCTACGCCATGCATGTTCTAGCTTAGGAAACCTTGCCACCAACGAATGTCCACTCTGGGAATCCTGTCGTTGATGAGCAAGTTGTTCCCTTCGACCCACTCGACCTTCACGCCCCATGCTAGCGCAACAATCATATTACTGAGCTTATACGCTTGAACTTACTCTTCTGAGCCTACAACAGCTTTAACTAAGTTTACTGGGAGATCCGGCGATGTGCTCCTTGTGGCGATGTTAGACCACCCGATCTTCCATTATCTAATACGTTTGTTCCGTCCGGTTGACCGGGACGTCTTCGTGCGCGACCTCAACCGTCAGCTAGGGACTCCTTCCCACTGGTTACCTGTGGATTCCTGCAAAAAAGAGGACAAAGAGGCGCCCTAGCGGCCGTGTGCACTCCGACGCTCAAGTCAGCCAGCAAGAAACACCAAAACTGTCCACCTACGTCTCTGAGCACCGCGTATGGCACTCTGAAGGTGGTAAAAGAACTGTGTATATGTGTGTGTGTTGTCTCTCTCAGGCAAAAATATTCCCCAATCACTTATACGTAACCTTGAAGCACGAGCAAGCAACTAGAGAGTTCTCTGGTAAATTTGCCAAAAGTTCCAACCCCGTTTCCAACATTCCCCGCGCTATTTAAACCTCCCAAGCATTTAAAGCGCCTTAAAGCGCTTTTAATCGCAAACGTAACGCACTCATTAAAGAGTTTAATTAGAAAACGTAGCGCATTTAAGACGTTGAAACGCTTGGGAGCCATCATAGTGCCTGAACGCTCGAAACGGAAACTGTATTGAATGACTTTAATTACCTGGCACCTGACCAAGGGGTGTTTCCATTCTGATCTGGCTGTTGTACACGTGAAGGGCCTCACGACGTCGTGACCCCATCTGGGGGCGTTTCTGCCCATCTGGGGACGTTTCTACGTGTGAGTCCTCCTGCTTGGGAGTGCTACTGCGCTAGGGGTGACTTTTTGGGTGCCAACTCATGCACCCAAGTATCTAGTCACTTACTTTGAGAGCGTATCTGCCTTCCTTTTGTACTCTGCACCCGGTTGCCCTGGGCGTGACTTTCCTCTTGAGTCGTATCTGCCCCACAGGCGTCTTTGGGGCGGGAGGAGCACTTCACGAGTCAAGCTGCCCTACACTAGTACTATTATTATGGCCTTGAAGCCACCTTTCCCTTCTCTTTATCACTGCCCCGGGTTATCGGGACCTGAGGCCTTCCCACGGCGTCGTTCCCTCCATGGTCTTTCCTACCCATGGGTATCGGGGAACCACACCGTGATTGCCTTGCTTTAGCACTGTTTGATCTGGCGACGCCCTGGTTGGGCGACGCCTTCACCCGAGCGACGCCTTCATCTGGGCGACGCCTTGCCTTGGCGACGCTTCCTCTTGGCGATGCTGGCACTTGGCGTCTCTCCACCTAGGCGACGCCTTGCGTTGACTTTGACTCTTCAACCGTTGACTTTGACCTTGATTTAGTCAACGCCCGGATACGGGACGGTACAACGTTGATGACACACAAACCCGGCGACAACCGACTATGTACACTGTAGAACGCCACTTCCACGAATCGGCGACTATGCTCGCTTCTGAACCATTCATCTTTCTCTTGTCCACGTGTTCTGCTGAGCACGCCCCGCATAGTCACGTGCTAACCACGTCATCCCACGTGATGACCTGGTCGGTACACAAACCCCCCAGTCTTGAGCTGCGACTTGTTCAGCGAAAAGACTAAAGGGTTGAATTTTCGGCGACCTACGTGGCCTTGCGCGTTGGCGCTCATACTGTTCATTGATTTGATGCTTCACCAACCCCTTCGATCATACAACACGTGGACTTATCAACGACCGTTATTCACTGCTGTTTGCGCTTCTCGCAACGTTCGAAACTCTTCGAAACTCTTAAACACTTCGCGCCACTTCACTGTTTCATTATCTTCTTCCTCACTCCAAACTTCTGAAACGCTTTAGCGAACGCTTCGACTCCTTCGATCACCATCTCACTGAACGCTCCTTTGATCATCAAAAGGTAACTTTTTTATCACTCCCACTGATATTTACTGCATTTTAATCGGTTTGCATCATCCATTAACTGTTTGGAGCATACGCTGTGGGATGTTTTTCTTTGCTTCGCTTTTTTCTGCTCTTAGGGTTTCTAACCCTCTCTCTGCGAGCCCCCCTTGTTCTTCTGTCTCCTTCTTTTCTGTTGAGTCGCTCTGTTTACAAACTCTCATCTCTTCCCCTTTTCGTCTTCTTGCAGCTTTTCTGATGACTCGCTCCAAAGTTACACCAAACCCTCCTCCATCTCCCCGCAACCCTCCGACGAAAACTCGTAGGGCCAACCCTTCCTCCTCTCGCGACCCCCCAAGGGATCCTATCGTCCCTTCGAGCCAGGTCGCGAGACCTGCGTCTTCTCGACCCAGCCAATCGCAGCCAAACCCACCTCACACCAGCACAGTTGTGAGGTCCCTCCCATACTACAAGCAACTATACCCTTGGGCCTCTTCGGCTTTGCTGGGTGAGACTTCCTCCATCAACAACGACCGCGACATCCTCCGCCTCAAGAAAGGTGACCAGGATCACCTCTCTTTCAGCAAAGAACACGATGACAAGGTATCTGTGCGTCCTTGTCCTCTCGGAGAGCCTATTTGCACTGTTCCGTCCGGTTGACCGGGACGTCTTCGTGCGCGACCTCAACCGTCCGCTAAGGACTCCTTCCCACTGATTGCCTGTGAATTCCTGCAAAAAAGAAGGACAAAGAGGCGCCCTAGCGGCCGTTTGCACTCTGACGCTCAAGTCAGCCAGCAAGAAACACCAAAACTGTCCACCCACGTATCTGAGCACCGCGTATGGCACTCTGCGGGTCGTAAAAGAAACTGAAATATGTGTGTGTGTGTTGTCCCCTTCAGGCAAAAAACTTCTCCAATCACTTGTACGTAGTATTTAAGCACAGGCAAGCAACCAGAGAGTTTCTCCTAAATTTGTCGAAGGTTCCAACCCTTTTTCCGACATTCCCAGCGCTATTTAAACTGAGCGCCTTAAAGCGCTTTTAATCTCAAACGTAACGCACTCATTAAAGCGCTTAATTACGAAACGTAGCGCATTTAAGACGTTGAAACGCTCGGGAGCCCTAATAGTACCTGAATGCTCGAAAGGGAAACTGTATTGAATATCTTTAATTACCTGGCACCTGACTGGAGGGTGTTTCTATTCCGGCATGGCTGTCACACACGTGGAGGGCCTCACGACGCCATGACCCCATCTGGGGGCGTTTCTGCCCATCTGGGGACGTTTCTACGTGTGGGTCCTCCTGTTTAGGAGTGCTACTGCGCTAGGGGTGGCTTTTTGGGTGCCAACTCATGCCCCCAAGTATCTAGCCACTTACTCTGAGAGCGTATCTGCCTTCCTCTCACACCCTGCACCCGGTTATCCTGGGCGTGACCTTCCTCTTGGGTCGTATCTGTCCCGAAGGCGTCTCTAGGGCGGCAGGGGTACTTCGCGAGTCAGGCTGCCCTTCACTGGTACCATCACTATGGCCTTGAAGCCACCTTTTCCTTCTCTTTATGACTTTCCCGAGATATCGGGACTTGAGGCTTTCCCACGACATCGCTCCCTCCATGGTCTTTCCTACCCATGGGTATCGGGGAACCACACCGTGATTGCCTTGCTTTTACACTGTTCGATCTGGCGACGCCCTCACCTGGGCGACGCCTTCACCTGGGCGACGCCTTCACCTGGGCGACGCCTTCACCGAGGCGACGCCTTCATCTGGGTGACGCCTTCACCTAGGCGACGCCTTCACCCAGGCGATGCCTTCACCTAGGCGACGCCGTGCCTTAGCGCCGTGCCTTAGCGACACCTTGAGTTGACTTTGACCTTCCAGTGGTTCACTTTGACCTTGACTTAGTCAACGCCCTTATACGGGACGGTACACAAGCCCCCCAGTCTTAAGCCGAAGACTTGTCTTCTGCGCAAAGACTAAAGCCTTGCCCCCTTCATCCACGTGCCTTCCCGATGACGTGTCATTCTCTACTGACTCAGCGAATTTTCGAATTACTGACGCGACATTTTCTGAACCGCAGGGGTATTCTTAATGGGCGATTGGACATTCCCTGAAATGGGGATGACTACACCTTTTGAGCTACCCTTGATCGCGCGCCACGTGGCCCATCGCGTGGCCCTCCTTTAGAGACCCTTGCGCTTCCCCTGGGCAATCGACCTTTTGACGCGTGGCTCGATCCTGCGGCCCTCAATTTGCGCCTCTTGGGTTACGAAATGTAACGTTTAAGTTACCCCAAACCCCGCGCTCTCCCCACTGTTACATTCATTCGCTCTGCAACTCCGCACTGTTCATCGCCTTCGAAAACTCTTTTTCTCTGCGACTGCGATTCTCTCCTTCTTGTGCCTTCTGCTGCCTCCATTCCAATAGCAAAGGTATGATCTCGGATACTCACGACCTTTCCCCTTCGTCGCATTAGATTGATTTATTGAACTGCCTGGGACTGTTATTATTCACGTATTATTGCATTTCTCCGCTTCTTCTTCCTCCTCTGATTTTTTTCGCGTGGGTGACGCTTCCTGGGGTTCTTTCCCCTTCTTGCCATGGCTAAACTTGCTAAACCCTTTTTCCTCTCTTCTTTCTCCAGCTATCTATTTTCACCATGACGCGCGCGAACGCGGAGCCTGATTCTTCCCCTACGACCCCCAAGTCCAACTACAAAGCCTTCTACCCCTGGGCCTCCGATGAGCTCCTGAGTGAATGCACCAGCCTGACTTCCTTCCAGGACCTGGAAGCTCACCGGGGGGATCCCCATTTGTACAACTTTAACGCCTTCTGCCGCACACACGACGCCCACATATCCGTCCGTCCCGGCAGGCCTGGGGAACCTGTTTGTTTGGACGACAGACCTAGAAAGGGGAAACCCTTCTTCTTCATGTACCAGACCGTGTTCAAGCGCGTAGGAGTGCGTCTCCCGTTCACTCCCTTCGAACGGGAGCTTCTTACTGAAATCAAGACCGCCCCCGCCCAGCTTCATCCCAATAGCTGGGCATTTGTGAGGGGCTTTCAAATTCTTTGTGGATACCTGGGCATCCCTCCTTCCGTGGACGTCTTCCTGCATTTTTTCGAGGTGAAAAAACAGGGGAAAAGCTTTTGGGTAAGCTTTTCCGGGATCGCTGGCAGGATCCTCCTCTCCCTCTTCCAGAATTCTTACAAGAACTGGAAAGGGAAGTTCTTCAAGGTGTGCTGCGCCAAGCATGATCCCACAGCTTTGGATGGCTTCCCTCTTTACTGGACGGAACGCCCCAAATTGCTCAGGGCCAAAACCCTGGAAGAGCTATCCCCCGCCGATAGGGAGGTAAGCAAAGCCTTGGCGGGGTTGGGGATCGTCTTTGATACCTTTAAGCTGGTCGCTAGCGAGTACAACGCTCACGCCCTGACCACCTATTTTGGTAAGGGGCTCTCCCCTCATCTTTTGTGTTATAAACAGCCTGCTATCGATCGTTTGTTTTCCCGGACTCTTATTCTCATTTTACATTGTGCCATGTTACTTGCATTTCACGCCCCCATGTGTGTTGTAACTTTGCATAGCTGTTTTAGTACTAACCCTTGCTGTTTGGTTTGTCTTGATGTAGGATCGGTGATGGGCGCTTCTAAGAGAATGATGCTGGCGAAGGCAATGAAGGAGGCACGTGCCGCCAAGGCGGGCGCCTCCTCCACCCTTGCTGCTGATCCGGTTCCCCCACCGACTCTGTCGCCGCCTCCTCCGATCACCGCCGAAGCTCCCCTGAGTTCACCTCCGTCGTCTCCACACAGCCCCGCCGCACTTCAGACTCCTCGCTCTCCTCTACCCATCGCCGCTGTTCCCCTAGCCACGGCCTCGTCACCGGCTCCAACCCTCATTGACAAAGGGAAACGGGTTCTGGAGATTCTATCAGATGATGAGGACTCAGGAGGCGTGGCTCCCTTCAAAAGAAGAAAATTTGCGCGGGTTCCTCTTTCGGTAGAGGCGTCGCCCCAGGGAGGGAACCCCTTCATGGATAACCCCCCGAGCGCGACCTCACTCCCTCCCATGACACTTCAAGAGGAAAGGGGCGAAGGCGCCGAATCTGCCCCGCCTCCGCCGCCGGCAGAAACCATTGCTTCCCCTGCTTCCGTCGCAGCCGCCCCTGACTTCATTGCCATCCCTCCTCCGATTATGCATCTAATGAGGGGCTTCAGTGGCGGGACTCTGCCAGAGGGCACCGACAGGAAGGAAGGCATGCCCTTCTACTTGGGGGCCTTCTTGGCGGTGGCCCTTGAATGGCGCGCCCAAGCCAGGAACGCGGTCATGCAAGCTCAAACTCTCCAGGCCTTGGAAACAAAGGCGACTATTCTGGAGGAGGAAATGAGGACCCTGGGGCGTCAGAACGAAACTTACCAAACCTCTCTGAAGCAAGCGCAAGAGTCCAAAGCAGAAACTGAGAGGCAACTGGCAGAGGCATTGGAGCTCCAGGCTGGCTTCTTTACTCGTGAAGTCGCCCTCCAAGTCCAGGTAACGGGCCTTCAGGAATCGCTCAAAGCTGATGCAGAAATTCACAAGGACCTGACGGACCGTTGCCGTGAGCAGGCTGACAAGACGGAGCGGATGGAGGGGGAAATGGCCACCCAGGCCAAAGCCATGGACCTTCTCCGGGCTGACTACGACAAACTACAGGTCGAGGTCAGTCGACTTCGCGTTGAGAAAGAGGCTCTGGAGAAGCAGGTGACCTCTGGGGATGCCGCCGTTGAGGAGCTGGAGAAGGAGAAAAAGTACCTTATCCAGGAGATGGCGGGTACTTTCGAGGAGGGGTTCCAGGAGGCTTTGACCCAGGCGTCCTGTGAGAACCCTGGCATCAATATTTCGAACTGCGACCCCCTGCACCATGTCGTCGACGGGAAGGTCGTGCCCATGGACGTGGACGACTGAACCGCTGTCTCTCAACCGCCACCTTCACTTTCAAGCTTAATTCCTTTATTCTTTACGCTTGCTTTTGACTTTCTCCGTTTAAACTTGTAATTCTTTGAACTATCCGCACTCTTGTTACTGACTTAGGACATTCGCACGGTTGTCTTTATTTCTTTTTCACATACGATTCTGCCTATGCGATCTCGCTCTCATCTTTTCCCTTCATACGCTTCAATTATTTTATCTGTGTCCTGCTCGTTTCTCACACTTCGTTGGGCGGTTTGGTATGATTGGGTAGGCTCGCTCGCCAACCCTTACGCCCGTGGAGAGGCCCACTAAGTGGCGCCGTATCGTCCACGAGGCGACTCTAATACCGAAAGGCTCTTTCTTTGATCTTTTAACACTCGGCGCCCACGCCTAAGGAGAGGCCTGTCAAAGCAGCACCGTATCGTCCCCGGGTGTCTAAAACGCTGAGTACTGGAGGGTTTTTGTTCCCTCCATGGTCTTTCCTGCCCATAGGTATCGGGGAACACCCTGCCAGTGACTCGCTGGCATTCGACGGTCTCGTCTCCCTCCACAGTCTTTCCTACCTGTGGGTATCGGGGAGGCGACGTCTGCAACTAACTTTGCCTTTCTCTGATTTCTTCTCCCTCCTCAGTCTTTCCTACCTGTGGGTATCGGGGAGGTAATGCCCGTCGGTATTTGAGTTGGCGACGCCTGCGCCTTCTCGTCTGTCGTCGCCCTTTACGTCTTTCCTGGCAACGCCTCGGGCGTTACCTTTGCTTCGACATTGACTTTAATCTTGCCTTGGTCAATGCCTGATAGTAGCGAAGAGCCCAAGGCTTTGTCTGTGCCCTGCACGTGGCGCTTCTTGTACAGCTGATGGGGCCTTCTGTCATTCGACTTGATCCACGTGGCGCTGCTTGTATGGTTGGTGGGGTATCTAGTCATTTCATTTTCTGACTCCTGCTGTACCCCTGGCTCATTTTCGACGGCGCATCGTACCACTGGATGATACGACGTTTTCTGATTTAAACCAGTGGTGCCAGCATCATCCTTTCACCTTCTGCCACGTGTATCAATCGCACGGTGCATCCGTTCGTGTCGTTTGGCGCGCTAGGCGCTTTATTTAACTCTTCAAACTCTGGAACTATCTTCACTATTTTCTCACTCTTCATAACCTACTTGCGTTCTTTCTTCTTGTACCCTTTCTTCTTGCACCCTTTCTTCTCTGTCGAAGGGCTGTTCCAACTGCTCCCCTCGTTCAACTCTTGCATTTCCAGCCATCTTGATCTTGTTAAAGAATGTCCTCTCACGATGCTTCCTCCAGGGTCCGTCCCAAAGACTTGTACCCTCGGGCCTCGAGCGAACTTCTTGATGAGCGTTCATGCTTGCTTTCCACCAGGGCCGTACTAGAACACAAAGGGGAGTTGTGTTCTTACGACCACCGGGCCTTCGCGAGGAGGCACGATGACGACATCGCTGTGCTCCCATGCACTCTGGGGGAGCCAGTGTGTGGCGACGAACGGGCCAACGACGGGGTCCCTTTCTTTTACTTTTACCAGGTGGTGTTTAAGACCATCGGGGTGCGCTTACCCTTCTCCTGGTTCGAGAAGGAACTGCTGACGGAGATCAACGTGGCTCCAGCCCAGCTGTACCCCAACAGCTGGGACTTTGTCAAGGCCTTCGATGTCCTCTTTGGGTTTCTGGGTTGTGCACCCTCGGTTGACCTCTTTCTTCACTTTTTTGAGGTGAAGAGACAGAGACACAACCTCTAGGTAACTCTCAGCAATGTACCCGGAAGAGTTCTCTTCACGCCTTTTCAAAGCTCGTTCACGGGGTGGAAAGGCCGGTTCTTCAAGATCTGCTGTACTGATCTTGTTCCCGACGTCCTCGATGGGTTTCCGTTGTACTGGGTGAGAGAGGAAAAGGTCCTCAAAGCCAAACCCCTCAAGAATCTGGCTCCAAGTGATCAAATAGCTTTCCGGATTCTTGCTGAGGCGGGAGGTTTTGACTCTGCTACGGTGATCAGCTTGGAGTTCAACGCTAGGACTCTTGAGAAGTACATAAGTAAGAACCATTGCCTTAGGCAACTTCGGCCTTTGTTACTTTCTAGAAGTGCCTGTCTTTCTTCACTGTGTCTCTAATACATCAGTTCCCTTTGTGCAGGCTCGAAAATAAGCCAAGAAAAGAGGACACGACTTACTCGAGCGCTGCGGGCTGGGAAAGGGGCTTCGCCTTCCTCCAGTGATGACTCTGATGAGCGCTGAGAAGTGGCTTGTTTGTGTTTTTGCACTTTGTACTGTACATTGCTTGTAACAACAATTTTCCAATATCATAACTCTTTACAATGCGACTTTACTTTTCATATGCCTCTTTACAATGCGACTTCCTTTCGTCTCGTTCTGTCGACGATGCATGCTTTTACTTGGGCGACGCCTTCTTTCTGGGCGACGCCAAGGCCTAGGCGACGCCTTCCTCCTTGGCGACGCCATGGTCTAGGCGGCGCATCACATTACTTCTAACAAGGGAAAATAATGGCTGAAAACCAAAGCACTTCTTTTTCTCAACTGGTTATTCCATTCATTAGGGTGACCTCATTAAAAAACCCCCAAAAGGGGAAAAAGAGCGTCCCCTTCAACTAAACTGTTACATGCTGCTTACATAAATCAACTGAAATAAAATTTTAAGTTGGTTGCATTCCAACTGCGCGGGATAGGGCCCCCATCTAAAGTCTCCAGGTTGTACGAACCGTTGCCCTTAGCCTCAGTAACTCTGAAGGGCCCGGTCCACTTGGGAGACAGCTTATTCTCCAACTCGTAAGGGTGAGCTTTCCTCATCACCAGGTCGCCCACCTGAAACTGTCGTGGCTTTACTTTAGAGCTATATTGCCGCTCCACTCTTCTCTTCATCGCTTCTGCTTTTATTCTAGCTTCTTCCCTGGCCTCTTCTAGCAGATCTAGGTTTACCCGTCTCTCCTCGTTAGACTCCTCCACCACAAAGTTTTGAAAACGTGGTGAGCTTTCGTGTATTTCTACTGGAATCATCGCGTCCGACCCGTACACCAAACTGAACGGCGTCTCCATAGTAGAGGATTGGGGCGTGGTGTGGTATGCCCACACAATCCTTGGCACCTCTTCCGCCCACGCCCCTTTGGCCTTCTCTAACCTTCTTTTTAACCCCCTCAGCAGAACTCTGTTTGCTGACTCTACTTGTCCATTGGTCTGGGGGTGTCCGACCGACGCGAACACTTGCTTGATTCCCACTTCAGCGCACAGATTTCTCAACTGCTGACTGGCGAACTGGGTCCCGTTGTCAGATATCAGGCGCCTGGGTACGCCAAAGCGACACACGATGTTTCTCCACACAAAATGCTGTACCTTATGCGCAGTGATTTGTGCCACGGGTTCTGCCTCTATCCACTTGGTGAAGTATTCGATGGCGACAATCAGATACTTCATCTGCCTGATTGCCAGTGGGAAAGGGCCCAGGATGTCAATACCCCATGTGTGGAAAGGCCACGGGCTGTATATGGACCGCAACTCTTCAGGCGGCGCCTTGTGCCAGTCGGCATGCTTTTGGCATTGCCTACACCGTTGGGCGTGCCGCGCGCAATCTTCTTTCACTGTTGGCCAGAAGAACCCTGCGCGTATTACCTTGGAGGCTAAGGATCTTCCTCCTACATGGCTTCTGCAGATGCCTTCGTGTAGCTCTGCCATTATCCTGGTGCACTCATCGCCACTGACACATGTTAGGATAGGGTGAGTGAAACCGTGCCTGAACAACACCCCATCCACCAAGGTATATCTTACGGCGTTCCTTTTGATTTTCTTACCCTCTTCAGGGTCTACTGGAAGGGCCCCATCCGCCAGGTACCGTTTATAGGGCGTCATCCAGGTGTCTCCCGTGGACAGGACACAAACCTGCATCTGCTCTTCCTCAGACACACCCGCGTACGTACTGATGCGGGGCGCCCTCTGCGTATCTTGGGTTAATGAGGAATGACTCCTCGGCCTTCCCCTTGATGCATAAATCTGGAGGACATCCACCCTGTTGTCTTCCACGAATCGACACGGAGCTTTGAGGGTCTCCTGGATCAATGTCCTCTGTCTACCCCCCTTGCCTGAGCTGGCCAGCTTTGCAAGCAGGTCAGCTCTGGCATTCTGTTCCCTCGGGACGTGTATCAACTCAAGAGCGTTGAACGCCCCTCTCAACAACTGCACGTATTTGAGATACGCCGCCATCTGTGGGTCCTTCGCCTGGAACCCACCCGACACCTGCCCCGTGACCAACTGGGAGTCGCTCTTCACCAGGAGGTTCTGTGCGCCCATCTCCTTGGCCAAGAGCATTCCTGCAATCAAGGCTTCGTATTGTGCTTGGTTGTTACTTGCCTTGAAGGCAAAACGCAAGGCCTGCTCGATTAATATGCCGTCGGGTCCTTCCAGCACTATTCCCGCACCACTCCCTTGCTGGTTTGAGGAACCATCAACTGAGAGCAGCCACTGTGAACCCGCTTCCACTTCTTGCTCACCTCCGGGCGAAAGTTCTGCTACAAAATCCGCATACACCTGCCCCTTAATGGATCCTCTAGGCTCGTACTGTATGTCGAATTCCGACAGTTCCACAGCCCAGCGTACCATTCTTCCTGCCACATCGGGCTTCTGCAGCACCTTCTGTATGGGGAGGTTGGTCATTACCACCACCGTGAAACTGTGAAAGTAATGACGGAGCCTCCTAGCCGAGAACACTACCGCCAGTGCCGCCTTTTCCAGCGCCTGGTACCTTGTCTCGGCTCCCTGTAAGGCTTTGCTTACAAAGTAGATGGGCTTCTGACTCTGGCTCTGCTCTTGTACCAACACAGAACTGATGGCCCTATCTGTTACAGTAAAATACAAACGGAGGGGCACGCCCGTTACCGGTTTGCAGAGAACCGGAGGCGTCGCCAGGTACTCCTTCAGTTTGACGAAAGCCGCTTCGCATTCCTCAGTCCACGCAAAGCGACTGTTTCTCTTGAGGCACTGGAAGTATGGGTGCCCCTTTTCTCCTCCAGCGGAAACAAACCTCGAGAGCGCCGCCATCCGCCCTGTCAACTGTTGAACCTCCTTTACCGATGTTGGGCTCCGCATTATTAATAATGGCCGCACATTTGTCGGGGTTCGCTTCTATACCCCTCTCGGTGAGCAGAAAACCCAAGAATTTACCGGCCTCTACCCCAAAAACACACTTCTCGGGGTTCAACTTGAGGCGGTACTTGGATATCGTGTTGAACAATTCCTCCAAGTCTGCCATGTGCTGTATCCTGTTCTGCGACGCCACCACCATGTCGTCCACATAGGCGTATACATTTCTCCCGAGCATTGGCGCCAAGACCTTATCCATTAACCTCTGGTACGTGGCGCCCGCGTTTTTGAGTCCGAAAGGCATCACCTTATAGCAATAACTGCATGTTTCAGTCATGAACGCAGTTTTGCTCTCGTCCCTGGGGTGCATCTTGATTTGGTTATAACCTGAGAAGGCGTCCAGGAAGCTTAACACTTTGCTGCCAGACGCCCTGTCCACTAGGGCGTCAATGCTGGGCAGCGGATAGGAATCCTTCGGGCACGCCTTATTCAGGTCCGTGAAGTCAACGCACATTCTCCATTTCCCGCTTGCCTTCTTCACCAGAACGACATTGGCGAGCCACTCAGGGTACTGAATCTCCCTAATGTGGCCAGCACTCAGCAGCTTCTGCGTTTCGTCTTTCACCACCTGTTGTCGTTCCTCATTGAATTTCCTCCTTCTCTGACGCACGGGGCGAACCGTGGCGTCCATGCTGAGGTGGTGGCACAGAAAATCGGGGTCGATGCCCGGCATGTCCGAGGCGGACCACGCGAAGGCATCCATGTGGCGCGAAATCACTTCCGCCACCCCTTCCCGCTCTTCTGGGTTTAGCGAGCTTCCTAACTTGAAAGCTTTGCCGCCAATTTCCCTCTCTAGGATGTTGGTCGCGGGTTGCTCCCTATTATCATCATCAGCGGGCGCCGCTTCTTCTACGGGCGCCGCCTCCTCTACGTGCGCTTCCTCCATTGGCGCATCTGCTTCGGGCGTCGCCTCGATCATCGTTGTGTCCGCGATCGGTGGACGCTCGTACACCATGAAAACGCCTCTCTTCGTCTTCAGGCTGTTTTCGTAGCATTTTCTTGCCTCCTCTTGGTCTGATCTGATGACTATCACTCGGCCACTGAGGTCCGGTAGCTTCATCTTCATGTGCCGGGTGGAGGATATTGCACTCAGACGGTTTAGCGCTGGTCTGCCCAGCAAAATGTTATAGGCAGAGTTGGCGTTAACGACGAGGTACCGAATGCTCTCTGTTCGGGAGGCCTCTCCGTCCGTGAACGTAGTCCTCAACTCCAGGTACCCCCGGACCTCTATCTGGTTATCCCCGAACCCATACAAACATCCCGTATAGGGACTCAGTAGATCGGGGGACAGCCGTAACTTATTAAAAGTCGACAGAAACATGACGTCTGCCGAGCTCCCTTGATCAACAAGCACTCGGTGGACCTTTCTCCCAGCCGTGACGACCGAGATGACAACGGGATCGTTGTCATGGGGCACCACATCTCGGAGATCCCTTCTTGTGAACACAATATCTGACTCCCAGGGCTCCCCCGAGAGCCTCTCTTCGATTGAATTTACCCCCCTCGCGTATTTCTTCCGCTGGGAGGCGGTGGGTCCTCTGCCGGAAAAACCTCCAGCAATGGTGTGGACCTCGCCAAGCACAGGCATCTCGTGTGCTGGCTCATCCGCCGGTGACGGCAGGGTGGCGGTCGTGGTGGACTCTGCGACATAATCTTTCAAAAACCCAGTCCTCACCAGCTCATCTAGCTGGTAGCCCAACGACAGGCAATTATCAATTTGGTGCCCGAAAGCCTCGTGAAATTCGCACCAAGAGTCTTTACGGGGCCCTAGCACCTTGTCGGTCTTCGCCGGTCGCCTCAGCCTCTCGGCTATGTTGGGGACGGCGATCAAATCCTTCAACTCGACCACGAAGTTGTACCTCGCCGGTCTTGCTCTTTCTCTGGTGGGGCGTTCGCCTCCTGCGGTGCCCCGAGGCTGGGGCTTTCTGGCCTCGTAGGGGCGTCTCGTCTCTGGCTTCTTTCTCCCCGTCGTGGTCTCATTGACTCTGACGGGTTGAACTCGCGCCGGTCCCCTCGGGCGTGAGGGCACAGCACTGGTGCGCTTCACACATACCTCCCCTTCCGAGGCGATATGCTCCACCGCCCTGCGCCGTAACTCCGCGAAAGTCCTAGGGCGATTGCGGATAATAGATTCTCCAAAGGGCCCTGGGCATACGCCTTTCACGAATGCGTACACGATCATAGGCTCCTCTGTTGTACCAACTTTCACGACCTGGGCCCCGAAGCGATTGATATACTCCTTCAGGGTTTCCCCCTGATACTGCTTCACGTCAAACAGGTCGTAGGAGACCGGCGGCGGGGCCTTGTTGGCCAAATACTGTTCTCTGAATAACCGCGACAACTGGCGGAAAGATGTGATATGGCCCTCGGGAAGGCTGATGAACCAGTCCATAGCCATCCCGGTCAGGGTGCTCATGAAGAGCTTGCACTTGGCGGCATCAGAGCCGCCTATCAGGACCATCTGCGTGTGGAACGCCGCGAGGTGCGTCTCCGGGTCCTCCATCCCAGTGAAAATTGCCTTGGGTCCCGCGAACGTGTTCGGGATTGCTGCGTCTAGGATCTCCTGCGAGAACGGAGTGGAAAACTCCCTTGGTGGGGAGTGATTCTCCATCTCGTCGTGCCCAGGCCGCCTCCTATCGTTTCTCAGGCCCTGGCGCAACTCCTCATTCACACGGTGGAGCTCTTCGTTGCGCTCATGCGAGGCGTCAAGATCTGCCTGCATGCGCTCCTGCTCCATCTTCGAATCCGCCATGTCCTGCTGCAACCCCCTCATTATTTCCAGGACCTGCTGCATGGATAGGTCTGCGGGGGCTGCGCGCGCTGATCTTCGTCTGGTGGGGGCCATTGTCACTCCAACCTCCTTCAGCACTACCGTAACCTGGTAGATTTTCACGAACTTGTGTGATGGGACTGATGTTTTATATCGGCCCCACGGTCAACCGGACGTCTTCGTGCGCGACCTCAACCGTCAGCTAAGGACTCCTTCCCACTGATTGCCTGTGAATTCCTGCAAAAAAGAAGGACAAAGAGGCGCCCTAGCGGCCGTTTGCACTCCGACGCTCAAGTCAGCCAGCAAGAAACACCAAAACTGTCCACCCACGTATCTGAGCACCGCGTATGGCACTCTGCGGGTGGTAAAAGAAACTGAAATATGTGTGTGTGTGTTGTCCCCTTCAGGCCAAAAAACTTCTCCAATCACTTGTACGTAGTATTTAAGCACAGGCAAGCAACCAGAGAGTTTCTCCTAAATTTGTCGAAGGTTCCAACACTTTTTCCAACATTCCCAGCGCTATTTAAACTGCCCTAGCATTTAAAGCACCTTAAAGCGCTTTTAATCTCAAACGTAACGCACTCATTAAAGCGCTTAATTACGAAACGTAGCGCATTTAAGACGTTGAAACGCTCGGGAGCCCTAATAGTACCTGAATGCTCGAAAGGGAAACTGTATTGAATATCTTTAATTACCTGGCACCTGACTGGAGGGTGTTTCTATTCCGGCATGGCTGTCACACACGTGGAGGGCCTCACGACGCCATGACCCCATCTGGGGGCGTTTCTGCCCATCGGGGACGTTTCTACGTGTGGGTCCTCCTGTTTAGGAGTGCTACTGCACTAGGGGTGGCTTTTTGGGTGCCAACTCATGCCCCCAAGTATCTAGCCACTTACTCTGAGAGCGTATCTGCCTTCCTCTCACACCCTGCACCCGGTTATCCTGGGCGTGACCTTCCTCTTGGGTCGTATCTGTCCCGAAGGCGTCTCTGGGCCGCAGGGGTACTTCGCGAGTCAGGCTGCCCTTCACTGGTACCATCACTATGGCCTTGAAGCCACCTTTTCCTTCTCTTTATCACTTTCCCGAGATATCGGGACTTGAGGCTTTCCCACGACGTCGCTCCCTCCATGGTCTTTCCTACCCATGGGTATCGGGGAACCACACCGTGATTGCCTTGCTTTTACACTGTTCGATCTGGCGACGCCCTCACCTGGGCGACGCCTTCACCTGGGCGACGCCTTCACCTGGGCGACGCCTTCACCGAGGCGACGCCTTCATCTAGGCGACGCCTTCACCTAGGCGACGCCTTCACCCAGGCGACGCCTTCACCTAGGCGACGCCGTGCCTTAGCGCCGTGCCTTAGCGACACCTTGAGTTGACTTTGACCTTCCAGTCGTTGACTTTGACCTTGACTTAGTCAACGCCCTTATACGGGACGGTACAAATACTGATGGTACCATGAGTGTTCTTGGTGGAAATAATACTGATGGCACCATCAGTGTTCTTAGTAGCGATAATACTGATGGTACCATCGGTGTGATTGGTGGGAATAATACTGATGGTACCATCAGTGTTATTGGTGGGAATAACACGGATGGTACCATCAGTGTTAATGGTCGCAATAATACTGATGGTACCATCAGTGTTATTGGTGGCAATAATATTGATGGTACCATCAGTGTTATTGGTAGGAAGAAGACTAATGGTACCATCAGTATTATTGGTGGGAATAATACTGATGGTACCATCAGTGTAATTGGCGGCAATAATACTAATGGTACCATCAGTTTTAATGGTGGGAATAATAGTGATGGTACCAACGGTGTGATTGGTGGGAATAATAGTGATGGTAATTGTACCGCCCTGGTGGTCAAGTGTGATGACGTGGCATCCTGCTACAGCATAGGCGTGTTGACAAGGCGCCAGGTTGGCAGAAGGGAAGGAAGTCGGGGGGCTCGTGTAGTCGCCAGTTGTTATATTGGCGTGTTCCGATTTCCAGCTTACCAGAATCGGCGATCACCAGGCTAAAGATGAAGTCGCCAGATGTAGACCTAGGCGACCAAGCAGTCGGAGATCGCCAGAGCAAGCACATCGCCAAAGATGAAGGAGAAGCAGATTGTGAAGGCGGCCGGCGAGACCACAGGGAAGGTGTATGAAGACCCCTAACTCGCCAGTTCCAGTAGAGATCGCACTCCCAAGTTAGCTATGCACTGGGCAGTACCATGCGTAAGGAACTTAGCCAAAATGAGAGAAGAAGCAGCGCCAAGTCAGGGAGCCTCCAGATGATGGCACGTGGACAGTTGGATGTGAGCCACGTGTCCAAGTCTGTAACTGCCAGGAGAGAGAAAGCTACCAGGTATATAAGAGTTCTTAACAAACTTTCTGAGGTACGCACGTTCAGTTTATACACTTTACGCTTGCGAGTGATGGAGCTGACTGTGAGAGAGGATTTGCACGGTTCTTGTTCTCTTAGTATTTGGTGATACCGTCACTGACTTGAGCGTTGGAGTGCGATCGGCTGCAGCGGCGCCGTTTTGTTTCTTTGCAGGTTCTGGAGGTAGATCCCGAAGAGGAACGGAGGTGAGAAGCGGTGCGCACGTCGATCCTTTGACGAGGCAGTTTCCAGCGTTCCGGTCAACAGGCAGGATCATCAGGCGCCCACCGTGGGGCCGTGTAAAACTTGCTCCCATCCACAACGTGAGTTATTGGAAGTTTCCGAAGTTTTCTGCGTGGTTGTGTGCTGGTGCAACCATCGTTCGCTGTCTGCTTGACTTTCGTTCGGTGAATTTGCGTTTTGTACCGTTCGTTTGGCTTTTCGATCGGTGGAGTGAGGTTTCCTGCTGTTTGCACGTGATCTGTTTGGTGGAAGTTCGATTTCTTTCGCTTGTTTGGTTGTTCGCGGAGAAGCGGTGGTTTCTAGCGAGGTTGTGGTTTTCTTTGAAGGCTTACGGTGTTCTTGAGTTTTCTTGCACAGTTTCGCACTGTTTTCTCCGATTGATCGCTGATTTGATCGTGGTTGAAGTGTTGTTCGCTGCATTCCTATGATTCGCTGAAGTTCATGAGAAAAATGAGAAGCAATCGTTCAAGCCCCGTGGCGCCTGTCGCTGCTGAAGGCGACGCCGCCATGACCATGGCGCAGATGGCAGAGATGATGCGCTCGTTGCAGGCAACTGTAGAAGCCTCACGCGTAGAGCAGGCGAGAATACATGAGGACCTGGTCGCCTCTCGCGCCAGGAACGAGGAGCTTAGCAAGGTGACTGAGGAGCTGCGTCAAGCTCTTCGGGAGCAGCAAGGACGTTCTTCTGCTGAAGAAGTGGCGCCGTCGACGCCACCTCGTGTTTTCCCAATGCCTTTTGTTCAGGCGATTACCGACACGCCTATTCCCACGAGCGTAGTTCCGGTTAAGGCTGTCTTTACCGGCGTGGAGGATCCAGAGGCTCATCTGACCACGTTCCACACGCAGATGATGCTGTCGGGAGGGTCAGACGCCGTCTACTGCAAGATGTTCGTGAGTACGCTCCAGGGAACGACGATGGAGTGGTTTGTGAGCCTGCCTAACGGCCACATAACCAGTTTTCAACAGTTCTCGAAGATCTTTGTCGAGCAGTACATCGTGAATAAGGCACCGCCCAGGGTGTCTTATGACCTGTTTGACATAAGGCAGTACCATGGGGAGTCCCTGAGAGACTACCTAAATCGCTTTGGAGCGCAGATGGTCAGATCGCCGGCCAAGGATGAAGAAATGCTGGTCTATGCCTTCAAGAAGGGTGTGCAGCCGGGGCCATTCTGCGAGGCCTTGATCAGGGCTCATCCAGCGACGTTTGCTGAAGTCAGGCGACTTGCGGTGGCTCACATCGCCGACGAGAGTGAAGTCGCCGAGAAGAGAGGCAGCGTGGCTCCCGCCAGGCCACGCGCCCAGACCAGGATCCAGCCGCAGAGGGTGCTGGAAATGGCGGCGGCGGCCAGAAAGGACCAGAGGACTCGCCATCCTTACGACAGGAGGAACAAGTGGAGGAGCCAGGGGCGCCAGCAACCAGCACGCCGGGAATACAATCGCCCGCCTAAGCACAAGTTTGTCATGGGATTAGCGGATCTAATCGCCATTCCTAATATCTCTGCTAGGTTGAAAGCGCCTGAGAAGGTGGGCGACAAGGTGCTGGGGTCAAAGCCGGACGCCTGGTGCGAGTTCCACCAATGTTTTGGCCACACCTTGGACTCGTGTTTGTCTTTGGGATATCAGCTCGACGATCTGGTTAAGAGCGGGTTCCTAAGTGACTATCTGCTGGACAGGAGGACGGGGGGAGCGTCGAGTTCCCAGCCAGCAGGTGGAGAAGCCCAGCAACACGAGATGCCTATCCACGAGGAGATCCACACCATTGCAGGGGGTTTCTCAGGTGGTGGATGCACCGCATCGCAGAGGAAAAAGTACGCGCGATCGGTGATGACAGTGGACATGTTTGAAGATCACTCGCCGGAAGTGGACATTACGTTCACCAAGCAGGATCTTCGGGACGTTGTGCCTCATGACAACGATCCCACAGTTATTTCGTTGGTTACAGCGGGAAGGAAGGTCCACAGAGTTCTGGTGGACCAAGGAAGCTCGGCAGACGTGATGTTCTGGCCGACTTTCACGCAGCTGGAGTTGCCCCTTGACCAGCTAAGGCCCTATGGAGGGTGCTTATATGGGTTCGCTGGTGACCAGGTGGAGGTCAGGGGGTACATTGAGCTGAGAACCACGTTTACAGATGAGGCTGGGTCGAGGACGGAGAAAATCAAGTACCTCATCGTAAACGCTCCTTCAGCATACAACGTCCTGTTGGGAAGGCCCACGCTCAACAGGATAGGCGCCATTCCGTCGACTCGGCACATGAAGGTAAAGTTGCCGTCCATGGAAGGGGTGGTGATCACGATCAAGTTTGATAAGAAAGAAGCGAAAAGGTGCTATGAGAATAGCCTGAAAAACAAAAGATCAGTGGGTTATGTAACAACCACCCCACCTCCCGGTGTGAAGCCCAGATCGACGGTAGCAGAGGAGGCCGCTGGAAGAGATGTGGAGATGGTAGACGCTGAGCTAGGGGAGAGGAATGCTGGCCTGGAGGAGGAAGAGGCGCGGAATCGCCCCGAGGAAGCAAGGGAACAGGGAATCGCCAGGGCGGTGATCGCCAGAGAATCCAGGCCTAAACCTGTCGAGCAGTGGCTCGAAAAGGAGATCGGAGGAAAAATCTTCAAGCTAGGAAGATCTCTGGAGGTCGATCTCCAGGACCAGATCGCCAAGGTGATTGAGCGGCATCTGGACGCGTTTGCATGGTCTGCTTCGGACATGCCCGGGATTGATCCCGACTTCTTGTGCCATCATCTGGCGATGGACAATTTGGTGAGACCGGTGCGACAAAGGAGAAGAAAATTCAACGAGGAGAGGAGGCAGGCGATCAGGGACGAAACACATAAACTCCTCGCTGCAGGCCACATCAGGGAAGTCCAGTACCCTGAATGGTTGGCAAATGTCGTGCTGGTGAAGAAGAGTAACGGGAAATGGCGCATGTGCGTCGATTTCACCGACCTGAACAAAGCTTGCCCAAAGGATTCGTATCCTTTACCAAGCATAGATGCCCTGGTTGATAGTGCTGCAGGGTGTAAGTTGCTGAGTTTCCTGGATGCCTTCTCAGGATATAATCAGATCAAGATGCATCCCATGGATGAAGAGAAAACAGCCTTCATGACGGAGAGATCGTGCTACTGCTATAAGGTGATGCCGTTTGGGCTGAAGAACGCGGGGGCCACGTACCAGAGGCTGATGGATCGAGTACTTGCACCAATGCTGGGAAGGAACGTGCAAGCTTACATCGATGACATGGTCGTGACCTCGCAGGAAAAGAGCAAGCACGTTGCAGACATGGAAGAATTGTTCACGACGATCGCCAAGTTCAAGTTAAAGCTCAATCCGGAGAAATGCATTTTCGGCGTGGAGGCTGGAAAGTTTTTGGGGTTCCTCTTGACTGAAAGAGGAATAGAAGCCAACCCAGACAAGTGTGCCGCCATCTTGGCGATGAGGAGCCCACCTACGGTGAAAGAAGTCCAGCAGCTGACAAGTCGGATGGCAGCCCTATCTCGCTTCGTGTCAGCTAGCGGAGAAAAGGGGCATCCCTATTTTCAATGTCTGCGGCGCAATAATAAGTTTGTTTGGACGAAAGAGTGCGAGGAAGCTTTCGTCAAACTGAAGGAGTATCTGGCGAGCCCGCCGGTTCTGTGCAAACCGCTGGCGGGAATCCCTCTCAGGTTGTATTTTGCTGTGACTGAGAGGGCGGTGAGTGCGGTGCTCGCCCAGGATCAAGATCAGGCTCAGAAGCCTATTTATTTTGTGAGCAAGGTGTTGCAGGGCCCAGAAACGAGATATCAGGCCCTGGAGAAGGCTGCGCTGGCTGTGGTGTTTTCGGCGAGGAGGTTGCGCCACTACTTCCATAGTTTCACAATACTGGTGATGACTGACCTGCCCATCCAGAAGGTCTTGAAGAAACCCGACGTTGCGGGAAGGATGGTGAAGTGGGCGGTAGAGTTGTCAGAGTTTGATATTAAGTACGAGCCCCGAGGCCCGATCAAGGGGCAAATCTTTGCAGATTTCGAGGTCGAGCTCTCATCAGAGGCGACGCGGGTTGAAGGGGACGATTTCCGTTGGGTACTTTCGGTGGATGGATCGTCGAACCAGCAGGGCAGCGGTGCTGGAGTCATATTGGAAGGACCCAACGGCGTGCTGATCGAACAATCTCTGAGGTTTGCCTTCAAAGCCAGTAACAATCAAGCAGAGTATGAGGCGCTGATTGCCGGAATTTTGCTGGCCAAGGAGATGGGAGCTAGGGTGCTGATGGCTAAGAGTGACTCGCTGCTAGTCACGGGGCAAGTAACAGGCGAGTTCCAGGCTAAAGATCCACAAATGGCAGCTTACTTGGCGTATGTGCAGGAATTGAAGAGTTCCTTTGCATCTTTTGAAGTAGTACATGTGCCTAGAGAGCAGAATGCCCGAGCTGACTTGCTTGCTAAGCTCGCCAGCTCAGGCAAGGGGGGTAGGCAGAGGACGGTGATTCAAGAAACTCTGAAGACGCCAAGGGCATTTGTAGCAGATCACCTGGTCCTTCAGATAAGCAAGTCGACGGAGAGAGCAGCGAGAAGCCATAAGTCCTTGACGCAAGAAACTCTGAGATCGCCGAGAATTAGAGCATGTCGAGGAGAGAAGGTGAATGTGATGCAGGTCTGCGCCACCCATGAGCCAGACACTTGGATAACACAGTACAAGCGGTGCCTGGCAGATGGCCTCCTCCCGCTGGATCCGACAGAAGCTAGGAAGGTAAAGAAAAATTCCAGCAAGTACACGTTGATCGATGGCGATCTGTACAGGTTTGGGTTCACTCACCCACTCCTGGAATGTATACACGGCGAGAAGTGCACGAGAATCATGGCGGAGCTCCACGAAGGTATATGCGGAAGCCACGTCGAGGGTCGAGCTCTGGCCGCGAGGACTCTTCGTGCAGGCTACTACTGGCCATCCATGAGAGAAGATTGCAAGAAATATGCCCAATGTTGTAAACAATGCCAACAACACGCCGATTGGCATAAGGCACCTCCCGAGGAGTTGAAGTCGATCTATAGCCCTTGGCCGTTTCATACTTGGGGAATCGACATCCTGGGACCTTTCCCGCTGGCGATCAGGCAGATGAAGTACTCGGTGGTGGCGATTGAGTATTTCACCAAGTGGATTGAAGCAGAACCAGTGGCCCAGATCACCGCACACAAGATCAAAGGTTTTGTATGGAAGAACATCGTGTGCCGGTTTGGAGTGCCTAAACGCCTGGTGTCACATAATGGGACGCAGTTTGCAAGCCACTTGTTGAAGAAGCTTTGCGAAGGGGTGGGAATTCAACAAGTGTTTGCATCCGTCGAGCACCCTCAGACAAATGGCCAGGTGGAGTCAGCTAATCGGGTGTTGTTGAGAGGTTTGAAGAGAAGGCTTGAGAAAGCCAAGGGAAGTTGGGCTGAGGAGGTGCCCCGTATAGTCTGGGCATACCACACCACCGAGCAGTCAGGAACCCATGAGACCCCGTTCAGCTTGGTCTATGGGTGTGATGCCATGATTCCGGTGGAGATCCAGGAGAGCTCGCCGAGATTCCAGAACTTCGTAGAGGAAGACTCGAATGAAGAGAGAAGGCTGAACCTGGATCTACTGGATGAGGTCAGGGAAGAGGCGAGGTTGAAGGCTGAAGCTGTGAAGAGAAGGGTTGAACGAAGATACAACTCGAAGGTGATGCCAAGGCAGTTTAGAGAAGGCGATCTGGTGATGAGGAAGGCCCACCAGTACGAGATGGAGAATAAACTGTCACCCAAGTGGACTGGACCATTCAGAATAACCGAGGCGCTCGGGAACGGAGCCTACCGTTTAGAGACGCTGGAAGGAGGGGCGATTCCTCGCACCTGGAACGCCACACACCTGAAGTTGTACTATAGTTAAGAGCTTTGTAAGTAAAGACAAACACAAAGGTTATATTACAATGTCTCTGTTAAAACAGTTTGAAGGGGGCACTCTTTTTTCCCTAAGGAGGGTTTTTAATGAGGCCACCCAATTAAAGAAGAGTTTTCGAAGTATAAGGCGTTTTCTGGTTGCATGTTTGCTGTTTTCCAAAAGTTTTGAAGAGAGACCTTGTCACTTGTAAGTGATTTAAGGCAAGAAAAGATATATCGCATGCTTTCAATTAAAGTTTTTAAGTCCTCATCGTTTTTCGGCGATTGGAGGCACTAGTTAAAAGTTTTAAGTCCTCATCATTTTTCGGCGATTGGAGGCACCAGTTAAAGTTTTTAAGTCCTCATCGTTTTTCGGCGATCGGAGGCACCAGATAAAAGACCCCAACGCCCTCGCGCGTTCTGAGGCAAGTTAAAGACCTCCTCGCCGTCGAGCGAGTGCAGGCGAGAAAGAGAAAAGTCCTCAGTGCATCCAGGGGGGAGGAGATGTACACCCTGGGCAAGTTGAGGCACCAGATAAAGTCCTTCTCGCCGTCGAGCGAGTTCAGGCAAGTTAAAGACCTCCTCGCCGTCGAGCGAATGCAGGCGAGGAAGAGTAAAAGTCCTCCGTGTTTCTGGGGGCGAGAAGATGTAACCCCTGGGGCAATGTAGAGGCAAGATAAAGACCTTCTCGCCGATGAGCGAGTTCAGGCAAGATAAAGACCTTCTCGCCGATGAGCGAGTTCAGGCAAGATAAAGACCTTCTCGCCGATGAGCGAGTTCAGGCGAGTTAAAGACCTTCTCGCCGATGAGCGAGTTCAGGCGAGTTAAAGACCTTCTCGCTTACATGCGAGCGTAGGCAAGATAAAATCCTTCTCGTCTCGAACGAGTTCAGGTATGGCGCAGAGGGTGGAAGAAGTTTGGAAGGTGGCTAAGGTAGGTTTGAAGAGAACGCCTAGTCAACCGGTCTTTTGTTCTGAAGTTCAGGGAGGCAAAGAAGGATCCCAAAAGGCGTTTCTACCCCAGATAAAGAAACTATTGCCAAAGCATGAGGCCAGAAAGAAGCTGATATTACCAAGAGTTCTTGGCGATCGGGAAGAGTTCAAACAGCGGCGAGAAGGTTAAAAGACCTGTTTGATGAAGCAGGTCGAGTGGGACGGTGTTTGAGCCAATAACTGGGTTACAGTTCGTTGCTTGAAGGGTATTCTTGCGATAAGGTTAGTTGCCTTAAGAGTACAAGTTGGTTAAGGTGATTATTGTTTAAGTTTGAAGTGGTTCGAAGCAGTTAAGTCAAAAGTCGTGTTTGCAAAATCGTTAAGTCAAATCCGGCAAAGTTAAACATGCGAAGAAGGTTAAAGCGCTTAAAGAAGTCAGGAGAGGGAATATCCAAACGTTGTCATTAAGATAAGTATCTGCTAAAGGCACATATACACGAGTTTATTACAGAATAATACAAGGGAAATCATAAAAGTAGCAGATGAAGAGGAGTTGATTAGTCTTCAGCAGGAACAACTTTTCCATCTACTACTTCATTGTTCAGTGACACCAGGCTGAGATCCAGGTCGGGGAATAAGCAAGCGAATTGTTCCCGAGCAGCTTCGAATCCAGCAGCCAGAATCTGAGCAGAGTTTAGCTTAAGTTCTTCGATTTGCCCCTAAAGTTCCTCAATCCGCTTCTTGAGGTCTTCGGTTTGATCTTTCAGCTCTTTATTCTGCTGCTGGATTCTGCAAAGAAACGATACGGCGCCGCTGCGGCCGATCGCACTCCGACGCTCAAGTCAATGACGGTATCACCAAATACTAAGAACTGGAACCGTGCAAATCTCTCTCACAAACAGCTCTGTCACTCGCAAGCGTAAAGTGTATGAACTGAACGTGCGTACCTTAGAAAATCTGTTAGGAACTCTTATATACCTGGTGGTTTCCTCTCTCCTGGCTGTTACAGACTTGGACACGTGGCTCGTATCCAACTGTACACGTGCCATCATCTGGAGGCTCCCTGACTTGGCGCTACTTCTATTCTCATTTTGGCTAAGTTACCTATGCATGGTGCTGCCCAGTGCATAGCTAACTCAGGAGTGCGATCTCTACTGAAACTGGCAAGGTAGGGCCTTCGTACACCCTCCCTGTGGTCTCGCCGGCCGCCTTCATAATCTGCTTCTCCTCTAACTTCGGCGATGTGCTTGCTCTGGCGATCTCCGACTGCCTGGTCGTCTGAGTCTGCATCTGGCGACTTCGTCCTCAACCTGGCGATCGCCTATGCTGGTAAGCTGGAGATCGGAACACGCCAACTCAACTATCGGCGACTACACGTGCCTCCCGACTTCCTCCCCAATTGCCAACCTGGCGCCTTGTCAACGCGCCTATACTGTAGCAGGATGCCACGTCATCGCATCCGACCTCCAGGGCGGTACACAAGCCCCCCAGTCTTAAGCGAAGACTTGTCTAGCGAAAAGACTGAAAAAGCCTTCGTTAACACCGGTCTACGTGGCATGGGGCGCGGAATTCCAAGCGGTAGTACTTTCTGCTGCTCTGACGCTCCACCAAACTCTTCACGCATCATTCGACACGTGGCTCTCATCAACGGCCATCTTCATCTGCCGTTAGCGCTTCCCAAAACCGTTCGAAAACCCCTAAACCCCTTACGCTCCTACTGTTCCATCACTTTCTTCACACTTGCATACGCTCTCATTCCTTTCTGCGAAAGCTCTCGACGTTCCTCGACGCTCTAGATCACCACCTCCCTTTAACGTACTCCCGATCATCGAAAGGTAACTACTTTCCTTCATCTTCTGGGTTTGCTTGCATTTTCACCGATTTGCATCATCCTATAACTGTCTGGTGCATACGCTGTGGGCTGTTTTTCCATTTCTCCTTCTGCGTGACTTAGGGCTTTGCCGATTGTCGCAACGAACTCACATTCGTTCGTCTTTCACCTTCCATTCATGATTGAGTCAGCCTTTGTAACCCTCCTGATTATTTTTCCTTCCTCCTTCGTTTGCAGTTGCTACCATGACTCGCACGAAGATCACCCCGAACCCCCCTCCGTCAGCGCGAAACCCCCCTTTACAAGCACACGACTCTACGCAAGTTCGTGGTGCTCCCTCTTCGCAGGCTGTGAGGCCCGCGTCCTCTCAAACCACTCTGGCCCAGGCGACTCCACCAAACGCTGGAGGAGCCCCCACCCCACTGCCAGACTTTAAGACGTTATACTCATGGGCTAACTCGACCCTCCTAAAGGAAACGTCGTCGGTGAACACCGCGGGAGCGGTTCTGCGATTGACCAATGGGGACGAGGCCCACCAATCATTCCACAAGGAGCATGATGAGAGAATGATGGTGCTGCCTTGCCCAGCCACTCTGCCAGTGTGCGTCGATGATAAAGTGAGCGCCGACGGGCCCTTCTGCTTCGTCTACACAACTCTCTTCAAGAAGGTTAAACTCAGGTTCCCTCTCACTCGATTTGAGAGGGAACTCTTAACCGAGCTCAATATCGCTGCCGCCCAGCTTCACCCCAACAGCTGGGCGTTTGTCCGAGCTTTTGAGGTAACGTGCGCCCACCTGGGGTTGCCTGCGTTAGTGGACATATTTTTATTTCTGTTTGAGGCCAAACACCCAGGCGATCGCCTGTGGGTCAGTCTGAATGCCATTGCTGGGAGATCCATTTTCACCATCTTCCAGCAGTCGTACAAGGATTGGAAGGGGAAGTTCATCCAGGTTCGCGCAAATGACAAAGACCCTTCCCTTCTCGACGGTTTCCCCTTGTACTGGGTGGACAAGGGGAAAAAGGAGTCCAAGAGCTGCTTCAGGAGGCCCAGAAGTCCTGATAGCATGGGAGCTTTGGACAGAGACCTTTGTCTCTTCTGGAAGAGGGTGGCAGATGCCCATATAACATTCTTGACCCCCACCCTGATTTCCTTCGAGTTCTTTGAGGACCAGTTGGAATTCCAAATAGGTTAGGACGCTACATCCTTGTCTTGACATGCTTCTGACATTGCTTCTGGGCGTCTTGTGCAATACACACAAGACTTTGGTTTCATCTTTTCTGCATATGCCTGCTTTGCCGTCTTATTGTCTTGTATACTTACCCCTTTCTCCTTTGAGCTAACTCATGCACTTCATTTCATGCAGACACTATGTTGGGTAAGAACATGCTCGCCGATTTAAAGGCGCTTGCCCGCAACCACGGGTTGGCAACCGGCTCCCAGACGGTTCCCAACTCAGCGGTCGAGAAGGCCATCATCCAGGGGCGATCACCGCCTAAGGCGCCCGCCCAACGAAAGAAACTGGTCCTTAAGAGGCCAAAGCGGAAGGCCCCCCAAGTTGTCCAAGAGGATGAGGAAGAGGACGACGAGGTCACTGAGGATGGCCTCGTTACAAAGAGGACAAGGGTGGCACCACCTTCTCTACCTGCCCCACCCCCTCTTCCAGCTTCAACACCACCGTCAACACCTGCCCCTCCTCCCTCATCGCCAACGCCACGAGCTCCTTCACCACCAGTCCAAGCGGTTCCATTGGCCACTGCGCCACCTGCAACTGAGGCCCCAGAGCCAAACTTCTTAGAGGACCCCCCGAGCGCCTCTACACCACATATATCAGCAGGAGGGGGCCCTCCTTCCAACACTTCAGCTGCAGGAATCATTCCAATCGGGGATGAGGTCGCTCACACCTCTCCAATCCTAATCACCGAGTCCCCGATTGCGTCGCCGCGCCAAGAAGCAACCACCGAAAATATTGTTAAGGAAGGCGGCGACGAGAACCCTCAACAAGCCCCCCTGGCGCCTCTCCAAGCTGCAAATCTTTCCCTCGAGGTGACGAGGATGTGGGAACCTCTGACTGCTAAACTCAAAACGATCGCAGAGGATATCCCATCAATCATAACGAGAGCTGTGGAGAGCTCCACCAGGCGGCTACAGGATGACATCTACAACCTCAAGACCGAGAACAGCACAATGAAGGTCGAGGTGGAGAAGGTGTCATTCAGCCTAACGCTCGCGGAAATGGAACATTCTCGAGTGGAGGATGCCCTAAACACCGAGCTTAGGCTTGCGCGCAAGGAAGCTGTCGACCTTCGCCGCAAAGTCCACGAACTTGCCCAAGAAAAAGTCGAACTTCAAAGCAGAATCGTGCCCCTACGTACCAAGGCGAGCGACCTGGAGGCTCAAATTCAAACCAATGCCGATAAGGTACTGAGGCTGGAGCAAAGGTCGATCGACCGCGAGAAGCTACTTGGGCAAGTAGAGAAAGCCAGAGACGACGCCATGGCCGATCTCTCCGAGACAAACAAAGAAAAGGTGAAGATGGCTGCCGAGTTGGCTCAAGCTCAAACAGAATCCAAGAAGGTGGCTGACGACCTTCTTCAAGCTCGAGAGACCAACAAACAACTCCGAAAACAGGTCGAAGAGCTGGAGCAGCAAAACAAGGAGCTTAAGCAGCAGGTTGAAGGATTTCAAAAGCAAATTGAAGAACTTAAGCTAAGCTCCGCTCAGATTCTGGTTGCCGGGTTTGATGCCGCTCGAGAACAGTTTGCATGCCTCTTCCCTGATCTTGACCTTAGCATGGTATCGTTAGACAACGAAGTAGTAGATGGGAAGGTCGTTCCCGCCGAAGGCTCAACCAATTCTACCCCATCTGCTTCTTTATGAATTCAATTGTATTTACCTTGTAAAAACCCTTGCACATGTATTTTGAACAGCTACTTATTTCAATAGCGAAATTTGGATATTTCTTCCGACTTCTTTTGAGCGCTTTACTTTCTTCGTGTGTTTAACTCTGCTGTGTTTAACTTAGCGATTTTGCAAACATGACCTTTGGCGTAACTGCTTCGAGCCGATTCAAACTTAAGCAATAATCGCTTTAAACAACTTGTACCCCTGAGGCACTAACCTGATCATAAGAATACCTTCCGAGCAACGAACTGTAACTCAATCATTGGTTCAAACAACGTCCCACTCGACCTGCTTTATCAAACACGTCTTTCAATCTTCTCGCCGTGTTTGAACTTTTCCCGATCGCCAAGACCTCTTGGCAACACCAACTTTTCCCAGTCTCATGCTTTGGCAATCGTTTCTTTATCTGGGGTAGAAACACCCTTTGGGATCCTCCTTTGCCCCCTTGAACTTCAGAGCAAAAGACCGGCTGACTAGGCGTTCTCTTCGAACCTACCTTAGCCACCTTTCAAGCTTCTTCCACCCTCTTCGCCATACCTGAACTCGTTCAAGACGAGAAGGATTTTATCTTGCCTATACTCGAGGCGGGAAGGTCTTTTAACTCGCCTGAACTCGCTCATCGGCGAGAAGGACTTTTACTCGCCTGAACTCGCTCATCGGCGAGAAGGACTTTAAACGGCCTTAACTTGCTCGACAGCGAGAAGGACTTTGTCAGGTGCCTCAACTTGCCCAGGGCGTACATCTCCTCCCCCCTGGATGCACTGAGGACCTTTCTCGCCTGCGCCCGCACGACGGCGAGGAGGTCTTTAACTTGCCTCTACATTGCCCCGGGAGTTACATCTTCTCGCTCCCAGAAACACGGAGGACTTTTCCTCTTTCTCGCCTGCACTCGCTCAACGGCGAGGAGGTCTTTTAACTTGCCTCAAAACGCGCGAGGGCGTTGAGGTCTTCCATCTGGTGCCTCCGATCGCCGAAAAACGATGAGGACTTTAAAAACTTAACTGGTGCCTCTAATCGCCGAAAAACGATGAGGACTTTAAAACTTTAGAAACACGCGACGTATCTTTTCGTGCCTTAAATCATGTACGAATGACAAGGTCTTTCTTCGAAACTTTTGGAAATAACACATATGCAATCTGAAAACACCTTATACTTCGAAAACTCTTCTTTTATTGGGTGGCCTCATTAAAAACCCTCCTTAGGGAAAAAAGAGTGCCCCCTTAAAACTGTTTTAACAGAGACATTGCAATGTAATATTTGTGTTTGTCTTTACTTACAAAGCTCTTAGCTATAGTACAACTTCAGGTGCGTGGCGTTCCAGGTACAAGGGATCGCCCCCCCCTCCAACGTCTCCAAGCGATAGGCTCCGTTCCCGAGTGCCTCGGTTATTCTGAACGGTCCAGTCCACTTGGGTGATAGCTTATTCTCCATCTCGTACTGGTGGGCCTTTCTCATCACCAGATTGCCTTCTCTAAACTGCCTTGGCATCACCTTTGAGTTGTACCTTCGCTCGACCTTTCTCTTCACCGCCTCAGCCTTCAGCCTTGCCTCCTCTCTTCATTAAATTTCCTCCTTCTTTGCCGCACCGGTCTCACCATGTTGTCCATCGCCAGATGATGGCACAAGAAGTCGGGATCGATCCCGGGCATGTCCGAAGCAGACCAGGCAAACGCGTCCAGATGCCGTTCAATCACCTTGGCGATCTGGTCCTGGAGATCGACCTCCAGAGATCTTCCGAGCTTGAAAACCTTCCCCCCGATCTCCTTCTCGAGCCACTGCTCGACGGGTTTGGGCCTGGACTCTCTGGCGATCACCGCCTTGGCGATTCCGAGTTCCCTTGCTTCCTCCGGGCGATTCCGCGCCTCTTCCTCTTCCAGGGCAGCATTCCTCTCCCCCAGCTCAGCATCTACCATCTCTACGTCCCTTCCAGCGGCCTCCTCCATTATCGGCGGTCTGGGCTTCACACCGGGCGGTGGGGTGGTTGTGACATAGCTCACTGATCTTTTATTTTTCAGGCTATTTTCATAGCACTTTTTCGCTTCCTTCTGATCAGACTTTATCGTGATTACCACCACTTCCATGGACGGCAGCTTCACCTTCATGTGCCGAGTCGATGGAATTGCGCCTATCCTGTTAAGGGTGGGCCTTCCCAGCAGGATGTTATATGCTGAAGGGGCGTTTACGATGAGGTACTTGATTTTCTCCGTCCTCGACCCAGCCTCATCGGTAAACGTGGTTCTCAGCTCAATGTACCCCCTGACTTCCACCTGGTCGCCAGCGAACCCATACAAGCACCCTCCATAGGGCCTTAGCTGGTCAAGGGGTAATTCCAACTGCGTAAAAGTCGGCCAGAACATCACGTCTGCCGAACTTCCTTGGTCCACCAGAACTCGGTGAACCTTCCTCCCCGCCGTGATCAACGAAATAACAATGGGATCGTTGTCGTGAGGCACAACGTCCCGAAGATCCTGCTTGGTGAACGTAATGTCCACTTCGGGCGAGTGATCTTCAAACATGTCTACCGACATCACCGATCGCGCGTACTTTTTTCTCTGCGATGCGGTGCATCCACCACCTGAGAAACCCCCTGCGATGGTGTGGATCTCCCCATGGATAGGCATCTCGTGTTGCTGGGCTTCTCCACCTGCCGGCTGGGAACTCGACGCTCCTCCGGTCCTTCTATCCAGCAGATAGTCGTTTAGGAACCCGCTCTTAACCAGATCGTCGAGCTGGTATCCTAAAGACAAACACGAGTCCAGGTTGTGGCCAAAGCACTGGTGGAACTCGCACCAGACATCCGGCTTCGACCCTAGCACCTTGTCGCCCACCTTCTCGGGCGCCTTCAACCTAGCAGATATGTTAAGGATGGCGATCAGGTCCGCTAGTCCCATGACGAATTTGTGCTTAGGCGGGCGATTGTATTCCCGGCGTGCTGGTTGTTGGCGTGCTGGCGGTTGGCGAGCTTGGCTTCTTCCCTTATTTCTCCTATCATAAGGATAGCGAGTCCTTTGATCCTTTCTGGCCGCCGCTGCCGTTTCCAGCACCCTCTGTGGCTGGATCCTGGTCTGGGCGCGTGGCCTGGCGGGAGCCACGCTGCCTCTCTTCTCGGCGACCTCACTCTCGTCGGCGATGTGAGCCACCGCAAGCCGCCTGACTTCAGCAAACGTGCTGGATGAGCCCTGATCAAGGCTTCGCAGAATGGCCCTGGCTGCACGCCCTTCTTGAAGGCATAAACCAGCATTTCTTCATCCTTGGCCGGCGACCTGACCATCTGCGCTCCGAAGCGATTGAGGTAGTCTCTGAGGGACTCCCCATGGTACTGCCTTATATCAAACAGATCATAGGACACTCTGGGCGGTGCCTTGTTCACAATATACTGCTCGACAAAGATTTTCGAGAACTGCTGAAAATTAGTTATATGGCCATTAGGCAGGCTCACAAACAACTCCATCGCCGTTCCCTGGAGCGTGCTCACGAACATCTTACAATAGACAGCATCCGACCCCCCTGACAGCATCATCTTTGTGTGGAACGTGGTCAGATGAGCCTCTGGATCTTCCACGCCAGTAAAAACAGCCTTAACCGGGACTACGCTCGTGGGAATTGGCGTGTCGGTAATCGCCTGAATGAAAGGCATTGGGAAAACAATAGGCGGCGTCGACGGTGCCACCTCTTCAGCGGAAGAACGAACCTGCTGCTCCTGAAGAGCTCGACGTAGCTCCTCAGCTACCTTGCTGAGCTCCTCGTTCCTGGCGCGAGAGGCGACCAGGTCTTCATGTATCCTTGCCTGCTCGACGCGCGAGGCTTCTACAGTGGCCTGCAATGAGCGCATCATTTCTGCCATCTGCGCCATGGTCATGGCGGCGTCGCCTTCGGCTGCGACAGGAGCCACGGGACTGGAACGATTGCTTCTCATCTTTCTCATTAACTTCAGCGAACCACAGGAATACAGCAAATGACACTTCAACCACGATCGAATCAGCGATCAACCGGAGAAAACTCAAGAAACTGCGCAAGAACTTCAAGAACACCGCAAACCTTCGAAGAAAATCGCAGCTTCGCCAAAAACCACCGTTTCCCCGCGAACCAAACAACCAAACGAAAGAACTAGAATCCACCGATCGAAAAGCCAAACGAACGGTTTAAAACACAAACTTCACCGAACGAAACTCAAAGAAACCAAGAACGACGGTTGCACCAGCACACAACCGCGCAGGAAACCTCGAAAACCTCCACGAACTCACGCTGTGGATGGGAGCACATTTTACACGGCCCCACGGTGGGCGCCTGATGAACCTGCCTGTTGACCGGAGCGCTGGAGAATGCCTCGTCAAAGGATCGACGTGCGCGCCGCTCCTCACTTCCGTTCCTCCTCTGGATCTATCTCAAGAACCTGCAAAGAAACGATACGGCGCCGCTGCGGCCGATCGCACTCCGACGCTCAAGTCAATGACGGTATCACCAAATACTAAGAACTGGAACCGTGCAAATCTCTCTCACAAACAGCTCTGTCACTCGCAAGCGTAAAGTGTATGAACTGAACGTGCGTACCTTAGAAAATCTGTTAGGAACTCTTATATACCTGATGGTTTCCTCTCTCCTGGCAGTTACAGACTTGGACACGTGGCTCGTATCCAACTGTACACGTGCCATCATCTGGAGGCTCCCTGACTTGGCGCTACTTCTATTCTCATTTTGGCTAAGTTACCTATGCATGGTGCTGCCCAGTGCATAGCTAACTCAGGAGTGCGATCTCTACTGAAACTGGCAAGGTAGGGCCTTCGTACACCCTCCCTGTGGTCTCGCCGGCCGCCTTCATAATCTGCTTCTCCTCTAACTTCGGCGATGTGCTTGCTCTGGCGATCTCCGACTGCCTGGTCGTCTGAGTCTGCATCTGGCGACTTCGTCCTCAACCTGGCGATCGCCTATGCTGGTAAGCTGGAGATCGGAACACGCCAACTCAACTATCGGCGACTACACGTGCCTCCCGACTTCCTCCCCAATTGCCAACCTGGCGCCTTGTCAACGCGCCTATACTGTAGCTGGATGCCACGTCATCGCATCCGACCTCCAGGGCGGTACACGGAGCGGCGCGCACGTCGATCCTTTGACGAGGCATTCTCCAGCGCTCCGGTCAACAGGCAGGATCATCAAATACTAAGAACTGGAACCGTGCAAATCTCTCTCACAAACAGCTCTGTCACTCGCAAGCGTAAAGTGTATGAACTGAACGCGCGTACCTTAGAAAATCTGTTAGGAACTCTTATATACCTGGTGGTTTCCTCTCTCCTGGCAGTTACAGACTTGGACACGTGGCTCGTATCCAACTGTACACGTGCCATCATCTGGAGGCTCCCTGACTTGGCGCTACTTCTATTCTCATTTTGGCTAAGTTACCTATGCATGGTGCTGCCCAGTGCATAGCTAACTCAGGAGTGCGATCTCTACTGAAACTGGCAAGGTAGGGCCTTCGTACACCCTCCCTGTGGTCTCGCCGGCCGCCTTCATAATCTGCTTCTCCTCTAACTTCGGCGATGTGCTTGCTCTGGCGATCTCCGACTGCCTGGTCGTCTGAGTCTGCATCTGGCGACTTCGTCCTCAACCTGGCGATCGCCTATGCTGGTAAGCTGGAGATCGGAACACGCCAACTCAACTATCGGCGACTACACGTGCCTCCCGACTTCCTCCCCAATTGCCAACTTGGCGCCTTGTCAACGCGCCTATACTGTAGCAGGATGCCACGTCATCGCATTCGACCTCCAGGGCGGTACAAATACTGACGGTACCATCAGTGTTATTGGTGGCAATAATACTGACGGTACCATCAGTGTTATTGGTGGCAATAATACTGACGGTACTGATCCTGCCTGTTGACCGGAGCGCTGGAGAATGCCTCGTCAAAGGATCGACGTGCGCACCGCTCCTCACTTCCGTTCCTCCTCTGGATCTATCTCAAGAACCTGCAAAGAAACGATACGGCGCCGCTGCGGCCGATCGCACTCCGACGCTCAAGTCAATGACGGTATCACCAAATACTAAGAACTGGAACCGTGCAAATCTCTCTCACAAACAGCTCTGTCACTCGCAAGCGTAAAGTGTATGAACTGAACGTGCGTACCTTAGAAAATCTGTTAGGAACTCTTATATACCTGGTGGTTTCCTCTCTCCTGGCAGTTACAGACTTGGACACGTGGCTCGTATCCAACTGTACACGTGCCATCATCTGGAGGCTCCCTGACTTGGCGCTACTTCTATTCTCATTTTGGCTAAGTTACCTATGCATGGTGCTGCCCAGTGCATAGCTAACTCAGGAGTGCGATCTCTACTGAAACTGGCAAGGTAGGGCCTTCGTACACCCTCCCTGTGGTCTCGCCGGCCGCCTTCATAATCTGCTTCTCCTCTAACTTCGGCGATGTGCTTGCTCTGGCGATCTCCGACTGCCTGGTCGTCTGAGTCTGCATCTGGCGACTTCGTCCTCAACCTGGCGATCGCCTATGCTGGTAAGCTGGAGATCGGAACACGCCAACTCAACTATCGGCGACTACACGTGCCTCCCGACTTCCTCCCCAATTGCCAACCTGGCGCCTTGTCAACGCGCCTATACTGTAGCAGGATGCCACGTCATCGCATCCGACCTCCAGGGCGGTACAGGTACCATCAGTGTTATTGGTGGCAATAATACTGACGGTACCATCAGTGTTATTGGTGGAAAAATACTGATGGTACCATCAGTGTGATTTGTGGCAATAATACTGATAGTACCATGAGTGTTATTGGTGGCAGTAAGAGTGATGGTACCATCAGTGTTAATGGTGGCTGATCCTGCCGGTTGACTTGAGTGCGTGTGTTTTGCCACGTCAAAGATCTTTCCTTTGGATCAGCTTCGCACCACGTTAGCTTTTGCTCTTCACGTCTTAATACCTCGCAAGAACCTGAAGAAAACAAAGTGGCGCCACTGCGGCCGATCGCGCTCCGACGCTCAAGTCAGTGGAAGAATCACCAAAAACTCAGAGAGAATATCTCAACTCAAGTAACCGTGCGTAGTGAATCTCAATGTATTAAAGAGTATTCTGAAAACGTACCTCAAAAGTCTGTGAAGTGTTCCTTATATACCTGAGCTTTTTCTCTCTCCTGACGGTTACACCTCCAGACACGTGGCTCACATCCAGCTGTACACGTGTCACCATTTGGAGCTTCCACAACTTAAGCGTTACTTCTACTCTTTTCGTTATTCGACTAAGTTATCCACACGGGGAGTAACTTAGTGCACAGCCTTCCTTGGAGCGCGACCCCTTAAGTGGCAAGTACTGGGTGCCACCACGTACACCATATCTGTGGTCTCGCCTGCCCCCATCACGATCTGCTTCACTTGCACACCATGCATGCTCTGGGAAACTGTTCCCTCGACCCGACCTCTGGCTAGGGTGTGATCATCTGATAACCTCGTCCCCCGCTGCTACGTGACAAGCACATCACTCGTCTTCCATACTTGTACCTCTTGGAAACCTTAAATAAGCTTTCCTGATCGTTCGGCGATGTGCCCCTTTCGGCGGTGTGTAAACCACCCGATCTCCTAGCATTCCCCGGCAATCTCTGACCACCTGATCTCCTAGTACTCACATACGACGACTGTGACGCAACTCTGGTGACCGCCGGTTACGCATACTAGAGATCGGAGAACGCCAATTCAGCGATCGGCGACTATACTGACTTCCCGATTTACTTCCCTTCCGTCAGCCAGGTGTCCCGTTCAACACGCCTATATTATCGCTTGCTGCCACGTCATCACACCCGATGACCGGATCGATACACAAGCCCCCCAGTCTTAAGCTGAGACTTGACCAACGAAAAGACTAAGAAATCAAATCATCCTCGATCTACGTGGCCCTTGTACGGAATTCCGTACGTTCGTACTATTTTGCCTTTCTAACGCTCAACCAATTGAGGGGAATATTATTGATGGTACCATCAGTGTTATTTGAGGGAATAATACTCATGGTACCATTAGTTTTATTGGTGGCAATAATAATGATGGTACCATCAATGTTATTGGTGGGAATAATACTGATTGTACCATCAGTGTTAATGGTGGTAATAATACTGATGGTACCATCAGTGTTATTGGTGGGAATAATACTGATGGTACCATCAGTGTTATTGGTCGAAATAATATTGATGGTACCATCAGTGTTATTGGTGGCAATATTACTAATGGTACCATCAGTGTTATTGGTGGAAAAATACTAACAGTACCATCTGTGTTACTGGTGGCAATAATATTGATAGTACCATCAGTGTTATTGGTGGCAATAATAGTGATGGTACCATCAGTGTTAATGGTGGCAATAGTACTGATGGAACCATCAGTGTTATTGGTGGCAATACTACTGATGGTACCATCTGTGTTATTGGTGACAATACTACTGAGGCTACCATCAGTGTTGTTGGTCGCAATAATACTGATGGTACCATCAGTGTTCTTGGTGGCAATAATACTGATGGTACCATCAGTGTTCTTGGTAGCAATAATACTGATGCTACCATCGGTGTGATTGGTGGCAATAATACTGATGGTACCATCGGTGTGATTGATGGGACTAATACTAATGGTACCATCTGTGTTATTGGTGGCAATAATACTGATGGTACCATCAGTGTTAATGGTGGTAGTAATACTGATGGTACCATCAGTGTTGTTGGTGGCAATATCACTGATGGTACTATCAGTGTTCTTGGTGGCAATAATACTGATGGTACAATCGGTGTGATTGGTGGCAATAATACTGATGGTACCACCGGCGTGATTGGTGGGAATAATACTGATGGTACCATCAGTGTGATTGGTAAGAATAATACTGATCGTACCATCAGTGTCATTGGTAGCAATAATACTGATAGTACCATCAGTGTTATTGGTGGCAATAATAGTGATGGTACCATCAGTGTTAATTGTGGCATTAGTACTGATGGTACCATCTGTGTTATTGGTGGCAATACTACTGATGGTACCATCTGTGTTGTTGGTGGCAATAATACTGATGGTACCATCAGTGTTGTTGGTCGCAAAAATACTGATGGTACCATCAGTGTTCTTAGTGGCAATAATATTGATGGTACCATCAGTGTTCTTGGTAGCAATAATATTGATTCTACCATCGGTATGATTTGTGGCAATAATAGTGAGGGTACCATCGGTGTGATTGGTGGGAATAATACTGATGGGACCATCAGTGTGATTGGTGGGAATAATATTGATGGTACCATCAGTGTTATTGGTGGGAATAACAGTGATGGTACCATCAGTGTTATTGGTGGGAAAAATAGTAATGGTACCATCAGTGTTAATGCTGTGAATAGTACTAATGGTACCATCGGTGTTATTGGTGGCAATAATACTGATTGGACCATCAGTATGATTGGGGGGAATAATACTGATGGTACTATCAGTGTTATTGGTGGGAATAACACTGATGGTACCATGAGTGTTATTCGTGGGAATAATACTGATGGTACCATCAGTTTTATTGGTGGCAATAATACTGATGGTACCATCAGTGTTATTGGTGGGAATAAGATTGATGGTAGCATCAGTGTTATTTGTGCGAATAATACTGATGGTACCATCAGTTTTATTGTTCGCAATAATACTGATTGTACCATCAGTGTTATTGGTGGGAATAATATTGATGGTAACATCAGTTTTAATAGGGGAAATAATATTGATTGTACTATCAGTGTTATTGGTGGCAATAATACTGATCGTACCATCAGTGTTCTTGCTGGCAATAATACTGATGGTACCATCACTGTTCTTGGTGGCAATAATACTGATGCTACCATCGGTGTGATTGGTGGCAATAATACTGCTGGTACCATCGGTGTGATTGGTCGGAGTAATACTGATGGTACCATCAATGTGATTGGTGGGAATAATACTGATGGTACCATCAGTGTTATTGGTGGGAATAGCAGTGATGGTACCATCAATGTTATTAGTGGGAATAATAGTGATGGTACCATTTGATCCTGCCTGTTGACCGGAGCGCTGGAGAATGCCTCGTCAAAGGATCGACGTGCGCGCCGCTTCCCACCTCCGTTCCTCCTCTGGATCTATCTCAAGAACCTTCAAAGAAACGATACGGCGCCGCTGCGGCCGATCGCACTCCGACGCTCAAGTCAGTGACGGTATCACCAAATACTAAGAACTGGAACCGTGCAAATCTCTCTCACAAACAGCTCTGTCACTCGCAAGCGTAAAGTGTATGAACTGAACGTGCGTACCTTAGAAAATCTGTTAGGAACTCTTATATACCTGGTGGTTTTCTCTCTCCTGGCAGTTACAGACTTGGACACGTGGCTCGTATCCAACTGTACACGTGCCATCATCTGGGGCTCCCTGACTTGGCGCTGCTTCTTCTCGCGTTTTGGCTAAGTTACCTATGCATGGTACTGCCCAGTGCATAGCTAACTCAGTAGTGCGATCTCTACTGAAACTGGCGAGGTAGGGCCTTCACACACCTCCCCTGTGGTCTCGCCGGCCGCCTTCATAATCTGCTTCTCCTTCATCTTCGGCGATGTGCTTGTTCTGGCGATCTCCGACTGCCTGGTCGCCTGAGTCCGCATCTGGCGACTTCATCCCCAACCTGGCGATCGCCTATTCTGGTAAGCTGGAGATCGGAACACGCCAACTTAACTATCGGCGACTACACGTGCCTCCCGACTTCCTTCCCAACTGTCAACCTGGCGCCTTGTCAACACGCCTATACTGTAGCAGGATGCCACGTCATCGCATCCGACCACCAGGGCGGTACACAAGCCCCCCAGTCTTAAGCGAAGACTTGTCTAGCGAAAAGACTGAAAAAGCCTTCGTTAACACCGGTCTACGTGGCATGGGTGCAGAATTCCAAGCGATAGTACTTTCTGCTGCTCTGACGCTCCACCAAACCCTTCGCGCATCGTTCGACACGTGGCTCTCATCAACGGCTATCTTCATCTGCCGTTAGCGCTTCCCCAAACCGTTTCGAAAACCCTTAAACCCCTTACGCTCCCACTGTTCCATCACTTTCTTCACACTTGCATACGCTCTCATTTCCTTCTGCGAAAGCTCTCGACGCTCCTCGACGCTCTAGATCACCACCTCCCTCTAACATTCTCCCGATCATCGAAAGGTAACTACTTTCCTTCATCTGCTGGGTTTTCTTGCATTTTCACCGATTTGCATCATTCTGTAACTGTCTGGTGCATACGCTGTGGGCTGTTTTTCCATTTCTCCTTCTGCGTGACTTAGGGCTTTGTCGATCATCGCAACGAACTCACATTCGTTCGTCTTTCACCTTCCATTCATGATCGAGTCAGCCTTTGTAACCCTCCTGATTATTTTTCCTTCCTCCTTCGTTTGCAGTTGCTACCATGACTCGCACGAAGATCACCCCGAACCCCCCTCCGTCAGCGCGAAACCCCCCTTCACAAGCACACGACCCTACGCAAGTTCGTGGTGCTCCCTCTTCGCAGGCTGTGAGGCCCGCGTCTTCTCAAACCACTCTGGCCCAGGTGACTCCACCAAACGCTGGAGGAGCCCCCACCCCACTGCCAGACTTCAAGACGTTATACTCATGGGCTAACTCAACCCTCTTAAAGGAAACGTCGTCGGTGAACACCGCGGGGGCGGTTCTGCGATTGACCAATGGGGACGAGGCCCACCAATCATTCCACAAGGAGCACGATGAGAGAATGATGGTGCTGCCTTGCCCAGCCACTCTGCCAGTGTGTGCCGATGATAAAGTGAGCGCCGACGGGCCCTTCTGCTTCGTCTACACCACTCTCTTCAAGAAGGTTAAACTCAGGTTCCCTCTCACTCGATTTGAGAGGGAACTCTTAACCGAGCTCAACATCGCTGCCGCCCAGCTTCACCCCAACAGCTGGGCGTTTGTCCGAGCTTTTGAGGTAACGTGCGCCCACCTGGGGTTGCCCGCGTCAGTGGACGTGTTTTTATTCTTGTTCGAGGCCAAGCACCCAGGAGATCGCCTGTGGGTCAGCCTGAACGCCATTGCTGGGAGGTCCATTTTCACCATCTTCCAACAGTCGTACAAGGATTGGAAGGGGAAGTTCATCCAGGTTCGCGCAAACGACAAAGACCCTTCCCTCCTCGACGGTCTCCCCTTGTACTGGGTGGACAAGGGGAAAAAGGAGTCCAAGAGCTGCTTCAGGAGGCCCAGAAGTCCTGATAGCATGGGAGCTTTGGACAGAGACCTTTGTCTCTTCTGGAAGAGGGTGGCAGATGCCCACATAACATTCTTGACCCCCACCCTGATTTCCTTCGAGTTCTTTGAGGACCAGTTGGAATTTCAAATAAGTTAGGACGCTACATCTTTGTCTTGACATTGCCTCTGATATTGTTTCTGGGCGTCTTGTGCGATACACACAAGACTTTGGTTTTATCTTTTCTGCATATGCCTGCTTTTGCTGTCTTATTGTCTTGTACACTTACCCCTTTCTCCTTTGAGCTAACTTATGCACTTTCATTTCATGTAGACACCATGTTGGGTAAGAACATGCTCGCCGATTTAAAGGCGCTCGCCCGCAACCACGGGTTGGCGACCGGCTCCCAGACGGTTCCCAACTCAGCGGTCGAGAAGGCCATCATCCAGGGGCGATCACCGCCTAAGGCGCCCACCCAACGAAAGAAACTGGTCCTTAAGAGGCCAAAGCGGAAGGCCCCCCAAGTTGTCCAAGAGGATGAGGAAGAGGACGACGAGGTCACAGAGGATGGCCTTGTCACGAAAAGGAAGAGAGTGGCACCATCTTCTCCACCTGCCCCGCCCCCTCTTCCAGCTTCAACACCACCATCAACACCCGCTCCTCCTCCTTCACCACCAGCACCACAAGCCCCTTCACCACCAGTCCAAGCAGTTCCATTGGCCACTGCGCCACCTGCAACTGGGGCCCAAGAGCCAAACTTCTTAGAGGACCCCCCGAGCGCCTCTACACCACATATATCAGCAGGAGGGGGCCCTCCTTCCAACACTTCAGCTGCAGGAATCGTTCCAATCGGGGATGAGGTCGCTCACACCTCTCCAATCCTAATCACCGAATCCCCGATTGCGTCGCCACGCCAAGAAGCAACCACCGAAAATATTGTTAAGGAAGGCGGCGACGAGAACCCTCAACAAGCCCCCCTGGCGCCTCTCCAAGCTGCAAATCTTTCCCTCGAGGTCACGAGGATGTGGGAACCTCTGACTGCTAAACTCAAAACCATTGCAGAGGATATCCCTTCAATCATAACGAGAGCTGTGGAGAGCTCCACCAGGCGGCTACAGGATGATATCTACAACCTCAAGACCGAGAACAGCACAATGAAGGTCGAGGTGGAGAAGGTGTCATTCAGCCTAACGCTCGCGGAAATGGAACATTCTCGAGTGGAGGATGCCCTAAACACCGAGCTTAGGCTTGCGCGCAAGGAAGCTGTTGACCTTCGCCGCAAAGTCCATGAACTTGCCCAAGAAAAGGTCGAACTTGAAAGCAGAATCGTGCCTCTGCGCACTAAGGCGAGCGACCTGGAGGCTCAAATTCAAGCCAATGCCGATAAGGTACAGAAGCTGGAGCAAAGGTCGATCGACCGCGAGAAGCTACTTGGGCAAGTAGAGAAAGCAAGAGACGACGCCATGGCTGATCTCTCCGAGGCAAACAAAGAGAGGGTGAAGATGGCTGCCGAGTTGGCCCAAGCTCAAACAGAATCCAAGAAGGTGGCTGACGACCTTCTTCAAGCTCAAGAGACCAACAAGCAACTCCGAAAACAGGTCGAAGAGCTGGAGCAGCAGAACAAGGAGCTTAAGCAGCAGGTTGAAGGATTTCAAAAGCAAATTGAAGAACTTAAGCTAAGCTCCGCTCAGATTCTGGTTGCCGGGTTTGATGCCGCTCGAGAACAGTTCGCATGCCTATTCCCCGATCTTGACCTTAGCATGGTGTCGTTAGACAACGAAGTAGTAGATGGGAAGGTCGTTCCCGCTGAAGGCTCAACCAATTCTACCCCATCTGCTTCTTTATGAATTCACTTGTACTTACCTTGTAAAAACCCTTGCACACGTATTTTAAGCAGCTACTTATTTCAATAGCGAAACTTGGACATTTCTTCTGACTCCTTTTGAGCACTTTACTTTCTTTGTATGTTTAACTCTGCTGCGTTTAACTTAGCGATTTTGCAAACATGACCTTCGGCGTAACTGCTTCAAGCCGATTCAAACTTAAGCAATAATTGCTTTAAACAACTTGTACCCCTGAGGCGCTAACCTGATCGTAAGAAAAGTTCCAAGCAACGAACTGTGATTCAATCATTGGTTCAAACAACGTCCCACTTGACCCGCTTTATCAAACAAGTCTTTCAACCTTCTCGCCGTGTCTGAACTTTCCGCGATCACCTAGACCTCTTGATAACACCAGCTTTCCTTAGCCTCAGGCTTTGGCAGTCATTTCTTTATCTGAGGCAGAAATGCCCTTTGGGATCTTCCTTTACCTCCCTGAACCCCAGAGCTAGAGACTGGCTGGCTAGGCGTTCTCTTCGAACCTACCTTAGCCACCTTTCAAGCTTCTTCCACCCTCTTCGCCATACCTGAACTCGTTCAAGACGAGAAGGATTTTATCTTGCCTATACTCGCACACAAGCGAGAAGGTCTTTTAACTCGCCTGAACTCGCTCATCGGCGAGAAGGACTTTTACTCGCCTGAACTCGCTCATCGGCGAGAAGGACTTTGTCTGGTGCCTCAACTTGCCCAGGGTGTACATCTCCTCCCCCCTGGATGCACTGAGGACCTTTTCTTTCTCATGCCTGCACTCGCTCGACGGCGAGGAGGTCTTTGATGGGCCTTAGTTCGCACAACGGCGATAAGGACTTTATCCGGTGCCTCAACTTGCCCAGGGCGTACATCTCCTCCCCCCTGGATGCACTGAGGACCTTTCTCGCCTGCGCCCGCACAACGGCGAGGAGGTCTTTAACTTGACTCTACGTTGCCCCGGGAGTTACATCTTCTCGCTCCCAGAAACACGGAGGACTTTTCCTCTTTCTCGCCTGCGCTCGCTCGACGGCGAGGAGGTCTTTCATCTGGTGCCTCCGATCGCCGATAAACGATGAGGACTTAACAACTTAACTGATACCTCTAATCGCCGAAAAACGATGAGGACTTTAAAAACTTAACCGATACCTCTAATCGCCGAAAAACGATGAGGACTTTAAAAACTTAACTGGTGCCTCTAATCGCCGAAAAACGATGAGGACTTTAAAAACTTAGGAAAACACGCGACATATCTTTTTGTGCCTTAAGTCATGTACGAATGACAAGGTCTTTCTTCGAAACTTTTGGAAATAACACATATGCAATCTGAAAACACCTTATACTTCGAAAACTCTTCTTTTATTGGGTGGCCTCATTAAAAACCCTCCTTAGGGAAAAAAGAGTGCCCCCTTGAAACTATTTTAACAGAGACATTGTAATGTAATATTTGTGTTTGTCTTTACTTACAAAGCCCTTAGCTATAGTACAACTTCAGGTGTGTGGCGTTCCAGGTACGAGGGATCGCCCCCCCTTCCAGCGTCTCCAAGCGATAGGCTCCGTTCCCGAGTGCCTCGGTTATTCTGAACGGTCCAGTCCACTTGGGTGATAGCTTATTCTCCATCTCGTACTGGTGGGCCTTCCTCATCACCAGATTGCCTTCTCTAAACTGCCTTGGCATCACCTTCGAGTTGTACCTTCGCTCGACCCTTCTCTTCACCGCCTCAGCCTTCAGCCTTGCCTCCTCCCTGACTTCGTCCAGCAGATCCAGGTTCAGCCTTCTCTCTTCATTCGAGTCTTCCTCTACAAAGTTCTGGAATCTCGGCGAGCTCTCCTGAATCTCGACTGGAATCATGGCATCACACCCATAGACCAAGCTAAACGGGGTCTCATGGGTTCCTGACTGCTCGGTGGTGTGGTACGCCCAAACTATACGGGGTACCTCCTCAGCCCAACTTCCCTTGGCTTTCTCGAGCCTTCTCTTCAAACCTCTCAGCAACACCCGATTAGCTGATTCCACCTGGCCATTCGTCTGAGGGTGCTCGACGGATGCAAGCACTTGCTGAATTCCAACCCCTTCACAAAGCTTCTTCAACAGGTGGCTCGCAAACTGAGTCCCATTATCTGATACCAGGCGCTTAGGCACTCCAAACCGGCACACAATATTCTTCCATACAAAGCCTTCGATCTTGTGCGCGGTGATCTGGGCCACTGGTTCTGCTTCAATCCACTTGGTGAAATACTCAATCGCCACCACCAAGTACTTCATCTGCCTGATCGCCAGTGGAAAAGGTCCCAGGATGTCGATTCCCCAAGTATGAAACGGCCAAGGGCTATAGATCGACTTCAACTCCTCGGGAGGTGCCTTGTGCCAATCGGCGTGCTGCTGGCATTGTTTGCAGCACTGGGCATACTTCTTCCAATCTTCTCTCATGGATGGCCAGTAGTAGCCTGCACGGAGAGTCCTCGCGGCCAGAGCTCGACCCCCGACGTGACTTCCACATATTCCTTCGTGGAGCTCTGCCATAATCCTCGTGCACTTCTCGCCGTGTATACATTCCAGGAGTGGGTGAGTGAATCCAAACCTGTACAGATCGCCATCAATCAATGTATACTTGCTGGAATTTTTCTTTACCTTCCTAGCTTCTGTTGGATCTAGCGGGAGGAGGCCATCCGCCAGGCACCGCTTGTACTGTGTTATCCAAGTGTCTGGCTCATGGGTGGCGCAGACCTGCATCACGTCCACCTTCTCTCCTCGACAAGCTCTAACTCTCGGCGATCTCAGAGTTTCTTGCGTCAAAGACTTATGGCTTCTCGCTGCTCTCTCCGTCGACCTGCTTATCTGAAGGACCAGGTGATCTGCTACAAATGCCCTCGGCGTCTTCAAAGTTTCTTGAATCACTGTCCTCTGCCTACCCCCCTTGCCTAAGCTGGCGAGCTTAGCAAGCAAGTCAGCTCGGGCATTCTGTTCTCGGGGCACATGCACCACTTCAAAAGAAGCAAAGGAACTCTTCAATTCCTGCACATACGCCAAGTAAGCCGCCATTTGTGGATCTTTAGCCTGGAACTCGCCTGTTACTTGCCCTGTGACTAGCAGCGAGTCACTCTTAGCCATCAGCACTCTGGCTCCCATTTCCTTAGCCAGCAGAATCCCGGCGATCAGCGCCTCATACTCTGCTTGATTGTTGCTGGCTTTGAAGGCGAATCTCAACGATTGTTCGATCAGCACGTCGTTGGGTCCTTCCAATATGACTCCAGCACCGCTACCCTGCTGGTTTGACGATCCATCCACCGAGAGTACCCAACGGAAATCGTCTCCTTCAACCCGCGTCGCCTCTGAAGAGAGCTCGACTACAAAATCTGCAAAGATTTGCCCTTTGATCGGGCCTCGGGGCTCATATTTAATGTCAAACTCTGACAACTCCACTGCCCACTTCACCATTCTTCCTGCAACGTCAGGCTTCTTCAAGACCTTCTGGATGGGCAGGTCAATCATCACCAGTATTGTGAAGCTGTGGAAGTAGTGGCGCAACCTCCTCGCCGAAAACACCACAGCCAATGCAGCCTTCTCCAGGGCCTGATATCTCGTTTCTGGGCCCTGCAACACTTTACTCACGAAATAAATAGGCTTCTGAGCCTGATCCTGGTCCTGGGCGAGCACCGCACTCACCGCCCTCTCAGTCACAGCGAAATACGACCTGAGAGGGATTCCCGCCAGTGGTTTGCACAGAACCGGCGGGCTCGCCAAATATTCCTTCAGCTTGACGAAAGCCTCCTCGCACTCTTTCGTCCAAGCGAACTTATTATTGCGCCGCAGACACTGGAAATAGGGATGTCCCTTTTCTCCGCTCGCTGACACGAAGCGGGATAGGGCCGCCATCCGACCCGTCAGCTGCTGGACTTCTTTCACTGTAGTCGGGCTTCTCATCGCCAAGATGGCGGCACACTTGTCCGGGTTGGCCTCTATTCCTCTTTCAGTTAAAAGAAAACCCAAGAACTTCCCAGCCTCCACGCCGAAAATGCACTTCTCCGGGTTGAGCTTCAACTTGAACTTGGCGATCGTCGTGAACAACTCTTCCAAGTCTGCAACGTGCTCATCGACGTAAGCTTGCACGTTCCTTCCCAGCATCGGTGCAAGTACTCGGTCCATCAGCCTCTGGTACGTGGCCCCCGCATTCTTCAGCCCAAACGGCATCACCTTATAGCAGTAGCACGACCTCTCCGTCATGAAGGCTGTTTTTTCTTCATCCATGGGATGCATCTTGATCTGATTATAGCCCGAGAAGGCGTCCAGGAAACTCAGCAGCTTGCACCCTGCAGCACTATCAACCAGGGCATCAATGCTTGGTAAAGGATACGAATCCTTTGGGCAAGCCTTATTCAGATCGGTGAAATTGACGCACATGCGCCATTTCCCGTTACTATTTTTCACCAGCACGACATTTGCCAGCCACTCAGGGTACTGGACTTCCCTGATGTGGCCTGCAGCGAGGAGTTTCTGGGTCTCATCCTTGATCGCCTGCCTCCTCTCTTCATTAAATTTCCTCCTTCTTTGCCGCACCGGTCTCACCATGTTGTCCATCGCCAGATGATGGCACAAGAAGTCGGGATCGATCCCGGGCATGTCCGAAGCGGACCAGGCAAACGCGTCCAGATGCCGTTCAATCACCTTGGCGATCTGGTCCTGGAGATCGACCTCCAGAGATCTTCCGAGCTTGAAAACTTTCCCCCCGATCTCCTTCTCGAGCCACTGCTCGACGGGCTTGGGCCTTGATTCTCTGGCGATCACCGCCTTGGCGATTCCGAGTTCCCTTGCTTCCTCCGGGCGATTCCGCGCCTCTTCCTCCTCCAGGCCAGCATTCCTCTCCCCCAGCTAAGCATCTACCATCTCTACGTCCCTTCCGGCGGCCTCCTCCATTATCGGCGGTCTGGGCTTCACACCGGGCGGTGGGGTGGTTGTGACATAGCTCACTGATCTTTTATTTTTCAGGCTATTCTCATAGCACTTTTTCGCTTCCTTCTGATCAGACTTTATCGTGATTACCACCCCTTCCATGGACGGCAGCTTCACCTTCATGTGCCGAGTCGATGGAATTGCGCCTATCCTGTTAAGGGTGGGCCTTCCCAGTAGGATGTTATATGCTGAAGGGGCGTTTACGATGAGGTACTTGATTTTCTCCGTCCTCGACCCAGCCTCATCGGTAAACGTGGTTCTCAGATCAATGTACCCCCTGACTTCCACCTGGTCGCCAGCGAACCCATACAAGCACCCTCCATAGGGCCTCAGCTGGTCAAGGGGCAATTCTAGCTGCGTGAAAGTCGGCCAGAACATCACGTCTGCCGAACTTCCTTGGTCCACCAGAACTCGGTGAACCTTCCTCCCCGCCGTGATCAACGAAATAACAATGGGATCGTTGTCGTGAGGCACAACGTCCCGAAGATCCTGCTTGGTGAACGTAATGTCCACTTCGGGCGAGTGATCTTCAAACATGTCCACCGACATCACCGATCGCGCGTACTTTTTCCTCTGCGATGCGGTGCATCCACCACCTGAGAAACCCCCTGCAATGGTGTGGATCTCCCCATGGATAGGCATCTCGTGTTGCTGGGCTTCTCCCCCTGCCAGCTGGGAACTCGACGCTCCTCCGGTCCTTCTGTCCAGCAAATAGTCGTTTAGGAACCCGCTCTTAACCAGATCGTCGAGCTGGTACCCTAAAGACAAACACGAGTCCAGGTTGTGGCCAAAGCACTGGTGGAACTCGCACCAGACATCCGGCTTCGACCCTAACACCTTGTCGCCCACCTTCTCGGGCGCCTTCAACCTAGCAGATATGTTAGGGATAGCAATCAGGTCCGCTAGTCCCATGACGAATTTGTGCTTAGGCGGGCGATTGTATTCCCGGCGTGCTGGTTGTTGGCGTGCTGGCGGTTGGCGCGCTTGGCTTCTTCCCTTGTTTCTCCTATCGTAAGGATGGCGAGTCCTTTGATCCTTTCTGGCCGCCGCTGCCGTTTCCAGCACCCTCTGTGGCTGGATCCTGGTCTGGGCGCGTGGCCTGACGGGAGCCACACTGCCTCTCTTCTCGGCGACCTCACTCTCGTCGGCGATGTGAGCCACCGCAAGTCGCCTGACTTCAGCAAACGTCGCTGGATGAGCCCTGATCAAGGCTTCGCAGAATGGCCCTGGCTGCACGCCCTTCTTGAAGGCATAAACCAGCATTTCTTCATCCTTGGCCGGCGATCTGACCATCTGTGCCCCGAAGCGATTGAGGTAGTCTCTGAGGGACTCCCCATGGTACTGCCTTATATCAAACAGATCATAGGACACTCTGGGCGGTGCCTTGTTCACAATATACTGCTCGACAAAGATTTTCGAGAATTGCTGAAAATTAGTTATGTGGCCATTAGGCAGGCTCACAAACCACTCCATCGCCGTTCCCTGGAGCGTGCTCACGAACATCTTACAATAGACAGCATCCGACCCTCCTGACAGCATCATCTGTGTGTGGAACGTGGTCAGATGAGCCTCTGGATCTTCCACGCCAGTAAAAACAGCTTTAACCGGGACCACGCTCGTGGGAATTGGCGTGTCGGTAATCGCCTGAATGAAAGGCATTGGGAAAACACGAGGCGGCGTCGACGATGCCACCTCTTCAGCGGAAGAACGAACCTGCTGCTCCTGAAGAGCTCGACGTAGCTCCTCTGCTACCTTGCTGAGCTCCTCGTTTCTGGCGCGAGAGGCGACCAGGTCTTCATGTATCCTTGCCTGCTCGACGCGCGAGGCTTCTACAGTGGCCTGCAATGAGCGCATCATTTCTGCCATCTGCGCCATGGTCATGGCGGCGTCGCCTTCAGCTGCGACGGGAGCCACAGGACTGGAACGATTGCTTCTCATCTTTCTCATTAACTTCAGCAAACCACAAAAGTACAGCAAATAACACTTCAACCACGAACGAATCAGCGACCGATCGGAGAAGATTCAAGAAACTGCGTAAGAACTTCAAGAACACCGCGAACCTTCGAAGAAAATCGCAGCTTCACCAAAAACCACCGTTTCCCCACGAACCAAACAACCACTCGAAAGAACTCGAATCCACCGATCGAAAAACCAAACGAACGGTTTAAAACACAAACTTCACCGAACGAAACTCAAAGAAACCAAGAACGACGGTTGCACCAGCACACAACCGCGCAGAAAACCTCGAAAACCTCCACGTACTCACCCTGTGGATGGGAGCACGTTTTACACGGTACCACGGTGGGCGCCTGATGATCCTGCCTGTTGACCGGAGCGCTGGAGAATGCCTCGTCAAAGGATCGACGTGCGCGCCGCTTCCCACCTCCGTTCCTCCTCTGGATCTATCTCAAGAACCTGCAAAGAAACGATACGGCGCCGCTGCGGCCGATCGCACTCCGACGCTCAAGTCAGTGACGGTATCACCAAATACTAAGAATTGGAACCGTGCAAATCTCTCTCACAAACAGCTCTGTCACTCGCAAGCGTAAAGTGTATGAACTGAACGTGCGTACCTTAGAAAATCTGTTAGGAACTCTTATATACCTGGTGGTTTTCTCTCTCCTGGCAGTTACAGACTTGGACACGTGGCTCGTATCCAACTGTACACGTGCCATCATCTGGGGCTCCCTGACTTGGCGCTGCTTCTTCTCTCGTTTTGGCTAAGTTACCTATGCATGGTACTGCCCAGTGCATAGCTAACTCAGGAGTGCGATCTCTACTGAAACTGGCGAGGTAGGGCCTTCACACACCTCCCCTGTGGTCTCGCCGGCCGCCTTCATAATCTGCTTCTCCTTCATCTTCGGCGATGTGCTTGTTCTGGCGATCTCCGACTGCCTGGTCGCCTGAGTCCGCATCTGGCGACTTCATCCCCAACCTGGCGATCGCCTATTCTGGTAAGCTGGAGATCGGAACACGCCAACTTAACTATCGGCGACTACACGTGCCTCCCGACTTCCTTCCCAACTGTCAACCTGGCGCCTTGTCAACACGCCTATACTGTAGCAGGATGCCACGTCATCGCATCCGACCACCAGGGCGGTACACCATTAGTGTTAATGATGGGAATAGTACTGATGGTACCATGAGTGTTATTGGTGGCAATAATACTGATGGTACCATCAGTATGATTGGTGGGAATAAGACTGATGGTACCATCAGTGTTATTGGTGGGAATAACACTTATGGTACCATCAGTGTTATTGGGGGGAATAATACTGATGGTACCATCAGTGTTATTTGTGGGAATAATACTGATGGTACCATCAGTTTTATTGGTGGCAATAATACTGATGGTACCATCAGGGTTATTGGTGGGAATAAGACTTATGGTACCATCAGTGTTAATGGTGGTAATAATACTGATGGTACCATCAGTGTTATTGGTGGGAATAATACTGATGGTACCATTAGTGTTATTGGTCGAAATAATATTGATGGTATTATCAGGGTTATTGGTGGCAATAATACTGATGGTACCTGTACCTCCCTGGTAGTCAGAAGTGATGACGTGGCATCAAGCTATTGTATAGGCGTTTTGATGGGACGCCTGGCTGGCAGAAGGGAAGGAAGTCGGGGGGCTCGTATAGTCGTCAGTTATTAAGTTGGCGTGCTCCGATCTCCAGCACACCAGAACCGCCGGTCACCGGGTTAAAGATGAAGTCGCCAGATGTAAACCCAGGCGACCAAGTGATTAGAGATCGCCGAAACAAGGACATCGCCAAAGATGAAGGCAGATAGACATTTCCCAGCTGGCCAGAGGATGAGGTCGGGGGACAGCTTGCTTGAGCATACACGGTGAAACAGGTGGTGCAGATCATGAAGGCGGCCGGCGAGACCACAGGGAAGGTGTGTACGAAGGCACCCTAACTCGCCAATCCAGAAGAGATCGCGCTCCAAGACAACTATGCACTGAGTAGTATCATGCATAAGTAACTTAGCCAGAGGAGAGTCAGAAGTAGCGCCCAAGTCAAGGATGCTCCAGATGATGGCACGTGTACAGCTGGATGCGAGCCACGTGTCCAGATGTGTAACTGCCAGGAGAGAGAAAGTGTCCAGGTATATAAGAGTTTCCAACGAACTTCTGAGGTACGCACGTTCAGATTGTCTTCTTTACGCTTGCGAGTTCTTGAGTATACTGAGAGAGAACTGGTTCACGGTTCCTTAGAGTTCTTGAGTGTTACTCTTAGTAATTGGTGGTTCAGTCGCTGACTTGGGCGTTGGAGTGCGATCGGCCGCAGCGGCGCAGTTTCGTCTTTTGCAGGTTCTTGAGGTGGATCGCGGCGAAGGACGGAGGCAAACACGGCGCATACGTCGATCCAAGTTTGACGAGGCAAAGCTCCAGCGTTTTGGTTAACAGGCAGGATCATCAGGCGCCCACCGTGGGGCCGTGTAAAACATGTTCCCATCCACAACGTGTGTTCTTGGAAGTTTTTGCAGTTTTCTGTGTGGTTGTGTGCTGGTGCAACCATTGTCCGCTGTTCATCTAGGGTTTGTTCGGTAATTTCGCGTTTTCCACCGTTCGTTTGTGTTTTTGTTCGGTGAGGTGAAGTTTTGTGCTACTTACGCGAGATTTGTTCGGTGAGATCTGAGTTCTTTGGCTCGTTTGGATTTTCGTGGAAGAAGTGCTGGTTTTTGGTGGAGTCGCGGTTTTCTGTGGAGGTTTCCTGTGTTCTTGAGGTTTCTTTCCAAGTTTCACGAAGTTCTGACCGATTGATCGCGGAATCGATCGTCGCTGAAGGAGGTGTTGTTCATTGCACTCTGTGATTCGTCAAGTTTTCATGAGAAAAATGAGAAGCAACCGTTCAAGTCCAGTTGCGCCCGTTGCTGCTGAAGGCGCCATGACTATGGCGCAGATGGTGGAAATCATGCATTCGCTGCAGGCGAATGTGGAAGCCTCGCGCATAGAGCAGGCGAGAATGCACGAGGACCTGGTCGCCTCTCGGGCCAGGAATGATGAGCTTAGCAGAGTGACTGAAGAACTGCGTCAAGCTCTTCAGGAGCAGCGAGGGCGCCCAGTCGCTGAAGAGGTCGCGCCGTCGACGCCGCCTCGCGTTTTTCCTATGCCTTTCGCTCAGGCGATTACCGACACACCCATCCCCGCGAGTGTGGTACCTGTGAAGGCTGTTTTTACCGACGTGAAGGATCCTGAGGCACATCTCACCACGTTCCATACGCAGATGATGCTGTCAGGAGGATCAGACGCCGTGTACTGCAAAATGTTTGTGAGCACACTCCAGGGAACGGCGCTGGAATGGTTTGTGAGCCTGCCTACGGGTCACATAACCAACTTCCAACAGTTTTCAAAGATCTTCGTCGAGCAGTACATAGTGAACAAGGCACCGCCCAGGGTGTCTTACGATCTGTTCGACATAAGGCAGTATCAGGGAGAGTCCCTCAGGGACTACCTGAATCGTTTTGGGACGCAGATGGTCCGCTCACCAGCCAAAGATGAAGAGATGCTGGTCTACCCATTCAAGAAGGGCGTGCTGCCGGGACCATTCTGCGAGGCATTGATCAGGGCTCACCCTGCCTCGTTTGCTGAGGTCAGGCGACTTGCGGTGGCCCACATCGCCGATGAAAGTGAGGTCGCCGAGAAGAGGGGAAGCGTGGCTCCTGCTAGGCCACGTGCCCAGACCAGGATCCACCCACAGAGGGTGCTGGAGACAGCGGCGGCTAGGAGGGATCAGAGGACTCGCCATCCTTACGATCCAAGGAAGAACAAGGGCAGGGGCCAAGGGCGCCCTCAACCAGCACGCCGGGAGTACAATCGCCCCCCAAAGCACAAGTTTGTCATGGGATTGGCGGACCTGATCGCCATTCCCAATATATCAGCTAGGTTGAAAGCGCCTGAGAAGGTGGGCGACAAGGTGCTGGGACCAAAACCAGACGCCTGGTGTGAGTTTCACCAGGGCTTTGGCCACACTGTGGATTCGTGCTTGGCTTTAGGATACCAGCTCGACGATCTGGTCAAGAGCGGGTTCCTAAACGACTACTTACTGGACAGAAGGACGGGGGGCGCGTCGAGCTCCCAACCAGCAGATGCAGAGGCTCAGCAGCACGAGATGCCTACACACGGGGAAATCCACACCATTGCAGGGGGTTTCTTGGGTGGTGGATGTACCGCGTCACAAAGGAAGAAGTACGCGAGGTCTGTGATGACGGTGGATATGTTTGAAGACCACTCGCCGGATGTGGACATTACGTTCACAAAGCAAGATCTTCGGGACGTTGTGCCTCATGACAACGACCCCATAGTCATCTCGCTGATCACAGCAGGAAGGAAGGTCCACAGGGTTCTGGTGGACCAAGGAAGCTCGGCAGACGTGATGTTCTGGCCGACTTTCACGCAGTTGGAGTTACCCCTTGACCAGCTGAGGCCCTATGGAGGGTGTTTGTATGGTTTCGCTGGTGACCAGGTGGAGGTCAGGGGGTACATCGAGTTGAGGACTACGTTTACAGATGAGGCGGGTTCGAGAACAGAGAAAATCAAATACCTTGTCGTAAACGCCCCTTCAGCATACAACATTCTGCTGGGAAGACCCACGCTCAACAGAATAGGCGTTATACCGTCGACTCGGCACATGAAGGTGAAGTTGCCGTCTATGGAGGGGGTGGTGATCACCATCAAATCCGACCAGAAAGAAGCGAAGAAGTGCTATGAGAATAGCTTGAAGAACAAGAGGTCAGTGAGTTACGTGACAACCACCCCGCCTCCTGGTATGAAGCCCAGACCGACGGTAATGGAAGAGACCGCCAGAAGTGACGTAGTGATGGTGGACGCTGAGCTGGGGGAGGGGAACGCCGGTTTAAAGGAAGAAGAGGCAAGGAATCGCCCTGAGGAAGCGAGGGAGCTGGGAATCGCCAGGGCGGTGATCGCCAGAGAAACCAGGCCAAAACCCGTCGAGCAGTGGCTCGAGAGAGAGATCGGAGGAAAGATCTTCAAGCTGGGAAGATCTCTGGAGGTCGAGCTCCAGGACCAGATCGCCAAGGTGATAGAGCGGCATCTGGATGCGTTTGCATGGTCCGCTTCGGACATGCCCGGGATTGATCCCGACTTCTTGTGCCATCATTTGGCGATGGACAACTTGGTGAGACCAATGCGGCAGAGGAGAAGAAAGTTCAGCAAGGAGAGGAGGCAGGCGATTAGAGACGAAATCCAGAAGCTCCTCGCTGCAGGCCACATCAGGGAAGTCCAGTACCTTGAATGGTTGGCAAATGTCGTACTGGTGAAGAAGAGTAATGGGAAATGGCGCATGTGCGTCGATTTCACTGATCTGAATAAGGCTTGCCCAAAGGACTCATATCCTTTACCAAGCATAGACGCCCTGGTGGATAGTGCTGCAGGGTGTAAGTTGTTGAGTTTCCTGGATGCCTTCTCGGGGTATAACCAGATCAAGATGCATCCCATGGATGAAGAGAAGACTGCCTTCATGACCGAGAGATCGTGCTACTGCTACAAGGTGATGCCTTTTGGGCTGAAGAACGCGGGGGCCACGTACCAGAGGTTGATGGATCGAGTACTTGCACCGATGCTGGGAAGGAATGTGCAAGCGTACGTGGATGACATGGTCGTGACCTCGCCAGAGAAAAGCAAGCACGTTGCGGACTTGGAGGAATTGTTCACTACGATCGCCAAGTTTAGGTTGAAGCTGAATCCTGAGAAGTGCATCTTTGGCGTGGAGGCTGGAAAGTTCTTGGGTTTCCTCTTAACTGAGAGCAGAATAGAAGCCAACCCTGATAAGTGCGCCGCCATCTTGGCGATGAGGAGCCCGGCTACCGTGAAGGAAGTACAGCAGCTTACCGGTCGGATGGCCGCCCTGTCTCGTTTCGTGTCAGCTAGTGGAGAGAAGGGCCATCCGTATTTCCAGTGCTTAAGGCGGAATAACAAATTTGCATGGACGAAGGAGTGTGAGGAAGCCTTCGTCAAGCTTAAGGAGTATCTGGTGAGCCCGCCGGTTTTGTGCAAACCGCTGGTGGGAACCCCTCTCAGGTTGTATTTTGCTGTAACTGAGAGGGCGGTGAGTGCGGTGCTCGCCCAGGACCAAGATCAGGCTCAAAAGCCTATTTATTTTGTTAGTAAGGTACTGCAAGGCCCCGAAACGAGGTGATCCTGCCTGTTGACCGGAACGCTGGAAACTGCCTCGTCAAAGGATCGACGTGCGCACCGCTTCGAACCTTCGTTCCTCTTCGAGATCTACCTCAAGAACCTGCAAAGAAACAGAGCGGCGCCGCTGCGGCCGATCGCACTCCAACGCTCAAGTCAGTGACGGTATCACCAAATACTAAGAGAACAAGAACCGTGCAAATCCACTCTCACAGTCAGCTCTATCACTCACAAGCGTAAAGAGTATGAACTGAACGTGCGTACCTCAAAAAGTTTGTTGAGAACTCTTATATACCTGGCTGTTTTCTCTCTCCTGGCAGTTACAAACCTGGACACGTGGCTCGCATCCAGTCGTACACATGCCATCATCTGGAGTCTCCTTGACTTGGCGCTGCTTCTACTCTCATTTTGGCTAAGTTACTTATGCATGGTACTGCCCAGTGCATAGCTAACTTGGGAGTGCGATCTCTACTGGAACTGGCGAGTTAGGGTGTCCTCATACACCTTCCCTGTGGTCTCGCCGGCCGCCTTCATAATTTGCTTCTCTTTCATCTTCGGCGATGTGCTTTCTCTGGCGATCTCCAACTGCTTGGTCGCCTGGTGTTTACATCTGGCGACTTCATCTTTATCCCGGTGATCGCCTATTCTGATATGCTGGAGATCGGATCACACCAATTTAACAACTGGCGACTACACGAGCCCCCCGACTTCCTTCCCTTCTGCCAGCCTGGCGCCTTGCTAACACGCCTATACTGTAGCAGGATGCCACGTCATCACTCCCGACCACCAGGGCGGTACACGAGGTATCAAGCCCTGGAGAAGGCTGCACTGGCAGTAGTCTTTTCGGCGAGGAGGTTACGCCACTATTTCCATAGCTTCACGATACTAGTGATGACCGACTTGCCCATCCAGAAGGTTTTGAAGAAGCCTGACGTTGCTGGGAGGATGGTGAAGTGGGCAGTGGAGCTGTCGGAGTTTGATATTAAGTATGAGCCCCGAGGTCCGATTAAGGGGCAGATCTTCGCAGATTTCGTGGTCGAGCTCTCATCTGAGGCGACACGAGTTGAGGGGGATGACTTTCGTTGGGTGCTTTCAGTGGATGGATCGTCGAACCAGCAGGGTAGCGGTGCTGGGGTCATCTTGGAGGGACCCAACGGCGTGCTGATCGAACAATCCTTGAGGTTTGCCTTCAAAGCCAGCAACAATCAAGCAGAATATGAGGCGCTGATCGCCGGTATCTTGCTGGCTAAAGAGATGGGAGCTAGGGTGCTGATGGCTAAGAGTGACTCGCTGTTAGTCACGGGACAAGTAACAGGCGAGTTCCAGGCTAAAGATCCACAAATGGCGGCTTACATGGAGTATGTACAGGAATTGAAGAGTTCCTTTGCCTCCTTTGAAGTGGTGCATGTGCCCAGAGAGCAAAATGCCCGAGCTGACTTGCTGGCTAAGCACGCCAGTTCAGGCAAGGGGGGTAGGCAGAGGACGGTGATTCAAGAAACTATGAAGACGCCGAGAGCATTTGTAGCAGATCACCTGGTTCTTCAGATAAGCAAGTCGACGGAGAAAGCGGCGAGGAGTCACAGATTCCTGACTCAAGAGACTTTGAGGTCGCCAAGGATAAGAGCATGTCGGGGAGAGAAGGTGAACACGACGCAGGTCTGCACGACCCGTGAGCCAGACACCTGGGTAACACAGTACAAGCGGTGCCTGGCGGATGGCCTTCTCCCGCTGGATCCGACGGAGGCTAGGAAGATAAAGAAGAATTCTAGCAAGTTCACAATGATTGACGGCGAGTTGTATAGGTTTGGGTTCACTCACCCACTCCTAGAATGTGTGCACGGGGAAAAATGTACAAGAATTATGGAAGAGCTCCATGAAGGGATATGCGGAAGCCACGTCGGGGGTCGAGCTCTGGCCGCAAGGACTCTCCGTGCAGGTTACTATTGGCCAACAATGAGAGAAGAGTGCAAGAGGTATGCGCAGTGCTGCAAACAATGCCAGCAGCACGCCGATTGGCACAAGGCGCCTCCTGAGGAGTTGAAGTCGATTTACAGTCCTTGGCCGTTTCACACATGGGGAATCGACATCCTGGGACCATTCCCGCTGGCGATCAGGCAGATGAAGTACTTGGTGGTGGCGATTGAATATTTCACCAAGTGGATCGAAGCAGAACCAGTGACCCAGATCACCGCACACAAGATCGAGGGTTTCGTGTGGAAGAACATTGTGTGTCGGTTTGATGTGCCCAAGCGCCTGGTGTCGGACAATGGGACTCAGTTTGCAAGTCACCTGTTGAAGAAGCTACGCGAAGGGGTGGGAATTCAACAAGTATTTGCATCCGTCGAGCACCCTCAGACGAATGGCCAAGTAGAGTCAGCCAATCGGGTGCTGCTGAGAGGGTTGAAGAGAAGGCTAGAGAAAGCCAAAGGAAGTTGGGCTGAGGAGGTACCCCGTATAGTTTGGGCGTACCACACCACCGAGCAGTCAGGAACCCACGAGACCCCGTTCAGCCTGGTCTATAGATGCGACGCAATGATTCCAGTAGAAATCCAAGAGAGCTCGCCGAGATTCCAGAACTTTGTAGCGGAAGACTCGAATGAGGAAAGAAGGCTGAATCTGGACTTGCTGGATGAGGTCAGGGAGGAGGCGAGATTGAAAGCTGAGACGGTGAAGAGAAGGATTGAACGAAGATATAACTCGAAGGTGATGCCAAGACAGTTCAGAGAGGGCGACCTGGTGATGAGAAAGGCCCACCAGTACGAGATGGAGAATAAGCTGTCGCCTAAGTGGACGGGACCGTTCAGAATAACCGAGGCGCTCGGGAACGGCGCCTACCGCTTAGAGACATTGGAAGGAGGGGCGATTCCTCGCACTTGGAACGCCACGCACCTCAAGTTATATTACAGTTAAGAACTTTGTAAGTAAAGACAAACACGAAGTTATATTACAATGTTTCTGTTAAAACAGTTTGGAGGGGGCACTCTTTTTTCCCTAAGGAGGGTTTTTAATGAGGCCAACCAATAAAGAAGAGTTCTCAAAGTTTAAAGTGTTTTAGATTGCATGCATGTTGTTTTTCGAAAGTTTTGAAGAAAGACCTTGTCACTTATACGTGATTTAAGGCAAGTTGGAGTTATGTTGCATGCTTTCTAAAAAGCTTCTAAGTCCCCATCGTCTTTCGGCGATTGGCGGCATCAGTTAAAGTTAAAGTCCTCATCGTCTTTCGGCGATCGGAGGCACCAGTTAAAAGACCTCAACGCCCTCGCGCGTCCTGAGGCGAGATAAAGACCTCCTCGCCGTCGAGCGAGTGCAGGCGAGAAAGAGTGAAAAGTCCTCAGTGTTTCTGGGGGAGAGAAGATGTAACCCCTGGGGCAATGTAGAGGCACGAGATAAAGACCTTCTCGCCGACGAGCGAGTTCAGGCGAGTTAAAGACCTTCTCGCCGATGAGCGAGTTCAGGCGAGTTAAAGACCTTCTCGCCGATGAGCGAGTTCAGGCGAGTTAAAGACCTTCTCGCCAATGAGCGAGTTCAGGCAAGATAAAATCCTTCTCGTCTCGAACGAGTTCAGGTATGGTGTAAAGGGTGGAAGAAGTTTGGAGGGTGGCTAAGGTAGGTTCGAAGAGAACGCCTAGCCACCCGGTCTTTTGTTCTGAAGCTCAGGGAGGTAGAGAAGGATCCGAAAGGCGCCTCTACCCCCAGATAAAGGAACAATGGCCAAGTTGTGAAGGCAGGAGGAAGCTGATATCGCCAAGAGTCTTTGGCGACCAGGGGAAATTCAAGCAATAGCGAGAAAGTCAAGACCCGTTTTGATAAGGTAGATCAGATGAGCGGTGTCTTAAGCCATTAGTTGAGTTGAAGTTCGTTATTTGAAGAGCGATCTCACGCTAGGGTTCATTACCTTGAGGTTACAAGTTGTTAGAGTGTTTTGTTCGAAAGTCGGTGGTTCGAAGCAGTTAAAGTATACAATTGCGCTTACGAAGTTACTAAGTTAATTTCTTTGAAGTAAATTATACAAGGAGAGATAAAGCAGACAAAGAAGTTATAAGAAGAAGTACAAAGACTTTATCATAAGGTATAATCAGTTCAAGATACATGTACAAGAAAAGAGAAAGTTTATTACAAGGTAGGTATATCTAAAGGAGAAAGCATAAGAATCGTGGATGGAGGGAAGCAATCAGTCTTCAGAAGGAACAACCTTCCCGTCCACCACCTCGTTGTTGAGAGACACCATGGAAAGATCTAAGTCGGGGTACAGGCAGGCGAACTGTTCCCGGGCAGCCTCGAATCCAGCAGCGAGAATCTGGGCAGAGCTCAGCTCAAGTTCTTCAATCTGTTTCTTTAGCCCCTCATTCTGCTGCTTCAGCTCTTCAGTTTGTTTCTTGAGTTCTTCAATTGTTTCCCGAGCTTGTAGAAGGTCTTCAGTAACCTTCTTGGATTCCGCCTGCACCTGGGCTAGCTCTGCGGCGATCTTCCCGTTCTCTTCGTTGGCTTTGGCGAGCTTGGCCATGGTGTCGTCTCTCTCCTTCTCCACTTTGCCCAAAAAGACCTCCCGATCGGCTGACCTTTTCTCGAGGTTTTTTACCTTGGCGGCGTCTGCTTTGATCAACGCCTCCAGGACAGCCACTTTGACGCGATAGGGTACCAGCTTGCTCTCCAGCTTGATCTTCTCTTGAGCCAAGAGCTGCACCTTATGGCGTAGATCGGTGGCCTCCTTGCGTGCCACCCGGAGCTCAGTGCTCATAGCATCTTCCACTTGGGAGTGATCGATCTCGGCGAGCGTTAGATTGCAGGATGACGTGGTATCATCTTCTACTGGTAGTCGGAAGTGATGACGTGGCATCAAGCTATGGTATAGGCGTGTTGATGGGACGCCTGGCTGGCAGAAGGGAAGGAAGTCAGGGGGCTCGTGTAGTCGCCAGTTATTAAGTTGGCGTGCTCCGATCTCCAGCACACCAGAACCGGCGGTCACCGGGTTAAAGATGAAGTCACCAGATGTAAACCCAGGCGACCAAGTGATTAGAGATCGCCGAAACAAGGACATCGCCGAAGATGAAGGCAGATAGACATTTCCCAGCTGGCCAGAGGATGAGGTCGGGGGACAGCTTGCTTGAGCATACACGGTGAAACAGGTGGTGCAGATCATGAAGGCGGCCGGCGATACCACAGGGAAGGTGTGTACGAAGGCACCCTAACTCGCCAATCCAGAAGAGATCGCGCTCCAAGACAACTATGCACTGAGTAGTATCATGCATAAGTAACTTAGCCAGAGGAGAGTCAGAAGTAGCGCCCAAGTCAAGGATGCTCCAGATGATGGCACGTGTACAGCTGGATGCGAGCCACGTGTCCAGATGTGTAACTGCCAGGAGAGAGAAAGTGTCCAGGTATATAAGAGTTTCCAACGAACTTCTGAGGTACGCACGTTCAGATTATCTTCTTTACACTTGCGAGTTCTTGAGTATACTGAGAGAGAACTGGTTCACGGTTACTTAGAGTTCTTGAGTGTTACTCTTAGTAATTGGTGGTTCAGTCGCTGACTTAGGCGTTGGAGTGCGATCGGCCGCAGCGGCGCCGTTTCGCCTTTTGCAGGTTCTTGAGGTGGATCGCGGCGAAGGACGGAGGCAAACACGGTGCATACGTCGATCCAAGTTTGACGAGGCAAAGCTCCAGCGTTTTGGTCAACAGGCAGGATCAGTACCGTTAGTGTTCATGGTGGCAATAATACTGATGGTACCCTCAGTGTTCTTGGTGGCAATAATATTGATGGTACCCTCAGTGTTCTTGGTGGCAATAATACTGGTGGTACTGATGAGAATCAGAAAGATGTTATCAATAGAAGAAATGGACAAGGGCCAAAGCATTTAAAGTTCTTCTTATTAGTCTTTGCAAAAGATGAGGCCCAAGCCCAAAGCCCAAGCCCAAGAAGGCCCAAGCCCATGAAGCCCAAGTCCAAACCATGAGGGGCAAGGCCAAGCATTAAATAAAAGAGCATCATTTGAATGACTCTTGTAGGAGGTGTGGATATTAAATAAATAGGTGTGAATGTATTAGAGAGAGTCACATTGTCCATGTGACTTAGTAGGGGGTGTAGGTGTAGTTTTTTAGGAGGTGTCATAGTAGAAAAAGGTCACACCTCCCATGTGACTTGTTTTTGGTGGGAATTTCAAATGAGTTTTATTTGAAATTTCCCACCTATTTTTCAGCACCTCTAGGCTATAAATAAGGTACTTTCCTTTGTAATTTTCAGATTGGAATTTTATAGTAGAGAGACTATACTCAATTTTGGAGAGAATTTGTGAGTTTTGAGTCTTCCTCTTCTTTGCCTTATCTTGTGAGCTATGGTGAGCTTCAAGTGGTGGCACTCCATCACTTATCTTGGTTCAAGGTTCCAAGTGGCGTGAATGGCTTCTTCCAATTCTCAAAATCTAGCAAGCATCTTCTTCTATAAGTGTTCTTCTTACCTTTTCTTCAATTTTCCATTCGGTAGTTGTGATTCCTAGAGTTTACTTCTTTTTCTACCGTTTAATTTTGTGTTTCCAGCATTGTGTTCTTAATTCTGTTTTGGTTCAGTAGCTAGCTTTTAAATTCTGTCCAGTTTTAATTCTTGTTCTTCTTTCCTTTTGTTTTGATTCAATTTGACAACACATGGACTTCCATATGACTCTTGGTTGGTGCTTAGTTTTGGTGAGTTCTTGAATTTAGAACATTGATCCAATTCTAAAGTAAAGTGCCTTTCAAATCCAGCTCAAGTTGATCCTAAGAATGTCAAGAATCATGTGTTCTTGTAGTTACATTCACATCATGTGGTATCTAGAGTCTAGGCTTGTTTTTGCTTAATTTTTTGAGTTGTATTGCACTTTACTTTCAAGAGCTCTTAAATTCAAGTTGTTTACCATTCTGTTTTAGGATTTATATTGAGTTTTCTTGCTGTTTTTTTTTTGTTACACCATGTGTTTGTGAAAAGGTTTCTAGCACTCATTGTTCATATGAGTATCGCTGCTCTTTTGGAATGGAATTCTCCTTCCTAGAGCTGACCTTAAGCTTCTTTTCACTTGTGGTTATATCTTGTTATATGTCTTTTAATTTTGTAATCATGTCAAGTTTTGTCTTAGTCATGTTATTCCATAATTGTCATTACTTCTAGTAGTACTTTTATTGCTTTAATTGTTTCTTGCTTTGGTTTACTTTCTGTTTTTTGAGTTTATTGCTTGATCCTTTGTGCATTTTCATTTTTAGATTTGAGTTCATGCTTGTATTTTCATTCTATACAAGTTCCTTTACACAATTTCCATTATGTCTTTGCTAGTTCATCATACTGTTTTTCATTCCTAAATAGGCTCCTCTGTTTTCTTACAAACGTGCTACTGTTTTCAATTTACTGCAATTAATTGACTCATAGGACATTTGTGAAAATTTGGATTTACATACTTCAAAGTGTTACAAAAGCATAGAAAAAAGAACCACTCAAAAATTCCAAGTACACAAAAAATGATAAATAAAATACGAAAAGTGTACAATACTGCCGAAAAGAATACGGTAATCGGGCAGAAATTTTGAAAAATTTATTTCTCTCAATTCGCTTACTGTTTTTACCTCATTCCAGTGCCATTTTTGAGTTAAGACATTGAAGTTTCTGTGGTTAATTTTTCACATTCCAGTTCGCTTTCAATCGTTACAGTTAAATCTGTAAACATAGCACAGTTTGCATTAAAAAAAATAAAAATTCCAGTAGCTGTTTTCTGTTTTCTTTAATCTACTCTAGCACTTTTCTTTAGGACTCTTTTTGTGTGCCTTCTTTATTCATTGAGTTCCTTATTTTCTTGATTGTCTTTCATTCATATTCCTTCTAGTTTGTCATACTTTGCTCTCTGTTTTTGGTTTAGCTTTTATTGTTTCTACCTTTTCTTGCTTGTCTTTTTGTTCTTCTTAAAGTTGTGTGGAGACTTGTTCTTAAGTAAGTTGGTTTGCTGTGACATATTTCACTTGAAGCTACTCCATTCCACAAGAAAGGCTTGGTTGAGGACAGAATATTTTCTTGGAGTGGTTTGAGTGCTTTCTTGGGCATTTTCCAGCAACCTATATCTCACTGTTTTTAATTGTCTAACAAGTTTCTTTCACTGTTTTGTTTTCTGTTTTTGTGTATTTTCTGCTCATGGCTCATTTTTCTAGTGGAGAGTCCTCCAAACCTTGCTCACCTCAAAAGGCAGCTCTCATTGAAGATTTAAAAATGTTAGACAATCAAATGCACAATATCTTGAAGTGTTGAGCCAAATGGAGACAAGGCTTCGAATTTTAGAAGTACAACGCATGGAGAAAAGATTGTCAAAACTTGAATTGAAGTACGAAAAATCTTCACATTCCAATCATGCAAGACATCATCACCATGAAGAGAGGCGCCAACATGTGGCTGGCCCTTGTTCTCCTAATGTACAACTTCCTAGCTTTAGTGGTGAAAGTGATCCCAATGTATACTTAAGATGGGAGGCTAAGGTAGAGCAAATTTTTGATGTAAATGGAGTTAGAAATGAGCATAGGGTTAGATTAGCTTCTTTAGAATTTTTAGATTTTGCCAAGAAATGGTGGCATAACATTGTAATGGACATTGGATATCACAAGAGACCTCCCGTGGTTTCTTGGAATGATTTGAAAGAGTGTATGCGCGCGAGGTTTGTTCCTCCTTTTAGGAAGGAACACTTGTTGAAGTTCCAAAGGCTTCATCAAGGACATAGGATGGTAGATGAATATTTTCAAGAATTTGAAACATCTTTGATTAAAATGAATATGCATGTTAATGAAGAATCAAAGATAAAATGGTTTGTAAGTGGTTTACGAAGAGAAATTAAAGATTTGGTCAAACTACATGAGTATACTTCTTTAAAGAAAGTGTTTCACTTAGCCATTAAGGTAGAATCACGCCTTTTGAAAACAACTTTCAAAAATACTCATGATGATAGTTTCTACAACTCTTCTAGGAAGGATGCAACCAAAGTTTCTACTCAAAATTCTCCTTCAAATTTTTGCAAAGAAACCACTTCTTCCCAACAAGTTTCTACCCAAAATCCTTCTACCCCTAAGTCATCCACCAAAACTTTAAAAACCAAATGTTTTAAATGTTTAAGTTTTGAGCATATAGCTGCCAATTGTCCAAATAAACAACCAACAATGATAAATGAGGTAAAACAAGACCAATTTACCATAAACAACAAAAGCGAAAATGAAAGAGAAAGAGAAGGACAAGATAAATTAGGCCTCATTCCTTTACCTCCAAGGTTTTTTCCTTCCTTATCTTTTTCATTACCCAAGGTTCCTACTCATACACCATATTGGATAAAGAATGTTAAGGATGAATTTTTCATACATTCTAGATTTCCAAATAAATTCATTTCTAATCAATCTTTTCCAACATGGGCTATGTATAGGACATCTTTTTATGAACTCCCAACATTTCAATGTACTAAGTCATGTTTGCCTATTTCTTCTTGTATTCTCTTATCTAATTGCAAACTGACTTTGTTTTATGCAGGAGTACTGAATTCGTGGACGAATTCTCTCCAACTTGGGGAGTATGATGAGAATCAGAAAGATGTTATCAATAGAAGAAATGGACAAGGGCCAAAGCATTTAAAGTTCTTCTTATTAGTCTTTGCAAAAGATGAGGCCCAAGCCCAAAGCCCAAGCCCAAGAAGGCCCCAAGCCAATGAAGCCCAAGTCCAAACCATGAGGGGCAAGGCCAAGCATTAAATAAAAGAGCATCATTTGAATGACTCTTGTAGGAGGTGTGGATATTAAATAAATAGGTGTGAATGTATTAGTGAGAGTCACATTGTCCATGTGACTTAGTAGGGGGGTGTAGGAGTAGTTTTTTAGGAGGTGTCATAGTAGAAAAAGGTCACACCTCCCATGTGACTTGTTTTTGGTGGGAATTTCAAATGAGTTTTATTTGAAATTTCCCACCTATTTTTCAGCACCTCTAGGCTATAAATAAGGTACTTTCCTTTGTAATTTTCAGATTGGAATTTTATAGTAGAGAGACTATACTCAATTTTGGAGAGAATTTGTGAGTTTTGAGTCTTCCTCTTCTTTGCCTTATCTTGTGAGCTATGGTGAGTGATCCTGCCTGTTGACCAAAACGTTGGAACTTGCCTCGTCAAACTTGAATCGACGTGTGCACCGCTTCAACCTCCGTCCTTCGTCACGATCCACCTCAAGAACCTGCAAAAGAACAGAGCGGCGCCGCTGCGGCCGATCGCACTCCAACGCCCAAGTCAGTGACTGAACCACCAAATACTTCAAGAGTAACACTCAGGAACTCTCAAGGAACCGTGCAATGTTCTCTCTCACAATATACTCAAGAACTCGCAAGCGTAAAGAAGACAATCTGAACGTGCGTACCTCTGAAGTTCGTTGGGAAACCCTTATATACCTGGTCACTTTCTCTCTCCTGGCAGTTACGCATCTGGACACGTGGCTCGCATCCAACCGTACACGTGCCATCATCTGGAGCCTCCTTGACTTGGGCGTTGCTTCTGACTCTCTTTTGGCTAAGTTACTTATGCATGATACTACTCAGTGCATAGCTGTCTTGGAGTGCGATCTCTACTGGATTCGCGAGTTAGGGTGCCTTTGTACTCACCTTCCCTGTGGTCTCGCCGGCCGCCTTCATAATCTGCACCACCTTCATCTTCGGCGATGTGCTTGCTCCGGCGATCTCTAATCACTTGGTCGCCTGAGTTTACATCTGGCGACTTCATCTTTAACCCGGTGACCGCCGGTTCTGGTGTGCTGGAGATCGAAGCACGCCAACTTAATAACTGGCGACTTCACGAGCCCCCCGACTTCCTTCCCTTCTGCCAACCTGGCGTCTCGTCAACACGCCTATACCGTAGCTTGATGCCACGTCATCACTTCCGACTACCAGGGCGGTACACAAGCCCCCCAGTCTTAAGCGAAGACTTGTCCAGCGAAAAGACTAAAGGAGTCATGTCAATACCGATCTACGTGGCGCTGGCGCAGAATCCCAAGCGGTTGTACTTTCTGCTTTTCTGACGCTCCACCAAACACTCCGCCCATCGCTCGACACGTGGCTTCATCAACGGTTACCTTCAATTGCCGTTTGCGCTTCCCAAACTTATTCGAAAAACCCTTAAACCCATTTCGCTCCACTGTTCCATCACTTTCTTCGTATTCTCAGACGCTTCGACTTTCTTCTGCAAAAGCTCTCAGCGTTCTTCAACCTCCTGAATCACCAACTTCCTTCATCACTTTTCCGATCATGAAAAGGTACTTCCTTTACTTCTGCTGGTTTTTCCTGCATTTTAACCGATTCGCATCATCCTTTAACTGTCTGGTGCATACGTTGTGGGTTGTTTTTTCCATTTCTCCTTCTTCGTAACTTAGGGCTTCGTCTTCGTTACAACGAACCTTCGTTCGTTCGTTTTTCACCCTTTTTTCATGATCGAGTCAGCCTCTGCGAGCCTTGATCACCTTTTCTTTTCTTCTTCCTTTGCAGCTTCCGCAATGACTCGCTCAAAGATCACCCCAAATCCTCCTCCTTCGTCACGAAACCCCTCATCTCAAGCACACAACCCACCGCGAGCACGTGGTGCTTCTTCTTCTCAGGCTGAGAGGCCTGCACCCTCCCGCCCCAACTTGGCTCAGGCCATTCCACCCGTCCCAGGAGGAGCCTCCGTTCCTTCTCCAGATTTCAAAAAACTCTACCCATGGGCCACCTCGACCTTGCTGAAGGAAACCTCCTCAGTAAACTCTGCTAGGGCAGTTCTTCGACTGACGAAAGGGGATGAGCCTCACCAATCGTTCCACAAGGAGCATGACGACAGAATGACGGTGCTACCTTGCCCCCCCGACCTGCCAGTGTGCGCCGACGACAAGGGGAACAACGGCGGGTTGTTTTGCTTTGTCTACACCACCTTGTTCAAGAAGGTGAAACTTAGGTTTCCCTTCTCTCGCTTTGAAAGGGAGCTTCTCACCGAGCTCGACATCGCCGCCGCCCAGCTCCATCCCAACAGCTGGGCGTTCGTACGGGCGTTCCAGATAATGTGCGATCACTTGGGGCTGCCAGCGTCAGTGGACGTCTTCCTCTTTCTTTTTGAAGCCAAGCACCCTGGAGATCGCCTGTGGGTGAGCTTGAACGGGATTGCTGGGAGGTCGATCCTCTCTATCTTCCAGCAATCCTACAAAGACTGGAAGGGCAAGTTCGTCCAGGTGCGCCCCAATGACAAGGACGCTTCTCTGCTCGACGGTTTCCCCTTGTATTGGGTGAACAAGGGGAACAAAGAGTCCAAAGGCAGCTTCAGGAGGCCAAGGAGTCCTGATAGCATGGGTGCCTTGGACAGGGACCTATGCTTCTTCTGGAAGAGTGTGGCAGACGCCAACATTACCTTCCTCACCACCACGCTCATCTGCTTCGAGTTCTTCGAAGATCAACTCGAAATTCGCATAGGTTAGAACTCACCTCAACTTCTAAGTTTTTATTTTGACATTACCTCTGTTAACTGTTTCTGGGCGTCTTGTGCGTTGTGCGCAAGACTTTGGTTTTATTTTCTGCACCATTTATCTGCTTTTGCTGTATACTGCCTTATGTGTTTACCTTTTCTTCTGAACTAACCCATGTATCTCTGCATTATGCAGATCGTATGTTGGGCCAAGGAAAACTTGCTGAACTGAGGGCACTCGCCCGAGCCCACGGGTTGGCATCGGGTTCCCAAACCGTGCCAAACTCTGTGGTGGAGATCGCCGCTGCTCAGGGCAGATCGCCAGCCAAAGGCCCAACTTCCTCTGAGGCCCAACCCGCCAACCAACGCAAAAAGCTTATCCTCAGGAAACCAAAGAGGAAAGCCCCCCAAGTAGTCCACGAGGAAGAAGAAGAAGATGATGAGGCGACCGAAGACGGCCTCATCGTCAAGAGGAAGAGGGTGGCGCCTTCTTCACCATCTGCTCCACCCCCTCTTCCAACATCAACACCACCATCCACACCTGCTCCACCTCCAACATTGCTTCCTCCACCAGCTCCTGCCTCGCCAGTCCAAGCGATTCCATTGGCGCCTGCGCCTCCTGTGGCTGAGGCCGCCGAAGCCAACTTCTTGGAGAACCCCCCGAGCGCCTCCACGCCTTATGTATCAGCTGGAGGGGGTCCTCCTTCAAACGCCTCCGCCGCAAACGCTGCACCAGTCGGGGATGAAGGTGCTCTCCACTCTCCAATTCTTATTACTGAATCCCCGACGTCGCCACCACGCCAAGAAGCACCCGCTGAGCAACCAACCCAAGAAGGTGGCGGCGAAAACCAACAACAAGCCCACCCGGTGCCTCCACAAGCAAACCTCTCTCTTGAGGTCAAGAGGATGTGGGAGCCCTTCTCAGCAAAACTAAAGATGATGGCGGAGGATTTCCCCTCCATTATATCTAAAGCTGTGGAGAGCTCCACCAGGAAGCTCCAGGATGACCTCTTCACACTCCGAACTGAGAATAACTCCATAAGGATTGAGGCGGAGAGGTTATCCTGCAATCTGACACTCGCCGAGATCGAGCACTCCCGAGTAGAAGATGCCATGAGCACCGAGCTCCGGGTGGCGCGCAAGGAGGCCACCGATCTACGCCATAAGGTGCAGCTCTTGGCTCAAGAGAAAATTGAGCTGGAGAGCAAGCTAGTAACTTATCGCGTCAAAGTGGCTGACCTGGAGGCCTTGATTAAAACTGACGCCGCCAAGGTGAAGAAGCTCGAACAAAGGTCAGCCGATCGGGAGGTCTTCTTGGGAAAGGTGGAAAAGGAGAGGGACGACACCATGGCGAAGCTTGCCGAAGCCAACGAGGAAAAAGGGAAGATCGCCGCTGAACTGGGCCAGGTGCAGGCAGAATCCAAGAAGGTTGCTGAAGACCTTCTTCAAGCTCAAGAAACCATCGAAGAACTCAAGAAGCAAACTGAAGAGCTGAAGCAGCAGAACGAGGGGCTGAAGAAACAGATTGAAGAACTTAAGAAACAGATCGAAGAACTTAATCTGAGTTCTGCCCAGATTCTTGCTGCTGGATTCGAGGCCGCCCGGGAACAGTTCGCCTGCCTGTACCCCGATCTAGATCTTACCATGGTGTCTCTCAACAACGAGGTGGTGGATGGGAAGGTTGTTCCTGCTGAAGACTGATTGATTCCCTCCATCCACTACCTTTATGCCTTTTCCCTTACCCAATCTGCTTGTAATAAACTTTCTGTTTTTCTGTACATGTGCCTTGAATCTGATACTTACTTTATGATAAGGTCTTTGTATTCTTCTTGTAACTTCTTTGGCTGCTTTATCTTTCCATGCGCAATTTTCTTCAAGAAATTAACTTAGCGATTTCGTAAGCGCGATTATATACTTAACTGCTTCGAACCACTGACTTTCGAATAATAATCACTCTAACAACTTGTAACCTCAAGGCAATGAACCTTAGCGTAGAATCGTTCTTCAAATAACAAACTTCAACTCAACTAATGGCTTAAGACATCGCTCACCCGATCTGCCTTATCAAAACGGGTCTTAACTTTCTCGCCATTGCTTGAACTTTTCTTGGTCGCCAAAGACTCTTGGCGATATCAGCTTCTTCCTGCCTTCATAATTTGGCCCTTGTTCCTTCATCTGGGGGTAGAGGCGCCTTTCGGATCCTTCTCTACCTCCCTGATCTTCAGAACAAGAGACAGGGTGACTAGGCGTTCTCTTCGAACCTACCTTAGCCACCCCCCAAACTTCTTCCACCCTTTACACCATACCTGAACTCGTTCGAGACGAGAAGGATTTTATCTTGCCTGAACTCGCTCATCGGCGAGAAGGTCTTTAACTCGCCTGAACTCGCTCATAGGCGAGAAGGTCTTTAACTCACCTGAACTCGCTCATCGGCGAGAAGGTCTTTAACTCGTGCCTCTACATTGCCCGAGGGGATACATCTCCTCTCCCCTAGAAACACTGAGGACTTTTCGCTGGTGCCTCTACATTGCCCCAGGGGTTACATCTTCTCCCCCCCATAAACACTGAGGACTTTTTACTGGCGCCTCTACATTGCCCCAGGGGTTACATCTTCTCCCCCCCAGAAACACTGAGGACTTTTCACTCTTCCTCGCCTGCGCTCGCTCGACGGCGAGGAGGTCTTTATCTCGCCTCAGGACGCGCGAGGGCATTGAGGTCTTTTAATTGGTGCCTCCGATCGCCGAAAGACGATGAGGACTTAAAAAATTTTTAGAAAGCATGCAACATATCTTTAACTTGCCTTAAATCACATATAAGTGACAAGGTCTTTCTTCAAAACTTTGGGAAAACAGCAAGCATGCAATCTAAAACAACCTTAAACTTCGAAAACTCTTCTTTATTGGGTGGCCTCATTAAAAACCCTCCTTAGGGAAAAAAGAGTGCCCCCTTCAAACTGTTTTAACAGAGACATTGTAATATAGCTTCGTGTTTGTCCTTACTTACAAAGTTCTTAACTATAATATAACTTGAGGTGCGTGGCGTTCCAAGTGCGAGGAATCGCCCCTCCTTCCAATGTCTCTAAGCGGTAGGCGCCGTTCCCGAGTGCCTCGGTTATTCTGAACGGTCCCGTCCACTTGGGCGACAGTTTATTCTCCATCTCGTACTGGTGGGCTTTCCTCATCACCAGGTCGCCTTCTCTAAACTGTCTCGGCATCACCTTCGAGTTATATCTTCGTTCAATCCTTCTCTTCACCGCCTCAGCTTTCAATCTCGCCTCTTCCCTGACCTCATCCAGTAGATCCAGGTTCAACCTTCTCTCCTCATTCGAGTCTTCCTCCACGAAGTTCTGGAATCTCGGCGAGCTCTCCTGGATCTCCACTGGAATCATTGCGTCGCACCCATAGACCAAGCTGAACGGGGTCTCGTGGGTTCCTGACTGCTCGGTGGTGTGGTACGCCCAAACTATACGGGGTACCTCCTCAGCCCAACTTCCTTTGGCTTTCTCTAGCCTTCTCTTCAAACCTCTTAGCAACACCCGATTGGCTGACTCCACTTGGCCATTCGTCTGGGGGTGCTCGACGGATGCAAACACTTGTTGAATTCCCACCCCTTCACACAGCTTCTTCAACAGGTGACATGCAAACTGAGTCCCATTGTCCGACACCACGCGCTTGGGCACACCAAATCGGCACACAATGTTCTTCCACAAGAAACCCTCGATCTTGTGTGCGGTGATCTGGGTCACTGGTTCTGCTTCGATCCACTTGGTGAAATATTCAATCACCACCACCAAGTACTTCATCTGCCTGATCGCCAGCGAGAATGGTCCCAGGATGTCAATTCCCCATGTATGAAACGACCAAGGGCTATAGATCGACTTCAACTCCTCGGGAGGCGCCTTGTGCCAATTGGCGTGTTGTTGGCATTGTTTGCAACACTGCGCATACTTCTTGCAATCTTCTCTCATCGTTGGCCAGTAGTACCCTGCACGGAGAGTCCTTGCGGCCAGAGCTCGACCCCCGACGTGGCTTCCGCATATCCCTTCGTGGAGCTCTGCCATAATTCTCGTACATTTTTCTCCGTACACACACTCCAGGAGTGGGTGAGTGAACCCAAACCTGTACAACTCGCCATCAATCAATGTGAACTTGCTAGAATTCTTCTTTATCTTCCTAGCCTCTGTCGGATCCAGCGGGAGAAGGCCATCTGCCAGGCACCGCTTGTACTGTGTTATCCAGGTGTCTGGCTCATGGGTAGCGCAGACCTGCGTCATATTCACCCTCTCTCCCCGACATGCTCTTATTCTCGGCGATCTCAAGGTCTCTTGAGTCAGGGATCTGTGACTCCTCGCCGCTTTCTCCGTCGACTTGCTTATCTGAAGGACCAGGTGATCTGCTACAAATGCTCTCGGCGTCTTCAGAGTTTCTCGAATCACCGTCCTCTGCCTACCCCCCTTGCTTGAACTGGCGAGCTTAGCTAGCAAGTCAGCTCGGGCATTCTGCTCTCTGGGCACATGCACCACTTCAAAGGAGGCAAAGGAACTCTTCAACTCCTGTACATACTCCAGGTAGGCCGCCATTTGTGGATCTTTAGCCTGGAACTCGCCTGTTACTTGCCCCGTGACTAGCAGCGAGTCACTCTTTGCCATCAACACCCTGGCTCCCATCTCTTTAGCCAGCAAGATACCGGCGATCAGCGCCTCATATTGTGCTTGATTGTTGCTGGCCTTGAAGGCAAACCTTAAAGATTGTTCGATCAGCATGCCGTTGGGCCCCTCCAAGATGACTCCAGCACCGCTACCCTGCTGGTTGGACGATCCATCCATCGAAAGCACCCAATGAAAGTCGTCCCCTTCAACTCGTGTCGCCTCAGATGAGAGCTCGACCATGAAATCTGCGAAGATTTGCCCCTTGATCGGGCCTCGGGGCTCATACTTAATATCAAACTCCGACAGCTCTACTGCCCACTTTACCATCCTCCCAGCAACGTCAGGCTTCTTCAAGACCTTTTGGATGGGCAGGTCGGTCATCACCAGTATCGTGAAGCTATGGAAATAGTGGCGCAACCTCCTCGCCGAAAATACCACAGCCAGCGCAGCCTTCTCCAGGGCCTGATATCTCGTTTCGGGGCCCTGCAACACCTTACTAACAAAATAAATAGGCTTCTGGGCCTGATCTTGGTCCTGGGCGAGCACCGCACTCACCGCCCTCTCAGTTACAGCAAAATACAACCTGAGAGGGGTTCCCACCAGCGGTTTGCACAAAACCGGCGGGCTCGCCAGATATTCCTTAAGCTTGACAAAGGCTTCCTCACACTCCTTCGTCCAGGCAAACTTGTTATTGCGCCTCAAGCACTGGAAATAGGGATGGCCCTTCTCTCCGCTAGCTGACACGAAGCGAGACAGGGCGGCCATCCCACCTGTAAGCTGTTGTACTTCCTTCACAGTGGCCGGGCTTCTCATCGCCAAGATGGCGGCACACTTGTCCGGGTTGGCCTCTATTCCTCTTTCAGTTAAGAGAAATCCCAGGAACTTTCCAGCCTCCACGCCAAAGATGCATTTCTCTGGATTCAGCTTCAACCTGAACTTGGCGATCGTCGTGAACAATTCCTCCAAGTCCGCAACGTGCTTGCTTTTCTCTGGCGAGGTCACGACCATGTCATCCACATACGCTTGCACATTCCTTCCCAGCATCGGTGCAAGTACTCGATCCATCAACCTCTGGTACGTGGCCCCCGCATTCTTCAGCCCGAACGGCATCACCTTGTAGCAGTAGCACGATCTCTCGGTCATGAAGGCAGTCTTTTCTTCATCCATGGGATGCATCTTGATCTGGTTATACCCCGAGAAGGCATCCAGGAAACTCAACAACTTACACCCTGCAGCGCTATCCACCAGGGCATCTATGCTTGGTAAAGGATATGAGTCCTTTGGGCAAGCTTTATTCAGATCAGTGAAATCGACGCACATGCGCCATTTCCCATTACTCTTCTTCACCAGCACGACATTGGCCAGCCATTCAGGGTACTGGACCTCCCTGATATGGCCTGCAGCAAGGAGTTTCTGCGTTTCGTCCCTGATCGCCTGCCTCCTCTCCTCATTGAACTTCCTTCTCCTCTGTCGTATTGGTCTCACTTGGTTGTCCATCGCCAAATGATGGCACAAGAAATCGGGATCGATCCCGGGCATGTCCGAAGCGGACCATGCAAACGCATCCAGATGCCGCTCTATCACCTTGGCGATCTGGTCTTGGAGCTCGACCTCCAGGGATCTTCCCAGCTTGAAGATCTTTCCCCCGATCTCTCTCTCGAGCCACTGCTCGACAGGTTTTGGCCTGGTTTCTCTGGCGATCACCGCCCTGGCGATTCCCAGCTCTCTCGCTTCCTCAGGGCGATTCCTCGCCTCTTCTTCCTCCAGACCGGCGTTCCCCTCTCCCAGCTCAGCATCCACCATCTCCACGTCTCTTCCGGCGGTCTCTTCTACTACCGTCGATCTGGGCTTCACACCCGGAGGCGGGGTGGTTGTCACCTAACTCACCGATCTCTTGTTTTTCAGGCTATTCTCATAGCACTTCTTTGCTTCTATCTGATCGGATTTGATGGTGATCACCACCCCCTCCATAGACGGCAACTTCACCTTCATGTGCCGAGTCGACGGTATAACGCCTATTCTGTTGATCGTGGGCCTTCCCAACAGAATGTTGTATGCTGAAGGGGCGTTTACGACAAGGTATTTGATTTTCTCTGTTCTCGAACCTGCCTCGTCTGTAAACGTAGTCCTCAACTCTATGTACCCCCTGACCTCCACCTGGTCGCCAGCGAAACCATACAAACACCCTCCATAGGGCCTCAGCTGGTCAAGGGGTAGCTCCAACTGCGTGAAAGTCGGCCAGAACATCACGTCTGCCGAGCTTCCTTGGTCCACCAGAACCCTGTGGACCTTTCTTCCTGCTGTGATCAACGAGATGACTATGGGATCGTTGTCCAAATAAACAACCAACAAAGATAAATGAGGTAAAACAAGACCAATTTACCATAAACAACAAAAGCGAAAATGAAAGAGAAAGAGAAGGACAAGATAAATTAGGCCTCATTCCTTTACCTCCAAGGTTTTTTCCTTCCTTATCTTTTTCATTACCCAAGGTTCCTACTCATACACCATATTGGATAAAGAATGTTAAGGATGAATTTTTCATACATTCTAGATTTCCAAATAAATTCATTTCTAATCAATCTTTTCCAACATGGGCTATGTATAGGACATCTTTTTCTGAACTCCCAACATTTCAATGTACTAAGTCATGTTTGCCTATTTCTTCTTGTATTCTTTTATCTAATTGCAAACTGACTTTGTTTTATGCAGGAGTACTGAATTCGTGAACGAATTCTCTCCAACTTGGGGAGTATGATAAGAATCAGAAAGATGATATCAATAGAAGAAATGGACAAGGGCTAAAGCATTTAAAGTTCTTCTTATTAGTCTTTGCAAAAGATGAGGCCCAAAGGCTACCATCGGTGTGATTGGTGGCAATAATAGTGATGCTACCATCGGTGTGATTGGTGGCAATAATAGTGATGCTACCATCGGTGTGATTGGTGGCAATAATACTAATGGTACCATCGCTGTGATTGGTGGGAATAATACTGATGGTACCATCAGTGTTATTGTTGGGAATAACAGTGATGGCACCATCAGTGTTATTGGTGGGAATAATAGTGATGATACCATCAGTGGTAATGGTGTGATTAGTACTAATGGTACCATCAGTGTTATTGGTGGCAATAATACTGATGGTACCATCAGTATGATTGGGGGGAATAATAGTGATGGTACCATCAGTGTTATTGGTGGGAATAACACTGATGGTACCATCAGTGTTATTTGTGTGAATAATACTGATGGTACCATCAGTTTTATTGGTGGGAATAACACTGATGGTACCATCAGTGTTATTGGTGGGAATAATGCTGATGGTACCATCAGTCTTAATGGTGGTAATAATACTGATGGTACCATAAGTGTTAATGGTGGGAATAATGCTGATGGTACCATCAGTGTTATTTGTGCGAATAATACTGATGGTACCATCAGTTTTATTTGTAGCAATAATACTGATGGTACCATCAGTGTTATTGGTGAGAATAATACTGATGGTACCATCAGTGTTAATGGTGGGAATAAAACTGATGGTACCATCAGTGTTAATGGTGGGAATAATATTGATGGTACCATCAGTGTTGTTGGTGGCAATAATACTGATGGTACCATCAGTGTTCTTGGTGGCAATAATACTGATGCTACCATCGGTGTGATTGGTGGCAATAATACTGATGGTACCATCGGTGTGATTGGTCGGGGTAATACTGATGGTACCATCAGTGTGATTGGTGGGAATAATACTGATGGTACTATCAGTGTTATTGTTGGGAATAACAATGATGGTACCAACAGTGTTATTAGTGGGAATAATAGTGATGGTACGTAGATGACATGGTGGTGACTTCACACGAGAGAGGGCAGCGCGCAGCTGATCTGGAAGAGCTGTTTGCTATCATATCAAAGTATCGCCTCAAATTAAACCCAGAAAAGTGTGTTTTTTGCGTGGAAGCAGGGAAGTTCTTGGGATTTATGCTCACTGAAAGGGGAATAGAGGCGAACCCTGATAAGTGTGCAACTATTATAGCCATGGGGAGCCCAACCTTATTTAAAGAAGTTCAGCAATTGAGGGGAAGGATGGCAGCTTTGTCTAGGTTTGTGTCTGCTGGAGGGGAGAAAGGCCACCCTTATTTCCAATGCCTCAAGAGGAATAGCCGTTTTGCATAGATAAATGAGTGTGAAGCAGCGTTCCTCAAATTGAAGGAGTACTTGGCGACGCTACCTGTGCTCTGCAAGCCACAAGTAGGCGTCCCCCTCCGATTATACTTTGCGGTAACAGACTGGGCCATTAGGTCAGTGCTGGTCCATGAGCAAAACCAAGTGCAGAAGCCCATTTACTTTGTAAGCAAGGCCTTGCAAGGCCCAGAATTGAGGTACCAGTAACTAGAGAAGGCGGCACTAGCAGTGGTGTTCTCAGCCCGAAGGCTCCGCCACTATTTCCACAGCTTCACAGTGATGGTGATGACAAACCTCCCCATCGAGAAAGTACTTCACAAGCCAGATGTAGCAGGGAGGATGGTTCGCTGGGCGGTAGAGCTGTCGGAGTTTGATATCCAGTATGAACCCAGGGGGTCCATCAAAGGGCAAGTCTATACTGACTTCGTGGCAGAGCTTTCACTAGGAGGAGACCCTCAAGAGGTGGAGTTAAGGTCACAGTGGATGCTCTCAGTAGATGGATCTTCCAACCAGCAAGGGAGTGGCGTTGGAATAATCTTGGAGGGCCCTAATGGAGTGTTGATCAAATAGGCTTTGCGCTTCGCCTTCAAAGCAAGCAATAACCAGGCGGAGTACGAGGCATTGATTGTTGGGATGCTTTTGGCTAAAGAAATGGGTGCTCAGAGCCTCTTGGCAAAAAGCGACTCACAATTGGTCACAGGGCAAGTGACAGGGGAGTATCAGGCAAAAGATCCGCAGATGGCCGCATACTTGAGGTACGTCGAGGTGCTGAAGAGAGCCTTCGCTGCGTTTTGAGCTGGTGCATGTCCCCAGGGAGTAGAATGCCAGAGCTGACCTGCTTGCCAAGCTGGCTAGCTCGGGCAAGGGGGGAAGGCAGAGGACTGTAATCCAAGAGACCCTTAAAACGCCGCGAAAGTTTGTTGCAGACAACAGGGTGGATGTTCTTCACGTTAGTACAGTAAGAGGATAGCCAAGGAACCATCGCTCTTTAAGTGAAGATACAGCGAGGGCACCCTGCATCAGGACTTACGCGACTTCGCTAGAAGAAGAAAAGGGTGTACAGGTATGTGCTTTGGACGAAGGCAACACATGGATGACCCCTTACAGGCGGTACCTAGCGGACGGAATCCTCTCAGCGGAGCCAGAAGAAGGCAAGAAGATCAAGAGGAACGCCGCAAGATACACCTTAGTGTATGGGATATTATTCAGACACGGGTTTACGCACCCTATCTTGACGTGCGTAAGTGGCGACGAGTGCACCAGGATAATGGCTGAACTCCACGAAGGTATTTGTGGGAGCCACGTGGGAGGAAGATCCTTGGCATCCAAGGTAATACGTACAGGGTTTTTCTGGCCAACAGTGAGAGAGGACTGCATGCGATACGCCCAGCGTGGCAAGCAGTGTCAGATGCACGCTGATTACCACAAGGCGCCACCAGAGGAACTAAGATCCATATACAGCCCATGGCCTTTTCATACTTGGGAATTGATATCCTAGGCCCGTTCCCACTGGCGATAAGGCAGATGAAGTACTTGATCGTTGCCATCGAATACTTCACCAAGTGGATAGAGGCAGAACCAGTGGCACAAATCACTGCGCACAAGGTACAACACTTTGTTTGGAAGAACATTGTGTGTCGTTTTGGGGTGCCGAGGCGTCTTATTTCAGACAATGGCACTCAGTTCGCGAGCCAACAGTTGGGGAAGTTGTGTACAGAAGTGGGAATCCAGCAAGTGTTTGCATCAGTCGAACACCCCAGACGAATGGGCAGGTCGAGTGAGCGAATAAATTTTTGTTGAGAGGTTTGAAACGCAGATTAGAGAAAGCTAAAGGGGCGTGGGTAGAAGAAATACCAAGGATCGTATGGGCTTACCACACCACGCCTCAATCTTCCACCATGGAGACGCCTTTCAGCCTAGTGTATGGGTCGGATGCCATGATCCCAGTAGAGATCCACGAGAGCTCGCCTCGTTTCCTAGGTTTCGTGGCAAAAGAGTCCAACGAAGAGAGGAAGGTGAACCTGGATCTGATAGACGAAGCTAGAGAAGAGACGAAAATTAAGGCTGAGGCAGTGAAGAGAAAAGTGGAGCGTCAGTACAGCTCTAAGGTGAAGCTGCGACAATTTCAGGTTGGTGATCTGGTCATGAGGAAGGCTCACCCTTACGAGTTGGAAAACAAGTTGTCTCCCAAGTGGACTGGACCGTTCAGAGTTATAAAAGCCAAAGGGAATGGTTCATATAAGTTAGAGACTCTAGAAGGAGGCCCCATCCCACATAGATGGAATGCGGCGAATCTAAAGTTTTATTTCAATTGAAATTTTGTAAAGGGGACACTCTTTTTCCCTCCCCGGGGTTTTTTAACGAGGTCACCCAAATAAAGAAAAGAAAAGTTTAAGATATTCCTGCCTTAGTTTTTCCCTTTCGTGTAAGATCAAAGATCAAAGATCAAAGAAACAAAGACAAAGATAAGGCGTCGCCAAGATAAGGTGTCGCCAAGATGAGGCGTCGCCAAGATGAGGCGTCGCCAAGATGAGGCGTCGCCAAGATAAGGTGTCACCAAGATGAGGCGTCACCAGGTTAGGGCATCGCCGAGATAACGCGTCGCCAGAAGTTGGCATCGCCAGATAAAGAGGCGGAGGTCAGACGCAAAGCAAGATAGCAGGTATGTAGAGTGTAAATTAAAACCCGGGTGCCTAGTCCTTGAGCAGGAGTTAAGGGATTCCTTCGGGACGCCCCCCTCCTCAAGTATGAATAGCTAGCCCCGGTACCAGATGTCAGTGTAAGTTAAAACCCGGGTGCCTAGTCCTTGAGCAGGGGTTAAGGGATTCCTTCGGGACACCCCCTCCTCAAGTATGAATAGCTAGCACCGGTACCAGATGTCAGTGCCAGTGTAAGGATCCGGACCCTAGTCCTTGAGCAGGGGTTAAGGGATTCCTTCAGGACGCCCCCTCCTCAAGTATGAATAGCTAGCCCCGGTACCAGATGTCAGTGTAAGTTAAAATCCGGATATCTAGTCCCTGAGTAGGGGTTAAGGGATTCCTTCGGGATGCCCCCTCCTCAGGTATGAATAGCTAGCCCCTGGTGTCTGGTGATTTAGACACCCTGAGGACGATACGACGCTGCTGTAGTAGGACTCTCTTCAGGTGTGGCCGCCAAATGGAAAGAGATAAAGGCTAAGTTGCACTGGTGTTTTAGACACTCCATGGGTGATACGGTGCTGATTGTATAGGCCTCTCCATAGGCGTGGGCACCAGAGCACGACTTTTTGTCCAAAGTGTATAGATACGCCGAGGACACCCAGAGCAGGTCTCTCCTCAAGCGTGGACACCCAGTACAGGTAAAGTTAAGTCCTCCTCGCCCTCAAGCGATGTCGAGGCCAGAGAAGAGATGAGAGCGAGACCTTTGGTAGTAAGCGCCTAGGGACTCGAAACAGGTAAGGTAGAGAGCGAGCTGAAAACTTTCACGAGCCCAGAAGGCCAGAGAAAATCAGAGAGCAAGAAGAAGAAGAAACGTGAAAGCACAAATGCCAGAGGCCAGAAAGTACGTGAAATTAAATCCTCCTTTGCCTTTTTGGGCAATGGCGGGGCAAGCGACATCTTCATGAGGAAGACTCCTCACAGATACGAAGGCCAAGCCAGTTTCTGAGTGAAGAGACCAAGAGAAGGGTAGGCGGTACGACTTAGAAAGAAAGAACAAAAGAAGAGGTCACGTGCTACCTAAAGGGTTAAAGGTGAAGCGATGAAGAGATGTATCGAGGGAAACACATTCGATGTAGTAAAGAAGACAGAAACAGATAAAAGGTGCAAGAGAAATTAAAGCAAACAAGGATGTAAAGGCAAAGGTCGAATAAGTATTTAAACAAGAGCCAATTGTCAGAGTTACAAGTAAATTCAAATGTATATACCAAGTTACAAGGAAAGGGTTCAAGATATGCATAAGTTCACTCCCCAAGGTCGAGGGGGACAACCTTCCCATCGACAATATGGCTGAAAGGGCTGCAGTTGGAGGTGTCAATCCCCGGGTTTTCACAGGCGGCTTGAGCTAGGGCCTCCTTGAAACCCACTGCAAAGGTATCGGCCATATCATCGATAAGTTTCCCTTTGGCCTGCTCCAGTCTTTTGATTGTGGAGTCCTGAATCTCCCACTCCGCAATAAGCTCTTTCTTGGTCCTCTCCAGCTCCTCGATCGCGGAGTCCCCGGAGGCTAGCTGCTTCTCAAGAACTTCCTTCTCCACCTGGAGCCTGTTCAATTCGGTTTGGAACTGGCCATGCTTAGTTTGGAAAAGGTTGAGCTTTTCCATCTTTTCAACTAGCTCCCCCTCGGTCTTCTCCGGCGATTGCTCCCGGGCAGTGCATTGGTCAGCAAGTCGTTTCTGTTGTGCCTCGGAAGCTCGCATCGCCGCTTCGAGAGCAACGATTTTGGATTGGAGAGACGCCACCTGTGCAAGGAGCTCAATGCCAGCTTGCCCTACGTCATGTAGCCGTTTGCAAGCTTCCGCATTGACCTCTCGGGCACTTCTCCAATAGGCTTTGTAAACCTCCTCTTGGCACGCCCAGCCACGACACAGGCTCTTCTTTTCTTCCTTCAGGGTAGCCACTTCCTGTCGGAGAGTTTGGAGGGTGCGTGCCTCATCAGCCTTGAACTTTGCTTGGGCCCGCCACTCAAGGGCGACGGCCAAGAAGGCCCCCAGATAGTAAGGCCTGCCCTCTGACCGTGGCACTCCGAAAGACTCACCTGGCGACAGCCTCTCATTGAAACCCCTCATCAGCTGCATGATGGGAGGGGGAATCGCTATAAGCTCTGGGGCAGGTGTTGGGGCGGCGGGTGTTGGAGTTGGTGTTGGTGTTGGTGTTGATAAAGGCACAGACTCCACCACCCCCTCCTCCTAGATTGTTAGTGGCGAGGGAGATGGCGAGAGAGACGTGGCGCTGGGAGGGTTGTTCATCAAAGACCCCCCATGCGGAGGCGAAGGGGAGCGTGAGTAAACGATACGGTTCGTCCTCCTCCTCTTATAGGCAGGTCCCACATCCGAGTCTTCATCCTCGGAGGAGATGGTGAGTACCCTCTTGCCTTTGTCAAGGGGGGCTGTAGGAGGAGTGCCAACTACAACCAGTGGGACTGAAACAATGGGAGGGGGTGATTTGGGTGTTTGGAGGGTGAGAGGAGAGTTTGGTGTTTGTAGGGAATGGGGAGAGCTGGGTGTTTCGGCAGTATGGGGTAGTGGAGATGGTGGCAACAGATTGGACTAGATAGGGGAGGTGCTGGAGGCGTCGCCCTTTGCCTCAAAACGAGCCTTCAAGGACATGGCCAGTTCAATTCGCGTGGCGGAATCCATCACTCACGCTGCACCAAACAAATCAAGCAACAAAGGTTAGGGCTGATATTAACGCGGAAATTTGGAGTACAGAATATCAACTTTACTATTAAGGCAAATTTGCGGATCAACAGCAAGTATAGAAATTAAAACAGTCAAGCATCGCATGCATGAGTCATAGAAAGCACGATTAAGAGGCAAGGATAGGGAGGACAAAGAAAGGGGGAAGTTTCCCTACCAAAGTATGAAGACAAGGTGCACGCATTGAACTCACAAGCTATGAGCTTCAACGTGTTGAAAACGATCTTAAGGCCAACTAAGGTCTCGCACACCCCCCTGTCGGAAGAAGATAGCTCGTCCAAAGATTTGGGTTTGACCAGTTTGGGCTTTTCCGCCCAATACAGGGGGAACCCATCAAGAGCTGTGGGGTTGCGCTTGTTCGCACACACCCTGAAAAAGAGGCCTTTCCAACCCTTGAAGGAGTTCTGGAAGAGGGTTAGGAGGATTCTTCCAGCAATTCCAGAGAAGCTTACCTAGAGGCTCTTCCCCTGCTTCTTCACTTCAAAGAAATGAAGGAAAACGTCCACTGAAGGTGGGACGCCCAGGTGCCCACATAGGATTTGAAAGGCCCTGAAGAAGGCCCAGCCGTTGGGGTGTAGCTGGGCAGGGGCTGTGTTAATCTCGGTGAGTAACTCCCTCTCAAAGAATGTGAAGGGAAGGCGCACACCAACGCGCTTGAAAACCGCTTGGTACATGAAGATGAAGGGTTTCCTGCCATTAAACTCGTTGTCCACACAGACTGGTTCCCCAGGGGTGCCATGGCGAACAGAGATGTGGGAGTCGTGGGTGCTACAGAAGGCGTTAAAGTTGTATAAATGTGGGTCACCCTAGTGCTTGACCACGTCTTCTACGGTGGTTAGGCTAGTGCACACATCCAAGAGCTCAATTGAGGCCCAGGGGTACTGAGCCTTATAGTCGAACTTTGGGGGAGGATTGGGTGTTGTTTTTGTACGCGCCATAGTTTGATGAGAAGAGCTGAAGAATGAAGAAGAGGAAGGGTTCAGTGAATGAGGTTAAGACAGAAAGGGGAAGAGAAACCCTAGAAAAACCCTACCCACGCGAGAAATCCAGAAAAGAGGGAAGAACGAGAAAGCAGAGGAAAGGGGAAGAACACAGAGATGCAGAAGAAATAAACAAGCCCAGGAAGTTATGAATTCAATACAGTAAACTGCAAGGGGGATCGGAGTAGAAAAACCATACCTTTGGTGATTTGGAAATGGAAAGGGACGAGCTTTGTGAACGAAGAGGGGAGGGATCGCGAGAGCTTCAGAGAAAAGAAGAATGAACAGTGGAGAAGAACGCAAGAGAGAATAGAACAGTAGTTGAAGCGCGGGATTTCGAAGACTTAAACATTACGACTGAAGCGCAAGAGGCGCTGGATTGGGACCGTGCGATTGAGCCGCGTGTCGAGAGATTAAGCGCTAACTTGAAGGGCAAAAGGCACCAAGCGCTGGCCATATGATCGAGCCACGTGTCAAGAGATTAGAGCATGACCCAAAGCGTCACTTTTCCCGCTCAAAAAATGTTACGTCGTCAGACGCTCAAGAAGTGTCACATCCATTGTTCAAGGGAATGTCACGTCAGCCACTCAGGAAATGCCACATCATCAGAGTACCACGTGGACAATAGGGCGAGGCCTTAGTCTTTTTGCTGAAAACAAGTATCAGCTCAAGACTGGGGGGCTTGTGTACCGTCCCGTCCCCGGCCGTTGACCAAAGTCAAAGTCAAAGTCAAAGTCAACGTATGGTGGGGCCCCTCAAGGGACCCAAGAAAGAAAGTCAACGAATTGACCGCATAAGGCGTTGCCAAGGTAGGCGTCGCCAGGTGTGGGCGTCTCCAAGATAAGGCGTCGCCAGGTTAGGTGTCGCCAAGATGAGGCGTCGCCAAGTTAGGCGTCGCCAAAATAAGGCATCGCCAGGTTGAGGTGTCGTCAGGTTAAGGCATGGCCCAGAGCAGTAACAAAGAGAAGAGAAAGGTGGCTTCAAGGCCATAGTTCTAGTACCAGTAGGGAGTAACCTGACTCGTGAAGTTCCAATACGGAGGTGTGTCACCTTTGATGTTTCTCGCTAGCTGACTTGATCGTCAGAGTGCAAACGGCCGCGAGGGCGCCCCTTTGTTCACTTCTTTTCAGGAACTCGCAGACGGAGCAAAACGGAGGAGCCATAGCTCGTGAGGACAAGCCACGCGTAAAGACGACCCAGGTCAACCGGGGGGAACAATACCATCAGTGTTATTGGTGGGAATAATACTGATGGTACCATCAGTGTTATTGGTGGAAATAATAGTGATGATACCATCAGTGTTATTAGTGGCAATAATACTGATGGTACCATCAGTGTTATTGGTGGCAAAATACTGATAGTACCATCAGTGTTATTGGTGGCAATAATACTGATGGTACCATCAGTGTTCTTGGCGGCAATAATACTGATGGTACCACCAGTATTCTTGGTGGGAATAATACTGATGGTACCACCACTGTTATAGTGTTATTGGTGGGAATAATACTGATGGTACCACCAGTGTTATAGTGTTATTGGTGGGAATAATACTGATGGTACCATCAGTGTTATTGGTGGCAATAATATTGATGGTACCATCAGTGTTATTAGTGGGAATAATAGTGATAGTACCATCAGTGTTAATGGTGGGAATAGTATTGATGGTACCATCAGTGTTAATGGTGGGAATAATACAGATGGTACCATCAGTGTTATTGGTGGCAATAAGAGTGATGGTACCACCACTGTTATAGTGTTATTGGTGGGAATAATACTGATGGTACCACCAGTGTTATAGTGTTATTGGTGGGAATAATACTGATGGTACCATCAGTGTTATTGGTGGCAATAATATTGATGGTACCATCAGTGTTATTGGTGGGAATAATAGTGATGGTACCATCAGTGTTAATGGTGGGAATAGTATTGATGGTACCATCAGTGTTAATGGTGGGAATAATACAGATGGTACCATTAGTGTTATTGGTGGCAATAATACTGATGGTACCATCAATGTTATTGGTGGCAATAATACTGATGGTACCATCAGTGTTATTTGTGGGAATAATATTGATGGTACCATCAGTGTTATCTGTGGGAATAATACTGATGGTACCATCAGTGTTAATGGTGGGACCCTAAATTATTGACAAATCAGCACATAACATGCAAATACGTCACGCCTCGTTCTGAGCAACTTTCAATTTTTATGCGACTTCCCTGTCAAAAGTTATTACCATTTAAAGTTTTTTATGGCCATTTGAAGTTTGTTTATCTTAATATTCACTAAATAAAGTTTCATGCCTCGTTCTAAGCAACTTTCATTTTTAATTCAGCTTCTCTGTTAAAAGTTATCACCAATCTGGAGTTTTTTATTGCCATTTGAAGTTTGTTTATCCTATTATTCACTAAATGAAGTTGCTACAAACTCTTAACTACTGACAAATGAACACATAACATGCAAATATGTCACGCCTCGTTCTGAGCAACTTTCATTTTTTATCTGACTTTTTTATCAAAAGTTACGTCCATTTGATGTTTTTTTATGGCCATTTGAAGTTTGTTTATCCTATTATTCACTAAATGAAGTTGCCACAAACCCTAAACTACTGACAAATCAGAACGTAACATGCAAATACACCACGCTTCATTCAGAGCAACTTTCATTTTTTATCCAACTTTTCTGTCAAAAGTTATGACCATTTGTAGTTTTTTTTATGGCCATTTAAAGCTTTTTTATCCTAATATTCACTAAATGAAGTTTCCATAAACCCTAAACTACTGACAAATCAGCACATAACATGCAAATATGCCACGCCTTATTCCAAGCAACTTTCATTTTTTCCCGACTTCTCTATCAAAAGTTATGACCATTTGAAGTTTTTTTTTAAAGTACAGGTTAAAAAAAGTGTTTGATTAATATAGAACTAAACATTCTAAAAGATGTTTGGAGGAAAGTTTAGAGGGAAAATATTCAATATCTAGTAAATAACTCTCTCTATTGTAGTAATAGTCACTGTCATCAATACTTTAGAGCAACATAGATTTCACGAACATCTCCAAATGTGCATCTCAATCAATCGGTTAAGGTTTTATTGGTTTTTTGTATTTCATGATATGATTATTTAAAATATATTAAAAGTAATTTTTTAATTTGTTAATAATATAAATTAATTTACTATAGCAAAATACGAAATTTAAATCCAAGATGTAGAATTCTTATAGTCATGGTGAATATTTGACGAAAAGTTATTGCAGTAACAGTCATGTGCCATTCATGTCAATAACCAATAGTGTGATTGAAACATATGTCCTTGTGTTCAATATAGTTGTAAAGTTGAGTGAGATCTATATCAAGAGGAATTTATCCCTAATTATTACTGGTGGACAAATTATGGTGAGGAATTGTCACAATTCCCCAGGTGGATGTTGGTAGTTTATGTTATGTTTAAACTTTAAGTTATATTTTAATTTTTACTATATGTTTTCTTTGCAATAATCAATTTGACTTCATTTTGAGGAGAAATATAGAAACACCGAGATCAAAAAGAAGAAATGCATGAGATTATTCAAAAGTTAAATAATGAACTTATGGCAAAAGATGCTAAGGAGTGGACACTTGAGGAAAAGATGGAAGTATTGACGAAAAGTCATGAAGAGTAAAGTGAACGCATGCACAAACAAGCTGAGTTGATCTGCAAACAAAATGAGCAAATGTAACTCATCATACAACACATTCAAATGAATAATCCCACATCAGACTCTTCAGATCCTACTACCAATGGACATTATAAAGGAGACCACATTAGAGATGATAGTTCATAAGAAGATTAATTGTATGTTGAATGATATAATAGATTTGACTCTTTTAACTTGTTTTCAATAGTTTTCCTTGTGTAATATGATTTACTTTTAATTTATGTACAACTTTTTCTTAAACTATGTATTTGAAGTTCATTCCTTATTTAGGTTGATTGAATTTTGAGTATTTATAAGTAGATTTGAATTTTTCTAATAAACAGGTCAAAATACCTTTTTAAATAGGTATTAATAATACATATAAAAATAGTCACCGAAACTGATGTGGTGGCTATATCTACAGAGTTGTTGTTTAGCGACCGAAACAGAATCGATCATTGTAATTAAAAAAATATTTAGCCACCAAAATTAATTCTTTCACTATAGGGGTTTCCATTTAGCCACCGAATTAGCTACCACTAGCTTTTCTTAATTAATTATTTTAATCCATTAGCGACAGTCACTATCACCTTTTATTTTAGCCACTGATTTAGCCACTGACTTTTTATAAACATGTCGTTGCTAATTTGGTTCCTTAATTCTGGTGACCAAATTTTTTACGATCGATTTAGCCACTGATTTTTTTATAAAAAATTGGTTGTTAATTTGGTTCTTGAATTCTGGTGACCAACTTTTCTGAGACAGATTTAGCCACCGAAATTTCGGTTGCAAATTTGTATTGAATTTATAATTCGGTCGCTAAATATTTTGTGACTAGGGTTTTCGCTTCCATCTTTATTTGGTGAGTGTTTCGTTCGCAAGTATGTTTATCAATCGATTATAGTGCATTTAGCGACCGAAGTTGGTGGTCGCTAAAAGTGATTTTTTTGGTAGTGTGAGGTGTGTGTAAAATGACATAAGTGGAAGACAACAAGGTACAATTATCTAATTTCAGTGTCAATGTAGTTAGTCCAACTAAGTGGTGATCTATGTAGGAATAAGTGGTGACTTACTACCAACTTTCTACATAATTAAGTAATTTTAGAATTTTTGAGTTGTGTTGTCCTTTTGTGGGGTGGTGCAATGCATGAGGTGTGCGTAAAGTTACCCCAGTGGAGGAAACAAAGGTTAAATTCAATAATCTCACTGTTAATGTTGTTAGTTAGTCGCAATCACATTAAGTGATCAATTCTGTAGGAATAATTGGTGACCTGCTACCAAGTTTATGCACAATTAAGTAATTTTAGAAAATTTTAGCATTGTATTGTTCTTTTGTGGGGTGTTGCACGAGCTGTGAGCAAAGTGACTTTACTAAAGGACACCAAGGTATAATTATCTAAGCTTAATGTCAATGTAGTAAGTTAGACTAAATGGTGACCGGTGTAAGAATAAGTGGTGACCTATTATCAATTTTCTTCACAATTAAGTAATTTTAGAATTTTTGAGCTTTGTGTTATTCTTGGGTGGGGTGGTGCAGTGCATGAGGTGTGTGTAAAGTCATCCTAGAAAAGGAAACGAAAGTCAATTTTTATGATGTCACTATTAATGTAGTCAGTTAGTTGCAATCACATTAAGTGGTGATCTTTATAAGAATAAGTAGTGATCTGCTACCAACTTTTTGCACAATTAAGTAAATTTAGAAATCTTAGGCTATTTTGTTCTTGTATGAGTGTAGTGCATGAGATATATGTAAAGTGACCGCAGTGGAAGACACAAAGGTCAACTTCTCTAATATGACTATTAACGTAGTTAGTTATAGTCACATTTAGTGATCACTATTTTTTTTTTTCAATTTTCAATTTCCTTTTCCAAAAAAATATAAATTTGATACATGATATGTATATAACTAATTTGACATCAACCTTTTTTAATATATATATATATATGATCCTGCCTGTTGACCGGAGCGCTGGAGAATGCCTCGTCAAAGGATCGACGTGCGCACCGCTTATCGCCTTCGTTCCTCCCTGGATCTACTTCAAGAACCTGCAAAGAAACGACACGGCGCCGCTGCGGCCGATCGCACTCCGACGCTCAAGTCAGTGACGGTATCACCAAATACTAAGAACTAGAACCGTGCAAACTCTCTCTCTCACAAACAGCTCTGTCACTCGCAAGCGTAAAGTGTATGAACTGAACGTGCGTACCTCAGAAAGTTCGTTAAGAGCTCTTATATACCTGGTGATTTTCTCTCTCCTGGCAGTTACAGACTTGGACACGTGGCTCGTATCCAACTGTACACGTGCCATCATCTGGAGGCTCTCTGACTTGGCGCTGCTTCTACTCTCATTTTGGCTAAGTTACGTATGCATGGTACTGCCCAGTGCATAGCAAACTTAGGAGTGCGATCTTTACTGAAACTGGCGAGTTAGGGCCTTCATACACCTTCCCTGTGGTCTCGCCGGCCGCCTTCATAATTTGCTTCTCCTTTATCTTCGGCGACGTGCTTGTTCTGGCGATCTCCGACTGCTTGGTCGCCTGAGTCTGCATCTGGCGACTTCATCCTCAACCTGGCGATCGCCTATTCTGGCAAGCTGGAGATCGGAACACGCCAACTTAACAATCGGCGACTACACGTGCCTCCCGACTTCCTTCCTAACTGCCAACCTGGCGCCTTGTCAACACGCCTATACTGTAGCAGGGTGCCACGTCATCATACCCGACCACCAGGGCGGTACACAAGCCCCCCAGTCTTAAGCGAAGACTTGTCTAGCGAAAAGACTGAAAGAGCCTTCGTTAGCACCGGTCTACGTGGCACTGACGCAGAATTCCAAGCGATAGTACTTTCTGCTGCTCTGACGCTCCACCAAACCCTTCGCGCATCGTTCGACACGTGGCTCTCATCAACGGCTATCTTCATCTGCCGTTAGCGCTTCCCCAAACCATTTCGAAAACCCTTAAACCCATTACGTTCCACTGTTCCATCACTTTTCTTCGTGTTTGCAAAACGCTCTAACTTCCCTCTGCGAAAACTCTCGACGCTCTTCAAAGTTCCAGATCACCATCTTCCTCCCTCGTCTTCCTGATCATTGAAAGGTAATTACTTTCCTTCATCTACTGGGTTTCCTTGCATTTTCACCGATTTGCATCATCCTGTAACTGCCTGGTGCATACGCTGTGGGTCGTTTCTCCATTTCTCTTCTGCATAACTTAGGGCTTTGTCGACCGTCGCAACGAACTCACATTCGTTCGTCGTTTCACCTTCCTTCCATGACCGAGTCAGCCTCTGTAACCCCCTGATTGTTTTTCCTTTCTTCTTCCTTTGCAGTTGCTATCATGACTCGCACAAAGATCACCCCGAACCCCCCTCCATCAGCACGAAACCCTTCTTCACAAGCGCACGACCCAACCCAAGTTCGTGGCGCTTCCTCTTCGCAGGCTGAGAGGCCTGCATCTTCCCAAACTGCTCTGGCCCAGGCGACTCCACCAAACGCTGGAGGAGCCCCCGTGCCTCTACCAGACTTCAAATCACTATATCCTTGGGCCACCCCAACCCTCCTAAAGGAGACCTCGTCGGTGAACACTGCGGGAGCAGTTCTGCGGTTGACAAAGGGGGACGAGGCCTATCAATCGTTTCACAAGGAGCACGATGAGAGGATGATGGTGCTGCCTTGCCCCGCCGCTCTGCCAGTATGCGCTGATGACAAAGTGAGCGCCGACGGGCCCTTTTGCTTTGTTTACACAACTTTCTTCAACAAAGTCAAACTCAGATTTCCCCTCACCCGATTCGAGAGGGAACTCTTGACCGAGCTCAACATTGTTGCCGCCCAGCTTCACCCCAACAGCTGGGCGTTTGTTCGAGCCTTTCAAATAACGTGCGACCACCTGGGGCTGCCTGCGTCGGTGGACGTGTTTTTGTTTCTTTTTTAGGCCAAGCACCCAGGAGACCGCCTGTGGGTCAGCCTGAATGCCATTGCTGGGAGATCCATTTTTACCATCTTCCAGCAATCATACAAGGACTGGAAGGGGAAGTTCATCCAGGTTCGCGCAAACGATAAAGACACTTCCCTTCTCGACGGTTTCCCCTTGTACTGGGTGGACAAGGGGAAAAAGGATTCCAAGAGCTGCTTCAGGAGGCCCAGAAGTCCTGATAGCATGGAAGCTTTGGACCGAGACCTCTGCCTATTCTGGAAGAGGGTGTCGGATGCCAACATAACATTCCTGACCCCCACCCTGATCTCCTTCGAGTTCTTTGAGGACCAGCTAGAATTCCAAATAGGTTAGGGCGCTACACTCTTGTTTTGATATTGCTTCTGATACTGTTTCTGGGCGTCTTGTGCGATACGCACAAGACTTTGGTTTTGCCTTTTCTGCATATACCTGTTTTGCTGTTTCATTGCCTCATACACCCATCTCTTTCTTCTCTGAGCTAATTCATGCATTTTCGTTTCATGCAGATAATATGCTGGGTAAAAACATGCTCGCCGACTTGAAGGCGCTCGCCCGAAACCACGGGTTGGCGACTGGTTCTCAGACGGTTCCTAACTCGGCGGTCGAGAAGGCTATCGTTCACGGGCGATCACCGCCCAAGGAACCCACCCAGCGAAAGAAACTGGTCCTTAAGAGGCCAAAGCGAAAAGCCCCCCAAGTCGTCCAAGAGGAGGAGGAAGAGGACGACGAGGTCACTGAGGATGGCCTCGTTACAAAGAGGAAAAGGGTGGCACCACCTTCACCACCTGCCCCACCCCCTCTTCCAGCTTCAACACCACCAACAACACCTGCTCCTCCTCCCTCATCGCCAACACCACCAGTCCAAGCAACTCCACTGGCCACTGCGCCACCAGCAGCTGAGGCTCAAGAGCCAAACTTTCTGGAGGACCCCCCAAGTGCCTCTACGCCTCACATCTCAGCTGGAGGGGGCCCCCCTTCAAACGCTTCAGCTGCAGAGAACGTTCCAACCGGGGATGAGGTTGCTCACACCTCTCCAATTCTAATTACCGAATCCCCGGTTGCGTCGCCACGCCAGGAAGCAAACATTGAAAATCCTGCTAAGGAAGGTGGTGGCGAGAACCCTCAACAAGCCCCCCTGGCGCCTCTCCAAGCATCAAACCTTTCCCTTGAAGTCACAAGGATGTGGGAACCTCTGACTGCCAAACTCAAAACCATAGCAGAGGATATCCCATCGATCATAACGAGGGCTGTGGAGAGCTCCACCAGGAGGCTTCAAGACGATCTCTACCACCTCAAGACTGAAAATAGCACTATGAAGGTTGAGGTGGAGAAGGTGTCATTCAGCCTAACGCTCGCGGAAATGGAACACTCCCGAGTAGAGGATGCCCTAAGTACCGAGCTTAGGCTGGTGCGCAAGGAAGCTGCTGACCTTCGCCGCAAAGTCCATGAACTTGCCCAAGAGAAAGTTGAACTAGAAAGCAAGATCGTGCCTTTGCGCACCAAGGCGAGCGACCTGGAGGCTCACATTCAAGCTGACGCCGCCAGGGTGCAAAAACTGGAGCAGAGGTCGATTGACCGCGAGAAGCTACTTGGGCAGGTAGAAAAAGCGAGGGACGACGCCATGGCTGATCTCGCCGAGGCAAACAAGGAGAAAGGGAAGATGGTTGCCGAGTTGGCCCAAGCTCAAACAGAGTCCAAGAAGGTTACTGACGACCTTCTCCATGCTCAAGAAACCAACGAAAAACTCCGAAAACAGGTTGAAGAGCAGGAGCAGCAGAACAAAGAGCTCAAGGAACAGGTTGAAGGACTTCAAGGGCAGTTTGAAGAACTTAAGCTAAATTCTGCTCAGATTCTGACTGCTGGATTCGAAGCCGCTCGGGAGCAATTCGCATGCCTATTCCCTGATCTCGACCTCAGCATGGTGTCGTTAAACAACGAAGTAGTAGATGGAAAGGTCGTTCCCGCCGAAGACTCAACCAACTCCACCCCATCTGCTTCTTTATAAATTCACTTGTATTTACCTTGTAAAAACTTTTGCATATGTGTTTTGAACAGATACTTATTTCAATTGCTGAACTTGGATATTCTCTCCCTTGACTTCTTTTAAGCGCTTTAGCCTTCCTTGTATGCTTAACTTTGTCGGATTTAACTTAGTGATTTTGCAAACGCGACCTTTGACGTAACCGCCTCGAGCCAACTCAAACTTAAGCAAAAATCACCTTAAACAACTTGTACTCTTAAGGCAACTAACCTCATTACAGGAATATCCTTCAAGCGACGAACTGTAACTTAATCATTGGCTCGAACAACGTCCCACTCGACCTGCTTTATCAAACAAGTCTTTCAACCTTCTCGCCGTCGTTTGAACCTTTCCCGATCGCCAAGACCCCTTGGTAACAGCAGCTTTTCCTAGCCTCATGCTTTGGCAATCGTTTCTTTATCTGGGGTAGAAACGCCCTTTGGAATCTTCCTTTGCCCTCTTGAACTTCAAAGCAAAAGACCGGCTGGCTAGGCGTTCTCTTCGAACCTACCTTAGCCACCTTTCAAGCTTCTTCCACCCTCTCCGCCATACCTGAACTCGTTCGCGACGAGAAGGTTTTTATCTTGCCTCTGCTCGTACATAAGCGAGAAGGTCTTTTAACTCGCCTGAACTCGCTCATCGGCGAGAAGGACTTTCACTCGCCTGAACTCGCTCATCGGCGAGAAGGACTTTAAATGGCCTTAACTCGCTCGACGGCGAGAAGGACTTTGTCTGGTGCCTCAACTTGCCCAGGGCGTACATCTCCTCCCCCCTGGATGCACTGAGGACCTTTTCTTTCTCTCGCCTGCACTCGCTCGACGGCGAGGAGGTCTTTAATGGGCCTTAGTTCGCACAACGGCGATAAGGACTTTATATGGTGCCTCAACTTGCCCAGGGCGTACATCTCCTCCCCCCCGGATGCACTGAAGACCTTTCTCTTTCTCGCCTGCGCTCGCTCAACGGCGAGGAGGTCTTTTAACTTGCCTCGACATTGCCCCAGGAGTTACATCTTCTCGCTCCCAGAAACACGGAGGACTTTTCCTCTTTCTCGCCTGCACTCGCTCAATGGCGAGGAGGACTTCATCTTGCCTCAAAACGCGCGAGGGCGTTGAGGTCTTTCATCTGGTGCCTCCGATCGCCGAAAGACGATGAGGACTTTAAAACTTAACTGGTGCCTCCAATCGCCGAAAGACGATGAGGACTTTAAAACTTAACTGGTGCCTCCAATCGCCGAAAAACGATGAGGACTTCAAACTTTTTAGAAAGCATGCGATATATCTTTTCTTGCCTTAAATCATGTACAAATGACAAGGTCTTTCTTCAAAACTTTCGAAAATAGCACACATGCAATCTGGAAACACCTTATACTTCGAAAACTCTTCTTTTATTGGGTGGCCTCATTAAAAACCCTCCTTAGGGAAAAAAGAGTGCCCCCTTGAAACTGTTTTAACAGAGACATTGTAATATAACATTTGTGTTTGTCTTTACTTACAAAGCTCTTAACTATAGTACAACTTCAGGTGTGTGGCGTTCCAGGTACGAGGGATCGCCCCTCCTTCCAGCGTCTCTAAGCGGTAGGCTCCGTTCCCGAGTGCCTCGGTTATTCTAAACGGTCCAGTCCACTTGGGTGATAGTTTATTCTCCATCTCGTACTGGTGGGCCTTCCTCATCACCAGATCGCCTTCTCTAAACTGCCTTGGCATCACCTTTGAGTTGTATCTTCGCTCAATCCTCCTCTTCACCGCCTCAGCCTTCAGCCTCGCCTCTTCCCTGACTTCATCCAGCAGATCCAGGTTCAGCCTTCTCTCTGCATTCGAGTCTTCCTCTACAAAGTTCTGGAATCTCGGCGAGCTCTCCTGGATCTCGACTGGAATCATGGCATCACACCCATAGACCAAGCTAAACGGGGTCTCATGGGTTCCTGACTGCTCGGTGGTGTGGTACGCCCAGACTACCCGGGGCACTTCCTCAGCCCAACTTCCCTTGGCTTTCTCAAGCCTTCTCTTCAAACCTCTCAACAACACCCGATTAGCTGATTCCACCTGGCCATTCGTCTGAGGGTGCTCGACGGATGCAAACACTTGTTGAATTCCCACCCCTTCACAAAGCTTCTTCAACAGGTGGCTTGCAAACTGCGTCCCATTATCTGACACCAGGCGCTTAGGCACTCCAAACCGGCACACAATGTTCTTCCACACAAACCCCTCGATCTTGTGCGCGGTGATCTGGGCCACTGGTTCTGCTTCAATCCACTTAGTGAAATACTCAATCGCCACCACCAAGTACTTCATTTGCCTGATCGCCAGCGGGAAAGGCCCCAGGATGTCGATTCCCCAAGTATGAAACGGCCAAGGGCTATAGATCGACTTCAACTCCTCGGGAGGTGCCTTGTGCCAATCGGCGTGCTGTTGGCATTGTCTGCAGCACTGGGCATACTTCTTGCAATCTTCTCTCATGGATGGCCAATAGTAGCCTGCACGGAGAGTCCTCGCGGCCAGAGCTCGACCCCCGACGTGGCTTCCACATATTCCTTCGTGGAGCTCTGCCATAATTCTCGTGCACTTCTCGCCGTGTATGCATTCCAGGAGTGGGTGAGTGAACCCAAACCTGTACAGATCGCCATCAATCAACGTGTATTTGCTAGAATTTTTCTTTACCTTCCTGGCTTCTGTTGGATCCAGCGGGAGGAGACCATCCGCCAAGCACCGCTTGTATTGCGTTATCCAAGTGTCTGGCTCATGGGTGGCGCAGACCTGCATCACATCCACCTTCTCTCCTCGGTATGCTCTGATTCTCGGCGATCTCAGAGTTTCTTGCGTCAAAGACTTATGGCTTCTCGCTGCTCTCTCCGTCGACTTGCTTATCTGAAGGACCAGGTGATCTGCTACAAATGCCCTCGGCGTCTTCAGAGTTTCTTGAATCACCGTCCTCTGCCTACCCCCCTTGCCTGAACTGGCGAGCTTAGCAAGTAAGTCAGCTCGGGCATTCTGTTCTCGGGGCACATGTACTACTTCAAAAGAGGCAAAGGAACTCTTCAATTCCTGCACATACGCCAAGTAAGCCGCCATTTGTGGATCTTTAGCCTGGAACTCGCCTGTTACTTGCCCTGTGACTAGCAGCGAGTCACTCTTAGCCATCAGCACCCTAGCTCCCATCTCCTTGGCCAGCAGAATCCCGGCGATCAGCGCCTCATACTCTGCTTGATTGTTGCTGGCTTTGAAGGCAAATCTCAACGATTGTTCGATCAGCACGCCGTTGGGTCCTTCCAATATGACCCCAGCACCGCTACCCTGCTGGTTCGACGATCCATCCACCGAGAGTACCCAACGGAAGCCATCTCCTTCAACCCGCGTCGCCTCTGATGAGAGCTCGACTACAAAGTCTGCAAAGATTTGCCCCTTGATCGGGCCTCGGGGCTCATATTTAATGTCAAATTCTGACAACTCCACTGCCCACTTTACCATTCTTCCCGCAACGTCGGGTTTCTTCAAGACCTTCTGGATGGGCAGATCAGTCATCACCAGTATTGTGAAGCTGTGGAAATAGTGGCGCAACCTTCTCGCCGAAAGCACCACAGCTAGCGCAGCCTTCTCCAGGGCCTGATATCTCGTTTCTGGGCCCTGCAATACCTTGCTCACGAAATAAATAGGCTTCTGAGCCTGATCTTGATCATGGGCGAGCACCGCACTCACCGCCCTCTCAGTCACAGCGAAGTACAACCTGAGAGGGATTCCCGCCAGTGGTTTGCACAGAACCGGCGGGCTCGCCAGATACTCCTTCAGCTTGACGAAAGCTTCCTCGCACTCTTTCGTCCAAGCGAACTTGTTATTGCGCCGCAGACATTGGAAATAGGGATGCCCCTTTTCTCCGCTAGCTGACACGAAGCGAGATAGGGCTGCCATCCGACCTGTTAGCTGCTGGACTTCTTTCACCGTAGCCGGGCTTCTCATCGCCAAGATGGCGGCGCACTTGTCTGGGTTAGCTTCTATTCCTCTTTCAGTCAAGAGGAAACCCAAAAATTTTCCAGCCTCCACGCCGAAAATGCATTTCTCCGGGTTGAGCTTCAACTTGAACTTGGCGATCGTCGTGAACAACTCTTCCAAGTCTGCAACGTGCTTGTTTTTTTCCTGCGAGGTCACGACCATGTCATCGACGTAAGCTTGCACGTTCCTTCCCAGCATTGGTGCAAGTACTCGATCCATCAGCCTCTGGTACGTGGCCCCCGCGTTCTTCAGCCCAAAGGGCATCACCTTATAGCAGTAGCACGACCTCTCTGTCATGAAGGCTGTTTTTTCTTCATCCATGGGATGCATCTTGATCTGATTATAGCCCGAGAAGGCGTCCAGGAAACTCAGCAGCTTGCACCCTGCAGCACTGTCAACCAGGGCATCAATGCTTGGTAAAGGATATGAATCCTTTGGGCAAGCTTTATTCAGATCGGTGAAATCGACGCACATGCGCCATTTCCCGTTGCTCTTCTTCACCAGTACGACATTCGCCAACCATTCAGGGTACTGGACTTCCCTGATGTGGCCTGCAGCGAGGAGTTTCTGGGTTTCGTCCCTGATTGCCTGCCTCCTCTCCTCGTTGAATTTCCTTCTCCTTTGTCGCACTGGTCTCACCATGTTGTCCATCGCCAGGTGATGGCACAAGAAGTCGGGATCGATCCCGGGCATGTCCGAGGCGGACCATGCAAACGCGTCCAGATGCCGCTCAATCACCTTGGCGATCTGGTCTTGGAGATCGACTTCCAGAGATCTTCCCAGCTTAAAGATTTTCCCTCCGATCTCCTTCTCGAGCCACTGCTCGACAGGTTTGGGCCTGGATTCTCTGGCGATCACCGCCTTGGCGATTCCCAGTTCTCTCGCTTCCTCGGGGCGATTCCGCGCCTCTTCCTCCTCCAAGCCAGCATTCCTCTCCCCCAGCTCAGCATCTACCATCTCTACATCCCTTCCGGCGGCCTCCTCTGTTACCGGCGGTCTGGGCTTCACACCGGGAGGCGGGGTGGTCGTTACATAGCTCACTGATCTTTTATTTTTCAGGCTATTCTCATAGCACCTTTTTGCTTCTTTCTAATTAGACTTTATCGTGATCACCACCCCTTCCATCGATGGCAACTTCACCTTCATGTGCCGTGTCGACGGAATAGCACCTATCCTGTTAAGAGTGGGCCTTCCCAACAGGATGTTGTACGCTGAGGGGGCGTTTACGATGAGGTACTTGATTTTCTCCGTCCTCGACCCAGCCTCATCTGTAAACGTGGTTCTCAGCTCAATGTATCCCCTGACCTCCACCTGGTCGCCAGCGAACCCATACAAGCATCCTCCATAGGGCCTTAGCTGGTCAAGGGGCAATTCCAGCTGCGTGAAAGTCGGCCAGAACATCACGTCTGCCGAGCTTCCTTGGTCCACCAGAACTCTGTGGACCTTCCTTCCCGCCGTGATCAACGAAATAACAATGGGATCGTTGTCATGCGGCACAACGTCCCGAAGATCCTGCTTGGTGAACGTAATGTCCACTTCCGGCGAGTGATCTTCAAACATGTCCACTGCCATTACCGATCGCGCGTACTTTTTCCTCTGCGATGCGGTGCATCCACCACCTGAGAAACCCCCTGCAATGGTGTGGATCTCCCCATGGATAGGCATCTCGTGTTGCTGGGCTTCTCCACCTGCTGGCTGGGAACTCGACGCTCCTCCGATCCTTCTGTCCAGCAGATAGTCGTTTAGGAACCCGCTCTTAACCAGATCGTCGAGCTGGTATCCTAAAGACAAACACGAGTCCAGGTTGTGGCCAAAGCACTGGTGGAACTCGCACCAAACATCCGGCTTTCACCCCAGCACCTTGTCGCCCACCTTCTCGGGCGCCTTCAACCTAGCAGATATGTTAGGGATAGCGATCAGGTCCGCTAGTCCCATGACGAATTTGTGCTTAGGCGGGCGATTGTACTCTCGGCGTGCTGGTTGTTGGCGTGCTGGTGGTTGGCGCGCTTGGCTTCTTCCCTTATTTCTCCTATCGTAAGGATAGCGAGTCCTTTGGTCCTTTCTGGCCGCTGCGGCCGTTTCCAGCACCCTCTGTGGCTGGATCCTGGTCTGGGCGCGTGGCCTAGCGGGAGCCACGCTGCCTCTCTTCTCGGCGACTTCACTCTCGTCGGCGATGTGGGCCACCGCAAGTCGCCTGACTTCAGCAAACGTCGCTGGATGAGCCCTGATCAAGGCCTCGCAGAATGGCCCTGGCTGCACGCCCTTCTTGAAGGCATAGACCAGCATTTCTTCATCCTTGGCCGGCGATCTGACCATCTGCGCTCCGAAGCGATTGAGGTAGTCTCTGAGGGACTCCCCATGGTACTGCCTTATATCAAACAGATCATAGGACACCCTGGGTGGTGCCTTATTCACAATGTACTGCTCGACAAAGATTTTCGAGAATTGTTGAAAATTGGTTATGTGGCCATTAGGCAGGCTCACAAACCACTCCATCGTCGTTCCTTGGAGCGTACTCACGAACATCTTGCAGTAGACGGCGTCTGACCCTCCCGACAGCATCATCTGCGTGTGGAACGTGGTCAGATGAGCCTCTGGATCCTCCACGCCGGTAAAAACAGCTTTAACCGGAACCACGCTCGTGGGAATTGGCGTGTCGGTAATCGCCTGAACAAAAGGCATTGGGAACACACGAGGTGGCGTCGACGGTGCCACCTCTTCAGCAGAAGAACGTCCCTGCTGCTCCTGAAGAGCTCGAGACAGCTCCTCAGCTACCTTGCTGAGCTCCTCGTTCCTGGCGCGAGAGGCGACCAGGTCCTCATGTATCCTTGCCTGCTCTACGCGCGAGGCTTCCACAGTCGCCTGCAACGAGCGCATCATTTCTGCCATCTGCGCCATGGTCATGGCGGCGTCGCCTTCAGCAGCCACGGGACTGGAACGATTGCTTCTCATCTTTCTCATTAACTTCAGCGAACCACAGGAATACAGCAAACAACACTTCAACCACGATCGAAACAGCGATCAATCGGAGAAAACTCAAGAAACTGCGCAAGAAACCAAGAACACCGCAAACCTTCGCAGAAAACCACAAAAGAACTCGAACTTCCACCAGACAGATTGCGCACAAGCAACAAAAGACCTCACTCCACCGATTGAAAGCCAAACAAACGGTACAAAACACAAACTCACCGAACGAAACTCAAAGAAACTGCAAACGACAGTTGCACCAGCACACAACTGCGCAGAAAACCTCGAAAACTTCCACGAACTCACGCTGTGGATGGGAGCACGTTTTACAATATATATAACTATTTTTACCTAAAAAAAATTAAGTAATAGAAGCATAAAAAAAGTTGATATTGCTGTTATATAACTTATTCAATAAAGTTCACTCACCCCCACAATTTATCCAGAAATAAGCTCTGAATTAGTGACCAAAATGGCTCTCTTAATATCTCCAATTACAAGCTACTCTCAACAACTACATTGTTCAAATACACAATTGTTAAAACAAAAAAAAATGTACTTATAAGTGTTCACAAGAAACATATATCAGATTCTCTAGATAGGTTCTAACACCTCAACACTGACCACACTATTTCCTCTAATTACCTCCAGAAATTAAGTAAAATTATGAATTTAAAATCAAAGATCATATCTACTAACTACAATACCATGACCACTGATGTTTAAAAGGAAATGCAAAAGAACTCACCACCATCCCTACGTTAGTTTTCTCATTGTCATTCACTTCTGCATCGTCAAAAACTAAGTTCATAAACTAGTCAAAGCCATGGAGAGTATCAAAAATTCATATGATACGATTTAGAAAAGAAAACAAACACAGAAACTTTAAGACACAAAATAAGAGAAGTAACAAATAGAGAATTGCGAACATAATATCTTCTTTGTATATAACTAGTTGAAACAAAAACATCTATATTTTTATGATAATAAAAAATATAATTAAAAGGTAATTATTATAACAATTATCAAAATAAAAAATGGTTATTAAAACTTATTTTAAAATTGTGAAATAATATATACACTTGCAATTAGTGGGACTTGATTTCCATTTTTGGCACCATGTGCCCACTGCTCCAAGACCAAGAGACAAAACAAAACCATCAAAAATCCTTTGTCACTTGTTCCAACTTCAATCACAAATTCTAAATTCTAGTATGCAACAATTAAGAAACAACTCAATTTAATTTGAAACATAATATCCTCGTTCTTTAATCAATCCCTTTTTGTATTTAACAATAACAAAATTCGAGATTTTCTAGTACTAAAATAGTTTGTATTTAATAATTATAAATTATTGATCCTGCCGGTTGACCAGAACGCAAGAGCCTTGCCTCGTCAAAGGTATTCTTCCTCTCGATCGGCTTTGCACCACGCTAGCTTCCATCCTTCACACCTCGATTCACCTCAAGAACCTACAAAAGACAGAGTGGCGCCGCTGCGGCCGATCGCGCTCTGACGCTCAAGTCAGTGACTGAACCACCAAAACTCTAAGAGAGAACACTAAGAACTCAAAGAACCATGCAAAAACTCTCTCCGTGTACTCAAGTATTCTCCAAGCGTAAAGAAGTGTTCTAAACGTGCGTACCTCAGAAGTTCGTTAGAATCTCTTATATACCTGTGCACTTTCTCTCTCCTGGCGGTTACACATCTGTACACGTGGCTCGCATACAGTTGTACACGTGTCACCATCTGGAGCGTCCTCTGCTTGAGCGTCACTTCTTACTCTTTAGGCTGTTCGACTAAGTTACCCATGCAAGGAGTAACTCGGTGTATAGCTGCCTTGGAGCGCGATCTCTTCTGTGTGGCGAGTACGGGGTGTCACCATGCGCACCTTCCCTGTGATCTCGCCGGCCGCCATCATGATCTGCTTCACTTGCTTCACCGTGCATGTCCTGGTAAGCTGTTCTCTGGCCTCAACCTCTGGCTAGCTAGGGAGTGATCATCTGATAATTTCATCCTTCGCACTCGTGCCTTTTGAAAGCCTTGAACAAGCTTTCCTGATCTTTCGGCGATGTCCTCTTCTCGGCGATCTCTGATCACTTGGTCGCCTGGGTTCGCATCCGGCGACTACGACACAAACATGGTGACCGCCGGTTTAGATATGCTAGAGATCGGAGCACACCAACTTAACGATTGGCGACTACGCGAGCTCCCCGACTTCCTTCCCTTCTGTCATCCAGGTGTTCCGTTCAACACGCCTATATTATCGCTTGCTGCCACGTCATCACTTCCGACTACCTGGGCGGTACACAAGCCCCCCAGTCTTAAGCGAAGACTTGTCCAGCGAAAAGACTAAGAGGTCACATCACTGTCGATCTACGTGGTGCTGGCACGGAATTCCAAACGTTCGTACCCTCTGCTTTTCTGATGCTCCACCAAACCCCTTTTTCCAATCGCTCGACACGTGGCTTCATCAACGGTCATCTTCAGCTGTCGTTTGCGCTTCCGAAAACGTTCCAAAAACCCCTAAAACCCTTTGCACTTCCTACTGTTCCATCATCTTTCTGCATTCTCAAAAGTTCTAAGTATTTTCTCTGCATCCCACGACGCTCCTCAACTCTCTCAATCTCCAACTCTCTTCAACGCTCATCCGATCATCAAAAGGTACCCCTTTTACTTCTTCTGTTGATGTTTGTTGCATTTTAACCGATTCGCATCATCCATTATCTGTCTGGTGCATACGTTGTGGTCTGTTTTCTCCTTTTCTCCCCTCTAGTAACTTAGGGCTTCGTCTTCCATCACGTTCGTCCCAACGAACTCCTGTTCGTTCGTTCTCCTTTCTTCGTACTCAATCGAGTCGTTCTCTGTAACCTTTGTTCATCCCTTTCATTTTCCTTTGCAGTTCCTGCGATGGCTCATACAAAATCCACCACGAACCCTCCTTCTTCGTCGCGAAACCCTCCACCCCAAGCGCGTAGGGTTGCTCCTGGGGAAAATCCTCCACCGGCGCGTAACCCACCACGAGCATCTGGCGCTCCTTCTTCCCAGGCTGAGAGGCCTGCAACTTCTCACGCCAATCCCGCTCAGGCAACTCCGCCAGTCGTCGGAGGCACCCCCTACCTCCAAAGGACTACAAGGCACTCTACCCTTGGGCCACCTCAACTTTGTTAAAAGAGACTTCTTCAATAAACACGGAGTTGGGCGTGCACCGACTAAGGAAAGGGGACCAATCCGAGCTCACATTCCATAAGGAGCACGACAGCAAAATGGTCGTGCTGCCCTGCTTCCCGGGTGAGCCGATCTGCGCGGACGATAAAGCGAACAATGGCGAGTTGTTCTGCTTCATCTACGCGACGTTCTTCAAGAAGGTGAAGCTCAGATTTCCCTTCACTCGCTTCGAGAGAGAGCTGTTAACCGAGCTCGATATCGCCCCCGCCCAGCTTCATCCCAACAGCTGGGCATTCGTAAGGGCGTTCCAAATTATGGACTACCAGCTTCAGTTGACGTTTTCCTCTTCCTGTTCGAAGCTAAGAATCCAGGAGACTGCCTCTGGATTAGCCTGAATGGGATTGCTGGAAGGTCAATCCTCTCAATCTTCCTGCAATCTTACAAAGATTGGAAGGGAAAATTCGTGAAGGTGTGCGCCAACGGCCAAGATCCCTCCCTGCTCGACGGCTTCCCCTTGTACTGGGTACACAAGGGGAACAAAGACGCCAAAGAAAGCTTTAGGAGGCCCAGAAGTCCCGACACCATGGGCGAGCTAGACAAAGATCTCTGCCTTTTCTGGAAGAGTGTAGCAGCCGCCAACATCACCTTCCCCACCGCCTCAATAATCTCCTTCGAGTTCCTCGAGGGCCAACTTGAAGCTCATATAGGTTAGCCCTTACCTCGACACCAAGGCTTCCGTTTTGTGTTGGGACTGACTTCGCATTTCTACCATCTATCATTGGGCGTCCTGTTTGTGGCGTACTGGTCTTGGTTTTTAATTCATGTGCCACTTGTTTGCGTTATTCGTGCATATACTCGTATATTTTGCCTTTGCTTTCGTGCTTACTCATCTATTTTTTACCCTGTGCAGACTTCATGTTGGGCAAAGGCAAACTAGCTGAACTGAGGGCGATCGCCCGATCCCACAAGTTGGCGACGGGTTCCCAAACCGTGCCCAACTCGGTGGTGGAGATCGCCGCTGCTTAAGGCAGATCTCCTCCCCAAGGTCCAACTCCTCCGGAGACACTGCCCGCCCCCCAAAGAAAAAAACTTGTCTTGAGGAAGAAGAGGAAAACTCCTCAAGTGGTTCAGGAAGAAGAGGATGACGAGGCGACTGAGGACGGCCTTGTCACCAAAAGAACAAGGGTGGCACCCTCTTCACCACCCGCTCTCCCAACACCAACACCACCCTCTTCTCCAGCTCTAACACCGTCAGTCCAAGCAACACCCTTGGCTGTTGCGCTCCCTGTGGTTGAAGGCAGCGAGCCTAATTTCATAGAGAACCCTCCAAGCGCCTCCACGCCATTTGTATCTGCTGGAGAGGGTCCTCCTTCAACCACCTCTATTGCTGGGGCCGCACCAGGTGGAGATGAAGGTGCCCACAACTCGCCCATCCTCATAACAGAGTCCCCGACTTCACCACCACGCCAAAAAGTCCCCCTTGCTCTACAAACTCAAGAGGGTGGTGGTGAAAGTCAGCACCAGGCTCCTCCAGCACCTCCACCAGCAACAACTGCAAGCCTTCCCCCCTCCATCGAAGAGGTCTGGGGGCCCTTCACAGCTAAACTGAAGATGATGGCAGAGGATCTCCCCTCAATAATAACGAAGGCTGTGAAGAACTCGAACAAGAGGCTTCAGGACGATAACTCAGCGCTCCAGGAGGAGAACCGCCTAATAAGGATTGAGGCGGAAAAATTGTCTTGCAACTTGATGATGGCAGAAATCGATCATTCAAGGCTGGAGGACGCCATGAGCGTTGAGCTAAGGGGCGCACGCAAGGAGGCCTCCGATCTGCGCCAAAAACTGCACCTCCTAGCTCAAGAGAAAATTGAGCTGGAGAGTAAGTTGGTACCCTACAGGCTCAAGGTGGCCAACTTGGAGGCATCGATGAAAGCAGATGCGCCCAAGGTGGAGAACCTTGAGAAGAGGTCAGTAGATCGGGAGGTCCTCCTCGGGAAGGTCGAGAAGGAGAGGGACGACGCCATGGCTGAGCTCGCCAAGGTTCAAGAGGAAAACAAGAAGATTGCTGCAGAGCTGGCCCAGGCGAGGGACGAAGGCAAAAAGGTTGCTGAAGACCTTGCTCAAGCTCGCGGGGAAACTGAAGAGCTGAAGAAACGAACCGACAAGCTGAAGCAACAAACCGAAGACCTCGAGCAAAGCTCCGCCCAAGTCCTTGCCGTCGGGTTCGACGCCGCCCTGGAGCAAGTCGCTTGCCAATACCCCGAGCTTGATCTGACCATGGTGTCCATCTGCAACGAAGTGGTGGATGGGAAGATCGTGCCCTCTGAAGATTAACTGTCTCCCTCCATCACTTTGCTCTTTGAAAACTTGGCGCTTATTTCTGTTTTGTAAAACTTTACATGTAATTTTTCTTCTTGTGTATTTCAACTGACATTGCTTGCATATAACTTCTTCTGCTTTTGCATCTCGTCTTTCTGTTTACTTCGCATTCTTTAACCTTCATCTGCTTTCTTACTCGCACTTTGAACTTGAGCAAACCATTAATCTCATAACAATTTATCGAACTGTTAACTCGAAGTAAAACTTGAGCAACTTATTAACCTTCAAGCGATGACATTTAACGTAACTTGCAAACTTAAGGAAATTAGTTACTTACTAGGCAGCAGGTTTTAACTTAAACCGGTATCACAATACAGTTTACCTGATCTACCCGGCAAGGTTAGCCTTTATTCCCGCCCTCGCCTGGAACTCTTCCGATCGCCATAGGGTTCTGGCGATGTAAGCTTCCTTTGCCTTCATAACTTGGCTATTGTTCCCTCATCTGGGGGTAGAGGTGCCTTTCGGATCCTTCTCTACCTCCCTGAGTTTCAGAACAATAAGCCGGATAGCGAGGCGTTCTCTTTGAACCTACCTTAGCTATCTTTTAAACTTCTTTCACCCTTCATGCCATTCCTGAACTCGTTCAAGACGAGAAGGATTTTATCTGTCTTCACACCGCCTACAAGCGTGGAAGTTTTCTCTGGTCTTACTAAGTCAACATTGATGTTTCACTTAAAGGGGGAAAGGCGTTTTCCTTCCTTTCCCGCCGTTTAAGGTCACGAACACCCCTGACTTTTCAGTTCATCTTGCCTGAACTCACTCTGAGGTGAGAAGGGCTTTTTCTCGCTTGAACTCGCTCGACGGCGAGAAGGACTTTATCTTGCCTGAACTCGCTCGACGGCGAGAATGACTTTTTCTCGCCTGAACTCACTCGACGGCAAGAAGGACTTTATCTCGCCTGAACTCGCTCGACGACGAGAAGGACTTTATCTTGCCTGACCTCGCTCGACGGCGAGAAGGACTTTATCTTGCCTGAACTCGCTCGACGGCAAGAAGGACTTTTTCTCGCCTGAACTCGCTCGACGGCGAGAAGGACTTTATCTTGCCTGAACTCGCTCGACGGCGAGAAGGACTTTATCTTGCCTGAACTCGCTCGACGGCAAGAAGGACTTTATCTTGTCTGAACTCGCTCGACGGCGAGAAGGACTTTTTCTGGTGCCTCAACTTGCCCAGGGTGTACATCTCCTCCCCCCTGGATGCACTGAGGACTTTTTCTCTTTCTCGCTTGCACTCGCTCAAGGGCGAGGAGGTCTTTTACTCTTTCTCGCCTGCACTCGCTCGAGGGCGAGGATGTCTTTTCTTTTCTTACCTCTAAACGCACGAGAGCGCTGAGGTCTTTAGTCATCGCTGGTACCTCCGATCGTCGAAAGACGATGAGGACTTTAAAACTTTAACTGATGCCGCCAATCGCCGAAAAGCGATGGGGACTTTAAAACTTTTTCTTAGAAAGCATGCAGCATAACTTTAAACTTGCCTTTAATCACGTACGAGTGATAAGGTCTTTTTCTAAAACTTTCGAAATAATAAGCATGCAATCTTAGAAACTTTAAACTCTTTGAAAACTCTTCTTTATTGGGTGGCCTCATTAAAAACCCTCCTTAGGGAAAAAAGAGTGCCCCCTTCAAACTGTTTTAACAGAAAGCTTGTAAATCTCTTCATGTTCGTTTTTAGTTACAAAGCTTTAACTGTCATATAACTTGAGGTGTGTGGCGTTCCAAGTGCGAGGAATCGCCCCTCCTTCCAATGTCTCTAAGCGGTAGGCGCCGTTCCCGAGCGCCTCGGTTATTCTGAACGGTCCTGTCAACTGAGGTGATAACTTGTTTTCCATCTCGTACTGGTGGGCCTTCCTCACCACCAGGTTGCCCTCTCTAAACTGCCTTGGCATCACCTTCGAGTTGTACCTTCGTTCAATCCTCCTTTTCACTGCCTCAGCCTTTACCTTGGCCTCCTCCCTGACCTCATCCAGTAAATCCAGATTCAACCTTCTTTCTTCGTTCGAGTCTTCCGCCACAAAGTTCTGGAATCTCGGCGAGCTCTCCTGGATTTCTACTGGAATCATTGCATCACATCCATAGACCAAGCTGAACGGGGTCTCATGAGTTCCTGACTGTTCGGTGGTATGGTACTCCCAAACTATGCGGGGTACCTCCTCAGCCCACGATCCCTTGGCTTTCTCTAGCCTTCTCTTCAAGCCTCTTAGCAACACCTGATTGGCGGACTCTACTTGGCCATTTGTCTGAGGGTGCTCGACGGATGCAAACACCTGCTGGATTCCCACCTCCTCGCACAGCTTTTTCAGTAGGTGACTTGCAAACTGAGTCCCATTGTCTGGCACCAGGCGCTTAGGCACACCAAACCGGCACACGATGTTCTTCCATACAAAGCTCTCAATCTTGTGTGCGGTGATCCGGGCTACTGGTTCTGCTTCGATCCACTTGGTGAAGTATTCAATCGCTACCACCAAGTACTTCATCTGCCTGATCGCCAATGGGAAAGGTCCCAGGATGTCAATTCCCCACGTATGAAACGGCCAAGGGCTGTAAATTGACTTTAACTCTTCTGGAGGCGCTCTGTGCCAATCGGCGTGCTGCTGACATTGCTTGCAACACTGGGCATACTTCTTGCAGTCCTCCCTCATCGTTGGCCAATAATAACCTGCACGGAGAGTTCTTGCAGCTAGAGCTCGACCCCCAACGTGACTTCCACATATCCCTTCATGGAGCTCGGCCATGATTCTAGTGCATTTTTCTCCGTGCACACACTCTAGGAGTGGGTGTGTAAACCCAAACCTATACAGCTCACCATCAATCATGGTGAACTTGCTGCAGTTCTTTTTTATCTTTCTAGCCTCCGTCGGATCCAGCGGGAGAAGGCCATTTGCCAAGCAGCGCTGGTACTGGGTTATCCATGTGTCTGGCTCATGCGTGGCACATACTTGCGTCATGTTCACCCTCTCCCCCCGATATGCTCTTATTCTCGGCGACCTCAAGGTCTCCTGAGTCAAGGACCTGTGACTCCTCGCCGCTTTCTCCGTCGACTTACTTATCTGAAGAACCAGGTGGTCTGCCACAAATGCTCTAAGCGTCTTTAGAGTTTCTTGGATCACTGTCCTCTGCCTACCCCCCCTTGCCCGAACTGGCGAGCTTAGCTAGCAAGTCTGCTCGGGCATTCTGCTCTCTAGGCACATGCACCACTTCAAACGAGACAAAGGAACTCTTCAACTCCTGCACATACTCCAAGTAAGCCGCCATTTGTGGATCCTTGGCCTGGAACTCGCCTGTTACTTGTCCCGTGACTAATAACGAGTCACTCTTAGCCATCAGCACCCTAGCTCCCATCTCCTTGGCCAGCAAGATTCCGGCGATGAACGCCTCATACTCTGCTTGATTGTTGCTGGCTTTGAAGGCAAACCTCAGGGACTGTTCTATCAGCACTCCGTTGGGCCCTTCTAGAATGACTCCAGCACCGCTACCCTGCTGGTTCGACGATCCGTCCACCGAGAGCACCCAACGAAAATCATTCCCTTCAACTCGTGCTGCTTCTGACGAGAGCTCGACCACAAAATCGGCGAAAATCTGCCCCCTTGATCGGACCTCGGGGCTCATACTTGATGTCGAACTCCGACAGCTCCACCGCCCACTTCACCATTCTCCCAGCTACATCAGGCTTCTTCAGGACTTTCTGGATGGGCAAGTCGGTCATCACCAGCACTGTAAAACTGTGAAAATAGTGGCACAACCTCCTCGCCGAAAATACTACAGCCAGTGCAGCTTTCTCCAAGGCCTGATACCTCACCTCCGGGCCTTGCAACACCTTGCTGACGAAATAAATAGGCTTCTGAGCCTGGTCTTGATCTTGGGCGAGCACCGCACTCACCGCCCTCTCAGTTACGGCAAAATACAACCTGAGAGGGGTTCCTACCAAGGGTTTACACAAAACCGGCGGGCTCGCCAAGTACTCTTTAAGCTTCACGAAGGCTTCTTCACACTCCTTCGACCAGACAAACTTATTGTTTCGCCTTAAACACTGGAAGTACGGATGGCCTTTTTCTCTGCTAGCCGATACGAAACGAGACAGGGCGGCCATCCGACCTGTAAGTTGCTGCACCTCCTTCACGGTAGCCGGGCTCCTAATAGCCAATATGGCAGCACACTTATCAGGATTTGCCTCTATTCCTCTTTCAGTTAAGAGGAATCCCAAGAACTTCCCTGCCTCCATGCCAAAAATGCACTTCTCGGGGTTCTGCTTTAATCTGAACTTGGCGATTGTGGTGAACAACTCCTCCAGATCCGCAACGTGCTTGCTCTTTTCTGGCGAGGTCACGACCATATCATCTACGTACGCTTGCACATTCCTTCCCAGCATTGGTGCAAGTACCTTATCCATCAATCTTTGGTACGTGGCCCCCGCATTCTTCAGCCCAAAGGGCATCACCTTGTAACAGTAGCACGACCTCTCAGTCATGAAGGCAGTTTTCTCTTCATCCATAGGATGCATCTTTATCTGATTATACCCCGAGAAGGCGTCCAGAAAGCTCAGAAAATGGCACCCTGCTGCACTGTCGACCAAGGCATCTGTGCTTGGCAAAGGGTACGAATCCTTTGGGCAAGCCTTGTTCAGGTCAGTGAAGTCGATGCACATGCGCCACTTCCCATTGCTTTTCTTCACCAGTACGACATTGGCCAACCACTCAGGGTACTGGACTTCCCTGATATGACCTACGGCGAGGAGCTTCTGTGTTTCATCCCTGATCGCCTGCCTCCTCTCCTCGTTAAATTTCCTTCTTCTCTGCCGCACTGGTCTGACTTTTGTGTTCATTGCCAAATGGTGACACAAGAAATCGGGGTCAATTCCCGGCATGTCTGAAGCAGACCATGCAAAAGCATCCAGATGCCGTTCTATCACCTTGGCGATCTGGTCTTGGAGCTCAGCCTCCAAAGATCTTCCCAGCTTGAAGACCTTTCCCCCGATCTCCCTTTCGAGCCACTCCTCGACGGGTTTGGGTCTGGCTTCCCTGGTGATCACCGCCCTGGCGATTCCCAATTCTCTCGCTTCCTCTGGGCGGTTCCTCGCCTCTTCCTCCCGTCTCCCACTCTCTCCCTCAACCTCAGCATCCAGCATGGTGACATCGCCTCCGGCGGCTACCTCCATCGCTGCATCAACAACTCGCCATTCTGTTGGTTTGGGCTTCACACCAGGAGGCGGCGTCGTGGTGATGTAACTTACTGACCTCCTAGTCTTGAGGCTATTCTCATAGCATTTCTTCGCCTCCTTCTGGTCAGATCTGATGGTGATCACCACCCCCTCCATTGACGGTAACTTAACCTTCATGTGCCTAGTTGAGGGCACAACTCCTATTCTGTTGAGGGTTGGTCTCCCCAACAGAATGTTATAGGCTGAGGGGGCATTCACGACGAGGTACTTGATTTTCTCCGTCCTCGAGGCCACCTCATTCGTGAACGTTGTTCTTAGCTCGATGTACCCCCTGACCTCCACCTGATCGCCAGCGAAACCATACAAACACCCTCCATAGGGCCTTAGCTGGTCAAGGGGTAGTTGCAACTGTGTGAAAGTCGGCCAGAACATTACATCTGCCGAGCTTCCTTGGTCCACTAGCACCCGGTGGACTTTCCTTCCCGCTGTGACGAGCGAGATAACTATGGGATCGTTGTCGTGAGGCACAAAGTCCCTGAGATCTTCTTTTGTGAACGTGATGTCCACATCTGGCGAGTGGTCCTCGAACATGTCTACCGTCATCACAGACCTTGCGTATTTCTTCCTCTGTGATGCAGTGCATCCACCACCCGAGAAACCTCCAGCGATGGTGTGGATCTCGCCATGGGTTGGCATCTCATGCTGCTGACCCTCACCACTCGCCGGCTGGGAGCTCGACGCGCCCCCCGTCCTCCTGTCCAGCAGGTAATCATTCAAGAAACCGCTCTTGACCAGGTCGTCGAGCTGGTATCCCAGGGCCAAACACGAATCAACGGTGTGACCAAAACTCTGGTGGAACTCACACCAAGCGTCTGGTTTTGGTCCTAACACCTTGTCGCCCACTTTCTCAGGCGCCTTAAGCCTGGCTGCTATGTTGGGAATGGCGATCAGATCTGCCAACCCCATGACAAACTTGTGCTTTGGTGGCCGATTGTACTCCCTGGGGCATCCTGGGCCCCTTCCCTTGTTCTTCCTCGGATCATAAGGATGGCGAGTCCTTTGATCCTTCTTGGCCGCCATCGTCTCCTGCACCCTCTGCGGCTGGATTCTAGTCTGGGCACGCGGCCTAGCAGGGGCCACGCTTCCTCTCTTCTCGGCGACCTCACTCTCGTGGCGATGTGGGCCACCGCAAGGCGCCTAACTTCAGCAAACGGGGCGTAGTGAGCCCTAATCAGCGCCTCACAAAAAGGTCCCCGCAGCACGCCCTTTTTGAAGGCGTATACCAGCATCTCCTTGTCTTTGGCAGGCGAGCGGACCATCTGTGCTCCAAAGCGATTCAAGTAGTCCCTGAGGGACTCTCCCTGGTACTGCCTTATGTCGAACAGGTCATAAGACACCCTAGGCGGCGCCTTGTTCACAATGTACTGCTCGACGAAAAGCTTCGAAAACTGCTGGAAATTGGTTATGTGACCTGTAGGCAAGCTTACGAACCATTCCAGCGCTGTTCCCTGGAGCGTGCTCACAAACATCTTGCAATATACAGCATCCGAGCCCCCTGACAGCATCATTTGCGTGTGGAACGTGGTGAGATGTGCCTCGGGGTCCTCCACGCCAGTGAAAGAAGCCTTCACAGGTACCACGCTCGCTGAGATAGGCGTGTCTGTGATCGCCTGAGCAAACGGCATAGGGAAAACGCGAGATGGCGACGACGACGCGACCTCTTCAGCAACTGGGCGTCCTCTCTACTCCTAAAGAGCTTGACGCAACTCCTCAGTCACTTTGCTGAGCTCTTCATTCTTGGCCTGAGAGGCGACCAGGTCTTCATGCATCTTCGCTTGCTCTATGCGCGAGGCCTCCACATTCGCCTGCAGCGCACGCATGATCTCCATCATCTGCGCCATGGTCATGGCGCCTTCTGTAGCAACTGGCACAACGGGACTTGAACGGTTGCTTCTCATCTTTCTCATGATAACTCAGCAGACCAAACTTCAACGAACGAAACCTTCTCCAGTAAACGATCGATCCAGCAATCAGTCGGTCAGAAACTCCCAAACTCCCAAGAACTTCCAAAAACACAACCACAACAGCACGCTGATAGATTCGGACGTCGAAACCTTCACAGAAACTTCCAACTTCACCACAGAACTACCGCTCCTCCAGCAAAACTCCCGATTCACAAACCAGGAACGCGAACAAACGGTAAAACTTCGAACCAACCGATCGGAAACCGCACAAACAGCAGGAAACTTCAAGAGAAACGATCAAAAGCTCGAACAAACGGTGGAAACTTCAAACTACCGATTAAAACCCAAACGAACGGCAGAAAACTCGAATTCACCGAACAAAAACTCGAACGAACGACAGAAAACTCGAAATCACCGAACAAAAGCTTGAACGAACGGTAGAAAACTCGAAATCACCGAACAAAAGCTGGAACGAACGGTGAAAAACTCGAAATCACCGAACAAAAGCTCGAACGAACGGTGAAAAATGGTTGCACCAGCACACAACCACACAGAAGCTACAGAAACTTCAAGAACTCACGTTGTGGATGGGGACAGGTTTTACACGGCCCCACGGTGGGCGCTTGATGATCCTGCCAGTTGACCAGAACGCAAGAGCCTCGCCTCGTCAAAGGTATTCTTCCTCTGGATCGGCTTTGCACCACGCTAACTTCCGTCCTTCACACCTTGATTCACCTCAAGAACCTGCAAAAGACAGAGTGGCGCCGCTACAGCCGATCGCGCTCTGACGCCCAAGTCAGTGACTGAACCACCAAAACTCTAAGAGAGAAAACTAAGAACTCAAAGAACCATGCTAAAACTCTCTCCGTGTACTCAAGTATTCTCCAAGCGTAAAGAAATGTTCTAAACGCGCGTACCTCAGAAGTTCGTTAGAATCTCTTATATACCTGTGCACTTTCTCTCTCCTGGCGGTTACACATCTGTACACGTGGCTCGCATACAGCTGTACACGTGTCACCATCTGGAGCGTCCTCTGCTTGAGCGTCACTTCTTACTCTTTAGGCTGTTCGACTAAGTTACCCATGCAAGGAGTAACTCGGTGTATAGCTGCCTTGGAGCGCGATCTCTTCTGTGTGGCGAGTACGGGGTGTCACCATGCACACCTTCCCTGTGATCTCGTCGGCCGCCATCATGATCTGCTTCACTTGCTTCACCGTGCATGTCCTGGTAAGCTGTTCCCTGGCCTCAACCTCTGGCTAGCTAGGGAGTGATCATCTGATAACTTCATCCTTCGCACTCGTGCCCTTTGAAAGCCTTGAACAAGCTTTCCTGATCTTTCGGCGATGTCCTCCTCTCGGTGATCTCTGATCACTTGGTCGCCTGGGTTCGCATCCGGCGACTACGACACAAACCTGGTGACCGCCGGTTTAGATATGCTAGAGCTGCATTTGTAAATGCGATTTAAGAATGCGGTTATTTGAAATAGCCGCATTTGTATATTCTTCTGAATGAGCTGGGGTTTTAGGGGTTTAAGATTTACAAATGCGGCTTTGGTAAATAGCCGCATTCGTAAATCACATTTACAAATGCGGTTATTTACCAAAGCCGCATTTGTAAATCTTGCTTTTTGATTTACAAATGCGGCTTTGGTAAATAACCGCATTTGTAAATAGTGTTTTTTTTTTAAAGATCAATTCGTATTGTCCCTAAACCATATCAATTAACCTGCATATAATGATCAAACCCAGCCAGACAAATTTACAAATATAGAGATAAATTGAGAGAATCAAAATGTACATTTACAATATTAATCAAACATAATAAAACCTACACTATTGATTAACTATGGTAGAGATATAAAAATTAATGAAGTATGTGGACCAAGAATCACTGACATAAGAAATGCCTTCCGAATTCATTGGTACTTCGTCCGTGAATAACTGCATTGCAAAATATAGTTGACATAAATTAGTTTTTAGATATATATATATATATATATATATATATATGTTCAAGAATTATAAAAATAATTTAACATATCATGTTATTACCTCTTTCCAACCAGTTTTAACACCTAGTCTTATAATGGTAATCATCCATTGCATAATGTAATAGCCACACTCATAGCTTCCTGGTTGTTTATTACACTATAATTCAATAAAAAGTAATATGTTAGTATATTGATAAACAATGATAGTAGAGAAAGAAAAAAAATTACAAACCTTTATTCTTATCCAGTTCAAATTATTTGAACTAGATCGACCTTTTAGGATGTTATATCCACACCATGAACCGGTTAATACAAAAAACCCCGTTAGTAGATGGTTAATTAGTAACATATACAAAGTTAAGTTTATAATGTACTTACGTATCAATGATATCCTTAAATTTTGTGGGAATCTTCTTGTGTAGGGAACAAAACCACACAACAGTCTTATCAACCATTGATAAGACAAGTAACTACCAATGATGCCTATATCATCCATGAAAAGAGTTAGTATATATTTAAAACATGAAATAATAATTATTGATGACATATAATTAAACTTACTCATTAATATAAGGGCATAAATAAATTTGTTTTCCCTCTTTTTCTAGGGTGTTAGTGAAGTATGCTTGAGTCTCATATGACTTTGGTCCAACGGGATTAGTATATGCAGGATCTAAGAATCCATACATATTTTCCTTCCCCTCAGTGATACAGACTCTATGCAAAAACCTACAAGTTTTTAGTTAAAGCATAATCAATAATAATTTAACATAAAGTAAATTGAATAATAGGTAAAGATACTTACATCATAAAAAATTGAATTATACTTATATTGAGCTCCTGATTCCCAGATATAAATTCTGATAAATCTGTGTTGTACATCATCAATGACAGTTCAGTGTTTATTTTAAAAAATGTATCATCCCACGGAACTGGAAAAGGTTCATTGCCAATCTGACTAGCAATGAGAGTTAATGAAGCTATAGGATCGTCAACTGGAGCATCACGTTTCTTCTCCGGACTTGGTGGCCGAAAAGGTTTCTACAAGATAAAGAACATTTGTATTAAATTATATGTAATATATAAATATAAATAAAAAATAAGATAATGAAATGAAAATATTACATGAGGTTCGGGCATAAATCGAATGAGCTCTCTCGGCCAGGAAACGAATGTCTGAAATGCATCGGCCACAGTGGTTACCTCATCTGAAGGTAGTGGAACACGAGCATCAGGAAATCGTACTTTTTCAACTGTTACCTTCGCTACATCAAGGGAGAGAGGAACGTTATGTAAGGTGGTGGCATCTTGATAGACTTTTCCAAGGGCCACCACCCGAGGAAGTTAGACCATCCTTCGTTTTCCCGTTAATGTTAAGAAGTGTACCAATTAAGCTATCACACACATTCTTCTCAACATGCATTACATCTATACAATGTCTGACTTCTAACCTCGACCAGTACGGAAGATCAAAGAAGTTTGATTTCTTCTTCCAAATATTTGTCACAGATGACTTTTTTTTTACTTACCAAAGGTGTGGTTTATGTTATTTACCTTTTCGTAAACCTCAACACCGGTTAATGGAGTTGGTGGACCACTACCCTCTTGGTGTCCATTAAAGGCTTTTTTCAACCTCCGGTAAGGATGATGACTTCTAAGAAACCTCCGATGCCGAAGATATACTGTTTTCCTTCCATGTTTCAATTGTTGAGAAGCAGTGTCTTCTTCGCATATTGGACATGCTTTATGCCCCTTAACACTATAACCTGATAAGTTACCATATGCTGGAAAGTCATTGATGGTACAAAATAACATGGCATGAAGTTTGAAAGTTTCATTAGCAAATCCGTCAAATACTTCAACACCGTGGTCCCACATTAACTTCAAATCTTCAATTAAAGGACTTAGATATACATCAATATCATTCCCTGGCTGTTTCGGACCAGATATCATCATAGACAACATCATGTATTTTCGGTTCATATACAATCCAGGAGGTAAGTTGTAAATAACTAGTAAAACAGGCCATGAACTGTGATTTGTACTCATATTACCAAACGAATTCATTCCTTCTGTAGCTAAACCAAGTCGGATATTTCTTTATTCTTTACCAAACTCTGGAAACTCATCATCAAATTTCTTCCACTGAATAGAATCAGCTGGATGTCGGTACATGCCATCACATTTCCTCTCATCTACATGCCATCTAAGATTCTTAGCATCGTTTGGGTTTGCAAACAAACGCTTCATCCTTGGAATGATGGGAAGATACCACATAACCTTCATTGGGGCTCCATGCTTTTCTATATCTTCAATAGTATCATCATCTTTTTGTTTCAACTTATAACGTGATAACCCACACCTCGGACAACTTTTCAACAATTCAAAACTTTTCCGGTATAATATACAATCATTAGGACATGCATGTATCTTTTTATACTCCATACCCATTGGACAAAGAATCTTTTTGGCCTCATAATTACGATTAGGTAGAGTATTTCCCTCTGGAAGCATATCCTTCAACAACTGAAGCAATTCCGTGAAGCTTTTATCAGTCCATCCATTTATTGCCTTCAAATTTATCAATCTTAACACCGCCGACAACTGTGTGAAGTTAGTTGATCCAGGATACAATGGAGTCTCTGCATCGCTTGACATACTTTCATATCCATGCGCTTTTGCAAAAGACTCGGCTCCTACATCACGAATCATGTCTTCCAATCGATCATCATCTACATCATCGTGTACTACTTCATCCATGGTGGACCTCACGTATTCTTCAGTTACGGAAACACGTGGTAAATTTAATAATTCACCATGCCATGTCCAAGTTGTATAAGATCGAAGAAACCCATCACATAGCAGGTGCTCCCTCATTATATTAACATCCAGTATCATTCCATTCAAGCAATTAACGCACGGACAACTGATCTTTGCTCCATCATGACCACTATTAATCGCATTACGTTGTGCAAATTGTATAAATTCTTCTACTCCTCTTTCGTACTCCTCACTTATACGAACACAATTCATCCAATTTCTATCCATATTATATATTCTGGAATAATTAGAATTTTTATATCAGTGTTCTATTTCACGCGTTTGCCGAGGGTCGAACACCCTCGGACTCGATACCAGAACGTATTATTGCTAAATATAACATATAAAGTAACAACTAACTATTAAATAATATAAATTACATAATACATAAAAAAAAACATACAAATTCAAATTATAAATTATAATAATATAAATTTTGAAAAATACAAATTATAATACATAAAAAACATACAAATTCGAAATATAATAAATACTAAATAATATAAAAATTAAAATTAAAAATAAATTATAATACATAAAAAACATACAAATTCGAAATATAATAAATACTAAATAATATAAAAATTAAAATTCAAAATAAATTATAATACATAAAACAAAATCCAAAAAATGCAAAAAAAAAAAATTAAAAATTTAAAAACCAACCTTGTGGGTGAACGTTGTTGGTGAAGAGTGGAAGAGGACAAAGAGGAACAACGGCAGTGGCGACAGCGGCGGCGGAAGCAGTGGCGGAGCGGCGAGCCAATGGAACAGTACGTTCGATATGCAGCAATGGAAACCGAAACCCATTAAAAACGAAAGCAATAGGGAAAGCGAAAGCCATTAAAAACAATGAAGTTCAATGCACTTGCAGCAATGGAAAACGAAATACCTTCGAGTGCAGCAATGAGTTCGAAAATGAGAGAAAACGAAGAAGAGAGATGAGCGCAAAGAGAAAGAAACTACGAAACTGTTGAGGCGCGTAAAATTTTTAGGGTAAAATTTTTTTACAAATGCTGCTAAATGTAAAAACCGCATTTGTAAATCAAGCTTTTTGATTTACAAATGCGGCTATTTGAATAACCGCATTTGCAAAAAACCAACTACTGCCTCTCCTTTATCTCCAACACCATGTTTAGGTTTTGTTCCAAGTTGCACATCTAACCTATAAATTCATAATTATAAGAATTTAGATCTATATGAACTTTGAATTGCCACTCTAAAATAGCTACGGGAAACCATTGAAGAAACTAAACAAACAAAGTAAAATTTAATAATAAAAAAACTACATATATAAACTAGTCAATCCACTGCATGAGCCATACTTGGATAATTCCATTAGACTTGGATAATGACTCTAATATATGTACTCCAATATATAGACAGAACAAGAAAACCTGCAACAACAAAAATTGTAATTGCCAACTCCACAACAACAATTTTGAATAAGGTACTCAAATTGAAAAATTAACATCAACATTTATCTTCAATGGGGCACTATGGAACAAAGCGTAATCTATCACCCGTAAATCACAACACACACAAAAACAACAGAACCACTCTCCCAAAAACGCAAAGCACAAAACAATTCAAAGTTCTAAACTCAAAAACCACAACATCAAACAAACACATGAAATAACAGCACACTAAACCTTAAAAACAATTACCAAAACAATCAAACAAATAAACCCCAATCAAACGAAGTAAAAAAAAAAACAAACATCAAGATCTGAGCGAAATTGCAATCGCATTGCCAATGTAATCGAAGTGTCACTCCCAATCGAAAACGCAAATCCTTCTCCCTTCGCAATGGATCTCTACTTCCTTCTCCCTTCGCAAAACGTCCAATGGAAACCTAAACCCCTCGAAATCCCTTTCTACAAAAAGTAAGCAACACCTAGGCTTCCTGATGGAAGAGGCCCAAGCACCACTACAACTGAAATCCCACCACCTTGTCATATTTGACCAATCACTAGGGTCATGCCTAGAAAGCTTGAAGAGGATTGGAACACTGCTACTGATGGTAGAGAGACCTATCTCTACATGCTCAAAGATGCCAAAGTTCCTAGCGTAGAATAGCTTTTAATTTTTTGTTAAAACTAGCATAGACTATTTCTTTTGTAATTTTTTTGAACATGCAAATTGGTACCTAAAATGCTAACCTAAGTTTAATTAGAGTTCCCTAAACTCATAATTAAACTTAGGACCGACCCACATTAGCCCAAGGAGGAGCGTAAGTTCTAGATCTACTTGCACATGCTAGATTCTAGAACTTACTTCCCATGTGTTGAATTTTAGGCGCCATTCATACTTGCATAGCATTTGAATTTCCCTCTCAGTTTTACCTTGTGTAAACCGACCTCCTAAGCTATTTAAGGAGTGCCTTGGCTCTTAGTTTTGCAAGATTAATATACTTAGTGAATTGCTGCCAAATTGTGCCAATTTCACTTCTTGCCCAAAAACCTCTTAGGTTAGGCTATTGATCTTCACAAATCCCATTTTCCAAGTAGAGTTGACCTCGCCACTCTCAATCCCTACCTCTCATGCACCTTCAAGGTCACCATCAATCTTAGGAGGACCTTGTTTTGTCTTCAATCCATGATGCTTCCACCATTCACCAACAAAACTCCAAAATCATGAAGGCACTTCTTCCATCACTTCCTTCTCAAAACACCCACAAAATTGTCCATGTGCTTCTGCTCCTTCGTAATCTAAGCAACGATGAAAAATAAATCATCAAAATCGCAATACTCTTGTTCCGGCCGGTTGACTTGGGTCGTCTCTACGAGTGGCTTGTCCTCACGAGCTAGATCACCTTCGTTCTGCCTTGTCTATGAGTACCTGAAAAAGAAGAACAAAGGGGCGCCCTCGCGGCCGTTTGCACTCCGACGCTCAAGTCAGCCAGCGAGAAACATCAAAGGTGACGCACCCCCGTATCGGAGCACTTGAACGAATGCTCTGAGGGTGGTCGAAAACTGTACTGAAGGACTAAACTGTGTTGCCCTAATTGCCTTGTACTCACAGCTGGGTGCGCCGTCAAGAACAACTAGGGTTTAGTGCTCTGTGTCATTATGAAAGCGTCCCTCTGCAGATTCTGTTAAGGTTACCTTTATAGCTAGGTTTCTTCTCTCTCCAGGCCGTTATGCTTTTGGACGCGTGGCTCGCATCTAGCCCTGCACGTGTCGCCATCTGGGCTGGGATAGCAGGTAGCGCCCAGCCCTATACGTGTCGTCATCTGAGCTAAGGCAACTTGAGCGTCATTTCTCCATTGCTCCCAACCCTACACGTGTCGTTATCTAGGTTGGAGTAACTGGTGACATCCAACCCTACACGTGTCATCATCTGGATTGGGGCAACTTAAAGGTCATTCTTTGCGCAGGGGCCATGCATGTTCTAGCTGGGGAAACCTTGCCACCAACGAATGTCCACTTTGGGAATCCTGTCGTTGATGTGCAAGGTGTTTCCCCAACCCACTCGACTTTCATGCCCCAAGCTGGTGCCACCATCGTCTTACTGAACTTACACGCTTGGAATTACCCTTCTGAGCCATCGACAGCCTTAACTAAGTTCGCTGGGAGACCCGGCGACGTGCTCCTTGTGGCGGTGTGTAAACCACCCGATCTCCTAGCATTCTCATACGGCGACTGCGACGCAACTCTGGTGACCGTCGGTTACGCACACTGGAGATCGGATAACGCAAATCCACCGATCGGCGACTATGCCCACTTCCGAGCCATTCATCTTTTCTTGCCTACGCGTTCCATTGAGCACGCCCCACTCGAGCACGTGCAAGACACGTCATCACGCCTGATGACCTGGTCGGTACACGGCCCATGGGCTTCCCTTATCTGGAGTGCAATGTATAACCTTAAGGCCACTTGGGCTCTAACTTGAGCGCTGTATTTCTCGGGCCATCATACTTCGTGGGTGCCCCTTTGACTCGATCATCTATTCTGTGCGGAGGGTCCCACAGTGCCGTCACCCAACTTTAGGGCGATGTCTACACTCGGCGACGTCTTACTTCTGCGCAATGCTTCTCTTGGGCGATGGGCGATGATCCATCTTGGCGGTGACACATCTCGGCGATAACCGATTATTTATACTGCAAAACGCCGCTTCTACATACGGCGACTACGTTGACTTCTTGACCACCTACCTTTCTCTTGTCCACGTCATCACACCCGATGACCTGGTCGGTACAACACTCAGTTTTTTAAATTTCTCAACTAAGCAAGTGGACTCTATCATGTAATTCTTTATTATTAAAGCAGCCAACTCAACCAGTTGTATTATGGCGCAACCATAATGGAGTTGTCAAATTATCGATATCATGACACAATATCTTACTGGGGTTTGTAACACCTCCTTCACGAAAACCAACATTTCAAACACTCAGTTTTTTAAATTTCTCAACTAAGTAAGTAGACTCTATCATATAATTCTTTATTATTAAAGCAGCCAACTCAACAAGTTGTATTCTGGCGCAACCATAATAAGGTTGTCAAATTATCGGTACCCTGGTACAATATTGTTCCGGCCGGTTGACCTGGGACGTCTTTGTGCGCAACCTCACCCGTCAGCTAGGGACTCCTTCCCACTGGTTACCTGTGGATTCCTGCAAAGAAGGACAAAAGGGCGCCCTAGCGGCCGTTTGCACTCCGACGCTCAAGTTAGCTAGCAAGAAACACCAAACTCTTCACCTCCGTATCGGAGCACCATGAATGGCACTCTGAAGGTGGTCAAAAGAAACTGTGTATTGTGTATCTTTCTCCCTCTGGCAAACAACCTCTCTCTCTCTAGTCCCTTGTCCGTAATCTCAAGATTCGAGCAAGCTACTAGAGTGTACTCTGGGAAAGTCTGCCAAAAGTTCCAACCCCGTTTCCAACATTCAAGGCGCTATTTAAGTTACTCCCGCATTCAAAGCACCTTAAAACGCATTTAATTATAAAACGTCCAGCGCATTTAAGACGTTCAAACCGCTTGGGAGCATTTATAGTACCTTAAATGCTCGAAACGTAAACTGTGTTAAATAACTTTAATTACCTTGTACCTGACAAAATGACGTTTCTATTCTGACTTGGCTGTTGTACACGTGGAGGGCCTCACAGCGCCGTGACCCCATCTGAGGGTATTTCCTCGTGTGAGTCCTCACTACCTGGGAGTGCATCTGCGCAAGGGGTGACCTTTTGGGTGCCAACTCATGCCCCCAAACATCTAGTCACTCACTTTGAGAGCGTATCTACCTTCCTCTCGTACCCTGCACCTGGCTCCCCTGGGCGTGACCCTCCTCATGAGTCGTATCTATCCCAAGGGCGTCTCTGGGGCGGCATGGGCGTTTCACGAGTCAGGTTGCTCTCCACTGGCGCTATTACTATGGCCTTGAAGCCACCTTTCTCTTCTCTTATTGCTACCCCGGATTATCGGGGTTTGAGGCCTCCCCACGGCGTTGCTCCCTCCATGGTCTTTCCTACCCATGGGTATCGGGGAGCAACACTGTGATTGCCTTGCTTTTGTGACATTTGACATTGGCAACGCCCTAGCCGGGCGACGCCTTGACTTGGCGATGCCTTCACCTAGGCGACGCCTTACCTTGGCGACGCTTCCTCTCGGTGACGCCCCGCCTCGGCGATGCTTGCACTTGGCGTCTCCTCACCTAGGCGACGCCTTATGTTGACTTTGACCCCGACGTTGACTTTGACCTTGACTTTGTCAACGCCCGGATACAGGACGGTACAAATATCTTAGTGCGGTTTGCAACACCACAATTCTGATCTGAATCTTCGATACATGCATCGATTATTATTTTATTAATCTTAATATTTTTTGTACCGACCCGTCCTCAGGCGTTGACCAAAGTCAAACATACGATGGGACCCACCAAGGGGCTCCAAGGAGGAAAGTTAGTGTTGACCGCCTTGGGCGTCGCCAGGTATGGGTGTCGCCGGCTTTGGGGGTCGGCAGGTTTAGGCGTCGCCCACCTTAAAGGCGTGACCCGTTGTCCTAAGAGCGTGCTTTGGCCCAGATGGTGCCACCCCCCCCCCCCCCCGATACCCACGGGTAGGGAAGACCGTGGAGGGCGCAACACAGTAAGAGGCCACGGTACGGGCGTGGAGGCCGCAGGCCTCGGTACCTCAGAACAGTAATAAAGAAAAGAGAAAGGTGGCTTCAAGGCCATATTCCCAGTACCAGCAAGGAGTGACCTGACTCGTGAAGTACCCGTGTATGAGGTGTAGGGACATGGCAATCCACGCCACCTTTGGAGAATCGCTGGGACAGACACAACCCGGGAGAGGGCCACGTCCCAGGGGTAATCTACGTGCATGGTGAGAGAAGAAGGCTGAGATACTCCCCGGGCGAGTGACTAGAGGCTGGGGCGCATGAGTTGGCACCCAGGTAGTCATCCCCTGCGCCGGATGCACTTCGAGGAGGGAAGACTTACGCGCTAGGATTTCCCGTTGGGTTACAGCGTGGTAAGGCCTTCCACGTGGAGTTGCGCTTAAATCATAAGTGACACGTGGCAGTAGCACTGAAACCCAAGGTATATAAGTTTTTATGAAAGCTTAGAGAGGTACGTTCTTACACTTTTACACACGCTTGAATCATTTGCTAGCTTGCACCTTGTACGCACGAGTGATTTGAGCACCAGAGAGAAGTTAGTTAGAAAACGGTTACGCACCTTCAGAACACCCGAGTCACAGTGTTCCGATACGGAGGTGCACGGTGTTTACTGCCTTACTGACTTGAGCGTCGGAGTGCAAACGGCCGCGAGGACGCCCTTTGTTCTCTCTATTTCAGGTACTCACGGCGGCGAAGGGTGGTAATCTGGAACAAAGACGAAGGAGTCCTTGATACGCGAGTCACAGCTACGCACGAACCACAATCTAGTCAACAGGAGGAACATTTTTCTTAAAACGTTGATTACATTGATAAGACATGAAGAAATGTTAAATTATTTTAGAAAAATATTATTAAAAAAATACAAATATATTTTCTATAAATCAGAAGACAAACATCTTCCTCCTAAATCCAAAGTTCCTTTCCTCTAAATCAAATTGCATCCATCATCACCACTCGCTCTCGTTTCCGGCCCAAGTATATCCCCGCCCACATTCCCGACTCTAAAAATAGTTACCTCTACCGAACAACTTAATAAATTAACATTGTAATAATATTTTTTTATTTAATATAGTAATGTATATTATTATATTATTATAATGATTTCTGAAATGAATGCTTTTTTTAGGTATTAGAGTATTTTCTTAAGAAATATTCTTTTGGCATCACTATTTAAAAATTACATTTATTCTTGAATTGTTTAATAAAATATCATATTATAATAAAATACTAATTTAAAAAATAGATTTTTTAATAAAATATTATATTATAATAAAATAATAATTTATTTAAATGTAAAGTAAAGGTTGATAAAGGGTGTGTGGTTATGTTTTGTTGTAATATAGTACAGTAACAATACTTTAATATCCTGTTCTAACTTCTAATATATAATTTGTAATTTTATCATATGGTTATTTTTGTCAAAGTGTAAATTTTAGGAAAAGGATAAGATCGTAAATCTAGCAAATTTGAAATATATCACTTCTCAAATATAATATTGGCGCACGGATCACGAGGGTGCTTATTGCAGTTTGCAGCACCACACAATTCTGACTTTTAATTTTGCACGTGTTAATTTTTATTACTATTTTTCTTAAAACGTTGATTGCATTGATAAGAGCTGAAAAGTATTTTAGAAAAACATTAATAAAAAACATAAAAAATACTTACTATTATAAATGAGAATACAAACATTTTCTTCTTCCTCACTCCAAAGCTCCTTTCCTCTGAATCAAATTGCATCAATGAACGGCTCTCGCTCTCGTTCCCGCCCCGAGTATATCCCGGGCCACATTCCGGACCCTTCCTACGTCCGCATTTTGGACACCACCCTCCGCGACGGCGAGCAGGCCCCCGGCGCCGCCATGACCGCCGAGCAGAAGCTGCGGATCGCGCGGCAGCTGGTGAAGCTGGGCGTGGACGTGATCGAGGCTGGATTCCCTTGTGCATCACAGGAGGACTTCAATGGCGTGAAGATGATAGCGCAGGAAGTTGGGAGGAAGTGCGAGGATGATGGGTACGTTCCGGTGATTGTTGCGATGTGCAGGTGCAATGAGAAGGACATTAGGACTGCATGGGAGGCTGTGAAGGAGGCGAAGAGGCCGAGGCTTTTGCCCTTCATCGCCACCAGCCCCATTCACATGGAGTACAAGCTTCGAAAGACTAAAGAAGAGGTTCTTCAAATAGCTCGCACAATGGTCGCTTTCGCTCGCAGTTTGGGTTGTCGTGACATTGAGTTCGGTGCTGAGGATGCAGCCAGGTTCCTCTCTTCTCTTTCCTCTTACATACATTTATAATCAAACTACTTTCTCCCAATACCAAGATATCTCAAAACTATAATAGAAAACCCAAGTTTTCTTCTACACGCAGATAACCTTATTTTTCTTAACATTACACTAAAAACCGTCATATTATTTAGAAATTTAAATGGTAAATAATTATTAGTTTTCGGAAAAGCCCTACAAACAAAGATGACCGTCAAGGAAGACAAGGTGATATACGTGCAACATAACCGAGGAAAAGGGCATTGACGCGAAGGTCGTGGTCATGGAAACAACAATAAAAAGAGAGAACAAATGAACAAAAAAAATAAAATTGGCGTGGACGAGGTTGTAATCGTAGTAGTCGATCAAATCGTTCAAATGTTGAACACCATTTTCGTCGTAAAACTCGCTTGAGCGAGATAACTCCCGAGAGCACCCCTTTTTTCATAACTTTCTCGCTTGAGTGAGATTTAACTCGCTTGGGCGAGACTTCCTGCAAGAAAACATGATTTTGAAAAATAAAATCAACAAAGGTAACAAAACAACATAAAAAAAGTGGATTAGGTTGCCTCCTAGTAAGCACTTTATTTAATGTCATATAGCTTGACGATAGTTTTTATCAAGGGCGATAATTGTTCCGCTTGGCCTGTGCTTTTTTATCACTTTCATTTTCCTTGAATACGGCTCTTCCACTTCAATTATTCCATCCAGCTTTAATTTCTTAATGACCCACAATTTCTTCGTCTTCATTCCTTTCCCCCTACCCGCGTTGAGCATGATAGGTTGTCTTGGTCGATACTCCTCTTCTTTCATTGGCTTCCTTTGATTGTCTTGATCTTCTTTTGTCCTTAGCGTTTCCTGAGGTGGAACTTTCTCCTTTAGCTTTCAACCCTCCATTTGTTCAGCATCTTTTGAATTTTTCTCTTGTCTCCCATCCTTATCTACAATACAGTTATTTACATCATCAAAAAGATTAAATCTTACCTCATCATCCTCAGACCTTACTATAAGTTCTCCTTTATCCACATCCACTATGACTTTAGCAGTCTTCATAAAAGGTCTGTCGAGAATCAAAGGGACCTCCTCGTCTTCTTTCATGTCTAAGATAACAAAATTCATGGGGAACATGAATTTTTCTACCTTCATAAGGACATCTTCTGCCACACCATAAGGATGTTTCACAGTTCTTTTAGCCAATTGTAACTATATCTTGGTGGGTTTAACCTCCAAGTCACCCATCTGTCTTAACATGGTTAATGGCGTCAAATTTATAATTGACCCTAAATCCAATAAGGCATTATCAACAAATAAATCATTTATTGACACAGGAATATTAAAACTCCCTGGATCCTTGAATTTCTTTGGCAAGTTTTTCAGCTTCAAAGAACTACTTCTAGGTTTCGGCTCTCCATTCGTTTCTTCAAAGCAACACATCTTCCTTCTAATTCCTTTAAAGAATGTTTTTTTCTCGACCATCCTGCAATATAATTTTTTGGAAGCAATTTATCAGGAAAAAAAATCTTTTCTTTTCTTTTTTAACAGACATAAGAGAATGGAATAATTATTTTGAAATTCTCCTCTCTTCAAATTCATATTTTCCTCCCTCTTTTCTATTTTCTCCTTTTTCTTCCTTAAACTTCACCATCTCACTATGTCCCTCTCTTATTCTCTTATCACTTAGTAGTGATTTTATTACAATGCTCCTTAGGGTTGGTTGTGGTGTTGGCTGAGAATTGGTCAATTTGTCCTTCTGCAATTTGTGCAATTTGTTTGACCATCTGTCTCATATAGATCTCCATACTCCTAATTGTGGCTATGTTATTTTCCTGCGAGCTTACAATCTTTGATAAAGCATCTTCAACTTTACTCATCCTCACGTATGGAAGGATAATTAGATTGTTGCTACTATTGGAAAGGCCCTTGCTTGTTGGATCAACTATAGTCTTGTTTCCACCCAAAATTTTGATTTCAATTATTTTTCCAACCTTGAGAATAATTGTTGGAAAAACCACCTTTCCTTCCTTGATTGTCCATATAATTTACCTTGGCTTTAGGTGAGTTGTTTGATAAGAACAGTGACCATTAGGATGATCACTTCCACAAAAATCACACATGATAGGTATATTATGACTTTTATGAGTCAACCGCATGCAACTTTTGAGGTAGTTTGGCCATCTGTGCGGTTAGTTGCTCAATCTGCTGGGTCATAATTTTATTTTGAGGATGTGATTTAAGCCACTCCTTTGTTTTTCCTGTCAAAGAAAATGGAAACAAACACATATACACACTCTCAAGATCACCTGATTGAAAACACATAGTTCCCACCAATTCATAAAACATAGTCATGTGTGTATGGGGATTGTACCGCCCAGGTAGTCGGAAGTGATGACGTGGCAGCAAGCTATAATATAGGCGTGTTGAACGGGACACCTGGCCGGCAGAAGGGAAGGAAGTCGGGGGGCTCGTGTAGTCGCCAGTCGCTAAATTGGCGTGCCCCGATCTCTAGCATACCTAAACCGGCGGTCACTAGGTTTGTGACGTAGTCGCCGGATGCGAACCCAGACGACCAAGTGATCAGAGATCGCCGAAAGGAGGACATCGCCGAAAGATTAGGAAAGCTTGTTCAAGGCTTTCAAAGCGGATGATGAAGTCGTCAGATGGTCATTCCCTAACTGGCCAGAGGTTGAAGTTAGGGAACAACTTACCCGGGCATGCACGATGAAGCAAGTGAAGCAGATCATGATGGCGACCGGCGAGACCACAGGGAAGGTGTGTATGATGACACCCATACTCGCCACACAGAAGAGATCGCGCTCCAAGGCAGCTATACACCGAGTTACTCCTTGCATGGATAACTTAGTCGAATAAGCCTGAAGAGTAAGAAGTGACGCTCAAGCAGAGGATGCTCCAGATGATGACACGTGTACAGCTGGATGCGAGCCACGTGTCCAGATGTGTAACCGTCAGGAGAGAGAAAGTGCACAGGTATATAAGAGATTCTAACGAACTTTTGAGGTACGCGTGTTTTAGAATACTTCTTTTATGCTTGCGAGAACTAGAGTACGCTGAGAGAGAATATTGCACGGTTCCTGAAGTTCTTAGTTTTCCTCTTAGTATTTTGGTGGTTCAGTCGCTGACTTGAGCGTCGGAGCGCGATCGGCCGCAGCGGCACCGTTCTGTCTTTTGCAGGTTCTTGAGGTGAATCAAGGTGAAGGACGGAAGCTAACACGGTGCAAAGCCGATCCAGAGGAAGCTATCTTTGACGAGGCAAGGTTCTTGCGTTCTGGTCAACAGGCAGGATCATCAGGCGCCCACCGTGGGGCCGTGTAAAACCTGTCCCTATCCACAGCGTGAGTTCTTGGAGTTTCTACAGTTTCTGTGTGGATGTGTGCTGGTGCAACCATTTTCCGCCGTTCATTCACGCTTTTGTTCGGTGAGTTCGAGTTTCCCACCGTTCGTTCAAGTTTTGTTCGGTGAAATCGAGGTTTCTGCCGTTCGTTTGGGTTTTAATCGGTAGTGTGAGGTTTTCCACCGTTCGTTCAAGCTTTCGATAGTTTTTCTTGGAGTTTCTTGCCGTTCGCGCGGTGTTCAATCGGGCGTTCGGTGTGTTTCTGTTTGATTGCGTTTCTGGTTAGGGAATCGAGGGCTTGTTGAAGAAGTGGAGGATCTGAGGTGAAGTTGCAAGTTTCTGTGAAGGTTTCGACGTCCGAATCTATCGGCGTGCTGTTGTAGTTGTGTTTGCGAAGGCCTTAGGGAGTTTGGGGACTTCTAGCCGGTTGTTCGTTGGATCGATCGTTGCTAAAGGAGATTTTGTTCGTCGAACTTTGGTTTGCTGAGTTTTCATGAGAAAGATGAGAAGCAACCGTTCAAGTCCAGTTGTGCCAGTTGCTGCTAAAGGCGCCATGACCATGGCGCAGATGATGGAGATCATGCGTGCACTACAGGCAAACGTGGAGGCCTCGCGCGTAGAGCAGGCAAAGATGCATGAGGACCTAGTTGCCTCTCAGGCCAGGAATGAAGAGCTCAGCAAAGTTACTGAGGAGTTGCGCCAAGCTCTTCAGGAGCAGAGAGGCCGCCCAGTCGCTGAAGAGGTCGCACCGTCGTCGCCACCTCGCGTTTTCCCTATGCCATTTGCTTAGGCGATCACAGACACGCCTATCCCTGCGAGCGTGGTACCCGTGAAGGCTACTTTCACCGGCGTGGAGGATCCTGAGGCACATCTCACCACGTTCCACACGCAGATGATGCTGTCAGGAGGCTCGGATGCTCTGTATTGCAAAATGTTTGTGAGCACGCTCCAGGGAACAGCGCTGGAATGGTTTGTGAGCCTGCCTACAGGTCACATAACCAATTTCCAGCAGTTTTCGAAGATTTTCGTCGAGTAGTACATTGTGAACAAAGCGCCACCTAGGGTGTCTTACGACCTGATCCTGCCGGCAACTTGAACGTGGGTGAATCGCTTCGTAACACTTTTCTGCCCTGTCTTCGCGACTGTGTCTCCTGAAGAATCACCTTCTGAACTCTCTCTCTCAGATGTCTTCGAAATGTGACCTGCAAAATACACAGACGGCGCCTCTAGCGGCCGTTTGCACTCCGACGATCAAGTTAGTTCCACAGAACCACCAGAAACTGGAAACTTAGTAAAAATGCGTGTGTATCAGAAAAACTTGCACTCTGTTTTTCTCTCTATCTTTTTTCTCCCTCCTCACTCTCACTCTGATTCTCTATCTTATCTCCCTTTCCCTGCTTCTGGGCATGACAGAATTCTGTTATGCTTTTCTGGCATGTGTCAGAACCCTGTCATGCTTTTCAGAGAAAGCGTACCTTCAGAATCAGCAATGGGGAGCGTGAGAGTCTGCGCATGTCTGCGCTTGGCTGCACCTGTCTGTACCTTTAGCGGTACGGAGTGCTCTTTTGTCTGGACCGCGCCCCTCTCAGATGGTGACACGTGGAGGCCTGCAACTCACATCTAACCACACACGTGTCACTTACTGGAAGGGCTCTAGCGCCTCTCTTTGTCTGCCTAGGTTACGCCCTTGCGGAGTAACTTAGGATGCTTCTCTTATCTGGGTAAATTGCATACTCTTAGGAGAGCGTCGGGTGTGGCTGGTCTAGGCGCACTCACCAAACGTTACTCTCTGCGTAGGCGACTTACCCTTCAGGATGACACGCACGTAATGGGTTGAGGGAATCACCAATCACCGACTGGCTTACTAGTTCCCTCAGGCCACTCTCGTGCATGATTCCTTGAGGTGTGCTCATGCGAGGTCCATGCGTAACGCTCTCGCTGGGAACCTTAGTCCCAGTTTAACTGCGTGTAACACGAGACCCCGATGACAATACCCCGATCACTGATCAGTGTTTATTCGCTACTCGCGCTCTGCCTCCAGGCGCGAGTCTGGGAACTGGTCTGCTGGTGGTCACTTGGCTACTGACCACCGATCACCATTCTGGGTGATCTATCCCCCGACCTCTCTGCCGCCTGATCTGTCGGTGGTAACTTGGTTACTGACCACCGATCACCATTCTGGGTGATCTATCCCCCGACCTCTCTGCCGCCTGATCTGTCGGTGGTAACTTGGTTACTGACCACCGATCACCTCTCTTGGCGATCGTCCCCTTACCTCTCTGCCACCTGGTCCACGTGTCACCCTGCGAGTGGTCCACGTGGTTCTCTGATGCTGACGTCATCGACTACCGATGACCGATCGGATCACGACCTGTTCGACATAAGGCAATACCAGGGAGAGTCCCTCAGGGACTACTTGAATCGCTTTGGAGCGCAGATGGTCCGCTCGCCAGCCAAGGACGAGGAGAAGCTGGTAGACGCCTTCAAAAAGGGCGTGCTGTCGGGACCTTTCTGTGAGGCGCTGATCAGGGCTCACCCCGCCACGTTCGCTGAGGTTAGGCGACTTGCGGTGGCCCACATCGCCGACGAAAGTGAAGTCGCCGAGAAGAGAGGGAGCGTGGCCCCTGCTAGGCCACGTGCCCAGACCAGGATCCAGCCATAGAGGGTGCTGGAGACAGCGGCGGCCAAGAGGGATCAAAGGACCCGCCATCCTTATGATCCAAGGAAAAACAAGGGCAGGGGCCCAGGGCGCCCCAGGGAGTACAATCGCCCGCCAAAACATAAGTTTGTCATGGAATTGGCAGACCTGATCGCCATCCCCAATATAGCAGCCAGGTTCAAGGCACCCGAGAAAGTGGGCGACAAGGTGTTAGGACCAAAACCAGACGCCTGGTGCGAATTCCACCAGAGTTTTGGTCACACCGTCGATTCATGTTTGGCATTGGGATACTAGCTCGACGACCTGGTCAAGAGCGGTTTCCTGAATGATTACCTGCTGGACAGGAGGACGGGGGGCGCGTCGAGCTCCCAGCCGGCGGGTGGTGAGGCTCAGTAGCACGAGATGCCCACTCATGGAGAGATCCACACCATCGCTGGGGGTTTTTCGGGTGGTGGATGCACCGCGTCACAGAGGAAGAAATATGCAAGGTCTGTGATGACGGTGGACATGTTCGAGGATCACTCGCCAGACGTGGACATTACGTTCACAAGAGAAGATCTCAGGGACGTTGTGCCTCATGACAACGATCCCATAGTTATCTCGCTTGTCACGGCGGGAAGGAAGGTCCACCGGGTACTGGTGGACCAAGGAAGCTCGGCAGATGTGATGTTCTGACCGACTTTCACATAGCTGCAATTGCCCCTTGACCAGTTGAGGCCCTATGGAGGGTGCTTGTATGGGTTTGCTAGCGATCAGGTGGAGGTCAGGGGGTACATCGAGTTAAGAACTACATTCACGGATGAGGCGGACTCGAGGACGGAGAAAATCAAGTACCTCGTCGTGAATGCTCCCTCAGCATATAACATTCTGTTGGGAAGACCAACACTCAACAGAATAGGAGCTGTGCCCTCAACCAGGCACATGAAGGTGAAGTTGCTGTCGATGGAGGGGGTGGTGATTACCATCAAATCTGACCAGAAGGAAGCGAAGAAATGCTATGAGAATAGCCTCAAGAATAAGAGGTCAGTAAGTTACATCACAACGACGCCTCCTCCCGGTGTGAAGCCCAAGCCAACAGAATGGCGAGTTGTTGATGCGGCGATGGAGGTGGCCGCTGGAGGCGATGTCACCATGCTGGATGCTGAGGCTGAGGGAGAGAACGCCGATCGGGAAGAAGAGGTGAGGAACCGCCCAGAGGAAGCGAGGGAACTGGGAATCGCCAGAGCGGTGATCGCCAGGGAAGCTAGACCCAAACCCGTCGAGGAGTGGCTCGAAAGCGAGATCGGGGGAAAGGTCTTCAAGTTGGGAAGATCCTTGGAGGCTGAGCTCCAGGACCAGATCGCCAAGGTGATAGAGCGGCATCTGGATGCTTTTGCATGGTGTGCTTCAGACATGTCGGGAATCGACCCCGACTTCTTGTGCCACCATCTAGCAATGGACAACCAGGTCAGACCAGTGCGACAGAGAAGAAGGAAGTTTAACGAGGAGAGAAGGCAGGCGATCAGGGATGAAACACAGAAGCTCCTCGCCGCAGGCCATATCAGGGAAGTCCAGTACCCTGAGTGGTTGGCTAATGTCGTGCTGGAGAAGAAAAGCAATGGGAAGTGGCGCATGTGCGTCGACTTCACTGACCTGAACAAGGCTTGCCCAAAGGATTCGTATCCTTTGCCAAGCATAGACGCCCTGGTCGACAGTGCTGCAGGGTGCAAGTTGCTGAGTTTCCTGGACGCCTTCTCGGGGTACAACCAGATAAAGATGCATCCCATGGATGAAGAAAAGACCGCCTTCATGACCGAGAGATCGTGCTACTGCTACAAGGTGATGCCCTTCGGGCTGAAGAACGCGGGGGCCACGTACCAAAGATTGATGGATAGGGTACTTGCACCAATGCTGGGAAGGAATGTGCAAGCGTACGTGGATGATATGGTCGTGACCTCGCCAGAAAAGAGCAAGCACGTTGCGGACCTGGAGGAGTTGTTCACCACTATTGCCAAGTTTAGGTTAAAGCTGAACCTCGAGAAGTGCATTTTTGGCGTGGAGGCAGGGAAGTTCTTGGGATTCCTCTTAACTGAAAGAGGAATAGAGGCAAATCCTGATAAGTGTGCTGCCATCTTGGCGATGAGGAGCCCGACTACCGTGAAGGAGGTGCAGCAACTTACAGGTCGGATGGCCGCCCTGTCTCGTTTCGTATCGGCTAGCGGAGAGAAAGGCCATCCGTACTTCCAGTGTTTAAGGCGAAACAATAAGTTTGCCTGGACGAAGGAGTGTGAAGAGGCCTTCGTCAAGCTTAAAGAGTACCTGGCAAGCCCGCCGGTTTTGTGCAAACCGTTGGTGGGAACCCCTCTCAGGTTGTATTTTGCTGTGACTGAGAGGGCGGTGAGTGCGGTGCTCACCCAAGACCAAGACCAGGCTCAGAAGCCTATTTATTTCGTCAGCAAGGTGTTGCAAGGCCCAAAGGTGAGGTATCAGGCCTTGGAGAAAGCTGCACTGGTTGTGGTATTTTCGGCGAGGACGTTGCGCCACTATTTTCACAGTTTTACAATACTGGTGATGACCGACTTGCCTATCCATAAAGTTCTGAAGAAGCCTGATGTAGCTGGGAGGATGGTGAAATGGGCGGTGGAGCTGTCGGAGTTCGACATCAAGTATGAGCCCCGAGGTCCGATCAAGGGGCAGATTTTCGCCGATTTTGTGGTCGAGCTCTCGTCAGAAGCAGCACGAGTTGAGGGGGATGATTTTCGTTGGGTGCTCTTGATGGACGAATCGTCGAACCAGCAGGGTAGCGGTGCTGGAGTCATCATGGAAGGGCCCAACGGTGTGCTGATTGAACAGTCCCTAAGGTTTGCCTTCAAAGCCAGCAACAATCAAGCAGAATATGAGGCGCTGATCGTCGGAATCTTGCTGGCCAAGGAGATGGGGCTAGGGTGCTGATGGCTAAGAGTGACTCGCTGTTGGTCATGGGACAAGTAACAGGCGAGTTCCAGGCCAAGAATCCACAAATGGCGGCTTACTTGGAGTATGTGCAGGAGTTGAAGAGTTCCTTTGTCTCGTTTGAAGTGGTGCATGTGCCTAGAGAGCAGAATGCCCGAGCAGACTTGCTAGCTAAGCTTGCCAGTTCGGGCAAGGGGGGTAGGCAGAGGACGGTGATCCAAGAAACTCTGAAGACGCCTAGAGCATTTGTGGCAGACCACCTGGTTCATCAAATAAGCATGTCGACGGAGAAAGCGGCGAGGAGTCACAGGTCTTTGACTCAGGAAACCTTAAGATCGTCGAGAATAAGAGCATGTTGGGGGGAGAGGGTGAACATGACGCAGGTCTGCGCTACGCATGAGCCAGACACGTGGATAACACAGTACCAGCGATGCCTGGCAAATGGCCTTCTCCCGCTGGATCCGACGGAGGCTAGGAAGATAAAGAAGAACTCCAGCAAGTTCACAATGATTGATGGCGAGTTGTATAGATTTGGGTTCACACACCCACTCCTGGAATGTGTGCACGGAGAAAAATGTACAAGAATCATGGCCGAGCTCCATGAAGGGATATGTGGAAGTCACGTCGGGGGTCGAGCTCTAGCTGCAAGAACCCTCCGTGCAGGTTACTACTGGCCAACAATGAGGGAGGACTGCAAGAAGTATGCACAGTGTTGCAAGCAATGTCAGCAGCACGCCGATTGGCACAAAGCGCCTCCAGAAGAGTTAAAGTCGATTTACAGCCCTTGGCCGTTTCATACGTGGGGAATCGACATTCTGGGACCTTTCCCATTGGCGATCAGGCAGATGAAGTACTTGGTGGTGGCAATTGAATATTTCACCAACTGGATCGAAGCAGAACCAGTAGCCCAGATCACCGCACACAAGATCGAGAGCTTTGTGGAAGAACATCGTGTGCCGGTTTGGTGTGCCTAAGCGCCTGGTGTCAGACAACGGGACTCAGTTTGCAAGTCACCTGTTGAAGAAGCTGTGCGAAGAGGTGGGAATTCAACAAGTATTTACATCCGTCGAGCACCCTCAGACAAATGGCCAAGTAGAGTCCGCCAATCGGGTGTTGCTAAGAGGCTTGAAGAGAAGGCTAGAGAAAGCCAAGGGATCGTGGGCTGAGGAGGTACCCCGCATAGTTTGGGCGTACCACACCACCGAGCAGTCAGGAACCCATGAGACCCCGTTTAGCCTGGTCTATGGATGCGACGCAATGATTCCAGTGGAAATCCAGGAGAGCTCGCCGAGATTCCAGAACTTTGTAGCAGAAGACTCGAATGAAGAAAGAAGGTTGAATCTGGATTTGCTGAATGAGGTCAGGGAGGAGGCGAGAGTAAAAGCCGAGGCAGTGAAAAGGAGGATTGAACGAAGATATAACTCGAAGGTGATGCCGAGGCAGTTTAAAGAAGGCGACCTGGTGATGAGGAAGGCCCACCAGTACGAGATGGAAAACAAGTTATCGCCTAAGTGGACAGGACCGTTAAGAATAACCGAGGCGCTCGGGAACGGCGCCTACCGCTTAGAAACGTTGGAAGGAGGGGCGATTCCTCGCACTTGGAACGCCACACACCTCAAGTTATATTACAGTTAAAGCTTTGTAAGTAAAAACAAGCACGAAGAGATTTGCAAGCTTTCTATTAAAACAGTTTGAAGGGGGCACTCTTTTTTCCCTAAGGAGGGTTTTTAATGAGGCCACCCAATAAAGAAGAGTTTTCAAAGTTTAACGTTTCTAAGATTGCATGCTTGTTGTTTCGAAAGATTTAGAAAAAGACCTTATCACTCGTACGTGATTTAAGGCAAGTTTGAAGTTATGCAGCATGCTTTCTAAAAGTTTTTAAGTCCCCATCGCTTTTCGGCGATCGGCGGCACAGTTAAAGTTTTAAAGTCCTCATCGTTTTTCGGCGATCGGAGGCACCAGTAATGATTAATGACCTCAACGCCCTCGCGCGGTTTGAGGCGAGAACAGATTAAAAGCCCTCAGTGCATCCAGGGAAGAGGAGATGTAATCCCTGGGCAAAGTAGAGGCACCGGATAAAGACCTCCTCGCCCTCGTGCGAGTGCAGGCGAGATAAAGTCCTCAGTGCATCCAGGGGGGAGGAGATGTACACCCTGAGCAAGTTGAGGCACCAGATAAAGTCCTTCTCGCCGTCGAGCGAGTTCAGGCAAGATGAACTGAAAGGTCAGGGGTGTTTGTGACCTTAAACGGCAGGAAGGGAAGGAAAATGCCTTTTTCCCCTTTAAGCGAAACATCAATATTGACCCAGTAAGACCAGATCATTGTTCTGAAACTCAGGGCGGTAGAGAAGGATCCGAAAGGCGCCTCTACCCCCAGATGAGGGAGCAATGATCAAGTTATGAAGAAGAGAAAAGTCCTCCTTGCTTTTGAGCAAGTGCAGGCAAGAAAAGTCCTCCTCGCCGTTGAGCGAGCGGGCGAGAAAGAAGAAAGTCCTCCTCGCTGTTGAGTGAGCGCAGGCGAGAGAAAGTCCTTCTCGCCGTCAAGCGAGTTCAGGCAAGATAAAGTCCTTCTCGCCGTCGAGCGAGTTCAGGCCAGATAAAATCCTTCTCGTCTTGAACGAGTTCAGGTATGGTGTGAAGGGTGGAAGAAGTTTCAAGGATAGCTAAGGTAGGTTCAAAGAGAACACCTCGCTATCCGGCTTATTGTTCTAAAACTCAGGGCGGTGGAGAAGGATCCGAAGGGCGCCTATACCCCCCAGATGAGGGAACAATGGCCAAGTTATGAAGGCAAAGAAATCTTACATCGCCAGAACCCTAGGGCGATCAGAAGAATTCCAGGCGAAGACAGGAGTAAAGGCTAACCTTGTCAGGCAGATCAGGTGAACTGTATTGTAATACCAGTTTAAGTTAAAACCTGTTGCCTAGTAAGTAGTTAATTGCCTTAAAGTTTGCAAGTTATGCTAAATGTCGTCGCTTGAAGGTTAATGAGTTGCTCAAGTTTTTACTTTGAGTTAACAGTTGATGAATTGATGTAAGATTGATAGTTTGCTCGAGTTTGAAGCAGTGAGTAAACGGTTGAGCCCGCAGAATCGCTAAGTTAATTTGTTTAAGCGGTTTCTACAAGGAAAAGCAAAGTAAACAGAGAAACCATGTGCAAAAGTGGAAGAAGTTATAATAAAAGCTGTACCAGTTCGAATACAAAGGAAAGAAAATTACAAGTAAAGATCGTGCAAAAAGAAATAGGCAGACAAATCTCAGGAAATAAGTGATGGAGGGAAGCGGTTAATCTTCAGAAGGCACGATCTTCCCATCCACCACTTCGTTGCATATTGACACCATGGAGAGGTCGAGCTCGGGGTACTGGCAAGCGACTTGCTCCAGGGCGGCGTCGAACCCGGCGGCAAGGACTTGGGCGGAGCTTTGCTCGAGCTCTTCGGTTTGTTGCTTGAGCTCCTCAGTTTGTTATTTCAGCTCGTCAGCTCGTTTCTTCAGTTCTTCAGTTTCCCCACGAGCTTGAGCAAGGTCTTCAGCAACCTTTTTTCCTTCGTCCCGCGCCTGGGCCAGCTCTGCAATAGTTTTCTTGTTTTCCTCTCTAGCCTCGGCGAGCTCAGCCACGGAGCTTACTCTCCAGCTCGATTTTCTCTTGAGCTAGGAGGTGCAGTTTCTGGCGTAGATCGGAGGCCTCCTTGCGTGCAACCCTCAGCTCAGCACTCATGGCGTCCTCCACCCTTGAGTGATCGATCTCTGCCATCATCAGATTGCAAGACAGTTTTTCTGCCTCAATCCTTATCAGGCGATTCTCCTCCTGGAGTGTTGAGATCTCGTCCTGAAGCTTTTTGTTCGAGCTCTTCACAGCCTTTGTTATGATTGAGGGGAGGTCCTCTAGCATCATTTTGAGTTTAGCTGTGAAGGGCCCCCAGACTTCTTTGACCAAGGGGGGAAGGCTTGCAGCTGCTGTTGGTGGGGGTGCTGAAGGAGCCTGGTGCTGACTCTCACCACCACCCTCTTGAATTGGTTGAGCAAGGGGGGCTTTCTGGCGTGGTGGTGAAGTGGGGGACTCGGTTATGAGTATCGGTGAGTTGTGAGCGCCTTCATCCCCACCTGGTGCGGCTTCAGCAATTGAGGCGGTTGAAGGAGGACCCTCTCCAGCAGATACGAACGGCGTGGAGGCACTAGGAGGGTTCTCCATGAAGTTGGGCTCGTTGCCTTCAACCGCAGGAAGCGCGACGACCAAGGGTGTTGCTTGGACCGGCGGTGTTGGAGCTGGGGGAGAGGGCGGTGTTGCAGCTGGGGGAGAGGGCGGTGTTGGTGTTGGGAGAGCGGGTGGTGAAGAAGGTGCCACCCTTTTCCTTTTGGAGACAAGGCCGTCCTTAGTCGCCTCATCATCCTCATCCTCATCTTCTTGAACCACTTGAGGAGTTTTCCTCTTTGGTTTCCTTAAGATGAGCTTTTTTCGTTGAGGGGCGGGCAGTGTCTCTGGAGGAGCTGGGCCTTGAGGAGGCGATCTACCCTGGGCAGCGGCGATCTCCACTACCGAGTTTGGTACGGTTTGGGAGCCCGCCACCAGTTTGTGAGTTCAGGCGATCGCCCTCAATTCAGCCATTTTGCCTTTTCCCAGCATGTTATCTGCACAGGGCAAGAGATAGGTGAGCAATTAAAACAGAAGCAGAAGATACAAGCATGTCTGTACAGGAGTAACACAAACAGCACATAAGTTAATAACGGAATGCCAAAGTAGAACGGAGAAAAATGCTAAGTTGGTAAATTTGATGGTGAGGTGGGGTTTACCGATGTGGGCCTCGAGTTGGTCCTCGAGGAATTCGAAGGTGATTATTGAAGAAGTAGGAAAGTTGATCTGGGCATCAGCCACCCTCTTCCAGAAAAGGCAGAGGTCCTTGTCCAACTCGCCCATGTTGTCAGGACTTCTTGGCCTTCTGAAGTTTTCTTTTGAGTCCTTACTTCCCTTGTTTACCCAGTACAAGGGGAAGCCATCGAGCAGCGAGGGGTCTTGATCGTTTTGGCGCACTTGGACAAACTTTCCTTTCCAGTCTTTGTAAGATTGCTGGAAGATTGAGAGGATCGATCTCCCAGCAATCCCGTTTAAGCTCACCCAGGGGCAGTCTCCAGGATTCTTGGCCTCGAACAAGAAAAGGAAGACGTCTACCGAGGCCGGTAGTCCCAAGTGCGCGCACATGATTTAAAATGCCCGCACGAATGCCCAGCTGTTGGGATGGAGCTGGGCAGCGGCAATGTTAAGCTCGGTTAATAGCTCTCGTTCAAAACGGGTGAAGGGAAACCTGAGTTTCACCTTCTTGAATAGGGTGGTGTAAACGAAGCAGAACAACTCGCCGTTGTTCCCCTTGTCATTCGCGCAGATTGGCACGTCGGGAGGGCAAGGCAGCACCATTAGTTTGTCGTCATGCTCCTTGTGGAACGAGAGGTTGGGTTCGTCCCCTTTCTTCAACCGTAGCACCGCCAACGCAGATTTTACTGAAGAGGTCTCTTTCAGCAAAGTTGGGGTGGCCCACGGGTAGAGCTTCTTGTAGTCTTGTGTGGGGATGGAGGCTCCTCCAGTGACTGGTGGAGTTGCCTGAGCGAGGTTGGTGTGAGAAGTTGCAGGCCTCTCAGCCTGGGTAGAAGGAGCACCAGATGCTCGTGGTCGGTTATGCGCTTGGGGTGGAGGGTTTCGCGATGGAGGAGGAGGGTTCGCGGTGGTTTTCGTGCGAGCCATCGCAGGAACTGCAAAGGAAAAAGGAAAAAGGATGAACAAAGGTTACAGAGAACGACTCGATTGAGGACGAAGAAAGGAAAACGAACGAACGGGAGTTCGTTGTGACGAACGTAATGAAAGACGAAGCCCTAAGTTGCGAGAGGGAAGAAAAGGAGAAAACAACCCAAAACGTATGCACCAGGCAGGTAATGGATGATGCGAATCGGTTAAAATGCAGCAAATATCAACAAAAGAAGTAAAAGAGGTACCTTTCGATGACCAGATGAGCGTTGAAGGGAGTTGGAAATTGAGAGAGTTGAGGAGCGTCGTGGGTTCGCAGAGAAAACTTAGAGCGTTTGAGAATGCAGAGAGATGATGAAACAGTGGAAATGAAAGGGTTTAAGGGTTTTTCAAACGTTTTCGGAAGCGCAAACGACAACAGAAGATGACCATTGATGAAGCCACGTGTCGGGCGATTGGAAAAAGGGGTTTGGTGGAGCGTCAGAAAAGCAGAGGGTACGAACGTTTGGAATTTCGTGCCAGCGCCACGTAGATCGGCAGTGATGTGACCTCTTAGTCTTTTCGATGGACAAGTCTTCGCTTAAGACTGGGGGGCTTGTGTACCGCCCAGGTAGTCGGAAGTGATGACGTGGCAGCAAGCTATAATATAGGCGTGTTGAACGGGACACCTGGCTGGCAGAAGGGAAGGAAGTTGGGGGGCTCGTGTAGTCGCCAGTCGCTAAGTTGGCGTGCCCCGATCTCTAGCATACCTAAACCGACGGTCACCAGGTTTGTGACGTAGTCGCCGGATGCGAACCCAGACGACCAAGTGATCAGAGATCGCCGAAAGGAGGACATCGCCGAAAGATCAGGAAAGCTTGTTCAAGGCTTTCGAAGCGGAGGATGAAGTCGTCATATGGTCATTCCCTAGCTGGCCAGAGGTTGAAGTTAGGGAACAGCTTACCCGGGCATGCACGATGAAGCAAGTGAAGCAGATCATGATGGCGACCGACGAGACCACAGGGAAGGTGTGTATAATGACACCCGTACTCGCCACACAGAAGAGATTGCGCTCCAAGGCAGCTATACACTGAGTTACTCCTTGCATGGATAACTTAGTCGAATAAGCCTGAAGAGTAAGAAGTGACGCTCAAGCAGAGGATGCTCCAGATGATGACACGTGTACAGCTGGATGCGAGCCACGTGTCCAGATGTGTAACCGTCAGGAGAGAGAAAGTGCACAGGTATATAAGAGATTCTAACGAACTTCTGAGGTACGCGCGTTTCAGAATACTTCTTTTACGCTTGCGAGAACTAGAGTACGCTGAGAGAGAATATTGCACGGTTCCTGAAGTTCATAGTTTTCCTCTTAGTATTTTGGTGGTTCAGTCGCTGACTTGAGCGTCAGAGCGCGATCGGCGCCGTTCTGTCTTTTGCAGGTTCTTGAGGTGAATCAAGGTGAAGGACGGAAGCTAACACGGTGCAAAGCCGATCCAGAGGAAGCTACCTTTGACGAGGCAAGGTTCTTGCGTTCTGGTCAACAGGCAGGATCAGGGATCCTAATGATCCATCACCGTGAATTGATTAGTACTAATGAGGGTGAGGAACGCAAGCTTCATCTCCAAAGCCTTATTAGTAGTAGGTATTACAATGCTAGAAAAGTGTCTAGGCCGTTGGTGTTTGGCGTAGTCTCCAATTTAAGGGTTAGCATAAAAAATCATAGACAGTAACCGAATATTTATATTTTATATTTTTTTTTTAAATTGAAAAAGAAAGAGAAATAAATTCCAATTAAATAAACAATTAAAAGAAAATTCAAATTAAATAAGAAAATAAATAAATAAATAAAAAGGTAAATAAAAAAATTAAGAATAAAACAATAAAAACAAAATAAAAAATCTGAAAAAAATAAACACAATAAAAACAAATCAAAACAATTCAAATATTCACAATATTTAGGAAACTATACTTAACAAATCAAACTTGTTCCCCAACAACGACGCCAAAAACTTGACGACTTTCTATGGCACGTGCACCGCGTTGTCAGAAGTAATAATTTGTCCCTAATGACGGATATCGATCCCACAAGGAAAAGTGAATTATCAAGCAAATGCAGACGACCGATCGCTCACACCAGACGACCGATCGGTGCACCATAGCGCCACACCTTCTGCTTCCAGGCGCTGATCGCGCATCCTCTCTGACCGTCGTCCCCTGATGACCGATCACCCCCCCCCCCCCTCCGGGTGACTTTCTCAATGACTCATCTACTTCACTGGCCCACGTGTTCCACTAAGAACGGTCCACGTGGCTATCCTTTGCTGACGTCACCGACTACCGATGACCGACCGGATCAGATGGGTTTCTGTTATATCATAGTTTAGAAGAACAGATGTTAAGGCTGACTTGAAGGTGTAGTTTTGTTACTATCCTTGTGAGGCTTTCTAAGCTTTCAAGCTCATGCCTTACTAGGAATAGTGAAACAAAACCTTTGTTTTGCAATCTCCTCTGTACCATGCTAATTATTAATTTTGGGTTTGATTTGTAAGCATGAGGGAAGGAGTGGTGGTTCTTGTATAAGGGTTGGGACACCCTTGAAGTGTCCCATTAATTTAATTAATTCTTTGCTGATAAAAAAAAAGTACGATACTCTCTAAATATAAAACAGAACAATAAAAAGTGTGTTGAAAGTGGTTGTGTTGACTATGATTAATTAGAAAACAGGCAAAAAATTGGTTGGTTCAAGTTGGAAAAATAAGGATTAGATTTCATATTTTCTCACTCTTATGTATTTAGATTAGCATGTTATTGAAAAATAGGCAAAGAATTGTGCAATTTATTGAATAATGAAAAACACAATCTTCTAAATGAAAGGAGTGTCATGGTATCTCAATTGGAGAGTGTTAAAGCAAAATTTGATAACATGGAAAGAAGGTTTACAGAATTGGAAGAAAAATATGTTGATATGGAGAAAGAAAAATAAAGTAGAGTCAATCAAGTAAAAGAATTTCATTTGTTGCTTGTGGCTCAAAAAGAAAAGGTGAATGAAGTCTTGTCCCTATAGATATGTTTTTCTGTACTTGCCCTCCATTTCTTTGATTTGATTAATTATTTCAGTTTCACTTCCCAAATTAGTGCTTCCCTAGTTCCCATAGTTTACAGATTTGTCCTTCCCTCACCCGACATATCAGATTGTTGTTGGGTGGCAAGTGGCAATCCTTGTAGGAAGATAGATGTGTGTTGATATTGGATATACATATGCAGGATGTTTGTCTATTTACACTACTAGTCCATTTTGTATTGGCATATTTCCAATTACAGAAAATAATATTTTCACAGTCGACTTCTTGCAAAATAACTGTTTTGACAACTACTTCTGTGGGAGTAGATCGGATAGAGAGTTCCTCTATCAAATATTTGGAGATGTTATCGAAGCTGGGGCAACAACTGTGGTGGTAGCAGACACTGTGGGCATAACAATGCCATTCGAGTTTGGAAAACTGATTGCTGATATAAAAGCCAATACCCCTGGAATTGAAAAGGCTATTATCGCGGTTCACTGTCATAATGATCTTGGACATGCTACTGCAAACACAATAGAGGTATTTCTGTACACACATACACTGTTTTAATGTAATCAATAACAAATATTCATAATCAATTTTACTAAGTTTTAATTACTTTCAGGCTACACGTGCTGGTGCAAGGCAATTAGAAGTAACAGTTAATGGGATTGGTGAAAGGGCTGGTAATGCTGCATTAGAAGAGGTTAGTATCATTCATCTATTTTTTATAATACATGCTATTTAAGCATAGTTTTACGCCATTTTCTAATTATTATCAAAGTTTTGGAGATTTGCATGCAAGATTTGTTGGCAAACTAGAACAACTTCCTTCACATTTGCAATTTTATTATTGGTAAATGATCTCAGTAACTTAATTTCATCTTTTTAATATACTTTAACTCGTTTTATTTTATTTTATTAAAGGTTGTGATGGCCCTAAGATGCAGGGGAGATCATGTTTTAGGTGGTTTATATACTGGAATTAATACAAAGCACATCCTGAAGACCAGCAAGATGGTTTTATATTATTACACTATTAATTCATTTTTGGAATATTTTCTTCCTTTAAGATACCTTTGTTAAGTTAAAAATTTTATAAATATTTTTTCAACAGGTTGAAGAGTGCTCGGGTATGCATTTACAGCCACACAAAGCTATTGTAGGTCATAATGCATTTCTCCATGAAAGTGGAATTCATCAGGTTAGTGGACTTAAATGCCACCCTGCTGCGTTTGATTTTGTTAATGCCTATTCTATTTGTTACCTAAAACATACATTTGATTACTCTTAAACTTTTTATATTGTATTGTTGTTGTTTTTCTCTATTTTGATTTCTGGTTTGTAGGATGGATTGTTAAAGCATAGAGGCACATATGAAATACTTTCTCCAGAAGATATTGGTTATGAAAGGTCCAATGAAGCTACTATGGTACTAGGGAAGCTAAGGTATGCCATTTTCTCACACTCTTTTATCCCATATTCTGACCTTTTGTCTATAAAACACTTGTTTCAATGCGGTATCAGTTTTTATGGTTTATTATTTTTATTTGTAGTTTAGTAATAATTGATCAATTAACTTTTATCTTAAATTTTATATAATCAAATTATAACTTATTTTTTTCCTTCGTTTACACTTCCACATCTATTAGTGGACGCCATGCTTTGAAAACCCGACTTAAAGAGGTATGCAGCTATTTGTGTAGTATATACTCAAAGGGAAAGTATCGTTTTTCTGTTTCATGACCTATTTTCTTCCTTTTCAGCTTGGTTATGAACTCAAGGAGGATGAAGTTGAGAGTGTATTTCAAAACTTCAAAGCAATGGCCGAGAAAAAAAAGGTTAATAATTATTTTTATTTTTTCTTTTAAATACATATATCAGAGTTATAGAAGGATCCTAATATTAATTGGATGTTTTTTATAATTATCAGTTGTTTTTCTTTATAGAGGGGAATAATTGTGTGTCTTTTCTAATTATCAGTTGTTTCTCTTTATAGAGGTGAATAACCTTTATTTTGTCTGTGTGTTATGATTCTAGTATTTAATTATTGATTCTTTCCCTCTTTAGTTAAATCTAGAATGAGTGTATTACTTGTATATATTCAGACCATTTGTTTTGATTTTAACTATACTATTTTGTTGTGGAGTATTGACACGTGATGTTTGATGTATTATTCCTTTACTGACAACAAATTTAGTCATGAAAAATTCAGTTCCATTATCACTTCTTATTATTTTTATTGTTGTCTCAAACTGTGTTTGAACAAAAATAACTAAAATTTTCCAAAACATTAACAACTTCAGATTTTTGTTTCAAAAGAAAAATCCATGTGTACCTCGAATAGTCATTAACTATGGTCAAGAAATATTTATGACCATGAATTGATGGTATTGAGTATGGTCCCCAAACATCTACATGAATCAAATCAAAACATTTTTTTGATTTAGATGTACTAATAGGAAAACAAAGTCCTTTTTGCTTTGCAAAATGACAAACATCACAAACAAAAGATTTGTTATATTTAACACAAGGAAATTTATTCTTGATAACATCAATACATTTATTTGAAATATACCTAATCAAAAATGCCAAAGGGTTTCTAGATCACTAGCATTGACATTAACAGTATTGATGATGTGTGTAGATTCAAGAGGTTTAATTTGAAATTTCTGGTAAGTTGGGATCCTGAGTATATAAAGTCTATCTTGCATCTTAGCATAACCAATTATTTTCAAGGAGTTTTTGTCTTGAATGTGACAACCATTAGAATCAAAGGTAAGAACACAAGATATTCTATCAATCAATTTTGTTACTGAAAGAAGATTAAAAGTGAAGCAAGGAATATACAAAACATTGTTTATGACATGATTTTGATTGAGAAAAAAACTTCCAGAATAATTGACAATGACTTGATTTCCATTTGGTAATTTGACATAAATATGATCAATTTGATGATATGAAGTGAAGTAAGTTATGGATGAACAAATGTGATCAGTAGCACCACTATCAATAATCCAAGAGCTAAAAGAAGAAATAAAGTTATTAACAATTTGTGTTGTCATGTTGGAAGGAATAACAAAGACTTGACTAGAAACATTGTCACTGGATTTGACCTGTTGTAAAAGAGCTAACAATGTTGGATACTGCTCAGGAGTAAAACCAATTTGTTGAGACTCCACTTCTAACTTTGAACCTTCATGATTCTGCTCATTATTATTAAAATTTGTATTGTGAAAAGCTGCATGACTCTGATGATGGTTGTGATTTTTAAATTTGAAATGAGGTGGAAAACCACGCTTTTTATAGCATGTATCAATGGTATGCTTTGTCTTTCCACAATAATTGCAAATTTTGGAAGTATATTATTTTCCATAGCTTCCTCTTCCATATCCACCACCCATGCCATAGGTCGTAGCATTGTTTTTATAACCTCCTTTGCTAGTAGCAATGATTGCCTTGGATTGATCACCAAAAACTTGCCTCATTTGTTGTGTAATGAGAGAGTAAACTCTATTCAATGATGAATTATCTGATAACATGGTAAAATGAACAAAGATCTTGTGAGGGATGAACAACTTCACCCATAGATAAATGTAGATGTAGTAACCAGAGCTCTAATCAGTGCTCTGATACCATATTATGAAATAGAACATAAATGAATAAAAGAGAACAAAGATGAACAAAAGAGCAAAAGGAAGGTAAAAGATATGAGAATGAATATCTCTTTTTTCTTGTTCTTAAAATAAAAACAAATGGTCTGAATATATACAAGTAGTACACTCATTCTAGAGTTTAACTAAAGAGGGAAAAAATCAATAATTAAATACTAGAATCATAACACATGATCCTGCCTGTTGACTTAGCGCAAGAGCGTTGCCTCGTCACGATCTTCCTCACCAGCTTGACACCACGTGCCCTCCAAGTCCGCTCCACAGATAACCTCTCTGAGAACCTGAAAAAGACACAGTGGCGCCTCTGCGGCCGGTGGCGCTCCGACGCTCAAGTTAGATCACAGAATCACTAGAGAAATAACGTGTGTAAAAACAGCGTGTAAAAAACTCTCCTCTCAATCTCCCTCTGATTCTCTTTTATGCCTCCCCCTGTATCTGCGCCTAACAGAATTCTGTTATGCCTCTCTAGCATGTGTCAAAACCCTGTTGTGCTTTTCTGTGGCAACGTACCTCCAGAATCAGTAAAACGGGAGTGTCTGCGTGTTTCTGCGCTTGTCTGTAACTTTAGGGGTACGGAGTGCACCTTTGTCTGGACCGCGCCCCTCTCAGATGATGACACGTGGAGGCATGCAACTAACCACACACGTGTCACTACTTGAGGGGCTCTAGCACTTCTCTCTGTGTGCCTAAGTTATTCCCTTGCGGAGTAACTTAGCGCATTCCTTTTATCTGGGTAAATCGCATACTCTCAGGAGAACGCCAGGTGTGGCTGGTCTAGGCACACTCACCAAGCATTGCTCTCTGGCGTTGACGATTCCCCCTTCACGATGTCATGCACGTAACGGGTTGAGGGAGTCGCCAATCACTGACCAGCTCGCTAGCTCCCTCATGCCACCCTCATGCACAATTCTATGAGATATGTTCATGCGAGGTCCGTGCGTAACACTTTCGCTGGGAACCTCATTCCTAGCTTAACTGCGTGTAACATGAGACCCCGATGACCATGCACTCGATGACTGATCAGTGCCCTACTGCTTCTCGCGTTCTGCCCCCAGGTGTTCATCTGGGAACTGATCTGTCGGTGACCGCTTGGTTACTGACCACCGATCACCGTTCTGGGTGATCTGTCCCCTGACTTCTCTGCCGACTGATCTGTCGGTGGCCACTTGGCTACTGACCACCGATCACCTCTTTGGATGATCTGCTCCCTGATCTCTCTGTCACCCGGTCCACGCGTCACCCTACGAGTGGCCCACGTGATCATCTTCTGCTGACGTCATCAACTACCGATGACCGACCGGATCAACACACAAAGACAAAATAAATGTTATTCACCTCTATAAAGAGAAACAACTGATAATTAGAAAATACATTCAATTATTCTCCTCTATAAAGAGAAACAACTGATAATTATAAAAGACACCCAATTAATATTAAGATCCTTCTATAACTTTGGTATCTGTATCCTTTAATACCTCGCCACAAGCTGGGGAGCAAATATTGATGAGACCCAGCTTGGAACAAATATTCTTAAAAGATTGAGGACTTAAAGCTTTGGTATAAATATCAGCCAGTTGCTTTGTGATGGAAATGGGAAGCAAATGGATGAGACCCTTCTTTAATTTTTCCTGGACCACATGACAATCTATTTCTATATGTTTTGTACGCTCGTGAAACACTGGATTTGCTGCAACGTATCGTGCTGAGTCATTGTCACTGTATAAAAGAGATGGTGCTCAAAAGAAACTTTGAAATCTTGAAGAAGATAAGTTAGCCATTGAATTTCACATGTAACAGTGGCCATTGTCCTGTATTCACCTTCACAAGAACTCTTTGATATTGTTCCTGGCTTCTTTGATTTCCAAGATATGAGAGAATTCCCAAGATACACACTAAAACCAGTCACTGATTGTCTTGAACCACTGTAGGTGCCCCAATCACTATCACAAAAGGCTTTGAGATGAACAAAGGTAGTGGAAGAGAAAAATAGACCAAGACTTGTAATCCCTTTGATATATATGAGAATTCTAATCGTTGCATTATAGTGAGCAATTGTAGACTTAGCAAGAAACTGAGAAAGTTGTTGCACAGAAAATGTTATGTCAGGTCGGGTATTAGTGAGATACATAAGCCTTCCAATCAATCTTTTGTAGCCTTGAATGCCTTGTCTTTCCACAATAACTGCAAATTTGGAAGTATATTCTTTTCCATAGCTTCCTCTTCCATGTCCACAACCCATGTCATAGGTCGTAGCATTGTTTTTATAACCTCCTTTGCTAGTAGCAATGATTGCCTTGGATTGATCACCAAAAACTTGCCTCTCTTGTTGTGTAATGAGAGAGTAAACTCTATTAAAGGATGAATTATCTGATGAACTAACATGGTAAAATGAACAAAGATCTTGTGAGGGAGCAATAACTTCACCCATAGATAAATGTAGATGTAGCAACCAGAGCTCTTACAAAGTGGACTTTAAGCCTAACTCAACCCCATAAAACCGACTCATGAGGTGAGGTTTGCACACACTTATATACAATGAAATGTCCTCATCGACTAGAGATGAAAAATATATAAGTAGGTGCAAACCTCACCCCATGAGCCGATTTTATGGGGTTGAGTTAGGCTTAAAGTCCACTTCATAATACAGTATTAGAGCAATTTCGATCCTATTCTAGCGAGTGTTTGTTGGGCCTATCGTGCCACCTGCTATCGAGCCGTTATCGGACCACCCATAATATCTTGTCCCACGCACGAGTTGTCACTCTCGATGTGAGGGGTGTGTGTTGGAGATCTCACATTGACTAGAGATGAGAAATATATAAGTGGGTGCAAACCTCACCCCATGAGCTGGTTTTATGGAGTTGAGTTAGGCTTAATGTCCACTTCGTAATATCATTTGTGAATATAATATATATATATATATATATATATAGTTAATAATATTATATCAAATAATTAAGTTGGTCAATATTAATTATATTTACTCTATTCTTTTTCTTTAGAATCATCTTGAACTAATGTGTGACTTAAATATTTTTTTTCTTAGAGAGTTACCGATGTTGACCTTAAAGCATTGGTATCAGATCAAGTTTGTGATGTAGAACCTATTTGGAAGCTTTGTGGGTTGGAGGTAAATTAGAATGAAATTAATTTTAAACTATATATGTTTGATACAATAATAGAAAACAGATAAAGAAGAAAAAATAATGAATATCTATCATCAACGTAGGTGACTTGTGGAACTATGAATTTTTCATCAACAACTATTGAACTTGTTACAATTAACGGTACCACACACGTTGCTTGTTCCGTTGGAAAAGGACCAGTGGATTCAGCGTTTAAGGCTGTCGATCTCATTGTGAAGGTAATATCGACTTTAACAAGTTCCAACTTTTTTATTTGTTTTCCTTTTTATTACGTCTCTTACTACATATAAGTATTTACTCTTTTCTATAGTATGCTATTTGAAATCTATTGGTATGCAATCAAATACTTTGATGAACTTTTTCTATTCCCAAACATTATATAGGCTAGAAAGTTATGTATAAGATAGTGTAAATTATGTTTATATCATCCTACATGGAAGTTCTTGGAAGTTCAATGTTTCTAATTTCATTTTTTTAAGTATCTAACTAAGTTATGCAAAGATGTTTTTATATATAAAAAGAACATTTCTTGCAATCACATGAATATATATTGATATTCTAATTAAGTTCTTTTTTATCAGTAAATATATTTTTATAATGGAATGTTTACAATATTTAATATTTAATGCAGGAAGCTGTGAAAGTACTTGAGTACTCACTAAATACAATCACAGAAGGCACTGATGCAATTGCAACTGTACATGTTGTAATTCATAAAGAGAATGCGCACTCATATAATTCTACTGGAAACATTGTTTATCCCACATTTAGGTATTGTTAATCAAAATTTGATTGTTTAGTATATTATTTCTTGCTAACTCCCCACATGCACATCTAATATTTCAATTTTTTTCTTTTTATAGTGGGATTGGAAAAGGAGTAGATGTTGTTGTTTCCAGTGTAGAGGCTTATCTTACTGCACTAAACAAAATGCTCGATTTCAAGGAATGATTATATCTATTAGTATTCTAGCATCTGAATTTAGAAGTTCAGACATCATGTTAAAAATTCAATTAGCTATTTGTAATTTCTTTCTTTAGTTTAAAATGGAATATAGTATTCCATAATGTACTTTGTTAAGTCTCCATATTAAGGGATAAGTATGCCAAAACCAGACTAAATAAATGTCTCTTTGAAATATTTGAATTACAAATGTTAATTACTTTTTTCTTTTTAAGGTAACTTTCTATTGGGTTAAATGTAAAACCATTGCTTTAATCCATTTTGTGTGTGTTTAATTTCCTAGTTGTGGTGAAAATCAAGCCCTTGTATTTTTTATTTTCAATTTATGCATTATATTTGTTTTAAGGCTCTTATATCCTTAAACACAAATAGTTCTTTTAAATTTTATTTTAGGATTTCAACCTGAAAATCCTTCTTCTCTATGTTAAGATTTATTTATTTTGATCACTAACAAAAAATATATATTGAGTATATGAGCACTTGTGGTGTTCTAACCTTTATAAAGACTTGAGAAAAATTCATAAAAAATACCGATACTAAAAGGATTCTAGGTCTAGCCAAACCTAAATATCATATTCTAGATACAAATTGATCCCAAATACAAACAATTTGTTCCCTAAAACATAAATCATGACATTGTTATTGATTTCTCTCGAGAAGTGTACTCAATCAATTAAAGTATAATAATTTGAAGTACGAGTGTTGAACTCGCAAGGAATAATTTCAATTAAAATTTTATATTACAAACTAATTATATAAACATGGATAATGATTTTGTTCATAATAGATTTAAATGTTGATCAACGGACTTAGAATTTTAATAGGAGAAGGGAATGGTTTACCGGGGGAGGAGACTTTAGTGGCTGAAATCTGTTATATGCTAAAGTTTTGGGATTTGATTAATATTATTATTGGGTTGTTAAGATTTAATTAGTTAGGATTTTATCATTTATTTATTTTATTAGGATTTTATTAGGATTTTATCATTTATTTAATTAGTTAGGATTTTATTAGGATTTTATCATTTATTTAATTAGTTAGGATTTTATTGGGATTTTATGATATTTAGTACTCTATAAATAGAGTATTGAACTATTATTTGAGATATGAATAATATATGCAGTTTGTTTCCTTTTCTCAATTCTCTATCATTGTTCTTGTTCTTGGTATAATCGGAAGCCACCTAAAGGTTCCCTTTGTCCAAAGCCTAATCGTTCTTCGAAATCTCTTATGAGAGGACCTAGACGCTTCTACACACGATCGTTCATATCAAAATCATACACAAGATTGAGGATATCAAAATACAATCATAAAAAGGACAAAGGGAAGTGGTGGGGACAACAAAGACATATATACACTTAAATAAGCATATGCAACGCAAAACAACCTGGTGGAGGAAAATGTAGACATTTACACAACTTTATGGAAGATTAAAGCACTACCTTAAGCTTTATTCTTTTGTTGGAGATTGTTTAGAAACAAAGTACCTACTTTGAATAATTTAGTATATAGAGGTAGTCCTCTTCATACATGTGTCATGTGTGACAATTTATTTGAATATGTCACCCACTTGTTTCTTACATGTCGGGTTGATAGCCAAATATGGAATTTGTGTGATAATTGGTTAGGAATTACATCTAAATCACACTTTTGAAGATTTGGGCACATAGGCCTTAATACAAAATGTAATCAAATTTGAAAAATTGTATGAATTGCTACTATGTGGATTATTTGGACTCATGGAAATGATTTCCTTTTTAAAAATCTCAAATTCGATGGCCTTTAAATCTATATGATGATTCAAATTAAATCTTAGACCTAAATAACTAACAAGTATTTCAAATTATTTTTTCTTATTTTGATTGGTGTTTTTTATCCTACATGTCTTAAATCTCTATGATCTTGATTTGTAACTACTACAAGGCCTACTACTACAATTACACTTCAAAATTTTATCAAGCTCTCTTTGCCTATTTTGGATATCTCTCTTGAGGTCTGGCAGTCGGCTCAAAGAAAGGACTTAAGGTAGCAATATACCAAATCATCTTGCTCTCAAATTTCTGCTTTTCCTTTGTTTCACTGAAAAAAATTCAGTTAGGAGAAAAAATTTCAATCTGCAGTCTCAGATAGTTCTATTACGCTACCATTTCTGTTTTTGTTCTACTTTTTTTAATGGAATACTATTTCAATATCTGATGGAGGTATGGCACACTTTAATTTTTACTGTCAAACTGTGTAGCTCAATTTCTTTATAATTTGTTTCAGCTGGAGCAATTTGTACACAATATTACTTTTTTGGAGGATAGAAATTTATACATTGTAAATGGATTGGAGTACGTGTGTTCTATTTTTAATTTTATTTATTTATTATTGTTGATAAAAAAATATTCTTTAAAAATATATAGGCCTGTAGACTTTGAAAGTAGCATATTTAACTATGTGAGGCAAAACCTGAAAATGACAAGTACAAAGATCGTACCAATCAAAACTAATTAAACATGATATATTACTAACTACATTATTAGAAAGTGGATACACTAATTTGATAAATTTATAAACAATTACCGCGACAAACATAGCATTTGTTCAGGCCCATTATTAACAATACCCATAGACGATTATACTTAATATAGATGTAAAGAAAGACTATGTTTTGCTCACGATCACAAAACGATCACAAAATATTGGTTGGGTTATATTATGTTAAAAAATAAAGATTATCTAAACAATGCTAGGCTTCCAATGTCAATAATGGGCCTGAACACATGCCATCTAAATGCTTTTCTAATTTTTGGCCAGTACATTCTACTATGGGCATGATTCTAAAAATTCGTTTTGAGATACTTTTTGTTTATTAATGATTTTTTTCCTATAAAAAAAGTAAGTGGTGAAGAAAACCAAAATATCTCCAAAGAGGTGATCGGTGGTCAGTAGCCAAGTGGCCACCGACAGATCAGTCGGCAGAGAAGTCAGGGGACAAATCACCCAGAACGGTGATCGGTGGTCAGTAACCAAGCGGTCACCGACAGATCAGTTCCCAGATGAACACCTGGGGCAGAACGCGAGAAGCAATAGAGCACCGATCAGTCATCGAGTGCATGGTCATCGGGGTCTCATGTTACACGCAGTTAAGCTAGGACTGAGGTTCCCAGCGAGAGCGTTACGCACGGACCTCGCATGAACATATCTTAGAGAATCGTGCATGAGAGTGGCCTGAGGGAGCTAGCAAACCGGTCAGTGATTGGCGACTCCCTCAACCCATTACGTGCATGACATCGTGAAGAGGAAATCGTTTGCGCAGAGAGCCATGCTTGGTGAGTGTGCCTAGACCAGCCACACCTGGCGTTCTCCTGAGAATATGCGATTTACCCAGATAAAAGGAATGCGCTAAGTTACTCCGCAAGGGAATAACTTAGACACACAGAGAGAAGTGCTAGAGCCCTTCAAGTAGTGACACGTGTGTGGTTAGTTGCATGCCTCCACGTGTCATCATCTGAGAGGGGCGCGGTCCAGACAAAGGTGCTCTCCGTGCCGTTAAAGGTACAGACAAGCGCAGACACGCGCAGACACTCACGTTTTACTGATTCTGGAGGTACGTTGCCACAGAAAACCGCAACAGGGTTCTGACACATGCCAGAGAGGCATAACAGAATTCTGTTAGGCGCAGATACAGAAGGAGGCATAAAGGAGAATCAGAGTGAGATTCAACGGGAGTTTTTTTCTACACACATTACTACACAGTTTTTCTTATTGGTGGTTCTGTGATCTAACTTGATCGTCGGAGTGCAAACGGCCGCTAGAGGTGCCGTCTGTGTGTTTTGCAGGTCGCGTTTGGAGATCCTAGAGAAGGTTCTGAGGGTGATATTGCAGATAACACAGTCGCGTAGACGGGGTAGGGAGAGAGCTACGAAGCGATTCCTCCACGCTCGAGTTGTTGGCAGGATCAAGACTGATGGACAAGATCCTTTCACCGATGCTAGGAAGAAAGTGCAGGCCTACATAGACGACATGGTGGTAACCTCGAGCGAGAGAGGGCGACACGCGGCTGATCTGGAGGAATTGTTCGCCACCATATCAAAATACCACTTGAAGTTAAACCCAGAGAAGTGCGTCTTCGGAGTAGAGGCGGGAAAGTTCCTAGGATTCATACTCACAGAAAGAGGGATTGAAGCGAATCCTGACAAATGCGCAGCCATCATCGCCATGAGAAGCCCAACCTCAGTGAAGGAAGTTCAACAACTGACGGGGCGAATGGCGGTATTATCGAGATTCGTATCAGCTGGCGGGGAAAAGGGCCACCACTATTTCCAATGCCTCAAGAGGAATAGTCGTTTTACGTGGACAGACGAGTGCGAGACAACGTTTATCAAGCTGAAGGAGTACTTGGCGACGCCACCCGTGCTTTGTAAGCCACAGGTGGGCGTCCCCCTCCGCCTATACTTTGGAGTAACGAAGTGGGCCATTAGTTCTGTACTTGTCCAGGAACAAAACCAGCTACAGAAACCCATCTACTTCATGAGCAAGGCCTTACAAGGCCCAAAATTGAGGTACCAGTCACTGGAGAAGGCAACACTAGCAGTGGTGTTCTCAGCACGAAGGCTTCGCCACTATTTCCACAGTTTTACGGTGTTAGTAATGACGAACCTTCCCATCCAGAAGGTACTCCAAAAGCCAGACGTGGCCGGAAAGATGGTACGCTGGGCAGTGGAATTGTCAGAATTTGACATTTAGTACGGGCTCTGGGGATCCATCAAAGGCCAGGTCTATGCTGACTTTGTAGCTGAACTTTCACCAGGAGGAGATCCTCAACAGTTGGAATTAGGGGCACAGTGGGTGCTCTCAGTGGATGAATCCTCCAACCAGCAAGGGAGTGGCGCTGGAATAATCCTCGAGGGGCCTAACGGCGTCTTAATTGAGCAAGCTTTACGCTTCGCCTTCAAGGCAAGTGTACCGCCCTGGTAGTCGGAAGTGATGACGTGGCGTCGAGCTATTATATAGGCGTGCTAGATGGGACACCTGGCTGGCAGAAGGGAAGGAAGTCGGGGGGCTCGTGTAGTCGCCGGTTATTAAGTTGGCGTGCTCTGATCTCCAGCATACCTGAACCGGCGGTCACCGGGTTGAAGATGAAGTTGCCAGATGCGAACCCAGGCGACCAAGTGGTTAGAGATCGCCGAAACAAGGACATCGCCGAAGATGAAGGCAGATGGTCATTTCCCAGTTGGCCAGAGGATGAGCTCGGGAGATAGCACACTTGAACATACACGGTGAAACAGGTAGGGCAGATCATGAAGGCGGCCGGCGAGACCACAGGGAAGGTGTGTACGAAGGCACCCGAACTCGCCACCCAGAAGAGATCACGCTCCAAGGCAACTATGCACTGAGTTGTGTCATGCATAAGTAACTTAGCCAAAGAAGAGTCAGAAGTAGCGCCCAAGTCAAAGATGCTCCAGATGATGGCACGTGTACAGCTGGATGCGAGCCACGTGTCCAGATGTGTAACTGCCAGGAGAGAGAAAGTGCCCAGGTATATAAGAGTTTCCAACGAACTTCTGAGGTACGCATGCGTTTAGATTACTTCTTTACAACTGCGAGAACGAGAGTACGCTGAGAGAGAACTTGTCACGGTTCCTTAGAGTTCTTGAGTTTTACTCTTAAGTAATTGGTGGTTCAGTCGCTGACTTGGGCGTTGGAGCGTGATCGGCCGCAGCGGCGCCGTTTCGTCTTTTGCAGGTTCTTGAGGTGGATCGCGGTGAAGGACGGAGGCTAACACGGCGCAGAAGTCGATCCAAGTTTGACGAGGCAAAGCTCCAGCGTTTCGGTCAACAGGCAGGATCATCAGGCGCCCACCGTGGGGCCGTGTAAAACCTGTTCCCATCCACAGCGTGAGTTCTTGGAGGTTTCTACGGTTGTGCTGGCGCAACCATTTTCCACCGTTCGTTTGAGTTTTTGTTCGGTGAGGTGAGGTTTTTTGCTGCTTACGCGAGTTTTAATCGGTGAGATCTGAGTTCTGTTGCTCGTTTGGATTTTCGCGGAAGAAGCGTTGGTTTTTGGTGGAGTTGCGAGTTTCTGTGAAGGATTGCTGTGTTCTTAAGGTTTTTCGAAGTTTCGCGAAGTTCTGACCGATTGATCGCTGAATCGATCGTCGCTGAAGAAGGTGTTCTTTATCGCTCTTTGCTATTTGTCAAGTTTTCATGAGAAAGATGAGAAGCAACCGTTCAAGTCCAGTTGCGCCCGTTGCTGCTGAAGGCGCCATGACTATGGCGCAGATGATGGAAATCATGCGTTCGTTGCAGGCGAATATGGAAGCCTCGCGTATAGAGCAGGCAAGAATGCACGAGGACCTGGTCGCCTCTCGGGCCAGGAATGATGAGCTTAGCAAAGTGACTGAAGAATTGCGCCAAGCTCTTCAGGAGCAGCGAGGGCGCCCAGTCGCTGAAGAGGTCGCGCCGTCCACGTCGCCTCGCGTTTTTCCCATGCCTTTCGCTCAGGCGATCACAGACACGCCTATCCCTGCAAGTGTGGTACCGGTGAAGGCTGTTTTTACCGGTGTGGAGGATCCTGAGGCACATCTCACCACGTTCCATACGCAGATGATGTTGTCAGGGGGATCAGATGCTGTATATTGTAAGATGTTCGTGAGCACACTCCAGGGGACGGCGCTGGAATGGTTTGTGAGCCTGCCTACAGGTCACATAACCAACTTCCAACAGTTTTCAAAGATCTTCGTCGAGCAGTACATAGTGAACAAGGCACCGCCCAGGGTGTCTTATGATTTGTTCGACATAAGGCAGTATCAGGGAGAGTCCCTCAGGGACTACCTGAATCGTTTTGGGGCGCAGATGGTCCGCTCGCCAGCCAAAGACGAAGAGATGCTGATCTACGCATTCAAGAAGGGCGTGCTGCCGGGACCATTCTGCAAGGCATTGATCAGGGCTCACCCCGCCACATTTGCTGAGGTCAGGCGACTTGCGGTGGCCCACATCGCCGATGAAAGTGAAGTCGCCGAGAAAAGGGGAAGCGTGGCCCCCGCTAGGCCACGCGCCCAGACCAGGATCCAGCCACAGAGGGTGCTGGAGACAGCGGCGGCCAGGAGGGATCAGAGGACTCGCCATTCTTATGATCCAAGGAAGAACAAGGGCAGGGGCCCAGGGCGCCCTCAACCAGCACGACGGGAGTACAATCGCCCGCCAAAGCACAAGTTTGTCATGGAATTGGCGGACCTGATCGCCATTCCCAATATATCAGCTAGGCTGAAGGCGCCCGAGAAGGTGGGCAACAAGGTGCTGGGACCAAAGCCAGACGCCTGGTGCGAGTTCCACCAGGGCTTTGGCCACACCGTGGATTCATGCTTGGCTTTAGGATACCAGCTCGACGATCTGGTCAAGAGCGGGTTCCTAAACGACTACTTGCTGGATAGAAGGACGGGGGGCGCGTCGAGCTCCCAACCAGCAGGTGGTGAGGCTCAGCAGCACGAGATGCCTACGCACGGAGAATCAAGTACCTTGTCGTGAACGCTCCTTCAGCATACAACATTCTGTTGGGAAGACCCACGCTCAACAGAATAGGCGCTATACCCTCGACCCGGCACATGAAGGTAAAGCTGCCATCTATGGAGGGGGTGGTGATCACCATCAAATCCGACCAGAAAGAAGCAAAGAAGTGCTATGAGAATAGCCTGAAAAACAAGAGGTCTGTGAGTTACGTGACAACCACCCCGCCACCCGGTGTGAAGCCCAGGCCGACGGTGATGGAGGAGACCGCCGGAAGCGACGTGGTGATGGTAGATGCTAAGCTGGGGAAGGGGAACGCCGGTCTAGAGGAAGAAGAGGCGAGGAATCGCCCTGAGGAAGCGAGGGAGCTGGGAATCGCCAGGGCGGTGATCGCCAGAGAGACCAGACCAAAACCCGTCGAGCAGTGGCTCGAGAGGGAGATCGGGGGAAAGATCTTCAAGCTGGGAAGATCTCTGGAGGCTGAGCTCCAGGACCAGATCGCCAAGGTGATAGAGCGGCATCTGGATGCGTTCGCATGGTCCGCTTCGGACATGCCCGGGATCGATCCCGACTTCTTGTGCCATCATTTGGCGATGGACAACCAGGTCAGACCAGTACGACAGAGGAGGAGGAAATTCAACGAGGAGAGAAGGCAGGCGATCAGGGACGAAACACAGAAGCTCCTCGCTGCAGGCCATATCAGGGAGGTGCAGTACCCTGAGTGGCTGGCGAATGTCGTGCTGGTGAAGAAGAGCAATGGGAAATGGCGCATGTGCGTCGATTTCACCGATCTGAACAAGGCCTGCCCAAAGGATTCGTATCCTTTGCTGAGCATAGACGCCCTGGTTGACAGTGCTGCAGGGTGTAAGCTGCTAAGTTTTCTGGATGCCTTCTCGGGGTACAACCAGATAAAGATGCATCCCATGGATGAAGAAAAGACCGCCTTCATGACCGAGAGATCGTGCTACTGCTACAAGGTGATGCCATTTGGGCTGAAGAATGCGGGGGCCACGTACCAGAGGTTGATGGATCGGGTACTTGCACCAATGCTGGGAAGGAATGTGCAAGCGTACGTGGATGACATGATCGTGACCTCGCCGGAGAAGAGCAAGCACGTTGCGTACTTGGAGTGCATCTTTGGCGTGGAGGCCGGAAAGTTCCTGGGATTTCTCTTAACTGAAAGAGGAATAGAAGCTAACCCTGATAAGTGTGCTGCCATCTTGGCGATGAGGAGCCCGGCTACCGTGAAGGAAGTGCAGCAGCTTACAGGTCGGATGGCCGCCCTGTCTCGTTTCGTGTCAGCCAGCGGAGAGAAGGGCCATCCGTATTTTCAGTGCTTAAGGCGGAACAACAAGTTTACTTGGACGAAGGAGTGTGAAGAGGCCTTCGTCAAGCTTAAAGAATACCTGGCGAGCCCGCCGGTTTTGTGCAAACCGTTGGTGGGAACCCCTCTCAGGTTGTATTTCGCTGTGACTGAGAGGGCGGTGAGTGCGGTGCTCGCCCAAGACCAAGATCAGGCCCAGAAGCCAATTTATTTTGTCAGCAAGGAGCTGCAAGGCCCCGAAGTAAGATATCAGGCCTTGGAGAAAGCTGCACTGGCAGTGGTCTTTTCGGCGAGAAGGCTACGCCACTATTTCCACAGCTTCACGATACTGGTGATGACCGACTTGCCCATCCAGAAGGTCTTGAAGAAGCCCGACATTGCTGGGAGGATGGTGAAGTCGGCAGTGGAGCTGTCGGAGTTTGATATTAAGTATGAGCCCCGAGGTCCGATCAAGGGGCAGATCTTCGCAGACTTCGTGGTCGAGCTCTCGTCTGAGGCGACACGAGTTGAGGGGGATGACTTTCGTTGGGTGCTTTCAGTGGACGGATCGTCGAACCAGCAGGGTAGCGGTGCTGGGGTCATCTTGGAGGGACTCAACGGCGTGCTGATCGAACAATCCCTAAGGTTTGCCTTCAAGGCCAGCAACAATCAAGCAGAATATGAGGCGCTGATCGCCGGTATCTTGCTGGCTAAAGAGATGGGAGCTAGGGTACTGATGGCTAAGAGTGACTCGCTGTTAGTCACGGGACAAGTAACAGGCGAGTTCCAGGCTAAAGATCCACAAATGGCGGCTTACCTGGAGTATGTGCAGGAGTTGAAGAGTTCCTTTGTCTCCTTTGAAGTGGTGCATGTGCCCAGAGAGCAGAATGCCCGAGCTGACTTGCTAGCCAAGCTCGCCAGTTCGGGCAAGGGGGGTAGGCAGAGGACGGTGATCCAAGAAACTCTGAAGACGCCCAGAGCATTTGTGGCAGATCACCTGGTTCTCCAGATAAGCAAGTCGACGGAGAAAGCGGCGAGGAGTCACAGATCTTTGACTCAAGAGACCTTGAGATCGCCAAGAATAAGAGCATGTCGGGGAGAAAAGGTGAATATGACGCAGGTCTGCACGACCCGTGAGCCCGACACCTGGGTGACACAGTACAAGCGATGCTTGGCGGATGGCCTTCTCCCGCTGGATCCGATGGAAGCTAGGAAGATAAAGAAGAATTCTAGCAAGTTCACAATGATCGACGGCGAGTTGTATAGGTTTGGGTTCACACACCCACTCCTGGAATGTGTGCACGGAGAGAAATGCACAAGAATCATGGCCGAGCTCCATGAAGGGATTTGCGGAAGCCACGTCGGGGGTCGAGCTCTGGCCGCAAGAACCCTCCGTGCAGGTTACTATTGGCCTACGATGAGAGAAGACTGCAAGAAGTATGCGCAGTGCTGCAAGCAATGCCAGCAGCACGCCGATTGGCACAAGGCGCCTCCCGAGGAGTTGAAGTCGATTTACAGCCCTTGGCCGTTTCACATGTGGGGGATCGATATTCTGGGACCATTCCCGCTGGCGAGCAGGCAGATGAAGTACTTGGTGGTGGCGATTGAATATTTCACCAAGTGGATTGAAGCGGAACAAGTGGCCCAGATCACCGCACACAAAGATCGAAAGCTTTGGGTGGAAGAACATCGTGTGCCGGTTTGGTGTGCCCAAGCGCCTGGTGTCAGATAACGGAACTCAGTTTGCAAGATCACCTGTTGAAGAAGCTGTGCGAAGGGGTGGGAATTCAACAAGTGTTTGCATCCGTCGAGCACCCTCAGACGAATGACCAAGTAGAGTTGGCCAATCGGGTATTGCTGAGAGGTTTAAAGAGAAGGCTAGAGAAAGCCAAAGGAAGTTGGCCTGAGGAGGTACCCCGTATAGTTTGGGCGTACCACACCACCGAGCAGTCAGGAACCCATGAGACCCCTTTCAGCCTGGTCTATGGGTGCGACGCAATGATTCCAGTGGAAATCCAAGAGAGCTCACCGAGATTCCGGAACTTTGTAGCGGAAGACTCGAATGAGGAAAGAAGGCTGAATCTGGATTTGCTGGATGAGGTCAGGGAGGAGGCAAGAGTGAAGGCTGAGGCAGTGAAAAGAAGGATTGAACGAAGGTATAACTCGAAGGTGATGCCAAGGCAGTTCAGAGAAGGCGACCTGGTGATGAGGAAGGCCCACCAGTACGAGATGGAGAACAAGCTGTCGCCTAAGTGGACGGGACCGTTCAGGATAACCGAGGCACTCGGGAACGGCGTCTACCGCTTAGAAACGTTGGAAGGAGAGGCGATTCCTCGCACTTGGAACGCCACGCACCTCAAGTTATATTACAGTTAAGAACTTTGTAAGTAAAAACAAACACGAAGAGCTTTACAATGTTTCTGTTAAAACAGTTTGGAGGGGGCACTCTTTTTTCCCTAAGGAGGGCTTTTAATGAGGCCGCCCAATAAAGAAGAGTTTTCAAAGTTTAAAGTGTTTTAGATTGCATGCTTGTTGTTTTCCGAAGGTTTTGAAGAAAGACCTTGTCACTTATATGTGATTTAAGGCGAGTTGGAGTTATGTTGCATGCTTTCTAAAAAGTTTTCTAAGTCCCCATCGTCTTTCGGCGATTGGCGGCATCAGTTAAAGTTTAAAGTCCTCATCGTCTTTCGGCGATCGGAGGCACCAGTTAAAAGACCTCAACGCCCTCGCGCGTCCTGAGGCGAGTGCAGGCGAGAAAGAGTAAAAAGTCCTCAGTGCTCCCAGAGGAGAGAAGATGTAGCCTCTGGGGCAATGTAGAGGCACCAGTGAAAAGTCCTCAGTGCTTCCAGAGGAGAGAAGATGTAGCCTCTGGGGCAATGTAGAGGCACCAGTAAAAAGTCCTCAGTGCTTCCAGGGGAGAGAAGATGTAGCCCCTGGGGCAATGTGGAGGCGAGTTAAAGACCTTCTCGCCGATGAGTGAGTTCAGGCGAGTTAAAGACATTCTCGCCGATGAGCGAGTTCAGGCAAGTTAAAGACCTTCTCGCCGATGAGCGAGTTCAGGCAAGATAAAATCCTTCTCGTCTCGAACGAGTTCAGGTATGGTGTAAAGGGTGGAAGAAGTTCGGAGGGTGGCTAAGGTAGGTTCGAAGAGAACGCCCAACCACCCAATTCCTTGTTCTGAAGCTCAGGGAGGTAGAGAAGGATCTGAAAGGCGCCTTTACCCCCAGATGAGGGAACAATGGCCAAGTTGTGAGGGCAAGAGGAAGCTAGTATCGCTAAAGAATCTTTGGCGACCAGGAGAAATCCAAGCGATAGCAAGAAGCCAAGGCCCGTTTTGATAAAGCAGATCAGGTGAGCTGTGTCTTAAGCCATTAGTCGGGTTGAAGCTCGGTATTTGAAAAGTGATTTCGCGCTGAGGTTTAGTACCTTAAGGTTACAAGTTATTAGAATGTTATCGTTCAGATTTTGATGGTTCGAAGCAGTTAGTATGTAATTGCGCTCACGAAGTTGCTAAGTCTATTTCGTCTAAGAGATTTATACAAGGGAAATAAAAGTTAACAGAGATACTATATAAAGAGATAGGAAATGTCATAACATAAGTATATCAGTTCAAATTACATGTACAAAGGAGGAAAGTTATCACAAGTAAATTGTCTGAGAAAGAGGCAGATGAGTAAGTGATGGAGGGAAGCATCGAGCAGCTAGTCTTCGGAAGGAACAATCTTCCCGTCCACCACTTCATTGTTCAGAGACACCATGGAGAGATCCAAGCCAGGGTATTGGCAGGCGAATTGTTCCAAGGCAGCGTCAAACCCAGCAGCAAGGATCTGGGCGGAGCTCAGCTCGAGTTCTTCAATCTGCTTCTTGAGCCCCTCGTTCTGCTGTTTTAGCTCTTCAGCTTTGATCCTGCCTGTTGACCGGAGCGCTGGAGAATGCCTCGTCAAAGGATCGACGTGCGCACCGCTTATCACCTCCGTTCCTCTCCTGGATCTGCTTCAAGAACCTGCAAAGAAACGATACGGCGCCGCTGCGGCCGATCGCACTCCGACGCTCAAGTCAGTGACGGTATCACCAAATACTAAGAACTAGAACCGTGCAAATCCTCTCGCAAACAGCTCTGTCACTCGCAAGCGTAAAGTGTATGAACTGAACGTGCGTACCTCAGAAAGTCTGTTAAGAACTCTTATATACCTGGTGGTTTTCTCTCTCCTGGCAGTTACAGACTTGGACACGTGGCTCGCATCCAACTGTACACGTGCCATCATCTGGAGGCTCCCTGACTTGGCGCTGCTTCTACTCTCATTTTGGCGAAGTTACCTATGCATGGTACTGCCCAGTGCATAGCTAACTTAGGAGTGCGATCTTTACTGGAACTGGCGAGTTAGGGCCTTCATACACCTTCCCTGTGGTCTCGCCGGCCGCCTTCATAATCTGCTTCTCCTCCATCTTCGGCGATGTGCTTGTTCTGGCGATCTCCGACTGCTTGGTCGCCTGGGTCTGCATCTGGCGACTTCATCTTTAACCTGGCGATCGCCTATTCTGGTAAACTGCAAATCGGAACACGCCAACTTAACCACTGGCGACTAGACGTGCCTCCCGACTTCCTTCCTATCTGCCAACCTGGCGCCTTGTCAACACGCCTACACTTCAAAAGGATGCCACGTCATCATACCCGACCACCAGGGCGGTACACAAGCCCCCCAGTCTTAAGCGAAGACTTGTCTAGCGAAAAGACTGAAAGAGCCTTCGTTAGCACCGGTCTACGTGGCACTGACGCAGAATTCCAAGCGATAGTACTTTCTGCTGCTCTGACGCTCCACCAAACCCTTCACGCATCGTTCGACACGTGGCTTCATCAACGGCTCTCTTCATCTGCCGTTAGCGCTTCCTAAAATCATTTCGAAAAACCCTTAAACCCATTACGCTCCACTGTTCCATCACTTTCTTCGTGCTTGCAAAACGCTCTAACTTCCCTCTGCGAAAACTCTCAACGCTCTTCAACGCTCCAGATCACCATCTTCCTCCACCGTCTTCCTGATCATCGAAAGGTAATTACTTTCCTTCATCTGCTGGGTTTCTTTGCATTTTCACCGATTTGCATCATCCTGTAACTGCCTGGTGCATACGCTGTGGGTCGTTTTTCCATTTCTCTTCTGCGTAACTTAGGGCTTTGTCGATCGTCGCAACGAACTCACATTCGTTCGTCGTTTCACCTTCCTTCTGTGACCGAGTCAGCCTTCGTAACCCCCCTGATCATTTTTCCTTTCTTCTTCCTTTGCAGCTGCCATCATGACTCGCACCAAGATTACCCCGAACCCCCCTCCATCAGCACGAAACCCTCCTTCACAAGCACACGACTCAACGCAAGTTCGTGGCGCTTCCTCTTCGCAGGCTGAGAGGCCTGCATCTTCCCAAACTGCTCTGGCCCAGGCGACTCCACCTAACGCTGGAGGAGCCCCCGTCCCTCTGCCAGACTTCAAAACACTATATCCTTGGGCCACCCCAACCCTTCTGAAGGAGACCTCGTCGGTGAACACTGCGGGAGCAGTTTTGCGGTTGACAAAGGGGGACGAAGCCTATCAATCGTTTCACAAGGAGCACGACGAGAGGATGATGGTGCTGCCTTGCCCCGCCGCTCTGCCAGTGTGTGCTGACGACAAAGTAAGCGCCGACGGGCCCTTCTGCTTTGTCTATACAACTTTCTTCGAGAAGGTCAAGCTCAGGTTCCCTCTTACCCGATTCGAGAGGGAACTTTTGACCGAGCTCAACATTGCTGCCGCCCAGCTTCACCCCAACAGCTGGGCGTTTGTTCGAGCCTTTCAAATAACATGCGACCACCTGGGGTTGCCCGCGTCGGTGGACGTGTTTTTGTTTCTTTTTGAGGCCAAGCACCCAGGAGACCGCCTGTGGGTCAGCCTGAATGCAATTGCTGGGAGATCCATTTTTACCATCTTCCAGCAATCGTACAAAGACTGGAAGGGGAAGTTCATCCAAGTGCGCGCAAACGATAAAGACACCTCCCTTCTTGATGGCTTCCCCTTGTACTGGGTGGACAAGGGGAAAAAGGAGTCCAAGAGCTGCTTCAGGAGGCCCAGAAGTCCTGATAGCATGGGAGCTTTGGACAGAGACCTCTGTCTATTCTGGAAGAGGGTGTCGGATGCCAACATAACATTCCTGACCCCCACCTTGATCTCCTTCGAATTCTTTGAGGACCAGCTAGAATTCCAAATAGGTTAGGACATCCAAACTGTTGCTCTGATACTGCTTTTGATATTGCTTCTGGGCGTCTTGTGCGATACGCACAAGACTTTGGTTTTACCTTTTCTGCATATACTACCTGTTTTGCTGTTTTATTACCTCATACACTTGTCGTTTTCTTCTCTGAGCTAACTCATGCATCTTCGTTTCATGCAGACACCATGTTGGGTAAAAACATGCTCGCCGACTTAAAGGCGCTCACCCGAAACCACGGGTTGGCGACCGGTTCCCAGACGGTGCCCAACTCGGCGGTCGAGAAGGCCATCGTTCATGGGCGATCACCGCCCAAGGAACCCACCCAGCGCAAGAAACTGGTCCTTAAGAGGCCTAAACGAAAAGCCCCCCAAATCGTCCAAGAGGAGGAAGAAGAGGACGACGAGGTCACAGAGGATGGCCTTGTCACGAAAAGGAAGAGGGTGGCACCATCTTCTCCACCTGCTCCACCCCCTCTTCCAACCTCATCACCACCATCAACGCCCGCTCCTCCTCCCTCATCGCCAACACCACAAGCCCCTTCATCACCAGTCCAAGCAACTCCACTGGCCACCGCGCCACCAGCAGCTGAGGCTCAAGAGCCAAATTTTCTGGAGGACCCCCCAAGCGCCTCTACGCCACACATCTCAGCTGGAGGGGGCCCCCCTTCAAACACTTCAGCTGCAGAGAACGTTCCAATCGGGGATGAGGTTGCTCATACCTCTCCAATCCTGATTACCGAATCCCCGATTGTGTCGCCACGCCAGGAAGCAAACACTGAAAATCCTGCTAAGGAAGGTGGCGGCGAGAACCCTCAACAAGCCCCCCTGGCGCCTCTCCAAGCAGCGAACCTTTCCCTCGAAGTTACAAGGATGTGGGAACCTCTGACTGCCAAACTCAAAACCATAGCAGAGGATATCCCATCGATCATAACGAGGGCTGTGGAGAGCTCCACCAGGAGGCTTCAAGACGATCTCTACCACCTCAGGACTGAAAATAGCACTATGAAGGTCGAGGTGGAGAAGATGTCATTCAGCCTGACGCTCGCAGAACTTGATCACACCCGAGTGGAGGATGCACTCAATACCGAGCTCAGGCTGGCGCGCAAGGAAGCTGCTGACCTTCGCCGCAAAGTCCATGATCTTGCCCAAGAGAAAGTTGAGCTAGAAAGCAAAATCGTGCCTCTGCGCACCAAGGCGAGCGACCTGGAGGCTCACATTCAAGCTGACGCCGCCAGGGTGCAAAAACTGGAGCAGAGGTCGATTGACCGCGAGAAGCTACTTGGGCAAGTAGAAAAAGCGAGGGACGACGCCATAGCTGATCTCGCCGAGGCAAACAAGGAGAAAGGAAAGATGGCTGCTGAGTTGGCCCAAGCTCAAACAGAATCCAAGAAGGTTACTGACGACCTTCTCCATGCTCAAGAGACCAACGAACAACTCCGAAAACAGGTTGAAGAGCAGGAGCAGCAGAACAAAGAGCTCAAGAAACAGGTTGAAGAACTTCAAGGGCAATTTGAAGAACTTAAGCTAAACTCTGCTCAGATTCTGGCTGCTGGATTCGAAGCCGCTCGGGAACAACTCGCATGCCTATTCCCCGATCTTGACCTCACCATGGTGTCGTTGAACAACGAAGTAGTAGATGGAAAGGTCGTTCCTGCTGAAGACTAATCCACTCCACCTCATCTGCTACTTTATAATTTCCCTCGTATTATTCTGTAAAAACTCTTGCATATGTTTTTTGAACAGATACTTACTTCAATCACAAAACTTGGATGTTCTCTCCCCTGACTCCTTTTAAGCGCTTTAGCCTTCTTTGTATGTTTAACTTTGTCGGATTTAACTTAGTGATTTTGCAAACGCGACTTTTGACGTAACCGCCTCGAGCCAATTCAAACTTAAGCAAAAATCACTTTAAACAACTTGTATTCTTAAGGCAACTAACCTTATCGTAAGAATACCCTTCGAACAACGAACTGTAACTCAATCATTGGCTCAAACAACGTCCCACTCGACCTGCTTTATCAAACAAGTCTTTCAACCTTCTCGCCGTCGTTTGAACTTTTCCCGATCGCCAAGACCCCTTGGTATCATCAGCTTTTCCTAGCCTCATGCTTTGGCAATCGTTTCTTTATCTGGGGTAGAAGCGCCCTTTGGAATCTTCCTTTGCCCCCCTGAACTTCAGAGCAAAAGACCGGCTGGCTAGGCGTTCTCTTCGAACCTACCTTAGCCACCTTTCAAGCTTCTTCCACCCTCTCCACCATACCTGAACTCGTTCGAGACGAGAAGGATTTTATCTTGCCTATGCTCGCACGTAAGCGAGAAGGTCTTTTAACTCGCCTGAACTCGCTCATCGGCGAGAAGGACTTTTACTCGCCTGAACTCGCTCATCGACGAGAAGGACTTTAAATGGCCTTAACTCGCTCGACGGCGAGAAGGACTTTGTCTGGTGCCTCAACTTGCCCAGGGTGTACATCTCCTCCCCCCTGGATGCACTGAGGACCTTTTCTTTCTCTCGCCTGCACTCGCTCGACGGCGAGGAGGTCTTTAACTGGCCTTAGCTCGCACAACGGCGATAAGGACTTTATCTGGTACCTCAACTTGCCCAGGGTGTACATCTCCTCCCCCCTGGATGCACTGAGGACCTTTTCTTTCTCTTGCGTGCACTCGCTCGACGGCGAGGAGGTCTTTTAACTTGCCTCGACATTGCCCCAGGAGTTACATCTTCTCGCTCCCAGAAACACGGAGGACTTTTTCTCTTTCTCGCCTGCGCTCGCTCAACGGCGAGGAGGTCTTTTAACTTGCCTCGACATTGCCCCAGGAGTTACATCTTCTCGCTCCCAGAAACACGGAGGACTTTTTCTCTTTCTCGCCTGCACCCGCTCGACGGGGAGGAGGTCTTTACTTGCCTCAGGACGCACGAGGGCGTTGAGGTCTTTCATTTGGTGCCTCCGATCGCCGAAAGACGATGAGGACTTTAAAACTTAACTGGTGCCTCCAATCGCCGAAAAACGATGAGGACTTAAAACTTAACTGGTGCCTCTAATCGCCGAAAAACGATGAGGACTTAAAACTTTTTAGAAAGCACGCGATATATCTTTTCTTGCCTTAAATCGTGTACAAATGACAAGGTCTTTCTTCAAAACTTTCGAAAATAGCACACATGCAATCTGAAAACACCTTATACTTCGAAAACTCTTCTTTTATTGGGTGGCCTCATTAAAAACCCTCCTTAGGGAAAAAAGAGTGCCCCCTTGAAACTGTTTTAACAGAGACATTGTAATATAACATTGTGTTTGTCTTTACTTACAAAGCTCTTAACTATAGTACAACTTCAGGTGTGTGGCGTTCCAGGTGCGAGGGATCGCTCCTCCTTCCAGCGTCTCCAAGCGGTAGGCCCCGTTCCCGAGCGCCTCGGTTATTCTGAACGGTCCAGTCCACTTGGGTGACAATTTATTCTTCATCTCGTACTGGTGGGCCTTCCTCATCACCAGATCGCCCTCTCTAAACTGCCTTGGCATCACCTTAGAGTTGTACCTTTGCTCGATCCTCCTCTTCACCGCCTCAGCCTTCAGCCTCGCCTCTTCCCTGACCTCATCCAGCAGATCCAGGTTCAGCCTTCTCTCTTCATTCGAATCTTCCTCTACGAAGTTTTGGAATCTCGGCGAGCTCTCCTGGATCTCCACTGGAATCATGGCGTCACACCGATAGACCAAGCTAAACGGGGTCTCATGGGTTCCTGACTGCTCGGTGGTGTGGTACGCCCAGACTATACGGGGCACCTCCTCAGCCCAACTTCCCTTGGCTTTCTCAAGCCTTCTCTTCAAACCTCTCAACAACACCCGATTAGCTGATTCCACCTGGCCATTTGTTTGAGGGTGCTCGACGGATGCGAACACCTGTTGAATTCCCACCCCATCACAAAGCTTCTTCAACAGGTGGCTTGCAAACTGCGTCCCATTATCTGATACCAGACGCTTAGGCACTCCAAACCGGCACACGATGTTCTTCCATACAAAACCTTCGATCTTGTGTGCGGTGATCTGGGCCACTGGTTCTGCTTCAATCCACTTGGTGAAATACTCAATCGCTACCACCAAGTATTTCATCTGCCTGATCGCCAGCGGGAAAGGTCCCAGTATGTCGATTCCCCAAGTATGAAACGGCCAAGGGCTATAGATCGACTTCAACTCCTCGGGAGGTGCCTTGTGCCAATCGGCGTGCTGCTGGCATTGTTTGCAGCACTGGGCATACTTCTTGCAATCTTCTCTCATGGATGGCCAGTAGTAGCCTGCACGGAGAGTCCTCGCGGCCAGAGCTCGACCCCCGACGTGGCTTCCACATATACCTTCGTGGAGCTCTGCCATAATTCTCGTGCACTTCTCGCCGTGTATACATTCCAGGAGCGGGTGAGTGAAACCAAACCTTTACAGATCGCCATCAATCAACGTATACTTGCTGGAAGTTTTCTTTACCTTCCTAGCTTCTGTTGGATCCAGCGGGAGGAGGCCATCTGCCAAGCACCGCTTGTATTGCGTTATCCAAGTGTCTGGCTCATGGGTGGCGCAGACCTGCATCACATCCACCTTCCCTCCTCGACATGCTCTAACTCTCGGCGATCTCAGAGTTTCTTGCGTTAAAGACTTATGGCTTCTCGCTGCTCTCTCCGTCGACCTGCTTATCTGAAGGACCAGGTGATCTGCTACAAGTGCTCTTGGCGTCTTCAGAGTTTCTTGAATCACCGTCCTCTGCCTAGCCCCCTTGCCTGAGCTGGCGAGCTTAGCAAGCAAGTCAGCTCGGGCATTCTGCTCTCGGGGCACATGTACTACTTCAAAAGAGGCAAAGGAACTCTTCAATTCCTGCACATACGCCAAGTAAGCCGCCATTTGTGGATCTTTAGCCTGGAACTCGCCTGTTACTTGCCCTGTGACTAGCAGCGAGTCACTCTTAGCCATCAGCACCCTAGCTCCCATCTCCTTGGCCAGCAGAATCCCGGCGATCAGCGCCTCATACTCTGCTTGATTGTTGCTGGCTTTGAAGGCAAATCTCAACGATTGTTCGATCAGCACGCCGTTGGGTCCTTCCAATATGACTCCAGCACCGCTACCCTGCTGGTTCGACGATCCATCCACCGAGAGTACCCAACGGAAATCATCTCCTTCAACCCGCGTCGCCTCTGATGAGAGCTCGACCACAAAATCTGCAAAGATTTGCCCTTTGATCGGGCCTCGGGGCTCATATTTAATGTCAAATTTTGACAACTCCACTGCCCACTTCACCATTCTTCCCGCAACGTCAGGTTTCTTCAAGACCTTCTGGATGGGCAGGTCAGTCATCACCAGTATTGTGAAGTTGTGGAAGTAGTGGCGCAACCTCCTCGCCGAAAACACCACAGCCAGCGCAGCCTTCTCCAGGGCCTGATATCTCATTTCTGGGCCCTGCAACATCTTGCTCACGAAATAAATAGGCTTCTGAGCCTGATCCTGATCCTGGGCGAGCACCGCAATCACCGCCCTCTCAGTCACAGCGAAATACAACCTGATAGGGATTCCCGCCAGCGATTTGCACAGAACCGGCGGGCTCGCCAGATACTCCTTCAGCTTGACGAAAGCTTCCTCGCACTCTTTCGTCCAAGCGAACTTGTTATTGCGCCGCAGACATTGAAAATAGGGATGCCCCTTTTCTCCGCTAGCTGACACGAAGCGAGATAGGGCTGCCATCCGACCTGTTAGCTGCTGGACTTCTTTCACCGTAGCCGGGCTCCTCATCGCCAAGATGGCGGCACACTTGTCCGAGTTAGCTTCTATTCCTCTTTCAGTCAAGAGAAAACCCAAAAATTTTCCCGCCTCCACGCCGAAAATGCATTTCTCCGGGTTGAGCTTTAACTTGAACTTGGCAATCGTCGTGAACAATTCTTCCAAGTCTGCAACGTGCTTGCTTTTCTCCTGCGAGGTCACGACCATGTCATCGACGTAAGCTTGCACGTTCCTTCCCAGCATCGGTGCAAGTACTCGATCCATCAACCTCTGGTACGTGGCCCCCGCGTTCTTCAGCCCAAACGACATCACCTTATAGCAGTAGCACGACCTCTCCGTCATGAAAGCTGTCTTTTCTTCATCCATGGGATGCATCTTGATCTGATTATAGCCCGAGAAGGCATCCAGGAAACTCAGCAGCTTGCACCCTGCAGCACTATCAACCAGGGCATCAATGCTTGGTAAAGGATACGAATCCTTTGGGCAAGCTTTATTCAGATCCGTGAAATCGACGCACATGCGCCATTTCCCGTTGCTCTTCTTCACCAGTACGACATTTGCCAACCATTCAGGGTACTGGACTTCCCTGATGTGGCCTGCAGCGAGGAGTTTCTGTGTTTCGTCCCTGATCGCCTGCCTCCTCTCCTCGTTGAATTTTCTTCTCCTTTGTCGCACCGGTCTCACCATGTTGTCCATCGCCAGATGATGGCACAGAAAGTCGGGATCAATCCCGGGCATGTCCGAGGCGGACCATGCAAACGCGTCCAGATGCCGCTCAATCACCTTGGCGATCTGGTCCTGGAGATCGACTTCCAGAGATCTTCCCAGCTTGAAGATTTTCCCTCCGATCTCCTTTTCGAGCCACTGCTCGACAGGTTTGGGCCTGGATTCTCTGGCGATCACCGCCCTGGCGATTCCCTATTCCCTTGCTTCCTCGGGGCGATTCCGCGCCTCTTCTTCCTCCAGGCCAGCATTCCTCTCCCCCAGCTCAGCATCTACCATCTCTACATCCCTTCCGGCGGCCTCCTCTGTTACCGGCGGTCTGGGCTTCACACCGGGAGGCGGGGTGGTTGTTACATAGCTCACTGATCTTTTGTTTTTCAGGCTATTCTCATAGCACCTTTTCGCCTCCTTCTGATCAGACTTAATCGTGATCACCACCCCCTCCATGGACGGCAACTTCACCTTCATGTGCCGAGTCGACGGAATGGCACCTATCCTGTTAAGAGTGGGCCTTCCCAACAGGATGTTATACGCTGAAGGGGCGTTTACGATGAGGTACTTGATTTTTTCCGTCCTCGACCCAGCCTCATCTGTAAACGTGGTTCTCAGCTCGATGTACCCCCTGACCTCCACCTGGTCGCCAGCGAACCCATATAAGCACCCTCCATAGGGCCTTAGCTGGTCAAGGGGCAATTCCAGCTGTGTGAAAGTCGGCCAGAACATCACGTCTGCCGAGCTTCCTTGGTCCACCAGAACTCTGTGGACCTTCCTTCCCGCCGTGATCAACGAAATAACAATGGGATCGTTGTCATGAGGCACAACGTCCCGAAGATCCTGCTTTGTGAACGTGATGTCCACTTCCGGCGAGTGATCTTCAAACATGTCCACTGCCATCACCGATCGCGCGTACTTTTTCCTCTGCGATGCGGTGCATCCACCACCTGAGAAACCCCCTGCAATGGTGTGGATCTCCCCATGGATAGGCATCTCGTGTTGCTGGGCTTCTCCACCTGCTGGCTGGGAACTCGACGCTCCCCCCGCCCTTCTATCCAGCAGATAGTCATTTAGGAACCCGCTCTTAACCAGATCGTCGAGCTGGTATCCTAAAGACAAACACGAGTCCAGGTTGTGGCCAAAACACTGGTGGAACTCGCACCAGGCGTCCGGTTTTGACCCCAGCACCTTGTCGCCCACCTTCTCGGGCGCCTTCAACCTAGCAGATATGTTAGGGATAGCGATCAGGTCCGCTAGTCCCATGACGAATTTGTGCTTAGGCGGGCGATTGTATTCCCGGCGTGCTGGTGGTTGGCGTGCTGGTTGTTGGCGCGCTTGGCTTCTTCCCTTATTTCTCCTATCGTAAGGATAGCGAGTCCTTTGGTCTTTTCTGGCCACCGCCCCCGTTTCCAGCACCCTCTGCGGCTGGATCCTGGTCTGGGCGCGTGGCCTGGCGGGAGCCACGCTGCCTCTCTTCTCGGCGACTTCACTCTCGTCGGCGATGTGGGCCACCGCAAGTCGCCTGACTTCAGCAAACGTCGCTGGATGAGCCCTGATCAAGGCCTCGCAGAATAACCGTGGCTGCACGCCCTTCTTGAAGGCATAGACCAGCATCTCTTCATCCTTGGCTGGCGATCTGACCATCTGCGCTCCGAAGCGATTGAGGTAGTCTCTGAGGGACTCCCCATGGTACTGCCTTATATCAAACAGATCATAGGACACCCTGGGCGGTGCCTTATTCGAAATGTACTGCTCGACAAAGATTTTCGAGAATTGTTGAAAATTTGTTATGTGGCCGTTAGGCAGGCTCACAAACCACTCCATCGCCGTTCCCTGGAGCGTGCTCACGAACATCTTGCAGTAGACGGCGTCTGACCCTCCCGACAGCATCATCTGCGTGTGGAACGTGGTCAGATGAGCCTCTGGATCCTCCACGCCGGTAAAAACAGCTTTAACCGGAACCACGCTCGTGGGAATTGGCGTGTCGGTAATCGCCTGAACAAAAGGCATTGGGAAAACACGAGGTGGCGTCGACGGTGCCACCTCTTCAGCGGAAGAACGTCCCTGCTGTTCCTGAAGAGCTCGACGCAGCTCCTCAGCTACCTTGCTGAGCTCCTCGTTCCTGGCGCGAGAGGCGACCAGGTCCTCATGTATCCTTGCCTGCTCTACGCGCGAGGCTTCCACGGTTGCCTGCAACGAGCGCATCATTTCTGCCATCTGCGCCATGGTCATGGCGGCGTCGCCTTCAGCAGCAACAGGCGCCACGGGACTGGAACGATTGCTTCTCATCTTTCTCATTAACTTCAGCGAACCACAGGAATACAGCAAACAACACTTCAACCACGATCGAACCAGCGATCAACCGGAGAAAACTCAAGAAACTGCGCAAGAACTCAAGAACACCGCAAACCTTCGCAGAAAACCACAAAAGAACTCGAACTTCCACCAAACAGATTGCGCGCAAACAACAAAAGACCTCACTCCACCGATTGAAAGCCAAACAAACGGTACAAAACGCAAACTCACCGAACGAAACTCAAAGAAACTGCGAACGACGGTTGCACCAGCACACAACCGCGCAGAAAACCTCGAAAACTTCCACGAACTCACGCTGCGGATGGGAGCAAGTTTTACACGGCCCCACGGTGGGCGCCTGATGATCTTGCCTGTTGACCGGAGCGCTGGAGAATGCCTCGTCAAAGGATCAACGTGCGCACCGCTTATCACCTCCGTTCCTCTCCTGGATCTGCTTCAAGAACCTGCAAAGAAACGATACGGCGCCGCTGCGGCCGATCGCACTCCGACGCTCAAGTCAGTGACGGTATCACCAAATACTAAGAACTAGAACCGTGCAAATCCTCTCGCAAACAGCTCTGTCACTCGCAAGCGTAAAGTGTATGAACTGAACGTGCGTACCTCAGAAAGTCTGTTAAGAACTCTTATATACCTAGTGGTTTTCTCTCTCCTGGCAGTTACAGACTTGGACACGTGGCTCGCATCCAACTGTACACGTGCCATCATCTGGAGGCTCCCTGACTTGGCGCTGCTTCTACTCTCATTTTGGCTAAGTTACCTATGCATGGTACTGCCCAGTGCATAGCTAACTTAGGAGTGCGATCTTTACTGGAACTGGCGAGTTAGGGCCTTCATACACCTTCCCTGTGGTCTCGCCGGCCGCCTTCATAATCTGCTTCTCCTCCATCTTCGGCGATGTGCTTGTTCTGGCGATCTCCGACTGCTTGGTCGCCTGGGTCTGCATCTGGCGACTTCATCTTTAACCTGGCGATCGCCTATTCTGGTAAACTGGAAATCGGAACACGCCAACTTAACCACTGGCGACTACACGTGCCTCCCGACTTCCTTCCTATCTGCCAACCTGGCGCCTTGTCAACACGCCTACACTTCAGCAGGATGCCACGTCATCATACCCGACCACCAGGGCGGTACAAGCTTGTTTCTTGAGTTCTTCGGTTGTTTCACGCGCTTGAAGGAGGTCTTCAGCAACCTTCTTGGATTCCGCCTGCGCCTGGGCCAGCTTTGTGGCGATCTTCCCATTTTCCTCTTTGGCCTCGGCGAGTTTGGCCATGGTGTCGTCTCTCTCCTTTTCAACTTTCCCCAAGAAGACCTCCCGATCCGCTGACCTCTTCTCAAGGTTCTTTACCTTGGCGGCATCTGCTTTGATCAACGCCTCCAGGTCAGCCACCTTGACGCGATAGGGGACCAGCTTGCTCTCCAGCTCGATCTTCTCTTGAGCTAATAGTTGCACCTTATGGCGTAGATCGGTGGCCTCCTTGCGCGCCACCCGAAGTTCGGTGCTCATAGCATCCTCCACTCGCGAGTGGTCGATTTCAGCCAGCATGAGGTTGCAGGACAACTTCTCCGCCTCAATCCTTATTGTGCGATTCTCCTCTTGGAGCACGAAGATGTCATCCTGGAGTTTTTTGCTGGAAGTCTCCACTGCTTTTGATATGATGGAGGGAAAATCCTCTGCCATCATCTTGAGTTTTGCTGAGAAGGGTTCCCACACTCTTTTGACCGCAAGGGAGAGATCTGCTTGTGGAAGCACTGGGGAGCCTGTTGCTGGTTCTCGCCACCACCTTCTTGAGTTGGCTGTTGAGTTGGAGCTTCTTGACGCGGTGGTGACGAGGGGGACTCGGTAATAATGATAGGCGAGTTGTGAGCGCCTTCATCCCCGCCTGGTGCAGCTTCAGCGGTTGAGGCGGTTGAAGGAGGACCCCCTCCAGCAGATACATATGGTGTGGAGGCGCTCGGGGGGGTTCTCCATGAAGTTGGGCTCGGTAGCCTCAACCACAGGAAACGCCGCCGCCAAGGGAACTGCTTGGACTGGCGATGGAAGCAGTGTTGGAGGTGGAGCTGGCGTGGAAGGTGGTGTTGATGTTGGAGCAGGAGGTGGAGCAGGTGGTGAAGAAGGCGCCACCCTCTTTCTTTTGGTGATGAGGCCATCTTCAGTTGCCTCATCGTCTTCTTCTTCATCCTCTTGGACCACTTGAGGGGTTTTCCTCTTTGGCTTCCTGAGGATGAGCTTCTTGCGTTGTTGGGCGGGCTGGGCCTCTGAAGGGGCTGGGCCTTTAGGGGGCGATCTGCCCTGGGCAGCGGCGATCTCCACCACTGAATTTGGAACGGTCTGGGAGCCCGACGCCAACCCATGGGCTCGGGCGAGCGCCTTCAATTCAGCCAGTTTTCCCTTGCCCAACATGAGATCTGCATAATACAAAGGTATACAGGTCAGCTCAAAGAGAAAGATAAACGCATGAGCAAGTATGCAGATGAGACAAACAAGTGATGCAGAAAATAAAACACAAGTCTTGTGCGCAACAAACAAGGCGCCCAGCAACAGCAAACAGAGGTACAACACAGGCCAAAAACTTAAGCGTTGAGATAAGCACTAACCTATGCGAGCCTCGAGTTGATCTTCGAAGAACTCGAAGGAGATGAGCGCAGTGGTGAGAAAGGTAATGTTGGCGTCTGCCACGCTCTTCCAAAAGAGGCACAGATCTTTGTCCAAAGCACCCATATTGTCAGGGCTTCTTGGCCTCCTGAAGCTTCCTTTGGATTCTTTATTTCCCTTGTTTACCCAGTACAAGGGAAAGCCGTCGAGCAGCGAGGCGTCCTGGTCGTTTGGGCGTACTTGGACAAATTTGCCTTTCCAATCCTTGTAGGATTGCTGGAAGATAGAGAGGATCGACCTCCCAGCAATCCCGTTCAGACTCACCCACAGGCGATCTCCTGGGTGTTTAGCTTCAAAAAGGAAAAGAAAAACGTCCACTGACGCTGGCAGTCCCAGATGTGCGCACATGATTTGAAACGCCCGCACGAATGCCCAGCTGTTGGGATGGAGCTGGGCGGCGGCGATGTCGAGCTCGGTAAGTAGCTTCCTTTCAAAACGAGTGAAGGGAAACCTAAGTTTCACCTTCTTGAATAAAGTGGTGTATACAAAGCAGAACAACTCGCCGTTGTTCCCTTCGTCGTCTGCACAAACTGGCACATCGGGGGGGCAAGGTAGCACCATCAGCTTGTCATCGTGCTCCTTATGAAACGACAGGTGGGGCTCATCCCCTTTCTTCAATCGAAGAACTGCCCCAGCAGAATTTACTGAAGAAGTCTCCTTCAGCAAAGTCGAGTTGGCCCAGGGGTATAGCATCTTATAATCTGGGGTAGGGATGGAGGCTCCTCCGGCGACCGGTGGAGTAGCCTGAGCCAGGTCAGGGCGAGAGGTTGCAGGCCTCTCAGCCTGGGAAGAAGAAGCACCAGGTGCTCGTGGTGGGTTATGAGCTTCAGACGGAGGGTTTCGTGACGAGGGAGGAGGATTTGGGGTGATCTTTGAGCGAGCCATCGCGGAAACTGCAAAGGAAGAAGAAAGGGAAAGGTGAGCAGAGTTCGCAGAGGCTGACTCGATTGTGAAAGAAGGATGAAAAAACGAACGAATGAAGGTTCGTTGTAATGGAGACGAAGCCCTAAGTCACGAGAAGGGAGAAACAGAAGAAACAACCCACAGCGTATGCACCAGACAGTTAATGGATGATGCGAATCGGTTAAAATGCAGGAAAACTCAACAGAAGAAGTAAAGGGAGTACCTTTTTATGATTAGAAGAACGCTGAAGGAAGTTGAGAATCCAGAAGGTTGAAGAGCGGCGTGGGTTTTCGCAAAAAAAACTCAGAGCGTTTGAGAAGGCAAAGAGGTGATGGAACAGTAGAAGCGAAATGGGTTTAAGGGTTTTTCAAATGGTTTTTGGAAGCGCAAACGACAACTAAAGACAACCGTTGATGAAGCCACGTCTCGAGCGATTGGGAGAATGTTTGGTGGAGCGTCAGGAAAGCAGAAAGTACAAACGTTTGGAATTCTGCGCCAGCGCCACGTAGATCGGTAGTGACGTGACTCCTTTAGTCTTTTCGCTGGACAAGTCTTCGCTTAAGACTGGGGGGCTTGTGTACCGCCCTGGTAGTCGGAAGTGATGACGTGGCGTCGAGCTATTATATAGGCGTGCTAGATGGGACACCTGGCTGGCAGAAGGGAAGGAAGTCGGGGGGCTCGTGTAGTCGCCGGTTATTAAGTTGGCGTGCTCCGATCTCCAGCATACCTGAACCGGCGGTCACCGGGTTGAAGATGAAGTCGCCAGATGCGAACCCAGGCGACCAAGTGGTTAGAGATCGCCGAAACAAGGACATCGCCGAAGATGAAGGCAGATGGTCATTTCCCAGTTGGCCAGAGGATGAGCTCGGGAGATAGCACACTTGAACATACACGGTTAAACAGGTAGGGCAGATCATGAAGGCGGCCGGCGAGACCACAGGGAAGGTGTGTACGAAGGCACCCGAACTCGCCACCCAGAAAAGATCACGCTCCAAGGCAACTATGCACTGAGTTGTGTCATGCATAAGTAACTTAGCCAAAGAAGAGTCAGAAGTAGCGCCCAAGTCAAAGATGCTCCAGATGATGGCACGTGTACAGCTGGATGCGAGCCACGTGTCCAGATGTGTAACTGCCAGGAGAGAGAAAGTGCCCAGGTATATAAGAGTTTCCAACGAACTTCTGAGGTACGCACGCGTTTAGATTACTTCTTTACAACTGCGAGAACGAGAGTACGCTGAGAGAGAACTTGTCACGGTTCCTTAGAGTTCTTGAGTTTTACTCTTAAGTAATTGGTGGTTCAGTCGCTGACTTGGGCGTCGGAGCGTGATCGGCCGCAACGGCTCCGTTTCGTCTTTTGCAGGTTCTTGAGGTGGATCGCGGTGAAGGACGGAGGCTAACACGGCGCAGAAGTCGATACAAGTTTGACGAGGCAAAGCTCCAGCGTTTCGGTCAACAGGCAGGATCAGCAAGCAACAATCAGGCGGAGTACGAGGCGTTGATTGCGGGGATGCTTTTGGCTAAAGAGATGGGTGCTCAAAGCCTCTTAGCAAAGAGTGACTCACAATTGGTCACAGGACAAGTAACAGCGGGATACCAAGCAAAGGACCCCCAGATGGCAGCATATCTGAGGTACGTCGAGGTGTTGAAAAGAGCCTTCGCTGCGTTTGAGCTGGTACATGTCCCTAGGGAGCAAAATGCCAGAGCTGACCTGCTCGCCAAGCTGGCCAGCTCAGGCAAGGGGGGAAGGCAGAGGACCATAATACAGGAGACCCTCAAAACGCCGCGAAAATTTGTTGCAGATAATAGGGTGGACGTCCTTCATGTTAGTACAATTAGAGGAAAACTAAGGAGTCATCGCTCGTTGATTCAAGATACGGCGAAGGCACCCTGCATCGGTACTTACACAGCCTCACCAGACGAAGGAAGGGGTATACAGGTATGTACTATGGAAGAAGGCGACACTTGGATGACCCCTTACTGGCGATACCTAGCGGATGGAATCCTCCCAGCAGAACCAGAGGAAGGCAAGAAGGTTAAGAGGAACGCCGCCAGGTACACCTTGGTAGATGGGATATTGTTCAGACACGGGTTCACGCACCCTATCTTGACGTGTGTAAGCGGTGATGAGTGCATCAGGATAATGGTTGAACTCCACGAAGGCATTTGTGGGAGCCACGTGGGAGGGAGATCTTTGGCATCCAAGGTGATACGCCCAAGGTTTTTCTGGCCAACAGTAAGAGAGGATTGCGTGTGATACGCCCAGCATTGCAAGCAGTGTCAGATGCACGCTGATTGGCACAAGGCGTCGCCGGAGGAGCTGAGATCCATATACAGCCCGTGGCCTTTCCATACGTGGGGGATTGACATCCTAGGTCCATTCCCATTAGCGATAAGGCAGATGAAGTATTTGATCGTTGCCATCGAGTACTTCACCAAGTGGATAGAGGCCAAGCCAGTAGCACAGATCACCGCGCACAAGGTACAACACTTTGTTTGGAAGAACATTGTGTGTCGGTTTGGGGTGCCAAGGCGTCTCATTTCAGACAATGGCACCCAGTTCGCGAGCCAGCAGTTGGGAAAGTTGTGTACAGAAGTAGGAATCAAACAGGTGTTCGCGTCAGTCGAACACCCCCAGACGAACAGGCAGGTCGAATCAGCAAACTGAGTTTTGTTGAGAGGATTGAAGCGCAGACTAGAGAAGGCTAAAGGGGCATGGGCAGAAGAAGTACCAAGCATTGTATGGGCTTACCACACCACGCCTCAATCCTCCACTATGGAGACACCTTTCAGCCTAGTGTACGGATCAGACGCCATGATCCCTGTGGAGATACACGAGAGCTCGCCCCGTTTCCTAGGTTTCATGGCGGAAGAATCCAACGAAGAAAGGAGGGTGAATCTGGACTTGATAGACGAAGCTATGGAAGAAGCGAAAATTAAGGCCGAGACCGTGAAGAGAAGAGTGGAGCGTCAGTACAGCTCCAAAGTGAAGTTGCGACAATTCCAGATTGGCGATCTGGTCATGAGGAAGGCTCACCCCTACAAATTAGAGAACAAGTTGTCTCCTAAGTGGACGGGACCGTTCAGAGTAATCAAAGCCAAAGGGAATGGGTCGTATAAGTTAGAAACTCTAGAAGGGGGCCCCATCCCACGAAGTTGGAATGCGGCGAATTTAAAGTTTTATTTTAGTTGAAATTTTGTAAAGGGGACACTCTTTTTCCCTCCCGAGGGTTTTTTAACGAGGTCACCCAAATAAAGAAAAGAAAAGTTTAAAGATATTCCTATTCTAGATTTTTTTCCTTTTCATATGATCTAGGATCAAAGGTCAAAGAAACAAAGACAAAGATGAGGCGTCGCCAAAGTAAGGCGTCGCCAAGATAAGGCGTCGCCAAGATAAGGCATCGCCAAGGTAAGGCGTCGCCAAGACAAGGCGTCGCCAAGACAAGGCGTCGCCAAGACAAGGCGTTGCCAAGGTAAGGCGTCGCCAAGATAAGATGTCGCCAAGATAAGGTGTCGCCAAGATGAAGCGTCGCCAAGGTGAGACGTCGCCAAGAGAGGGCGTCATCGGAACAAGGCATCGCCAGAAACAAGCGTCGCCACCAAATAGTCAAGCAGAAGTCAAGTCCAGGGTAAGATAACAGGTATGCCAGTATAAGTTAAAATCCGGGCGCCTAGTCCTTGAGTAAGGGTTAAGGGATTCCTTCGGGACGCCCCCTCCTCAAGTAGGAATAGCTAGCCCCGGTACCAGATAAGTTAAAATCCGGGCGCCTAGTCCTTGAATAGGGGTTAAGGAATTCCTTCGGGACGCCCCCTCCTCAAGTAGGAATAGCTAGCCCCGGTACCATATAAGTTAAATCTGGGTGCCTGGCCCTTGATCAGGGGTGAAGGAATTCCTTCGGGACGCCCCCTTATCAAGTAGGAATAGCTAGCCCCGGTACCATATAAGTTAAATCTGGGCGCCTAGTCCTTGAGCAGGGGTTAAGGGATTCCTTCGGGACGCCCCCTCCTCAAGTAGGAATAGCTAGCCCCGGTACCATATAAGTTAAATCTGGGCACCTAGTCCTTGAGCAGGGGTTAAGGGATTCCTTCGGGACGCCCCCTCCTCAAGTAGGAATAGCTAGCCCCGGTGTCCGATGATAAATACAAGTTAAATCTGGGTGCCTGGCCCTTGATCAGGGGTGAAGGAATTCCTTCGGGATGCCCCCTCCTCAAGTAGGAACAGCTAGCTCCAGCGTCCGATGATCAAAACAGTTTGAAAGTCCTCAGTGCATCCGGGGAAAGGGGAGTACCCCTGGGCAATGTGGAGGCACCAGAGAAAGCCCTCCTCACCCTCGAGTGAGTTCAAGCGAGAACAGATTAAAGGACCTCTTTGCTTAAGCAAATGGAGGCAAAGGTCCTCAGTGCAGAACCAGGCCAACAAAGTTTTAGGCGTTAACATAGAAATATGCATGACACTTAGCAGTTCAGGCGAACGACATTTCAGATATTAAGATTGACCCAAGCCACTGCCTAGTAAGTGATCTTGCATTAAGTGTTATCGCTACGAACTAATAGTTTGTTCAGTTAAGTTGATTTTCATAGGATTAAGCACCCATGGGTGCTAAGTTGATTTCTTTGAGGCAAGAGTTAGTCAGCTATAACAGATGATTACACAACAGAGTAAAGGCGAAACAACCGAGAAATGCATCGAAGGCAAGTACCAGTTGAGCCTTTGATATAGAAAAGAAAGCAGAAACGGATAAGAGTGCAAGGGAACACTGCAATGTCATCATCATGCCTCTTCCCAATGGCACGATGGTCGTAGGTACATGGTTCCCCTGCGTGGTCCCTCCAGGCTTTAGTGGATACTAAGCTTGAACACTCGTCGAGCAGTTCGACTGGAGCCCACGAGTAAAGGTCTCTATAGTTAACGTTGAGGGGTGGAGGATTGGCTGTTGTTTTAGTACGAGCCATTGGCGAAGAGACTGAAGAATAAAGATGAGAAAAAGTTTTAGAAAAAAAGGATAGGAAAGGGGGAAGAAGCAAAAACCTTACGAGAATCCCTACCCGCACGAAGAAGATCAGAAAAGAGGAAGGGGAAAAGGAACAGAGAAATGCGAAAGAGAATACAAGAGATACGAGGAAAATAAACAGTCCCAGGCAGTTGTATCAGTACAAAGGTTAAAAAGAGGGCCAGTGATGGAGAAGATGAACAGTAGAGAAAATGCAAGAGGTGAATGAAACAGTGGATTGGAGCGCGCGTTTTCGAAAGATGTAACGTTAACTTGGAAGCACAAGCGACGCTTGTCCTCAGTCGTTGGATCGCACCACGTGTCAAGAGACTAAAACATAACTTAAACGTCGAACACGGAGAACGTCGCGTCAAATGTCCCGAGAGTGTCAAATCAAACTGAACAAAGGAATGTCACGTCAGCAGGGAATGCCACGTAGGTAGTGGGGGCGAGGCATTTCTCTTTTCGTTGACCAAAGATCAGAGTCAACAGGTTGACTGCTCGAGTCATCGTCGTGAAGGCATCTCCTAAGTATGGCGTCGGCCAAGAAGACTGCTCGGTCATCGCCTCGTACAGGCATCGCCCATGTAAGGCATCGCCCAAAAATGCACACCGCTTATTTTCCCAATAAACCCAGATTAAAGCCGTTGAGGGATCAGGTGAGAAAGCTCAGAGATATGGGCATCCCTCGCAGGTACTAAGGGTAAACGAGGTTGTGAGAAAGGGAATCAGGAGGAGAATGTGCGTCACGACTCAAGGGGAAAGAACGGAGAATAAAGGAGAAAGGCACGCGCTACTTAAAGAGTTAAGGTTGAACACGAGAGAGGCAAGTGCAAAGGGCGACGCACGCGGTATAACAAAGAAAACGGAAGCGGACGCGACCAAGCAAAAATAAATCAGATAGCGTTTAACATAAAGAAAAGCATAAATCCAGAGTTATGGTTACAGATAAGAGTTCATAACAGTTGCAAGCAAGGTGAAAATATAATCCTGTACACGTTCTAATGTTTGCACGGGAAGCAAAAACATGTCACTCATCAGTGGCCCCCGGAGTTGAGCAATGCGATGAAGAGGCTCCGTCCCCGGATCTCAAAGCCTGGGCCAGCAGTGACCTTTGTCGATCGTTTATCTTCGAACCTATGCAAAAAAGGGACACGCATGGTAAGAAACGGGCACAAAACAAAGCACTTCAAAACAAAATCATACTAGAATCCAATGAGAGCAAGGAATAGGAAGGTCATAAGGGAAGTCTCCCGCACATATGTATTTTGCCAGTAACTCGACATTATATTCTAGACTTATCAAGGCGGCCGCGTCAAAGCCTCCCGCACCCGCCAGGATCTTGCAAGCCTCCTAATCTCTCGGGGACAACTTCTTGAGAGGCTTAGATTTCAAGGCTCTGGCGTCCTCTGCCCAATACAAGGGAAAGCCGTCCAGAGCAGAAGGCGCCAGGCTGGAACAGCACACCTTGAAGAACCTGCCTTTCCACCCTGTGAAGGTTTGCTGGAAAGGGGTCAAAAGGATCCTACCGGGGACGTTGCTGAGAGTCACCCATAGGTTATTTCTCTGCCTCTTCACCTCAAAGAAGTGAAGGAAGATGTCTACAGAGGGTGCGCATCCTAAGAAACCAAACAGAATGTCAAAGGCTTTCACGAAGGCCCAACTGTTAGGATACAGTTGGGCTGGGGCAGCGTTCATCTCCGTCAGCAGCTCTCTCTCGAACCTAGAAAAAGGAAGGCGCACGCCGACGCGCTTAAAGACCACCTGGTAAAAGTAGAAAAAGGGGACCCCATCGTTGGCCCGCTCGTCCCCGCATACCGGCTCCCCTAGGGTGCAGGGAAGCACGGTGATATCATCGTCGTGCCTCTTCGCGAAGGCGCGGTGGTCATAGGTGCTCGAGTCCCCCACATGTTCCCTCAAGGCTCTGGTGGAAAGTAAACTCGAGCACTCATCAAGGAGTTCGCGCGAAGCCCACACGTAGAGATCCTTAGGGCTAACTCTGGCGAAAGAAGGGTGAGAAGACATGTTGAAACAAGATGTCAATAAAGTCCTCGAGAGTACGTAGCGCCGACAGTGCAGAAAATGTCACGTCAACCAGTCAGGGAGTGACACGTCATCAAGATATCGCAAGGACTACGGGGCGAGGCCTTAGCCTTAGTTTTTTCGCTGAAACTAGTTTCAGCTCAAGACTGGGGGGCTTGTGTACCGTCCCGTCATCGGGCGTTGACCGAAGGTCAGAGTCAACGCATGATGGGGGCCCCTCGAGGGACCCAAGGAAGAGAAGTCAGCAGGTAGATCGCTCGAGTCGTCGCCCAAGTGAGGCGTCGCCCAAAGAGAAGCATCTCCCGAGGGAGAGGGGCGTCGCCGGAGAGGCTTCGGGCCTCGACAGTCCAGAACAGTAGTAAGGAGAAGAGAAAGGCGGCTCGAAGGCCGCAAGTCTAGCACCAGAAGGGGATGCCCTAACTCATGAAATATCCACGCCACTGCTGGGAGACCCTGGAACAGATACGACCTGTGAGAGGGCCATAACCAGGGAAGAACCACTTGCATGGCACGAGAGAAAGGTAGATATACTCCAGGGCAAGTAACCAGTGATTGGGGCACATGAGTTGGCACCCAGAACATCAACCCACGTAACAAAAGCACTTCGCAGAAAGGAGGGCTCACACAATTGAAAACCCCTAAGTTGAGTGGTGGCGCTGTGGGACCCTCTGCACAGAATAAACGACCAAGTCAAAAGGGTACGTGGCAACACCCACGTACTCATAGAGAGAGTTTTAGGGAAAAATTGCCAAGGTACGCGTTAATTCAGTTAAGATTCAAATGTTCCAAGGAATGTTTTGATACGCCTTCAATGCGCTTTAACGCGCTTTAAAGATTAGAGGTGTATAAAAAGGGACCTTGGGGCATTGGAAAAGGGACTGAGTTTTTACCTAATACACATAGAGATACACAGAGAAAACCCTAGTTGTCTTCACGGCACACTCACAGTGAGCACAAGGCAATTAGGGCAACACAGTTTTAGTAGCACAGTTTCAGTCATTCAGTGCAGTCCTTTTTTATGTTTCTAGCTAGCTGACTTGATCGTCGGAGTGCAAACGGCTGCGAGGGTGCCCCTTTGTTCACTTCTCTTTTCAGGTGTCTTTGACGGAGCAAACGAAGGTGCCCTGGCTCGCAAGGACAAGCCACGCGCAAAGACGATCCCGGTCAACCAGCCAGAACAATTAAACTTGTTACAGAAGATAATCTGAAATCAATACAACCAGAATCCTATTCCACAACTTTGATTAATCACAAACTTTCAACAATCTCAGCTTCTTTGAAAAACTCAAAAACTCTTAGCAAAAACTTGTCAAAGATTAATTGTCAAATCTGTTTTTCTGAATTTATTCAAAGATGTAGTTTGTTATCAAATCTTAACAAACTCTTAAAGTGCATTAAAAGATTGGTCAAACCATTTAATGACAGAGCGTAAGCAGTTAAATCATTTAATGCTCAGTCAAAGATAAAACAGTTTTTCTGTTATGGTTCCAAAACAAACAATCGATTGTTTCTTCGAATCAATCGGTTGTTTTGGTTTTTAACAGTTCAACCATTTTAAAAACATTTTTCATTCTTTTTCTTAAAACATCTAAGTATAAACAATCGATTGTTTCGACAAAACAATTAGTTGTTTTAACTTAGTTTGAAAACATTTTACTTTCACAAAGATTGAGATGCTTATGCTTTAGATTCGATCAAGGGGTGGATTACAATATTCAAACTACCCCAGAACTATACTAAACCAACACAGCAACACCAAGCAGTGCAAAGGCTTCAACATCCTTCAAAGGGTTTGGATTCTTCAAAGCTTGAACACCACTTGGTTCAACAATCTCCCCCTATTTGATGAAGAAAAATCCCTGGTGCTTGTGTTTCTTCTGATTGAATCTGAAGCAGTACCTGCAAAAATAGCATTTATACTATCCAATGCTTCTTACAGCAGCAAGTTTGATTTTTACATATTCCAAGCATAAAGCATGATAAACAATCGGTTGTTGACATGAAACAATCGATTGTTTTAATCAGCAACAGCAGAAAACACTTTCATATCAGAGATTTTTAACAGATTATACAATATCAGATAAAGATATACAAGAACCAATTAATTCTCCCCCTATTTGTCTTCCCAATTAGACTTTTGCATGTAAAAACAGATTTAGGAGAGATTATTAAGATCAAGAATACCTAACTCATTTCTTAAGAAGAAAAACCTCTCTTTTGGTAATGGTTTTGTGAAGATGTCAGCTAACTGTAGTTTGGTCTCCACAAACTTCACTTCACAGTTCCCATTTTGTACATGATCCCTGATGAAATGTTGCCTTATCTCAATATATTTGGTCCTTGAGTGCTGAATCTGATTTTTGGTAAGATTTATGGCACTTGTGTTATCACACATCAAAGGAACCTTGCTGATTTGTAATCCAAAGTCTGCAAGTTGTTGTTTGAGCCACAAAATCTGTGCACAACAGCTTCCAACAGCAATATACTCAGCTTCAGCAGTAGAGAGAGCAACACATGCTTGCTTCTTGCTATGCCATGAGATTAGGCTTCAGCCAAGAAGGTGGCAAGTTCCACTTGTGCTCTTTCTATCTAGCTTGAAACCTGCAAAGTCAGAATCTGAATAATCAATTAAATGTATTGGAGAGTGAGAAGGATACCATAATCCTACAGATGATGTTCTTTTTGAGATATTTCAGAATTCTTTTTGCAGCTTTGAAGTGTGACTCTTTAGGATTTGCTTGATATCTTGCACATAGACACACCGCAAACATGATGTCTGGCCTACTGGCTGTTAGATAAAGCAAAGATCCAATCAATCCTCTGTATTTTGTTTGATCTACACTCTTTCCAGCAGCATCCGCATCCATGTAACAGCTTGATGGCATTGGAGTGCTAGCTTCTTTGCAACTCTCCATTTCAAATTTCTTGAGAATATCCTTGCAATACTTTGATTGACTTAAGAAGATCCCATCCTTTGTTTGCTTAACCTGCAATCCAAGAAAGAAAGATAGTTCTCCCATCATAGACATTTCAAACTCACCTTTCATTGCAGCCACAAATTCTTCACACAATTTATCTTGTGTAGCACCAAAGATGATATCATCAACATAGATTTGCACAAGAATTATTTCTGCATTTGATTTCTTGATGAAGAGAGTCTTGTCTACCATTCCTCTTTCATATCCATGAGATAGCAGAAAGTTGCTAAGCCTTTCATACCACTGCCTTGGAGCTTGTTTCAGTCCATACAAAGCTTTCTTCAACTTGAAGACATGGTTGGGATACTTATGATCTTCAAAGCCCGGTGGTTGATCTACATAGACTTCCTCATTGATGTAGCCATTCAAGAAAGAACTCTTGAAATCCATTTGGAAGAGTTTAAAACCACTCATACATGCAAAGGCCAGCAGCAGCCTCACAGCCTCCAATCTAGCAACAGGAGCAAAGGTCTCACCATAATCTATGCCCTCTTCTTGTTTGTAGCCTTTGGCAACTAGCCTTGCTTTGTTCCTTGTTATCACACCATCCTCATCTAGCTTGTTCCTGAAAACCCATTTCGAACTAATAATATTCATTTCATTAGTTTTAGGGACAAGAAACCATACCTCATTCCTTGCAAACTGATTCAACTCTTCATGCATAGCTTCAACCCATTTCTCATCCTTGAGAGCTTCCTCAATTGACTTTGGTTCAATTTGAGAGACAAAAGTTGTGTGCCTGCAGAAGTTTGAGATGGAGCTACGTGTGGAGACACCTTCCTTTATCTGCCCTATGATGTTATCCACTGACACATAGTTATGAGCTCCTTGGGCAACTCACTCTGTTGCAGAATTTCAATCGGTTTTCTGCGAATCAACCGGTTGTTTTTCTGCACAGATTTCCAGCTTCTCCAAACTAACTCTTTGGGATTTGATTGATTCTGCAATCTACCTCATTAAAGACAACGTGAACTGATTCTTCTGCAGTCATCAACCTCTTGTTGTAGACTCTATATGCATGACTTGTGAGTGAATAACCTATGAAGATACCAAGGTCCGCTTTCTCATCAAACTTTCCCAAGTTTTCCTTTCCATTGTTGAGGATGAAATAGCTGCAGCCAAAGACTTTGAGATGACTGATGTTAGGCTTCCTTCCATTGAAAAGTTCATATGGAGTTTTCTTCAAAATAGGCCTTATAAGCATCCTATTCATCACATAGCATGAGGTGCTCACTGCATCTGCCCAAAAGTACTTAGGAAGTGATGATTCACTAAGCATTGTCCTTGCAAGCTCTTCAAGAGACCCGTTCTTCCTTTCTACTACTCCATTCTGCTGTGGTGTTCTTGGAGCAGAAAAATTATGCAGAATTCCCAACTTCTCACAGAATTTGCTAAACTTCTCATTCTGAAATTCTCCTCCATGATCACTTATAATAGAACCTATGTTGTTGTTCTTTGTATTTTGTAGTCTTCTTGCTAACTTTTTGAATGCAGAAAAGGCATCACTCGTTGATTCCAAGAAAACAGTCCAAGTGTACCTAGGAAAGTCATCAACAATAACAAGAGCATAATAATTTCCACAAAGACTCATAGTTCTTGAGGGTCCAAAGAGATCCATGTGAAGAAGTTCAAGAGGTCTCAAAGATGAAACAACATTTTTAATTTTGAAAGAACTTTTCACTTGTTTCCCTTTTTGGCATGCTTCACAAATGTGATCCCTCTCAAACTTGAGTTTTGGCAACCCAATCACAAGATCTTTTGAAATTAGCTTGTTCAAATGATTCATGTGAATATGAGAAATTCTTCTATGCCAAAGCCAAGATTCATCTTGCTTGGATAGAAGACATCCAATTGAACATGGTGAAGAGATATCTAGAAGATACACATTATTAACTCTCTTACCTACCAACATTACCTCTTTGTTGTTGGGTAGACAGATTTCACATGTATTTGTCTTGAACATCACTTGATATCCCTTGTCACAAAGTTGGCTAATGCTCAAGAGATTATGCTTTAGGCCTTGTACATAAAGCACATCATGGATTACCAAGATGTCTTTGTCTCCTATGGTTCCTCTCCCAAGAATCCTTCCTTTGTCGTTGTCTCCATAGGTGACATGACCTTCTGGCTTAAAGGAGATACTCAGGAACTTTGATTTGTCCCATGTCATGTGCTTGCAGCATCCACTATCCAAGTACCATAGTTGCTTGCTCTCCTCCAAGATTTCCTACTAAAGAGATTTTCAAGTACAAAGATTTGGTCCCCTTATGAATGTGGGTCCATCTGGTTTATACTCATCAATTAAAGCTTTATTTCCCTTAGGAATCCACTTCATGAGACCTTTAGGAACAGCATGTTTTCTGCTTTTACAGAACCTCACAGAATGACCTCTTTTCACGCAATAGAAGCATGTAACAATCGGTTGTTTCGATGGTCCAATCGATTGTTTTTCTGGCATTTTCGAAAATGATTTTGAAAATCTATCTTGTTTGTTTTGTGGATTAAAACCCAATCCAGCTGATCCTGCCTGTTGACCAGAACGCTGGAAACTGCCTCGTCAAAGGATCGACGTGTGCACCGCTTCACACCTCCATTCCTCTTCGAGATCCACCTCAAGAACCTGCAAAGAAACAGAGCGGCGCCGCTGCGGCCGATCGCACTCCAACGCCCAAGTCAGTGACCGAATCACCAAATACTAAGAGAACAAGAACCGTGCAAATCCTCTCTCACAGTCCGCTCTATAACTCGCAAGCGTAAAGAGTATAATCTGAACGCGCGTACCTTAGAAAGTTCGTTGAGAACTCTTATATACCTGGTTACTTTCTCTCTCCTGGCAGTTACAGACTTGGACACGTGGCTCGTATCCAACTGTACACGTGCCATCATCTGGAGCCTCCTTGACTTGGGCGCTGCTTCTACTCTTGTTTTACTAAGTTACCTATGCATGGTACTGCCCAGTACATAGCCAACTTGGGAGTGCGATCTCTACTGGAACTGGCGAGTTAGGGTGCCTTCATATACCTTCCCTGTGGTCTCGCCGGCCGCCTTCATAATCTGCTTCTCCTTCATCTTCGGCGATGTGCTTTTTCTGGCGATCTCCAATCGCTTGGTCGCCTGAGTTTACATCTGGTGACTTCATCTTTAACCCGGTGATCGCCTATCTTGGTATGCTGGAGATCGGAACACGCCAACTTAATAACTGGCGACTTCACGAGCCCCCCGACTTCCTTCCCTTCTGCCAACCTGGCGCCTTGCCAACATGCCTATACTGTAGCGGGATGCCACGTCATCACTTCCGACTACCAGGGCGGTACACCAGCTTTTCCAAAAACACAGTTTTGAGATGCTAAAACACTCTCAAAGTTGGATTGGCCTTTAGAAAGCTTATCCACTGTTTTAACAAGATAGTGGACATTCTTTTCAAGATTTTTGCAATTTTCACAAACTAGAGTATCACACTTGCACGAGGATTTTTTGTAAATGATTTCTGTTCCGTCCGGTTGACCAGGACGTCTTCGTGCGCGACCTCAACCGTTAGCTAAGGACTCCTTCCCACTGATTGCCTGTGAATTCCTGCAAAAAAGAGGACAAAGAGGCGCCCTAGCGGCCGTTTGCACAACGACGCTCAAGTCAGCCAGCAAGAAACACCAAAAAACTGTCCACCCACGTATCTGAGCACCGCGTGTGGCACTCTGAAGGTGGTAAAAGAACTGTGTATCTGTGTGTGTGTTGTCTCCTTTAGGCAAAAATATTCTCCAGTCACTTGTACGTAACCTTAAAGTACGGGCAAGCAACCAAAGAGTTTCTCCTAAGTTTGCCAAAGGTTCCAACCCTTTTTCCGACATTCCCAGCGCTATTTAAACTGCCCCAGCATTTAAAGCGCCTTAAAGCGCTTTTAATCTCAAACGTAACGTACTCATTAAAGCTCTTAATTACGAAATGTAGCGCATTTAAGACGTTGAAATGCTCGGGAGCCCTAATAGTACCTGAATGCTAGAAAGGGAAACTGTATTGAATATCTTTAATTACCTGGCACCTGACTGAGGGTGTTTCTATTCCTGCATTGCTGTCATACACGTGGAGGGCCTCACGACGCCATGACCCCATCTGGGGGCGTTTCTGCCCATCTGGGGACGTTTCTACGTGTGGGTCCTCCTGCCTGGGAGTGCTACTGCGCTAGGGGTGGCTTTTTGGGTGCCAACTCATGCCCCCAAGTATCTAGCCACTTACTCTGAGAGCGTATCTGCCTTCCTCTCGCACCCTGCACCCGGTTATCCTGGGCGTGACCTTCCTCTTGGGTCGTATCTGTCCCGAAGGCGTCTCTGGGGCGGCAGGGGTACTTCACGAGTCAGGCTGCCCTTCACTGGTACTCAAGTACACCTTGAGTTGACTTTGACTCTCCAGTCGTTGACTTTGACCTTGACTTAGTCAACGCCCTGATACGGGACGGTACACAAGCCCCCCAGTCTTAAGCCGAAGACTTGTCTTCAGCGCAAAGACTAAAGCCTTGCCCCCGCCATCCACGTGCCTTCCCGATGACGTGTCATTCTCTGCTGACTCAGCAAATTTTCGAATTACTGACGCGACATTTTCTGAACCACAGGGGTATTCTTAATGAGTGATTGGACATTCCCTGAAATGGGGATGATTACACGTTTTGGGCTACCCTTGATCGCGCGCCACGTGGTCCCTCGCGTGGCCCTCCTTTAGGGACCTTTGCGCTTCCCCTGGGCAATCAACCCTCTGACGCGTGGCCCGATCCTACGGCCCTTAGTTAGCGCTTCTTGAGTCGCGAAATGTAACGCTCAAGTTACTCCAAACCCCGCGCTCACCCTACTGTTACATTCATTCACTCTGCTACTTTGCCCTGTTCATCGCCTTCAAAACCTCTTCTCTCTGCAATTGCGATTCTCCCCTACCTGCGCTCTCCTACCGCCTCCATCTCAACAGCAAAGGTATGGTTTCGAGCACTCTCAACTCTTCACTGTTGTCGCATTATAGGAAACTGCCTGGGACTGTTGTTATTCTCGTATTTCTCTGGATATTGTTTGTATGTTTCGTTGTTCCTTTCGCTTCCCTTCGTTCTCTTGCGGGTAGGGCGCTCCTAGGGTTCTTCCATTTTCCCCTTTTCTTCTCTCCAAACCCCTTTTCTCTGAACCCTTTCTTTCTCTTTTGATCTTCAGCATTGGCGTTGATGGCAAAAACCAAGACCACCGCGCCTCCCCCGCTCCCCAAGTCTCATTATAAGGGCGAATATGACTGGGCCCCCGACGAACTTCTGGACGAATTTTCCCTCCTGAACTCCGTTGAGGACGTGGAGGCCCACAGGGGGGACCTTGCTCTCTATAACTTCAATGCTTTCCACAAAAGTCATGACTCCCAAGTCCTGGTAAGCTGAGTGCGACCTGGGATGCCCGTTTGCACGGACTCACGGGATACTGGGGGATGCGCTTTCTTCTTCCTCTATCAGATGGTGCTAAAAAGGGTGGGCCTGCGTCTGCCCCTAACTCCCTTTGAAAAAGAGCTACTGACAGAGATAAACACTGCTCCCGCCCAACTCCATCCCAACAGTTGGGCTTTCGTGAGGGGGTTCCAAATTCTCTGCGGCTATCTAGGTGTTCCCTCCTCTGTGGACGTTTTTCTTCACTTCTTCGAGGTAAAGAAGCAAGGGAAAAGCCTCTGGATGAGCTTTTCTGGGATCGCCGGGCGCATCATCCTTACGCTCTTCCAGAATTCGTTCAAAGGCTGGAAGGGGAAATTTTTCAAGGTACGCGCGACCAAGCGCGATCCTACCATTCTAGAGGGCTTTCCCCTGTACTGGACAGACAAACCCATAACTATGAAGCCCTTGGCTCTGGACGAACTTGCCCCGCCTGACCGGGATATATGCAAAGCCTTGGCGGGACTGGGGATAGTCTTCGATACCGCCAAGCTCATCGCGAACGAATTCAATGCCCATGGGCTTTCTACATACTTCGGTATCTGCTCTTGGCGATTTATGATGCATTAGTTGTTATGGTTATCTGCATTACCATTTTTCACTGCACAATGTTACTTGCATTTCGCATCTCTTCCTGTATTGTGAATCCACATAACTGCTCTAGTACTAATCCTTGTTGTTTGGCCTGTCTTGATGTAGGATCGGTGATGGGCGCTTCCAAAAGAATAATGTTGGCGAAAGCACTGAAGGAGGCTCGTGCCGCCAAGGCAGGCGTCTCCTCCAGCCCTGTTGCCAATCCGATTCTCCCACCGGCTCCGACACCGCCGCCACCAGTCACTGCTGAAGCTGCTTCTAGCCCATCTCCGACGTCTCCACCTGGCTCCGACTGGCTTCCAACCCCCAACTCTCCTTCGCCTATCGCCGCTGTTCCCCTAGCTGCGGCCTCGTCACCGGCTCCACCCCCCCTTGACAAAGGGAAAAGGGTTTTGGAGATTCTGTCAGACGATGAGGAATCGGAGGGTGTGGCGCCCTTCAGAAGGAGAAAATCCGCGCGGGTTCCTCTTCTGGTAGAGACGTCGCCACAGGGAGGGAACCCCTTTATGGATAACCCTCCAAGCGCAACCTCACTCCCTCCTATGATTCTCCAAGAGGAAAGGGGCGAAGGTGCTGAATCTGCGCCGCCTCTGCCGCCGCCAGAAACCACTGCTTCCCCGACTCCCAACGCTGCCGCCCCCGACTTCATTGCCATTCCCCCTCCAATCATGCATCTGATGAGGGGTTTCAGTGGCGGGACTATGCCAGAAGGTACCGACAGGAGGGAAGGTATACCTTTCTATTTGGGGGCCTTCTTGCCGGTGGCTCTTGAATGGCGCTCCCAGGCCAGAAACGCTGTCTTGCAAGCTCAAACTCTCCAGGCCTTGGAAACGAAGGCAACTACCCTGGAGGAGGAGATGAGGATCCTGGGACGCCAGAACGAGGCTTATTGTTCCTCCCTGAAGCAAGCACAAGAGTCCAGGGCAGAAATTGAGAGGAAACTGGCAGAGGCCTTGGAGCTCCAGGCTGACTTCTACGCTCGTGAAGTTGCTCTCCAAGTACAGGTGGGGGGTCTTCAGAAAGTGGTCAAAGCGGATGCAGAAACTCACAAAGACCTGAAGGACCGTTGCTGTGAACAGGCTGCCAAGGTGGAGCGGATGGAGGAGGAAATGGCCACGCAGGCCAAAGCTGTGGACCTTCTCCGAGATGACTACGACAAACTGCAGGTCGAGGTTAGCCGGCTTCGCGTGGAGAAAGAGGCTCTGGAGAAGCAGGTGGCCTCTGGAGACGCCGCCATTGAGGAACTGGAGAAGGAGAAAAAGTCCCTTATCCAGGAGATGGCGGGCACCTTCGAGGAGGGGTTCCAAGAGGCCTTGTCCCAGGCGTCCTGCGAGAACCCTGGCGTCAACCTTTCGAACTGCGACCCCACCCACCACGTAGTCGACGGGAAGGTCGTGCCCATGGATTTGAACGACTGAACTGCTGCCCCTCATCCGCCACCTTCCTCTTCAAGCTTAACTCTTTATTCTTTACCTTCGCTTTTTGATTTTATTTGCCAGAACTTGTAATTCTTTGAACTATCTGTACTCTTGTTACTGATTTAGGACGTTCGCATGGTTGTCTTTATTTCTTTGTCACATACGATTCTGCCTATGCGATCTCATTCTCATCTTTTCCCTTCATACGCTTCAATTATTTTATCTGTGTTCTGCCCATTTCTCACACTTCGTTGGGCGGTTTGGTATGATTGGGTAACGTCGCCCGCCAACCCTTACGCCCATGGAGAGGCTCACTAAGTGGCGCTACTTGTATGGTTTGTGGGACATTCGGTCATTTCATCAAGTCCTGACTCCTGCTATGCCCCTGACTCATTTTCGACGGCGGATCGTACCATTGGATATTCTGTTGACGGGACATTTTCTGATTTAAACCAGAGGTGCCAGCGTCATCCTTTCATCTTCTGCCACGTGTATCAATCGTGCGGTGCATCCATTCACGTCGTTTGGCGCTCTAACCGCTTTATTTAACTCTTCAAGCTCTGGAACTATCTTCATCGTTTTCTCACTTCTCATAACCTACTTGCGTTCTTTCTTCTTGCACCCTTTCTTCTTGCACCCTTTCTTCTCTGTCGAAGGGCTGTTCTAACCTTCGCTCCCCTCGCTCAACCCTTGCATTTCTGGCCATCCTGATCTTGCTAAAGAATGTCTTCTCACGATGCTTCCCCCAGGGTCCGTCCCAAAGACTTGTACCCTTGGGCCTCGAGCGAACTTCTTGATGAGTGTTCATGCTTGCTCTCCACCAGGGCCGTATGGTAACACAAAGGGGAGTTGTGTTCTTACGACCACCGGGCCTTCGCGAGGAGGCACGATGACGACATCGCTGTGCTCCCTTGCACTCTGGGGGAGCCAGTGTGTGGAGACGAACGGGCCAACAACGGGGTCCCTTTCTTTTACTTTTACCAGGTGGTGTTCAAGACCATCGGGGTGCGCTTACCCTTCTCCTGGTTCGAGAAGGAACTGCTGACGGAGATCAACGTGGCTCCAGCCCAGTTATACCCAAACAGCTGGGCCTTTGTCAAGGCCTTCGATGTCCTCTTTGGGTTTCTGGGTTGTGCACCCTCGGTTGACCTCTTTCTTCACTTTTTTGAGGTGAAGAGACAGAGACACAACCTCTGGGTAACTCTCAGTAATGTGCCCGGGAGGGTTCTCTTTACACCCTTCCAAAGCTCGTTCACCGGGTGGAAAGGCCGGTTCTTCAAGATCTGCTGTACTGATCTTGTTCCCGACGCTCTGGATGGGTTTCCACTATACTGGGTGAGAGAGGAAAAGGCCCTCAAAGCCAAACTCCTCAAGAATCTGGCTCCAAGTGATCAAATAGCTTGCCGGATTCTTGCTGAGGCGGGAGGTTTTGACTCTGCTACGGTGATCAGCTTGGAGTTCAACGCTAGGACTCTTGAGAAGTACATAAGTAAGAACCACTGCCTTAGGCAACTTCGGCCTTCGTTACTTTCTAACTGTGCCTGTCTTTCTTCACTGTGTCTCTAATACATCTGTTCCCTTTGTGCAGGTTCGAAAATAAGCCAAGAAAAGAGGACACGACTTACTCGAGCGCTGCGGGCTGGGAAAGGGGCTTTGCCTTCCTCCAGTGATGACTCTGATGAGCGCTGAGAAGTGGCTTGTTTGTATTTTTGCATTTTGTACTGAACATTGCTTGTAACAACAACTTTTCAATATCATAATTCTTTACAACGCCACTTTACTTTGCATATGCTTCATATACCGCGCGACTTCCTTTCGTCTCGTTCTGCCAACGATGCATGCTTTTACTTGGGCGACGCCTTCTTTCTGGGCGACGCCAAGACCTAGGCGACGCCTTCTTCCTTGGCGACACCATGGCCTAGGCGGCGCATCACATTACTTCTAACAAGGAAAAATAAAGGCTGAAAACCAAGGTACTTCTTTTTCTCAACTGGTTTTCCATTTATTAGGGTGACCTCATTAAAAAACCCCCGAAAGGGAAAAAGAGCGTCCCCTTCAACTAAATTGTTACATGCTGCTTACATAGGTCAACTGAAATAAAATTTTAAGTTGGCTGCATTCCAACTGCGCGGGATAGGGCCTCCATCTAAAGTCTCCAGGTTGTACGAACCGTTGCCCTTAGCCTCAGTAACTCTGAAGGGCCCGGTCCACTTGGGAGACAGCTTATTCTCCAACTCGTAAGGGTGAGCTTTCCTCATCACCAGGTCGCCCACCTGAAACTGTCGTGGCTTTACTTTAGAGCTATATTGCCGCTCCACTCTTCTCTTCATCGCTTCAGCTTTTATTCTAGCTTCTTCCCTGGCCTTTTCTAGCAGATCCAGGTTTACCCGTCTCTCCTCATTAGATTCCTCCACCACAAAGTTTTGAAAACGCGGTGAGCTTTCGTGTAATTCTACTGGAATCATCACGTCCGACCCGTACACCAAACTGAACGGCGTCTCCATAGTAGAGGATTGGGGCGTGGTGTGGTATGCCCATACAATCCTTGGCACCTCTTCCGCCCACGCCCCTTTGGCCTTCTCTAACCTTCTTTTTAACCCCCTCAGCAGAACTTTGTTTGCTGACTCTACTTGTCCATTGGTCTGGGGGTGTTCGACCGACGCGAACACTTGCTTGATTCCCACTTCAGCGCACAGATTTCTCAACTGCTGACTGGCGAACTGGGTCCCGTTGTCAGATATCAGACGCCTGGGTACGCCAAAGCGACACACGATGTTTCTCCACACAAAATGCTGTACCTTATGCGCAGTGATTTGTGCCATGGGCTCTGCCTCTATCCACTTAGTAAAGTATTCTATGGCGACGATCAGATATTTCATCTGTCTGATTGCCAGTGGGAAAGGGCCCAAGATGTCAATTCCCCATGTGTGGAAAGGCCACGGGCTGTATATGGACCGCAACTCTTCTGGCGGCGCCTTGTGCCAGTTGGCGTGCTTTTGGCATTGCTTACACCGCTGGGCGTGCCGTGCGCAATCCTCTTTCACTGTTGGCCAGAAGAAACCTGCGCGTATTACCTTGGAGGCTAAGGACCTTCCTCCTACATGGCTTCCACAGATGCCTTCATGTAGCTCCGCCATTATCCTGGTGCACTCATCGCCACTGACGCACGTTAGGATAGGGTGAGTGAAACCGTGTCTGAACAGCACCCCATCCACCAAGGTATATCTTGCGACGTTCCTTTTGATTTTCTTACCCTCTTCAGGGTCCATTGGAAGGGCCCCATCCGCCAGGTATCGTTTATAGGGCGTCATCCAGGTGTCTCCCGTGGACAGGACACAAACCTGCATCTGCTCTTCCTCAGACGCACCCGCGTATATACTGATGCGGGGCGCCCTCTGCGTATCTTGGGTTAATGAGGAATGACTCCTCGGCCTTCCCCTTGATGCATAAATCTGGAGGACATCCACCCTGTTGTCTTCCACGAATCGACGCGGAGCTTTGAGGGTCTCCTGGATCACTGTCCTCTGTCTACCCCCCTTGCCTGAGCTGGCCAGCTATGCGAGCAGGTCGGCTCTGGCATTCTGCTCCCTCGGGACGTGTATTAACTCAAGAGCGTTGAACGCCCCTTTCAACAACTGGACGTATTTTAGATACGCCGCCATCTGGGGGTCCTTCGCCTGGAACTCACCCGACACCTGCCCCGTAATCAACTGCGAGTCGCTCTTCACTAGGAGGTTTTGTGCGCCCATCTCCTTGGCCAAGAGCATTCCTGCAATCAGGGCTTCATATTCTGCTTGGTTGTTACTTGCCTTGAAGGCAAAACGCAAGGCCTGCTCGATCAGTATGTCGTCGGGTCCTTCCAGCACTATTCCCGCACCACTCCCTTGTTGGTTTGAGGAGCCATCAACTGAGAGCAGCCACTGTGAACTCGCTTCCACCTCTTGCTCACCTCCGGGCGAAAGTTCTGCTACAAAATCCGCGTACACCTGCCCTTTAATGGATCCTCTAGGCTCGTATTGTATGTCAAATTCTGACAGTTCCACTGCCCAGCGTACCATTCTTCCTGCCACATCGGGCTTTTGCAGCACCTTCTGTATGGGGAGGTTGGTCATTACCACCACCGTAAAACTGTGGAAGTAATGACGGAGCCTCCTAGCCGAGAACACTACCGCCAGCGCCGCCTTCTCCAGTGCTTGGTACCTTGTCTCAGCTCCCTGTAAGGCCTTGCTTACAAAGTAGATGGGCTTCTGACTCTGGTCCTGCTCTTGGACCAACACAGAACTGATGGCCCTATCTGTTACAGTAAAATACAACCGGAGGGGCACGCCCGTTACCGGTTTGCAGAGAACTGGAGGCGTCGCCAGGTAATCCTTCAGCTTAACGAAAGCCGCTTCGCATTCCTCAGTCCATGCAAAGCGACTGTTTCTCTTGAGGCACTGGAAGTACGGGTGCCCCTTTTCTCCTCCGGCGGAAACAAACCTTGAGAGCGCCGCCATCCGCCCTGTCAACTGTTGAACCTCCTTTACCGATGTCGGACTCCGCATGGCGATAATAGCCGCACATTTGTCGGGGTTCGCCTCTATCCCCCTCTCGGTGAGCAGAAACCCAAGAATTTACCGGCCTCTACCCCGAAAACACACTTCTCGAGGTTCAACTTGAGGCGGTATTTGGATATTGTGTTGAACAACTCCTCCAAGTCTGCCATGTGCTGCACCCTGTTCTGCGACGCCACCACCATGTCGTCTACGTAGGCGTATACGTTCCTCCCAAGCATTGGCGCCAGGACCTTGTCCATTAACCTCTGGTACGTGGCGCCCGCATTTTTGAGCCCGAAGGGCATCACCTTATAGAAATAACTGCATGTTTCAGTCATGAACGCAGTCTTGCTCTCGTCCCTGGGGTGCATCTTGATTTGGTTATACCCTGAGAAGGCGTCCAGGAAGCTTAACACCTTGCTGCCAGACGCGCTGTCCACTAGGGCGTCGATGCTGGGCAACGGATAGGAATCCTTTGGGCACGCCTTGTTCAGGTCCGTGAAGTCAACGCACATTCTCCACTTTCCGTTCGCCTTTTTCACCAAGACGACGTTGGCGAGCCACTCAGGGTACTGAATCTCCCTAATGTGGCCAGCACTCAGCAGCTTCTGCGTTTCGTCTTTCACCACCTGTTGTCGCTCCTCATTGAACTTCCTCCTTCTCTGACGCATGGGGCGGACCGTGGCGTCCATGCTGAGGTGGTGACACAGGAAATCGGGGTCGATGCCCAGCATATCCGAGGCGAACCATGCGAAGGCATCCAGGTGGCGCGAAATCACTTCTGCCACCCCTTCCTGTTCTTCTGGACTTAGCGAGCTTCCTAACTTGAAAGCTTTGCCGCCAATCTCCCTTTCTAGGGTGTTAGCTGCAGGTTGCTCCCTATTATCATCTTCGGCGGGCGCCGCTTCTTCTACGGGCGCCGCTTCTTCGGCGGGCACCGCCTCTTCCACGGGCGCCTCCTCCATTGGCACATCTGCTTCGGGCATCGCCCTTTCTGCTATGGCCTCTTCAAGCGTCAACCCAGCGGGCGTCGCCTCAATCATCGTTGCGTGCGCGCTCGGCGGACGTTCGTACACCATGAAAACGCCTCTCTTCGTCTTCAGGCTGTTTTCGTAGCATTTCCTCGCCTCCTCCTGGTCTGATCTGATGACTATCACCCGGCCACTGAGGTCCGGTAGCTTCATCTTCATGTGACGGGTGGAGGATATTGCACTCAGACGGTTTAACGCCGGTCTGCCCAGCAAAATATTGTAGGCAGAATTGGCGTTCACGACGAGGTACCGAATGCTCTCTGTTCGGGAGGCCTCTCCGTCTGTGAACGTAGTCCTCAACTCCAGGTACCCCCGGACCTCTATCTGGTTATCCCCAAACCCATATAAACATCCCGTATAGGGACTCAGCAGATCGGGGGACAACCGTAACTTATTAAAGGTCGACAGAAACATGACGTCTGTCGAGCTTCCTTGATCAACAAGCACTCTGTGGACCTTCCTTCCAGCCGTGACGACCGAGATGACAACGGGATCGTTGTCATGGGGCACCACATCTCGGAGGTCTCTTCTTGTGAACACAATATCTGACTCCCAGGGCTCCCCCGAGAGCCTCTCTTCGATTGAATTCACCCCCCTTGCGTATTTCTTCCGCTGGGAGGCGGTGGGTCCTCCGCCGGAAAAACCTCCAGCAATGGTGTGGACCTCGCCAAGCACAAGCATCTCGTGTGCTGGCTCATCTGCCGGTGGCGGCAGGGTGGCGGTCGTGGTGGACTCTGCGACATAATCTTTCAAAAACCCAGTCCTCACCAGCTCATCTAGCTGGTAGCCCAACGACAGGCAATTATCAATTTGGTGCCCGAAAGCCTCGTGAAATTCGCACCAAGAGTCTTTGCGGGGCCCTAACACCTTGTCGGTCTTCGCCGGTCGCCTCAGCCTCTCAGCTATGTTGGGTACGGCGATCAAATCCTTCAACTCAACTACGAAGTTGTACCTCGCCGGTCTTGCTCTTTCTCTGGCGGGGCGTTCGCCTCCTGCGGGGCCCCGAGGCTGGGGCTTTCTGGCCTCGTAGGGGCGTCTAGCCTCTGGCTTCTTTCTCCCCGTCGTTGTCTCATTGACTCTGACGGGTTGAACTCGCGTTGGTCCCCTCAGGCGTGAGGGTACGGCGCTGGTGCGCTTCACACATACCTCCCCTTCCGAAGCAATATGCTCTACCGCCCTACGCCGTAATTCAGCGAAAGTCCTAGGGCGATTGCGGATAATAGATTCTCCAAAGGGGCCGGGGAATACGCCTTTCACAAATGCGTACACGATCATAGGCTCCTCTGTTGTACCAACCATCACGACCTGGGCCCCGAAGCGATTGATATACTCCTTCAGGGTCTCCCCCTGATACTGCTTCACGTCAAACAGGTCGTAAGAGACCGGCGGCGGGGCCTTGTTGGCCAAATACTGTTCTCTAAATAACCGCGACAACTGGCGGAAAGATGTGATATGGCCCTCGGGGAGGCTAATGAACCAGTCCATAGCCATCCCGGTCAGGGTGCTCATGAAGAGCTTGCACTTGGCAGCATCAGAACCGCCTATCAGGACCATCTGCCTGTGAAATGCAGCGAGGTGCGTCTCTGGGTCCTCTATCCCAGTGAAGATTACCTTGGGTCCCGCGAATGTGTTCGGGATCGCTGCATCTAGGATCTCCTGCGAGAAAGGAGTGGAAAACTCCCTTGGCGGGGAATGGTTCTCCGTCTCGTCCTGCCCAGGCCGCCTCCGATCGTTTCTCAGGCCCTGGCGCAACTCCTCATTCACACGGTGGAGCTCTTCGTTGCGCTCATGCGAGGCGTCAAGATCTGCCTGCATGCGCTCCTGCTCCATCTTCGAATCCGCCATGTCCTGCTGCAGCCCCCTCATTATTTCCAGGACCTGCTGCATGGATAGGTCTGCTGGGGCTGCGCGCGCTGCTCTTCGTCTGGTGGGGGCCATTGTCAGTCCAACCTCCTTCAACGTTACTGTAGCTTGGTAAATTTTCCTCGAACTTGTGATGGGATTGATGTTTTATATCGAGCCCCACGGTGGGCGCCAAATGTTCCGTCCGGTTGACCGGGACGTCTTCGTGCGCGACCTCAACCGTCAGCTAAGGACTCCTTCCCACTGATTGCCTGTGAATTCCTGCAAAAAAGAGGACAAAGAGGCGCCCTAGCGGCCGTTTGCACTCCGACGCTCAAGTCAGCCAGCAAGAAACACCAAAAAACTATCCACCCACGTATCTGAGCACCGCGTGTGGCACTCTGAAGGTGGTAAAAGAACTGTGTATCTGTGTGTGTGTTGTCTCCTTTAGGCAAAAATATTCTCCAGTCACTTGTACGTAACCTTAAAGTACGGGCAAGCAACCAAAGAGTTTCTCCTAAGTTTGCCAAAGGTTCCAACCCTTTTTCCGACATTCCCAGCGCTATTTAAACTGCCCCAGCATTTAAAGCGCCTTAAAGCGCTTTTAATCTCAAACGTAACGTACTCATTAAAGCGCTTAATTACGAAACGTAGCGCATTTAAGACGTTGAAACGCTCGGGAGCCCTAATAGTTCCTGAATGCTAGAAAGCGAAACTGTATTGAATATCTTTAATTACCTGGCACCTGACTAGAGGGTGTTTTTATTCCGGCATTGCTGTCATACACGTGGAGGGCCTCACGACGCCATGACCCCATCTGGGGGCGTTTCTGCCCATCTGGGGACGTTTCTACGTGTGGGTCCTCCTGCCTGGGAGTGCTACTGCGCTAGGGGTGGCTTTTTGGGTGCCAACTCATGCCCCCAAGTATCTAGCCACTTACTCTGAGAGCGTATCTGCCTTCCTCTCGCACCCTGCACCCGGTTATCCTGGGCGTGACCTTCCTCTTGGGTCGTATCTGTCCCGAAGGCGTCTCTGGGGCGGCAGGGGTACTTCACGAGTCAGGCTGCCCTTCACTGGTACTATCACTATGTCCTTGAAGCCACCTTTTCCTTCTCTTTATCACTTTCCCGAGATATCGGGTCCTGAGGCTTTCCCACGGCGTCGCTCCCTCCATGGTCTTTCCTACCCATGGGTATCGGGGAACCACACCGTGGTTGCCTTGCTTTTACACTGTTGATCTGGCGACGCCCTGGTTGGGCGACGCCTCTACCCAGGCGACGCCTTGCCTTGGCGACGCCTCCACCCAGGCGACGCCTTGCCTTGGCGACGCCTTGTCCTGCCTTGGCGACGCTTCCTCTTGGCGTCTCTACACCTGGGCGACACCTTGAGTTGACTTTGACTCTCCAGTCGTTGACTTTGACCTTGACTTAGTCAACGCCCTGATACGGGACGGTACAATTTCCAGATTTTCAAAATCTGTTTTTGAATTTTCTAAATCCTCTTCCAGTGCCTTTCTCTGTTTTCAAGTCAGCTGTTCTTTTCTTTTAACCGATTGTTCAAGAGAGCCAAACGGTTGGCTTCTTCATGTGTTTCATGAAAGGCTTGAAGCAATTGACCATAATTTTCAGAGTTTGATGAACTTACACTACTTGAGTCATCCTCCCTTCTGGCCATGAAGCAAAGATTGAGGCTTTTCTTATTTTGCCTTCTTTTCCTTCTTGCTTGACTCTTTCTCATTGCTTCCTTTGGTTCATGAGCAGCCTTGAGTGTGTCCCACATATCCTTAGCAGTTTTGCACTTTGATATCCTGAAAAATTCATTAGTATCTAGTGCAGAAGCTATAATGTTTTGAGCAGACCGATCAAGCTGGGTCATCTTACATTCATCATTTGTCCATTTAGACAAAGGTTTTGAAATGAAAGAATTATCCTTTTTTGAACTTTGGAATGTAAGGACCATTCTTAATTGAATCCAAAATTCTTTGATCAATAGATTCAATAAAGATTTTCATTCTTGCTTCCCAAAACTTATAATTCAATCCACATAATAAAGGTGGTTTGTAGATTGACGCACCTTCCTCAAAAGATAGTTTTCCAGCCATAGAAAAAAGGTTTTTAGATCAACTTGAATAACTTTCAAGAACCAAGCTCTTGATGCCAATTGTTAGAATATATGGCCTTAAACGAGAGGGGGGGTGAATTGTTTAAGAAAGATTTTCCTAAACTTTTAAGCCTAGAATTAAAATACTTCAAGAAAACCTTAATTAAGAAATCAGTTTTTCAAAACATAAAGCAAAGGCACAATACTGGAAAAACAATCAGTTGTTTTACTGAAACAATCGGTTGTTTATACCAGTTATCAAATAACAAAACTGAATTTAAAAAGATAGGGATAGAGAGATTGCACACTGATGTTTATACTGGTTCACTCCAAACCCAGAGCTACATCCAGTCTTCTCAGAAACCTTGAGGAAATCCACTAAGCAATCACAACTTGATCACTTACACAACAACCAAGAGAATGACCTTGAACACCTCAAGACACACACTCTCCTTGGCCAACACACCAACACTAAGATTGCTGATCTTGATCCCCTCAAGAACACACATCCAATCTCAGCAAACACAAAAACGAAACTTGTTTCACAGAGTACAAGGATTAAACTTGTTACAGAAGATAATCTGAAATCAATACAAGCAGAATCCTATTCCACAACTTTGATCAATCACAAACTTTCAGCAATCTCAGCTTCTTTGAGAAACTCAAAAACTCTTAGCAAAAACTTGTCAAAGATTAATTGTCAAATCTGTTTTTCTGAATTTATTCAAAGATGTAGTTTGTTATCAAATCTTAACAAACTCTTAAATTGCATTAAAATATTGGTCAAAGCATTTAATGACTGGAGCGTAAGCAATTAAATCATTTAATGCTCAGTCAAAGATAAAACAGTTTTTTTGTTATGGTCCCAAAACAAACAATCGGTTGTTTCTTCGAATCAATCGGTTGTTTTGGTTTTTAACAGTTCAACCATTTTAAAAACAGTTTTCAATCTTTTTCTCAAAACATCTAAGTATAAACAATCGGTTGTTTCGACAAAACAATCGGTTGTTTTAACTTAGTTTGAAAACATTTTACTTTCACAAAGATTAAGATGCTTATGCTTTAGATTCGATCAAAGGGTGGATTACAATATTCAAACTACCCCAGAACTATACTAAACCAGCACAGCAACACCAAGCACTGCAAAGGCTTCAACATCCTTCAAAGGGTTTGGATTCTTCAAAGCTGGAACACGACTTGGTTCAATACAAAACTCACAATTCTCTCTCAATTTGAGTAGAGTTTCTCTATATCCAATTTCCAATTCTGAATTTTACAAGAGTCCACACCTCTATTTATAGTGTGAGGGTGCTGAAAAATAGGTGGGAAAATTCAAATGAAACTCATTTGAAATTCCCACAAAAAACAAGTCACATGGGAGGTGTGACCTTTTTCTACTATGACACCTCCTAAACACTACACCTACACCTACTCTCCTAAGTCACATGGACAATGTGACTTTATTTTACATATTCATACTCCTTTATTTAATATCCACACCTCCTACAACTATACAAGAGTAATTCAAATGATGCTATTTTATTTAATGCTTGGCCTTGGGCTTCTTGGGCCTTGGGCTTCTTGGGCTTGGGCTTTGGGTTTAGGCCTCATCCTTTGAAAAGACTAATAAGAAGAACTTTAAATGATTTGGCCTTTGTCCATTCTTCCTATTAACAACATCTTTTTTATTCTCATCATACTCCCCAAGTTGGAGAGAATTCGTCCACGAATTCAGTACTCCTGCTTAACACAAAGTCAGTTTGCAATTGGATAAGAGAATACAAGAAGAAATAGGCAAACTTGACTTATCACTTTGAAACGTTGGGAGTTCAGAAAAAGTTGTCCTATACAGAGCCCATGTTGGAAAAGATTGTTTAGAAATGATATTATTTGGAAAACGAGAAGGTGTGAAAAAATCATCCTTATCATTCTTTATCCAATATGGTGTATAAGTAGGAACCTTGGGTAATGAAAAAGACAAAGAAGAAGGATACCTTGTAGGCGTAGCGCAAGTCAACAAAAGTGATTTAGTTGAGAAGGTATTAAGACTCGGTTTATCATGTACTTCATTTGCTTTTTCATTTTCTCTTTGAGTTTCTTTGGGCTTGGTCCTATATGCTGGGCGATTTGGTAAAGAAACCCCGGGCATGAAGTCTATTTGGTGTTTAATCCATCTTAGAGGTGGTAAGCCTTTAGGAGGATCTTGAAACACATCTTCATATTCCTTTACCAAATTGTCCAAACATGTGGGACTATCCTTAGCCGACTCACATTCAATAGTCCTAGGAATAGCTGAAAAAATAGGCTTTTGAGTAACTATTACCTTTTTAACTTGTTGTGTGGACATGAGAAGGCTTCTCTTGGAACTTTTTATATCATTTTCTTTCTCTCTCTTTTCTCTCATTTTAACTTGGTCCTCATGAACTTCCTTTGGAGAGAGAGACTTAAGAATGACTTTGTGCCCATGGAAGTTAAAAGAAATTTTGTTGGTAAAGCCATCATGAAAAACTTTTCTATCAAATTGCCATGGCCTACCTAAAAGAATATGTGTGGCTTCCATTGGGACAACATCACACAAGACATCATCTTTATATCTACCAATAGAAAAAGTAATGAGGACTTGTTTGTTAACAACAATCTCACCTACCTCACTCAACCATTGTAATATTTAGGGCTTGGCATGAGAGATGGTAGATAATCCAAGTTTGTCTACCACTCTTGTGCTTACCACATTAGCACAACTACCCCCATCCACAATCAAAGAGCATACCCTATCATTAATAAGACACCTTGAATGAAAAATATTTTCTCTTTGACTTTCATCAAAAGGTTTTAAAACTTGTCCAAGCATGCGTCTTATTACCAATAGATCATCCTCATGTGGGCTTTCACTCTCATTCTCACTAGGGGACCTAGAAGGTGAGGAATGTCTAGAAGATTCGGACTCATGCTCACTACCCTCTACCCCATCATGCATATACATATTTCGTTTAGAAGGGCAATTAGAAGCAATATGTCCATAACTTAAGCATTTAAAACACTTCTTACTAGACGATTTAGTTGGTGATTTAGGCCTAGAAGTGGAAGTGGAAGGCTTAGAATCTCTAGGTTTGAAAGTAGAGTCCTTAGAAGGGATATTTGAAAAAGAGCTATTTTTATTTTTCCAAGAAGAGTGGTAGTAGCTATCTTTAGAAGAATTTTTTAAAGCATTTTTCCTTGCAAGTTGATTTTCATCTTTACTAGCAAGGTGAACTACATTTTCCAATGAAGAATATTCTTGTAGTTATACCACGTCTTGAATGTCCCTTCGAAGGCCACTAACAAACCTAGCTATCTTAGCTTCCTCACTCTCATCCATATGAACTCTAATTAAAAGCGTGTCTAGTTGTTTAAAGTAATCATCCACACTTAGCGTGCCTTGATGAAACCGTTGGAGTTTCAACAATAAGTCTTTCCTAAAGTGTGGAGGCACAAATCTAGCGCGTAGACAAGCTTTGAAGTCATCCCAAGAGACCACGGGCGGTCTCTTGTGTAGGGCAATGTCCAAGAAAGTTTGATGCCACCATTGCATGACATAGTCTAAGAATTCTAATGATGCTAATCTAACCCTATGAACATCTATAACCCCATTTACATCAAATATTTGCTCAACCTTGGCCTCCAACCCTAAGTACACATTAGGATCACTTTCACCACTAAAGCTAGGGAGTTTTACATAAGGTGAATAAGGGACAGCCACATGTTGGCGCCTCTCTTCATGGTGATGGTGCCTTCGCCGTTCATTGCCTTCATGATATCCATGAGAAGAGTGAGAAGTCCTTGAAGAATGCCTATGATGGTGATGATGTCTTCTCTCCCGGTTTTGATTGACTTCCTCACAGTTTATCTCCAAGCTTTGGAGCCTTTCCTATGAGCTCTTCTTGGATGTTTGTGGAAGATGGTGCGGAAGCTTAATGGAAGAGATGAAAAAGGTCCTCCTAAGAGGTGTGGTGACCTTGAAGGTGCATGAAGAGTGTGGAAATTGGGAGGTTCGGCCAGCCCCTTTGAAGGTGGTGAAATGAAGATTAAAACCTAGAAGCTAGGAGTAATGTATGGCACTAAATTGGCAGCATAACAATACTCTATTCAATCTTGCAAATACATGAGCCAAGCCCTCTTATTTATAGTGTTTAGAGGGCTGGAAATTAAAAAGAAAGTGGAGGGAAATTTAAATGAGAAGCATTTGAATTTGGAGCCAATTCCTAGTCACAAGGAAAGTGTGACTTGGTTTCTTTTTTTTGCACATCCTAAATCTACACCTACACCTTTTTTTTATGTCACATGGAAGGTGTGGCTTAGCTTTTTACATTTGCACCTCTTATATTTATATCTACACCTCCCTTTATGTTCTACTAAAAATACTTAAAAGTAATTACAAAAGAAAGACATCCAATGATGCTTAGTTTGGCCCATATCTTCTATTTGTTGGGCTTGAGCTGAAGCTTGAACTTGTATTTGGGCTTGGGCTTGGGCTTTTTCTATTATGGGCTTGAGCCTTTCCATCATCCCCTCCCTCTTGAAAAGGATTTGTCCTCAAATCCAATGCTTCTTCTTCATCATCATTATGTGGATGTATGTGGCTGGATGGTTTCCATCATCCCCTCCTTCTTGAGAGAATCTGTCCTCAGATCTACAGGTTTGATCTCGAACAACAGCATTATTCTTATTTTGAAAACTAGGCTCGTCCTCCAGGATCAAATGTCCATCTATGGGAATCCTGAAACAAAGCAAAGGAGTTAGTGTGAGCAATTGGAGAAAACTTAATTGTATGAAGTTGTCATTTTTGTTTATCTTTTGTTTTTGGCAACTTTTCACAATATTTCCCTTTTGATGGTTGTATGTATCCTCTAATCCTCTTATGTTTTATAAAATTTCCAATAGTAGTTACTTTTCCCTTAGGCATAATTCCTTTAGGAGGTGGTAACAACTTTAAAAGGGAAAGAGGACTATGTTCACATACAACTTCAAATGTAGAAATATGAGTAATCTTGTGGACTACTCCATTGTATGCATGCTCAATAGGAAAAGGATACTCATCCCAAGAATTGTGGTTGTCTCTCATGATTTCTCGAAGCATAGTAGAAAGAGCTATGTTTTCAATTTTATTTTGACCATTCTTTTGAGGATGATAAAAATTTGAAGAGAACAATTTAGTTGCAAGTTTTCCCAAGAGAATCCTCAAATCATGGTTTGCGAAATTTGGAGCTGTATCCAACACTAGGCTTGAGGATAAACGATGAAGATGTATCACTTCTCTAGAGAAGAGTTTATCCATATCCATGAAAATGGAATCAAAACCTTTTGTTGTCCTAGGAAGCTCTAATATGAAATTTAGGCTTGTGTCTTCCCAAGGATCATTTGCAAAAGGTGAAGGAGTATAGAGTTCATGAGACATTGCCTTAGGTGTAGTTTTAAAACAAGAAATGTATCTAGGGTAATGTCTTTGAACCTCCTTTCTCATTGGTGACAAAAGTTTTCCTTTTAAAAGCTCTAGAGTTTTATCAACTCTAATTTAGCCCATGAGTTCTCCTTCATGAAGAATTTTTCTCTTATGTGTAAAGGTAGTCTTGTTGTTACAACCATTGTTTATAAGAATTTGTACATTTTGCAATGGTTGTCTCAATAAGACATGACAAGTTTCTTTAGGCACTAGCTCACATAAAAATTTGTCTTTGTAGATGCCTATAGATAACTTGTCCTTCACTTGGTGATATCTTAGCACATATGAGAAATAATCTACTTCATCTTTATCTATGCAAGCCTCTCTCAAAGATTCTTCTTTTTTTACTAGGCTTGCAAGTGTTCCTTTACAAAAGGTAAGGCTAGGTTGTTCAACAAGAAGCATATTTTCAAAGGTATTTTCAACTTTTACTTCTTGTTGAATGACCTTGTGTGAAGGAACACTCTTTTTCCACGCCTTTTGTTCTTCAAGGGTTTTCTCTTGATTTTCTATTTTTAATATGCTTGTAAGGGGTGTTATAAGATATTCCTCATTCTTTCTAGATTCACACCACCCCTCACTTGGTTTTTCTTTTTCTTTTTCTTTAGCTTCCCTTTCGTCTTCCTCTCTTTTCTTTTGTATCTTTCTTTCCTTCTTTTCTTTATGGGAAGCAAATAATTTTTCTACCCTCATTTCCCAATCTAAGCAAGCTTCTACATTTTCTTTTCAATGGAAATGGGATAGGTCTACCCTAGCCTCTCTTGGGCTTTCTTGTTCTCTTCTATCTCTTCTATATCTTCTAGGGGGTGCTTGATAATAATCTTTTATTCTAAGGATTCCCTCCCCAAAAGAATCATGATCTTTAGAGATAGATGCATGAGAAGGTAATTTTTTAGAAATTTGAGACTTCTCATCCTTTGCTTTAGTCAATTCATTAGTTTTGGTCTCATTCTCCAATTGTTTAGATGAAATTAATTGAATATCCTTGGAAAGTTGTTTTAAAAGAGATTTCAAGGATTTCACATCACTTTTAAGAGATTTAGAGGAGTGAGAAGACATGACTAAAACTTTGTGTTTAGAAATGTTTTACTTTAAGAAAGATGAGGGAAGTTAATGAAGGTAGTTTTCCAGGTAAGAGAGGTGAGTCACAATGGACTACTTAAATACCAAGTCTTTTCCTTAGCCAAAAACTATCCCTCAAGATCTTCACTCAAATCTTTCTTTAGGTAAATCACTTAAAACACAATGAGGATGTAGAAATCAAATTTTTAATGCAAGAAACAATGCAAGCTATCTAGCAAATTATCAAAGCTTTAAACAAGGCTAAACAAAAGCAATTAAGCGAAACTAAACAAAATCAAAGCAAATAAGCGTAGCTAACTAAAGGCAATTGATGTAATTAAAGCAATTAACAAATGCTAAGCTAGATAGTTTTAAGCTAGTCGGCCCTAGGTGATGCTTCTTGGACACTTGGAGCCCTTGAAGACACACTCACCGTCTAATTGCGTAATTAACAAGTAATTAACAAGAGTTAAGTTGCAAAGAAATTAGATGGAACTCCATTTGTTGATTTTCTATTTGCACTTCCTTTGTTCTTCTTTGTTGGGCCTTTCAATGTATGTGGTGTATTTAGAATGTGTTTGTTTCTGCCCCTTGCCTTTGTTCCTCTTGGAATTAGGTAATTAATTCTTCAATCCAGCACCTATTAAGCAAACTAGACTCCTCTCAAGTCAATTTCCACTCAGACAAGTACCAATTGATAATTAATCCACCACCAAGCTTAGAGGTCAAAGAAATAAAGCAAGAAACAAATTAATTTGAAAAACAGTACCACACAAATGGAATTAAATGTGACAACTAGAAAGAGTTTCAATGAAATATTAGACAAGAAAATAAAAATTACTCAAAGAAAGGATGGCACACAAAATGGAACCTATGGAATAGCACTAGATTTGATTTCAAAATAAAAAACAGCACCACTGAAACAAGTTGTTGTGGTCCAGAAAGTGTGATTTTCACAGATTTATGCTGAGCTGGCCTTTTAATATTTTCTTCTGAAAATTGATATTCAAACAGATCAAGATCTCAACAAATTTTTGGCGTTGGTTTCACTCCAAACGCATGCAGCATTGTTTTTTATTAAATTTTCTAAAATCAGTTCTCAGATTCGCCAGTTGTAGCGTCAGGATTGCACACTGTTTTTGTAATATTTATCATTTTTTTTTCTATTTGTTTTTTTTGAACTGATTCTTTTTTTGTCCTCTTGCTAAAACCTCAATCTTGTAAAATCCAGAGGCTCAGAATTTTCTTATGTGTAAATTAATTTTCATAAGCAAAATCAGCCAAAACAGAATGGTGGAAACAGAGGATTTTGTAAATCTGAAAATAAAAACAGAAAGATATACCAAAGGAAACACAATGGAATTAGTGAAAGGAATTTGTGTGGATCTAACACAAAAATATAAACTCAAACTAAAAATAAAAAGCACCAAAGGATAAAAACACAGCAGATTCAGATCAAACATTTATACCAAAAACAAGAAACAAATAAGCCAAAAAAAGTACTACTAGGATTTGATAACATTTTTGGAAGAAACATGACTAGACAAAACACATATAGATTTAGAAATTAAAAGAATCAAATGAACACAAAATGAACCAATTAAAATTGCAATAAGGACTCAAATACCTAAAATAAAAACATCAACACAAACTATATGGAATCCACTAGTACAAAAAGGTAAATTAACGACGGTTAAAATCAACATTTAAAGACGGTTCCAGAACCGTCGTTATTACAGGCGTCGTTAAAAGGTGTGGATTTTTCACGACGGTTCTAGGAACCGTGTTAAAAGGTTTGGACTTATAACGACGGTTGTGGAAACCGTCGTTAAAGGTGGAGTGTGTTTTTTTAAAAAACAATTACGAGACTTTTAAAGACGGTTCCTCTAGGAACCGTCGTTGTAAATAAGCATTTTTAAAGACGGTTCCAAGTGGAACCGTCGTTATATGTATAGATTAAAAAAAAAATATTTTTAAAAAAATCTCAAACAACCTGCATAAAGTTTTCAATTCCAGAAAATAAAAACATTTCAAATCATAATTTAAATATAAAAATTACATACAACAAATTATAACATAATACAAAAAAATTTGGTAATATATGAAAAAATTTGTCATTGTAATGATTTATCTGTACTAGAGTGTTATACATGGTTACAAAATACTTTGACCATGTTGTTCTCAGATACTCCACTGCTTCTAAATCTAGCGGGTGTTGGTCGTAGAACAACTGTGACATTTGAAATATTCTGAATTAGTGCATGAATAATAAATCTCAAATTTTAAAGTGTTTATTGTATTGAGGTATTACCTTATCTCAACCTTTCTTAATTTCAGCTTGCAAAATAGTCAACATCCACTGCATAACATAATAACCGCACTCATAATTTTGAGGTTGCCTGTTGGACTGCATGTTAAAATAAATGTATTAAATGAATGAGTGAAACACATTAAATTAAGTGAACAAATATACTTTAAATACCTTAAGGTACATCCAAGTGAGTTTTTGTGCGTTTGAAGTTCTCCTCCCACACAACATATTATATCCAGAGTAAGCACTAAAATAATAAGATTTCATGTTAGAATACATAACATTATATAATATATAAGTAATAATAAATGTTAAATGAAATTGTCGTACCTATCTATAATGTTTTTAAAATAGGCAGGAGGTTTTTTATGCAAGGAGCAAAACCATGCAGCGGTATGATCTTGAACAGATATGATCAATAATTGCCAATGACGCCTGTATAACAAATCAGTTAATTAGTTTCTCTTATTTCAATAATTTATTAAAACTTATTTAATAAATAAGAACTTACTCATGGATGTACGGAGCAAAATAAATGTGTTTTCCACCATTCTTTAAGGCAGTGGTGATGTATGTTTGTGTTTTCGACTTCTTGTTTCCAATTGATTGAGTGATTTGAGGGTCTAAAAACCCATATATATTGTGTTTCCCCTCATCAAAGCATAATCAAGAAAGATACCTAAATTTCAATAAGTTAGTACTAATATATTTAATAAATCAAAAGTATAAAGATTTTAAAATTTGAACTTACATCATCCATAATAGCAGAACTGTTATGTTAATCTCTTGATCTCAGGATGCAAGGTCCAACAAATCAGACATGTGAACATACAACGGTAGATTACTATGCCTTCCAAAAACATTGGCATCCCATGGAACCTCTAAGACGGTTGTATCTAAAGCTGTAGCAACTTCCACCAATGCCGCCAAAGGATCATCAATGGAGACTATTTTCTTCTTTCCCAGAGGCAAATTTGTCTTAGGTTCCTGCTACTCATCAAAACAAAAAAAAATACTTAAATTAGTTAGAATGTAATATATTTGATATATAATTGTATTAGTATTAGTGCAAATATATACCATAGAGTCTATAGGTCTGACGAGATGTCTAGGCCAGGCAACGAAAGTATGTAATGCCTCTGCCACAATTGTCACCTCTGATGTCGGCACAGGAACTGCAAGATCACCATAAAGGACCTTCTCCACCGTGACCTTCATGAAATTAGAAGGAAGAGGCACATTGTGTAACATTGTGACCCCTTCATAACACTTACCCAAGGCAACGAATCGGGTCAAAGAATTACACTCAACATATAATTCGCATTGGCTAGTTGAGCCAAAGTCATCCCCTGATAGATCAACTGCCGAACAACTCCCTTTAGTGCTGACTTTCTTAATAGGAGGTGGAGGTGGTTCATCTTCTACCATAGTAGGTGGTTGTTGTGAGTGTCCTAAACCCTCCCACCGCTTTTTTAACTCCATTTCCATTCGTGCACTAAACTCCTCCATGAAGCTTTCTTTAAGCTCTTGAGTTACCTCAGCCTTTAACTGCTCACGTAGTTGTAGTAAATACTCTTGGCTAGGTTCATTGGACAATTGTTCTTTGCTATGTGATGGAGGTCCAAAGTATGACCGAATCCCAACCCCATATCCAGCTACACGAATACGTCCAGGGTGTTCAGGTCGTCCGAGAGCAACATTAAGAATATCATTGCGACCACATGGTTTAAAAGTCCCCTGTGTTGATTGCTCATTAAGAGAATCCTAAAACAAATGAAAAGAAATTGACAAACTTTAACACATTGAATTTAAAATAACACATAGAATTTAAAATAACACATTGAAAAGAAATTGTCAAACTTACAATGCGTTCAACTGTTTGTTCTGTAGACTTAGAACTCCATGTCCCTAATGTGTTTATACGGGCACCCTTCCACATCTCATGTCGGAGTGGTGGGGATGGAGGTCTTAAAGAATCTACACTATTCATTTCCTCAATGGAAGTAGAACGTGCTTTAATCTTTTCTTCAAGCATCTTCTGCTCTAGCAACTTATAACCACCACGAGACAATAAGTGTGGGGTATCATTATGGGCCTGATTGGCTTTTGCTTTGTTCCGAACCTCCTATCATAACACTCAAAATTTAGTAATACGTTAATATATATAAACTATATTCAAATATAAAAGTGATACTAACCTGCCATTTTTCAGTTTGTCGAATATGGACAAACTGCTGCCAAGTTTCTTCATCAATGGATGCATATTTTGCACAAGGATTTTCTTCTTTCCTTTTCCCATATATATAATCAGTTGTCAATTTTGATTTGAACTGACGAAACTTGACACCCACATCTGAAAGAACCTTCGCTTTCAAGGTTTCCACATTCGGGATGTTGTAATGCGTCTACATTGTTTGAAATAATTAGTTCATAAACAAAAACAAAGTATAAAAGAACTTTAGATTGAGCAAAGTAAAAACAGTTACATACCAGAATATCTTGCCAAATCATGTTTTTCTCGTGGTCAGTCACGTGATCCCATGACTGAGTTAAGATAGAGATCCTTTCACGAGATAGTACTCCGAGATAACTCCTATATTTCTTTGCATGTTGACCAGTGGGCACACCAGTGTGGATATCAATAGACAAAGGTATTTTTTCATCTTTAGTTATCTTCTTAAACATATTCTTCAATCTTGTAGGTCCTCTACCAGTTTTTGAATGGGAAACTTTATCATTTGCCATGTTCCTGTTATCAAAAAAATATAATAAGCATCAAGAATATGAAATATAATGAAAATGAAATATATTGTAAAACTAAACATGAATCACATGTACATACAAATATATATTCCTTCATCATGATCATTTCGAGTTGCATGTACAACATCAGCAACATCCTCGTACTCTTTATTGATGGTCGTTCTTGTAAGTGATTCAATCTCACAAATGTCATTGTTTGTATCTTCTGGGTCATTATGTTGTTTTTTTCCATGTAGCACAACAAACCAGTGGTCAGACGTAGGAACTTGGATATAGAAAACTTGGGAAGCTTGATGTGCCATTATAAATGGTTCATCATGATAACCTATCTTTCGAAAGTCAACCAAAGTCATTCCTGATTCATCAACTTTGACACCAGTCTTATTGTCAACCCACTTGCATTTGAAAACAGGTACAGTAAACTTGGTATAATTAACTTCCCAAATCTCTACTATGACACCATAATAAGGCATTGATCCCACAACAAGATTTTGATCCTTTGCAGTTGAAAACTGCATAGACTCTGCCTCCAAGGTGACTCCGCTATTTTGCACTGTACTCCTATTATCTCGAGACTTTGTGTAAAACAAACAACCATTTACTTCATAGCCAGAACAACATAAAACATCAAATTTGAGACCGTTTGCAAGCCATGTTAATGTTTCAGATGCTGATGGATCATTCATTATTTGTTGCTTAAACCATGACATGAAAGTTTTGTTATGCTCAATTAACACCCATTTTTCTGATTGTCTTGGATTTTTATATTTGACAATGTCTTTGTGTGTATCTAAGTATGGTAACACCTCATCAGTGTTATTCAAGATATACAAGTGTGCTTGCAGAACCTCTTCTCTAGATTTGCTTATGACATGTACACCTCTTGAAGATTTACTTATGAATCTACGAGAGTGCCAACCTTTTTCAGGAACTCCTATACATTTGGCTTTTGACATGTACTCGGAACAAAACTTAATAGATTCTTCTGAAATGTATCTTTCAATAATGGAAGCTTCTGGACGACATTGATTCTTCACATATCCCTTCAAAATCTTCATGTATCGTTCAACTGGATAATCCATCGCATATAAACTGGCCCACACAATCTGATTTCTCTCACAAGATGAACAACCAAGTGTACCATAATATCAAAAAAAGATGGAGGAAAAAACATCTCGAGTTGACACAAGATAACAATTATTTCTTCTTCAAGTTCATCCAACTTCTGAGAGTCAATCTCTTTACTACATATGGAATTGAAAAATGAACATAGTCGAGTGATTGTATGCCTAACATTTTTGGGCAAGATTCCACGAATAGCCACTGGTAATAATTGTTGCATTAGAACGTGACAATCATGTGACTTTAAGCCAATTAGTTTCAAATCATTCATAGATACAAGACTCTTCACATTTGAAGAGTAGCCTTGTGGTACCTTAACACCTTTAAGACATTCACAAAAACTTGTTTTCTCTTTCTTTGACAAAGTGTAACACGCTGCAAGCAAGTATGTACGTTTAGCAACTTCTCTCGGTGCCAATTCCTCTCGTATATTCATTTCAATCAAATTCAGACGTGCATTCACACCATCCTTTGTTTTGCCTTTAATGTTCAGAAGTGTTCCTATTAGACTGTCACACACATTCTTCTCTACGTGCGTTACATCTAGACAGTGTCTAACATCCAACTTACACCAATACGGAAGATAAAAAAAGATTGATCTCTTCTTCCATATTTCACTCACCGTTTGCTTCTTCTTCATTTTTCCAAAAGTCACATTAACATTTTTTATTTTTTCATAAATTTCAACACCACTTAATGGAGTGGGACAAATGTCATGTTCTTGGTATCCGTTAAAAGCTTTTTTCAATCGACGATACAGATGATATTTCTTTAGAAATCTACGATGCCCAAGATACACGGTTTTTCTTCCATGTTTCAACTGCTCATAAGATTTCTCTTGTCTTGACATATTGGACATGCTTTATGGCCTTTCACACTATAACCTGACAAGTTCCCATATGCAGGGAAGTCATTGATAGTACAAAACAACATCGCATGCAATCGGAAAGATTCATTTTTAAACGCGTCAAACACATCAACCCCTTCATTCCACAATAATTTCAAATCTTCAATCAATGGATTAAGATAAACATCTATGTCATTTCCAGGTTGTTTTGGACCAGAGATCATCATAGATAACATCATGTATTTGTGCTTCATACACAACGCAGGAGGTAAGTTGTAAATCACTAACAAAACGGGCCATGAACTATGATTACTACTTAAATTTCCAAAGGGATTCATTCCATCAGTTGCCAATCCAAGTCTTAAGTTTTTTGATTCTTTTCCAAATTCAGGAAATTCTTTATCAATATTCTTCCACTGCAAAGAATCAGCAGGATGACGAAGTAATCCATCACATTTTCTATTATCTGCATGCCACCTAAGGTTTTTAGCGTCATCTGCATTTGCAAACAAACGCTTAAGCCTTGGAATTATCGGAAGATACCAAACAACCTTAGCAGGAGGACCTTCCTTTGTCAATTCATCAATTTCATCATTCTGACCAACCTTAACCTTATAGCGTGACAAACCACACCTGGGACATCTTCTTAAATCTTCATACTCATTTCTGTATAAAATACAATCGTTAGGACATGAATGTATTTTTCTATACTCCATACCCATTGGACAAAGTATTTTTTTCGCCTCATAATTTCGATTGGGCAAGGTATTTCCTTCTGGAAGCATGTCCTTAAGCAATTGAAGCAATTATGTAAAACTTTTGTCGGTCCATCCATTCATTGCCTTCAAATTCATCAACCTTAACACTGCTGATAATCGTGTGAAGTTAGTTGAACAAGGATACAAAGGAGTCTCTGCATCATTAGACATATTTTCAAAAACTACATTAGCAAATGATTCTGCTCCCACGTCACGAATCATGTCTTCTAATCTATCATCCATTGAGAAATGAACTTCCTCCGAACCTCCGTGCACACTTGGCAAGTCTAACAATTCACCATGCCACGTCCATGTTGTATAACTTTTCAAAAATCCATCACACAAAAGATGTTCTCTAATTTCAGAAACACTCAATATCCTTCCATTTAAACAATTGATACAAGGGCACCTTATCCTTACTCCATTCTTATAACTAACGGCATTATGTTCTGCGAATTGTATAAACTCTTCCACCCCTTTTTCGTAAGTATCACTTATTCGTGATGTATTAATCCAACTCCAATCCATAGAACTGCTAAACTAAGAACCAATACTTTCAATATGTAATCATGAAAAAATAAAACAAAAGTGCCGAAGGTCGGACACCTCCGGACTCAGAACCAGTGCGTTCAATATGTCAAAACAATATATAATGACTGAAAATTGCCGAAGGTCGGACACCTACGGACTCAGAACCAATGCGTTCAATATGTCAAAACAATATATAATGACTGAAAATTGCCGAAGGTCGAACACCTCCGGACTCAGAACCAATGCGTTCAATATAAACAATTAATATCAAACTCAAAACGAATACTTTCAAAATATAGGTGATAATAAATAAGAATACATTAACCTCAAATGGATGGACGGTCACGTAGGCGTGGACGGCGGTCGCAGGCGCGGTCACGGTGGCAGAGGCGCGGGTTCACGGAAGTAGAGTCGTGATCGCGGTGGCAGACGCGCGGATTCGCGGCGGCAGAGGCGCGGGTTCGCGGTTGGCGCGGGCACGGGGTTCGCAGCACGAAGCAGAGTTCGCAGTCGGCGTGGGGGCGGCGCGGTGCGGTTCAGGTTTCGCGGCACGGCGCGGGGTTCGCGGTCGTGGGCACGGGCGCGGTGCAGGGTTCGCGGTGCGGGCGCGGTGCGGAGTTCGTAATCGGCGTGGGGGCGGCGCGGTGCAGGTTTCGCGGCAGAGACCCGGTCGCGGCGCGGTTTAGGGTTCGCACGTGGATATCTGGCACGGCAGAGGGCACGGCCCGCTGGGGGCGCGACAGGGGCACGGCGCGGTGGGGGCGCGGTCGACGGTGGGGTCACGGTCAACGGTTGGGTCGCAGTTGGCGTGGGAATAGAGCTGCTTGAACGGAAGTGAGAAAGAAGGAAGTAATTTTCTGAAAGTGGGAGCGTGGCAATTTTCAATTTTCCCAAAAATTTGAAACAGACTTTTAACGACGGTTCTGGGGTGAACCGTCGTTATAACCCACCTCCGCTCCACTTTCAATGACGGTTCTGGGGTGAACCGTCGTTATATCTCACCCGCGCTACTTTTAACGACGGTTCCGTTAAAATTCCAAAAAAATTTCGAAAAAATTACAGTATTGCCACCGCCTAGTTTTTAACGATGGTTGTCTCCAAACCGTCTTTGAAAGGTGTCGTTATTGAAGAATTTTGTACTAGTGATCCTACCAAAAATTGCACAAAGATTTTTCAAGAACAATTGAACAAGATGCACCGATTGGAAATTCCAAACAGCACACCAATTCAAAAACGAAAATTAAAACAACAAGACAATATGGAAACAAGAAGAACAACTAGGAAATAAGAAGAACTCAAAAGAAAAGACACAAAGAGATACTCATCTTTGAAGAACCCTAGCTCATGATACCAGATGATGGATTTCCTATGAGCTCTTCTTGGATGTTTGTGGAAGATGGTGCGGAAGCTTAATGGAAGAGATGAACAAGGTCCTCCTAAGAGGTGTGGTGACCTTGAAGGTGCATGAAAAGTGTGGAAATGGGGAGGTTCGGCCAGCCCCTTTGAAGGTGGTGAAATGAAGATTAAAACCTAGAAGCTAGGCAAGGAGTAATGTATGGCACTAAATTGACAGCATAACAATACTCTATTCAATCTTGCAAATACATGAGCCAAGCCCTCTTATTTATAGTGTTTAGAGGGCTGGAAATTAAAAAGAAGGTGGAGGGAAATTCAAATGAGAAGCATTTGAATTTGGAGCCAATTCCTAGTCACAAGGAAAGTGTGACTTGGTTTCTTTTTTTGGCACCTTCTAAATCTACACCTACACCTTTTTTTTATGTCACATGGAAGGTGTGGCTTAGCTTTTTACATTTGCACCTCTTATATTTATATCTACACCTCCCTTTATGTTCTACTAAAAATACTTAAAAGTAATTACAAAAGAAAGACATCCAATGATGCTTAGTTTGGCCCATATCTTCTATTTGTTGGGCGTGAGCTGAAGCTTGAACTTGTATTTGGGCTTGGGCTTGGGTTTTTTCTATTATGGGCTTGGGCCTCTTCCATCATAAACCAAAACAGAATGTAAGATATGACAAAACTAGAAAAGAATATGAACTAAAAGACAAGCAAGAAAATTAAGGCACACAAAGAAAGGATAGCACACAAAGGAGTCCTAAAGAATAGTACTAGAATAGATGAAGAAAACAAAAACAATGCTACTGGAATTTTTTGTTAAAAACTATGCGTGACTTAAAAAATTTAACTGGAACTGTAGAAAGCGAACTGGAATGTGAAATTTTAACCACTGGAAATTCAAGATGTTATCTAAAAATTGGCACTGGAATCACTCAAAAACAGTACGCCAATTAATTGTAATAAAGTTTGCAAAATCGCTGCCAGATTACCGTATTTTTTTCGGCAGAATTACACACTGTTCGTATTTCATTTATCATTTTTTTGGTATATTGAATTTTGATGTAATTCTTTTTTTGACTCTTTTGTAACACCTCAAAATACTTAATTCCAGAATTTCAGAATTTTCCAGTAAACACAGAAATTGTGATAAACCAAACGGTCAACACGTTTTTATGAAAAACAGAGGAACCTATACTGGAATGAAAAACAAAATTAAAGAAACTTCAAAGACACAATAGAAATGATGTATAAGAACTTGTATAGATCTAATACACAAGCATGAACTCAAAACTAAAAATAAAATGCACCAAAGGATCAAGAAAAACAGAAACCAAAATTTGTACTCAAATAAAAGCAATCAACCAAAGATAGCAAGAAAAGGACTACAAGGAATTGATGACATTATAGGAAAAAACATGACTAGACAAAACATGTATGGATTCAAAAATTAAAATGACTCAAGCCAAAGCATTAACAACAATTAAAACAGGAAGAAATACTCAAAAACAGAAAAACAGAATTACTAATCACAAAACAGAATCAAAGTCTCCAGCAAATCAAATTTTTTTTTGCACATAACCATAGCTCTAGATACCACATGATATGAGTTGGATTGAACATAGACACTTTTAAACTCTTGAACACAACATTATATGAGAATGAAAACAACAATTCAAGGATCAAAGAGTGCTTAAACAATGAAAACGAAAATACATCAACAAAACAACAAGCTGAGAACAGAAATGGAGTCAAGGAAGCTTAAGGAGTCATCAATGGAGACATAGCCTTCCAAAATGATGATCCAAACTCAATAAGAGTGCTATCTCCTTGTAAACATCCATGGAACAAGATTACTAAACGCAAATGAAACAATAACAAAAGGTACCGAACAAAAAATGAAGAACAGCACAAGGAACACAAGAACAATCGGTGGAAAGGAGAAGAACACTAAAGAGATGATAAACTACTGAATGAAATTGCAAAAGAAGATGAAAGGAATGACACTTATGGAATGAAGCTCGGCTGGAATGAGAATTTGGAACTGCATCACGCCACTTGGAGTCCTTGTTCCAAGATAAGTGAAAGGAAGCCGCCACTTGAAGCTCTCCAATGGCACACAAGATAAGGCTATGGAAGAAGGAGAAACCAAAACTCACAATTCTCTCTCAATTTGAGTAGAGTTTCTCTATATCCAATATCCAATTCTGAATTTTACAAGAGCCCACACCTCTATTTATAGTGTGAGGGTGCTGAAAAATAGGTGGGAAAATTCAAATGAAACTCATTTGAAATTCCCACCAAAAACAAGTCCCATGGGAGGTGTGACCTTTTTCTACTATGACACCTCCTAAACACTACACCTACACCTACTCTCCTAAGTCACATGGACAATGTGACTTTATTTTACATATTCATACTCCTTTATTTAGTATCCACACCTCCTACAACTATACAAGAGTAATTCAAATGATGCTCTTTTATTTAATGCTTGGCCTTGGGCTTCTTGGGCTTTAGCCTTCTTGGGCTTGGGCTTTGGGCTTGGGCCTCATCCTTTGAAAAGACTAATAAGAAGAACTTTAAATGATTTGGCCCTTGTCCATTGTTCCTATTAACAACATCTTTTTCATTCTCATCAACACTCGAGGAGAGACCTGCTGAACGCAAGGTCATATCGTCCTCAGCGTGTCTAAACACTTGGGACAAAGTCACGCTTTGATGCCCACGCCCGTGGAGAGGCCTATTACAGCAGCGCCGTATCGTCCACGGGGTGTCTAAACACCAAAGCAACTTAGACCTTTTCTCTGCGCACTTGGTGCCCACGCCTGAGGAGAGGCCCACTCGGAGGTAGTGCCGTTTCATCCCCAGGGTGTCTGAAAACACCAAGGCGATCAGTGTTCTTGGTGCCCACGCCCAGGGAGAGGCGTGTTGTAAGCATCACCGTATCGTCACTGGTGTGTCTAAACACCAAGATGACCGAGGGTTTTGGCGATTACGCCCAAGGAGAAGGTTTCCCGAAGGATGGCCCTTCTCCTTAGCTGCGTGTATCCACCAAGTGACCTGGTTCTCCACTACTCCGAAACTTCTTACTGCCTGATGCCCAGACTCGAAGGAAACGCCCCCTGCCACTTCCTTGCGAGGTGTCTAAACACTATTCATACCTGGGGAGGGGCCGTCCCGAAGGAATCCCTTAACCCCTGCTCAGAAACTAGACACCCGGATTTTAACTTATACTGATCGTACCTTTGGGCATGAGCATGTGCTCCTGCTACTTGCTTTGAATTTGAGGCCTGCTCCCTTATCTTGGCGACGCCTTACCCTGGCGACGCCTTACCCTGGCGACGCCTACACATGGCGACTCCTACGCCTGGCGACGCCTCAGCAAAACTCTATTTGCTGACTCAACTTGTCCATTGGTCTGGGGTGTTCGACTGATGCGAACACCTGCTTGATTCCCACTTCTGCACACAGCTTCCCTAACTATTAGCTCGCGAACTGAGTGCCATTGTCTGAGATGAGACGCCTTGGCACCCCGAAACGACACACAATGTTCTTCCAAACAAAGTGTTGTACCTTGTGCGCAGTGATCTGTGCCACTGGTTCTGCCTCTATCCACTTCATGAAGTACTCGATGGCGACTATCAAATACTTCATCTGCCTTATCGCCAGGGGGAAAGGCCCCAGAATATCGATTCCCCATGTGTGGAAGGGCCATGGGTTGTATATCGATCTCAGCTCCTCTGGAGGTGCCTTATGCCAGTCTGCATGCATCGCTGGGCGTATCTTACACAATCTTCCCTCACTAATGGCCAATAAAACCCTGCACGAATCACCTTGGAAGCTAATGATCTTCCCCCCACGTGGCTTCCGCAAATCCCCTCGTGAAGCTCTAACATGATCCTCGTACACTCGTCGCCACTCACACATGTCAGAATTGGATGCGTGAACCCATGCCTGAATAGCACTCCATCAACGAGGGTGTACCTTGCATAGTTCTTCTTTATCTTCTTTCCTTCTCCAGGGTCTGCTGGGAGAATTTTGATGGAAGAGGGCCAAGCACACCCTTCCATGAAAGGCAAGAGCCAAGTCAAGAACGTCTAGACCCCAAGGCAAGAGCATCTAAACCATCCAAGACCAAGCTAGGAGCGTCCAAGACCAAGCTAGGAGCGTCTAAAGATCAAGCTAGGAGCGTCTAAGACCAAGCTAGGAGCGTCTAAGACCAAGCTAGGAGCATCTAAGATCAAGCTAGGAGCGTCTAAGACCAAGCCAAGAGCGTCTAGAACAAGAAGACTTGGATCAAGCTATGAATGGAAAAAGGCCTAATAGCACATATTCCGTGAAGGCCCATCAAGTGTAGTTTAGCTTTAAATGAGGTGTAAATAGCATAACCATGTGGACAATTGTTTAATTTTCTGGACATTAGAATTAAGGAAGCATTAACCTTGATTAGCTAAAGGTTTCTAGAAGCCTTTACTAAAAAAGGACCATGTGCACCCATGTACACCCATGTGCCATGTGCACCCATGTGCTTCACATTTACATTTCATTTGGCTTACATTTGTGTAGCATTTAGGTCATCAAATCAGGTCCTCCTTAGCCTATAAAAGGAGGAGCCAACCTCGTGTATTGCAAGATTATTGTGAGTAAAGTTATGTTGCCAACATTGTGCCATGCTTTGCTTCTACCTAGTTTCTAGGCTCTAATCTTCATCTTCCTCACTTACCATAGGGCTGGCCGAACCTCCCTAATCCCATACATATCATGCACCTTCAAGATCACCATAGCTCCTAGGAGGATCTTGCACATACACAACCATGGCTTCCGCACCATCTTTCACATGATTCTAAGAAGAGCTTCATGAATTTGCCATCATTTGGTATCATGAGCATAGGTTCTTCAAAGATGACTTGTTCTTGGTCTTTTCATTTTTAGTTCTTCTTTATTTCATGTTGTTCATCTTGTTCCCATAATTGTCTTGCTGTTTTTTAAATTTTAATTTGTTTTGGTGTGCTATTTGGAAGATCCAACCGGTGCACTTTGTTCAATTGATTTTGAACAATTCTTGTGCAATTTGTGATAGGATTCCATACACCTTTGAGTTGTTGTTTTCTTTTAGGTTTTTGAGTCTTTATTGCACTTTTATTTTGGTTCATATTATGCTCTTTGAGTCTTTAATTTCTGAATCCATATATGTTTTGTCAAGTCATGTTCATCCACAATGTCATCAATTCATAGTAGTCCTTTGTTTGGCTTGATTGTTTCTTGATTTTGGGTATTTTTGCTTACTTTGAAACTGTTGTGATATTTATCTTTTGGTGCTTTTTACTTTTAGTTTGAGTTCATATTTGTGTTTAGATCCTACACAAATTCTATTTCACAAACTCCATTGTGTTTAAATTTTGGTCTCTTGCTGTTTTTGTTTCCAGTTTTTTTCCAGAATCCCCTGTTTTACATTCTCTGTGCTGGCTGTTTTGTTCCAGAAAATTATTTTCACTCATAGGAAATTTTTCATTCTCTGGAATATGCAAGATTAGGCTGTTACAGAAAAGAAAAAAAAATAATCAGCTCAAAAGAGTCAATAGAAAAAAAATGATAAATATTTTAAAATCAGTGTGCAAATCTGGGCTCTACAGTTGGCGTAACTGAACACTGAAATTTAAAAAATTATTAAAAAAAAATGGCTCATGCGTTTGGAGTGATTCCAAAGCCAGATTTTAGTTAAGATCTTGAATATCTTGCATATCAATTTTCAGAGGCAAATTCCAAAAGGGCAGCTCAGCATAAATTGCCCCACAACAATTTTCCAGTGGTGCTGTTTTTTTATTTTGTAATCTAATTCTAGTGCTATTCTTAGGATTCTTTTGTGTGCCTACCTTTATTCAAGTACCTTTATTTGCTTGTCTAATATTCTTGGAACTCTTTCTAGTTGTCACAATCTAACTCCATTTGTGTGGTACTGTTTTCCAATTAAATTGTTTCTTGCTTTTATTCTTTGGCCTCTAAATTTGGTGCTGGAATTTATTCTCTTTTGGTGCTTAATTGAGTAGAAATTTGACTCGGGTAAGGTCTAGTCTTCTTGATAGGTGCTGGAATTGGAGAATTAAGTCCTTAATTCTAAGGAGAACAAAGGCAAAGGCAGAATCAAAACACTTCTCAAAACACCACAAACACTTGGAGGGCCCAACAAGGAAAGACAACCAAGGAAGTGCCAATAGCAAAAACAAAAAAAGATCAACAAAGGGAGTTTTCTTAATTTTTGTCTTTGCTACTTAACTTGTGTTAATTACTTCTTTAATTACGTGATTAGACGGTGAGTGTGTCTTCAAGGGCTCCAAGTGTCCAAGAAGCCTCACCTAGGGCCGACTAGTGTAGAGTTTTCTAATTCGCAATTGTTAATTGTTTTTTATTGCTTTTCTATTGCTTAATTAGTTTCGTTTTTGCAAATAGTGTTGCTTTGTTAAGTTTTGTTAATTCTTTTTGCTTGGTGATCCTGCCTGTTGACCAGAACGCTGGAAACTGCCTCGTCAAAGGATCGACGTGTGCACCGCTTCACACCTCCGTTCCTCTTCGAGATCCACCTCAAGAACCTGCAAAGAAACAGAGCGGCGCCGCTGCGGCCGATCGCACTCCAACGCCCAATTCAGTGACCGAATCACCAAATACTAAGAGAACAAGAACCGTGCAAATCCTCTCTCACAGTCAGCTCTATAACTCGCAAGCGTAAAGAGTATATCTGAACGTGCGTACCTTAGAAAGTTCGTTGAGAACTCTTATATACCTGGTTACTTTCTCTCTCCTGGCAGTTACAGACTTGGACACGTGGCTCGTATCCAACTGTACACGTGCCATCATCTGGAGCCTCCTTGACTTGGGCGCTGCTTCTACTCTGGTCTTACTAAGTTACCTATGCATGGTACTGCCCAGTACATAGCCAACTTGGGAGTGCGATCTCTACTGGAACTGGCGAGTTAGGGTGCCTTCATACACCTTCCCTGTGGTCTCGCCGGCCGCCTTCATAATCTGCTTCTCCTTCATCTTCGGCGATGTGCTTTCTCTGGCGATCTCCAATCGCTTGGTCGCCCGAGTTTACACCTGGCGACTTCATTTTTAACCCGGTGATCGCCTATCTTGGTATGCTGGAGATCGGAACACGCCAACTTAATAACTGGCGACTTCACGAGCCCCCCGACTTCCTTCCCTTCTGCCAACCTGGCGCCTTGCCAACACGCCTATACTGTAGCGGGATGCCACGTCATCACTTCCGACTACCAGGGCGGTACACTTGGTTAATTAGTTAGCTTGCATTGTTTTTCCTTGCATTAAAATCTAATTTCTTCAACTTGACTGTGTTTAAGTGGTTTACTAAGAGAAAGTTTTGTGTGAAGCATTAAGGGATAGTCTTTGGTTAAGGCAAGGCTTGGTACTTAAGAAGTCCACTGTGACTCACCTCCCTTACCTGGAAGACTACCTTCTTTGACTTCCCTAAATTTTCTCAAGGTAAAATACTTGTATACACAAAGTTTTAGTCATGTCTTCTTCTTCTCATTCTACAAAGTCTATTGGAAGTGAATTAAAATCTTTAAAAACTCTTTTGAAAGAAGTTTCACAAACTGTGCAATCAATTGCATATAGACAATTGGAGAGTGAGACTAAACTTAATGTTTTAACTAAAGCAAAGGATGAGAAGTCTCACATTCTAAAAAAATTACCTTCTGATGCATATATATCTAAAGATCATGATTCTTTTGGGGAGGGAAGCAATAGAGTAAATGATTATTATCAAGCACCCCCTAGAAGACATAGAAGAGATAGAAAAGAACAAGAAAACCCAAGAGAGGTTAGGGTAGACCAACCCCATTTCCATGGAAAAGAAAATATAGAAGCTTGCCTAGATTGGGAAATGAGGGTAGAAAAATTGTTTGCTTCCCATAAAGAAAGAAAGGAAAGAAAAACACAAAAGAAGATAGGGGAAGTCGAAAGGGAAGCTAAAGAAAAAGAAGAAAAAGAAAAGCATGAGAAGACCCTTGAAGAACAAAAGGTGTGGGAGAAGAGTGTTCATTCCCACAAGGTCATTTAACAAGACCAAAGATTTAAAAATACCTTTAAAAATATGTGTCTTGTTGAACAACCTCAAAGCCTTACCTTTTGTAAAGGAACACTTGCAAGCCTAAGTGAAAAAGAAGAGTCTTTAAAAGAAGCTTGCATAGATAAAAATGAAATAGATTATTTCTCATATGTGCTAGGATATCACCAAGTGAATGTCAAGTTTTTTATAAGCATCTACAAAAACAATTTTTTATGTGAAGTAGTGCCTAAAGAAACTTGTCATGTCTTATTCAGACAACCATTGCAAAGTGTACAAATCCTTATAAACAATGGTTGTCACAACGAGACTATCCTTACACATAAGAGAAAAAGTCTTCATGAAGGAGAACTCATGGGACAAATTAGAGTTGATAAAACTCTAGAGCTTTTAAAAGGAAAACTTTTGTCCCCCATGAGAAAAGAAGTTCAAAGACATTACCTTAGGTACAATTCTTGTTTTCAAACTACGCCCAAGGCAATGTCTCATAAACTCTATACTCCTTCACCTTTTGCAAATGATCCTTGGGAAGATATAAATTTCATATTAAAACTCCCTAGGACAACAAAAGGTTGTGATTCAATCTTCATGGTTATGGATAAACTCTTCTCTAGAGAAGTGATACATCTTCATGGTTTATCTTCAAGCATAGTGTTGAATAGAGTTCCAAATTTCGCAAACCATGATTTGAGGATTTCCTTTGGAAAACTTGCAACTAAATTGCACACTTTAAATTCTTATCATCCTCAAATGCATGGTCAAAATATATTTGAAAATCTAGCTCTTTCTACTATGCCTAGAATAATCATGAAGAGCACACACAACTCTAGAGGTGAGCAAACATACCATAAAGTAGTTCACAAAACTACTTATATTTCTACTTTTAAAGTTATGTGTGGGTTCAATCATCTTTCTCCTTTTAAGTTGTTACCATCTTCTATAGGATTTATGCCTAAAGAGAAAGTAACCACAAATGAACATTTTAAAATACATAAGATGATTCGAGACCACACACAACCATTAAAAGAGAAACTTTGTCCAAGGTTGCCAAAACCAAAAGAAAAACAAAAATGGCAACCTAGTAAAATTAATTTGCAAACTACCACCTATGCCTTATTTGATTATTTCTATAGGTGGACGTTTGATCCAGGAGGACAAGCTTTGGCGAAGCAAAAGGTTGCTATCCAAGATCAAGTCTGTAGATCTGAGGATCGATCTTCTCAAGAAGGAGGAGATGATGGACACCATCCCCTAGGAAGCAAAAGCAATGGATTTGAGGACAAATCCTTTTCAAGAGGGAGGGGATGATGGAAGAGGGCCAAGAACACCATTCCATGAAAGGCAAGAGCCAAGTCAAGAACGTCTAGACCCCAAGGCAAGAGCATCTAGACCATCCAAGACCAAGCTAGGAGCGTCTAAGACCAAGCTAGGAGCGTCTAAAGATCAAGCTAGGAGCGTCTAAGACCAAGCTAGGAGCGTCTAAGACCAAGCTAGGAGCGTCTAAGACCAAGCTAGGAGCATCTAAGATCAAGCTAGGAGCGTCTAAGACCAAGCAAAGAGCGTCTAGAACAAGAAGACTTGGATCAAGCTATGAATGGAAAAAGGCCTAATAGCACATATTCCGTGAAGGCCCATCAAGTGTAGTTTAGCTTTAAATGAGGTGTAAATAGCATAACCATGTGGACAATTGTTTAATTTTCTGCACATTAGAATTAAGGAAGCACTAACCTTGATTAGCTAAAGGTTTCTAAAAGCCTTTACTAAAAAAAGGACCATGTGCACCCATGTACACCCATGTGCCATGTGCACCCATGTGCTTCACATTTACATTTCGTTTTGCTTACATTTGTGTAGCATTTAGGTCATCAAATCTGGTCCTCCTTAGCCTATAAAAAGAGGAGCCAACCTCATGTATTGCAAGATTATTGTGAGTAAAGTTATGCTGCCAACATTGTCCCATGCTTTGCTTCTACCTAGTTTCTAGGCTCTAATCTTCATCTTCCTCACTTACCATAGGGCTGGCCGAACCTCCCTAATCCCATACATATCATGCACCTTCAAGATCACGATAGCTCATAGGAGGATCTTGCACATACACAACCATGATTCTAAGAAGAGCTTCATGAATTTGCCATCAAATTCCATTTGCAATGTATCGCCTATAGGGCGTCACCCACGTGTCGCCTTCCTCCAAGGCACACACATGCACGCACTTCTCTCCTTCGGGCGACGCCGCGTAGGTGCTGATGTAGGGTGCCCTCGCCGTATCTTGAATCAAAGAGCGATGGCTCCTTGGCTTTCCTCTTGCTGCGCTAATGTGAAGGACATCTACCCTGTTGTCTGCCACAAACTTTTGCGGCGTTTTGAGCGTCTCTTGGATAACCGTCCTCTGCCTTCCCCCCTTGCCTGAGCTGGCCAGCTTGGCGAGCAGGTCAGCTCTGGCATTTTTCTCTCTAGGGACATGCACCAGCTCGAACGTAGCGAAAGCTCCCTTCAATACTTCGACGTACCTTAAGTATGCAGCCATCTGTGGATCCTTGGTACTCCCCTGTTACTTGTCCTGTGACCAACTGGGAATCACTCTTCGCTAAGAGGCTTTGAGCGCCCATTTCTTTGGCCAAAAGCATCCCAGAAATTAGCGCCTCGTACTCCGCTTGGTTATTGCTTGCTTTGAAGGCGAAGCTTAAGGCTTGCTCGATCAACTGATTATTCCAGCGCCACTCCCCTGCTTGTTGGAGGAACGATCCACTGAGAGCATCCACTGTGACCCTAACTCCACCTCTTGAGGGTTTCCTCATGGTGAGAGCTCTGCCACGAAATCTGCATAGACTTGCCCTTTGATGGACCCCTTGGGTTCATACTGGATGTCAAACTCTGACAGCTCCACTGCCCAGCGAACCATCCTCCCAGCTACATCTGGCTTTTAAAGTACTTTCTGGATGGGGAGATTCGTCATCACCACCACTGTGAAACTGTGAAAATAATGGCGGAGCCTCCTGGCTGAGAACACTACTGCTAATGTTGCCTTCTCCAGCGATTGGTACCTTGATTTTGGGCCTTGCAAGGCCTTGCTTACGAAGTAGATGGGCCTCTGCGCTTGGTCTTGCTCCTGGACCAGTACTGAGTTGATGGCCCATTTTGTTACTGCAAAGTATAAACGTAGGGGGATGCCTGCCCGTGGCTTGCAAAGCACAGGTGGCGTCGCCAAGTACTGCTTCAACTTGAGGAACGCTGCTTCACACTCATCTGTCCATGCAAAACGGCTATTCCTCTTGAGGCACTAGAAGTAGGGGTAGCCCTTCTCCCCTCTAGCAGACACGAATCTTGACAAAGCTGTCATCCGCCCAGTCAGCTGCTGCACTTCTTTCACTGACGTTGGGCTCCTCATGGCAATGATAGATGCACACTTATCAGGGTTCGCTTGTATCCCTCTCTTAGTGAGCATGAATCCTAAGAACTTCCCTGCCTCCACGCCAAAAATGCACTTTTATGGGTTTCATTTGAGGCGGTACTTTGATATGGTAGCAAACAGCTCTTCCAGATCCGCTACGTGCTGCCCCCTCTCGTGCGAAGTCACCACCATGTCATCTACGTAGGCCTGCATGTTCCTTCCCAGCATAGGTGCAAGGACCTTGTCCATTAGCCTTTGGTAGGTGGCACCTGCATTCTTCAACCCAAATGGCATCACCTTATAACAGTAACTGCACGTCTTCATCATGAACGCCGTTTTACACTCATCTCTTGGGTGCATCTTGATCTGATTGTAACCCGAGAATGCGTCCAAGAAACTCAGCATTTTACAGCCCGAGGCGTTGTCCACCAATGCGTCGATGTTGGGTAGCGGGCACGAATCTTTGGGGCACGCCTTGTTCAAATCTGTGAAGTCGACGCACATCCTCCACTTCCCATTCGCCTTCTTCACTAGCACCACGTTGGCCAGCCACTCAGGGTATTGTATCTCCCTGATGTGCCCGACACTTAGCAACTTCTTCGTCTCTTCCTTCACGACGAGGCATCGTTCTTCGTTGAACTTCCTCCTTCTCTGCCGTACAGGGCGGACCTTGACGTCCATGGTAAGGTGGTGGCACAAAAAATCCGGGTCGATGCCTGGCATGTCTGAGGCGGTCCATGCGAACGCATCTAAGTGACGTGAGATCACGACTGCCACTTCCTCTTGTTCTTCTAGGCTCAACAAACACCCCCAACTTGAACATCTTACCCCCTATCTGTCTTTCCACCACATTGTCTACTGGTTGGGATCGCCCATCCCGCACGCTCTCTGCACGAGACTCATTTCTGCAGTCTTCTTCTACAGGCGTCGCCCCATCGGGCGCTTCGGGCGTCGCCTCCTCTGACGCTTCTTCCATGGGCGCATCCTTCTTGGGTGTCGCCTCTTCCAAGGGCTCTACCTCCATTGGCATATCCGAAACGGGCGTCTGCTCAAGTACCATGAACACGCCTCTCTTCATCTTCAAACTATTCTCATAGCATTTCCGGGCCTCCTCTTGATCAGATTTGATCACAATCACCTTGCAACTTAGATCTGGCAACTTCATCTTCATGTGGCGAGTGGAGGACATTGCCCTTAGCCTATTCAGCGCTGGCCTGCCCAACAAGATGTTGTAGGCTGAATTGGTGTTTACAACTAAGTATCGAATGCTCTCGGTACGTGACGCCGTTCCATCTATAAACGTCGTCCTCAGCTCTAGGTAGCCTCGTACCTCAACTTGATTCTCCCCGAACCCATACAAACACCCGGTGTAGGGCCTCAGCAGGTCAGGGGACAATTGTAACTTATTGAATGTCGACCAAAACATGACATCTGCAGAACTGCCCTGGTCGACGAGAACCCTATGCACCTTCCTCCAAGTTGTGACAACTAAAATGACCACAGGGTCATTTTCGTGTGGGACAACATCTCGTAGGTCAGCCCTGGTGAACACAAGGTCTGACTCCCACTGATCATCCGAATCCCCCTCAGCAACTGAATTCACTGACCTCACATACCTCTTACGCTGAGAGGCAGTGGGCCCTCCTCCAGAAAAGCCACCAGAAATAGTGTGCACTTCTCCATGGATCGGCATTTCATGCGCCTGATCCCCCTTTGGAACCGTTAGAGCTGTGGTCGTAGCAGACCCAGCAAGATAATCCTTCAGGAAACCATTCTTCACAAGCTCATCCAACTGATAGCCTAGCGCCAAGCAGTTGTTGATATGGTGCCCGAACGCCTCGTGGAACTCGCACCACGACTCTTTGTGAGGTCCCAGCACATTGTCAGACTTCACCGGTGGCCTCAATCTGTCAGCTATGTTGGGCACAACAATGAGGTCTTTTAGCTCCACCACAAAATTGTGCCTTAGCGGCCTATTTCCTTCCCTCGCCGGCCTGTTTCCCTTTGCTCGACCCTTGGGATGGGGGCGTCTTGCCTCGTAGGGGCGTCTCCTCTCCTGGCTCTTCCTTCCTGTTGTGGCCTTGTTGACCCTGGTGGGTTGCGCACGCGTCTGCATTCTTGGGCACGTGGGTGCGACACATGTGCGTTTCTCGTACACTTAACCCTCAGAAGCTATGTATTCCACCGCGTGACGCCTTATTTCAGCGAAGGTTTTGGGGCGGTTGTGGATGATTGATTCGCAGACGATCCCCCCTCGTCTCAAACCTTTTTAAACGCCTCCCGCATTTAAAGCGTCTTAAAGCGCATTTAAAGCTTATAAAAACGTTTAAAGCATTTAAAGTGCTTTAAAGCGTTCGAAATGTAAACTAAATCAACGCGTACCTTAGCGAACTTTCATGAAAACATTGATGTTCCAGTGATTACTGCCACATATTCTTCTGACTTGATCGCTATTCTCTGTGGAGAGCCTTACAGCGTCATAACCCAACTTAGGGATAATCCATCGTGTATGTCCTCCTTTCTCGAAGTGCATCTGGCACGAGGGGGTGACTTTCTGGGTGCCAACTCATGCGCCCCAACCTCTAGTCACTCGCCTTGGGAGTGTATCTACCTTTCTCTCGTACCATGCACGTGGTTCTCCCCTGGGCGTGGCCCTCTCACGGGTCATATCTGTCCCAGGGGTCTCCCAGCGGTGGCGTGGGTACTTCATGAGTCAAGTTGCCCCCTACTGGTACTAGAACTATGGCCTTGAAGCCACATTTCTCTTCTCTTTATTACTATTCTGAGGTACTGAGGCCTCTCACGGTGTCGCCCCCTCCACGGTCTTTCCTACCCATGGGTATCGAGGGGTGGCATTGTCGATGCCTTCACCTTGGCGACGCCTCATCTTGGCAACGCCTACACCTGGCGACGCCTTAAGCGGTCAACCTGTTGACTCTCTTCCCTTGAGCCCCCTTGAGGGGTCCAACCATATCTTGACTTTGACTTTGACTTTGGTCAACGCCCGGGGACGGGACGGTACATATATATATAAATGTTTTCTTTTCCTAACTTCGACTAGCATAGTAACAATGTATGTCTTGAATAAACACAACTTCCATAACTTAACGATTAATCACCGAACGCCTATGATCGCCCCACGCTTAAGTAACATGGTCATCATGGTAAATCAATCAATGGTAAACTATGATTCGAGGTACCTGAGCTAAGAGACTCTCTGGGCAATAGGTCCTCAAACGTGAATCGCTATAACTGTATATACTCCCTTAAGGGAGGTTTCACTATGGTCCGTACCAATACAATGGCGAGCGACGATCAGGGGTACCTGAGCTCAAAGCCTCTCTGAGCAAAAGGTATTCGCGCCTAAATCATTATGAACCTTTCTGCTCCCTAAAGGGAGGTTTCACTGTGGTTCGTGCCAATACATAACTTTTTATTGGGCGACCTCATTAAAAAACTCTGATAAGAGAAATATAGTGTCCTGTACCGCCCTGGTGGTCGGGAGTGATGACGTGGCACCCTGCTACAGTATAGGCGTGTTTGCAAGGCGCCAGGTTGGCAAGAGGGAAGGAAGTCGGGGGGCTCGTGTAGTCGCCAGTTGTTAAGTTGGCGTGTTCCGACCTCCAACATATCAGAATCGGCGATCACCAGGTTAAAGATGAAGTCGCCAGATGAAGGAGATCGCCAGAGCGAGCACATCGCCAAAGATGAAGGAGAAGCAGATTATGAAGGCGGCCGGCGAGACCACAGGGAAGGTGTATGAAGACCCCTAACTCGCCAGTTCCAGTAGAGATCGCACTCCCAAGTTAGCTATGCACTGGGCAGTACCATGCATAAGTAACTTAGCCAAAATGAGAGTAGAAGCAGCGCCAAGTCAGGGAGCCTCCAGATGATGGCACGTGTACAGTTGGATGCGAGCCACGTGTCCAAGTCTGTAACTGCCAGGAGAGAGAAAGCTACCAGGTATATAAGAGTTCTTAACAAACTTTCTGAGGTACGCACGTTCAGTTTATACACTTTACGCTTGCGAGTGATAGAGCTGACTGAGAGAGAGGATTTGCACGGTTCTTGTTCTCTTAGTATTTGGTGATACCGTCACTGACTTGAGCGTTGGAGTGCGATCGGCCGCAGCGGCGCCGTACTGTTTCTTTGCAAGTTCTTGAGGTAGATCCCGAAGAGGAACGGAGGTGAGAAGCGGTGCGCACGTCGATCCTTTGACGAGGCAGTTTCCAGCGTTCCGGTCAACAGGCAGGATCATGTCCCCTTAAACGTTCACATTTAAAATTTAAGATTCACTACAAAACATCATGTAAAAAGTGGCGGTTATTAATAACTGTCACAAATTTTCGTATAATACGACATTTAACTAATCGTCCCAATTATCCTTCAGAATATGTCAGTTTGAATTGTCACAATTATCCTTCAGATTCTCTCCATAAACCATTCCTCATTATTCCCAATTATTTTTTAAAACTTGGTTTGACTATTCACTTGGGAACCCTAACGTTGTTTTTGAAAACCTCATTCGTGACTCTTCCCTCGCCCTCATTGCCGCCTTTCACTCACTCGCACACCCTATCCTCCATTCACTATCGCGAAACCTAACGCTCACTATCGCGTCATTCACTATCGTGAAACCTAACGCTCACTATTGCGCCATTCACTATCTGCCATCGTCGCCATCGACGCCTTCGCGCAAGGATTTTGTTTAGGTTTGTGCTCGCGCGCAATGAATTAGTTTTGTTGTTCTAGTTTGTCTCACTATTGATTTTTAATTTATTGTTGCCTTTGCGTCAGGTTGCTATTCGAGTCGATCCATATAAAATAGCTTGATTGGTAGAATGACCAGGAGGATTCATCGCCTTTTCCAAAGAATTCTCACGTCCTCTGTATGTGTGTTTTGCTCCTTATTATTGTGTTTTCCAATAATTTTTTGGCTGATGTGTTGCCTTTGCACCCTGCTTATCTGCCTCACTTACAAATTACTACTGAATTTGAATATTAATTTAAATACTTGAACTTTTCTTTCCTATTCTCTATTTTTGTTTTAGGTACTAGATGCTTCATGGTATATGCCGGATGAGCAGAGGAATCCAATTCAAGAATATCAGGTATCAGCACGATTTTTGTTGGAAATCACATTCTTAGGGCTTCAAAATTTTGGAGTAATTGAATTATATACAATATGAGTTGAATATGTTCTCTTGCATGTACTTCATTTTATAATTTTAAATTTATTTCATTCGTTTTGATATTTTTATCAAGCACATTTATGTTAGAGCGGTTCTTATAAATAAACAAGGTTTACATGTCTAGTCAGTTTGTAATATTCTGATCTTTCAGTGGTGTACTACAGAAAGTGGATGAAGAAAGAGAAATGACCGTACTAGCTACATGTCTGTGCCAAGTGCCAACTGCAAAAGGATATTTTGCAATTTCAGGGATATGAGAATGATGATTGAATGATATTTCTACTTTCTTTTAATGGATAGTTTACTATTTCAATTCTTCGGACTCTTTCTTTTCTATTTATAAATTATAGTTTTTTGTTAGAATTTATGGTCATTCATTTTCTGAAGTCTTGTTATTCGAGTAATCTTATTGGTTACATGGTTGTTTTATAGTATGTTCCTGTCATGTGTGCTATTTGTCCTGTTTTTTAATATAATTCATTTTCTCCATTATAGCTAATATGTTGATTGAACTAAGTATTATTGGAAGGAAAGAGTGGAAACTTTGAAATTTCAGAGGTAGCCATCTGTAATACAGAGCAAAACAACAAGAAAAAGGCTGCAAAATAGATACTCTAGGGTTCCAAATACTACGGAACTCCAAGACTACTCCCAATTCAAAATCAGAGTAGCCTAAAATTCCAAGGTACAATTCTCTGCTGGTAACTGGTGTATGATGCACCTTCGACCGTGTGTGAATTGGGTAAAAGAATCATCATGGAGATATATGGGGGAAAATATGGGGAAAAGGTGTTAGGAAAGTTAACTAATAAAGAAGCCACTGTTAGCTTTTTCTATTTTGATTTTTCCCATCATATCCATCTCTTTTGATTTTGATTATTTAACCTTGTTTTAATATAGTCCCAGCATGTTACCTCTTCAAATCTGTCACAATGTTTGGATTAGCAAGACACTTGTTCATTAGGTGAAAAAAAGAATCTTAAAAGAAAAAGGTAGCAAGACACTTGTTCTTCTTATTTCTTTACTATAAGTTGGTATCCTTTAAATTTGAACGATGAGCCTATTTTTAGCAATGCAGCATGGTAAGTTATAACAATCATTGTTTGAAGTATTGGTGTCAAAATTGCAATATATTTTACTCACAGGATTGCATCATCTTGCAAGTTCACATCTTCAGGTATATCCTAGTTGTGCTATATGCTAATGCTGATGGAACAATCATGAATATTTTCAGATGACTATTTAGATATTGGACTTTGTAATTTATCTTAAACAAAGTAAGAAAACTGCAATATCATCCTTCATGAATAGCATGGATAAGACTCTTACCAATCTTTTTATGTACGGTGGAGGACAGTCTGATGAAAGGTTTGCTTCAATTAGCATGGATACATCGGCATTAATACGGAGATATGGTGACCAAAATCCGTCTGTCCTTAATTCCTTTTTTGTTGTTTTCGTTATAACTTGGATTTTTGCCTCGATAGCAAAGTCTAAGTACTCGATGCTTCAGAAAAGATTTGAGTCCTTTAATAGAACACAGTGAAAAGAAATTAAAGGCATGCTTGGTTAGAAAAGTAGAAAATGGGTGGGGAGTGAAAGTGGAGTGGGGTGGACAGGTTTTGATTGTTCAGACCTTGATGTTTGGTGGAAAGATGTGTAAGTGAAAAGTGGGGAAAGAATCAGTTTAAGCTTATTTTCAAACTACAATAGACTAAAATTGAGAGTAGAGTCAGGATGAGTTCCACTATACTAAACACCCCAAACCATTGTTAGTAATTTTCTTCCAAAATTCTCTCCTATTAATTTTTAGCTCTACTACATCCCTAAACATTCTGTTTGAGCCAAGATTGCTGATTTGAACTCACCTTAGTAACCATGGCAGGGCAATCAAATTAAACTGTTTGCTCCCATTATGCTGAGACTTCAATTGTGACCTCTTAACAATCTTTGGCGGCTTATGCCAAAACATGGTCCTGTCTTTATATTTTAAGCAGTTGAAGTTGCATTGAAATTTTCCCTTCAAGTATGCAGGCTGAATCCTTAACAATAACAAATTTGCTAGAAAGTGGGGAAAAGAGTTAATAACTATGCGACTGCTTGCCATTGTTCTATATTGTCATTGGATTTGGTAATTTGTTGTCAAGTTTTTAATCTAGTTTGTTTCCATTACTAATATTTTTTAATCAAAGCTGAAGATTTAATATGACGAAATTATAAAATTTATAGTTTGTATTAAAAAAACTGCTTCATTAAATTGCGATAACAGGTGTTCCAATTCTCATTAGTGAAACATATATGATAAATATGATTGATTCTGTTTTTTAGCTTCATCAAAGTGTCAATTAAGTTTCAGGGAATTTTCATGCGAAGAACTCATCCTGATGGAAAACTAAGTTTGTGTTTGGGTGCGGATTTGTAAAATTAATTTTGAATTAAATTTTGTAGAATTGCTTTTGAAGTAAATTGTTATTGTATTTTTTTATTTCTAAATTTAGTAGTCAAAAGAGTTAAAAAAAAATCATCCAATGCATATCTATTTATAGTCGTCTTAATTCAAAATTAACATGAACTAAATAAATTTCACTTTCTAAAAATAAACATATGAAAATTTACGTAAAACCATGCAGTGTTATTCTAAATATTTATTTAAAATTATATTAACTGATATTTCAAAACAACTTTGACCATTAGAAAAGGAATCTAAACATGCAGTAAATACAGCAAAATAAAGTTGTGAATGGGGTTCAGTACTTCAATAAAGTTTAAAGAAAGATTTAACTCTGATGTAACCATTGTTTCTTTACAATCTGGCACATAAATGTTGGCCTTGGGTCTACATTCTGCGAGGTGAGGTGCAGAGAACTCTTTATTCTGAACCTCTCCACACATAACTGGTTAGTATTCTTGTACCCTCTCTGCATTTAACAATCTAGCATCAACAATTGGAACCACTCAGGACCCTTAAACATCCATCAATAAATGTCTTATAAATCAAGCTACACAAATGGAACCACTACCTCTAAAGACATCATAGCCAAAGTACTTAGCTGGCAAAATAATGGTTTGAACAAATCCTGATGCAAAAGTTTTCCATCTCAACTGAGTTTAGACAGTGCTAAAGCCCTTAACGTTATTTACTCACTCAAAAACTATATAACTTTGTCACTTGCAATCATTAGGAACTTTCACAATTACCATTTTTTAGCATTAGTGGTGGTGGTTGTTGTACCGCCCTGGTGGTCGGGTGTGATGACGTGGCATCCTGCTACAGTGTAGGCGTGTTGACAAGGCGCCAGGTTGGCAGAAGGGAAGGAAGTCGGGGGGCACGCGTAGTCGCCAGTTGTTAAGCTGGTGTGTTCCGACTTCTAGCTTACCAGTATGGGCGATCGCCAGGTTGAAGATGAAGTCGCCAGATGTAGACCCAGGCGACCAAGCAGTCGGAGATCGCCAGAACAAGCACATCGCCGAAGATGAAGGAGAAGCAGATTATGAAGGCGGCCGGCGAGACCACAGGGAAGGTGTATGAAGGCCCCTAACTCGCCAGTTCCAGTAGAGATCGCACTCCTAAGTTAGCTATGCACTGGACAGTACCATGCATAAGTAACTTAGCCAATATGAGAGCAGAAGCAGCGCCAAGTCAGGGAGCCTCCAGATGATGGCACGTGTACAGTTGGATGCGAGCCACGTGTCCAAGTCTGTAACTGCCAGGAGAGAGAAAGCCACCAGGTATATAAGAGTTCTTAACAAACTTTCTGAGATACGCACGTTCAGTTCATACACTTTACGCTTGCGAGTTAGAGCTGATTGTGAGAGAGGATTTGCACGGTTCTAGTTCTCTTAGTTTTTGGTGATACCGTCACTGACTTGAGCGTTGGAGTGCGATCGGCCGCAGCGGCGCTGTGCTGTTTCTTTGCAGGTTCTTGAGATAGATCCCGAAGAGGAACGGAGGTGAGAAGCGGTGCGCACGTCGATCCTTTGACGAGGCAGTTTCCAGCGTTCCGGTCAACAGGCAGGATCATCAGGCGCCCACCGTGGGGCCGTGTAAAACTTGCTCCCATCCACAGCGTGAGTTCTTGGAAGTTTCCGAAGTTTTCTGTGCGGTTGTGTGCTGGTGCAACCGTCGTTCACGGTCTCTTTGAGTTTCGTTCGGTGAAATTGCGTTTTGAACCGTTCGTTTGGCTTTTCGATCGGTGGAGTAAGGTTCTTTTTGCTGATTACGCGTAGTCTGTTTGGTGGAAGTTCGAGTTCTTTCGTTTGTTTGGTTGTTCGCGGGAAGCGGTTGTTTCTGGCGAAGTCGTGGTTTTCTTTGAAGGCTTACGGTGTTCTTGAGTTTTCTTGCACTGTTTCGCACTGTTTCTCCGATTGATCGCTGATTCGATCGAGGCTGAAGTGTTGTTTGCTGCATTCCTGTGATTCGCTGAAGTTGATGAGAAAAATGAGAAGCAATCGTTCCAATACCGTGGCGCCTGTCGCTGCTGAAGGCGACACCGCCATGACCATGGCGCAGATGGCAGAGATGATGCGCTCGTTACAGGCAACTGTGGAAGCCTCGCGCGTAGAGCAAACGAGGATACATGAGGACCTGGTCGTCTCTCGCGCCAGGAACGAGGAGCTCAGCAAGGTGACTGAGGAGCTGCGTCGAGCTCTTCAGGAGCAGCAAGGACGTTCTTCTGCTGAAGAGGTGGCGCCGTCGACGCCACCTCGTGTTTTCCCAATGCCTTTTGTTCAGGCGATTACCGACACGCCTATTCCCACGAGCGTGGTTCCGGTTAAGGCTGTCTTTACCGGCGTGGAGGATCCAGAGGCTCATCTGACCACGTTCCACACGCAGATGATGCTGTCGGGAGGGTCAGACGCCGTCTACTGCAAGATGTTCATGAGTACGCTCCAGGGAACGGCGATGGAGTGGTTTGTGAGCTTGCCTAACGGCCACATAACCAATTTTCAACAGTTCTCGAAAATCTTTGTCGAGCAGTACATTGTGAATAAGGCACCGCCCAGGGTGTCCTATGATCTGTTTGATATAAGGCAGTACCATGGGGAGTCCCTCAGAGACTACCTCAATCGCTTCGGAGTGCAGATGGTCAGATCGCCGGCCAAGGATGAAGAAATGCTGGTCTATGCCAAGAAGGGCGTGCAGCCAGGGCCATTCTGCGAGGCCTTGATCAGGGCTCATCCAGCGACGTTTGCTGAAGTCAGGCGACTTGCGGTGGCGCACATCGCCGACGAAAGTGAAGTCGCCGAGAAGAGAGGCAGCGTGGCTCCCGCCAGGCCACGCGCCCAGACCAGGATCCAGCCGCAGAGGGTGCTGGAAACGGCGGCGGCGGTCAGAAAAGACCAGAGGACTCGCCATCCTTACGACAGGAGAAACAAGGGAAGAAGCCAAGCGCGCCAACAACCAGCACGCCGGGAATACAATCGCCCGCCTAAGCACAAATTTGTCATGGGACTAGCGGACCTGATCGCTATCCCTAACATATCTGCTAGGTTGAAGGCGCCTGAGAAGGGGGGCGACAAGGTGCTGGGGTCAAAGCCGGACGCCTGGTGCGAGTTCCACCAATGTTTTGGCCACACCTTGGACTCGTGTTTGTCTTTGGGGTATCAGCTCGATGATCTGGTTAAGAGCAGGTTCCTAAATGACTATCTGCTGGATAGAAGGACGGGGGGAGCGTCGAGTTCCCAGCCAGCAGGTGGAGAAGCCCAGCAACACGAGATGCCTATCCACGGGGAGATCCACACCATTGCAGGGGGTTTCTCAGGTTGTGGATGCACCGCATCGCAGAGGAAAAAGTATGCGCGATCGGTGATGACAGTGGACATGTTTGAAGATCACTCGCCGGAAGTGGACATTACGTTCACCAAGCAGGATCTTCGGGACGTTGTGCCTCATGACAACGATCCTATAGTTATTTCGTTGGTTACAGCAGGGAGGAAGGTCCATAGAGTTCTGGTGGACCAAGGAAGCTCGGCAGACGTAATGTTCTGGCCGACTTTCACGCAGCTGGAATTGCCCCTTGACCAGCTAAGACCCTATGGAGGGTGCTTATATGGGTTCGCCGGTGACCTGGTGGAGGTCAGGGGGTACATTGAGCTGAGAACCACGTTTACAGATGAGGCCGAGTCGAGGACGGAGAAAATCAAGTACCTCATCGTAAACGCCCCTTCAGCATATAACATCCTGTTGGGAAGGCCGACTCTTAACAGGATAGGCGCCATTCCGTCGACTCGGCACATGAAGGTGAAGTTGCCGTCCATGGAAGGGGTAGTGATCACGATCAAGTCTGATCAGAAGGAAGCGAAAAGGTGCTATGAGAATAGCCTGAAAAACAAAAGATCAGTGAGTTATGTAACAACCACCCCACCTCCCGGTGTGAAGCCCAGACCGCCGGTAACAGAGGAGGCCACCGGAAGAGACGTGGAAATGGTGGATGCTGAACTAGGGGAGAGAAATGTTGGCCTGGAGGAGGAAGAGGCGCAGAATCGCCCCGAGGAAGCAAGGGAACAGGGAATTGCCAGGGCGGTGATCGCCAGAGAATCCAGGCCTAAACCTGTCGAGCAATGGCTCGAGAAGGAGATCGGAGGGAAAATCTTCAAGCTCGGAAGATCCCTAGAGGTCGATCTCCAGGACCAGATCGCCAAGGTGATTGAGCGGCATCTGGACGCATTTGCATGGTCCGCTTCGGACATGCCCGGGATTGATCCCGACTTCTTGTGCCATCATCTGGCGATGGACAACATGGTGAGACCGGTGCGACAAAGGAGAAGAAAATTCGACGAGGAGAGGAGGCAGGCGATCAGGGATGAAACACAGAAACTCCTCGCTGCAGGCCACATCAGAGAAGTCCAGTACTCTGAATGGTTGGCAAATGTCGTACTGGTGAAGAAGAGTAACGGGAAATGGCGCATGTGCGTCGATTTCACCGATCTGAACAAAGCTTGCCCAAAGGATTCGTATCCTTTACCAAGCATTGATGCCCTGGTTGATAGTGTTGCAGGGTGCAAGCTGCTGAGTTTCCTGGATGCCTTCTCGGGCTATAATCAGATCAAGATGCATCCCATGGATGAAGAGAAAACAGCCTTCATGACGGAGAGATCGTGCTACTGCTATAAGGTGATGCCGTTTGGGCTGAAGAACGCGGGGGCCACGTACCAGAGGCTGATGGATCGAGTACTTGCACCAATGCTGGGAAGGAACGTGCAAGCCTACGTCGATGACATGGTCGTGACCTCGCAGGAAAAGAGCAAGCACGTTGCAGACTTGGAAGAATTGTTCACGACGATCGCCAAGTTCAAGTTAAAGCTCAACCCGGAGAAATGCATTTTCGGCGTGGAGGCTGGAAAGTTTTTGGGTTTTCTCTTGACTGAAAGAGGAATAGAAGCCAACCCAGACAAGTGTGCCGCCATCCTGGCGATGAGAAGCCCGGCTACGGTGAAAGAGGTCCAGCAGCTAACAGGTCGGATGGCAGCCCTATCTCGCTTCGTGTCAGCTAGCGGAGAAAAGGGGCATCCCTATTTTCAATGTCTGCGGCGCAATAATAAGTTTGTTTGGACGAAAGAGTGCGAGGAAGCTTTCGTCAAACTGAAGGAGTATCTGGCGAGCCCGCCGGTTCTGTGCAAACCGCTGGCGGGAATCCCTCTCAGGTTGTATTTCGCTGTGACTGAGAGGGCGGTGAGTGCGGTGCTGGCCCAGGATCAAGATCAGGCTCAGAAGCCTATTTATTTCGTGAGCAAGGTGTTGTAGGGCCCAGAAACGAGATATCAGGCCCTGGAGAAGGCTGCGCTGGCTGTGGTGTTTTCGGCGAGGAGGTTGCGCCACTACTTCCACAGTTTCACAATACTGGTGATGACTGACCTGCCCATCCAGAAGGTCCTGAAGAAACCCGACGTTGCGGGAAGGATGGTGTACCGCCCTGGTGGTCGGTTATGATGACGTGGCATCCTGCTGAAGTGTAGGCGTGTTGACAAGGCGCCAGGTTGGCAGATAGGAAGGAAGTCGGGAGGCACGTGTAGTCGCCAGTTGTTAAGTTGGCGTGTTCTGATTTCCAGCTTACCAGAATAGGCGATCGCTAGGTTGAAGATGGAGTCGCCAGATATAGACCCAGGCGACCAAGCAGTCGGAGATCGCCAGAACAAGCACATCGCCGAAGATGGGGGAGAAGCAGATTATGAAGGCGGCCGGCGAGACCACAGGGAAGGTGTATGAAGGCCCTAACTCGCCAGTTTCAGTAGAGATCGCACTCCTAAGTTAGGTATGCACTGGGCAGTACCATGCATAAGTAACTTAGCCAAAATGAGAGCAGAAGCAGCGCCAAGTCAGGGAGCCTCCAGATGATGGCACGTGTACAGTTGGATGCGAGCCACGTGTCCAAGTCTGTAACTGCCAGGAGAGAGAAAACCACCAGGTATATAAGAGTTCTTAACAGACTTTCTGAGGTACGCACGTTCAGTTCATACACTTTACGCTTGCGAGTGATAGAGCTGATTGTGAGAGGATTTGCACGGTTCTAGTTCTTAGTATTTGGTGATACCGTCACTGACTTGAGCGTCGGAGTGCGATCGGCCGCAGCGGCGCCGTATCGTTTCTTTGCAGGTTCTTGAGATAGATCCCGAAGAGGAACGGTGGTAAGAAGCGGTGCGCACGTCGATCCTTTGACGAGGCATTCTCCAGCGCTCCGGTCAACAGGCAGGATCATCAGGCGCCCACCGTGGGGCCGTGTAAAACTTGCTCCCATCCACAGCGTGAGTTCGTGGAAGTTTTCGAGGTTTTCTGCGCGGTTGTGTGCTGGTGCAACCGTCGTTCGCAGTTTCTTTGAGTTTCGCTCTGTGAGTTTGCGTTTTGTACCGTTTGTTTGGCTTTCAATCGGTGGAGTGAGGTCTTTTGTTGCTTGCGCGCAATCTGTTTGGTGGAAGTTCGAGTTCTTTTGTGGTTTTCTGCGAAGGTTTGCGGTGTTCTTGAGTTCTTACGCAGTTTCTTGAGTTTTCTCCGATTGATTGCTGGTTCGATCGTGGTTGAAGTGTTGTTTGCTGTATTCCTGTGGTTCGCTGAAGTTAATGAGAAAGATGAGAAGCAATCGTTCCAGTCCCGTGGCTCCTGTCGCTGCTGAAGGCGACGCCGCCATGACCATGGCGCAGATGGCAGAGATGATGCGCTCGTTGCAGGCAACTGTGGAAGCCTCGCGCGTAGAGCATGCAAGGATACATGAGGACCTGGTCGCCTCTCGCGCCAGGAACGAGGAGCTCAGCAAGGTAACTGAGGAGCTGCGTCGAGCTCTACAGGAGCAGCAGGGACGTTCTTCCGCTGAAGAGGTGGCGCCGTCGACGCCACCTCGTGTTTTCCCAATGCCTTTTGTTCAGGCGATTACCGACACGCCTATTCCCACGAGCGTGGTTCCGGTTAAGGCTGTTTTTACCGGCGTGGAGGATCCAGAGGCTCATCTGACCACGTTCCACACGCAGATGATGCTGTCGGGAGGGTCAGACGCCGTCTACTGCAAGATGTTCGTGAGCACGCTCCAGGGAACGGCGATGGAGTGGTTTGTGAGCCTGCCTAATGGCCACATAACCAATTTTCAACAATTCTCGAAAATCTTTGTCGAGCAGTACATCGTGAATAAGGCACCACCCAGGGTGTCCTATGATCTGTTTGATATAAGGCAGTACCATGGGGAGTCCCTCAGAGACTACCTCAATCGCTTCGGAGCGCAGATGGTCAGATCGCCAGCCAAGGATGAAGAGATGCTGGTCTATGCCTTCAAGAAGGGCGTGCAGTCAGGACCATTCTGCGAGGCCTTGATCAGGGCTCACCCAGCGACGTTTGCTGAAGTCAGGCGACTTGCGGTGGCCCACATCGCCGACGAGAGTGAAGTCGCCGAGAAGAGAGGCAGCGTGGCTCCTGCCAGGCCACGCGCCCAGACCAGGATCCAGCCGCAGAGGGTGCTGGAAACGGCGGCGGCGGCCAGAAAAGACCAAAGGACTCGCTATCCTTACGATAGGAGAAATAAGGGAAGAAGCCAAGCGCGCCAACAACCAGTACGCCAACAACCAGCACGCCGGGAATACAATCGCCCGCCTAAGCACAAATTCGTCATGGGACTAGCGGACCTGATCGCTATCCCTAACATATCTGCTAGGTTGAAGGCGCCCGAGAAGGTGGGAGACAAGGTGCTGGGGACAAAGCCGGACGCTTGGTGCGAGTTCCACCAGTGTTTTGGCCACAACCTGGACTCGTGTTTGTCTTTAGGATACCAGCTCGACGATCTGGTTAAGAGCGGGTTCCTAAACGACGATCTGCTGGACAGGAGGACCGGGGGAGCGTCGAGTTCCCAGCCAGCAGGTGGAGAAGCCCAGCAACACGAGATGCCTATCCATGGGGAGATCCACACCATTGCAGGGGGTTTCTTAGGTGGTGGATGCACCGCATCGCAGAGGAAAAAGTATGCGCGATCGGTGATGTCAGTGGACATGTTTGAAGATCACTCGCCGGAAGTGGACATTACGTTCACCAAGCAGGACCTTCGGGACGTTGTGCCTCATGACAACGATCCCATAGTTATTTCTTTGGTTACAGCAGGGAGGAAGGTCCACAGAGTTCTGGTGGACCAAGGAAGCTCGGCAGACGTGATGTTCTGGCCGACTTTCACGCAGCTGGAATTGCCCCTTGACCAGCTAAGGCCCTATGGAGGGTGCTTGTATGGGTTCGCTGGCGACCAGGTGGAGGTCAGGGGGTACATTGAGCTGAGAACCACGTTTACAGATGAGGCTGGGTCGAGGACGGAGAAAATCAAGTACCTCATCGTAAACGCCCCTTCAGCATATAACATCCTGTTGGGAAGGCCCACTCTTAACAGGATAGGTGCCATTCCGTCGACTCGGCACATGAAGGTGAAGTTGCCGTCCATGGAGGGGGTGGTGATCACGATAAAGTCTGATCAGAAAGAAGCGAAAAGGTGCTATGAGAATAGCCTGAAAAATAAAAGATCAGTGAGCTATGTAACAACCACCCCGCCTCCCGGTGTGAAGCCCAGATCGCCGGTAACAGAGGAGGCCGCCGGAGGGGACGTAGAGATGGTAGATGCTGAGCTGGGGGAGAGGAATGCTGGCCTGGAGGAGGAAGAGGCGCGGAATCGCCCCGAGGAAGCAAGGGAACAGGGAATTGCCAGGGCGGTGATCGCCAGAGAATCCAGGCCCAAACCTGTTGAGCAGTGGCTCGAGAAGGAGATCGGAGGGAAAATCTTCAAGCTCGGAAGATCTCTGGAGGTCGATCTCCAAGACCAGATCGCCAAGGTGATTGAGCGGCATCTGGACGCGTTTGCTTGGTCCGCTTCGGACATGCCCGGGATCGATCCCGACTTCTTGTGCCATCATCTGGCGATGGACAACATGGTGAGACCGGTGCGACAAAGGAGAAGAAAATTCAACGAGGAGAGGAGGCAGGCGATCAGGGACGAAACCCAGAAACTCCTCGCTGCAGGCCACATCAGGGAAGTCCAGTACCCTGAATGGTTGGCGAATGTCGTACTGGTGAAGAAGAGTAACGGGAAATGGCGCATGTGCGTCGATTTCACCGATCTGAATAAAGCTTGCCCAAAGGATTCGTATCCTTTACCAAGCATTGATGCCCTGGTCGATAGTGCTGCAGGGTGCAAGCTGCTGAGTTTCCTGGATGCCTTCTCGGGCTATAATCAGATCAAGATGCATCCCATGGACGAAGAAAAAACAGCCTTCATGACGGAGAGGTCGTGCTACTGCTATAAGGTGATGCCGTTTGGGCTGAAGAACGCGGGGGCCACGTTTGGTCGTGACCTCGCAGGAGAAAAGCAAGCACGTTACAGACTTGGAAGAATTGTTCACGACGATCGCCAAGTTCAAGTTGAAGCTCAACCCGGAGAAATGCATTTTCGGCGTGGAGGCTGGAAAATTTTTGGGTTTTCTCTTGACTGAAAGAGGAATAGAAGCTAACCCGGACAAGTGTGCCGCCATCTTGGCGATAAGAAGCCCGGCTACGGTGAAAGAAGTCCAGCAGCTAACAGGTCGGATGGCAGCCCTATCTCGCTTCGTGTCAGCTAGCGGAGAAAAGGGGCATCCCTATTTTCAATGTCTGCGGCGCAATAACAAGTTCGCTTGGACGAAAGAGTGTGAGGAAGCTTTCGTCAAGCTGAAGGAGTATCTGGCGAGCCCGCCGGTTCTGTGCAAACCGCTGGCGGGAATCCCTCTCAGGTTGTACTTCGCTGTGACTGAGAGGGCGGTGAGTGCGGTGCTCGCCCAGGATCAAGATCAGGCTCAGAAGCCTATTTATTTTGTGAGCAAGGTGTTGCAGGGCCCAGAAACGAGATATCAGGCCCTGGAGAAGGCTGCGCTGGCTGTGGTGTTTTCGGCGAGGAGGTTGCGCCACTACTTCCACAGCTTCACAATACTGGTGATGACTGACCTGCCCATCCAGAAGGTCTTGAAGAAACCTGACGTTGCGGGAAGAATGGTGAAGTGGGCAGTGGAGTTGTCAGAGTTTGACATTAAATATGAGCCCCGAGGCCCGATCAAGGGGCAAATCTTTGCAGACTTTGTGGTCGAGCTCTCATCAGAGGCGACGCGGATTGAAGGAGATGATTTCCGTTGGGTACTCTCGGTGGATGGATCGTCGAACCAGCAGGGTAGCGGTGCTGGAGTCATATTGGAAGGACCCAACGGCGTGCTGATCGAACAATCGTTGAGATTTGCCTTCAAAGCCAGCAACAATCAAGCAGAGTATGAGGCGCTGATCGCCGGGATTCTGCTGGCCAAGGAGATGGGAGCTAGGGTGCTGATGGCTAAGAGTGACTCGCTGCTAGTCACAGGGCAAGTAACAGGCGAGTTCCAGGCTAAAGATCCACAAATGGCGGCTTACTTGGCGTATGTGCAGGAATTGAAGAGTTCCTTTGCCTCTTTCGAAGTAGTACATGTGCCCCGAGAGCAGAATGCCCGAGCTGACTTGCTTGCTAAGCTCGCCAGCTCAGGCAAGGGGGGTAGGCAGAGGACGGTGATTCAAGAAACTCTGAAGACGCCGAGGGCATTTGTAGCAGATCACCTGGTCCTTCAGATAAGCAAGTCGACGGAGAGAGCAGCGAGAAGCCATAAGTCTTTGATGCAAGAAACTCTGAGATCGCCGAGAATTAGAGCATGTCGAGAAGAGAAGGTGGACGTGATGCAGGTCTGCGCCACCCATGAGCCAGACACTTGGCATACCACACCACCGAGCAGTCAGGAACCCACGAGACCCCGTTCAGCTTGGTCTATGGATGTGATGCCATGATTCCCGTGGAGATCCAGGAGAGCTCGCCGAGATTCCAGAACTTCGTAGAGGAAGACTCGAATGAAGAGAGAAGGCTAAACCTGGATCTGCTAGATGAGGTCAGGGAAGAGGCGAGGTTGAAGGCTGAGGCCGTGAAGAGAAGGGTTGAACGAAGATACAACTCGAAGGTGATGCCAAGGCAGTTTATAGAGGGCGACTTGGTGATGAGAAAGGCCCACCAGTACGAGATGGAGAATAAATTGTCACCCAAGTGGACTGGACCGTTCAGAATAACCGAGGCGCTCGGGAACGGGGCCTACCGCTTAGAAACGCTGGAAGGAGGGGCGATCCCTCGCACCTGGAACGCCACACACCTGAAGTTGTACTATAGTTAAGAGCTTTGTAAGTCAAGACAAACACAAATGTTATATTACAATGTCTCTGTTAAAACAGTTTCAAGGGGGCACTCTTTTTTCCCTAAGGAGGGTTTTTAATGAGGCCACCCAATAAAAGAAGAGTTTTCGAAGTATAAGGCGTTTTCAGATTGCATGTTTGCTTTTTTTCAAGAGTTTTTGAAGAAAGACCTTGTCGCTTGTGCGTGATTTAAGGCGAGAAAAGATATATCGCATGCTTTCAGTTAAAAGTTTTAAGTCCTCATCGTTTTTCGGCGATTGGAGGCACCAGTTAAAGTTTTTAAGTCCTCATCGTTTTTCGGCGATTGGAGGCACCAGGAAAGGTTTTTAAGTCTTCATCGTTTTTCGGCGATCGGAGGCACCAGATGAAAGACCTCAACGCCCTCGCGCGTTCTGAGGCAAGTTAAAGACCTCCTCGCCGTCGAGCGAGTGCAGGCGAGAAAGAGAAAAGTCCTCAGTGCATCCAGGGGGGAGGAGATGTACACCCTGGGCAAGTTGAGGCACCAGTTAAAGACCTCCTCGCCGTCGAGCGAGTGCGGGCGAGAATGAGAAAAGTCCTCAGTGCATCCAGGGGGGAGGAGATGTACACCCTGGGCAAGTTGAGTCACCAGATAAAGTCCTTCTCGCCGTCGAGCGAGTTCAGGCAAGTTAAAGACCTCCTCGCCGTCGAGCGAGTGCAGGCGAGGAAGAGTAAAAGTCCTCCGTGTTTCTGGGGGCGAGAAGATGTAACCCCTGGGGCAATGTAGAGGCAAGATAAAGACCTTCTCGCCGATGAGCGAGTTCAGGCAAGATAAAGACCTTCTCGCCGATGAGCGAGTTCAGGCGAGTTAAAGACCTTCTCGCCGATGAGCGAGTTCAGGCGAGTTAAAGACCTTCGCGCTTACATGCGAGCGTAGGCAAGATAAAATCCTTCTCGTCTCGAACGAGTTCAGGTATGGCGCAGAGGGTGGAAGAAGTTTGGAAGGTGGCTAAGGTAGGTTCGAAGAGAACGCCTAGTCAACCGGTCTTTTGTTCTGAAGTTCAGGGAGGCAAAGAAGGATCCCAAAAGGCGTTTCAACCCCCAGATGAAGAAACTATTGCCAAAGCATGAGGCTTGAAAAAGCTAATGGTACCAAGAGTTTTTGGCGATCGGGAAAAGTTCAAACAAGCGGCGAGAAGGTTGAAAGACTTGTTTGATAAAGCAGGTCGAGTGGGACGTTGTTTGAGCCAATAATTGAGTTACCGTTCGTTGCTTGAAGGGTATTCTCGTGATAAGGTTAGTTGCCTCAAGAGTACAAGTTGGTTAAAGTAATTTTTACTTGAGTTTGAAGTGGTTCGAAGCGGTTAAGTCAGAAGGTTGTGTTTGCAAAAATCGTTAAGTTAAACCCGACAAAGTTAAACATGCAAAGAAGGTAAAGCGTTTAAAGAAGTCAAGAGAGTGAATACCCAAACTTTGTCATTGAGATAAGTATTTGATAAAAGCACACATACAAGAGTTTTTACAGAATAATACAAGGGAAATCATAAAGTAGCAGATGAGGTGGAGTTGATTAGTCTTCAGCAGGAACGACCTTTCCATCTACTACTTCGTTGTTCAACGACACCAGGCTGAGATCCAGATCGGGAAATAGGCAAGCGAATTGTTCCCGCGCAGCTTCGAATCCAGCAGCCAGAATCTGAGCAGAATTTAGCTTGAGTGCTTCGATTTGCCCCTGAAGTTCCTCAATCCGCTTCTTGAGGTCTTCGGTTTGCTCTTTCAGCTCTTTGTTCTGCTGTTCCAGCTCTTCAACCTGTTTTTTAAGTTGTTCGTTGGTCTCTCGAGTCTGGAGAAGGTCTTCAGTAACCTTCTTGGATTCCGATTGTGCTTGGGCCAACTCAGCAGCCAGTTTTCCTTTCTCTTTGTTGGTCTCGACGAGATCAGCCATGGCGTCGTCCCTCGCCTTTTCTACTTGCCCAAGTAGTTTCTCCCGGTCAATCGACCTTTGCTCCAGTTTTTGCACCTTAGCGGTGTCAGCTTGCATGCGAGCCTCCAGGTCGACCGCCTTGGCACGAAAGGGCACAATTTTGCTTTCTAGCTCGACCTTCTCTTGGGCAAGATCATGAACTTTGCAGCGAAGGTCAGTAGCCTCCTTGCGCGCCAGCCTGAGCTCGGTACTCATTGCATCCTCCACTCAGGAGTGTTCGATTTCTGCGAGCGTCAGGTTGAAGGATAACTTCTCCACCTCAATCTTCATAGTGCTGTTTTCGGTTTTGAGGTTGAAGAGGTCATCTTGGAGCCTCCTGGTTGAGCCTTCCACGGCCCTGGTTATAATCGATGGGATATCCTCTGCTATGGTTTTGAGTTTGGCAGTCAGAGGTTCCCACATCCTTGTGACCTCAAGGGGAAGGTTTGCCGCTTGGAGAGGCGCCAGGGGGGCTTGTAGTGGGTTCTCGTCGCCACCTTCCTTAGCAGGTTCTTCAGTGTTTGCTTCCTGGCGTGGCGACGCAATCGGGGATTCGGTAATCAGAATCGGAGAGGCATGAGCGACCTCATCCCCGATTGGAACGTTTTCTGCAGCTGAAGTGTTTGAAGGGGGGCCCCCTCCGGCTGACACGTATGGCGTAGAGGCGCTTGGGGGGTCCTCCAGGAAATTTGGCTCTTGGGCCTCAGCTGCAGGTGGCGCAGTGGCCAGCGGAACCGCTTGGACTGGTGATGAAGGAGCTTGTTGTGTTGGCGATGAGGGAGGAGGAGCAGGCGTTGATGGTGGTGTTGAGGTCGGAAGAGGGGGTGGGGCAGGTGGTGAAGATGGTGCCACCCTTTTCCTCTTCGTAACGAGGCCATCCTCGGTGACCTCGTCGTCCTCTTCTTCCTCCTCTTGGACGACTTGGGAGGCTTTCCTTCTGGGTCTCTTAAGGACCAATTTTTTGCGTTGAGCAGGCTCCTTGGGTGGTGATCGCCCTTGGACAATGGCGGCCTCCACCACCGAGTTGGGCACCGTTTGGGAACCGGTTGCCAACCCGTGGTTTCGGGCGAGTGACTTTAGTTCGGTGAGCATGTTCCTGGGCAACATGTTGTCTGCAGGGGACAGAGATGTGTGGGTTAACTCAAGGAAAAACAGATAAGTGCATAGTGTAATAAACAGCAAAGCAGATAATATGTGCAGGAAAAGTAAAGCCAAAGTCTTGCGCATAACGCACAAGACGCCCAGAGACAGCTAAACAGAAGCAGTATTAAAGCAATGGTTCAAATGACCTAACCTATTTGAAATTCTAGCTGATCTTCGAAGAATTCAAAGCTGATCAGGGAGGTGGTGAGGAAAGTTATGTTGGCGTCCGCCACCTTCTTCCAGAAGAGACAAAGGTCTCTGTCCAAAGCTCCCATGCTATCAGGACTTCTGGGCCTCCTGAAGCAGCTCTTGGACTCCCTTTTCCCCTTGTCCACCCAGTACAAGGGGAAGCCATCAAGAAGGGAGGTGTCCTTGTCGTTTGCACGTACTTGGACGAATTTCCCCTTCCAGTCTTTGTACGATTGCTGGAAAATGGTAAAAATGGATCTCCCAGCAATCGCATTCAAGCTGACCCACAGGCGGTCTCCTGGGTGCTTGGCTTCGAAAAGGAACAAAAACACGTCCACCGACGCGGGCAACCCCAGGTAGGCGCACGTTACTTGGAAGGCTCGAACAAACGCCCAGCTGTTGGGGTGGAGCTGGGCGGCTGCAATGTTGAGCTCGGTGAGAAGTTCCCTCTCGAATCGGGTAAGAGGGAACCTGAGCCTGACCTTCTTGAACAGAGTCGTATAGACAAAGCAGAAGGGCCCGTCGGCGCTTACTTTGTCATCAGCACACACGGGCAGGTCGGCGGGGCAAGGCAGCACCATCATCTTTTCGTCGTGCTCCTTGTGAAACGATTGGTAGATCTCGTCCCCCTTAGTCAGCCGCAAGACTGCTCCCGCGGTGTTCACAGAGGACGTTTCTTTCAGAAGGGTTGAGTTAGCCCAGGGGTATAAAGTTTCGAAGTCTGGCGGAGGAACGGGGGCTCCTCCAGCGTTAGATGGAGTCGCCTGGGCCAGGGCAGATTGGGAAGACGCAGGCCTCTCAGCCTGCGAAGAGGGAGCGCCACGAACTTGTGTTGAGTCGTGTGCTTGTGAAGGAAGGTTTCGTGCTGATGGAGGGGGGTTCGAGGTAATCTTTGTGCGAGTCATGATAGCAACTGCAAAGGAAGAAGAAAGGAAAATGATCAGGGGGTTACAGAGGCTGACTCGATCATAGAAGGAAGGTGAAAAAACGAACGAATGTAGGTTCGTTGCGACGATCGACAAAGCCCTAAGTTACGCAGAAGGAGAAATGGAAAAACAACCCACAGCGTATGCACCAAGCAGTTACAGGATGATGCAAATCGGTGAAAATGCAAGGAAAACCAGCAGATGAAGGAAAGTAGTTACCTTTCGATGATCAGGAAGACGATGGAGGAAGATGGTGATCTCGAGCGTTGAAGAGCGTTGAGAGTTTTCGCAGAAGGAAGTTAGAGCGTTTGCAAGCACGAAGAAAGTGATGGAACAGTGAAGCGAAATGGGTTTAAGGGTTTTTCGAAATGGGTTTAGGAAGCGCAAACGGCAAATGGAGACAGCCGTTGATAAAGCCACGTGTCGAGCGATGAGTGAGGGGTTTGGTGGGGCGTCAGAGCAGCAGAAGGTACAACCGCTTGGAATTCCGCGTCAAGGCCACGTGGATCGGTGTTAACGAAGGCTCTTTCAGTCTTTTCGCTAGACAAGTCTTCGCTTAAGACTGGGGGGCTTGTGTACCGCCCTGGTGGTCGGGTGTGATGACGTGGCATCCTGCTACAGTGTAGGCGTGTTGACAAGGCGCCAGGTTGGCAGAAGGGAAGGAAGTCGGGGGGCACGCGTAGTCGCCAGTTGTTAAGCTGGCGTGTTCCGACTTCTAGCTTACCAGTATGGGCGATCGCCAGGTTGAAGATGAAGTCGCCAGATGTAGACCCAGGCGACCAAGCAGTCGGAGATCGCCAGAACAAGCACATCGCCGAAGATGAAGGAGAAGCAGATTATGAAGGCGGCCGGCGAGACCACAGGGAAGGTGTATGAAGGCCCCTAACTCGCCAGTTCCAGTAGAGATCGCACTCCTAAGTTAGCTATGCACTGATAGTACCATGCATAAGTAACTTAGCCAATATGAGAGCAGAAGCAGCGCCAAGTCAGGGAGCCTCCAGATGATGGCACGTGTACAGTTGGATGCGAGCCACGTGTCCAAGTCTGTAACTGCCAGGAGAGAGAAAACCACCAGGTATATAAGAGTTCTTAACAAACTTTCTGAGGTATGCACGTTCAGTTCATACACTTTACGCTTGCGAGTTAGAGCTGATTGTGAGAGAGGATTTGCACGGTTCTAGTTCTCTTAGTTTTTGGTGATACCGTCACTGACTTGAGCGTTGGAGTGCGATCGGCCACAGCGGCGCTGTGCTGTTTCTTTGCAGGTTCTTGAGATAGATCCCGAAGAGGAACGGAGGTGAGAAGCGGTGCGCACGTCGATCCTTTGACGAGGCAGTTTCCAGCGTTCCGGTCAACAGGCAGGATCAGTTGTGGAAGCTACTTTCCCTTTTCTCCCTCTGTCATTTTGTTTCTCAGTTGTATTGTATATGAGCTAGCAAGTTGATTACGCAATTTTTTTTTTCTGATTAAGATATGCCCCCACAACTTATTTGTGCATGGTCACTCCAATTCCCACTTTAAGACCACGTTCAGAAATATTCTGCGCCATTTTTTATCTAAATAATTGGTAGTTAAAATCTGATTGCTAATTAGATACCAATTTATAAACTATTTAATAATAATAGAAACTAATTTAGAATTTTTTTTTTTTAGTTTCTAAAATGGTCTCTAATTTAGTTACTATTGCAACTAATTATTTTAGTCTCTAAAAATTGGTTTCTATTTCATGATTTTCTTGTAGTGAATGTAAATCCATTTTGCAGTAGGGTTTCAATCGTTTCATCTAAGTTCTGATTGAAAGTAGAAATCGATTTAATGATTCAAAAGCCAAAAATATGCAAATCCCTTTAATGATTCAAAAGCCAAAATATGCAAATCCCTTTAATGATTCAACCACCTAAAAACCTATAGTTTCTTTTTTAAATCCTTTATGTCGTTAAAGTCAAGCTGTACGACTTAAAATTATACTTAATTTTAAGTATAATTTTCAGTACGCATTATACTATAAATTGATTTCAGCAAGTATTTTACATTTAGCAATGCCTACTACAACTTTAAATATTTATTGGTGTCTTTTATTTTATAATTATAAACATAAAAATTCATTAACTTAAAATTATTTATTTCTGGCATCAGATTATGGAAGTGGTGCTTCATCACCTAATCAAGTAATAGGATCAAGTGGTGGAAGCAAACCTGATTAGGGATGTGTGTTTTAATTTTAAACTTGATTAGGGATGTATGAACTTTTGAGCAATTATGTGTTGTAATTTTAAACTTGATTAGGGATGTATGTGTTGAAGCTGGAGGAAGCTTCTTCCCTACCAAGGCTTGATGTGTGTTTGATGAAGAAAATGGCTTGAGTGCTTTGAAGATTGTAATAGGTTTTTAGATTCATTTGTAATTAGGCTTGTAAGTGTGTATGATTGCCTTTTGCTGTATAACCTAGCCTAGATGCCTAACCAAGTCTAGATCAAGCACATGAAGTGGTAAAATGGTTTTTGAAAAGCTTTTGAAATGTTTTAACAGTTTTAAAACAGTACACAAATAAATCTGTTTTATGGAGAAAGAATCTGTTTATTTCTTCTCTGTTAAAAAGGCTTTCGTTAAATGGTTTTTGAAAAGCTTTTTAAAATGGTTTTAACAGTTTTAAAACAGTACACAAATAAATCTGTTTTATGGAGAAAGAATCTGTTTATTTCTTCTCTGTTAAAAGGCTTTTCTAAATTTCTGTTAAGGCACCAAGGGAAAGCTCAGTTCGTTATTTCAGTTAAGTTGAGCTGGCCTGTGTGTTATACTGTAATTTGTTTCACTGAGAAAGAACAGGTTTATTCCTTGGTGAGTTGAAAGGTTTTCCACAAGTTAGTTAGGGCTCCAAAGGTACCACTCAGACAGTTATTTCTGTTAAGCTGAGTTGGCAGTTTTCACAAAATAAATCTGTTATGTTCAAAACTGAATCTGTTGTTTTCTTAACTGCTTTTCAACTGTTTTTTGAAAAGAAGTTAGAAACTGTTTTCTATATAAACAATGTCTCTCTCACATGAACAAGTGCTGAGGAATTACGCTTTTGACAGAGATCAAACAATTTCCATGTGAGAAGAAGGATTGAAAGAGTTTTTGAAAGGTTTCCAAAGAGATTTTCAAGTGTGCTTGTTCTAGGAAACCTTGAATCTTGGTGAAGGTGCTAGTGCAGTTTCTGCAGCAAATTGAACTACTGGTTTTGAGTTCTTGCATCTTCTTTTCAGGTGTAATCTTTCCTTTATTCTGTTTGGTAAAGGTGTAAGTGTTAGTCACTCCTTGTTAGGGTTTCTTGGAGTGCAAGGTGTGCAAGGTGTGCTGAAATAGGGTTTTTCAGCATTGTGTGTGTTGTTCTTGTAGTGTTCAAGAACTGCTGGTTTTGTAAGTGATTGGCACTGTTTTTTAGTGAATTCCACCTTGGGGTAAGGTGAGACTGGATGTAGCTCTGTATGAGTGAACCAGTATAAAAACGTGTGTATCTTGCATTCTCATCCCTGCACTCTTTTCTGTTTTTGCTTAATTCTGTCAAGAACTAAATCTGTTCTTTTTAAATTGAATCTGTTAATTCTCGGTTAAGTGAAAACTGTTCTTCCTGTCCTGTTAAAGTTTTCTGATCATAAACAAGGTTGCTGCATATAATGGCTTAAGTGAATTGTGAACAAACTGACCATTCATTAAAACCTGTGAAAGGATCATTCTTCTTGAAATCTTGTGTTGTGTAATTTTGGTTGATGTCTAAGCATAGCTATATCCTTCATCCTCACAATATTAAGCTGATCTGGTTTTGTTCTGATTCTCTGTTGATCACAGTTTTACAGTGAACAAAATTCAAATTGTGCCAATACTGCTCTGAAAAATCAATCTGTTTCATGTAAAAACAATCTGTTCTTTTTGCCTCTGGAATACTGAAAAATTGTGTGTTCTTGCGAAAATTTTATAAGCTCAATTCACCCTTCCCCTCTTGAACTTAGACACTAATAGACCCAACAGTATGAACTTTTTATGTGTTTTAATTTTCAATTACATATAAACTTTTGAACATTATTATGTGTGCTTTAATTTTCAATGAAATGAATGGATGATTATAACTTTATACTTTATTTTATTTTATTATGAAAAAGTGGTGGTTAAATTTTATAATTGTATAAAATAGATTACAAAAAAATTTATAAAAAAGTGGTGGTTAAATTTTATTTATTAAGAATTAAAATTACGTCAGTTAAAAAGGTCACTATTTACGTATATTATGGTGCCAAAATCTTCTTCAATGAATGTAAATTGCGACAGTTATAACTGACACTACTTACATATAAGAACCGCCACTACTTACACTATGTTTAAAGTGGCGGGTGTTGCGACGTGTAGCGTAAAATCACCACATTAAACTTTGTGGCGGCCAATTCTATGGCGGTTTGGGAAACCACCACAATCACATATTGTGGCGGTTATAAACGTCAGTTTATACGAAAATAACTACCACAATATACACTTTTTTTGTAGTGATTGACCCCGTTCCATGTTCGGGAAATAATCCCGCCTTCCAAGGTCTTGAGTCTATACGCTCCGTTCCTGAGTACCTCTATCACGCGGAAAAGGCTAGTCCATTTGGAAGACAACTTGTTCTCCAACTGATAGGGGTGAGCGTTTCGCATTACCAGGTCGACGACCTAGAACTGCCTTGGTCTCAGCTTGGACTTTTGCTTATATTCCACCATTTTCTTCAAGGCTTCAGCCTTGATGCGGGCTTCCTCTCTCACCTCGTCGAGCAGGTCTAAATTTACCTTCCTTTCCTCATTAGACTCCTTCGCTACAAAGTTCTGGAACCGCGATGAACTTTCCTAGATCTCAACGGGGATCATAGCATCCGACCCATACACCAGGCTAAAAGGTGTGTCCTTGGTGGTGGATTGGGGAGTGGTGTGGTAAGCGCATACAATTCGAGGAACCTCGTCTGCCCAAGTTCCCTTGGCTTTCTCCAGTCTCTTCTTTAGGCCTCAGAGCAGGACTCAGTTAGCAGGTTCGACCTGCCCATTAGTTTTAGGGTGCTCTATTGAGGCGAACACCTTCCTGATGTCGAGCTTTATGCATAACTTGCGTAGCTGCTGATTTGCAAACTAGGTGCCATTGTCAAACACTAAATGGCCTCTATCCACTTGGTGAAGTACTCAATGGCCACCACTAGGTACTTCATTTGGCGAACTGCTAGGGGAAACGAGCCCAGGATATCGATTCCCTATGTGTAGAAAGGCCACGGGCTGTGGATCGATCGTAATTCCTCTGGGGTGCATGATGCCAATCGGCGTGCTGTTGGCATTATTTGCACCGTTGTGCATACCTCGTGCAGTCCTCCCTCATAGTCAGCCAGTAATACCCTGCTCGAACAACTTTTGATGAGTGAACTCGTCCCACGATATGACTCCCACAAATATCTTCATGGAGCTCAGCCATGATACGTGTGCACTGCTCACTACTCACACAGGACAAGATAGGGTGAGTGTAGCCATGCCTGAACAACTTTCCATCCACCAGGGTATATCTACCTGCATTCTTCTTAATGATTTTGACCTCCGTTGGCTCCTGCGGGAGTAAGCCATCGACCAGGTAACGCCTATAGGGTGTCATCCAAGTTTCACTCACGTTGACTAAGGAAACATCCGACGATTCTCCCCCTGACAAGTCATAAACACTTACCTTGGGCACCTTCAATATTTATTGTGTTAACGATCGGTGCCCTCTTCTTCCGCCCTCGAAGACACTCACCTGCTAAACCTCTTCAGCACAGCCTGTGGTGGTCCTGGGCGTTTTTAGGGTTTCCTGGATAACTGTCCTCTGTCAAGCCCCCTTGCCTGAGCTGGCGAGCATTGCCACTAAGTCAGCTCGGCACTTTGTTTTTTGGGAACGTGCACCACGTGCAAGACCTTACGGATGGGAAGGTCGGTCATCACGATCACTGTGAAGCTTTGGAAATAGTAGCGGAGCCTCCAAACTGCAAATACCACTGCTAAGGCCGCTTTCTCAATGGCCTGATAGTGCACCTCGGGCCTCTGCAACATTTTGCTAACAAAATACACATGCCTTTGAACGTGATCCTGCTCCTGTACTATGACCGAGCTGATTGCTCGATTTGTGATGGCGAAGTAAAAACGGAGGGGAGTACCTGACAATGGTTTGCACAGAACAGGCGGGTTGGCCAAGTACACCTTCAGCTTGAGGGACGCTTCCTCGCACTCGCCAGTCCACACAAATCGATTGTTCCTCTTCAAACATTGGAAATAAGGATGCCCCCTATCCCCTCCAATTGATAAAAAATGGGGCAGGGCAGCCATTCGTCCTGTTAGTTGTTTTACCTCCTTCACTGAGGTCAGGCTCCTCATTGCAATGATCGTCGCACACTTCTCGGGGTTTGCCTCTATTCCCCGCTCAGTGAGGAGAAACCCCAAGAATTTCCCTGCCTCCACCTCGAATACGCACTTTTCGGGATTCAACTTCAAATTGTACTTGGCTATTGTGGTGAATAACTCCTCTAAATCGATAACATGTTAGTCCTTCTCCTTGGAGATGACGACCATGTCGTCCAGATACGCCTGCACATTTCTCTCAATCATGGAGGAGAGAATCTTATCCATCAACCACTAGTAGGTGGTGCCAGAATTCTTAATCCCGAAGGGCATCGCCTTGTAGCAATAGTTGGAGAGCTCTGTCATGAACACTGTCGTGCATTCATCCCGGGGGTGCATCCGAATTTGGTTATACCTCGATAAGGCGTCTAGAAAACTAAGAAGTTGGCAGCCTGACGCGTTATTCACTAAGGCGTCGATGCTAGGCAGCGAATATGAATCCTTCGGACAAGCCTTGTTCAAATCCGTAAAATCGACGCACATTCTCCACTTCCCGTTGGCCTTCTTGACCAACACCACGTTTGCCAACCATTCAGAGTATTGGATTTCCCTTATGTGGCCATCACTTAACAGCTTTTGAGTCTCTTGCCTGATGACCAGGCGTCTGTCTTCATTGAATTTTCTCCGCTTTTAAAGGACAGGCCTGACCTTTGGGTCCATTGTGAGTCAATGACACTGAAAGTCAAGGTCGATGTCGGGCATGTCCAAAGCAGACCATGCAAAGGCGTTCAGATGTCGTGCTATGACTTCGGCGATCTGGTTCTGCATCTCTTGGCTTAGGGACTTGCCAAGCTTGAACTTCTTTCCTTCGATCTCTCTTTCCTGAACCTCGCCTGCAGGCTCAAGTCACCTTTCCCGGGCGATCTCCGCACGGGTGACCCTTTATACTTCTTGAGGCTGGGCGGTGATCACGCACACTCCTCTTTTAGCCTTCGGGTTTAGCATTTCTTTGCCGCCTTCTGGTCGGACTTGATGGTAATCACCCCTCCCTCAAGGGAAGGCAACTTCATTTTCATGGGCCTCGTCGAGGCCACTACTTGTAACCTGTTCAGGGCAGACCTGCCCAGAAGGATGTTGTAAGCTGATGGAGCATTAACAACGAGGTATGTGATATTGGTTGTTCGAGATGCGGTGTCGTCTGTGAAGATTGTCCTTAATTCCACGTGCCCCCTTACCTTCACCTGGTTTCCAACGAAACCGTATAAATAGTCGTCATATGGTCTTAGTTGGTCGGACAACAACTGCAATTTGTTAAAGGTTGACCAGAACATTACATCAGCCAAGCTCCCTTGGTCGAGGAGGACTCGATGTACCCTTCTCCCTACCGTGACCACCAAGATCACCACCAGATCATTATCGTGGGGCACCACATCCTGCAAATCGGCCTTAATGAAGTAGAGGTTGGGCTCGGGCGATTGGTCAGGCTCTCGCGCCTCTACTACCATCACCTCTCTAGCATTCTTCTTCCGTTGGGAGACGGTGCATCCTCCTCCTGAGAAACCCCCAGAGATCGTGTTGACCTTGCCATGGACTGGCACTTCGTGCCTTTAATCCGCTGCTGGAGTCACCATCGTCAAGGCTTCTTGACCTTCTTCTACATACTCCTTTAGGAACCATCCTTCACCATGGCAACCAAATGGTATCCCAGTGTTAGACAGTTTCGCACGCCGTGCCCGAAGGCTTTGTGGAACTCGCACCAAGTGCCCTTACTTAGCTCCAAATTCATATCACCCTTTGGGGGGGACTTCAACTTGTCAGCCACGTCTGGGATAGCGATCAACTCCTTGAGGCTTATTTTGAACTTGTGTCGACAAGGCAGGTCTCCCTTCACCCTCGCCCTAGACTGATGCCTTTTCGGTTCGTAGGATACGTTTCTAGTCGACGATCTCTTTTCTGTCCCAGCTTTGTGTATTCTCATGGGTTGTGCTTGGCTGTTCTCCGGGGCTTCGTCGATCCAATGCTTCCATTTCGTGAAGTACTCGATTGCCACGACTAAGTACTTCATTTGCCTGATCTGATCGCCAACGGAAAGGGCCCCAGAATATCGATTCCCCACGTATGAAACGGCCAGGGCCTATAGATCGACTTTAGCTCTTCTGGGGGCGCCTTGTGCCAATCAGCATGTTGTTGACATTGTTTGCAACGTTGTGCGTATTCCTTGCAATCTTCCCTCATGGTCGGCCAATAATAGCCCGCGTGGAGAGTTCTCGTTGCCAGGGCTCAACCTCCAATGTGGCTTCCACAGATTCCCTCGTGGAGTTCAGTCATAATTCTTACGCACTTCTCTTCATGCACACATACTAATAGGAGGTGTGTAAATCCGAACCTGTTTAGCTCCCCATCGATCAAGGTGAACTTGCTGGAGCTCTTCTTTATCTTTCTCGCCTCTGTTGGATCTACTAGGAGGACGCTGTCTGCTATGTATCGCTGGTATGGCTTTATCCATGTATCTGGTTGGTAAACGGTGCAAACTCGCGTTGTCTTCGCTTCCTCCACTGGGTGCGCCCTAACTCTCGACGCTCTCAAGGTTTTCTGAGTTAATGATCGATGACTCCTAGCTATCCCTTCCGTTGACTTGCAAACTTGAAGAACCTGGTGATCTGCTGCGAACGCCCGAGGTGTCTTTAGAGTTTCTTGTATAACAGTCCTCTGCCTGCCCCCCTTGCCCGAACTGGCGAGCTTGGCAAGCAAGTCAGCTCGGGCATTCTGCTCCTTTGGCACGTGCACCACTTCGAACAAGGCAAAAGAACTTCTTAGCTCCTGTACATACTCTAGGTAGGTTGCCATTTGTGGATCCTTGGCCTGGAATTTGCCGGTCACCTGCCCGGTGATCAGCAAAGAGTCGCTCTTGGCCATCAATGCCTTCGCCCCCATTTCCTTTGCTAATAGAATACCGGCAATCAATGCTTCGTATTCCGCCTGATTATTGCTGGCTTTGAAGGCAAATCTCAGGGATTATTCTATTAATACGCCGTTGGGTCCTTCCAGAATGACTCCAGCCCCACTACCTAGCTGGTTGGACGATCCATCAACCGAGAGTATCCACCGATCGTCGTTTCCAGCACTACGCGTTGTTTCGGCGGACAGCTCGACCACAAAGTCGACGAAGATTTGCCCCTTGATGAATCCTCGGGGTTCATACCTGATGTCGAAGTCGGACAACTCCACTGCCCATTTCACCATCCTCCCGGCCACATTTGGTTTCTTTAGGACCTTTTGGATGGGCAAGTCAGTCATCATCCATATCGCGAAACTCTGGAAGTAATGTCGCAGCCTCCTCGCCGAAAACACGACCGCCAGGGCTGCCTTCTCCAAGGCTTGGTATCTCACCTCTGGACCTTGTAACACTTTACTGACAAAATAGATAGGTTTCTGAGTTTGATCTTGCTCTTGGACGAGCACTGCACTCAACGCCCTTTCGGTGATGGCGGATGGCGAAGTATAGCTTGAGGGGCGCCCCTACTTGAGGTTTGCACAGAACCGGCGGGCTCGCCAAGTACTCTTTGAGCTTTACGAAAGCCTCTTCACACTCTCTCATCCAGACAAACCTGTTATTCCTCTTCAAACACTGGAAATACGGGTGGCCCCTTTCCCCACTGGCAGATATGAATTGTGACAGAGCGGCCATCCGACCTGTAAGCTGTTGTACCTCCTTGACAGTAGCAGGGCTTCTGATCGCCAGGATGGCAGCACACTTGTCAGGGTTCGCTTCAATTCCTCTTTCGGTTAAGAGGAAACCCAGAAACTTCCCCGCTTCTACGCCGAAAATGCACTTCTCAGGGTTTAGCTTCAGCCTGTACTTGGCTATTGTAGCGAATAGTTCTTCTAGATCGGCGACATGCTGATTCTTTTCCGGGGATGTCACAACCATGTCGCCGACATAAGCTTGGACGTTCCTCCCTAGCATGGGCGCGAGCACTTTATCCATTAGCCTCTGATACGTAGCTCCCGCGTTCTTCAGCCCAAAGGGCATCACCTTGTAATAATAGCATGACCTTTCCATCATGAAGGCAGTTTTTTCCTCGTCCATGGGGTGCATCTTTATCTGGTTGTACCCCGAGAAGGCATCCAGGAAGCTTAACAGTTTGCACCCTGCTGCATTGTCTACCAAGGCGTCTATGCTGGGCAAAGGGTAGGAGTCCTTTGGGCACGCCTTGTTTAGATCTGTGAAATCGACGCACATTCGCCATCTCCCGTTGCTCTTCTTTACCAACACAACATTGGCAAGCCATTCCAGATACTGCACTTCCTTGATGTGACCTGCGGATAGGAGTTTTTGTGTTTCCTCCCTGATCGCCTGTCTTCTTTCTTCATTGAACTTCCTCCTTCTTTGACGGACCGGCTTGACTTGGGGGTCCATTGCCAACCGGTGGGACAAGAGGTCGGGATCAATCCCCGGCATATCTGAGGCGGACCATGCAAACGCATCTAGATGTCTACTTATTACCTTGGCTATTTGATCCCGCGTTTCGTCGTCTAGGGTTTTTCCCAGCTTGAATGTCTTTCCGCCGATCTCCTTTGTGAGCCACTCCTTGATCGGCTGGGGCTTCCTCTCACTGGCGATGACCGCCTTTGCGATTCCTGACTCCCTGGTGGCCTCCAGGCGGTCGCCTTCTTCCTCTATCTCTGCTATGCTCGCCACATCTTGCATCGCCGCATCTCCCCCAGCGATTACTTGGAGCGTTGTGCCTATTCGCCGGTCCTCCTGGCCGGGAGCTGCACCAGGGGGTGGCGTTGTGCTTACATGGTACACTGATCGCCTATTTTTGAGGTTGTTTTCATAGCACTTCTTTGCCTCCTTTTGATCGGAGCGGATGGTGATGACCACGCCTTCCATCGAAGGTAGTTTAACCTTCATATGCCTAGTGGAGGGCACAACTCCTATTCTGTTGAGCGTTGGCCTTCTTAGCAGGACGTTGTATGCCGAGGGGGCATTCACAACCAGGTATCTGATCTTCTCTGTTCGCGACACCGCCCCGTCTGTGAATGTCGTTCTTAACTCGATGTACCCCCTGACCTCCACTTGGTCACCAACAAAGCCGTATAGGCAGCCCCCATACGGCCTCAGATGGTCTGGGGACAACTGTAACTTTTCGAACATTGGCCAGAACATCACATCTACCGAGCTCCCTTTATCGACCAGTGCTCGATGAACCATCCTTCCCGCCGTGATAAGTGAGATCACGATGGGATCGTTGTCGTGGGGCACGACATCCCTGAGGTCTTCTTTGGTCAACGTGATGTCCACATCGGGCAAATGATCCTCAAAAGCCTCCACTAACATTACGGACCTAGCATACTTCTTGCGTTGCGATGCCGTACATCCGCCGCCCGAGAACCCACCCGCTATGGTGTGGACCTCGCCGTGGATGGGCACCTCGTGCTACTGTCCCTCGCCGCTCGTCGGTTGTGGAACCGACGAGTGTCTGCTTCTCCATCAAGTAGTCCTTCAGGAAACCATTGTTCACGAGTTCGTTTAATTGGTGACCCAACGCTAAACAATTGTTAATACGATGTCCAAATGCTTCGTGGAACAAGCACCACAATTCCTTGTGGGGTCCCAACATTCTGTCGGACTTCTCCGGTGGCCTCAGCCTGTCGGCTATGTTAGGCACCGCGATCAGATCTTTGAGTTCCATCACGAAGTTGTGTCTCGGTGGCCTGTTCCCTTCTCTTTTCTCCTCTGCTCGGCCCCCAGACTGGATCCTCCTTGGCTCGTAGGCGCGCTTCCTGTCCAAATGTTTCCTCTCCGTGGTGGCTTGGTGAACCCTAACAGGTTGCGTTCGTATCTGTGCCTTGGGCCGCGCGGGCGGCTTGGTGCACTTCTCGTATGCCTCATCTTCTGAGGCAATGTGCACTACCGCTCATCGCCTTATTTCAGCTAAAGTTTTTGGGCGACTGCAGTTGAGCGTTTTACTAAAAGATCCGGGCCGTACCCCCTTCCTGAATGCGTACACGATCATGGGTTCTTCCGAGCTGCCTACTTTCACCACTTGTGCCCCAAAACGGCTTATGTACTCCTTTAGGGTTTTGCCTTGGAACTGCTTGACATCGAAAAGATCATATGAGACTGGGACGGGAGTTCTGTTGGCTAGATACTGCTCCCTGAATAGTTGTGAGAGTTGGGCAAAGGACGTGACCTGGCCCTCTAGGAGGCTGATGAACCAATCCATAGCCATCCCCGTCAAGGTGCTCATGAAAAGCTTGCACCTCACGGCGTCTGAACCGCCTACCAGCAACATCTGTGTGTGGAACGCCGTGAGGTGTGCCTCGGGATCCTTTACCCCTGTGAAGGTCGCTTTGGGTCCCGTGAACGTGTTGGGGATCGCTATCTCCAGAATTGCCTGTGAAAACGGTGTCGTGAATTCCCTGGGTGGGGATGCAGCCTCAGGCTCGTCTCTGCCACGCCATCCACGGCGTAATTCTTCATTAGCGTGGTGGAGCTCGTCGTTTCTTGCTTGAGAGGCTGCCAGATCCGCCTGCATGCGCTCCTGCTCCACCTTTGAGGCTGCCATTGCGTCCTGCATGCGCTCCTGCTCCACCTTTGAGGCTGACACTGCGTCCTGCAGCCGTTGCACCATACCCATGAGTTGTTGTAGGGTCATTTCTTCGCTCCTGGCGCGTGCTGGTCGGGTGGTCATGGCTCTTTAGAGATCCTCTCGATTTATCTGGGTTTTGAAAACTGGAATTGAAAACTTGTGTGGTGGAACCGATGTTTATATCGGCCCCACGGTGGGCGCCAGATTTTCCGGCCGGTTGACCTGGGTCGTCTTTATGAGTGGCTTGTCCTCACGAGCTAGAGCACCTTCATTCTGTCTTGTATATGAGTACCTGAAAAAGAAGAACAAAGGGGCGCCCTCGCGGCCGTTTTCACTCCGACGGTCAAGTCAGCTAGCGAGAAACACCAAAGTGACTGAAACTGTATGATTGTCTCAATGACTGGAACTGTGTGGCTAAACTGTGTTGCCCTAATTGCCTTGTGCTCACAGCTGGGTGCGCTGTCAAGAACAACCAGGGTTTAGTGCTCTGTGTAATTATGAAAGCGTACCTTACTAGAGCTCTGCGTGCCCTTTATATAGGTGAAAACTAGGGTTTGCCTTTGTTTTGCTGCTATTATCTAGGGTTCCTTGGAGAAGGTCCTTGCGCCGCTATCCTTAGGATCTTAGCGTATCTGGCCCATGGACTTCCCTTATCTGGAGTGCAATGAATAATCTTGCGGCCACTTGGGCTCTAACTTAGGCACTGTATTTCTCGCGCCATCATACTATTTGGGTGCCATAATTAATCACGTGTCATGCATGCAGCCTTCCTTGGAGATCTTTAATGAGCACGTGGGCATTGTCACGTGCCCCTTTGACTTGATCGTTTATTCTGTGTGGAGGGTCCCACAGCGCCGCCACCCAACATAGGGTTATTCCATCATGTGGGCCCTCTTCTCTGCGAAATGCTTCTGTCACGCGGGTTGACTCTTCGGGCGATGTCCTTCTCTTGGGCGATGACTCATCTTGGCGGTGACATATCTCGGCGATAACCGATTACGTTGACTTCTTGACCACCTACCTTTCTTTTGTCCACGTCATCACACCTGATGACCTGGTCGGTACAGGGCCCATTTGTTTATTGTAGGCGTACAAGCCTTTACGTTTCATGCATGCAACTTATCCCCCAAAACCCTAGCGCTCTTGGGCTTAGGCGTCTTTAAGCAATATTTACTTGTGCTATACCTGAATGTACTAAACACACCACTTGTACCTTTTCGCTGACCAGGCCTTATATACTTTAAATCTATGAATGAACCTCAACACACACGTATCTGGAGCCCACTTACGTGGCCTATTAACTCGACTAAACCACTGAGCTTACCTGCTTAGCACAAGTGTCGATGTTTGATCACTAAGCGCTGAGCCCAGTGTTCTGGTCTAGTACAGTCGCCACTTGAGAGCTCTCAAATCACTCAAGATGAGACCTAATGCTAAGAGGAAACAAGCCTCACAAACACCTCACACACATTGTTTAGAGTAACTCTTTTATTCAAATTCAACATGAAAAATACAAGGAGTTTGACACCCTATTTATAGGAGATGGTGCCTTGGTAAACAAGAAGCAAGGGTAGGATGGGAAACCTAAAAATGGGGTTTCCTTTAGGGTTTGACTAAGTCAAACCACACCTTAGGCTTGTTCTTCTACACATTAGCTAAAGTGATAAACACACCTCCCTTATTATTGTAGAACATGGGAGCTTTGATGTTTCAAATCCACGATGAAGGTTGAAGTTGTGCTGCTTTTGGTTTAGGTTTAGTTTAGGGTGTTTAGAATCTTTGTAAGATCTTTCCTAGTCCCTTGCACAATCTTGCTCAATCTTTGTAAGATCTTTCCTAGTCCAATGTCACCACCTCAGCATGGACGCCATGGTTCGTCCCGTGGGCCAAAGGAGGAGGAAGTTTAACGATGAGAGGCAGCTGGTGGTAAGAGAAGAAACGTAGAAGCTGTTGAGTGCTGGCCATATCAGGGAGATTCAATACCCTGAGTGGCTAGCCAACGTCGTCTTGGTGAAGAAGGCGAATGGGAAGTGGAGGATGTGCGTGGACTTCACGGACTTGAATAAGGCGTGCCCGAAGGACTCGTACCCACTACCCAGCATCGACACACTGGTGAATAGTGCATCCGGCAGCAAGGTACTGAGCTTCTTGGACGCATTCTCGGGGTACAACCAGATCAAGATGCACCCGAGAGATGAGAGCAAAACTGCATTCATGACAGAGACTTGCAGTTACTGTTATAAGGTGATGCCTTTTGGGCTAAAAAACGCGGGCGCCACCTACCAAAGGCTAATGGACAAGGTCCTAGCGCCCATGCTAGGAAGGAATGTATACGCCTACGTGGACGACATGGTAGTGGCGTCGCAGGATAGGGCACAACACATGGCGAACCTGGATGAGTTGTTCGTCACTATATCCAAGTATCGCCTCAAACTAAACCCTGAGAAGTGTGTCTTCGGGGTAGAGGCCGGTAAGTTCTTGGGTTTTATGCTCACAGAGAGGGGGATAGAGGCGAACCCCGATAAATGCGCAGCGATCATCGCCATGCGAAGCCCGACGTCGGTGAATGAAGTGCAGCAGTTAACGGGGCGAATGGCGGCGCTCTCAAGGTTTGTTTCCGCCGGAGGAGAGAAGGGGCACCCATATTTCCAGTGCCACAAGAGAAATAGTCGTTTCGCATGGACTGACGAATGCAAAACGGCTTTCATTAAGTTGAAAGAATACCTGGCGACGCCACCGGTCCTCTGCAAACCGGTAACAGGCGTGCCCCTCCGGCTATACTTCACGGTAACGGAGCGGGCTATCAGCTCTGTGCTGGTCCAGGAGCAGGACCAGAGTCAAAAGCCCATCTATTTCGTGAGCAAGGCATTACAAGGCGCTGAGACGAGATACCAGGCGTTGGAGAAGGCAGCGCTGGCAGTGGTGTTTTCAGCTAGGAGGCTCCGTCATTACTTCCACAGCTTTACGGTGGTAGTGATGACAAACCTCCCTATCCAGAAGCTGCTGCAGAAGCTTAACGTGGCTGGGAGAATGGTACGCTGGGCGGTGGAGCTGTCAGAATTCGACATCCAGTATGAGCCTAGAGGATCCATCAAAGGGCAAGTGTATGCAAATTTTGTAGCAGAACTCTCGCCCGGAGGTGAACAAGAGGTGGAGGTGGGCTCGCGGTGGTTGCTCTCGGTTGATGGCTCTTCCAACCAACAAGGGAGTGGTGCGGGAATAGTCTTGGAGGGACCCAATGGCATGCTGATTGAGCAAGCTCTGCGCTTCGCCTTTAAGGCAAGTAAAAATCAGGCGGAATACGAAGCTCTGATCGCAGGAATGCTCCTGGCCAAGGAGATGGGCGCACAGAACCTCCTGGTGAAAAGCGATTCCCAGCTGATTACGGGGCAGGTGTCGGGTGAGTTCCAGGCGAAGGACCCACAGGTGGCAGCGTATCTGAAGTACGTCCAGTTATTGAAGGGAGCATTCAACGCTCTTGAGCTGATACATGTCCCAAGGGAGCAGAAAGCCAGAGCCGACCTGCTTGCCAAACTGGCCAGCTCAGGCAAGGGGGGTAGGCAGAGGACAGTGATCCAAGAGACGCTCAAAGCTCCGCGTAAGTTCGTGGAAGATAACAGGGTGGATGTCCTCCAGATTTGTACAACGAGAGGAAGGCCAAGGAGTCATCGCTCTTTGACCCAAGATACGCTGAAGATGCCTCGCATTAGCACATACGCGGACACGCCCGAAGAAGGAAGGCAGATGCATATATGTGCCCTAGCCGAGGGAGACACCTGGATGACGCCATACAGATGGTACCTGGCGGATGGGGCTCTCCCAGTGGAGCCTGAAGAGGGTAAGAAGGTCAAGAGAAATGCCGCAAGATACACTCTGGTGGACGGAGTGTTGTTCAGGCACGGGTTCACTCACCCTATCTTAACGTGTGTAAGTGGCGACGAGTGTACCAGGATAATGGCGGAGCTCCACGAAGGCATTTGTGGGAGCCACGTAGGGGGAAGGTCCTTAGCCTCCAAGGTGATACGCGCAGGGTTTTTCTGGCCAACAATAAAAGAGGACTGCGCGCGACACGCCCAGCGCTGCAAGCAATGCCAAAAGCACGCTGACTGGCACAAGGCTCCGCTAGAAGAACTGCGATCCATATATAGCCCGTGGCCTTTTCATACATGGGGAATTGACATCCTGGGTCCGTTCCCACTGGCGATATGGCAGATGAAGTATTTGATCGTTGCCATCGAGTACTTCACCAAGTGGATAGAGGCAGAACCCGTGGCACAGATCACTGCGCACAAGGTACAGCACTTTGTGTGGAAGAACATTGTGTGCTGCTTTGGCGTGCCTAGGCGCTTGATATCCGATAATGGAACCCAGTTTGCCAGTCAGCAGTTGAGAAATCTGTGCCCTGAGGTAGGTATCAAGCAAGTGTTCGCATCAGTCGAGCACCCCCAGACCAACGGGCAAGTAGAGTCAGCAAACAGAGTTCTGCTGAGGGGGTTAAAGAGAAGGTTAGAGAAGGCCAAAGGGGCGTGGGCGGAGGAAGTACCAAGGATCGTATGGGCATACCACACCACGCCCCAATCTTCTACCATGGAGACGCCTTTCAGTTTGGTGTATGGGTCGGACGCGATGATCCCAGTAGAAATACACGAAAGCTCGCCACGCTTTCAAAACTTTGTGGTTGAGGAATCCAACGAAGAAAGGCGGGTAAACCTGGATCTACTAGACGAAGCCAGGGAGGAAGCCAGAATAAAAGCCCAAGCGGTAAAGAGGAGAGTAGAGCGGCAATATAGCTCTAAGGTAAAGCCACGACAGTTTCAGATTGGCGACCTAGTTATGAGGAAAGCCCACCCATATGAGCTGGAGAATAAGCTGTCTCCCAAGTGGACCGAACCCTTCAGAGTTACCGAGGCTAAGGGCAACGACTCGTACAACCTAGAGACCTTAGAAGGGGGTCCCATCCCGCGCAGTTGGAATGCAGCCAACCTGAAGTTTTATTTTAGTTGACTTATGTAAAGCAGCTATGTAACAGTCTTGTTAAAGGGGACGCTCTTTTTCCCTTTCCGGGGTTTTTTAATGAGGTCACCCAAATAAAAGAAAAACAAGTTTGAGAAAAAACCTTGCCTTGGTTTTTCAGTCTTTATCTTTTCCCCGTTTGAAGTAGCGAGAGGCATCGCTAGTAAAAAAAGCGTCGCCAAGAAAGAAGGCGTCGCCAAGAAAGAAGGCGTCGCCAAGAAAGAAGGCGTCGCCAGGAAAGAAGGCGTCGCCAAGAAAGAAGGCGTCGCCAAGAAGAAAGGCGTCGCCAAGAAAGAAGGCGTCACCAAGAAGAAAGGCCTCGCCCAAGCGCAGGCGCCGCTAAGAAACGTGACGGAGGAAAAACGCACAATAAATGAGATGTATGCAAAAGTAAAGCGGCGTTGCAGAAACCAAGTGTGGTATAGTAAAGTTGATTTTACAAGCAGTGTTCGATACAAATGGGAGTAACGCGAACAGGGAAAACATTAAAACTCATACAAAAACACAAACGAACCACTCTTTAGTGGCCATCGGAGTCAACATGGGAAGAAGACGAAGCCCCGCTCTCAGTCCGCAGAGCTCGGGTAAGTCGTGACCTCCGCTCTTGGTTTATTTTCGAACCTGCACCAAGGGAGATGAATGTGTCAGAGACACCATGAAGCAAAACACGCACAGATAGAAAGCAATAAAGGCGGAAGTTTCTATGGCAGTGACTCATACATATATACTTCTCGAGAGTTCCAGCGTTGAACTCCAAACTGATCAAGGTGGCGGAGTCAAAACCGCCTCAGCGAGAATCCGGCAAACCACCTGGTCATTCGGGACTAGCTTTTTGAAGGGTTTGGATTTGAGGGCCCTCGTCTCCCTCACCCAGTACAGCGAAAAACCATCCAGGGCGGAGGGAACGAAATCAGAGCAGCAGATCTTAAAGAACCGGCCTTTCCACCTAGTGAATGAGTTTTGGAAGGGGGTCAGGAGAACTCTGCCAGGAACGTTACTAAGGGTTACCCAGAGGTTGTTCCTTTGCCTCTTCACCTCAAAGAAGTGAAGAAAGATGTCAACCGAGGGTGCACAACCCAGAAACCCGAAAAGGATGTCAAAGGCCTTAACAAAAGCCCAGCTGTTGGGATATAACTAGGCCGGAGCGGCATTGATCTTCGTCAGCAGTTCCTTCTCAAACCTGAAGAAGGGCAGGCGCACGCCGATGGTCTTGAAAACCACCTGATAGAAGTAAAAGAAGGGGACCCCGTCGTTGGCCCGTTCGTCTCCACATACTGGCTCCCCTAGAGTGCAAGGGAGCACAGCAATGTCGTCGTCGTGCCTCATCGCGAAGGCACGGTGATTATAGGAGCATGAATCCCCTTTGTGTTCCCTTATGGCCCTGGTGGAGAGTAAGCATGAGCATTCGTCAAGAAACTCGCTCGAAGCCCAAGTATACAGGTCCTTGGGGTTGACCCTGGGGGAGTAGCACGAGAAGACATGCTTGAACAGAATAAGGGAGGATTGAAGGCGTGTGGCCCACTGGTAAAGCATGGGTAAAACGCTGGTGGGAATGAACACTGGAATAACTCTTCGCGAGAAGAGAAAGGGTGCAAGTAGAAAGGGTGCAAGTAGGTTACGAAAAGCGCAGAAATGATGAGTACAGTTTCAAAGTTTTGAAGAATTAAATATTGCGGTTAGAGCGCCAAACGACGCAAATGGAAGTATTACAGTTATAGCGCTAAACGACGCGAATGGATGCACCGCACGATCGAGCCACGTGGCAGGGGATGGAAGGATGGCCCTGGCACCACTGGTTAAACTCAGAAAACGTCGTATCGACAGAATGCCCAAGGGTACGATGCGTCGTCGAGAGTGGGTCAGGGGCACAGAAGGTGTCAGGACCAAGTCAAGTGACTGAACGTCCCTTCATCCATGCAAGAAGCGCCACGTGGATGGCACATGCGAAACCTTGAGCTCTTCGCTATCCTCAGGCGTCGACCGGGGCCAAGGTCAAAGTCAATGCCAAGGTAAAGATAACGCCCAACACGACGCCAGCATGAGACGCCCGAGGCGTCGCCAGGAAAGGCGCAAAAGGCGACGCCAGCATGAGACATTGCGGGCGTCGCCAACCCAAGTATCAGCAGTGCCGCCTTCCCGATACCCACAGGTAGGAAAGACTGTGGAGGGAGACGAAATCGAAGAAGTCGAAACTAGTTACTAGCGGCGTCGCCTCCCCGATACCCACAGGTAGGAAAGACTGTGGAGGGAGACGAGATCGCCAAACGCCAGCGGATCGCTGGCAGGGTTGTTCCCCGATACCCATAGGAAGGAAAGACCATGGAGGGAACGACCCCCCCAGAGCACTCGGCGTTTTTAGACACCCTGGGACAATACGGCGCTGCTGTAGCAGGCCTCTCCTTAGGCGTGGGCGCCGGGAACTAAGAATCAAGGGACAGATAGCTTTGGTGTTAGAGACACCCCGTGGACGATACGGCCCCATTAGGCAAGCATCTCCATGGGCGTGGGCATCGATGCGTGACCTTTCCCGGGCATACAGGGCCGCCCAACGCGGTAGAGTACAGGCAAAACAACCGAAGCACACGAAGGCAAAAAACGAGAGTAAAATCACACAGGCGGAATTCTATATCTCAATGGCACGAAAGTAGTCATGCAAAAACCCAAAGTTGTAACGAAGTGCAAACAGTTCAAAGAATTACAAGTTTATCAAAGAGGGTCAAAAACAAGTGTAAAGGAATAAAGTGATGGTCGAGGGCGGCGGTTCAATCATCCAGCTCCAAGGGCACGAATTTTCCATCAACGATGTGGTGAGTGGAATCGCAGTTGGAAATGTCGATCCCCAGGTTCACGCAGACGGCCTGGGCCAGAGCCTCCTGGAATCCCTCCTCGAAGGTGCCCGTCATGTCATGGATGAGGGTCTTTTTGTCCTTCTCTAACTCCTCAATGGTGGCGTCCCCAAAAGCTACCTGCTTCTCCAAAGCCTCCTTCTCCACGCGGAGTCGGCTGACTTCGACCTGCAGTTTGTCGTAGTCAACTTGGAGAAGGCCCATGGCTTTGGCTTGGGTAGCCATCTCCCCCTCCACCCGCTCCAGTCTGTCAGCCTGCTCGCTACACGGGCTCTTCAAGACCTTTTGGACTTCGTCGTAAGTTTCGACCATGCCCTGGAGGCCTGTTACATGGACTTGAAGAGTGACTTCCCGAGTGTAGGAGTCAACCTGCAGCTCCACCGCCTCTGCCAGTTGTTATTCAGCCTCTTCTTTGGCCTCTTGCGCCTGCTTCAGGGTGGTTTGGTAAGCTTCGTTTTGGCGTCCCAGAATCTTCTTTTCCTCCTCCAGGGCAGCTACCCTTGTTTCCAAGGCCTGGAGGGTTTGAGTTTGCAGAACAGCATTTCTGGCTTGGGCGCGCCATTCAAGGGCCACCGCCAAGACGACCCCCAAGTAGAAGGGCATGCCCTCCTTCCTGTCGGAGCCTTCTGGCATTGATCCACCGCTGAAGCCCCTCATCAGATGCATGATTGGAGGAGGGATGGCGATGAGATCGGGGGCGGCAGCGACGGAGGCGGGAGAAGCAGAGACCTCTGCCGGTGGCGGGGGTGGAGCAGATTCGGCACCTTCGCCTGTTTCCTCTTGAACTGTTGTAGGGGAAGGGAAGTAGCACTTGGAGGGTTATCCCTGAAGGAATCCTCTCCCTGGGGCGACGCCTCTGGTAGGAGGGGAACCCTCGCAGATTTCCTCCTCTTGAAGGGTGCCACGCCATCCGAGTCCTCATCGTCGGGTATAATCTCCAAGACCCGTTTTCCTTTGTCAAGGGGGGTTGGAGCCGGTGAAGAAGACACGGCCAGGGGGACGGCGACGATGGGCGGAGGAGAGTCGGGAGTCTGAAGTGCCTCAGGGCTATGTGGGGACGGTGAAGATGAGCCTAGTGGGGCTTTGGTAGTGGTCGGTGGTGGCAGAGGCAGGGTTGATGGGGGGTTCGGGTCAGCAGCAGGGGCGGAGGAGGCGCCCGCTTTGGCAGCACGAGCGGCCTTCATCGCTTTTGCCAGCATCATCCTTTTGGAGGCATCCATCACCGATCCTACATTCAAATAAACCAAGCAGCAGAAGTCAAAGCCAAAGCAATTATACAAAACCACAAAACGCGTAGATGCATGAGACGTAAATCAGATGGCACAATGGAAAACACGTAGAAGAGGCCAGAGGAACAAACATTGGGTAGTAAGGTACAGATAACAAAAGATGGTAAGGGAAGAGTCTCCCTACCAAAGTATGTGGTCAAGGCGTGGGCGTTGTATTCGCTCGCGATAAGCTTCAACGTATCGAAGACAATCCCCAGGCCAGCCAAGGCCTTGCATACCTCCGTATCAGCAGGGGATAGCTCATCCAGGGCTTTGGCCCTGAGCAGCTTAGGGTGCTCCGTCCAGTACATGGGAAAGCCATTTAAGGCTGTGGGGTCGTGCTTGGCGCTACACACCCTAAAGAATTTTCCTTTCCAGTTTTTGTAGGAGTTCTGGAAGAGGGAGAGGAGGATCCTACCCGCGATCCCGGAGAAGCTTATCCAAAAGCTTTTCCCCTGTTTCTTCACTTCGAAGAAATGCAAGAAAATATCCACGGAGGGAAGGATGCCCAGGTGCCCGCAGAGAATTTGAAAACCCCTTACAAATGCCCAGCTGTTGGGGTGGAGTTGGGCGGGGGCTGTGTTAATCTCGGTGAGAAGTTCCCTCTCAAAGGGCATGAATGGGAGACGCACCCCGACGCGTTTAAACACCGTCTGGTACATGAAGAAGAAAGGGTTCCCCTTTCTAGGTCTATCATCCACGCAGACAGGTTCCCTAGGTCTGCCGGGACGAACCGAGATGTGCGCGTCATGAGTGCGGCAGAAAGCATTAAAGTTGTACAAGTGAGGATCCCCACGATGATTCTCCAGGTCCTGGAAGGTTGTCAGGCTGGTACACTCGTTCAAGAGCTCGTCGGGGGCCCATGAATAGAAGGCTTTATAGTTGGACTTGGGGGTCTTGGGGGGAGAACTAGACTTTGCGTTCGGGCGCGTCATGGTGTGAATAAATAGCTGGAGAAAGAAGAAAGGAAAAAGGTTTTTAACAAGTGATGCCAAGACAGAAAAGGGGGTAAAACCCCAGGAAATGCCACCCACGCGAGAAAACCCAGAAAGAAGGAGAAGAGAACGGAGAAGAAAGGAGAAGTGGAAGAACACAGTAATGCATAAATGTAAACAGTCCCAGGCAGTTCAATAAACTATGCAATGCGACGAAGGAGAAGGGTCGTGAGTATGCGAAAATCATACCTTTGTTGTCAAAGTGAGGGAGGAAGGAGAGCACGAAGGAAAGAGCAGAAGTTGCAGAGAAAAGGTTTGAAGGCGATGAACAGTGCCGAGACGCAGAGAGAATGGATGGAACAGTGGTGTGAGCGCGGGGTTTGGGGTAACTTGAACGTTACATTTGCAACCCAAGAAGCGCTAATTAGGAGCCGTGAGATCATGTCGCGTGTCAAAGGTTTAAGCGCCCCAGGGGAGCGCAAGGGACTCTAGAGGCTGGCCGCATGATGAGCCACGTGGCGCACGATTAAGCGTAGCCCCAAAAGGTGTTACTTTCCAATCAGCCATTAAGAGTGCCCCTATGGTTCAGAGAGTGTCACGTCAATAATTCGAGAATTGTTGAGTCAGCAGAGAATGACACGTGGACGGCGTGGGCGAGGCCTTAGTCTTTACGCTGAAGACAAGTCTTCGGCTTAAGACTGGGGGGCTTGTGTACCGTCCCGTATCCGGGCGTTGACAAAGTCAAGGTCAAAGTCAACGCCTGGAGTCAAAGTCAACACAAGGCGTCGCCTAGGTGAAGAGACGCCAAGTACCAGCGTCGCCATGAGGAAGCGTCGCCAAGGCGAGGCGTCGCCTAGGTGAAGGCGTCGCCCAACCAGGGCGTCGCCAAGATCAAATATCATTAAGGCAAGGCAATCACAGTGCGGATCCCCGATACCCATGGGTAGGAAAGACCATGGAGGGAGCGACACCGTGGGAAGGCCTCAGGTCCCGATAATCCAGGGTTGTGATAAAGAGAAGAGGAAGGTGGCTTCAAGGTCATAGTGATAGCACCAGTGTAGGGCAGCCTGACTCGTGAAGTACCCTTGCCACCCCAGAGACGCCTTTGGGACAGATACGACTCAAGAGGAGGGTCACACCTAGGGTAGCTGGGTGCAGGATACGAGAGGAAGGCAGATACGCTCTCAGAGTGAGTGACTAGAGGATTGGGGGCATGAGTTGGCACCCAAAAGGTCACCCCTTGCGCAGTAGCACTCCCAAGCAGGAGGACTCACACGAAGAAACGTCCCCAGATGGGGTCATGGCGCTGTGAGGCCCTCCACGTGTACGACAGCCAGGTCATAATAGAAACACCATTTAGTCAAGTACCAGGTAATTAAAGTCATTTAATACAGTTTCTGTTTCGAGTGTTTAAGGTACTATACAGGCTCCCAAGCGTTTCAACGTCTTAAATGCGCTACGTTTTCTAATTAGACGCGTTAATTTGGTGCGTTACATTTTATGATAAAAAGCGCTTTAAGACGCTTTAAATGCTAGGGTAGATTAAATAGCGCCGAGAATGTTGGGAACGGGGTTCGAACTTTTTGCAAATTTCCCAGAAACTCTCTAGTTGCTTGCTCGAGCCTCGCGGTCACGCACAAGGGACTAGGGAAAGATCTTTGCTAGAAGGAGAGATAGACACTAGACACAGTTTCCTTTTCACCACCTTCAGAGTGCCATACGCGGTGCTCTGATACAGAGGTGCTTAGTTTTTTGGTGTTTCTTGCTGGCTGACTTGAGTGTCGGAGTGCAAACGGCCGCTAGGGCGCCCTTTTGTCCTTCTTTGCAGGAATCCGCAGGTAACCAGTGGGAAGGAGTCCCTAGCTGACGGTTGAGGTCGCGCACGAAGACGTCCCAGATCAACCGGACGGAACAAGAATAAAAGCCAAGCTTAAAAAAGGTACAACTCTAAAAAGCCTAATGATTTTAACTTTAACAAGTGATAAGTGTCTAATTTCAGTAATATTTCATATTAAAATATAGGCATTTATGAGGATTTAATACTAATTTACGTATAAAATAATCCCTAATTTATGAATTTATACCTTTTACATTTTTTATGAGCTTTATTTGAATAAGAGCATTTTATTCTCAAATTTGGTGTTAATTGCATATTTTTAGGGAGGATTGAAGATTTGGAGTAAAGGAGAATAATTTGAACTAAAAAGAGAAAGCTGGAAGGTCCTAGAATGGAAAAAAATGCAAAGAAAGATTGAACCTTTTTATGTTTTATCACTTAGCCCATTAGCGCGACACATGAAGTGATCTAACCCTAGAAAACTAGGATAAAAAGGGGGCTAGAGGCTCAACCCTAGTGTGCTAGATTGAGAGGAAAACACCATAGAGTGAATTGTAACCCAATTGGGAGAATGGAAGGTGCTAGAAGTATGGGTGGCTAATTCTACCCTTTGGGATTGAGAGTAATCTGCTCAAACTCTTATGTATTGAGGTGATATCTTATATATTAATATTCAGTTCTTGATTGATTATTGGTATTGTTTTACTTTGAACTTTCCGTGACAAATGGAGAAGCTTAAATCTGTCCGGGAGGCACTTTTAGGATGAACAATTCGGACCTAAACAACAATACTTAACATATTTGAGTGTTAGGGATAGACTTGAAATGTTAATTGCCATTAACGTCTGAGTGTGATTCTAAGTTGTTTTTATAAATATGCGAGGGATCGATATTTAGGAAACATTCTTAAGTATTTTATATGCGAGGGATCGATATAAATGAATTTTCTATGGACATCAATTTCAATCAAAGAACTCAATATTAACATGCTAATCAAAATACATGAGGGAAAGATGAAACCTAATCCCTATTTTTCCAATTGAAGCAACTAATTCTTTGTTTGTTTTATTATTAATCTATGCCAACAGAATCACTTAAAAACTCTTTTTATTGTTCTGTTGTTATATTTAGCGAATATTGTACTCGATAATTCACTGTTCCTTGTGGGATCGATATTCGTCCTTAGGGACAATTATTACTTATGACAAACGCGGTGCACTTGTTGTAAAAAGTCATCAACAAGTACACTTGCTATGCTTGTGGCGAACAGAGTCATATCATAGCTGAATGCCCCCAATAATGAAAGCAAGGATATAGCAAATTTCAAAAGTGAAAGAAGGGGAAAAGCCAAGAAGGCATATGTTGCATGGGATGAGAATCAGGTATCCTCCTCTAGCTCTTCTGATGATGAAGAAGCAAACCTGTGCCTGAAAGCATCTGTATCCAGCAGCATGAGTTCATCTTCTTCAATCAAAGGTAACAATTATTACCAATTACTTGAAGCTTTCAATGAAACTCATGAAGAAGCTAACCGGTTGGCTCTTTCTCACAACCGGTGGAAAGGTTTAAACAACTGGCTCGAAAATAGAGTCAAGTCACTGGAAGAAGAGTTGGAAAAATGTAAAGATGATTTTGAAAACCTTGATTTGATTTACAAGAACTCAACTTGCAGTTGTGACTCAAAGTTTTGTGAAAATCTTGAAAGAAAGATTCATCATCTTTTGAAAACCTTGGATAAACTTACAACTCGAAAATCCAACTTTGAAGATGTTCTTGCATCTCAAAATTGTGTTTTTGGAAAAGCTAGTTTAGGTTTTTATCCACAAAGCAAAGGAAATGGAATTTCAAAACCTTTTTCTTCAGTGCCAGAAAAACAACCGATTAAAAGAACGATTCAACAGGTTGTTACATGTTTTTACTGCATGAAGAGAGGTCATTCAGTTAGATTTTGCAAGTTTCGCAAATCTCTTTTTCCTAAAGGAATCTTGAAATGGATTCCAAGATGTTTTGATGGTTCCAAGGATAAGTCTAACACAAAAGGTCCCAAGTTCTTTAAGGGATCAAATCTTGTGATTTAACAAGTTTTGTTTTGCATATTTTTTACTCCACTTGAAGGGTCAGTAAGATCAGGATCTTAAGAAGATTTATTTCCAAGCCAGTGCCTTGTCCTGATACTATGTATTGCTTACATATGTGTACTTTAAATATGAAGGATAACTCTTTGTTCTTCTCATTGTTGAACATTTATTTCTAAATCCAATTATGAATTTTCATTAAGTTTGTCCTTGGATTATGTTTAACTTGTATTCCTTCTGGTTTTATACAAATCTACGTGCCTTATTAACCTGAGTGTTTGTATAAGTTATGGCTGTTAAAAGAATATGATTTTCTTAAACTTTTTTATCAGTGCAGAAATTCAACCGATTGTTTTCACTTTGTCAACACTGGTCAAATCTATTTTTGATTCAAAATGCTTCAATTTGTTTTTCTGTTTAAACCCAATGATGTTTGTGGTCAACAATGTCTTAATTACATCTTTGAATACAAAATATCTCTATAATAACTGCTCTTTATGAATCAGTTTCCTCTTAATCTTGGAAATTAAAACTACTTTTAAAGTTTGGTCAAATCAACATGTGATTTTCTGTACTTTCTGTTATGATTGACACAAACTGCTTTATGGTTCAAATTTGATTCTCTTTTGTGTTTTGAAAACAACCAACTAAATGCCAACTTTGACCAAAGGGTGTGGCTATATATGTGAAACATTTAGTTGCTGTTTTCACATAGAACAATCTTTTTTCTTCATTTTTCTCTCTGCTCTTAGTCTTTTTCTGCAGTGTGCTTACTCTTCTCTGATCTGAGCTATGGCTGCAACTCCTCCATCTGCTAAGAGGATGAAAACAAGAGCTATAAGGAGTGGTGGGAAGTTGGAAGGATGGTTCTCAGGAGAATCAAAACTCATCAACAAGTACCTACATGAAACAAGTAGGAAGATTGTCAACACACCCAAGCTGGTCTCCTTCACTTGGATGAAGCAACAAAACTTGACTGCTGTGAGAAGCCTTCTGAAGGAAAAAACTGAAAAGATTTCTTGAGCTCTCTAGGAACATCTATCCAGACTTGGTAAAGGTATTTTATACTAACCGTCAATTCAATGGTGACACTCTTATCTCTCATGTGAAGGGAGTAGACATGGTTATCACCAATGATGTGTGGGTTGCCATAACTAGGCTAAAGTTCTTTGGAGTAAGGATCAACAAGGGAAACCTAGGGGTGATAGAAGAGTTCAACAAGATGCAATTCTACAAGAATTGTCTTAAGAACCCAGTCTCAAAAGTAAGAAACTTTTCTGTTGGAGGGCTGAAACTTGATGAAAGGCTCATAGCCTTCATTGTGTCATGAATCATCACACCAAGAGGAAGCAATCACTCCACTCTCTCTAAGGAAGACCTGTTATTGATCTACTGCATTATGAACAAAGTGAAGCTTAATTGGATTCATATCATCAAGGATCATATGCAAAAATCCATAAGGTTAAGTGACTTCCACTATCCCTATGCAATTTTAATCTCTAAATTTCTACAGTATTTTGAAGTGGATATTAAGGAGGAGCTGGCTGAAATTATCAAGCCTTCAAGTGAGATTAACAGTGGATCCCTAAGCAAAATGGGATTTACTAAGATTGGTTGGATATGGATTAGCAAAGATGGTGATCAAGCTAGCCCTAGTGGAACCAATGATTGTGATGAACCTGTTAGAATGGATGGCTTTAAACTAGAGGGGGGGGTGAATTATTTAAAGAGGATTTTCGTAAACTTTTAAAACAAGAATGAATTTATCTCAGGAAACAATTGATAATAAAATTCAGTTTACCAAAAAAAGCAAACAAAAACAGCAGAACCAAAAAAACAATCGGTTGTTTATACCAGCAAACAACAAACAAAACTGAATTTAAAGAGTTAAGCATAGAGAGATTGCACACATATGTTTATACTGGTTCACTCCAAATCCAGAGCTACATCCAGTCTTCTCAGAAACCCTGAGGAAATCCACTAAGGAATCATAACTTGATCACTTACACAACAACCAAGAGAATGACCTTTAACACCTCAAGACACACACTCTTCTTGGCCAACACACCAACACCAAGATTGTTGATCTTGATCCCCTCAAGAACACACATCGAATCTCAGCAAACACAGAAACGAAACTTGTTTCACAGAGTACAATGATTACACTTGTTACAGAACATAATCTGAAATCAATACAAGCAGAATTCTATTCCACAAACTTTGATCAATCACAAACTTTTAGCAATCTCAGCTCTTTGAAAAATTCAAAAACTCTTTTTGAAATCAGATTCAAATTCTTACTCTATATCGTTTTTCTGAATTTATTCAGAGATATAGTTTGTTATCAAATCTTCATAAACTCTTAAATTGCATTAAAAGATTGGTCAAAGCATTTAATGACTGGAGCGTAAGCAGTTAAAAGCATTTAAAGCTCAGTCAAAGATAAAACAGTTTTTCTGTTATGGTCCCAAAACAAACAATCGGTTGTTTCTTCGAATCAATCGGTTGTTTTGGTTCTTAACAGTTCAACCATTTTAAAAAACAGTTTTCAATCTTTTTCTCAAAACATCTAAGTATAAACAATCGGTTGTTTCGACAAAACAATCGGTTGTTTTAAATTAGTTTGAAAACATTTTACATTCACAAAGATTGAGATGCTTATGCTTTAGATTCGATCAAGGGGTGGATTACAATATTCAAACTACCCCAGAACTATACTAAACCAACACAGCAACACCAAGCACAACCAAGGCTTCAACATCCTTCAAAGGGTTTGGATTCTTCAAAGCTTGAACACCACTTGGTTCAACAATGTCTCCCTATTTGATGAAGATAAATCCCTGATGCTTGTGTTGTACCTGATTGAATCTGAAGCAGCTCCTGCAAGATACAGTTTTGAACAAAGCATAGAACTTCTGATATTTGGTTAGCACAGATAAACAGTAATAAACTTCAGAGCTAAATATCAGAAAATATTACTCATCCAAACTGTTTTAACAACTAAAATCATAAACTTAAACACAACATATATCTCCCCCTATTTGTCTTCACAAATAGAAAAAGAGAAGAGATAAACAAGATATTGTTTTGATTACATCAGATTTAAAGCAGCAACAGCAGAAAGAAATGATTTAAAAACCAGATATAAGCACCAAAAACAATCGATTGTTTCGATACACCAATTAGTTGTTTTTCCTTCATTCTTCATCATCAGCAAACTAAAGATCAAAGATTTGGTTATGAACAGCTTCAATCTGTTCATCTAGAGTCATGAATCGTGCATCCATGTTGTCAAACCTGGTGTCAATCCTTTGGAAATTACTAACACAGAGATCATGAAGGCTCCTTTGATTTTGAACGAAGCTATCAAGCCTATTCACCATGAGTCTTTCAAAAGGAGACATGGTTTGCATCCTTTCTTCTTGATTTCCAGCACCAGCACTAGGTCCAGCATCTTGATAATCTTCAGGTAGATCTTCATGTTGAACATCCATATCAGCAGGTTCATCTTGTTCAAGATCAGCAGCACCACTAGATGAGGCACTAAGGTCACCATCTTTGCTTATCCATTTTCCACCTACTTTGGTAAAACCCATTTTGTTGAGTGATCCATTGTTCAACTCTTAAGTTGACTTGACCAACTCAGATGTTTAATCTTCAAGGTTCACTGATTTTTCAGAGAGAGAGGACTTGACTTTGCTCTGCACAGAAAACATCAGAAAAAGATGAAAATCACATGGTCTTCACATGTGATCTTTGACTAGTCATTAAGGATCTTGAATTCCCAAGATTTTTAGAATATTTTCCTTTATGACAGTTGTAACTCCTCTCTGAACGTGACCAACTTTCAACACAGATTCTTTAACCAAAATTCTCTCTTTGAATTGATCTGCAACGGATGGAAATTCAAAATAGCAATTAAAACAATTTCTTCATAGTATTGTCAGACCCAAAACAATTGGTTGTTTTTCTGCAACAGTTAAAACTGTTTTTGAATTTTAACCATGAGCAGAAAGAGTTCAAAGCAGATGACACACAGCCAATCTCAACAAACACAGAAACGAAACTTGTTTCACAGAGTACAAGGATTACACTTGTTATAGAAGATAATCTGAAATCAATACAAGCAGAATCCTATTCCACAAACTTTGATCAATCACAAACTTTTAGCAATCTCAGCTCTTTGAAAAACTCAAAAACTCTTTTTAAAATCAGATTCAGATTCTTACTCTATATCGTTTTTCTGAATTTATTCAAAGATATAGTTTGTTATCAAATCTTAACAAACTCTTAAATTACATTAAAATATTGGTCAAAGCATTTAATCACTGGAGCGTAAGCAGTTAAAAACATTTAAAGCTCAGTCAAAGATAAAACAGTTTTTCTGTTATGGTCCCAAAACAAACAATCGGTTGTTTCTTCGAATCAATCGGTTGTTTTGGTTTTTAACAGTTCAACAATTTTAAAAAACAGTTTTCAATCTTTTTCTCAAAACATCTATGTATAAAAAATCGGTTGTTTCGACAAAACAATATGTTGTTTTAACTTAGTTTGAAAACATTTTACTTTCACAAAGATAGAGATGCTTATGCTTTAGATTCGATCAAGGTGTGGATTACAATACTCAAACTACCCCAGAACTATACTAAACCAGCACAGCAACACCAAGCACAACCAAGGCTTCAACATCCTTCAATGGGTTTGGATTCTTCAAAGCTTGAACACCACTTGGTTTAACAGAACCTGTTGCTGAGACTCATGAGGCTGGTCCTAGTGATGGTTACATAGGAGAAAGGATGATTTCAATATCTCCTTTTGAAAGGCTAATGATAAATCACATGGACATATTTGCTGAAAATCAGAGAATCTCTATGATTTGTGTGAGTCAGGTTCAACCATATGGATTCATGGTTTTCAAACCTGGATGAACAAATAGAAGAGGTCCAGAATCTCCTTTTGAAAGGCTAATGATAAATCACATGGACATATTTGCTGAAAATCAGAGAATCTCTATGATTTGTGTGAGTCAGGTTCAACCATATGGATTCATGGTTTTCAAACCTGGATGAACAAATAGAAGAGGTCCAGAATCAACTTCTGGAACTAGAGTTTGTGAGAGATAACAATCCTTCATTTTAAATTGCTAGTTTAAGTTTTTGAACAATTTCTCTTTTCTTTTTTATGTTGTTTTTTATCCTTCCTTTTGTCTATTTGTGAAGACAAATAGGGGGAGAAGTGTTTGGGATATGTAATGTTCTAATATCTTCACTTATTTATACTTTTGAACATTTCTATGACTCCTATAACTGGTTTATGTTTAAAATTTGAAAATTATTTGAAACTTTGATACAAAATTTCAACCAGTTATTCCTGCGAAATAACCGATTGTTTATATGTGCTGCACCTTTGCATATTTAACTGGTTTCTCACATTGATTTGGTTGATGTTCCTCTTTGAAAATCACCTAGTGGGAACTGATTTGTGGTGCCTGTTTGACTTCATACAACGTCGTATTTGTGTCCAACAAAAGCTTATAAAATCTTTGAGTTTCTTCGTTTGGAAGCTCTTTCTTGTCATCTACATTTGGTAGTTGGAATAAATCTTGATGCCTAAGAGCATCATACACCATTTCTTTCATCGACATAAATTGGTCATCTTGTGGCTGATTATGTGCACCATTCATTCCCAAACCACCACCATTATCCAAAGCACCTTCTAGCATATGTTCACCATGATATTCAAATCCAATAATTAGGTTTGAAACAATGTTTTTAGAGGTGAACCTTAACAAGTCTTTTCTCCAAAATTCTTGTACAATCACACTTACTAAACAGACATCGTAGTCCTCCATCATTGTCATAACAATCTTGTTGGCATGATTTATTTATAAACTCTTCAACTCCCAATATAAAACACTATTTCAAAGCACCTCTTCCTCTATGACACCTATCATACATCCATCCACGATTTGATGGAAATTGATCTATGTTTTGTTCATAACACAATTGACAGAAAGTCAATCAAGTTTTAAGACAAACCTTGCATCACTAAAAATATTGTCATAAATGTCGTCTTTGTTGCCAAACAAACCTGTAAATGAATGGTTTTCTATGATATTTATTGTGTGTGCTATTAGTTGTTTGGTGATATCTCTTATACGATCTTAAATTTTTAATACCTATATTTTCATGTATGAATTTCAATGCCAACATTTTGCCTTTTCTAAGTGAAAATTGTTTTGTATTAACTAGGGATTATGAATCTAAATTCAAATGCTAGCCGATAACAATTGCATCATATTCAAATATTAAGGCGACCAAACTGTTAAAAATGAACTCAAGCTAGGGAAGATACAATAACAATGAGTTTATGGATATTCTTGCAACTATGATCTTTTATTTAACTCACTTTCTTTACCTATATGAGTCTTCAACAATCTTTTGGTATTTAGAACACTAAATAAATGATGACTTTTTACGACAAGTGCACCGCATTGTGAGAAGTAATAATTTGTCCCTAAGGACAAATATTGAACCCACAAGTAACAGTTGCATAATCAAGTAAAAGATTTACTAAATATAAAATAGAATAATAAAATTTTGTTGAGAGTTTCTTAAGATTGCAATGATTAATAAGAAAACAAGTTAAAGAGTATGTTGCTTCAATTGAAAAAATAGGGAATGAGGTTCAAATTTCTCACTCTTTTGTATTTTGATTAGCATGGCAATATTGTCCTTTGATTGATATTGATGCCCGTATAAAAATTATTTATATCGATTCCTCGTATATAAAATTATTAACATGCTTCCTAAATATCGATTCCTCACATATTTACAAAAAAAAAATTCTCATTAAGATTAGATGTTGATAGTAATTAACATTTCAAATCTATTCCTAACATTCAAATATGTTAAGCATTATCGTTTGATCAAAACCTTAGATGTACTTTCCAGTCAAATCTAAGTTTCGAGATCATGGAAAACCAAGCATTACAAACAAAACAATAATACCAATCATCAATTAAGAACAACATATTATATATGCTTAGATATCACTTCAATACATAAGAGTTTGAATAGATTACTCCCAATCCCAAAGGGTAGAATTAGCCACACATGATGGCTGTTACAAGTACGGAGAGCAAGAAAAGAAGATTATAGATGTTTCTCCTTGACAACTACCTCCTATAGGGTTTTCTAAGACCTTATATTCTCCGAATTGGATTACAATTCACTCAATGGTTTTTTCCTCTTAATCACTCATTCACCGATGTTTAGGGTTGTGCCTCAAGCCTCTTATTTAACCTAATTTGCTTGGGCTTTAGTGACTTATCGCTTGCGCGTTAATGGGTTTGTCTGGATGAGTTTCACAAAAAAAGGCCTAACGCTTCTAGAGCAATCTCGCTTGAGCAAGATCCACTGGTGGGGTATAGCTTAAGTGAGTTTAGGCAAACTCTAGTGAGTGTTGTTGAGTTTCAACTTTCCCATTTTAGCTTTGTATATTCTCCTTTTGCCAAATCATCTCGATTCTTCCCTATAATCCTAAAATTAACACAAATTTGGTAATAAATTGTTCTTATTCAAATTAAAATCACAAAATATGTAAAAAAGTATAAATTCATAAATTAGGGTTGTTTTATACTTATTTTAGCAATTAATACCCATAAGTGCCTATATTTTAATATAAAATATATTGAAATTTGGTACTTATGATGACTTTCTACGGCAAGTGCACCACATTGTCAGAAGTAATAATTTTTCCCTAAGGACGAATATCGATCACACAAGGAACAATTGAATTATAGAGTACGATATTCGCTAAATATAAAACAAAACTGATCCTGCCGACAACTCGAGCGTGGAGGAATCGCTTCGCAGCTCTCTCCGCCCCGTCTACGCGACTGTGTTATCTGCAAAATCACCCTCAGAACCTTCTCTAGGATCTCCAAACGCGACCTGCAAAACACACAGACGGCGCCTCTAGCGGCCGTTTGCACTCCGACGATCAAGTTAGATCACAGAACCACCAATGAGAAAAACTAGTAGTGTGTGTGTGAAAACTCTTGCTCTCTTTTTTTCTTTATCCCCCCTCTGAATCTCACCCTGATTCTCTTTTATGCCTCTCCCTGTATCTGGGCCTAAGAGAATTCTGTTATGCCCCTCTGGCATGTGCCAGAACCCTGTTATGCTTTTCTGTGACAACGTACCTCCAGAATCAGTAGAGTGTGAGTGTCTGTGCATCTCTGCGCTTGGCTGCGCTTGTCTGTACCCTTAGCGGTACGGAGTGCACCTTTATCTGGACCGCGCCCTTCTCAGATGATGACACGTGGAGGCATGCAACTCACATCTAACCATACACGTGTCACTACTTGAAGGGCTCTAGCGCTTCTCTTTGTGCGCCTAAGTTATTCCGTTGCGGAGCAACTTAGCATATTTCTTCCATCTGGGTAAATCGCATACTCTTAGGAGAACGCCAGATGTGGCTTGTCTAGGCACACTCACCAAACGTTGCTCTCTGCGTAAACGGCTTACCCTTCACGGTGTCACGCACGTAATGGGTAGAGGGAATCACCAATCACTGACCGGTTTACTAGCTCCCTCAGGCCACTCTCGTGCACGATTCCCTGAGGTGTGCTCATGCGAGGTCCATGCGTAACGCTCTCGCTGGGAACCTCAGTCCCAGTTTAACTGCGTGTAACACGAGACCCCGATGACCATGCACCCGATGACTGATCAGTGCTCTATTGCTTCTCGCGTTCTGCCCCCAGGCGTTCATCTGGGAACTGATCTGTCAGTGGTCACTTGGTTACTGACAACCGATCACGTTCACCCTGATCTATCTGTCACCTGGTCCACGTGTCACCCTGCGAGTGGTCCACGTGGTTATCTTCTGCTGACGTCATCGACTACCGATGACCGACCGGATCAAAAACAATAAAAAGTGTGTTGAAAGTGGTTGTGTTGGCGATGATCAATTAGAAAACAAAGAAAGAATTGGTTGCTTCAAGTTGGAAAAATAGGGATTAAGTTTCATCTTTTCTCACCCTTATGTATTTTGATTAGCATGTTAACATTAAGTTCTTTTATTGAAATTGATGCTCGTATCAAATTCATTTATAGCGATATCTCGCATATAAAATTATTAAGAATGTTTCCTAAATATCAATCTCTCGCATACTTATAAAAACAACTTAGAATCTCACTTAGAGGTTAATAGCAATTAACATTTCAAGTCTATCTCTAGCACTCAAATATGTTAAGTATTGTTGTGTAGGTCAGAACCCTAAAAATACCTCTCAGTCAGATTTAAGATTCTTAAACATGTCAAAACTATTTAGAAGCAAAACAACAATACCAATAATCAGTCAAGAACAAAATATTATATCATATTTAAATATCACCTAAAAACATAAGGGTTTAAATTGATTACTCTCAATCCCAATGGGTAGAATTAGCCATGCATACTTCTAGCACCTTTCGTTCTCCCAATTGGTTACAAATCACTAAATGGTGTTTTCCTCACAATCTGGCACACTAGGGTTGAGCCTCTAGCCCCTTATTTGACCTAATTTACAAGGGCTAGGTGACATTTTGCGTCGCTCTAATGGGCTGGTTCATAAAACATAAAATTAGCCCAAGTAATCTGGCGCATTCTCGATCAAGCGAGAAAGGCGTCGATTTTTTAGAATGTTGTTGGAGCTCTCTCGCTCATTGAGCGGGATATAGCTCGCTTGAGCGAGAAATTCGTTGCTAAGTTGGACTTATTTTCCTCTTTTTGTGCGTCCTGGGCCTACCAACTTTTTCTTTTTTAGCTTATATCATTCTTCTTTAGTCCAAATCTCCATTCCTCCCTAAAAACCTGCAATTAAACCAAATATGGGAATAAAAGGATTTTATTCAAATAAAAATCATAAAAAATGTAAAAAGGTATAAATTCATAAATTATAGATAATTTTATATGAAGTTTAAGAATTAATACTCATAAGTGCCTATATTTTAATATGAAATATTACTAAAATTAGGCACTTATGAACTAATCAACTCCCCCCAACTTAGAATCTTGCTCGACCTCAAGCAAAGTAAATGAATATATTTGAATTTAAATATCAAAAGAACTTAATTCACTAAACAACAAATTAAATTAGAAACTTATGATGTTTCCAAATTTAAATATAGAAAAATATAGATGCAATCAACTTCTAGGATGAAATCAAAACAAATAAATGACAATTCATTAAGGAATTTCTTATCATATGCTCACAGGTAAGTGTTTCTCTCTATTTTCACTGAATCATAACAAATCATAGTTGCTTTTCATTTCATCTTTATATCACAAACATATTAGAAACATAAATCTTGAGGTGTTTTCCAAGGTTATAATGAGGTTGGGCTTCCAACAAGTATGTGTTGAACAAGATGTTTTGATGTCTCCAAATCCAAGTGGAAAGCTTGAAGACCTTGTTGTTGGGTGTGTGTGTTTTGTCTAGTTGTTTGAAACTTGTTAATTCACTCATTAGATGATCCAAGTTCATTTGAATCTTTAACATTTTGAAAAGATGGGTTTTATAAAAAGCTGTTGAAATTTCAACAGGTTGAAATTTCGAAACAACAGGTTGTTTTACCTTAGTAGTTTTTGAAAAGCTTGACTTTGTTGTCAAGTCAATTCAACCGATTGTTTCGACAAAACAATCGATTGTTTTTCTGAAAACTTAACAAAATTATGTTAAGTGGTTTTAATATGTTTTAAATGTTCCTAACTACCTTGGCTCCTTTATTAAATGTTTTTGACCACTTGGTTGATCTATATAAAGGTGGTTTTACGCTCCTAATCTTGAAGTAAGAAAAAGAGTTTATCAAAACACTTTTTCCAAGTTTTGAAAGAGTTTTTGGATCATTCTTAAGTGTGTGGAACAGGATTGGGTTGTAATTCTGAACTTTAAGCTTTGTAATACCCAGGTGTATTCTATTCCCTTCTTCCTTGATTACTGTATTTCTGGTTTATGTTGCCAAGAAGTGTTGTGTGTTCTTGAGGGGTTCAAGATCAACACTCGTGGTGTGGTTTGCCAAAGGTACTGTGCTTCTTGAGGGGTTCAAGGCCACTACTTTGGTATGTGGTGTTTGTAATCTGGTTTTGATTGCATAGTGGTTTACCCAGTTGTTTCTGGGGACTGGATGTAGCTCTTGGTGTAAGAGTGAACAAGTATAAACATTTTGTGTGAATCTCTCTATCCTTGCACTCTTTAAATTGCTTTAAATTGTTTTGATAAAACTACTGATAAAAACAACCGATTGTTTCGTAAAAACAACCGGTTGAATTTCTGCATCAAGCTTAAAATCTGTTTTATATTTGGCAGGACAAATTTTCCATTGATTAATTCTTCATTGCCTTTCACTTTACCTTCAAAAATTTCAAAAATCTTTCAAAAAAAATTCACCTCCCTCTTGGTTTAGCTCATTAATTCTAAGAATTGACATCAAGAGCTAGGTTCTTGAAAGTTATTCAAGTTTTGATGCTAAATCTTTTTTAAATGGTTGAAAAGTTTTCTTTTGGGGAAGGTGTTTGTTTAAACGAACCACCTTTGTTCTGTGGTATGAACTATGACCTGTGGTGCATAAGAATGAAATTCTTTATTGAATCTATAGATAGAAAATTTGGAATGTTATTACAAATAGCTATTTCATGCCTATATCTGAAAATGTTTCTTCTGAAAGAGAACATCTTGATTCTGTAGCTATGAACATCATTGTATCTGCACTTGATTCTAATGAATTGCTTATGGTTTCAAAACGTAGTTTTTCCAAAGAAATGTGGAATACCCTTGAAGAGTATCACAAGAATCCAAGGAATTCCTTGATGGACAAAGAAGATCTCTGCCTTTTCAGGAGGCCAAGGAGTCCTGACAACATGGGGGAGCTAAACAAAGATCTTTGCCTTTTTCTGGAAGAGCGTAGCAGCTGCCAACATCACTTTCCCTATCGCCTCAATCATCTCCTTCGAGTTCTTCGAGGGCCAACTTGAAGCTCACATAGGTTAGCCTTTTTCCCGGCACCAAGACTCTTGCTTCGTGTTGGAACTAACTTAGCGTTCCTACCATTCCATCCTTTGGCGTTCTGCTTGTTCTGCATTGGTCTTGTTTTTGAATTCATGTGCCACTTGTTTGCGTTATTCCTGCGTTCATACACTGGTATGTCTTGCTTTTGCTTTTGTGCTTACTCATCTATTTTCTACCCTGTGCAGACTTCATGTTGGGCAAAGGTAAACTAGCTGAACTGAGGGCGATCGCCCGATCTCACAAGTTGGCGACGGGTTCCCAAACCGTGCCCAACTTGGTGGTGGAGATCGCCGCTGCTTAGGGCAGAACTCCTCCCCAAGGTCCAACTCCTTCGGAGACACTACCCGCCCCCCAAAGAAAAAAACTTGTCTTGAGGAAGCCAAAGAGGAAAACTCCTCAAGTGGTACAGGAAGAAGAGGACGACGAGGCGACTGAGGACGGCCTCGTCACCAATAGAACAAGGGTGGCACCCTCTTCACCACCCGCTCTCCCAACACCAAGATCGGCCTCTCCTCCAGCTCCAACACCGCCAGTCCAAGCAACACCCTTGGCTGTCGCGCCCCCTGTGGTTGAAGGCAGCGAGCCTAATTTCATTGAGAATCCTCCAAGCGCCTCCACGCCATTTGTATCTGCTGGAGAGGGTCCTCCTTCAACCACCTCCACCGCCGGGGCTGCACCAGGAGAAGATGAGGGTGGCCATAACTCGCCAATCCTCATAACAGAGTCCCCGACTTCACCACCACGCCAAGAAGCCCCCCTCGCCCTTTAAACTCAAGAGGGTGGTGGTGAAAGTCAGCACCAAGCTCCTCCAGCACCTCCACCAGCAACAACTTCAAACTTTTCCCCCTCCATCGAAGATGGTAGAGGATCTCCCATCGATTATAACAAAGGCTGTGAAGAACACGAGCAAGAAGCTTGAATATGAGAATGCAGCGCTCAAACCGTCTGATAAGGATGGAGGCAGAGAAGCTTTCTTGCAATATGATGATGGCGAAGATTGACCATTCAAGGCTGGAGGACGCCATGGACGCTGAACTAAGGGGCGCGCGTAAGGAGGCCTCCGATCTGCGCCAAAAACTGCACCTCCTAGCTCAAGAGAAAATTGAGCTGGAGAGCAAGCTGGTACCCTATAGGCTCAAGGTGGCCAACTTGGAGGCATCAATGCGGCCAAGGTGGAAAACCTTGAAAAGAGGTCAGCAGATCAAGAGGTGCTCCTCGGGAAAGTTGTGAAGGAGAGGGATGACACCAAGGCCGAGCTTGGCAAAGCTCAAGAGGAAAACATGAGGATTGCTGCGGAGCTGGCCCAGGCTCGGGAGGAAAACAAGAAAGCTGCTGAAGAGCTTACTCGGGCTCGTGAAGAATCTGAAGGGCTGAAGAAGCAAACTGAAGAGCTGAAGAAACAAGCCCAAGAGCTCGAGCAAATCTCCGCCCATGTCCTTTCTGCCGGGTTCGACGCCGCTTTGGAGCAAGTCTCGTGCCAATATCCCGAGCTCGATCTCTCCATGGTGTCAATCTGCAATGAAGTGGTGGATGGGAAGATTGTGCCCTCTGAAGATTAATTGTCTCCCTCCATCATTTTGTTCTTTGAAAACTTGGTGCTTATTTCTGTTTGCAAGAACTTTGATATGTAATTTTTCTTCGTATGTATTTGAACCGACATTGCTTTATATAACTCCTTCTGCTTAAGACGTTGTTGTCTAACACCATCCCTTAAACTTTTCTTACTCGCTGTGTGATCAGCCAACATAACAGGTAGAACTCGCCTAAACAAATTGACTTATCGATTCTTCAGTCTTAACCGTTCACTGCTTTGAACTCGAGCAAACTGTTAATCTCATAACAATCTACCAAACTGTTAACTCAAAGTAAAATCTGAGCAACTATCAGCTTTCAAACGATGACATTTAACGTAACTTGCAAACTTAAGGCAATAAGTCACTTACTAGGCAGCAGGTTTTAACTTAAACTTGTATCACAATACAGTTTACCTGATCTGCCCTGGCAAGGCTAGCCTTTACGCTCGTCATTGCCTGGAATTCTTCTGATCGACGCAGGGTTCGGGCGATGTAGGCTTTCTTTGCCTTTATCGCTTGACTATTGTTCCCTCATCTGGGGGCTAGCGGCGCCTTTCGGATCCTTCTTTACCTCCCTGAGTTTCAGAACAAAGAATTGGATAGCGAGGTGTTCTCTTTGAACCTACCTTAGCTATCTCTTAAACCTTTTTCGCCCTTCACGCCATACCTGAACTCGTTCAAGACGAGAAGGATTTGATCTGTCTTCATACCGCCTACAAGCGTGGAAGTTTTTCTCCGGTCTTACTAAGTCAATATTGATGTTTCACTTAAAAGGGGGAAAGGCGTTTTCCTTCCCTTCCCGCCGTTTAAGGTCACGAACACCCCTGACCTTTCAGTTCATCTTGCCTGAACTCACTCTGAGGTGAGAAGGACTTTTTTTCGCCTGAACTCGCTCGACGACGAGAAGGACTTTTTCTTGCCCGAACTCGATCGACGGCGAGAAGGACTTTATCTGGCCTGAACTCGCTCGACGGCGAGAAGGACTTTATCCTGCCTGAACTCGCTCGACGGCGAGAAGGACTTTATCTTGCCTGAACTCGCTCGACGGCGAGAAGGACTTTATCTGGTGCCTCAACTTGCCCAGGGTGTACATCTCGTCCCCCCTGGATGCACTGAGGACTTTTTCTCTTTCTCGCCTGCACTCGCTCAAGGGCGAGGAGGTCTTTTACTCTTTCTCGCCTGCACTCGCTCGAGGGCGAGGAGGTCTTTTTCCTTTCTTGCCTCCAAACGCACGAGAGCGCTTTGGTCTTTAGTCATCGCTGGTGCCTCCGATCGCCGAAAGACGATGAGGACTTTAAAACTTTAACTGATGCCGCCAATCGCCGAAAAGCGATGGGGACTTTAAAACGTTTTCTTAGAAAGCATGCAGCATAACTTTAAACTTGCCTTGAATCACGTATGAGTGATAAGGTCTTTTTTCTAAAACTTTTGAAACAACAAGCATGCAATCTTAGAAACTTTAAACTTTGAAAACACTTCTTTATTGGGTGGCCTCATTAAAAACCCTCCTTAGGGAAAAAAGAGTGCCCCCTTCAAACTGTTTTAATAGAAAGCTTGCAAATCTCTTCATGTTTGTTTTTACTTACAAAGCTTTAACTGTAATATAACTTGAGGTGTGTGGCGTTCCAAGTGCGAGGAATCGCCCCTCCTTCCAACGTCTCTAAGCGGTAGGCGCCGTTCCCGAGCGCCTCGGTTATTCTGAACGGTCCTATCCATTTAGGCGATAACTTGTTTTCCATCTCGTACTGGTGGGCCTTCCTCATCACCAGGTCGCCCTCTCTAAACTGCCTTGGCATCACCTTCGAGTTGTACCTTCGCTCAATCCTCCTTTTCACTGCCTCAACCTTTACCCTTGCTTCCTCCCTGACCTCGTCCAGTAAATCCAGATTCAGCCTTCTTTTTTCGTTCGAGTCTTCCGCCACAAAGTTCTGGAATCTCGGCGAGCTCTCCTGGATTTCCACTGGAATCATTGCATCACATCCATAGACCAAGCTGAACGGGGTCTCGTGGGTTCCTGATTGCTCGGTGGTGTGATATGCCCAAACTATGCGGGGTACCTCTTCAGCTCACGATCCCTTGGCTTTCTCTAGCCTTCTCTTCAAGCCTCTTAGTAACACCCGATTGGCGGACTCTACTTGGCCATTTGTCTGAGGGTGCTCGACGGATGCAAACACCTGCTGAATTCCCACCTCTTCGCACAGCTTCTTCAGTAGGTGACTTGCAAACTGAGTCCCATTGTCTGACACCAGGCGCTTAGGCACACCAAACCGGCACACGATGTTCTTCCATACAAAGCTCTCGATCTTGTGTGCGGTGATCTGGGCTACTGGTTCTTCTTCGATCCACTTGGTGAAGTATTCAATCGCCACCACCAAGTACTTCATCTGCCTGATCGCCAATGCGAAAGGTCCCAGAATGTCAATTCCCCACATATGAAACGGCCAAGGGCTGTAAATTGACTTTAACTCCTCTGGAAGTGCCTTGTGCCAATCGGCGTGCTGCTGACATTGCTTGCAACACTGGGCATACTTCTTGCAGTCCTCCCTCATCGTTGGCCAGTAATAACCTGCACGGAGAGTTCTTGCAGCTAGAGCTCGACCCCCGATGTGACTTCCACATATCCCTTCATGGAGCTCGGCCATAATTCTAGTGCATTTCTCTCCATGCACACATTCTAGGAGTGGGTGTGTAAACCCAAACCTATACAGCTCGCCATCGATCATGGTGAACTTGCTGGAGTTCTTCTTTATCTTCCTAGCCTCCGTCGAATCCAGCGGGAGAAGGCCATCTGCCAGGCAGCGCTCGTACTGTGTTATCCATGTGTCTGGCTCATGCGTAGCGCAGACCTGCGTCAAGTTCACCCTCTCCCCCTGACATGCTCTTATTCTCGGCGACCTCAAGGTCTTCTGAGTCAAGGACCTGTGACTCCTCGCCGCTTTCTCAGTCGACTTGCTTATCTGAAGAACCAAGTGGTCTGCCACAAATGCTCTAGGCGTCTTAAGAGTTTCTTAGATCACTGTCCTCTGCCTACCCCCCTTGCCCGAACTGGCGAGCTTAGCTAGCAAGTCTGCTCTCTGGGCACATGCACCACTTCAAATGAGACAAAGGAACTCTTCAACTCCTGCACATACTCCAAGTAAGCCGCCATTTGTGGATCCTTGGCTTGGAACTCGCCTGTTACTTGTCCCGTGACTAATAACGAGTCACTTTTAGCCATCAGCACCCTAGCCCCCATCTCCTTGTTCAGCAAGATTCCGGTGATCAACGCTTCATACTCTGCTTGATTGTTGTTGGCTTTGAAGGCAAACCTCAGGGACTGTTCTATCAGCACGCCGTTGGGCCCTTCTAGAATGACTCCAGCACCGCTACCCTGCTGGTTTGACGATCCGTCCACCGAGAGCACCCAGCGAAAATCATCCCCTTCAACTCGTGCTGCTTCTGACAAGAGCTCGACCACAAAATAAGCGAAAATGTGCCCTTTGATCGGGTCCTCGGGGCTCATATTTGATGTCGAACTCCGACAGCTCCACCGCCCACTTCACCATTCTCCCAGCTACATCAGGCTTCTTCAGGACTTTCTGGATGGGCAAGTCGGTCATCACCAGCACTGTAAAACTGTGAAAATAGTGGCGCAACCTCCTCGCCGAAAATACTACCGCCAGTGCAGCTTTCTCCAAGGCTTGATACTTTACCTCCGGGCCTTGCAACACTTTGCTGACGAAATAAATAGGCTTCTGAGCCTGGTCTTGATCTTGGGCGAGCACCGCACTCACTGCCCTCTCAGTCACAGCAAAATACAACCTGAGAGGGGTTCCTACTAAGGGTTTGCACAAAACCGGCGGGCTCGCCAAGTACTCTTTAAGCTTCACGAAGGCTTCTTCACACTCCTTCGACCAGACAAACTTGTTGTTTCGCCTTAAACATTGGAAGTACGGATGGCCTTTCTCTCCGCTAGCTGATACGAAACGAGACAGGGCGGCCATCCGACCTGTAAGTTGCTGCACCTCCTTCACGGTAGCTGGGCTCCTCATCGCCAATATGGCAGCACACTTATCAGGATTTGCCTCTATTCCTCTTTCAGTTAAGAGGAATCCCAAGAACTTCCCTGCCTCCACGCCAAAAATGCACTTCTCGGGGTTCAGCTTTAATCTGAACATGGCGATTGTGGTGAACAACTCCTCCAGATCCGAGACGTGCTTGCTCTTTTCTGGCGAGGTCACGACCATATCATCTACGTACGCTTGCACATTCCTTCCCAGCATTGGTGCAAGTACCTTATCCATCAATCTTTGGTACGTGGCCCCCGCATTCTTCGGCCCAAAGGGCATCACCTTGTAACAGTAGCACGACCTCTCAATCATGAAGGCAGTTTTCTCTTCATCCATAGGATGCATCTTTATCTGGTTATACCCCGAGAAGGCGTCCAGAAAACTCAGCAACTTGCACCCTGCTGCACTGTTGACCAGGGCATCTATGTTTGGCAAAGGATACGTATCCTTTGGGCAAGCCTTGTTCAGGTCAGTGAAGTCGACGCACATGCGCCACTTCCCATTGCTCTTCTTCACCAGTAGGACATTAGCCAACCACTCGGGGTACTGGACCTCCCTGATATGGCCTGCGGCGAGGAGCTTCTGTGTTTCATCCCTGATCGCCTGCCTCCTCTCCTCGTTAAACTTCCTTCTTCTCTGCCGCACTGGTCTAACTTGTGTGTCCATTGCAAAATGGTGACATAAGAAATCGGGGTCAATTCTCGGCATGTCTGAAGCAGACCATGCAAAAGCATCCAAATGCCGTTCTATCACCTTGGCGATCTGCTCTTGGAGCTCAGCCTCCAAGGATCTTCCCAGCTTGAAGACCTATCCCCCGATCTCCCTTTCGAGCCACTCCTCGACGGGTTTGGGTCTGGCTTCCCTGGCGATCACCGCCCTGGCGATTCCCAATTCCCTCGCTTCCTCTGGGCGGTTCCTCGCTTCTTCCTCCCGTCCGGCGCTCTCTCCCTCAACCACCGCTTCCATCATGGTGACATCGCCTCCGGCGGCAACTTCCATCGCCGCATCAACAACTCGCCATTCTGTTTGCCTGGGCTTCACACCGGGAGGCGGCGTCGTGGTGATGTAACTTACTGACCTCTTATTCTTGAGGCTATTCTCATAGCATTTCTTCGCCTCCTTCTGGTCAGATCTGATGGTGACCACCACCCCCTCCATTGACGGTAATTTAACCTTCATGTGCCTAGTTGAGGGCACAGCTCCTATTCTGTTGAGGATTGGTCTCCCCAACAGAATGTTATAGGCTGAGGGGGCATTCACAACGAGGTACTTGATTTTCTCCGTCCTCGAGGCCACCTCATTCGTGAACGTTGTTCTTAGCTTGATGTACCCCCTGACCTCCACCTGATCGCCAGCGAAACCATACAAACACCCTCCATAGGGTCTTAGCTGGTCAAGGGGTAGTTGCAACTGTGTGAAAGTCGGCCAGAACATTACAAGCGAGATAACTATGGGATTGTACCGTCCCGTACCCGGGCGTTGACAAAGTCAAGGTCAAAGTCAACGGAAAGGTCAAAGTCAACGTAAAGCGTCGCCAAGATAAGGCGTCGCCCAGGCAAGGCGTCACCTAGCAGGGAATCACCAAGATAGGGCGCCGCCCAACTGGGTGTCGCCAAGATGGAATGGCACAAGGGCAAGGTGACCACGGCGCTGCTCCCTGATACCCATGGGTAGGAAAGACCATGGAGGAGGCGACGCCGTGGGAAGGCCCCAAACCTTGGATAACCAGGGAACAGTAATAAAGAGGAGAGAAAGGTGGCTTCAAGGCCATAACAACAACACCAGTGTAGGGCAGCCTGACTCGAGAAGTACCCCTGGCGCCCCAGAGACGCCTTTGGGACAGATACGACTCGAGAGGAAGGTCACGCCCAGGGTAGCCGGGTGCAGGGTACAAGAGGAAGGCAGATACGCTCTCAAAGTGAGTGACTAGATGATTGGGGGCATGAGTTGGCACCCAAAAAGTCACCCCTAGCGCAGTAGCACTCCCAAGCAGGAGGACTCACACGTAGAAACGTCCCCAGATGGGCAGAAACGCCCCCAGATGGGGTCACGACATCGTGAGGCCCTCCACGTGTACGACAGCCATGTCAGAATAGAAACACCCTCTAGTCAGGTGCCAGGTAATTAAAGTCATTCAATACAGTTTCCGTTTCGAGCGTTCAGGTACCATAATGGCTCCCAAGCGTTTCGACGTCTTAAATGCTCTACGTTTTCTAAATTAGATACGCTGATTGAGTGCGTTAGATTTGTAATTAAAGGCGCTTTAAGGCGCTTTAAATGCTTGGGTAGTTTAAATGGCGCGGAGAATGTTGGAAACGGGGTTCGAACTTTTGGCAAATTTACGAGAACTCTCTAGTTGCTAGCTCGTGCTTTGAGATTACGTACAAGGGACTCGGGAAAGATCTTTGCGTGAGGGAGAAAACATACACACAAATACACAGTTCTTTTTACCACCTTCAGAGTGCCATACGCGGTGCTCAGAGACGGAGGTGCACAGTTTTGGTGTTTCTTGCTGGCTGACTTGAGCGTCGGAGTGCAAACGGCCGCTAGGGCGCCCTTTTGTCCTCTTTTTGCAGGAATCCACAGGTAACCAGTGGGAAGGAGTCCCTAGCTGACGGTTGAGGTCGCGCACGAAGACGTCCCAGTCACCGGACAGAACAGGGATCATTGTCGTGAGGCACAACGTCCCTAAGATCCTCCTTTGTGAACGTGATGTCCACATCTGGCGAGTGATCCTCGAACATATCCACCGCCATCACAGACCTTGCGTATTTCTTCCTCTGTGACGCAGTGCATCCACCACCCGAGAATCCTCTAGCGATGGTGTGGATCTCGCCATGAGTGGGCATCTCATGCTGCTGAGCCTCTCCACCCGTCGGCTGGGAGCTCGACGCACCTCCCGTCCTCTTGTCCAGCAGGTAATCGTTCAGAAAACCGCTCTTGACCAGATCGTCGAGCTGGTACCCCAAGGCCAAACACGAATCAACAGTGTGACCAAAACTCTGGTGCAACTCACACCAGGCATTTGGTTTTGGTCCTAACACCTTGTCGCCCACTTTCTCAGGCGCCTTAAGCCTGGCTGCTATGTTGGGAATGGCGATCAGATCCGCCAACCCCATGACAAACTTGTACTTTGGTGGGCGATTATATTCCCTGGGGCGTCCTGGGCCCCTTCCCTTGTTCTTCCTCGGATCATAAGGATGGCGAGTCCTTTGATCCTTCTTGGCCGCCATCGTCTCCAACACCCTCTGCGGCTGGATTCTAGTCTGGGCACCTGGCCTAGCAGGGGCCACGCTCCCTCTCTTCTCAGCGACCTCACTCTAGTCTGCGATGTGGGCCACCGCAAGTCGCCTAACTTCAGCAAACGTGGCGGGGTGAGCCCTAATCAGCGCCTCACAGAAAGGTCCCGGCAGCACGCCCTTTTTGAAGGCGTATACCAGCATCTCCTCGTCTTTAGCAGGCGAGCGGACCATCTGTGCTCCAAAGCGATTCAAGTAGTCCCTGAGGGACTCTCCCTGGTACTGCCTTATGTCGAACAGGTCATAAGACACCCTAGGTGGCGCCTTGTTCACAATGTACTGCTCGACGAAAAGCTTCGAAAACTGCTGGAAATTGGTTATGTGACCTGTTGGCAAGCTCACAAACCATCCCAGCACTGTTCCTTGGAGCGTGCTCACAAACATCTTGCAATATACAGCATCCGAGCCTCCTGATAGCATCATCTGCGTGTGGAACGTAGTGAGATGTGCCTCAGGGTCCTCCACGCTGGTGAAAGAAGCTTCCACAGGTACTACGCTCGCAGGGATAGGCGTGTCTGTGATCGCCTGAGCAAACGACATTAAGAAAACGCGCGGTGGTGACGACGGCGCGACCTCTTCAACAACTGGGCGTCCTCTCTGCTCCTGAAGAGCTTGACGTAACTCCTCAGTCACTTTGCTGAGCTCCTCATTCCTGGCCTGAGAGGCAACCAGGTCTTCATGCATCTTCGCTTGCTCTATGCGCGAGGCCTCCACAATCGCCTGCAACGCGCACATGATCTCCATCATCTGCGCCATGGTCATGGCGCCTTCTGTAGCAACTGGCACAACGGGACTTGAACGGTTGCTTCTCATCTTTCTCATGAAAACTCAGCAAACCAAACTTCAACGAACAAAACCTTCTCCAGCAAACGATCGATCCAGCAATCAATCGGTCCGAAACTCCGAAACTCCCTAGAACTTCCAAAAACGCAACCACAACAGCACGCCGATAGATTCGGATGTCGAAACCCTCACAGAAACTTGCAATCTCACCACGAACCTACCGCTCCTCCAGCAAACTCCCGATTTACCAACCAGAAACGCAAACGAACAAAAAAAAAACTTCGAATCAACCGATTGAAAGCAGCGCAAACAGCAAGAAACTTCAAGAATCTGATCGAAAGCTCGAACGAACGGTGGAAAACTTCAAACTATCGATTAAAACCCGAACGAACGGTGGAAAATGGTTACACCAGCACACAACCACACAGAAACTACGGAAACTTCAAGAACTCACGCTGTGGATGGGGACAGGTTTTACACGGCCCCACGGTGGGCGCCTGAACGTGATGATCCTGCCGGTTGACCAGAGCGCAAGAGCCTTGCCACGTCAAAGGTATCTTCCTCTGGATCGGCTTTGCACCACGTTAGCTTTCGTCCTTCACCCCTCGATTCTCCTCAACAAGAACCTGCAAAAGACAGAGTGGCGCCGCTGCGGCCGATCGCGCTCCGACGCTTAAGTCAGTGATGGAATCACCAAAACTCTAAGAGAGAAAAGCTAGAAACTCAAGGAACCGTGCAAAAACTCTCTTAGCGTACTCAAGTATTCTCAAAGCGTAAAGAAGTGTTCTAAACGCGCGTACCTCATAATCTGTTAAGAGTTCCTTATATACTTGCGCATTTTCTCTCTCCTGACGGTTACACCTCTGGACACGTGGCTAGCATCCAGCTGTACACGTGTCACCATCTGGAGCGTCTTCTGCTTGAGCGCCACTTCTACTCTTCAGGTTGTTCGACTAAGTTACTCAGGTGAGGAGCAACTCGGTGCATAGCTGCCTTGGAGCGCGATCTTCTTCTAGTGGCGAGCACGGGGTGTCACCATGCGCATCTTCTCTGTGGTCTCACGTGCCGCTATCACGATCTGCATTACTTGCTCATCGTGCATGTTCTGGTAAACTGTTCCCTGGCCTCAACCTCTAGCTAGGGAATGATCATCTGATAACTTCATCCTTCGTACTCGTGCCCTTTGAAAGCCTTGAACAAGCTTTCCTGATCTTTTGGCGATGTCCTTCCCTTCCGTCAGCCAGGTGTTCCATTCAATACGCCTATATTACCACTTGCTGCCACGTCATCACTCCCGACTACCTGGTCGGTACAAAAACTGTGAAGACTCAAGTGATGAGAGTTAAGAGGAAACATTTAGCTTGCTTGCTATTTAAGAAATTCAGCAAGTTCCTAAAGAAGAGAAACAACAAAAGTGGTTCATCCAACAAGTATGATAGCAAGAAACCTACTGCGTTTAACACTAACAAATATACATACTTTGGATGTGGTGGACAGGGTCATATTAAAACTGAATGTCCCAACAAAGAGAGGAAAAACTTAAAGAATCATAAGAAGAAAGGAAAATCAAGAAGAGCTTACAATGATGACTCATCAAGCTCCTCTTCAAGTGATGAAGAAGAAGCAAATTTATGTCTAATGACAAGACAAGAAAGTGACACAAACAGTGTAAATTCAAGCACTTCTATTAATTTTGAGAATTATACTCAATTTCTTGATGCCTTTAATGAAACTTATAAGGAAGCTAATAGGTTGGCTCTTTTAAATAAACGGTTGAAAGGTTTAAACAACTCGTTGGGAAATAGAGTCAAGATCTTGGAAGAAGAGTTCAACAATTCAAAAACTAATTTTGAAAATTTGGAAATGATTTATCAAAACTCTTTTTGTAAGTGTGTTGATTCAAGTTTTTGTGAAAATTGTGAATCTCTTCAAAAGAAGGTTCACTATCTTTTGAAAACGATGGACAAGTTTTCCAAGGGCCAATCAAATCTTGAAAAAGTTCTTGCATCTCAAAAGTGTGTTTTTGGAAAGGCTGGACTGGGATTTAACCCAAACAGCAAGAACAAATCTGTTTCAAAACCCTTTTCAAGTTTCTTTGAAAACAACCTATTGTTTAGTCAAAACAACCGGTTGAAATTTGTTATTATTGCATTTAAAGGGGCCACATTATTAGATTTTGCAGAGTAAGAAGGTTTTTTGTTCCCAAAGGTATTTTGAAATGGGTTCCTAAGGTTTCTAAGGTTCCCAAGGTTCCTACTAACATCATTGGACCCAAATTTATAAGGGTACCAAATCTTGCTTCTTAATCTTTTCTTGTAGGTATCCTTGGCAGCCAAGAATCTTTTGTTTTTTGGCTTGAAGAATGACTGCTAAAGGGAAGAATATCAAGAGCAAAGACAATCTTTGTACCTACACTTTTCAATTGTATATGTCTTGCAGGTTTCTTTGAATGTCAAGAGACATCCTTGGCACATGCATAGTGTTTATCAAAAGAGAAACTTCAAAGAGAGTATGTGTGTTTTCATTTCTCAATTTATGTAAGTGTGCCTTGTGACCATATGAACATCTCAAAGTCTTCTTTTTTAGTGAATCTATTGGGGTTCTCTGTGCAAAGGTATAAACAAATTGCATATTGCATTTTCATCAATTTAAAAGGTATTTTTTGGTTATGAAAAATGTTCTTTTTGCTGTCACAGTAAAACAACCGATTGTTTTTCCTCTGGCACCTTTGTATAATGCTGGCAAGTTTGCTTATGCACGATTAAACCATTCCTCTTTTTCAAATCTTGCTTTTGGACAAATATACATTGAGCGTGCCTCAGAATTTGTCTACCCTTTAGCATGTTTAATGAAGGAGAACATAGATCCAATATATATATATAAAAGGGAATGGTTAGTTCTAAATGTTGAAAGCTCAAACAATTGGAAATAGGAAGAATCTATTCTTATTGATGAAAAAAAAAATTCATGTTGAAAATCATGAATAAGTATAAAAGAAAAATGAGGAAAAGTGTGCAGTCAAAAGAAAATGGTGATTTGATAACACATATGTGCTATAAATGGATTGTAGGTATGTTCTTCTTTAAGATGTGCGTTTTGTTATTTGAAAAATCCATACTATTAGAATTAATGAGCTAAAACAAGAGTGGGGTGAATAGTTTTTTAAAGATTTTCGAAAGTTCTGAAGGTAGAGTGAAAGGCAATGAAGAATTAATCAATGGAAAATTTGTCTAGCCAAATATAAAACTGATTTTAAGCTTGATGCAGAAATTCAACCGGTTGTTTTTACGAAACAATCGGTTGTTTTTATCAGCAGTTTTATTAAAACATATTTAAAGAAATTTAAAGAGTGTAAGGATAGAGAGATTCACACAAAATGTTTATACTGGTTCACTCTTACACTAAGAGCTACATCCAGTCCCCAGAAACAACTGGGTAAACCACTATGCAATCAAAACCAGATTACAAACACCATACACCAAAGTAGTGACCTTGAACCCCTCAAGAAACACACTACCTTTGGCAAACCACACCAAGAGTGTTGATCTTGAACCCCTCAAGAACACAAAACACTTCTTGGCAACACAAACTAGAAATACAGTAATCAAGGAAGAAGGGAGTAGAATACACCTAGGTATTACAAAGCTTAAAGTTCAGAATCACAACTCAATCCTATTCCACACACTTAAGAATGATTCAAAAGCTCTTTCAAATCTTGGAAAAACTGTTTTGATAAACTCTTTTCCTTACTTCAAGATTAAGAGCATAAAACCACCTTTATATAGATCAACCAAGTGGTGAAAAACATTTAATAAAGGAGCCAAGGTAGTTACGAACATTTAAACCATATTTAAACCACTTAACAGAATTCAGTTAAGGTTTTTAGAAAAACAATTGATTGTTTTGTCGAAACAATTGGTTGAATTGACTTGACAGCAAAGTGAAGTTTTTCAAAAACTACTAACGTAAAACAACCTGTTGTTTCGAAATTTCAACTTGTTGAAACTACTAAGGCAAAACAACCTGTTGTGTCGAAATTTCAACCTGTTGAAATTTCAATAGCTTTTTATAAAACCCATCTTTTCAAAAGGTTAAAGATTCAAATGAACTTGGATCATCCTAAGGAGTGAATTAACAAGTTTTAAACAACTAGACAACACACACACACCCAGCAGCAAGGTCTTCAAGCTTTCCACTTGGATTTGGAGACATCAAAGCATCTTGTTCAACAATCTCCCCCTATTTGATGAAGACATATCCTTGGTTTGCTTGTGATGTGCTTGTGATGTTCTGTTTGAATTTGTTAGTTCCTTGAAAACATAATTTGTCCAGCAGAATCATATCCATGTATCATGAGCACCACAAAACCAGTTTTCACTAGGTGATTCTCACAAGGAAAACCAACAAAATCAGTGCAAAAACTAGTGAAAACAAAGTGCAAAAGCAGAGTTATGCAACAACTAACTAAATCACATAAACCCAGTTTTAAAGCAGATATTTAGCAGGATACAAACCATATAATTCTCCCTCTATTCGTCTTCACAAATAGAATAGAAGAAGGGGTAAAAAACAGAATAACCTGTTTTCATCTGTGTTTTCCAGCATTGAAAACCAGCATATAACAGCAACATAAGAAACCAGAAAACCAGTGTGTGTAGCAGCACCATTGCAGCAACAAATCTTTGATACCATATCAAAAATAGCAACAGAAATTTGTAGGGTATCAGAGCTTATGACAACAACAGAACCATAAACCCTAAAAATTTCAACAAGGAGACCACTGTTTCTCCCCCAATCTTTTCTTCATCCAGCAACAACCAACAATGAAGTACTTCAAAAAGTTCATCTTTAAGTTGGTCAAATGATTGCTCAAAAGTTAGATTTGGTAGACATATTCTCTCTTTTGTTAAGAGCAAACCTTCCAGATGTTCCAAAGATACATTCACAAATGTTCATCAACCCCATCACCACCAATGTGGTTGTCATTCATAAAAATCATAACAACTTTATTCAAATGTGCCAGAGGTAAAACAATCGATTGCTTCGTGAAAACAATAGGTTGTTTTTCTAAGACAGCATGAAATGTTATTTTTCAAAGCAAATCATCTTTCAAAGTGATGGGAAATGCATAATGAAATACATTCATACCTTTGCATTACCTTAAGCATGTTGAGAATTTCATTTGGTCTTATGAAGCCAAAAGCATAGGATGAACATATACAACTTACTTTACATAGGATGAACATATACAAGTAATTAAGCCTCTCATACCACTTCCTTGGAGCTTTCTTAAGCCCATACAATGCCTTTTTCAGCTTGTATACATGGTTAGGATGTTGATGATCTTCAAAGCTCGGTGGTTGTTCAACATAAACTTCCTCATTGATGATTCCATTGAGGAAAGCACTCTTAACATCCACCTGAAACAATTTGAATCCACTCATATATGTTTCTGTTTGGAGATTTGATTAGCTTTCTGAATTGCTTTTCTGAGTTGATTGTTAAAGTTTCATTCTAAGCAAAGTAATTGTGAAAATCTTTTGTAAACAATTCACTCCCCCCTCTTATTCTAGCCATTGATCCTAACAATTGACATCAATTGCAAGGTTCTTAAAAGTTACTCAAGTTTTGATTTCTGTTTTTTGAAAATCTTTTGATGGCTAATAAAATGCCTTTTGGAGAAGGTGCCTCAATAAATAGGCCACCTCTGTTTTGTGGAGTCAATTACCAATTTTGGAAAGTGAGAAATAAAATTTTTATACACTCAACTGATAAAGGCATTTGGGAGTCAATTGAAAATGGTCCTTTTGTACCTTAAGTTAAGAAATATGATGTTTTAGTTGATAAAGCTTCATCTGAGTGGACTGAGGCAGAAGGTAAGAAGGTTAAATTTGATTCGATACCCAAAAATATTATAACATATGCTCTAAGATGTGATTAGTTTTTCAGGGTTTCACAATGCAGCTCGGCCAAAGAAATGTGGGACATCTTGGATGTCACACATGAAGGCACAACTGATGTGAAGAGAGGTAGGAAGCATGCTCTGATTCAAGAGTATGAACTCTTTAGAATGCAAAAGGGAGAATCAATATGTGATGTGCGTAAGAGGTTTTCTCACATTGTGAATCATCTTATGAGGCTTGGTAAGAAGTTTGATGAAGAAGAGCTTAACATTAAGGTACTGAACTGTCTTGATAGAACATGTCAACCAAAGGTTACTGGCATTTCTAAATCAAAAGATCTCACCTCAATGACTGTGGCATCTCTTTTCGGTAAACTAAGAGAGCATGAAATTGATATTCAAAGGCTTGTTGTTCAAGAAAGTGAAGACAAGCATAACAAGAGCATAACACTTAAAGCTAGCAAACAACAACATGTTTCCAGTGAAAGTGAAGAAGAGAACATAAGTTTGTTATCAAGAAAATTCAGCAAATTCTTGAGAAAGAAACAAGCTTTTAAAAGGTATGATTCAAAGAAATCTAGTGAATTCAATTCTAATAAGTATACTTGTTATGGCTGTGGTGAAGAGGAACATATCAAGTCTGAATGTCCAAACAATGAAGTAAAAAAAAAAGGAGACTTCAAAAGGGAAAAAAAAGGGAAAAGCTAAAAAAACATATATAGCATGGGATGACAATGATGTCTCATCCTTAAGTTCTTCAGATGATGAGGAAGCTAATCTTTGTCTTCTAGCATCAGTAACAAGTAGCATGGATTCTACTTCAACAAGTAAAGGACCTATGATAAATTGCTTAATGCTTTTTGTACCGACCAGGTCATCGGTTGTGATGACGTGTCTGGCACGTGACCATGTGGGGCGTGCTCAGCAGAACACGTGGACAAGAGAGAGATGAATGGTTCAGGAGTGAGCATAGTCGTCGCCTCATGGAAGTGGCGTGTCGTAATGAACATAGCCGGTTGTCGCTGGGTTTGTATGACATTGACGTGTTAGACAGTGGAAGATCGAGTGGTCAGACATCACCAATGGGGGCACACCGCCGGATCTTCTAGGAAACCAAGTTAAAACTGTTGGAGGCTCAGAAGAGTAGTTTCAAGTGAGTAAGTCCAGTAAGATGGTTGTTGCACCAGCATGGGGAACAAAGGTTGAGTAAGTTGGGGGGGAACACCTTGCTCATCGGCGACGGGACTCCAAGAGTGGACATTCGTTGGTGGCAAGGTTTCCCCAGCTAGAACGTGTACGGCGTAGTAATAAGGAGGGTGGCACTCACGACAAGCGATATCACAGAGATGATGCACTTTGTTGCATCCGATACTCGCCTTGTCATGTGGTGTTTCACAGCGTAGTACGTGCTAGATTACTCCTCGAATAGGGGACTTGGTCGTGCGGCTGGTCCCTACGCAAAGATAATATTCAAGTTACCTCAACCCAGATGATGACACGTGTAGGGTTGGATGCTACCTGTCATTCCAACCCAGATCATGACACATGTAGGGTTGGATACAGTGTAGAAATGACGCTCGATTTACCTTAGCTCAGATGATGACACGTGTAGAGCTGGAAGCTACCTGCTACCCCGGCCCAGATAGCGACACGTGCTGGGTTGGATGCGAGCCACGCGTCCAAAGCGTAACTGCCTGGAGAGAGAAAAAACCTAGCTATAAAGGTAAACTTAACAGAATTTGCAGAGGTACGTTTTTCATTACGGCTCATTGCTTTGAGTTGATTGCACTTTAGTACGGTTCTGCAGAGTATATTTCTCTCAGTTTTTGGGTGTTCTTGTCACTGGCTTGAGCGTCGGAGCGCAACCGGCCGCAGAGGCGCCACCTTGTGTTTTTTAGGTTCTGAGAGAGGCCATCTGTAGAGTGGACTTGAATGGCACCTGGTGTCAAGCTGGTGAGGGAGAACGTGACGAGGCAACGCTCTTGCGCTAGGTCAAGCGCCAGGAACATCTGGCGCCCACCGTGGGGCCGTATAAAAGGTGATTCCCAACCACAGCTCGAGTTTGTTGAAGTTTTGGTGTTTTTTGTTTGACTGTTTGTTGTCGCAATCGGTTTTCGAAGTTTTACTGTTCGTTCGAAGCTTCTTTGAGTTGCTGAGTTTGCTGAGAAAGGATGAGGACAACGCGGTCCAGTTCAGTCGTGCCGTCAACAGATGAAGATGTTGTGTCTATGACACAGGTGATGGATATTGTTCCGTCCGGTTGACCGGGACGTCTTCGTGCACGACCTCAACCGTCAGCTGGGGTCTCCTTCCCGCTGGTTGCCCGCGGATTCCTGCAAAAAAGGGGACAAAGAGGCGCCCTAGCGGCCGTGTGCACTCCGACGCTCAAGTCAGCCAGCAAGAAACACCAAAAAAACTGTCCACCCACGTATCTGAGCACCGCGTGTGGCACTCTGAAGGTGGTAAAAGAACTGTGTATATGTGTGTGTGTTGTCTCCTTCAGGCAAAAATATTCTCCAGTCACTTATACGTAATCTTAAAGCACGAGCAAGCAACCAGAGAGTTTCTCGTAAATTTGCCAAAGGTTCCAACCCTTTTTCCGACATTCCCAGCGCTATTTAAACTGCCCCAGCATTTAAAGCGCCTTAAAGCGCTTTTAATCTCAAACGTAACGCACTCATTAAAGCGCTTAATTACGAAACGTAGCGCATTTAAGACGTTGAAACGCTCGGGAGCCATAATAGTACCTGAGTGCTCGAAAGGGAAACTTTATTGAATATCTTTAATTACCTGGCACCTGACTAGAGAGTGTTTCTATTCTGGCATGGCTGTCGTACACGTGGAGGGCCTCACGACGCCATGACCCCATCTGGGGGCGTTTCTGCCCATATGGGGACGTCTCTACGTGTGAGTCCTCCTGCTTGGGAGTGCTACTGCGCTAGGGGTGACTTTTTGGGTGCGAACTCATGCCCCCAAGTATCTAGCCACTTACTTTGAGAGCGTATCTGCCTTCCTCTCGTACCCTGCACCCGCTTACCCTGGGCGTGACCTTCCTCTTGGGTCGTATCTGTCCCGAAAGCGTCTCTGGGTGGCAGGGGTACTTCACGAGTTAGGTTGCCCTACCCTGATGTCATCACTATGGCCTTGAAGCCACCTTTTTTTTCTCTTCATCACTTTCCCGAGATATCGGGTCCTGAGGCTTTCCCACGGCGTCGCTCCCTCCATGGTCTTTCCTACCCATGGGTATCGGGGAACCATACCGTGATTGCCTTACTTTTACACTGTTTGATCTGGCTACGCCCTGGTTGGGCGACGCCTCCACCCAGGCGACGCCTTGCCTTGGCGACGCCTTGTCCTATCTTGGCGACGCTTCCTCTTGGCGTCTCTACACCTGGGCGACACCTTGAGTTGACTTTGACTTTCCAGTCGTTGACTTTGACTTAGTCAACGCCCTGATACGGGACGGTACAGATATGATGAGGACGCTGCAGAAGAACGTAGCTGCATCACGTTCTGAGCAAGAAAGAATGCACGAGGCACTGGTAGCTTCACAAGCTAGGAATGAAGAGCTCAACAGGATCAACGAAGAGTTGCGTAAAGCTCTTTAAGAACGGGAGGAGCGCGCGGTTGGTGACAGATCTGCACCCCCGTCCCCACCGCGTAGCTTTCCCATGCCATTTTCTCAGGAGATCATGGACTCGGTGGTCCCTGCGAATACGGTGGTGGTGAAGGCGTCTTTCACCGGAGTGGAGGACCCTGAGGCTCATCTCACGGCGTTTCACACCCTGATGATGCTCTCGGAGGGGTCGGACGCAATCTACTGTAAGGTGTTTATGAGCACACTCAGTGGAACAGCGTTGGACTGGTTCGTCAGTTTGCCTACTGGCCGCATTACCACGTTTCAGTAGTTTTCTAAGATGTTCGTTGAGCAGTACATAGTGAACAAGGCACCACCGTTGGTGTCTTATGATTTGTTCGACGTGAGGCAGTACCAGGGGGAGTCCCTGAAGGATTTCTTGAACAGGTTCGGAGCTCAAATAGTCTGCTTGCTAGGCAAAGATGAAGAGATGTTTGTACATGCCTTCAAAAAGGGCGTTTTGCCTGGGCCCTTCAGACGAGGATCCAGCCGCAGAGGGTGATGGAGGGGCGGCGGGGAAGAGGGATCAGAGGATGCGCCTTCCTTATGACCCAAAGAAAGGTAAGGGGAAGGGGCCGGGGAAGCCCAGAGAGGCTAATCGCCCGCCAAGGTATGAATTCGTGATGGGGTTGGCGGACCTGATCGCCATCCCAAACATCGCTGCCAGGCTCAAAGTGCCAGAGAAAACAACAGACAAGGTGTTGGGACCGAAGCCAGATGCATGGTGTGAGTTCCACAAGAGCTTTGGCCACTCTCTCAACTCGTGTTTGGCTTTGGGATACCAACTCGCCGAGTTGGTCAAATGTGGGTTCTTGAAGGATTACTTGCTGGAGAAGCAAGCAGGTCAGTCATCGGGTTCCCAACCGGTGGGTGGCGAGGGACAACAGCATGAGGTACCCATCCACGGCGAGATCCACACCATTGCTGGTGGGTTCTCGGGTGGCAGGTGCACCACATCACAACGAAAGAAGTACGCAAGGTCTGTGCTGTCAGTGGAGGTTTTTGAAGACCACTCGCCCGACGTGGACATCACGTTCACCAAGGACGACCTTAGGGATGTCGTGCCCCACGACAATGACCCTATCGTAATCTCGCTCATCACGGCAGGAAGGACTGTTCATCTAGTGTTGGTCGATCAAGGAAGTTCGGCAGATGTGATGTTTTGGCCGACTTTTGAGAAGTTACAATTATCCCCCGACCAGCTGAGGCCATACGGGGGCTACCTGTACGGTTTCGCCGGGGAACAGGTGGAGGTTAGGGGGTATATTGAGTTAAGGACAACGTTCACAGACGGTCTGGTCTCGCGCACAGAGAAGATAAGGTATCTCGACGTAAACGCTCCGTCGGCATACAACATCCTGTTGGGTAGGCCAACACTCAACAGGACAGGAGCTGTGCCTTCAACAAGGCACATGAAGGTCAAGCTACCATTAATGGAAGGGATGATCATCACCATCCGGTCTGACCAAAAGGAGGCGAAGAAGTGCTATGAAAATAGCCTCAAGAACAAGAGATTTGTTTGCCACGTATCCACAACGCCGCCCCCTGGCGTGGAACCTGAGCGAGAAAACCGGCGAGATGTGGATATGGCGTTGGAGGTGGTCATCGAGGGCGACATGCCCGATGTGCCAATGGAGAATATTGAGGTGAGGTCCGAGGGCGCTGCTCGGGCGGAGGAAGAGAGAAGTTGCTCGGAGACCGCCAAGGAGTCAGGTATCGCGAGGGCGCTGATCGCCAGCGAGAAGAGGCCTCAGCCGGTGGAGGAATGGCTTGAGAAGAAGATCAACAGCAAGACGTTCAAACTGGGGAAAACCTTAGACAGCAAGACACAAGACCAAATCGCCCGGGTTATAAGTAGACATCTGGATGCATTTACATGGTCTGCCTCTGACATGCTGGGAATTGACCCCGATTTCTTGTGCCATCGTTTAGCTATGGATCCCCAAGTCAGGCCAATCCGCCAGAGAAGGAGAAAGTTCAATGAAGAGAAGAGGCAGGCAATCAAGGAAGAGATGCAAAAATCTTGGTAGCAAGCCATATCAGGGAGATCCAATACCCAGAATGGCTCGCTAACGTCGTTCTGGTCAAGAAGAGCAGCGGGAAATGGCGGATGTGTGTTGACTTCACGGATTTGAATAAAGCCTGCCCAAAGGATTCTTATCCTCTGCCAAGTATTGATGCCCTGGTAGACAGTGCGTCAGGGTGTAAGTTGCTCAGCTTCTTGGATGCCTTCTCAGGGTACAACCAGATTAAGATGCATCCCATGGACGAGGAAAAGACCGCTTTCATGACAGAAAGGTCGTGCTACTGCTACAAAGTGATGCCCTTCGGGCTGAAGAATGCGGGGGTCACGTACCAGAGGCTAATGGACAAGGTACTCGCCCCAATGCTCGGAAAGAATGTGCAAGCGTACGTTGACGACATGGTCGTAACATCCCTGAAAAAGAGCAGGCACGTCACTGACCTAGAAGAGTTGTTCACCACGATAGCCAGGTACAAGCTGAAACTAAACCCTGAGAAGTGTATTTTTGGCACCTCCTTTTCTACTCCTACACCTATCTACTAACACACGCCCCCTCCTAAAGCTCCTAACTAAAGACTAAAAGATGCTATAACAATAGAGGTTTCTAATGTTTCCCTCTAAGCACCTTCAACCAAAGAAATTACAAAAAGAGAAAATAATTGTCCCCTAGCTCCTAAAGCTTTGAACATGCTTCTTGTAAGCCTTTGAGGTGGGCTTTGACCTCGATGGGCGTCCTCTATTTGTGCCTCTACCTCTTCTTGATCTTGTTGATTGGCCTCCATGTCCACTTGAGCTTGATCTTCATCATACTCCCCGAGTTGGAGAGAATTCGACCACGAATTCTGGAGACCTATAGAAAAAGGAGTTAGATCGCTGACATTAAAAGTATGACTACCTAAGAATGTATCAGGCATATCTAACTCATAAGCATTGTCATTAATCCTCTTGAGGATTTGGAAAGGTCCATCCCCTCGAGGAATTAGTTTGGACTTCCTTTGAGTAGGAAAACGATCCTTCCTCAAGTGAAGCCAAACCCAATCGCCCTCGTCAAACAACAATGCTTTTCTCCTTTTATTGGCATGTTCAGCATACTTGCCAACCTTATTCTCAATTCTCTTCTTGATGTCTTTATGCAAAGTTTTCACAAAAGAAGCCTTTTCATCCCCATCTTTGCACAAGACATCTCCAAGAAGGGGAATAGGAAGAAGATCAAGAGGTGTTAGGGGGTTAAACCCATAGACAACCTCAAAAGGAGAATGTGAGGTGGTAGAATTTACTACACGATTATATGCAAAATCAACATGGGGTAGTAAATTCTCCCACACTCTAGGATTCCCCGAAATAAAACATCTCAATAGTTGTCCCAATGTTCGATTCACCACTTCGGTTTGACCATCAGTTTGTGGGTGGCAAGTTGTAGAAAATAAAAGCTTAGTCCCAAGCTTGCCCCACAAGGTCTTCCAAAAGTGACTCAAGAACTTGGGATCTCTATCGGACACTATAGATCTAGGGATCCCATGCAAGCGAACCACTTCTTGGAAGAAGAGGTTTGCAATGTGGCATGCATCATCCACTTTGTGGCAAGGAATAAAGTGAGCCATCTTTGAAAAATGATCCACTACCACAAAAATGGAATCCTTTCCCTTTGATGTCTTGGGTAATCCTAAGATGAAATCCATAGATATATCTACCCAAGGCATTGAAGGGATAGGAAGAGGAGTATATAGACCATGGGGATGCATCTTAGATTTACCTTTGCGGCAAGCTATGCATTTATCACACAAACTATGAACATGTTTATGCATATGAGGCCAAAAGAAATGTTCATGCAACACATCCAAAGTTTTAGCAACCCCAAAATGTCCCATTAATCCCCCCTCATGGGCTTCTCTAACAAGAGATAATCTAATAGAGCATTGAGGAACACAAAGACGTTTTCCTTTAAAAAGAAAGCCATCTTGTATAAAAAAAATCTTTGTGTCCTCCCTTAAGACACTCTTGAAAGATGAGAGAAAAATCAAGGTCATCATGATAAAGTTCCCCTGGGCTGCTGGTGGCTCAGTTGCAACTCCCCTTCTCCTTTTGCAAATCAGCCCGTCCTCGGTGCTCTCGTCCGCTTCCTGGTCTGATACAACCTTGGGGAGCTTTCCTCTTAGCCCTTTTGGGTGGTAGATTTTTCCGCTCAGGGGTGGGAAGAGCAACAGCGTTGGACGGGCCAACTGGCGGAGACTGGCCTTGGGCAGCGGCGATCTCCGCGACAGAGTTTGGGATAGTTTCGGAGTCAGCCGCAAGATTGTGGAGCTTGGCTATGGAGCGTAGCTCAGCCATCCTATCCTTCCCCAGCATCATATATGCATAAAGGCGCCAACAGTTACCAACCAGCACAAAGATTCGACAGTTAATAATGCACAGGAAGATAAGCAGTGTAAGTCAATGCATGGAAAAAGTTAAAACCATACGCAAATCAGAACAGCAACATCAAAGTAAGGACAAGGTGATGCAAGTTTGAATTAGGGGAACTCAAAGACTTAAGAACAAACCTATGTGAACATCCAGTTGGCCTTCGAGAAACTCGTAGGTGATGATGGAGGAAGTAAGCAGAGTCACGTTGGAAGAGGCAACTCCTTTCCAGAAGTTGCATAAGTCTTTGTCGAGCTACCCCATTTTTTCTGGCCCCCTGGCGTTCCTGAAGCTTGACTCCTTCTTTCCCTTATTCACCCAATACAAGGGAAACCCGTCGAGGAGGGAAGGGTCTCGGTCGTTGCAGCGAACGTGCACGAATTTCCCCTGCAAGTCCTTATAAGATTGCTGGAAGATGGAAAGGATGGACCTCCCAGCGACCCCGTTGAGGCTAACCCATAGACGATCGCCCGGGTTCTTGGCCTCGAACAGGTAGAGGAACACGTCCACTGAAGCCGGATGTCCGAAGTGTGCACAGATGATTTGGTAGGCCCGGACGAACGCCCAGCTGTTGGGATGAAGCTGGGTGGGGGCTATGTCAAGCTCGGTCAGGAGCTCCCTCTCGAAGCGGGTGAAAGGGAATCGGAGCTTGACTTTCTTGAACATTGTGGCGTAGATGAAGCAGAAGGGGCCGTCGTCGCTCCCCTGGTTATCGGTGCAAATAGGCTCTCCAAGAGGACAAGGATGCACAGATACCTTGTCATCGTGTTCCTTGCTGAAAGAAAGGTGAGTTTGGTCACCTTTCTGAAGGCGGAGGATGTCGCGGTCGGTGTTGATGGAGGAAGTCTCACCCAGCAGGGCTGAAGAGGCCCAAGGGTATAGTTGCTTGTAGTTTGGAAGGGACTTCACAGCTGCGCTGGTGTGAGGTGGGTTTGGCTGCGGTTGGCTGGGTCGAGAAGACGCGGGTCTCACGACCTGGCTTGAAGGGACGTTAGGATCCGTTGGGGGGTCGCGGGAGGAGGAAGGGCGGCTGTTCGTCGGAGGGTTGCGAGGAGATGGAGGAGGGTTTGGTGTAACTTTGGAGCGAGCCATCGGAGAAGCTGCAAGAAGACGAAAAGGGGAAGAGATGAGAGTTTGTAAGCAGAGAGAATCAACAGAAGAGAAGGAGATAGAAGAACAAGGGGGGCTCGCAGAGAAAAGGTTTAGAAACCCTAAACGCAGAAAAGAAAAAGCAAAGCAGAGAAAACATCCCACAACGTATGCTCCAGACAGTTAATGGATGATGCAATCTGATTAAAATGCAGCAAATATCAGTGGGAGTGATAAAAAAGTTACCTTTTGATGATCAGAAAAGTGTTCAGTAAGATGGAGATTTAGGGAGTCGAAGCGTTAGCTGAGGTGTTTCGAGAGTTTGGAGTAAGGAAGAAGATAATGAAACAGTGAAGTGGCGCGAAGTGTTTAAAAGTTTTGAAGAGTCTCGAACGTTGCGAGAAGCGCAAGCGACACAGAATTATGGTCGTTGATAGGTCCACGTGTTGAGCGATCGAAGGGGTTGGTGAAGTGTCAAATTGATGAAAAGTATGAGCGCCAACGCGCAAGGCCACGTAAGTCGCCGAAAATTTAACCCTATAGCCCTTTCGCTGAACAAGTCGCAGCTCAAGACTGGGGGGCTTGTGTACTGACCAGGTCATCGATTGTGATGATGTGTCTGGCACGTGACCGTGTGGGGCGTGCTCAACAGAACACGTGGACAAGAGAGAGATGAATGGTTCAGGAGTGAGCATAGTTGCCGACTCATGGAAGTGGTGTGTCGCAATGAACATAGCCGGTTGTCGCCGGGTTTGTATGACATCGACGTGTTAGACAATGGCAGATCGTGTGGTCAGACATCGCCAATGGGGGCACACCACCGGATCTTCCAGGAAACCTAGTTAAAACTGTTGGAGGCTCAAAAGAGTAGTTTCAAGCGAGTAAGTCTAATAAGATGGTTGTTGCACCAGCATGGGGAACAAAGGTCGAGTAAGCTGGGGGGAACACCTTTGATGGAGATCAAGCTCAAGTGGACATGGAGGCCAATCAACAAGATCAAGAAGAGGTAGAGGCTCAAATGGAGGACGCCCATGGAGGTCAAAGCCCACCTCAAAGGCTTACAACAAGCATGTTCAAAGCTTTAGGAGCTAGGGGACGTTTATTTACTCTTTTTGTAATTTCTTTGGTTGAAGGTGCTTAGAGGGAAACATTAGAAACCTCTATTGTTAAAGCATCTTTTAGTCTTTAGTTAGGAGTCTTAGGAGGGGGGGTGCGTTAGTAGATAGGTGTAGGAGTAAAATAAGGAGGTGCCAAAGTGAGAGAAGAGATCACACCTTCCTCATATCTTGGTTTAGGCGCCGGTTCCATTAGCTTTTAGGAGGGAATTTTGAATTCTTTTAGTTTGATTTTCAGCACCTCTAGGCTATAAATATAGGTGCTACCCTTGTACAATTCAAATTTGAATTTAGACTAAAGAAACTATACTCATTTTTTGAGAGTGCATTGGAGAGCTTTGTGCCTTCTTCACTAGTCTTATCTTGATGGTTCCATGGTTACCTCAAGTGGCAGCTTGCACACTGATCTAGGAGTCTCTATCCTTTTAGTGGCGTGATCATCCAACCATACATCCATCTTCATGAGCTTTCTCTTCTCCTTCCTTCATTCTCTTTCAATTGTTCTTGCTGTTTTGTGGTTTTTGGTTCGGTCTTTTTTATATTTCTGTCCATTCACCTTGTTCCTTTGCTTTTCTAGCTCATATGTTCGGTTCATTTCAATTCTTAAGTAATATGTTCGGTGCATTTGCCTTTTCTTCCACTTTAATTGGTTCAATTTGACAATATGTGGAACTTCCATATGAGTTTGGATTTGGTACTAGTTTTGGTTAGTTCTTGACTAAGAACATTGATTCAATTCTAAGAAAAAGTGCCTAACTATTGTCCAACTCAAGTTGATTCCTAAGAATGTCAAGAATCATTCTCTATCTTGTTATTGGAATCACATCATGTCGTATCAAGAGTTTAGGTGTGTTCTTGTTTAATTTTTGAGTTGTGTTGCACTTTATTTCAAGAGCTCTTTTAATTTCTTGCAATTTACGGTTCTGTTTTTAGGCTTATTTGAGTTTGCTTGCTTTTTTAATTCTTTTGCCTATCATATGTGTGAGTATTTTCCTTTTTGAATCCATACAAGTTTTGTCTTAGTCTTGTTTTTCCATAATTGTCATCACTTCTTGTAGTACTTTTATTGCTTTTGTTGTTTCTTGCTTTAGTGTCATATAATTTTCTGAGTTTGATATTGATCCTTTGTGCCTTTTCTGTTTTAGAATTGAGTTCATACTTGTATTCTAGACCTATACAAGTTCATACACATCATAATTCTGTTTTTCATTCCTATTAGGATTCCTCTGTTTTTTCTGAAAAGTGCTTACTGTTTTTCCTTATTGCAATTGATTTACTCACTGGAAAATTCTGAAATTCTGGATTTGTGTTATTCAAAGTGTTATAAAAGCATAGAAAAAATAATTACTCAAAAATTCAAAGTACACAAAAAATGATAAATAAAATACAAAAAGTGTACAATTCTGCCGAAAAAAATACGGTAATCTGGCAGCGATTTTGAAAAATTTATCTCAATTAATTGGCTTACTTTTTTTAAGTGATTCCAGTGCCATTATTGAGTTAACATCTTGAAGTTTCTGTGGTTTAAATTTCATAATCCAGTTCGCTCTATATCATTCCGGTTAAATCAGTGAACATCAAGCACAGTTTGCATAAAAAATATTTTCCAGTAGCTTATTTTTGTTTTCTTCATCTACTCTAGTGCTTTTCTTTAAGTATTCCTTTGTGTGCCTACTTTCTCATTGAGTTCTTTAATTTTCTTGCTTGTCTTTTGTTCTTTAATCTTTGAGTTTGTGAAACATCTAGTATTCCTTTTGTTCTAGCCTTTCTTTGCTTATACTTTTTCTTGTTTGTCTTTATTGTTTCATTGGTTTTGTTGTGGTTGGCTTTGAGATTGGTGTGCTTGCTTTGACATCTTTCATTTGAGGATTCCAAGACCTCAAGATCAGATTGGTGCAAGGACATTATTTCTTTGAGAGTGACCTATTTTCTGGCCAAATTCACTTCGGCATTTGCATTGCCTACTTCACTGTTTTTGCTAATTTTTGTCTCTTGACTTGTTTACTGTTTTTGGGTGTTTGCTGTTTTTAATTACAAATGGCTGGATTTTCAAGTGATGCATCATACAAGCAGCATTCTCCTTCCAAAGCTTCAATCCTTGGTGAATTACATGAAGCACAAAGAACCATTAGACACTTGGAAGAGAAATTGCAAAAGATGGAGGTGCAACAAGCTAGACCATCTCCTTCAATCCATGATGAGCATCATTCTCATAGACCTTCCACTAGAGCCTCCTCAAATGATTTTGGCCATGAAGAAGAGCATAGGAGAAGGAGAAATCCACCACAATTTCATGGACAAAGACATCATAACCAAGGGGAAAGACATCACTACGGCAATGGCTTCTACCAAGATGCAAAGTCTAGGCTTCCTTCGGCCAAGCTTCCTTGTTTTAATGGCTCTAGTGATCCTAATGTATATTTAGATTGGGAGGCGAAGTGTGAACAAACATTTGAGATCCATGAGATCCAAGATGAGCATAAGCTTAAGCTAGCCACCCTAGAGTTTGGTGATTATGCCATGAAATGGTGGCATGGTGTTGTAAAGGACATTATCTATCACAAGGGTCCTCCCGTGGACTCTTGGAACTCTTTAAAGGATCACATGCGCGCTAGATTTGTGCCCCCACATTTTAGGAAAGACCTCATGTTGAGACTCCAACGTTCTCAACAAGGCACGCTAAATGTGGATGAATATTATAAGGAGCTAGAGACGCTTGTGCTTAAAATTGAATTAGAAGAAAGTGAAGAAGCTATGATTGCTAGGTTTGTGAGTGGTCTTAGGAAGGATATTCAAGACATTGTTGAGTTACAAGAGTATTCATCATTGGGTTCTTTAGTTCATCTTGCAATGAAGGTGGAAGCCCAACTTGCTAAGAAAAATTCTTTCAAAAATGCTCCCAATGATGGTTACTACAACAAGTCTTGGAGGAACAAAAAGTCTTTTTCTAAATTTCCTTCCAAAGATTCTTCTTTCAAACCCAAGGAAACTAAGCCATCTACCTCTAGGCCTAAATCACCCACTAGAACGTCTAATACTAAATGTTTTAAATGTATGGGTTATGGTCATATAGCTGCTAATTGCCCTTCCAAACGAAGTATGTACATGCATGAAGGCATTGTAGTGAGTGAGCATGATTCGGATTCTCCTAAGCATTCATTGCATTCTAGTGCATCTAGTGAGGAAGAGAGTGAATGTCCACTTGAAGGGGATTTGTTAGTTGTGAGAAGACTTCTTGGACAAGTTTCACAACCTTTTGATGAAAGTCAAAGGGAAAATATTTTCCATACAAGATGTCTTATTCAAAACAACATTTGCTCTTTGATAGTGGATGGAGGTAGTTGTGCAAATGTGGCTAGTACAAGAGTAGTAGATAAACTTGGATTGTCTACTATCTCTCATACAAAGCCCTACAAATTACAATGGCTTAGTGAAGTAGGAGAAATAGTTGTAAACAAACAAGTCCTCATCCATTTCTCAATTGGAAAATACAAAGATGAGTTATTATGTGATGTTGTGCCCATGGAAGCCACTCATGTTCTTTTGGGAAGGCCTTGGCAATTTCATAGAAAAGTTTTACATGATGGCTTTACCAACAAACTCTCTTTTGAATTCCAATGTCACAAGGTTACTTTAAAATCTCTCTCTCTAAGAGAAGTCCATGAGGACCAAGTTATCATGAAGAAAAAGAGGGAGAGTGAAAAAGATAAAAAAAGACAAGAGTTCTAAGCCTACACTCCTTGTGTCTAGGCATGAAATTGAAAGGGAAATAGTGGCTCATCGTCCTCTTTTCTTAGCCATCCCTAGAACTCTTAGAGTAGAATCACTTGTTGATAGTCCTCATTGCTTGGAAAATTTGGTAGAAGAGTTTCAATATGTGTTTCAAGATCCTCCAAATGGACTTCCACCTTTGAGAGGGATTGAGCACCAATTGATTTGATACCGGGCTCTTCTTTACCAAACTGTCCAGCATATAGGACCAATCCAAGTGAAAGCAAGGAAATTCGCCAACAAGTTGAGGCTTTGATTGAGAAAGGGTGGGTTCAAGATAGCACGAGTCCTTGTGCTATGCCTATCATCTTAGTGCCAAAAAAGGATGGCACATTGCGAATTTGTTCGGATTGTAGGGCCATCAATAACATAACAATTAAGTATAGGCATCCCATACCTAGACTAGATGATTTGTTGGATGAATTACATGGTTCAAAAATATTTTCAAAGATTGATCTTAAAAGCGGCTACAATCAAATCCGTATCAAACCGGGTGATGAATGGAAGACGGCTTTTAAGACCAACTTTGGTTTATATGAGTGGTTAGTTATGCCTTTTGGTCTAACTAATGCACCAAGTACCTTCATGCGCCTCATGCATCATGTTCTTAGACCATTCATTGGTAAGTTTGTTGTTGTTTACTTTGATGACATTCTCATTTATAGCTTATCTTTGGATGACCATAGGTTGCATGTTAGGCAAGTTTTATAAACCCTTAGGAAGGAACATTTGTATGCTAATCTTGCTAAATGTATGTTTGCTCTTGATCATATAGAATTCCTAGGGTTTGTTGTGAGTTGCAAAGGGGTCCATGTGGACAAAACAAAGGTGATGTCCATTCAAAATTGGCCTACACCGAAATCTTTGAATGAGGTCCGAAGTTTTCATGGACTTGCTTCTTTCTATAGAAGATTTGTCCCAAAGTTTGGTACCATTGCCGCACCACTCAATGACATAGTGAAAAAGGATGTGATCTTTCAATGGGGAGAAGCACAACAAAAAGCTTTTGACACTTTGAAAGAAAAATTGACTAATGTTCCCATCTTGGCCCTTCCTAATTTCACTAAGACATTTGAGATTGAGTGTGATGCTTCCAGCATAGGTATTGGGGCTGTTCTCCTTCAAGAGGGCCACCCCATAGCCTATTTTAGTGAGAAATTGAAGGGAAGTCATCTCAATTATTCCACCTATGATAAAGAATTATATGCACTTGTTAGGGCTTTGTTTACTTGGCAACACTATCTTTTTCCCAAAGAGTTTGTGATACATAGTGATCATGAATCTCTTAAATATTTGAAAAGCCAAAACAAGCTTAATAAGAGGCATGCTAAATGGGTGGAATTCATTGAGCAATTTCCTTATGTGATCAAACACAAGCAAGGCAAAGTAAAGATTGTGGCGGATGCTCTTTCTAGAAGATACACTTTGCTAAATCTTTTAAGCTCTCAATATCTTGGTTTTGATCACATTAAGGAACTTTATCATGCAGACCTTGATTTTTCTCTCATCTATCAAGAGTTTCTTAAGGGAGGACACAGAGATTTTTTTATACAAGATGGCTTTCTTTTTAAAGGAAAACGTCTTTGTGTTCCTCAATGCTCTATTAGATTATCTCTTGTTAGAGAAGCTCATGAGGGGGGGTTTAATGGGTCATTTTGGGGTTGCTAAAAGTGGACATGGAGGCCAATCAACAAGATCAAGAAGAGGTAGAGGCTCAAATGCAGGACGCCCATTGAGGCCAAAGCCCACCTCAAAGGCTTACAACAAGCATGTTCAAAGCTTTAGGAGCTAGGGGACGTTTATTTACTCTTTTTGTAATTTCTTTGGTTGAAGGTGCTTAGAGGGAAACATTAGAAACCTCTATTGTTAAAGCATCTTTTAGTCTTTAGTTAGGAGTCTTAGGAGGGGGGTGCGTTAGTAGATAGGTGTGGGAGTAAAATAAGGAGGTGCCAAAGTGAGAGAAGAGATCACACCTTCCTCGTGTCTTGGTTTAGGCGCCGGTTCCATTAGCTTTTAGGAGGGAATTTTGAATTCTTTTAGTTTGATTTTCAGCACCTCTAGGCTATAAATATAGGTGCTACCCTTGTACAATTCAGATTTGAATTTAGACTAAAGAAACTATACTCATTTTTTGAGAGAGCATTCGAGAGCTTTGTGCCTTCTTCACTAGTCTTATCTTGATGGTTCCATGGTTACCTCAAGTGGCGGCTTGCACACTCATCTAGGAGTTTGCATCCTTCTAGTGGCGTGATCATCCAACCATACATCCATCTTCATGAGCTTTCTCTTCTCCTTCCTTCATTCTCTTTCAATTGTTCTTGTTTTAGCTTGATTCCTTGAATTTCTGTTCGGTGTTCTTGCTGTTTTGTGGTTTTTGGTTCGGTCTTTTTTATATTTCTGTCCATTCATCTTGTTCCTTTGCTTTTCTAGCTCATATGTTAAGTTCATTTCAATTCTTAAGTAATATGTTCGGTGCATTTGCCTTTTCTTCCACTTTAATTGGTTCAATTTGACAATATGTGGAACTTCCATATGAGTTTGGATTTGGTACTAGTTTTGATGAGTTCTTGACTTAGAACATTGATCCAATTCTAAGAAAAAGTGCCTAATTATTGTCCAACTCAAGTTGATTCCTAAGAATGTCAAGAATCATTCTCTATCTTGCTATTGGAATCACATCAACCTTGCTCATTGGCGACGGGACTCCCAGAGTGGACATTCGTTGGTGGCAAGGTTTCCCCAGCTAGAACGTGTACGGCGTAGCAATAAGGAGGGTGGCACTCACGACAAGCGATATCACAGAGATAATGCACTTTGTTGCATCCGATACTCGCCTTGTCATGTGGTGTTTCACAGCGTAGTACGTGCTAGATTACGCCTCGAATATTCAAGTTACCTCAACCCAGATGATGACACGTGTAGGGTTCGATGCTACCTGTCATTCCATCCCAGAAGATGACACATGTAGGGTTGGATACAGTGTAGAAATGACGCTTGAGTTACCTTAGCTCAAATGATGACACGTGTAGGGCTGGGTGCTACCTGCTACCCCGGCCCAGATAGCGACACGTGCTGGGTTGGATGCGAGCCACGCGTCCAAAGCGTAACTGCCTGGAGAGAGAAAAAACCTAGCTATAAAGGTAAACTTAACAGAATTTGCAGAGGTACGTTTTTCATTAGGGCTCGTTGCTTTGGGTTGAGTGCACTTTAATACGATTCTGCAGAGTATATTTCTCTCAGTTTTTGGGTGTTCTTGTCACTACCTTGAGCGTCGGAGCGCCACCGGCCGCAGAGGTGCCACCTTGTGTTTTTCAGGTTCTGAGAGAGGCCATCTGTGGAGTGGACTTGAAGGGCACGTGGTGTCAAGCTGGTGAGGGAGAACGTGACGAGGCAGCGCTCTTGCGCTAGGTCAAGCGCCAGGAACATCTGGCGCCCACCGTGGGGCCGTATAAAATGTGATTCCCAACCACAGCTCGAGTTTGTTCAAGTTTTGGTGTTTTCTGTTCGACTGTTTGTTGTCGTAGTCGGTTTTCGAAGTTTTACTGTTCGTTCGGAGCTTCTTTAAGTTGCTGAGTTTGCTGAGAAAGGATGAGGACAACGCGGTCCAGTTCAGTCGCGCCGTCAACAGATGAAGATGTTGTGTCAATGACACAGGTGATGGATATGATGAGGACGCTGCAGGAGAACGTAGCTGCATCACGTTCTGAGCAAGAAAGGATGCACGAGGCACTGGTAGTTTCACAAGCTAGGAATGAAGAGCTCAACAGGATCAACGAAAAGCTGCGTAAAGCTCTTCAAGAACGGGAGGAGCGCGCGGTTGGTGACAGATCTGCACCCCCGTCCCCACCGTGTAGCTTTCCCATGCCATTTTCTCAGGAGATCATGGACTCGGTGGTCCCTACGAATACTGTGGTGGTGAAGGCGTCTTTCACCGGAGTGGAGGACCCTGAGGATCATCTCACGGCGTTTCACACCCAGATGATGGTCTCGGGGGGGTCGGACACAGTCTACTGTAAGGTGTTCATGAGCACACTCAGTGGAACAGCGCTGGACTAGTTCGTCATTTTGCCTACTAGTCGCATTACCACGTTTCAGCAGTTTTTTAAGATGTTCATTGAGCAGTACATAGTGAAAAAGGCACCACCGTTGGTGTCTTATGATTTGTTCGACGTGAGGCAGTACCAGGGGGAGTCCCTGAAGGATTTCTTGAACAGGTTCGGAGCTCAAATAGTCCGCTTGCCAGCCAAAGATGAAGAGATGTTTGTACATGCCTTCAAAAAGGGTGTTTTGCCTGGGCCCTTTAGTGAGTCGCTTATCAGGTGTCACCCCGCCACGTTCGCTGAAATTCGGCGACGTGTCGTGGCTCACATCGCCGCTGAGAGCGAAGTCTCTGAGAAGAGGGGAAATGTGGCCCCAGCTAAGCCCCGCGCTCAAACGAGGATCCAGCCGCAGAGGGTGATGGAGGCGGCGGCGGGGAAGAGGGATCAGAGGATGCGCCTTCCTTATGACCCAAAGAAAGGTAAGGGGAAGGGGTCGGGGAAGCCTAGAGAGGCTAATCGCCCGCCAAGGTATGAATTCGTGATGGGGTTGGCGGACCTGATCGCCATCCCAAACATCGCTGCCACGCTCAAAGTGCCTGAGAAAACAACAAACAAGGTGTTGGGATCGAAGCCAGATGCATGGTGTGAGTTCCAGAAGAGCTTTGGCCACTCTCTCAACTCGTGTTTGGCTTTGGGATACCAACTCGCCGAGTTGGTCAAATGTGGGTTCTTGAAGGATTACTTGCTGGAGAAGTAAGCGGGCCAGTCATCGGGTTCCCAACCGGCGTGTGGCAAGGGACAACAGCACGAGGTACCCATCCACGGCGAGATCCACACCATTGCTGGTGGGTTCTCGGGTGGCGGGTACACCGCATCACAGCGAAAGAAGTACGCAAGGTCTGTGATGGCAGTGGAGGTTTTTGAAGACCACTCGCCCGACGTGGACATCACGTTCACCAAGGACGACCTTAGGGATGTCGTGCCCCACGACAATGACCCTATCATCACGGCAGGAAGGACTGTTCATCGAGTGCTGGTCGGATAAGGAAGTTTGGCAAATGTGATGTTTTGGCCGACTTTTGAGAAGTTACAATTATCCCCCGACCAGCTGAGGCCATACGGGGGCTACCTGTACGGTTTCATCGGGGACCAGGTGGAGGTTAGGGGGTATATTGAGTTAAGGACGACGTTCACAGACGGTCTGGTCTCGCGCACAAAGAAGATAAGGTATCTCGTCGTAAACGCTTTGTCGGCATACAATATCCTGTTGGGTAGGCCAACACTCAACAAGATAGGAGCTGTGCCTTCAACAAGGCACATGAAGATCAAGCTACCATCAATGGAAGGGATGATCATCACCATCCGGTCTGACCAAAAGGAGGAGAAGAAGTGCTATGAAAATAGCCTCAAGAACAAGAGATCTGTATGCCACTTATCCACAACGCCGCCCCCTGGCGTGGAACCTAAGCGAGAAAATCGACGAGATGTGGATATGGCGTTGGAGGTGGTCATCGAGGGCGACGTTCCCGATGTGCCAATGGAGAATATTGAGGCGAGGTCCGAGGACGCTGCTCGGGCGGAGGAAGAGAGAAGCTGCCTGGAGACCGCTAGGGAGTCAGGTATCGCGAGGGCGCTGATCGCCAGCGAGAAGAGGATCAACGGCAAGACATTCAAACTGGGGAAAACCTTAGACAGCGAGACACAAGACCAAATCGCCCGGGTTATAAGTAGACATCTGGATGCATTTGCATGGTCTGCCTCTGACATGCCAGGAATTGACCCCGATTTCTTGTGCCATCGTTTAGCTATGGATCCCCAAGTCAGGCCAATCCGCCAGAGAAGGAGAAAGTTCAATGAAGAGAAGAGGCAGGCGATCAAGGAAGAGACGCAGAAACTCCTGGTAGCAGGCCATATCAGGGAGATCCAATACCCATAATGGCTCACTAACGTCGTTCTGGTCAAGAAGAGCAGCGGGAAATGGCAGATGTGTGTTGACTTCACGGATTTGAATAAAGCCTGCCCAAAGGATTCTTATCCTCTGCCAAGTATAGATGCCCTGGTAGACAGTGCGTCAGGGTGTAAGTTGCTCAGCTTCTTCGATGCCTTGTCAAGGTACAACCAGATTAAGATGCATCCCATGGACGAGGAAAAGACCGCTTTCATGACAGAAAGGTCGTACTACTGCTACAAAGTGATGCCCTTCGGGCTGAAGAATGCGGGGGCCACGTACCAAAGGCTAATGGACAAGGTACTCGCCCCAATGCTCGGAAGGAATGTGCAAGCGTACGTTGACGACATGGTCGTAACATCCCTGGAAAAAAGCAGGCACGTCACTGACCTAGAAGAGTTGTTCACCACGATAGCCAGGTACAAGCTGAAACTAAACCCTGAGAAGTGTATTTTTGGCGTGGAGGCAGGGAAATTTCTGGGTTTCCTCTTGTCGGAGAGGGGAATTGAGGCAAACCCCGAAAAATGTGTCGCCATTCTGGCGATGAGGAGTCCTGCCACTGTAATGGAGGTGCAGCAGCTCATGGGTCGGACGGCCGCCCTATCTCGATTCGTGTCTGCCAGTGGAGAGAAGGGTCACCCGTACTTCCAATGCTTGAAGCGGAACAACAGGTTCGTTTGGACGAAGGAGTGCGAAGAAGCTTTTGTCAAGCTTAAAGAGTATTTGGCGAGCCCGCCGGTTCTGTGTAAACCTCAAGTGGCAACGCCCCTCAGGTTATATTTTGCCATAACGGAGAAGGCGATAATTGCGGTGCTTATCCAGGATCAAGATCAAGTCCAGAGACTCATCTATTTTGTTAATAAGGTGTTGCAGGGCCCAAAAGTAAGATACCGGGCTTTGGAGAAAGAAGTGCTGGTGGTTGTGTTCTTAGCGAGGAGGCTGCGCCATTACTTCCAGAGTTTTACAGTGTTGGTGATGACTGACTTACCCATCCAGAAGGTTTTGAAGAAACCGGATGTGGCTGGGAGGATGGTGAAATGGGCGGTGGAGTTGTCAGAATTCGATATCAAGTATGAGCCCCGAGGACCGATCAAGGGCCAAGTCTTTGCTGACTTTGTGGTCGAGCTATCCTCCGAAACAGTACAGAACGCCGGGGATGATTTTCGTTGGGTACTCTCGGTGGATGGATCGTCTAACCAGCTGGGTAGCGGGGCTGGGGTTATTTTAGAGGGACCCAATGGTGTGTTGATAGAGCAGTCTTTGAGGTTCGCCTTTAAAGCAAGCAACAATCAAGCGGAGTATGAGGCCCTGATCGCCAGAATTCTTTTAGCAAAGGAGATGGGAGCAAAGGTACTGATGGCCAAGAGTGACTCATTGTTGGTCACTGGGCAGGTAACCGGCGAGTTTCAAGCCAAGGACCCACAGATGGCAGCCTACTTGGAGTACGTGCGAGAGTTAAGGAGGTCCTTTGTTTTGTTTGAAGTGATACACGTTCCGAGAGAGCAGAATGCCCGAGCTGACTTGCTGGCCAAGGTCGGCAGTTCGGGCAAGGGGGGCAGGCAGAGGACCGTCATACAAGAAACTTTGAAGACACCTCGGGCTTTTGTCGCAGATCACCAGGTCCTTCACATTTGCAGGTCGATGGAAAGGACGGCGAGGAGCCATAGATCTCTAACGCAGGAAACTTTGAGGACACCGAGGGTCAGAGCGTGCCCAGCGGAAGTGGTAAGAACGATGCAAGTTTGCGCTATCCATGAACCAGATACATGGATAACGCCATACTAGCGCTACATGGCGGATGGCGTGCTCCCAATGGACTCGACGGAGGCCAAAAAGATGAAGAAGAACTCCAACAAGTTTACCCTCATCGATGGCGAGCTGTACAGGTTCGGGTTTACACACCCTCTTCTTCTATGCATACACGGAGAGAAGTGCACGAGAATTATGGCCGAGCTCCATGAAGGGATTTGTGGGAGCCACATCGGGGGTCGAGCTCTAGCAACAAGGACTATCCGTGCAGGTTATTACTGGTCCACGATGAGGGAAGATTGCAAAAGATATGCCCAGCGTTGCAAGCAGTGCCAGCAGCACGCCGATTGGCAGAGGGCGCCCCCAGAACAGTTAAAGTCAATCTACAGCCCCTGGCTGTTCCCCACGTGGGGAATCGATATTCTGGGACCCTTCCCGTTAGCGGTCAGGCAAATGAAGTATTTGGTTGTGGCGATCGAGTACTTCACGAAGTGGATTGAAGCAGAACCAGTAGCCCAGATCACCGCGCACAAAATCCAGAGTTTCGTGTGGAAGAATATTGTGGGTTGCTTTGGTGTGCCCAAGCGTTTGGAATCGGATAATGGGACTTAGTTTTCAAGTCACCTGTTGAAGAAGCTGTGCGAGGACATCGGAACGCAACAGGTGAGCACCCGCAAACGAATGGGCAAGTGGAGTCAGCTAATCGGGTTCTGCTGAGAGGCTTGAAGAGGAGGTTGGAAAAGGCCAGAGGGTCTTGGGCTGAAGAAGTTCCCCGCATAGTGTGGGCATATCACACAACTGAGCAATCGGGAACACATGAAACCCCGTTTAGCTTAGTGTATGGATGCGATGCGATGATTCCAGTCGAAATCCAGGAAAGCTCGCCGAGATTCCAGAACTTCGTGGCGGAAGACTCGAACGAAGAAAGGAGAATGAACCTGGATTTGCTGGATGAGGTCAGGGAGGAAGCACGGGTGAAGGCTGAGGCAGTAAAGAGAAGAGTTGAATGCAAGTACAACTCTAAAATAAGACCAAGGCAGTTCAGGGATGGCGACCTGGTGATGAGGAAGGCCCACCAGTATGAGATGGAGAACAAATTGGCGCCTACCGCTTGGAGACGCTGGAAGGAGGGGCGATTCCTCGCACCTAGAACGCCACCCATCTCAAGTTTTATTACAGTTAAAGCATTGTAAGTAGCAATTATCTTGAACAGTTAAGGATGTTTCAGTTTGAACAGTTTTTCAAGGGGGCACTCTTTTTTCCCTAAGGAGGGTTTTTAACTAGGCCACCCAATAAAAAAGGTTTCGAAGTTTATCAAAGTTTCCAAGTTATTAAGTTTGCATGCTTATCGTTTTTTAAGTTTTCGGAAAGAAACTTCTATGCCCTTACGTAAATTAAAGCAACGACGAATTCAGATCGCATGCATTCAGCGCAAAGTTTTAAAGCACATAGTTCTAAAGCCCTAATCGCTTTAGATAAAGTTTTTAAGACCTCCTCGCCTCGAGCGGGTGTAGGCGAGAAGAGATTAAAAAGACCTCCTCGCCTCGAGCGGGTGTAGGTGAGAAGAGATTAAAAAGACCTCCTCGGCTCGAGCGGGCGTAGGCGAGAAAAGATTTAAAGTCCTCCTCGCCCTGAGCGAACGCAGGCAAGAGCAGATTACAAGACCTCTTTGCATAAGCAAATTGTGGCAAGTTGAAAGCCCTCAGTGCATCCGGGGGGAGGAGATGTAGCCCCTGGGCAAGTTGAGGCACCAGAGAAAGCACTTCTCACCCTGGAGTGAGTTCAGGCAAGAGGAAACTGAAAGGTCAGGGTTGTTAATGATCTTAAGGATAGGAAAGGAAGGTTGATAGAAGACGCCTTTCCCCTTGAGTGAAACGTCAATATTGATCTAGTAGGTCCAGTTAAAGGGTGGTTGGGGAAGGTTCGCAGAGGACACCTCACCATCTAAATCATTGTTCTAAGACTCAGGGAGGTAGAGAAGGATCCGAAAGGCGGCTCTACCCCAGATGAGGGGACAATGATTTAAGTTATCTCAGTTTAAAGACTCGGGAAGGTTAGGGGGAGATCCGGAAGGCAGCTCTCCTTCCAGGTTAGGGGACATTTTCAGTTAAAGGAAAACGGCATCGCCGAAAGCCCATGGCTTGGGATTGAAATAGAAAGAGCATTACACGGCGAGAGCCAGATCAGCGAAGTTTTGGGCGATAACGTAGAAATAGGTTTGTCCTTTGGCAGATCGGGCGAATGAGATTTCAGATACTAAGATCGATCTACGCCCTTATTGCCAAGTAAGTGATTTCGCGTTAAACGTTATTGCTGCAGACTAACCGTTTGTTTAAGGTAAGGTGATTTCCATAGAATTAAGTACCAATTTGTGCGAAGTGCGTTGGGTTGAGTAAAAACCAGCCAGTCGTACCAGGTGATCGAACAACAGATAAGTTAGAAGACCATTTGTATATGCACACGTATGTCAAATAGTTCAAGAAGAAAGAAAATTATTACATACGAGTCAAGATTAAATACAAGAGTTTCAAAAGCGAAAAAGTTGAAGCGGCAGATGGGAGCAGCAGTTAAGTCGGAGGCATGATTTTGCCATCTACCACTTCATTGTACACCGAAAACTCGGAAAGGTCAAGATCAGGAAATTTACAGGCGAACTGCTCCAAAGCTGCTCCGAAGCCGGAAGTAAGAACTTGGGCAGCCTCAAGCTGAAGCTCGTCGATCTTCGCCTTGAACACGTTGTTCTCTTCACGAAGCTGGGTGATTTCAAGTTGAAGCTCGTTGTTCTCTCCGCGAACCCGGGTGATTTCAATCTCAAGCTCGTCGACTTTCTGCTTGAACCCGCTGCTCTCTTCACGAACTCGGGCAAGCTCGGTAGCCGTTTCACTCAATTCTTTGTTTGCCTTATCCCGATCTTGTTCAACTTTGCCCAGAAGAGTTTCCCGTTCGGTCGACCTTTTCTCCAGTTTGGACATTTGATCTGCGTCGGTCCTTTAGGCCTCCTCCAGCTCTGCGATTCGCTTCCTCATAGGAACGATTTTGCTCTCCAGCTCAACGGCGTCCTGAAGCTTGTCGTGCAGTTTCTTGCGCAGTTCTTTCTTGTCCTCACGCAAGCTTCAGAGCTCTTCGTTGAGAGCTTTTTCGACCCGCGAGAACCCTAAGCCTTGCATCATCATGTCGCATTTGACTTTCTCGGCTTCGGCTCTCGCGGTGCTTGCCACCTCTTGATGGATGTGGCAATCGAGCTCAAGTTTGTCCAAGGAGCCTGTTAGCCTTTCGCCGACGATTTGAGGAAGGCATTTGTCGGCCATGGCGTGTAGGCGCACGTTGAAAGATTTCAAGGCTTCCTGGAGGGAAGTTGGAAGGCCCGGTGTTGGAGGAGGAGGTAGGGGTTGGTGCTCACCACCACCCTCGCAAGGTTGGATGGCGAGGGGAGCCTCGAGGCGTGGTGGTGAGGCTGGTAGTTCTGTGGCATCTTGGGAGGAAGCTTGTGTATCAGCAAGCTGTTCAGGCGCAGCTTCAGCAGCCGAGGTGTTGGAGGCGAGAACGTGCCCAGCGGACTCAAAGGGCGTGGAGGCACTGGGGGATTCTCGGCGTAGTCAAGAGGGGCGACCTCAGCTGCTGGTGGCTCAGTTGCAACTCCCCTTCTCCTTTTGCAAATCAGCCCGTCCTCGGTGCTCTCGTCCGCTTCCTGTTCTGATACAGCCTTGGGAGGCTTTCCTCTTAGCCTCTTTGGGTGGTAGTTTTTTCCGCTCAGGGGCGGGAAGAGCAACAGCGTTGGACGGGCCAACTGGCGGAGACTGGCCTTGGGCAGCGGCAATCTCCGCGACAGAGTTTGGGACAGTTTGGGAGCCCGCCGCAAGATTGTGGAGCTTGGCTATGGAGCGTAGCTCAGCCATCCTATCCTTCCCCAGCATCATATCTGCATAAAGGGGCCAACAGTTACCAACCAGCACAAAGATTCGACAGTTAATAATGCACAGGAAGATAAGTAGTGTAAGTCAATGCATGGAAAAAGTTAAAACCATACGCAAATCAGAACAACAACATCAAAGTAAGGACAAGGTGATGCAAGTTTGAATTAGGGAAACTCAAAGACTTAAGAACAAACCTATGTGAACATCCAGTTGGCCTTCAAGAAACTCGTAGGTGATGATGGAGGAAGTAGGCAGAGTCACGTTGGAAGAGGCAACTCCTTTCCAGAAGTTGCATAAGTCTTTGTCGAGCTCCCCCATTTTTTCTGGTCCCCTGGCCTTCTTGAAGCTCGACTCCTTCTTTACCTTGTTCACCCAATACAAGCGAAACCCGTCGAGGAGGGAAGGGTCTCGGTCGTTGCAGCGAACGCGCACGAATTTCCCCTTCCAGTCCTTATAAGATTGCTGGAAGATGGAAAGGATGGACCTCCCAGCGACCCCATTGAGGCTAACCCATAGACGATCGCCCGAGTTCTTGGCCTCGAACAGGTAGAGGAACACGTCCACTGAAGCCGGATGTCCCAAGTGTGTACAAATGATTTGGTAGGCCCGGACGAACGCCCAGCTGTTGGGATGACGCTGGGCGGGGGCTATGTCAAGCTCGGTCAGGAGCTCCCTCTCGAAGCGGGTGATCTTGAAGGTGCATAATGAGTATGGAAGAGGGAGGTTCGGCCAGCCCTATGGTAGGTGATGAAGGTGAAGATTAGATCCTAGAAACTAGGGAAAAGCAAAGTATGGCACAATGTTGGCAGCAAAACTTTACTCTCATTAATCTTGAAAAATACAACAGCTGGCCTTCCCTTTTATAGGCTAATGGGCCGTGAAAGCTAAGCTAATTACACATGAAATGGGAGCAAAATGAAATGCAAATGACAAGGCACATGGCACATGGCCGGTCATGTGTGCTAAGGTTCTAGAATGTGCACAAATCTAGGGTAAATCACATATAAGACAAATTTGTGCTTTCTAACACTACCCTGATTACTAAGCCACCCCTAATGGGCCTCCATGTAACATATACAAGGTCTTCTCTCTTCCATCCGTGGCTAGGTCCATTTGGGCGTGAATGTGCTTAGCCATTGACCTTGTAATTGGGCCTAGACAGTCTAGACCTCCTCCTAGACGCTCCATATGAAGCCTCCTCTCATGATGTCCTAGACTCTCTCTTCTTGAGTCTAGACGCTCATCACGGTCTAGCCTTGGGTCTTGGCTTCCATGGTGAGGTGTGCTTGGCCCTCCTCCATCATCACCTCCCCCTTGGAAAGGATTTGTCCTCAAATCCAGTGCGTCCTCGTCGTCATTGGTACCTACAAATGGAGAGAGATCAATTACATTAAAAGTGTCATGTACTCCATATTCAAGGGGTAGGTCCAACTTATATGCATTGTTATTGACTCGCTTGAGGACTTGAAAGGGTCCATCACCTCGGGGACTTAGTTTGGACTTCCTTTGAGTTGGAAATCTATCTTTGCGAAGGTGAAGCCAAACTAAGTCTCCTTCCTCAAAAATTATTTTTTTCTTCCCTTTATTGTTGTATTTGGTGTACTTCTCATTTTGTTGTTGTATTTGGAGTTTAATCTGCTTGTGCATTTTCTTCACAAAGTCGGCTTTGATTACTCCTTCCTTATGCACAAATTCTTGTGGATTAGGAAGAGGTAACAAATTCATGGGTGTGAGAGGATTAAAACCATACACTACATCAAAAGGAGAAGCAATAGTAGTCTTGTGAACTACTCGATTGTAAGCAAACTCAATGTGGGGAAGATACTCATCCCAAGATTTATGGTTGCCCTTCATGATAGCCCTAAGCATAGTCCCAAGAGATCTATTGACTACTTCGGTTTGGCCATCCGTTTGAGGATGACAAGAAGTTGAAAATTGTAGTCTTGTTCCAAGTTTGCCCCAAAGAGTTTTCCAAAAGTGGCTTATAAACTTGGGATCTCTATCGGATACTGTTCCGTCCGGTTGACTGGGACGTCTTCGTGCGCGACCTCAACCGTCAGCTAGGGACTCCTTCCCACTGGTTACCTGTGGATTCCTGCAAAAAGAGGACAAAAGGGTACCCTAGCGGCCGTTTGCTCTCCGACGCTCAAGTCAGCCAGCAAGAAACACCAAAACCGGGCACCTCCGAATCTGAGCACCGCGTATGGCACTCTGAAAGTGGTAAAAAGAACTGTGTATTGTGTGTATATTCTCGCTCTGGCAAACAACCTCTATTCCAGTCCCTTGTGCGTAGCCCTACGACTTCGAGCAAGCAACTGGAGTGTATTATGGGAAAATTTGCCAAAACGTCCAACCCCGTTTCCAACATTCTCAGCGCTATTTAAACTGCCCAGGCATTTAAAGCGCCTTAAAGCGCTTTTAATCACAAACGTAACGCGCTCAATTAAAGCGTCTAATTAGAAAACGTAGCGCATTTAATACGTTGAAACGCTTGGGAGCCATCATAGTACCTGAACGCTCGAAACGGAAACCGTATTGAATGACTTTAATTACCTGGCACCTGACTAAAGGGTGTTTCTATTCTGACCTGGCTGTCGTACACGTGGAGGGCCTCACGACGCCATGACCCCATCTGGGGACGTTTCTACGTGTGAGTCCTCTTGCCTGGGAGTGCTACTGCGCTAGGGGTGAGTTCCAGCTTTCAAATTCAGTTTGCTTAGTTTTTGTGCCTTTTTGTTCGGTTCAATTTGACTATAATTGGAGCATCCTAATGAGTTTGGGATTTGGTACTAGTTTTTGGTGAGTTCTTGTCTTAGAACAATGATCCAACTCTAAGAAAAGTGCCTCTATATTGTCCAACTCAAGGTGATTCCTAAGAAGGTCAAGAACCTTTCTCTATGTGGCTAGTGGAATCACATCATGTGGTATCATGAGTCTTAGGTTCTTCTTGTTTAATTGTTGAGTTGTGTGCACTTTAATTTCAAGAGCTCTTTAATTTTCTTTCAATTTAAGTTTCTGTTTTAGGTGTTAATTGAGTTTTCTTGCTGTTTTTCTTTTGTTACACCAAGTGCTTGTGAAAAGGTTTATGGCACTCATTATTCATATGAGTATGGTTGCTCTTTTGGAATGGCATTCTCCTTCCTAGAGTTTACCTTAAGCTTCCTTTCACTTGTTGTTATTTTTGTCATATGTCTTTTAATTTTGTAATCATGTCAAGTTTTGTCTTAGTCATGTTATTCCATAATTGTCATTACTTCTAGTAGTACTTTTATTGTTTTTGATTGTTTCTTGCTTTAGTGTTGATCCTGCCTGTTGACCGGAACGCTGGAAACTGCCTCGTCAAAGGATCGACGTGCGCACCGCTTCTCACCTCCGTTCCTCTTCGGGATCTATCTCAAGAACCTGCAAAGAAACAGCACAGCGCCGCTGCGGCCGATCGCACTCCAACGCTCAAGTCAGTGACGGTATCACCAAAAACTAAGAGAACTAGAACCGTGCAAATCCTCTCTCACAATCAGCTCTAACTCGCAAGCGTAAAGTGTATGAACTGAACATGCGTACCTCAGAAAGTTTGTTAAGAACTCTTATATACCTGGTGGCTTTCTCTCTCCTGGCAGTTACAGACTTGGACACGTGGCTCGCATCCAACTGTACACGTGCCATCATCTGGAGGCTCCCTGACTTGGCGCTGCTTCTGCTCTCATATTGGCTAAGTTACTTATGCATGGTACTGTCCAGTGCATAACTAACTTAGGAGTGCGATCTCTACTGGAACTGGCGAGTTAGGGGCCTTCATACACCTTCCCTGTGGTCTCGCCGGCCGCCTTCATAATCTGCTTCTCCTTCATCTTCGGCGATGTGCTTGTTCTGGCGATCTCCGACTGCTTGGTCGCCTGGGTCTACATCTGGCGACTTCATCTTCAACCTGGCGATCGCCCATACTGGTAAGCTAGAAGTCGGAACACGCCAGCTTAACAACTGGCGACTACGCGTGCCCCCCGACTTCCTTCCCTTCTGCCAACCTGGCGCCTTGTCAACACGCCTACACTGTAGCAGGATGCCACGTCATCACACCCGACCACCAGGGCGGTACACAAGCCCCCCAGTCTTAAGCGAAGACTTGTCTAGCGAAAAGACTGAAAGAGCCTTCGTTAACACCGATCCACGTGGCCTTGACGCGGAATTCCAAGCGGTTGTACCTTCTGCTGCTCTGACGCCCCACCAAACCCCTCACTCATCGCTCGACGTGTGGCTTTATCAACGGCTGTCTTCATTTGCCGTTTGCGCTTCCTAAACCCATTTCGAAAAATCCTTAAACCCATTTCGCTTCACTGTTCCATCACTTTCTTCTTGCTTGCAAACGCTCCAACTTACTTTTGCGAAAACTCTCAACGCTCTTCAACGCTCTAGATCACCATCTTCCTCCATCACCTTCCCGATCATCAAAAGGTAATTACTTTCCTTCATCTGCTGGTTTTCCTTGCATTTTCACCGATTCGCATCATCCTGTAACTGCTTGGTGCATACGCTGTGGGTTGTTTTTCCATTTCTCCTTCTGCGTAACTTAGGGCTTTGTCGATCGTCGCAACGAACCTACATTCGTTCGTTTTTTCACCTTCCTTCTATGATCGAGTCAGCCTCTGTAACCCCCTGATCATTTTCCTTTCTTCTTCCTTTGCAGTTGCTATCATGACTCGCACAAAGATTACCCCGAACCCCCCTCCATCAGCACGAAACCTTCCTTCACAAGCACACGACTCAACACAAGTTCGTGGCGCTCCCTATTCGCAGGCTGAGAGGCCTGCGTCTTCCCAATCTGCCCTGGCCCAGGCGACTCCATCTAACGCTGGAGGAGCCCCCGTTCCTCCGCCAGACTTCGAAACTTTATACCCCTGGGCTAACTCAACCCTTTTGAAAGAAACGTCCTCTGTGAACATCGCGGGAGCAGTCTTGCGGCTGACTAAGGGGGACGAGATCTACCAATCGTTTCACAAGGAGCACGACGAAAAGATGATGGTGCTGCCTTGCCCCGCCGACCTGCCCGTGTGTGCTGATGACAAAGTAAGCGCCAACGGGCCCTTCTGCTTTGTCTATACGAATCTGTTCAAGAAGGTCAGGCTCAGGTTCCCTCTTACCCGATTCGAGAGGGAACTTCTCACCGAGCTCAACATTGCAGCCGCCCAGCTCCACCCCAACAGCTGGGCGTTTGTTCGAGCCTTCCAAGTAACATGCGCCTACCTGGGGTTGCCCGCGTCGGTGGACGTGTTTTTGTTCCTTTTCGAAGACAAGCACCCAGGAGACCGCCTGTGGGTCAGCTTGAATGCGATTGCTGGGAGATCCATTTTTACCATTTTCAAGCAATCGTACAAAGACTGGAAGGGGAAATTCGTCCAAGTACGTGCAAACGACAAGGACACCTCCCTTCTTGATGGCTTCCCCTTGTACTGGGTGGACAAGGGGAAAAAGGAGTCCAAGAGCTGCTTCAGGAGGCCCAGAAGTCCTGATAGCATGGGAGCTTTGGACAGAGACCTTTGTCTCTTCTGGAAGAAGGTGGCGGACGCCAACATAACTTTCCTCACCACCTCCCTGATCAGCTTTGAATTCTTCGAAGATCAGCTAGAATTTCAAATAGGTTAGGTCATTTGAACCATTGCTTTAATACTGCTTTTGTTTAGCTGTCTCTGGGCGTCTTGTGCGTTATGCGCAAGACTTTGGCTTTACTTTTCCTGCACATATTATCTGCTTTGCTGTTTATTACACTATGCACTTATCTGTTTTTCCTTGAGTTAACCCACGCATCTCTGTCCCCTGCAGACAACATTTTGCCCAGGAACATGCTCACCGAACTAAAGTCACTCACTCGAAACCACGGGTTGGCAACCGGTTCCCAAACGGTGCCCAACTCGGGGGTTGATGAGAATCAAATAAAGGAGGCTTTTATTAATGGAGGAAAAGGACATCCACCCTCACATTTGAAGTTCTTCCTTCTAGTCTTCTCAAAATTAAAAGAAGACATAAAATAAAGATGAGGCCCAAGCCCAAAGCCCAAGCCCAAGCCCAAGAAGGCCAAAGCCCAAAGAGCCCAAGTCCATCCCATGAGGGGCAAGGCCAAGCTTTGAAATACTCTTGTATAGTTTTAGGAGGTGTGGTTATTAAATAAAGGTGTGTGAAAATGTAAAATAAAGTCACATTGTCCATGTGACTTAGGAGAGTGGTGTAGGTGTAGTTTTTGGGAGGTGTCATAGTAGAAAAAGGTCACACCTCCCATGTGACTTGTTTTTGGTGGGAATTTCAAATGAGTTTATTTGAAATTTCCCACTTATTTTTCAGCACCTTAGGCTATAAATAGAGGTGCTTCCTTTGTAAAATTCAGATTTGAATTTTATCTAAAGAAACTATACTCAAAATTGGAGTGAGCATTTGGAGAGCTTTGAGCTTCTTCTCTAGTCTTATCTTGAAGGACCATGGTTTCCTCAAGTGGCGGCTTCCACACTCATCTAGGAGCATCCATTCTTCTAGTGGCGTGATCATCCAACCATTCCTCCATCTTCATGAGCATTCTCTTCTCCTTCCTTTCTTCTTCTTCAATTGTTCATGTTACCTTGTGTTTTTGAGTTGTCTAGCTTTCGGTTTTTTCTATTTTCAGCACCTATATTCTGTTTTGTTTTTAAATTTTGTTCGGTTCTTTTGTTTAGTAGCTTAATTCTGTTCGGTTGATCTAGTTACTATTTCTTTGTTGATTCAATTTGATAATATTTGGTTCATCCAAATGAGTTTGGGATTTGGTACTTGTTATTGGTGAGTTCTTGATCTTAGAACCATGATCCAACTTCTAAGAAAGTGCCTCTACATTTTCCAGCTCAAGGTGATTCCTCAAAGTGTCAAGAATCTTGTTCTATGTGGCTATTGGAATCACATCATGTGGTATCATGAGTCTTAGGTTCATTCTTGTTTAATTGTTGAGTTGTGTGCACTTTATTTCAAGAGCTCTTTTTAATTTCTTGCAATTTAAGTTTCTGTTTTAGAATTTTAATTGAGTATTCTTGCTGTTTTTTTTTCTTTTGCTCCAAGTGTTTGTGGAAAGGTTTATGGCACTCATAATTCTTATGAGTATGGTTGCTCTTTTGGAATGGCATTATCCTTCCTAGAGTTTACCTTAAGCTTCCTTTCACTTGTTACAATTTGTGTTGTGTCTTTTAATTTTTGAATCATGTCAAGTTGTGTCTTAGTCATGTTATTCCATATATGTCATTACTTCTAGTAGTACTTTTATTGTTTTGATTGTTTCTTGCTTTGGTGTCATATAATTTTCTGAATTGATGTTGATCCTTTGTGCATTTTCTTTTTAGAATTGAGTTCATACTTGTATTCTAGACCTATACAAGTTCCACTACATCATTTTCTATTATGTCTTTGCTAGTTCATCATCCTGTTTTTTATTCCTATTAGGATTCCTCTGTTTCTGAAAAAAGTGCTTACTGTTTTTCCTTATTGCAACTGATTTACGTACTGTAAAATTCTGAAATTCTGGATTTGAGATATTCAAAGTGTTAGAAAAGAATAGAAAAAAGAATCATTCAAAAATATGAAGTACACAAAAAATGATAAATAAAATAAAAAAAGTGTACATTTCTGCCGAAAAAAATACGGTAATCTGGCAGCGATTTTGAAAAATTTATTTCTCTCAATTGGCTTACTGTTTTTAATTGATTCCAGTGCCATTTTTGAGTTAACATCTTGAAGTTTCTGTGGTATAAATTTCATAATCCAGTTCGCTCTATAACGTTCCAGTTAAATCAGTGAATATCAAACACAGTTTGCATTAAAAAAAAATTTCCAGTAGCTAAATTTTTTTGTTTTCTTCATCTACTCTAGTGCTTTTCCTTAGGTATTCTTTTGTGTGCCTACTTTTCTCATTGAGTTCTTTATTTTCTTGATTGTCTTTCATTCTTACTCTTTGAGTTTGTCTTACATATAGTATTCCTTTTGCAATTACCTTTTCCTTGCTTATACCTTTTCTTGTTTGTCTTTATTGTTTCTTTGGTTTTGTGGTGGTTTGCTCTTAAGATTGGTGTGCTTGCTTTGACATATTTCATTTGAGGATTCCAAGGCCTCAAGATCAGATTGGAGCAAGAACATTATTTCTTTGAGAGTGATATCTTTTTCAGCCTTAGTTCACTTCGGCAGTTTCATTACAGCTCACTGTTTTTGCTAATTTTTAACTTGTTTGCTGTTTTTGTGTGTTTGCTGTTTTTTATTTGCAAAATGGCTGGCTATTCAAGTGGTGCATCTTACAAACAGCATTCTCCTTCCAAAGCTTCAGTCCTTGGTGAAGAAGAACATAGAAGAAGGAGGCATCACCATCATTCTCATGAAGAGAGCTATAATCGTGACCAAAGATATCACCAAGTGTTCAACATTGCTTGTAAAAAAGTCCCTAGTTTTAATGGTGATAGTGATCCTAATGTGTATTTAGAATGGGAGACTAAGGTTGACCATTATTTTCATGTGTATAAGGTCCAAGATGACCAAAAACTTAGATTAGTTTCTTTATCCTTTTTGGGCTATGCCAAAGAATGGTGGCATAAAATTGTAATGGACATTATATATCGCAAGAAACCTCCCGTGGTTTCTTGGAATGCTTTGAAAGAGTGTATGCGCGCGAGGTTTGTTCCTCCTTCTAGGAAGGAACACTTGTTGAAGTTCCAAAGGCTTCCTCAAGGACATAGGATGGTAGATGAATACTTTAAAGATTTTGAAACAACTTTGACTAAAATGAATATGCATGCTAATGAAGAGTCAAAGATTAAATGGTTTGTACGTGGTTTGAAAAGAGATATTAGAGATTTTGTAGAATTAAAAGAATATTCTTCTTTAAAGAGCGTGTTTCGCAAAGCCATCAAGGTAGAATCATGGGTGGAGGCCGCCATTGTCCAAGGGCGATCACCACCCAAGGAGCCTGCTGAACGCAAAAAATTGGTCCTTAAGAGACCCAGAAGGAAAGCCCCCCAAGTCGTCCAAGAGGAGGAAGAAGAGGACGACGAGGTCACCGAGGATGGCCTCGTTACGAAGAGGAAAAGGGTGGCACCATCTTCACCACCTGCCCCACCCCCTCTTCCGACCTCAACACCACCATCAACGCCTGCTCCTCCTTCCTCATCGCCAACACAACAAGCTCCTTCATCACCAGTCCAAGCGGTTCCACTGGCCACTGCGCCACCTGCAGCTGAGGCCCAAGAGCCAAATTTCCTGGAGGACCCCCCAAGCGCCTCTACGCCATACGTGTCAGCCGGAGGGGGCCCCCCTTCAAACACTTCAGCTGCAGAAAACGTTCCAATCGGGGATGAGGTTGCTCATACCTCTCCGATTCTGATTACCGAATCCCCGATTGTGTCGCCACGCCAGGAAGCAAACACTGAAGAACCTGCTAAGGAAGGTGGCGACGAGAACCCACTACAAGCCCCCCTGGCGCCTCTCCAAGTGGCAAACCTTCCCCTTGAGGTCACAAGGATGTGGGAACCTCTGACTGCCAAACTCAAAACCATAGCAGAGGATATCCCATCGATTATAACCAGGGCCGTGGAAGGCTCAACCAGGAGGCTCCAAGATGACCTCTTCAACCTCAAAACCGAAAACAGCACTATGAAGATTGAGGTGGAGAAGTTATCCTTCAACCTGACGCTCGCAGAAATCGAACACTCCCGAGTGGAGGATGCAATGAGTACCGAGCTCAGGCTGGCGCGCAAGGAGGCCACTGACCTTCGCCGCAAAGTTCATGATCTTGCCCAAGAGAAGGTCGAGCTAGAAAGCAAAATTGTGCCCCTTCGTGCCAAGGCGGTCGACCTGGAGGCTCGCATGCAAGCTGACGCAGCTAAGGTGCAAAAACTGGAGCAAAGGTCGATTGACCGGGAGAAACTACTTGGGCAAGTAGAAAAGGCGAGGGACGACGCCATGGCTGATCTCGTCGAGGCCAACAAAGAGAAAGGAAAACTGGCTGCTGAGTTGGCCCAAGCACAATCGGAATCCAAGAAGGTTACTGAAGACCTTCTCCAGGCTCGAGAGACCAACGAACAACTTAAAAAACAGGTTGAAGAGCTGGAACAGCAGAACAAAGAGCTGAAAGAGCAAACCGAAGACCTCAAGAAGCGGATTGAGGAACTTCAGGGGCAAATCGAAGCACTCAAGCTAAATTCTGCTCAGATTCTGGCTGCTGGATTCGAAGCTGCGCGGGAGCAATTCGCTTGCCTATTCCCCGATCTGGACCTCAGCCTGGTGTCGCTGAACAACGAAGTAGTAGATGGAAAGGTCGTTCCTGCTGAAGACTAATCAACTCCACCTCATCTGCTACTTTATGATTTCCCTCGTATTATTCTGTAAAAACTCTTGTATGTGTGCTTTTATCAAATACTTATCTCAATGACAAAGTTTGGGTATTCACTCTCTTGACTTCTTTAAACGCTTTACCTTCTTTGCATGTTTAACTTTGTCGGGTTTAACTTAACGATTTTTGCAAACACAACCTTCTGACTTAACCGCTTCGAACCACTTCAAACTCAAGTAAAAATTACTTTAACCAACTTGTACTCTTGAGGCAACTAACCTTATCACGAGAATACCCTTCAAGCAACGAACGGTAACTCAATTATTGGCTCAAACAACGTCCCACTCGACCTGCTTTATCAAACAAGTCTTTCAACCTTCTCGCCGCTTGTTTGAACTTTTCCCGATCGCCAAAAACTCTTGGTACCATTAGCTTTTTCAACCCTCATGCTTTGGCAATAGTTTCTTCATCTGGGGGTAGAAACGCCTTTTGGGATCCTTCTTTGCCTCCCTGAACTTCAGAACAAAAGACCGGTTGACTAGGCGTTCTCTTCGAACCTACCTTAGCCACCTTCCAAACTTCTTCCACCCTCTGCGCCATACCTGAACTCGTTCGAGACGAGAAGGATTTTATCTTGCCTACGCTCGCATGTAAGCGCGAAGGTCTTTAACTCGCCTGAACTCGCTCATCGGCGAGAAGGTCTTTAACTCGCCTGAACTCGCTCATCGGCGAGAAGGTCTTTATCTTGCCTGAACTCGCTCATCGGCGAGAAGGTCTTTATCTTGCCTCTACATTGCCCCAGGGGTTACATCTTCTCGCCCCCAGAAACACGGAGGACTTTTACTCTTCCTCGCCTGCACTCGCTCGACGGCGAGGAGGTCTTTAACTTGCCTAAACTCGCTCGACGGCGAGAAGGACTTTATCTGGTGCCTCAACTTGCCCAGGGTGTACATCTCCTCCCCCCTGGATGCACTGAGGACTTTTCTCTTTCTCGCCTGCACTCGCTCGACGGCGAGGAGGTCTTTAACTGGTGCCTCAACTTGCCCAGGGTGTACATCTCCTCCCCCCTGGATGCACTGAGGACTTTTCTCTTTCTCGCCTGCACTCGCTCGACGGCGAGGAGGTCTTTAACTTGCCTCAGAACGCGCGAGGGCGTTGAGGTTTTTCATCTGGTGCCTCCGATCGCCGAAAAACGATGAGGACTTAAAAACCTTTCCTGGTGCCTCCAATCGCCGAAAAACGATGAGGACTTAAAAACTTTAACTGGTGCCTCCAATCGCCGAAAAACGATGAGGACTTAAAACTTTTAACTGAAAGCATGCGATATATCTTTTCTCGCCTTAAATCACGCACAAGCGACAAGGTCTTTCTTCAAAAACTCTTGAAAAAAAGCAAACATGCAATCTGAAAACGCCTTATACTTCGAAAACTCTTCTTTTATTGGGTGGCCTCATTAAAAACCCTCCTTAGGGAAAAAAGAGTGCCCCCTTGAAACTGTTTTAACAGAGACATTGTAATATAACATTTGTGTTTGTCTTGACTTACAAAGCTCTTAACTATAGTACAACTTCAGGTGTGTGGCGTTCCAGGTGCGAGGGATCGCCCCTCCTTCCAGCGTTTCTAAGCGGTAGGCCCCGTTCCCGAGCGCCTCGGTTATTCTGAACGGTCCAGTCCACTTGGGTGACAATTTATTCTCCATCTCGTACTGGTGGGCCTTCCTCATCACCAAGTCGCCCTCTCTAAACTGCCTTGGCATCACGTTCGAGTTGTATCTTCGTTCAACCCTTCTCTTCACGGCCTCAGCCTTCAACCTCGCCTCTTCCCTGACCTCATCCAGCAGATCCAGGTTTAGCCTTCTTTCTTCATTCGAGTCTTCCTCTATGAAGTTCTGGAATCTTGGCGAGCTCTCCTGGATCTCCACGAGAATCATGGCATCACATCCATAGACCAAGCTGAACGGGGTCTCGTGGGTTCCTGACTGCTCGGTGGTGTGGTCACTGAGGATGGCCTCGTTACAAAGAGGAAAAGGGTGGCACCACCTTCACCACCTGCCCCACCCCCTCTTCCAGCTTCAACACCACCATCAACACCTGCTCCTCCTCCCTCATCGCCAACACCACCAGCCCCTTCACCACCAGTCCAACCAACTCCACTGGCCACTGCGCCACCAGGAGCTGAGGCTCAAGAGCCAAATTTTCTGGAGGACCCCCCGAGTGCCTCTACGCCTCATATCTCACCTGGAGGGGGCCCCCCTTCAAACGCTTCAGCTGCAGAGAACGTTCCGACCGGGGATGAGGTTGCTCACACCTCTCCAATTCTAATTACCGAATCCCCGGTTGCGTCGCCACGCCAGGAAGCAAACATTGAAAATCCTGCTAAGGAAGGTGGCGGCGAGAACCCTCAACAAGCCCCCCTGGCGCCTCTCCAAGCATCCAACCTTTCCCTTGAAGTCACAAGGATGTGGGAACCTCTGACTTCCAAACTCAAAACCATAGCAGAGGATATCCCATCGATCATAACGAGGGCTGTGGAGAGCCCCACCAGGAGGCTTCAAGACGATCTCTACCACCTCAAGACTGAAAATAGCACTATGAAGGTTGAGGTGGAGAAGGTGTCATTCAGCCTAACGCTCGCGGAAATGGAACACTCCCGAGTAGAGGATGCCCTAAGTACCGAGCTTAGGCTGGCGCGCAAGGAAGCTGCTGACCTTCGCCGCAAAGTCCATGAACTTACCCAAGAGAAAGTTGAACTAGAAAGCAAGATCGTGCCTCTGCGCACCAAGGCGAGCGACCTGGAGGCTCACTTTCAAGCTGACGCCGCCAGGGTGCAAAACTGGAGCAGAGGTCAATTGACCGCGAGAAGCTACTTGGGCAGGTAGAAAAAGCGAGGGACGACGCCATGGCTGATCTCGCCGAGGCAAACAAGGAGAAAGGGAAGATGGCTGCCGAGTTGGCCCAAGCTCAAACAGAGTCCAAGAAGGTTACTGACGACCTTCTCCACGCTCAAGAGACCAACAAACAACTCCAAAAACAGGTTGAAGAGCAGGGGCAGCAGAACAAAGAGCTCAAGGAACAGGTTGAAGGACTTCAAGGGCAATTTGAAGAACTTAAGCTAAATTCTGCTCAGATTCTGACTGTCGGATTCGAAGCCGCTCGGGAGCAATTCGCATGCCTATTCCCTGATCTCGACCTCAGCATGGTGTCGTTAAACAACGAAGTAGTGGATGGAAAGGTCGTTCCCGCCGAAGACTCAACCAACTCCACCCCATCTGCTTCTTTATAAATTCACTTGTATTTACCTTGTAAAAACTTTTGCATATGTGTTTTGAACAGATACTTATTTCAATTGCTGAACTTGGATATTCTCTTACTCGACTTCTTTTAAGCGCTTTAGCCTTCTTTGTATGTTTAACTTTGTTGGTTTTAACTTAGTGATTTTGCCAACGCGACCTTTGATGTAACCGCCTCGGGCCAACTCAAACTTAAGCAAAAATCACCTTAAACAACTTGTACTCTTAAGGCAACTAACCTCATTATAGGAATACCCTTCAAGCAACGAACTGTAACTTAATCATTGGCTCGAACAACGTCCCACTCGACCTGCTTTATCAAACAAGTCTTTCAACCTTCTCGCCGTCGCTTGAACCTTTCCCGATCGCCAAGACCCCTTGGTAACATCAGCTTTTTCTAGCCTCATGCTTTGGCAATCGTTTCTTTATCTGGGGTAGAAACGCCCTTTAAAATCTTCCTTTGCCCTCCTGAACTTCAAAGCAAAAGACCGGCTGGCTAGGCGTTCTCTTCGAACCTACCTTAGCCACCTTTCAAGCTTCTTCCACCCTCTCCGCCATACCTGAACTCGTTCGCGACGAGAAGGATTTTATCTTGCCTCTGCTTGTACGTAAGCGAGAAGGTCTTTTAACTCGCCTGAACTCGCTCATCGGCGAGAAGGACTTTCACTCGCCTGAACTCGCTCATCGGCGAGAAGGACTTTCACTCGCCTGAACTCGCTCATCGGCGAGAAGGACTTTAAATGGCCTTAACTCGCTCGACGGCGAGAAGGACTTTGTCTGGTGCCTCAACTTGCCCAGGGTGTACATCTCCTCCCCCCTGGATGCACTGAGGACCTTTTCTTTTTCTCGCCTGCACTCGCTCGACGGCGAGGAGGTCTTTAATGGGCCTTAGTTCGCACAACGGCGATAAGGACTTTATATGGTGCCTCAACTTGCCCAGGGCGTACATCTCCTCCCCCCTGGATGCACTGAGGACCTTTCTCTTTCTCGCCTGCACTCGCTCAACGGCGAGGAGGTCTTTTAACTTGCCTCGACATTGCCCCAGGAGTTACATCTTCTTTTATTGGGTGGCCTCATTAAAAACCCTCCTTAGGGAAAAAAGAGTGCCCCCTTGAAACTGTTTTAACAGAGACATTGTAATATAACATTTGTGTTTGTCTTTACTTACAAAGCTCTTAACTATAATACAACTTCAGGTGTGTGGCGTTCCAGGTACGAGGGATCGCCCCTCCTTCCAGCTTTTCCAGGCGGTAGGCCCCGTTCCCGAGCGCCTCGGTTATTCTGAACGGTCCAGTCCACTTGGGTGATAGTTTATTCTCCATCTCGTACTGGTGGGCCTTCCTCATCACCAGATCGCCTTCTCTAAACTGCCTTGGCATCACCTTTGAGTTGTATCTTCGCTCAATCCTCCTCTTCACCGCCTCAGCCTTCAGCCTTGCCTCCTCCCTGACTTCATCCAGCAAATCCAGGTTCAGCCTTCTCTCTTCATTCGAGTCTTCCTCTACAAAGTTCTGGAATCTCGGCGAGCTCTCCTGGATCTCCACTGGAATCATGGCGTCACACCCATAGACCAAGCTAAACGGGGTCTCATGGGTTCCTGACTGCTCGGTGGTGTGGTACGCCCAGACTATACGGGGCACCTCCTCAGCCCAACTTCCCTTGGCTTTCTCAAGCCTTCTCTTCAAACCTCTCAACAACACCCGATTAGCTGATTCCACCTGGCCATTCGTCTGAGGGTGCTCGACGGATGCAAACGCTTGCTGAATTCCAACCCCTTCGCAAAGCTTCTTCAACAGGTGGCTTGCAAACTGCGTCCCATTATCTGACACCAGGCGCTTAGGCACTCCAAACCGGCACACGATGTTCTTCCATACAAAGCCTTCGATCTTGTGTGCGGTGATCTGGGCCACTGGTTCTGCTTCGATCCACTTGGTGAAATACTCAATCGCCCCACCAAGTACTTCATCTGCCTGATCGCCAGTGGAAAAGGTCCCAGGATATCGATTCCCCAAGTATGAAACGGCCAAGGGCTATAGATCGACTTCAACTCCTCGGGAGGTGCCTTGTGCCAATCGGCGTGCTGCTGGCATTGTTTACAGCATTGGGCATACTTCTTGCAATCTTCTCTCATGGATGGCCAATAGTAGCCTGCACGGAGAGTCCTCGCGGCCAGAGCTCGACCCCCGACGTGGCTTCCACATATTCCTTCGTGGAGCTCTGCCATAATTCTCGTGCACTTCTCGCCGTGTATACATTCCAGGAGTGGGTGAGTGAACCCAAACCTGTACAGATCGCCATCAATCAACGTATACTTGCTGGAATTTTTCTTTACCTTACAGCGGGAGGAGACCATCTGCCAAGCATCGCTTGTATTGCGTTATCCAAGTGTCTGGCTCATGGGTGGTGCAGACCTGCATCACGTCCACCTTCTGTCCTCGACATGCTCTAATTCTTGGCGATCTTAGTGTTTCTTGCGTCAAAGACTTATGGCTTCTCGCTGCTCTCTCCGTCGACTTGCTTATCTGAAGGACCAGGTGATCTGCTACAAATGCCCTCGGCGTCTTCAGAGTTTCTTGAATCACCGTCCTCTGCCTACCCCCCTTGCCTGAACTGGCGAGCTTAGCAAGCAGGTCAGCTCGGGCATTCTGTTCTCGGGGCACATGCACTACTTCAAAAGAGGCAAAGGAACTCTTCAATTCCTGCACATACGCCAAGTAAGCCGCCATTTGTGGATCTTTAGCCTGGAACTCGCCTGCTACTTGCCCTGTGACCAGCAGCGAGTCACTCTTAGCCATCAGCACCCTAGCTCCCATCTCCTTGGCCAGCAGAATCCCGGCGATCAGCGCCTCATACTCTGCTTGATTGTTGCTGGCTTTGAAGGCAAATCTCAACGATTGTTCGATCAGCACGCCGTTGGGTCCTTCCAATATGACTCCAGCACCGCTACCCTGCTGGTTCGACGATCCATCCACCGAGAGTACCCAACGGAAGTCATCTCCTTCAACCCGCGTCGCCTCTGATGAGAGCTCGACTACAAAATCTGCAAAGATTTGCCCCTTGATCGGGCCTCGAGGCTCATATTTAATGTCAAACTCTGACAACTCTACCGCCCACTTCACCATCCTTCCCGCAACGTCGGGTTTCTTCAGGACCTTCTGGATGGGCAGGTCAGTCATCACCAGTATTGTGAAACTGTGGAAGTAGTGGCGCAACCTCCTCGCCGAAAACACCACAGCCAGCGCAGCCTTCTCCAGGGCCTGATATCTCGTTTCTGGGCCCTGCAACACCTTGCTCACAAAATAAATAGGCTTCTGAGCCTGATCTTGATCCTGGGCGAGCACCGCACTCACCGCCCTCTCAGTCACAGCGAAGTACAACCTGAGAGGGATTCCCGCCAGCGGTTTGCACAGAACCGGCGGGCTCGCCAGGTACTCCTTCAGCTTGACGAAAGCTTCCTCGCACTCTTTCGTCCAAGCGAACTTGTTATTGCGCCGCAGACACTGAAAATAGGGATGCCCCTTTTCTCCGCTAGCTGACACGAAGCGAGATAGGGCTGCCATCCGACCTGTCAGCTGCTGGACTTCTTTCACCGTAGCCGGGCTTCTCATCGCCAAGATGGCGGCACACTTATCCGGGTTAGCTTCTATTCCTCTTTCAGTCAAGAGAAAACCCAAAAATTTTCCAGCCTCCACGCCGAAAATGCATTTCTCCGGGTTAAGCTTTAACTTGAACTTGGCGATCGTCGTGAACAATTCTTCCAAGTCTGCAACGTGCTTGCTCTTCTCCTGCGAGGTCACGACCATGTCATCGACGTAAGCTTGCACGTTCCTTCCCAGCATTGGTGCAAGTACTCGATCCATCAGCCTCTGGTACGTGGCCCCCGCGTTCTTCAGCCCAAAGGGCATCACCTTATAGCAGTAGCACGACCTCTCCGTCATGAAGGCTGTTTTCCCTTCATCCATGGGATGCATCTTGATCTGATTATAGCCCGAGAAGGCATCCAGGAAGCTCAGCAGCTTGCACCCTGCAGCACTGTCAACCAGGGCATCAATGCTTGGTAAAGGATACGAATCCTTCGGGCAAGCTTTATTCAGATCGGTGAAATCGACGCACATGCGCCATTTCCCGTTGCTCTTCTTCACCAGTACGACATTCGCCAACCATTCAGGGTACTGGACTTCCCTGATGTGGCCTGCAGCGAGGAGTTTCTGGGTCTCGTCCCTGATCGCCTGCCTCCTCTCCTCGTTGAATTTTCTTCTCCTCTGTCGCACCGGTCTCACCATGTTGTCCATCGCCAGATGATGGCACAAGAAGTCGGGATCAATCCCGGGCATGTCCGAAGCGGACCATGCAAATGCGTCCAGATGCCGCTCAATCACCTTGGCGATCTGGTCCTGGAGATCGACCTCTAGGGATCTTCCGAGCTTGAAGATTTTCCCTCCGATCTCCTTCTCGAGCCATTGCTCGACAGGTTTAGGCCTCGATTCTCTGGCGATCACCGCCCTGGCGATTCCCTGTTCCCTTGCTTCCTCGGGGCGATTCCGCGCCTCTTCCTCCTCCAGGACAACATTCCTCTCCCCCAGCTCAGCATCTACCATTTCCACGTCTCTTCCGGCGGTCTCCTCTGTTACCGGCGGTCTGGGCTTCACACCGGGAGGTGGGGTGGTTGTTACATAACTCACTGATCTTTTGTTTTTCAGGCTATTCTCATAGCACCTTTTCGCTTCTTTCTGATTAGACTTTATCGTGATCACCACCCCTTCCATCGACGGCAGCTTCACCTTCATGTGCCGAGTCGACGGAATGGCACCTATCCTGTTAAGAGTGGGCCTTCCCAACAGGATGTTATACGCCGAGGGGGCGTTTACGATGAGGTACTTGATTTTCTCCGTCCTCGACCCAGCCTCATCTGTAAACGTGGTTCTCAGCTCAATGTACCCCCTGACCTCCACCTGGTCGCCAGCGAACCCATACAAGCACCCTCCATAGGGCCTTAGCTGGTCAAGGGGCAATTCCAGCTGCGTGAAAGTCGGCCAGAACATCACGTCTGCCGAGCTTCCTTGGTCCACCAGAACTCTGTGGACCTTCCTTCCCGCCGTGATCAACGAAATAACAATGGGATCGTTGTCATGAGGCACAACGTCCCGAAGATCCTGCTTGGTGAACGTAATGTCCACTTCCGGCGAGTGATCTTCAAACATGTCCACTGCCATTACCGATCGCGCGTACGTTTTCCTCTGCGATGCGGTGCATCCACCACCTGAGAAACCCCCTGCAATGGTGTGGATCTCCCCGTGGATAGGCATCTCGTGTTGCTGGGCTTCTCCACCTGCTGGCTGGGAACTCGACGCTCCCCCCGTCCTTCTATGCAGCAGATAGTCATTTAGGAACCCGCTCTTAACCAGATCATCGAGTTGATACCCCAAAGACAAACACGAGTCCAAGGTGTGGCCAAAACATTGGTGGAACCCGCACCAGGCGTCCGGCTTTGACCCCAGCACCTTGTCGCCCCCCTTCTCAGGCGCCTTCAACCTAGCAGATATGTTAGGGATAGCGATCAGGTCCGCTAGTCCCATGACAAATTTGTGCTTAGGCGGGCGATTGTATTCTCGGCGTGCTGGTTGTTGGCGTGCTTGTTGTTGGCGCGCTTGGCTTCTTCCCTTGTTTCTCCTGTCGTAAGGATGGCGAGTCCTCTGGTCTTTTCTGGCCGCCGCCGCCGTTTCCAGCACCCTCTGCGGCTGGATCCTGGTCTGGGCGCGTGGCCTGGCGGGAGCCACGCTGCCTCTCTTCTCGGCGACTTCACTCTCGTCGGCGATGTGGGCCACTGCAAGTCGCCTGACTTCAGCAAACGTCGCTGGATGAGCCCTGATCAAGGCCTCGCAGAATGGCCTTGGCTGCACGCCCTTCTTGAAGGCATAGACCAGCATTTCTTCATCCTTGGCCGGCGATCTGACCATCTGCGCTCCGAAGCGATTGAGGTAGTCTCTGAGGGACTCCCCATGGTACTGCCTTATATCAAACAGATCATAGGACACCCTGGGCGGTGCCTTATTCACAATGTACTGCTCGACAAAGATTTTCGAGAACTGTTGAAAATTGGTTATGTGGCCGTTAGGCAAGCTCACAAACCACTCCATCGTCGTTCCCTGGAGCGTACTCACGAACATCTTGCAGTAGACGGCGTCTGACCCTCCCGACAGCATCATCTGCGTGTGGAACGTGGTCAGATGAGCCTCTGGATCCTCCACGCCGGTAAAGACAGCCTTAACCGGAACCACGCTCGTGGGAATAGGCGTGTCGGTAATCGCCTGAACAAAAGGCATTGGGAAAACACGAGGTGGCGTCGACGGCGCCACCTCTTCAGCAGAAGAACATCCTTGCTGCTCCTGAAGAGCTCGACGCAGCTCCTCAGTCACCTTGCTGAGCTCCTCGTTCCTGGCGCGAGAGGCGACCAGGTCCTCATGTATCCTCGCCTGCTCTACGCGCGAGGCTTCCACAGTTGCCTGTAACGAGCGCATCATCTCTGCCATCTGCGCCATGGTCATGGCGGTGTCGCCTTCAGCAGCGACAGGCGCCACGGGACTGGAACGATTGCTTCTCATTTTTCTCATTAACTTCAGCGAATCACAGGAATACAGCAAACAACACTTCAGCCTCGATCGAATCAGCGATCAATCGGAGAAACAGTGCGAAACAGTGCAAGAAAACTCAAGAACACCGTAAGCCTTCAAAGAAAACCACGACTTCGCCAGAAACCACCGCTTCCCGCGAACAACCAAACAAACGAAAGAACTCGAACTTCCACCAAACAGACTACGCGTAATCAGCAAAAAGAACCTTACTCCACCGATCGAAAAGCCAAACGATCGGTTTAAAACGCAATTTCACCGAACGAAACTCAAAGAGACCGTGAACGACGGTTGCACCAGCACACAACCGCGCAGAAAACTTCGGAAACTTCCAAGAACTCACGCTGTGGATGGGAGCAAGTTTTACACGGCCCCACGGTGGGCGCCTGATGATCCTGCCTGTTGACCGGAACGCTGGAAACTGCCTCGTCAAAGGATCGACGTGCGACCCGCTTCTCACCTCCGTTCCTCTTCGGGATCTATCTCAAGAACCTGCAAAGAAACAGCACAGCGCCGCTGCGGCCGATCGCACTCCAACGCTCAAGTCAGTGACGGTATCACCAAAAACTAAGAGAACTAGAACCGTGCAAATCCTCTCTCACAATCAGCTCTAACTCGCAAGCGTAAAGTGTATGAACTGAACGTGCGTACCTCAGAAAGTTTGTTAAGAACTCTTATATACCTGGTGGCTTTCTCTCTCCTGGCAGTTACAGACTTGGACACGTGGCTCGCATCCAACTGTACACGTGCCATCATCTGGAGGCTCCCTGACTTGGCGCTGCTTCTGCTCTCATATTGGCTAAGTTACTTATGCATGGTACTGTCCAGTGCATAGCTAACTTAGGAGTGCGATCTCTACTGGAACTGGCGAGTTAGGGGCCTTCATACACCTTCCCTGTGGTCTCGCTGGCCGCCTGCATAATCTGCTTCTCCTTCATCTTCGGCGATGTGCTTGTTCTGGCGATCTCCGACTGCTTGGTCGCCTGGGTCTACATCTGGCGACTTCATCTTCAACCTGGCGATCGCCCATACTGGTAAGCTAGAAGTCGGAACATGCCAGCTTAACAACTGGCGACTACGCGTGCCCCCCGACTTCCTTCCCTTCTGCCAACCTGGCGCCTTGTCAACACGCCTACACTGTAGCAGGATGCCACGTCATCACACCCGACCACCAGGGCGGTACAAGTGTCATATAATTTTCTGAATTGATATTGATCCTTTGTGCATTTTGTTTTTAGAATTGAGTTCATACTTGTATTCTAGACCTATACAAGTTCCAATACATCATTTTCCATTATGTCTTTACTAGTTCATAATTCTGTTTTTTATTCCTATTAGGATTCCTCTGTTTCTGAAAAAAAGTGCTTACTGTTTTTCCTTATTGCAATTGATTTACTCACTCTAAAATTCTGAAATTCTGGATTTGTGATATTCAAAGTGTTAGAAAAGAGTAGAAAAAAGAATCATTCAAAAATTCAAAGTACACAAAAAATGATAAATAAAATAAAAAAAAGTGTACAATTCTGCCGAACAGAATACGGTAATCTGGCAGTGATTTTTAAAAATTTATTTCTCTCAATTGGCTTACTGTTTTTACTTCGTTCCAGTGCCATTATTGAGTTGCGACATTGGAGTTTCTGTGGTTAATTTTTCACATTCCAGTTCGCTTTCAATCGTTCCAGTTAAATCTGTAATCATAGGACAGTTTGCATAAAAAAATATTTTCCAGTAGCTTGTTTTTTTGTTTCTTAAATCTACTCTAGTACTTTTCTCTGGGACTCTTTTGGTGTGCCTTCTTTCTTCATTGAGTTCTTTATTTTCTTGCTTGTCTTTCATTCATTAATCTTTGAGTTTGTCTTACATATAGTATTCCTTTTGCAATTACCTTTCTTTGCTTATACCTTTTCTTGTTTGTCTTTATTGTTTCATTGGTTTTGTGGTGGTTGCCTTTGAGATTGGTGTGCTTGCTTTGACATCTTTCATTTGAGGATTTCAAGACCTCAAGATTAGATTGGTGCAAAGACATTATTTCTTTGAGAGTGACCTCTTTTTTCTGCCTCCATTCACTTCGGCAATTTCATTGCCAAGCTTATTGTTTTTGCTAATTTTGTTTCTTAACTTGTTTGCTGTTTTTGTGTGTTTGCTGTTTTTTATTTGCAAAATGGCTGGCTATTCAAGTGGTGCATCTTACAAACAGCATTCTCCTTCCAAAGCTTCAGTCCTTGGTGAAGAAGAACATAGAAGAAGGAGGCATCACCATCATTCTCATGAAGAGAGCTATAACCGTGACCAAAGATATCACCAAGTGTTCAACATTGCTTGTAAAAGAGTCCCTAGTTTTAATGGTGATAGTGATCCTAATGTGTATTTAGATTGGGAGACTAAGGTTGACCATTATTTTCATGTGTATAGGGTCCAAGATGACGATAAACTTAGGATAGTTTCTTCATCCTTTTTGGGCTATGCCAAATAATGGTGGCATAAAATTGTAATGGACATTATATATCGCAAGAAACCTCCCGTGGTTTCTTGGAATGCTTTGAAAGAGTGTATGCGCGCGAGGTTTGTTCCTCCTTCTAGGAAGGAACATGTACCGTCCCGTATCCGGGCGTTGACTAAGTCAAGGTCAAAGTCAACGACTGGAGAGTCAAAGTCAACGTAAGGCGTCGCATAGGTGGAGAGACGCCAAGTGCCAGCATCGTCAAGAGGAAGCGTCGCCAAGGCAAGGCGTCGCCTAGGTGAAGGCGTCGCCCAACCAGGGCGCCGCCAGCTCAAACAGTACTAAAGCAAGGCGATCACAGTGTGGTTCCCCGATACCCATGGGTAGGAAAGACCATGGAGGGAGCAACGCCGTGGGGAGGCCTCAGGTCTCGATAGCCCGGGGCAGTGATAAAGAGAAGGGAAAGGTGGCTTCAAGGCCATAGTAATAGCACCAGTGTAGGGCAGCCTGACTCGTGAAGTATTCCTGCCGCCCCAGAGACGCCTTTGGGACAGATACGACTCAAGAGGAAGGTCACGGCCAGGGTAGCCAGGTGCAGGGTGCGAGAGGAAGGCAGATACGCTCTCAAAGTAAGTGACTAGATAATTGGGGGCATGAGTTGGCACCCAAAAAGTCACCCCTAGCGCAGTAGCACTCCCAAGCAGGAGGACTCACACGTAGAAACGCCCCCAGATGGGGTCATGGCGTCGTGAGGCCCTCCACGTGTACAACAGCCATGTCAGAATAGAAACACCCTCCGGTCAGGTGCCAGGTAATTAAAGTCATTCAATACAGTTTCTGTTTCGAACATTCAGGTACTATAACGGCTCCCAAGCGTTTCAACGTCTTAAATGCGCTACGTTTCCTAAATCAGATACGCTGATTGAGCGCGTTACATTTTGCAATTAAAGGCGCTTTAAATTCTTGGGTAGTTTAAATAGCGCGGAGAATGTTGGAAACAGGGTTGGAACTTTTGGCAAATTTACCAGAGAACTCTCTAGTTGCTTGCTCGTGCTTGAGGTTACGTACAAGGGACTGGGGAAAGATCTTTGCCTGAGGGAGAAAACACACACATATATACACAGTTCTTTTTAGCACCTTCAGAGTGCCATACGCGGTGCTCAGAGACGTAGGTGAACAGTTTTGGTGTTTCTTGCTGGCTGACTTGAGCGTCGGAGTGTAAACGGCCGCTAGGGTGCCTCTTTGTCCTCTTTTTTGCAGGAATCCACAGGTAACCAGGGGGAAGGAGTCCCTAGCTGACGGTTGAGGTCGCGCACGAAGACGTCCCGGTCAACCGGACGGAACAGAACACTTGTTGAAGTTCCAAAGGCTTCCTCAAGGACATAGGATGGTAGAAGAATACATTAAAGATTTTGAAACAACTTTGACTAAAATGAATATGCATGCTAATGAAGAGTCAAAGCTAAAATGGTTTGTACGTGGTTTGAGAAGAGATATTAGAGAAATTGTAGAATTAGATGAGTACTCTTCTTTAAAGAAAGTGTTTCGCCAAGCCATCAAGGTAGAATCCTATCTTTTGAAAACGACTTTCAAAAATACTCATGATTATAATTTCTACAACTCTTCTAGGAAGGATGCCAACAAAATGTCTACTTGATCCTGCCTGTTGACCAGAACGCTGGAAACTACCTCGTCAAAGGATCGACGTGTGCACCGCTTCAAACCTCCGTTCCTCTACGAGATCCACCTCAAGAACCTGCAAAAGAAACAGAGCGGCGCCGCTGCGGCCGATCGCACTCCAACGCCCAAGTCAGTGACCGAATCACCAAATACTAAGAGAACAAGAACCGTGTAAATCCTCTCTCACAGTAAGCTCTATAACTCGCAAGCGTAAAGAACGTATTCTGAACGTGCGTACCTCAGAAAGTTCGTTGAGAACTCTTATATACCTGGTTACTTTCTCTCTCCTGGCAGTTACAGACTTGGACACGTGGCTCGCATCCAACTGTACACGTGCCATCATCTGGAGCCTCCTTGACTTGGGCGCTGCTTCTACTCTCGTTTTGTTAAGTTACCTATGCATGGTACTGCCCAGTACATAGCTAACTTGGGAGTGCGATCTCTACTGGAACTGGCGAGTTAGGGTGCCTTCATACACCTTCCCTGTGGTCTCGCCGGCCGCTTCATAATCTGCACCACCTTCATCTCTGGCGATGTGCTTTCTCTGGCGATCTCCAATCTCAAGGTCGCCTGAGTTTACATCTGGCGACTTCATCTCCAACCTGGTGATCGCCGGTTCTGGTATGCTGGAGATCGGAACACGCCAACTTAATAACCGGCGACTTCACGAGCCCCCCGACTTCCTTCCCTTCTGCCAACCTGGCGCCTTGTCAACACGCCTATACTGTAGCTTGATGCCACGTCATCACTTCCGACTACCAGGGCGGTACACAAGCCCCCCAGTCTTAAGCGAAGACTTGTCCAGCGAAAAGACTGAAAGAGTCACGTCAACACCGGTCTACGTGGCACTGACGCAGAATTCCAAGCGGTTGTACTTTCTGCTGCTCTGACGCTCCACCAAACCCTTCGTCCATCACTCGACACGTGGCTTCATCAACGGTTACCTTCAGTTACCGTTTGCGCTTCCCAAACCCATTTTCGAAAAAACTCTTAAACCCATTTTCACTCTACTGTTCCATCACTCTTCTTCGTGTTCTCAAACGCTCTCACCTTCTCCTGCAAAAACTCTCTCTCAGCGCTCTTCAACATCCAGAACCATCATCAACCTTCATCGTCTTCCTGATCATCGAAAGGTACCTACTTTCCTTCTTCTACTGGTTTTCCTTGCATTTTAACCGATTCGCATCATCCTGTAACTGCCTGGTGCATACGCTGTGGGTTGCTTTTTCCATTTCTCCTTCTACGTAACTTAGGGCTTCGTCAATCATCGCAACGAACCTACGTTCGTTCATTTTTCACCTTCCTTCCATGATCGAGTCAGCCTCTGTAACCCCTGATAATTTTTCCTTTTCTTCTTCCTTTACAGCTGCAACGTGGCGCTTCATCTTCCTAGGCTGAGAGGCCTGCGTCTTCCCGCCCTAACCTGGCCCAGGCGACTCCACCTATCGCCGGAGGAGCCCCCGTTCCCTTGCCAGACTTCAAAACCTTGTATCCCTGGGCCAACTCGACCCTTCTGAGGGAGACATCTTCTGTGAACACCGCTGGAGCAGTTTTGCGGCTGACTAAGGGGGATGAGCTTCATCAATCATTTCATAAGGAGCACGATGAAAAGATGATAGTGCTACCTTGCCCCCCCGATCTGCCCGTTTGTGTTGATGACAAGGTGAGTGCTGACGGGCCCTTCTGCTTCGTCTACACAACGTTATTCAAGAAGGTGAAACTGAAGTTTCCCTTCACCCGATTCGAGAGGGAACTCCTTACCGAGCTCAACATTGCCGCCGCCCAGCTTCACCCCAACAGCTGGGCGTTTGTTCGAGCATTCCAAGTGATGTGCGACCACCTAGGGCTGCCCGCATCCATGGACGTATTTTTGTTTCTCTTCGAAGCCAAGCACCCAGGAGACCGCCTATGGGTTAGCTTGAACGGGATTGCTGGGAGGTCCATCTTTGCTATCTTCCAGCAATCCTATAAAGATTGGAAAGGGAAATTCGTCCAAGTGCGCCCTAACGACAAGGACGCCTCCCTACTCGACGGCTTCCCCTTGTACTGGGTGGATAAGGGGAAGAAAGAGTCCAAGAGCTGCTTCAGGAGACCCAGAAGTCCTGACAGCATGGGAGCGTTGGACCGAAATCTCTGCCTTTTCTGGAAAAGGGTCGCGGATGCCAACATCACTTTCCTTACCACCACCCTGATCTGCTTCGAATTCTACGAGGACCAACTCGAAATTCGAATAGGTTAGAACATTTAAACTGTTGTTTTAATACTGCTTCTATTTGACTGTTTCTGGGCGTCTTGTGCGTTATGCGCAAGACTTTGGTTTTATTTTTCCTGCACCGATCATCTGCTTTGCTGCATACTGCCTTGTGCACTTATTTTCTCCTTGAGTTAACCCATGCATTTTCGTTTCATGCAGATAACATGTTGGGCAAAGGTATGCTTGCTGAACTGAGGGCGCTCGCCCGAACCCACGGGTTCGCGACGGGTTCTCAAACAGTGCCCAACTCGGTGGTGGAGACAGCCATCGTCCACGGGCGATCGCCACCTAAGGAACCCGCCACCCAACGCAAGAAACTAGTCCTCAAGAGGCCCAAGAGGAAAGCTCCTCAAGTGATCCACGAAGAGGAAGAGGAGGACGACGAGGTCACCGAAGATGGCCTCGTTACAAAGAGGAAGAGGGTGGCACCTTCTTCACCACCTGCACCACCCCCTCTTCCTACGTCAACGCCACCGTCCACGCCTGCCCCTCCTCCATCATCGCCACCCACACAAGCTCCTGCTTCACCAGTCCAATCGATCCCGCTGGCCACTGCGCCACCTGCAGTTGAGGCCCAAGAGCCAAATTTCATGGAGGACCCCCCGAGCGCCTCCACACCATACGTATCAGCTGGAGGGGGTCCCCCTTCAAATGCTTCACCTGCGGAGGTTGCTCCAATTGGGGATGAAGTTGCTCATACCTCTCCGATTCTGATCACTGAATCCCCGATTCCGTCAACACGCCAACAAGCGCCCACTGAAGAACCTGCTAAGGAAGGTGGCGACGAGAACCAACAACAGGCTCGCACAGCGCCTCTACACGCAGCAAACCTCCCTCTCGAGGTTACAAGGATGTGGGAGCCTCTATCTGCTAAGCTGAAGACAATAGCAGATGACATCCCGGCCGTCATCACCAGAGCTGTGGAGAGCTCCACCAGGAGGCTCCAAGACGACCTCTTCAACCTCAAGACAGAGAACAGCACCATGAGGGTTGAGGTGGAGAAGTTATCTTTCAACTTGACGCTGGCGGAGATTGAACACTCCCGAGTGGAGGACGCAATGAGCACTGAGCTCAGGTTGGCACGCAAAGAGGCCACTGATCTCCGCCACAAAGTGCAACAACTTGCTCAAGAAAAGATCGAACTAGAGAGCAAGATTGTGCCTTACCGCGTCAAGGTGGCTGACCTGGAGGCTCTCATAAAGGCCGACGCCACCAAGGTGCAGAAACTAGAGAAAAGGTCAGCCGAGCGGGAGACCCTCCTTGGGCAGGTGGAAAAGGCAAGGGACGACGCCATAGCTGATCTCGCCAAGGCCAACGAAGAGAAGGGAAAGGTAACTGCTGAATTGGCCTAAGTGCAAGCGGAATCCAAGAAGGTTGCTGAAGACCTTCTCCAGGCTCAAGAGACCAATGAACAACTCAAGAAGCAGGTTGAAGAGCTGGAGCAACAGAATAAGGAGCTGAAAGAGCAAACTGAAGATCTCAAGAAGCGGGTTGAGGAACTTCAGAAGCAGATTGAAGAACTCAAGCTGAACTCTGCTCAAATTCTGGCTGCTGGATTCGAAGCTGCACGGGAACAATTTGCCTGCTTTTTCCCCGACCTGGATCTCAGCATGGTGTCACTGGATAATGAAGTGGTGGATGGAAAAGTGGTGCCCGCCGAAGACTGATCAATTTAACCCATCCATTGCTTTTATACTTTCCCTTGTATACAGCTTGTAATAGACTTTATGTCCTTTCGTATATATGTTTTGAACTGTTATTCACTGTTAATGACAAAGTCTACGTTTTTCCTCTTATGACTTCTTTAACTGCTTCAACTTTTCTTGCTTGCTTAATTCCAAAGAAAAGACTTAGGAAAACTGTAGGCACGACCTTTGACTTAACTGCTTCGAATCACCTTAACTTCGAATAACAATCACATTTATCAACTCGTAACTTAAGGCAATGAACCTTAGCGTAAAATGAGACCTTAAGCATCAAACTTTGACTCAGCTACTGGCTTAAACACTGCTTCACCCGATCTGCTCCATCAAAACGGGTCTTTTAACTTTTTCGCCACTGTTTGAACTTTTCCTGGTCGCCAGAAACTCTTGGCGATCAGCTTCTTTCTAGCTTCACGCCTTGGCCATTGTTCTTTGATCTGGGGGTAGAGACGCCTTTCGGATCCTTCTCTACCTCCTTGTGCTTCAGGGCAAGAGACCGGGTGGCTAGGCGTTCTCTTCGAACCTACCTTAGCCACCCTCAGAACTTCTTCCACCCTCTACACCATACCTGAACTCGTTCGAGCCGAGAAGGATTTTATCTTGCCTGAACTCGCTCATAGGCGAGAAGGTCTTTAACTCGCCTCAACTCGCTCATAGGCGAGGAGGTCTTTTACTCGCCTGAACTCGCTCATAGGCGAGGAGGTCTTTTACTCGCCTGAACTCGCTCACAGGCGAGAAGGTCTTTGAATCATGCCTCTACATTGCCCCAGGGGTTACATCTTCTCGCCCCCAGAAACACGGAGGACTTTTACTTGCCTCTACATTGCCCCGGGGGTTACATCTTCTCGCCCCCAGAAACACTGAGGACTTTCACTTGCCTCTACATTGCCCCGGGGGTTACATCTTCTCGCCCCCAGAAACACTGAGGACTTTCACTTGCCTCTACATTGCCCCAGGGGTTACATCTTCTCGCCCCCAGAAACACTGAGGACTTTCACTTGCCTCTACATTGCCCCAGGGGTTACATCTTCTCGCCCCCAAAAACACTGAGGACTTTTACTCTTTCTCGCCTGCACTCGCTCGACGGCGAGGAGGTCTTTAACTTGCCTCAGGACGCGCGAGGGCGTTGAGGTCTTTTAACTGGTGCCTCCGATCGCCGAAAGACGATGAGGACTTAAAAACTTTAACTGATGCCTCCAATCGCCGAAAAACGATGAGGACTTAAAACTTTAACTGATGCCTCCAATCGCCGAAAAACGATGAGGACTTAAAAACTTTAACTGATGCCTCCAATCGCCGAAAAACGATGAGGACTTAAAAACTTTAACTGATGCCTCCAATCGCCGAAAAACGATGAGGACTTAAAAACTTTTTAGAAAGCATGCAATATATCTTTACTCGCCTTAAATCACATATAAGTGACAAGGTCTTTCTTCAAAACTTTTTGGAAAATAGCAAGCATGCAATCTGAAAACGCCTTATACTTCGAAAACTCTTCTTTTATTGGGTGGCCTCATTAAAAACCCTCCTTAGGGAAAAAAGAGTGCCCCCTTCAAACTATTTCATCAGAGACATTGTAATGTAACTTTTGTGTTTGTCTTTACTTACAAAGCTCTTAAATATAGTACAACTTTAGGTGTGTGGCGTTCCAGGTGCGAGGGATCGCCCCTCCTTCCAGCGTCTCTAAGCGGTAGTCGCCGTTCTCGAGCGCCTCGGTTATTCTGAACGGTCCAGTCCACTTGGGCGACAACTTATTCTCCATCTCGTACTGGTGGGCTTTTCTCATCACCAGGTCGCCTTCTCTAAATTGCCTTGGCATCACCTTCGAGTTGTACCTTCGTTCAATCCTCCTCTTCACCACCTCAGCCTTCAATCTCGCTTCCTCTCTAACCTCATCCAGTAGATCCAGGTTCAGCCTTCTCTCTTCATTCGAGTCTTCCTCTACAAAGTTCTGGAATCTCGGCGAGCTCTCCTGAATCTCTACTGGAATCATCGCATCACACCCATAGACTAGGCTGAACGGGGTCTCATGGGTTCCTGACTACTCGGTGGTATGGTATGCCCAGACTATACGGGGCACCTCCTCAGCCCAGCTTCCCTTGGCTTTTTCTAGCCTTCTCTTCAAACCTCTCAACAACACCCGATTAGCTGACTCCACCTGGCCATTTTTCTGAGGGTGCTCGACAGATGCAAACACTTGTTGAATTCCCACCCCTTCGCAAAGCTTCTTCAACAGGTGGCTTGCGAACTGAGTCCCATTATCCGACACCAAGCGTTTAGGCACTCCAAACCGGCTCACGATGTTCTTCCACACGAAACCTTCGATCTTGTGTGCGGTGATCTGGGCCACTGGTTCTGCTTCGATCCACTTGGTGAAATATTCAATCGCCACCACCAAGTACTTCATCTGCCTGATCGCCAGCGGGAAAGGTCCCAGGATGTCGATTCCCCAGGTATGAAACGGCCAAGGGCTATAGATCGACTTCAACTCCTCGGGAGGCGCCTTATGCCAATCGGCGTGCTGTTGGCATTGTTTACAACATTGGGCATACTTCTTGCAATCTTCTCTCATCGATGGCCAGTAGTATCCTCCACGGAGAGTCCTCGCGGCCAGAGCTCGACCCCCGACGTGGCTTCCGCATATACCTTCGTGGAGCTCCGCCATGATTCTCGTGCACTTCTCGCCATGTATACATTCCAGGAGCGGGTGAGTGAACCCAAACCTGTACAGATCGCCATCAATCAGGGTGTACTTGCTAGAATTCTTCTTTACCTTCCTAGCCTCAGTCGGATCCAGCGGGAGAAGGCCATCCGCCAGGCACCGCTTGTACTGTGTTATCCAAGTGTCTGGCTCATGGGTAGCGCAGACCTGCATCACGTTCACCTTCTCTTCCCGACATGCTCTAATTCTCGGCGATCTCAGAGTTTCTTGCGTCAGGGACTTATGGCTTCTCGCAGCTTTCTCCGTCGACTTGCTTATCTGAAGGACCAGGTGATCTGCCACAAATGCCCTCGGCGTCTTCAGAGTTTCTTGAATCACCGTCCTCTGCCTACCCCCCTTGCCTGAACTGGCGAGCTTAGCTAGCAAGTCAGCTCGGGCATTCTGCTCTCTGGGCACATGCACTACCTCGAAGGAGGCAAAAGAACTCTTCAACTCCTGCACATATTCCAGATAGGCCGCCATTTGTGGATCCTTAGCCTGGAACTCGCCTGTTACTTGCCCTGTGACTAGCAGCGAGTCACTCTTAGCCATCAGCACCCTAGCTCCCATCTCCTTGGCCAGCAAAATTCCGGCGATCAGCGCCTCGTACTCTGCTTGATTGTTACTGGCTTTGAAGGCAAACCTCAGAGATTGTTCGATCAGCACGCCGTTGGGTCCTTCCAATATGACTCCAGCACCGCTGCCCTGCTGGTTCGACGATCCATCCACCGAAAGTACCCAACGGAAGTCGTCCCCTTCAACTCGCGTTGCCTCAGATGTGAGCTCGACCACGAAATCTGCAAAGATTTGCCCCTTAATCGGGCCTCGGGGCTCATATTTGATATCAAACTCTGACAATTCTACGGCCCACTTCACCATCCTTCCTGCAACGTCAGGCTTCTTCAAGACCTTCTACATGGGCAGGTCGGTCATCACCAGTATTGAGAAGCTATGGAAGTAGTGGCGCAACCTCCTTGCCGAAAATACCACAGCCAGCGCAGCCTTCTCCAGGGCCTGATATCTCGTTTCGGGGCCCTGCAACACCTTGCTTACAAAATAAATAGGCTTCTGAGCCTGACCTTGATCCTGGGCGAGCACCGCACTCACCGCCCTCTCAGTTACAGCAAAATACAACCTGAGAGGGGTTCCCACCAGCGGTTTGCACAGAACCGGCGGGCTCGCCAGATACTCCTTCAGCTTGACGAAAGCTTCCTCGCACTCTTTCGTCCAAACAAACTTATTGTTGCGCCTCAGGCACTGAAAATAGGGATGGCCCTTTTCTCCGCTAGCGGACACGAAGCGGGACAGGGCTGCCATCCGACCTGTTAGCTGTTGAACCTCCTTCACCGTAGCTGGGCTCCTCATCGCCAAGATGGCGGCACACTTATCAGGGTTGGCCTCTATGCCTCTTTCAGTCAAGAGGAAACCCAAAAACTTCCCAGCTTCCACGCCGAAAATGCATTTCTCTGGATTCAGCTTCAATCTGAACTTGGCGATCGTCGTGAACAATTCCTCCAAGTCAGCAACGTGCTTGCTCTTTTCCGGCGAGGTCACGACCATGTCATCGACGTATGCTTGCACGTTCCTTCCCAGCATTGGTGCCAGTACTCGATCCATCAGCCTCTGGTACGTGGCCCCCGCGTTCTTCAGCCCAAACGGCATCACCTTGTAGCAATAGCACGACCTCTCCGTCATGAAGGCTGTCTTCTCTTCATCCATGGGATGCATCTTGATCTGATTATACCCCGAGAAGGCATCCAGGAAACTCAGCAACTTACACCCTGCAGCGCTGTCAACCAGGGCGTCTATACTTGGCAAAGGATACGAATCCTTTGGGCAAGCTTTGTTCAGGTCGGTGAAATCGACGCACATGCGCCATTTCCCGTTATTCTTCTTCACCAGCACGACATTCGCCAGCCATTCAGGGTACGGGACTTCCCTGATGTGGCCTACAGCAAGGAGCTTCTGTGTTTCATCTCTAATCGCCCGCCTTCTCTCCTCGTTGAACTTTCTTCTTCTTTGTCGCACTGGTCTCACCAAGTTGTCCATCGCCAGATGATGGCACAAGAAGTCGGGATCAATCCCGGGCATGTCCGAGGCGGACCATGCAAACGCGTCCAGATGCCGCTCAATCACCTTGGCGATCTGGTCCTGGAGCTCGACCTCCAGAGATCTTCCCAACTTGAAGATCTTTCCCCCGATCTCTTTCTCGAGCCACTGCTCGACAGGTTTTGGCCTGGATTCTCGGGCGATCACCGCCCTGGCGATTCCCTGCTCTCTCGCTTCCTCAGGGCGATTCCGCGCCTCTTCCTCCTCCAGACCAGCGTCTCCTTCCACCAGCTCAGCGTCCACCATCTCCACGTCCCTTCCGACGGTCTCTTCCGCTACCGTCGATCTGGGCTTCACACCGGGAGGTGGGGTGGTTGTTACATAACTCACTGATCTCTTGTTTTTCAGGCTATTCTCATAGCACTTTTTCGCTTCTTTCTGATCAGACTTGATCGTGATCACCACCCCCTCCATAGACGGCAACTTTACCTTCATGTGCCGAGTCGACGGAATGGCGCCTATCCTGTTAAGCGTGGGCCTTCCCAACAGGATGTTGTATGCTGAAGGAGCGTTTACGATGAGGTACTTGATTTTCTCCGTCCTCGAACCAGCCTCATCTGTAAACGTGGTTCTCAACTCAATATACCCCCTGACCTCCACCTGGTCACCAGCGAACCCATACAGGCACCCTCCATAGGGCCTTAGCTGGTCAAGGGGCAATTCCAGCTGCGTGAAAGTCGGCCAGAACATCACGTCTGCCGAGCTTCCCTGGTCCACCAGAACTCTGTGGACCTTCCTTCCCGCCGTAATCAACGAAATGACTTTGGGATCATTGTCATGGGGCACAACGTCCCGAAGATCCTGCTTGGTGAACGTAATGTCCACTTCCGGCGAGTGATCTTCAAACATATCCACTGTCATCACCGACCGCGCGTACTTCTTCCTCTGCGATGCGGTGCATCCACCACCTGAGAAGCCTCCTGCGATGGTGTGGATTTCCCCGTGGATGGGCATCTCGTGTTGCTGGGCTTCTCCACCTGCTGGCTGGGAACTCGACGCTCCCCCCGTTCTTCTGTCCAACAGATAGTCATTTAGGAACCCGCTCTTAACTAGATCATCGAGCTGATACCCCAAGGACAAACACGAGTCCAAGGTGTGGCCAAAGCCCTGGTGAAACTCACACCAGGCGTCTGGCTTTGGTCCCAGCACCTTGTCACCCACCTTCTCAGGCGCTTTCAACCTGGCAGATATATTGGGAATGGCGATCAGGTCCGCCAATCCCATAACAAACTTATGCTTAGGTGGGCGATTGTATTCCCGGCGTGCTGGTTGCTGGCGTCCCTGGCTCCTCCCCTTGTTCCTCCTATCGTAAGGTTGGCGAGTCCTCTGGTCCTTCCTGGCCGCCGCCGCTGTTTCCAGCACCCTTTGCGGCTGGATCCTGGTCTGGGCGCGTGGCCTAGCGGGAGCCACGCTCCCTCTCTTCTCAGCGACCTCACTCTCGTCGGCGATGTGAGCCACCGCAAGTCGCCTGACCTCAGCAAACGTTGCAGGGTGAGCCCTGATCAAGGCCTCGCAGAATGGTTCTGGCAACACGCCCTTCTTGAATGCATAGACCAGCATTTCTTCATCTTTGGCCGGCGATCTGACCATCTGCGCGCCAAAGCGATTCAGGTAGTCTCTGAGGGACTCTCCCTGGTACTGCCTTATATCAAACAGATCATAAGACACCCTGGGTGGTGCCTTGTTCACGATGTATTGCTCGACAAAAACCTTCGAGAACTGCTGAAAACTGGTTATGTGACCGTTAGGCAGGCTCACAAACCACTCCAACGCCGTTCCCTGGAGCATGCTCACAAATATCTTGCAATGCACGGCGTCTGACCCTCCCGACAGCATCATCTGCGTATGGAACGTGCTTAGATGAGCCTCTGGATCCTCCACGCCGGTAAAGACGGCCTTAACCGGAACCACGCTCGTAGGAATAGGCGTGTCAGTAATCGCCTGAACAAAAGGCATAGGGAAAACACGAGGTGGCGATGACGGCGCCACCTCTTCAGCAGAAGAACGCCCTTGCTGCTCCTGAAGAGCTTGACGCAGCTCCTCAGTCACCTTGCTGAGCTCCTCATTCCTGGCGCGAGAGGCGACCAGGTCCTCATGCATTCTCGCCTGCTCTATGCGTGAGGCTTCCACAGTTGCCTGCAACGAACGCATCATCTCTGCCATCTGCGCCATGGTCATGGCAGCGGCGCCTTCAGCAGCGACGGGCGCAACTGGACTTGAGCGATTGCTTTTCATTTTTCTCATGAAACTCAGCGAATCACAGAGTGCAGCGAATAACACTTACTTCAGCTACGATTGAGTCAGCGATCAATCGGAAAAATGTGCGAAACTCCGCGAGAAAACTCAAGAACACCGCAAACCTTCAAAGAAACTTGTAACTTCACCAGAAACCACTGCTCTTCCCACGGACAACCGAACGAGCGAAAGAACGCAACTCCACCGAACGAATCGCGCGAAAACAGCAGGAAAACCTCACTTCACCGATCGAAAACCCAAGCGAACGGTGTAAAACGCGAATTCACCGAACAAATTTCAAGCAAACAGCGAACGATGGTTGCACCAGCACACAACCACGCAGAAAACTTCGAAACCCTCCAAGAACTCACGCTGTGGATGGGAACAAGTTTTACACGGCCCCACGGTGGGCGCCTGATGATCCTGCCTGTTGACCAGAACGCTGGAAACTGCCTCGTCAAAGGATCGACGTGTGCACCGCTTCAAACCTCCGTTCCTCTACGAGATCCACCTCAAGAACCTGCAAAAGAAACAGAGCGGCGCCGCTGCGGCCGATCGCACTCCAACGCCCAAGTCAGTGACCGAATCACCAAATACTAAGAGAACAAGAACCGTGCAAATCCTCTCTCACAGTAAGCTCTATAACTCGCAAGCGTAAAGAACGTATTCTGAACGTGCGTACCTCAGAAAGTTCGTTGAGAACTCTTATATACCTGGTTACTTTCTCTCTCCTGGCAGTTACAGACTTGGACACGTGGCTCGCATCCAACTGTACACGTGCCATCATCTGGAGCCTCCTTGACTTGGGCGCTGCTTCTACTCTCATTTTGTTAAGTTACCTATGCATGGTACTGCCCAGTACATAGCTAACTTGGGAGTGCGATCTCTACTGGAACTGGCGAGTTAGGGTGCCTTCATACACCTTCCCTGTGGTCTCGCCGGCCGCCTTCATAATCTGCACCACCTTCATCTCTGGCGATGTGCTTTCTCTGGCGATCTCCAATCTCAAGGTCGCCTGAGTTTACATCTGGCGACTTCATCTCCAACCTGGTGATCGCCGGTTCTGGTATGCTGGAGATCGGAACACGCCAACTTAATAACCGGCGACTTCACGAGCCCCCCGACTTCCTTCCCTTCTGCCAACCTGGCGCCTTGTCAACACGCCTATACTGTAGCTTGATGCCACGTCATCACTTCCGACTACCAGGGCGGTACACTACTCAAAATTGTCCTTCCAATTTTTCCAAACAAACCATGTTTCCAAAGAAAGTTTCTACTACAAATCCTTCTAATCCTAAGTCACCTACCCAACCTTCAAATATCAAATGTTTTAAATGTTTAGGTTTTGGGCACATAGCTCTTCATTGTCCACAAAAGCAAATCTTAATGATAAACAAGGTAAAACAAGACCTACCTCACCCACCTACCACAAGTAAAAAAGAAAAAGACAAAGAAGGCCAAGTTGACATGGATCTAATCCTTTCACCTCCAAAGTGTTTTCCTTCCTTATCTTTTTCCTTACCCAAGGTTCCTATTTCACCACCATCTTGGTTAAAAACTGTTAGGGATAATTTGTTCATACCTCCTAATGGTTGTCACCATTTAAAAGGTCTTTTTCCAAAACATCACATCATTCCCAAACAAATTTTTCCAACTTGGTCGATTTATAGAACCTCCTTTTCTGAAATCCCAGTATTTACAAATGCTAAGTCATGTTTACATTTTTCTTCCACTTTTAATTGTAAAACTAAACTGACTTTGTTATATGCAGGGATTCAGAATTCGTGGACGAATTCTCTCCAACTCGAGGAGTATGGTGAGAATCAAATAAAGGAGGCTTTTATTAATGGAGGAAGAGGACATCCACCCTCACATTTGAAGTTCTTCCTTCTAGTCTTCTCAAAATTAAAAGAAGACATAAAATAAAGATGAGGCCCAAGCCCAAAGCCCAAGCCCAAGCCCAAGAAGGCCAAAGCCCAAAGAGCCCAAGTCCATCCCATGAGGGGCAAGGCCAAGCTTTGAAATACTCTTGTATAGTTTTAGGAGGTGTGGTTATTAAATAAAGGAGTGTGAAAATGTAAAATAAAGTCACATTACCCATGTGACTTAGGAGAGTGGTGTAGGTGTAGTTTTTGGGAGGTGTCATAGTAGAAAAAGGTCACACCTCCCATGTGACTTGTTTTTTGTGGGAATTTCAAATGAGTTTATTTGAAATTTCCCACCTATTTTTCAGCACCTTAGGCTATAAATAGAGGTGCTTCCTTTGTAAAATTCAGATTGGAATTTTATAGTAGAGAGACTATACTCAATTTTGGAGAGAATTTGTGAGTTTTGAGTCTTCCTCTTCTTTGCCTTATCTTGTGAGCTATGGTGAGCTTCAAGTGGTGGCAGTCCATCACTTATCTTGGTTCAAGGTTCCAAGTGGCGTGAATGGCTTCTTCCAATTCTCAAAATCCAGCAAGCATCTTCTTCTATAAGTGTTCTTCTTTCCTTTTCTTCAATTTTCCATTCGGTAGTTTTGATTCCTAGAGTTTACTTCTTTTTCTACCGTTTAATTTTGTGTTTCCATCATTGTGTTCTCAATTCTGTTTTGGTTCAGTAGCTATCATTTAAATTCTGTCCAGTTTTAATTCTTGTTCTTCTTTACTTTTGTTTTGATTCAATTTGACAATACATGGACTTCCATATGAGTCTTGGTTGGTGCTTAGTTTTGGTGAGTTCTTGAATTTAGAACATTGATCCAATTCTAAAGTAAAGTGCCTTTCAAATCCAGCTCAAGTTGTTCCTAAGAATGTCAAGAATCATGTGTTCTTGTAGTTACATTCACATCACTTTTTGGGTGCCAACTCATGCCCCCAATCATCTAGTCACTCACTTTGAGAGCGTATCTGCCTTCCTCATGTACCCTGTACCCGGCTACCCTGGGCGTGACCTTCCTCTTGAGTCGTATCTGTCCCAAAGGCGTCTCTGGGGCGGCAGGGGTACTTCACGAGTCAGGCTGCCCTACACTGGTGTTGTTACTATGGCCTTGAAGCCACCTTTCTCTCCTCTTTATTACTGTTCCCTGGTTATCCAGGGTTTAGGGCCTTCCCACGGCGTCGCCCCCTCCATGGTCTTTCCTACCCATGGGTATCGGGGAGCAGCGCTGTGGTCACCTTGCCCTTGTGCCATTCCATCTTGGCGACACCCAGTTGGGCGGCGCCCTATCTCGGCGATGCCCTACTAGGCGACGCCTTACCTTGGCGACGCTTTACGTTGACTTTGACCTTGACTTTGTCAACGCCCGGGTACGGGACGGTACAGATACTATACTTTGAGGGAGACCATGAAGTCTCACCACTTCTCTAAAGAAGAGTCTAGAAATATTTTGAGCATCATCTACCTTGTGGCACGGAATAAAATGGGACATTTTGCTAAAACGGTCCACTACCACTCCAAAATGGCCCATGAGTCCCCCCTCATGTGATTCCTTGACAAGGAGTTTCCTCTGTGTGCCTTGGGGAATGCAAAGTTTTCCTTCTTTAAAAAGATATCCCTCGGACACATAGTAACCTCCTTGCGCTCTATGTTGACATTGGGCATAGATGGATGAGAGTTCTTGATCTTCTTGATAAAGCTCTCTTGTGTGATCAAATCCAAGAATTTGGGCACCCAATTTTGAAAAGAGTGTATGCCTCCTTGAAAGAGCATCGACCACTATATTGGTGTTTCCTTTCTTGTATTTGATTACATAAGGAAATTGTTCAAGAAATTCCATCCATTTAGCATGTCTCTTGTTGAGCTTGTGTTGGCCCTTTAAATATTTTAAAGACTCGTGATCATTATGGATGACAAATTCTTTGGACACAAGATAGTGTTCCCAAGTCTTTAGGGCTCGCACAAGTGCATAGAGCTCTTTGTCATAGGTGGGATAGTTGAGAGTGGCACCATGGAGTTTTTCACTAAAATATGCAATGGGGGTGTCCACCTTGCAATAATATCGCTCTTATGCCTACCCCCAATGCATCACATTCTATCTCAAAAGTTTTGGAAAAATTTGGAAGAGATAGAATTGGTGCATTGGTGAGTTGAGCTTTTAGCCTTTGGAAGGCTTGCTCATGCTTTTCATTCCAACAAAATGCAACATATTTTTTAACAAGTTCATTCAAAGGAGAAGCTAAACTAGAAAAATTAGGCACAAACCTTCTATAGAAGCTAGCTAACCCATGAAAACTTCTTACATCACTTACATTTTGTGGAGTGGGCCACTCTCGGATGGCTTTGATTTTCTCGGGGTCTACATGTACCCCCCATTTGTTGACAATGAAACCTAAGAAAACTACACTATCTACACAAAAGGTACACTTATCCCTATTGACAAAAAGACTATTTTTCCTAAGCACTAGAAGAACTTCCCTAAGGTGACTTAGATGGTCTTCTAGGGTTTTGATCCTGCCTGTTGACCAAAGCGCTGGAGCTTTGCCTCGTCAAACTTGGATCGACGTATGCGCCGTGTTTGCCTCCGTCCTTCACCGCGATCCACCTCGAGAACCTGCAAAAGATGAAACGGCGCCGCTACGGCCGATCACGCTCCGACGCCCAAGTCAGCGACTGAACCACCAATCACTTAAGAGTAAAACTCAAGAACTCTAAGGAACCGTGACCAGTTCTCTCTCAGTAAACTCAAGACTCGCAAGCGTAAAGAAACAATCTGAATGTGCATACCTCAGAAGTTCGTTGGAAACTCTTATATACCTGGGCACTTTCTCTCTCCTGGCAGTTACACATCTGGACACGTGGCTCGCATCCAGCTGTACACGTGCCATCATCTGGAGCATCCTTGACTTGGGCGCTACATCTGACTCTTCTTTGGCTGAGTTACTTATGCATGGTATACTCAGTGCATAGATGCCTTGGAGCGTGATCTCTTCTGAATGGCGAGTTCGGGTGCCTTCGTACACACCTTCCCTGTGGTCTCGCCGGCCGCCTTCATGATCTGCCCTACCTGCTTCACCGTGTATGTTCAAGTGTGCTATCTCCCAAGCTCATCCTCTGGCCAACTGGGAAATGACCATCTGCCTTCATCTTCGGCGATGTCCTTGTTTCGGCGATCTCCAATCACTTGGTCGCCTGGGTTCACATCTGGCGACTTCATCTTCAACCGGTGACCGCCGGTTCAGGTACGATGGAGATCGGAGCACGCCAACTTAATAAGTGGCGACCACGCGAACCCCCCGACTTCCTCCCCCTCTGCCAGCCAGGTGTCCCATCCAACACGCCTATACAATGGCTCGACGCCACGTCATTACTCCCGACTACCAGGTCGGTACACAAGCCCCCCAGTCTTAAGCGAAGACTTGTCCAGCGAAAAGACTAAAGGAGTCACGTCACTACCGATCTACGTGGCGCTGGCGCAGAATTCCAAACGTTTGTACTTTCTGCTTCCCTGACGCTCCACCAAACACTCTTCCAATCGCTCGACACGTGGCTTCATCAACGGTTGCCTTTAGTTGTCGTTTGCGCTTCCAAAAACCATTTGAAAAACCCTTAAACCCATTTCACTTCTACTGTTCCATCACCTATTTGCTTTCTCAAACGCTCTGAGTTTCTTCTGCGAAAACCCACGACGCTCTTCAACCTCCTGGATTCTCAACTTCCTTCATCGTTCGTCTGATCATAGAAAGGTACTCCCTTTACTTCTTTTGCTGAGTTTTCCTGCATTTTAACCGATTCGCATCATCCATTAACTGTCTGGTGCATACGCTGTGGGTTGTTTCTTCTGTTTCTCCCTTCTCGTAACTTAGGGCTTCGTCTCCATTACAACGAACCTTCGTTCGTTCGTTTTTTCATCCTTCTTTCACAATCGAGTCAGCCTCTGCGAACTCTGCTCACCTTTCCCTTTCTTCTTCCTTTGCAGTTTCCGCGATGGCTCGCTCAAAGATCACCCCAAATCCTCCTCCCTCGTCACGAAACCCTTCGTCTCAAGCTCATAACCCACCACGAGCACCTGGTGCATCTTCTTCCCAGGCTGAGAGGTCTGCAACCTCTCGCCCTGACCTGGCTCAGGCTACTCCACCGGTCGCCGGAGGAGCCTCCATCCCTACCCCAGATTATAGGATGCTATACCCCTGGGCCAACTCGACTTTGCTGAAGGAGACTTCTTCAGTAAATTCTGCTGGGACAGTTCTTCGATTGAATAAAGGGGACGAGCCCCACCTGTCGTTCCACAAGGAGCACGACGACAAGATGATGGTGCTACCTTGCCCCCCCGACGTGCCAGTTTGTGTAGACGACAAAGGGAATAACGGCGAGTTTTTCTGCTTCATATACACCACCTTATTCAAGAAGGTGAAACTTAGGTTTCCCTTCACTCGTTTCGAAAGGGAGCTACTAACCGAGCTCGACATCGCCGCCTCCCAGCTCCATCCCAACAGCTGGGCATTCGTGCGGGCGTTTCAGATCATGTGCGCACATCTGGGACTGCCAGCGTCAGTGGACGTTTTCCTTTTCCTTTTTGAAGCTAAGCATCCAGGAGATCGCCTTTGGGTGAGTTTGAACGGGATTGTTGGGAGGTCGATCTTCTCTATCTTCCAGCAATCCTACAAGGATTGGAAGGGAAAATTTGTCCAAGTGCGCCCAAACGACCAGGACGCCTCGCTGCTCGACGGCTTTCCCTTGTACTGGGTAAACAAGGGAAATAAAGAATCCAAGGGAAGCTTCAGGAGGCCAAGAAGCCCTGACAACATGGGAGCCTTGGACAAAGATCTGTGCCTCTTCTGGAAGAGCGTGGCAGACGCCAACATCACTTTCCTCACCACTGCGCTCATCTCCTTCGAGTTCTTCGAAGACCAACTCGAGGCTCGAATAGGTTAGTGCTTCAACGTTTAAGTCTTTGCCCTGTGTTGTACCTCTGTTAACTGCTGTTGGGCGTCTTGTCTGTTGTGCACAAGACTTGGGTTTTATTTTCTGCATCATTTGTTTGCCTCATTTGCATACTTACTCATGTGTTTATTTGTGTCTCTGAGCTGACCCATGTACCTTTGTATTATACAGATCTCATGTTGGGCAAGGGAAAACTGGCTGAACTGAGGGCGCTCGCCCGAGCCCATGGGTTGGCATCGGGCTCCCAAACTGTGCCCAATTCAGTGGTGGAGATCGCCGCTGCCCAGGGCAGATCGCCCCCTAAAGGCCCAGCTCCTTCAGAGGCCCAGCCCGCTCAACAACGCAAGAAGCTCATCCTCAGGAAGCCAAAGAGGGAAACCCCTCAGGTGGTCCAAGAGGATGAAGAAGAAGACGATGAGGCAACTGAAGATGGCCTCATCACCAAGAGGAAGAGGGTGGCGCCTTCTTCACCACCTGCTCCACCTCCTCCTCCAACATCAACACCACCTTCCACGCCAGCTCCACCTCCAACACTGCTTCCTCCCCTAGTTCCCGCATCACCAGTCCAAGCAGTTCCCTTGGTAGCTGCATTTCCTGTGGTTGAGGCTGCCAAGCCCAACTTTATGGAGAACCCCCCGAGCGCCTCCACGCCATATGTATCAGTTGGCGGGGGTCCTCCTTCAACTGCCTCAACCGCGAAAGCCGTACCATGCGGGGATGAAGGTGCTCACAACTCGCATATCATCATCACCGAATCCCCGTCGTCGCCACCACTCCAAGAAGCTCCCACTCAACAGCCAACTCAAGAAGGTGGTGGCGAGAACCAGCAACAGGCTCCCCTGGTGCCCCCACGAGCAAACCTCTCCCTTGAGGTCAAAAGGGTGTGGGAACCCTTCTCAGCAAAACTTAAGATGATGGCAGAGGATTTTCCCTCCATCATATCGAAAGCTGTGGAGAGTTCCAGCAAAAAACTCCAGGATGACATCTTCGTGCTCCAAGAGGAGAACCGCACAATAAGGATTGAGGCGGAGAAGTTATCCTGCAATCTCATGCTCGCGGAGATCGATCACTCCCGAGTGGAGGATGCTATGAGCACCGAGCTCCGGGTGGCACGCAAGGAGGCCACCGATCTACGTCATAAGGTGCAGCTCTTAGCTCAGGAGAAGATCGAGCTGGAGAGCAAGCTGGTCCCTTATCGCGTCAAAGTGGCTGACCTGGAGGCGTTGATCAAAGCAGATGCCGCCAAGGTAAAAACCCTTGAGAAGAGGTCAGCCGATCGGGAGGTCTTCTTGGGGAAAGTTGAAAAGGAGAGAGACGACACCATGGCCAAACTCGCCGAGGCCAAAGAGGAAAATGGGAAGATCGCCACAAAGCTGGCTCAGGCGCAGGCGGAATCCAAGAAGGTTGCTGAGGACCTTCTTCAAGCTCGGGAAACAATTGAAGAACTCAAGAAGCAAGCTGAAGAGCTAAAATAGCAGAACGAAGGGCTCAAAAAGCAGATTGAAGAACTCGAGCTGAGCTCTGCCCAGATCCTCGCTGCTGGGTTCGATGCTGCCTTGGAACAATTCGCCTGCCAGTACCCTGACTTGGATCTCTCCATGGTGTCGCTAAACAACAAGGTGGTGGACGGGAAGATTGCTCCTTCTGAAGATTAGTTGCTTCCCTCCATCCATTATTCCTATGCTTTCTCCTTTACACAAACTCACTTGTAATAGGTTTTTCCCTTTTTCTGTACATGTATTTTGAACTGATGCCACTTATGTTATGACATTTCCCGCTCCTTTACGTAATCTCTCTTGCCAATTTTATCTTCCTCGCATAAATCTCTTAGACGAAATTAGCTTAGTGACTCTGCGAGCGCGATTGTATACTAACTGCTTCGAACCATCAGCTTTCGAATGATAACATTCTAACAACTTGTAACCTCGAGGTAATGAACCTTAGCGCGAAACCATTTTTTCAAATAACGAACTTCAACCCAACTAATGGCTTAAGACACAGCTCACCAGATCTGCCTTATCAAAGCGGGCCTTAGTTTTCTCGCCATCGCTTGAATTTCTCCTGGTTGCCAAAGACTCCTGGCGATACTAGCTTCCTCTTGCCTTCACAATTTGGCCATTGTTCCTTTATCTGGGGGTAGAGGCGCCTTTCGGATCCTTCTCTACCTCCCTGAGCTTCAGAACAAGGAACCGGGTGGCTGGGCGTTCTCTTCGAACCTACATTAGCCACCCTCCGAACTTCTTCCACCCTTTACACCATACCTGAACTCGTTCGAGACGAGAAGGATTTTATCTTGCCTGAACTCGCTCATCGGCGAGAAGGTCTTTGACTCGCCTGAACTCGCTCATCAGCGAGAAGGTCTTTAACTCGCCTGAACTCGCTCATCGGCGAGAAGGTCTTTATCTCGTGCCTCTACATTGCCCCAGGGGTTACATCTTCTCTCCCCCAGAAACACTGAGGACTTTTTTGCTGGTGCCTCTACATTGCCCCAGAGGCTACATCTTCTCTCCTCTGGAAGCACTGAGGACTTTTTACTGGTGCCTCTACATTGCCCCAGAGGCTACATCTTCTCTCTTCTGGAAGCAGTGAGGACTTTTTACTCTTCCTCGCCTGCACTCGCTCGACGGCGAGGAGGTCTTTATCTCGCCTCAGGACGCGCGAGGGCGTTGAGGTCTTTTAACTGGTGCCTCCGATCGCCGAAAGACGATGAGGACTTTAACTTTTTAGAAAGCATGCAACATGATGTGATTCCAATAGCCACATAGAACAAGATTCTTGACACTTTGAGGAATCACCTTGAGCTGGAAAATATAGAGGCACTTTCTTAGAAGTTGGATCATGGTTCTAAGTCAAGAACTCACCAATACAAGTACCAATTCCCAAACTCATTTGGATGAACCAAATATTGTCAAATTGAATCAACAAAGGAATTATAAAAGAGAAGACCGAACAGAATTAAAACACAAACAAATGTACCGAACAGAATTTAGAAAACCAAAACATAGGTGCTGGAAAATTAAGGACAGCCGAACCAAAAAATGCTCAAGAACACAAGACAACAAGAGTAATTGAAAGAGAAGAAAGGAAGGAGAAGAGAATGCTCATGTACTCTTGGGCTTGATCTCCATCACAACATAACTTCAACTTAACTTGCCTTAAATCACATATAAGTGACAAGGTCTTTCTTCAAAACTTTCGGAAAACAACAAGCATGCAATCTAAAACACTTTAAACTTTGAAAACTCTTCTTTATTGGGCGGCCTCATTAAAAACCCTCCTTAGGGGAAAAAGAGTGCCCCCTCCAAACTGTTTTATCAGAAACATCGTGAAGCTCTTCGTGTTTGTTTTTACTTACAAAGTTCTCAACTGTAATATAACTTGAGCTGCGTGGCGTTCCAAGTGCGAGGAATCGCCCCTCCTTCCAATGTTTCTAAACGGTAGGCGCCGTTCCCAAGTGCCTCGGTTATTCTGAACGGTCCCGTCCACTTAGGCGACAGCTTATTCTCCATCTCGTACTGGTGGGCCTTCCTCATCACCAGGTCGCCCTCTTTATACCGTCTTGGCATCACCTTCGAGTTATATCTTCGTTCAATCCTTCTTTTCACCGCCTCAGCTTTCAATCTCGCCTCCTCCCTGACCTCATCCATCAAATCCAGATTCAGCCTTCTTTCCTCATTCGAGTCTTCCGCTACAAAGTTCTGGAATCTCGGCGAGCTCTCTTGGATTTCCACTGGAATCATTGCGTCGCATCCATAGACCAGGCTGAATGGGGTCTCATGGGTTCCTGACTGCTCGGTGGTGTGGTACGCCCAGACTATACGGGGTACCTCCTCTGCCCAACTTCCTTTGGCTTTCTCTAGCCTTCTTTTCAAACCTCTTAGCAACACCCGATTGGCTGACTCTACTTGGCCATTCGTCTGAGGGTGCTCGACGGATGCAAATACTTGTTGAATTCCCACCCCTTCGCACAGCTTCTTCAACAGGTGACTTGCAAACTGAGTCCCATTGTCCGACACCAGGCGCTTGGGCACACCAAACCGGCACACAATGTTCTTCCACACGAAACCTTCGATCTTGTGTGCGGTGATTTGGGCCACTGGTTCTGCTTCGATCCACTTGGTGAAATATTCAATCGCCACCACCAAGTACTTCATCTGCCTGATCGCTAGCGGGAATGGTCCCAGGATGTCGATTCTGCATGTATGAAACGGCCAAGGGCTGTAAATCGACTTCAACTCCTCGGGAGGCGCCTTGTGCCTATCGGCGTGCTGCTGGCATTGCTTGCAGCACTGCGCATACTTCTTGCAGTCTTCTCTCATTGTTGGCCAGTAGTAACCTGCACAGAGAGTCCTTGCGGCCAGAGCTCGACCCCCGACGTGGCTTCCGCATATCCCTTCATGGAGCTCTGCCATAATTCTTGTACATTTCTCGCCATGCACACATTCCAGGAGTGGGTGAGTGAACCCAAACCTATACAGTTCGCCATCAATCATTGTGAACTTGCTAGAATTCTTCTTTATCTTCCTAGCCTTTGTCGGATCCAGCGGGAGAAGGCCATCCGCCAGGCATCGCTTGTACTGTGTTACCCAGGTGTCTGGCTCATGGGTCGCGCAGACCTGCGTCATGTTCACCTTCTCTCCCCGACATGCTCTTATTCTTGGCGACCTCAAGGTCTCTTGAGTCAATGATCTGTGACTCCTCGCCGCTTTTTCCGTCGACTCGCTTATCTGAAGAACCAGGTGATCTGCCACAAATGCTCTGGGCGTCTTCAGAGTTTCCTGAATCACCGTCCTCTGCCTACCCCCCTTGCCTGAACTGGCGAGCTTAGCTAGCAAGTCAGCTCGGGCATTCTGCTCTCTGGACACATGCACCACTTCAAAGGAGACAAAGGAACTCTTCAATTCCTGTACATACTCCAGGTAAGCCGCCATTTGTGGATCTTTAGCCTGGAACTCGCCCGTTACTTGTCCCGTGAGTAACAGCGAGTCACTCTTAGCCATCAGCACCCTAGCTCCCATCTCTTTAGCCAGCAAGATACCGGTGATCAGCGCCTCATATTCTTCTTGATTGTTGCTGGCCTTGAAGGCAAACCTCAAGGATTGTTCGATCAGCACGCCGTTGGGTCCCTCCAAGATGACCCCAGCACCGCTACCCTGCTGGTTCGACGATCCGTCCACTGACAGCACCCAACGAAAGTCATCCCCCTCAACTCGTGTCGCTTCAGATGAGAGCTCGACCACGAAATCTGCGAAGATCTGCCCCTTAATCGGACCTCGGGGCTCATATTTAATATCAAACTCCGACAACTCCACCGCCCACTTCACCATCCTCCCAGCAACGTCGGGATTCTTCAAGACCTTCTAGATGGGCAAGTCAGTCATCACCAGTATCGTGAAGCTATGGAAATAGTGGCGTAACCTCCTTGCCGAAAAGACTACTGCCAGTGCAGCCTTCTCCAGGGCCTGATACCTCGTTTCGGGGCCCTGCAGCACCTTACTAACAAAATAAATAGGCTTTTGAGCCTGATCTTGGTCCTGGGCGAGCACCGCACTCACCGCCCTCTCAGTCACAGCAAAATACAACCTGAGAGGGGTTCCCACCAGCGGTTTGCACAAAACCGGTGGGCTCGCCAGGTACTCTTTAAGTTTAACGAAGGCCTCTTCACACTCCTTCGTCCAGGTAAACTTGTTGTTCCGTCTTAAGCACTGAAAATACGGATGGCCCTTCTCTCCACTAGCTGACACGAAACGAGACAGGGCGGCCATCCGACCTGTAAGCTGCTGCACTTCCTTCACGGTAGCCGGGCTCCTCATCGCCAAGATGGCAGCACACTTATCAGGGTTGGCTTCTATTCCTCTCTTAGTTAAGAGGAAACCCAAGAACTTCCCAGCCTCCACGCCAAAGATGCACTTCTCAGGATTCAGCTTCAACCTAAACTTGGCGATTGTAGTGAACAACTCCTCCAAGTCCGCAACGTGCTTGCTCTTCTCCGGCGAGGTCACGACCATGTCATCTACGTACGCTTGCACATTCCTTCCCAGCATTGGTGCAAGTACTCGATCCATCAACCTCTGGTACGTGGCCCCCGCGTTCTTCAGCCCAAAAGGCATCACCTCGGTCATGAAGGCGGTCTTCTCTTCATCCATGGGATGCATCTTTATCTGGTTGTACCCCGAGAAGGCATCTAGAAAACTCAGCAACTTACACCCTGCAGCACTGTCAACCAGGGCGTCTATGCTCAGCAAAGAATACGAATCCTTTGGGCAGGCCTTGTTCAGATCGGTGAAATCGACGCACATGCGCCATTTCCCATTGCTCTTCTTCACCAGCACGACATTGGCCAGCCAATCAGGGTACTGCACCTCCCTGATATGGCCTGCAACGAGGAGTTTCCGGGTTTCGTCCCTGATCGCCTGCCTTCTCTCCTCATTGAACTTCCTTCTCCTTTGTCGTACTGGTCTCACCTGGTTGTCCATCGCCAAATGATGGCACAAGAAGTCGGGATCGATCCCGGGCATGTCCGAAGCGGACCATGCAAACGCATCCAGATGCCGCTCTATCACCTTGGCGATCTGGTCCTGGAGCTCAACTTCCAGAGATCTTCCTAGCTTGAAGATCTTTCCCCCGATCTCTCTTTCGAGCCACTGCTCGACGGGTTTTGGTCTGGTTTCTCTGGCGATCACCGCCCTGGCGATTCCCAGCTCCCTCGCTTCCTCAGGGCGATTCCTCGCCTCTTCTTCCTCTAGACCGACTTTGGTTTATATGAGTGGTTAGTTATGCCTTTTAAGACCTCCACCCCAAGTCCATGGACAAAGACATCATCACCAAGGGGAAAGAATTCACTACGGCAATGGCTTCTACCATGATGCAAAGTCCAAGCTTCCTTCGGTCAAACTACCTTGTTTTAATGGTTCCAGTGATCCAAATGTGTATTTAGATTGGGAGGCTAAGTGTGAACAAATTTTTGAGATCCATGAGATCCAAGATGAGCATAAGCTCAAGCTAGCCACCCTAGAGTTTAGTGATTATGCCATGAAATGGTGGCATGGGATTGTAAAGGACATTATCTATCACAAGGGTCCTCCCGTGGACTCTTGGAACTCTTTAAAGGATCATATGCGCGCTAGGTTTGTGCCCCCACATTTTAGGAAAGACCTCATGTTGAGACTCCAACGGTTTCAACAAGGCACGCTAAATGTGGATGAATATTATAAGGAGCTTGAGACGCTTGTGCTTAAAATTGAATTAGAAGAAAGTGAAGAAGCCATGGTTGCTAGGTTTGTGAGTGGTCTTAGGAAGGATATCCAAGACATTGTTGAGTTACAAGAGTATTCATCATTGGGCTCTTTAGTTCATCTTGCAATGAAGGTGGAAGCCCAACTTGCTAAGAAAAACTCTTTTAAAAATGCTTCCAATGATGGATACTACTCCAAGTCTTGGAGAAACAAAACTTCTTTTTCTAAACATCCTTCCAAAGATGCTTCTTTCAAACCCAAGGAATCTAAGCCATCAACTTCTAGACCTAAGTCTCCCACTAGAACATCTAACACTAAATGCTTTAAATGTATGGGTTATGGTCATATTGCTGCAAATTGTCCTTCCAAACGAAGTATGTACATGCATGAGGGCATTGTAGTTAGTGAGCATGATTCGGATTCTCCAAAGCATTCATTGCATTCTCATGCATCTAGTGAGGAAGAGAGCGAATGTCCACTTGAAGGGGACTTGTTAGTTGTGAGAAGACTTCTTGGACAAGTTTCACAACCTTTTGATGAAAGTCAAAGGGAAAATATTTTCCATACAAGATGTCTTATTCAAAACAACATTTGTTCCTTGATAGTGGATGGGGGTAGTTGTGCAAATGTGGCTAGTACAAGAGTAGTAGATAAGCTTGGATTGCCTACTATCTCTCATACAAAGCCCTACAAGTTACAATGGCTTAGTGAAGTAGGAGAAATAATTGTTAATAAACAAGTCCTCATCCATTTCTCCATTGGAAAATACAAAGATGAGGTATTATGTGATGTTGTGCCCATGGAAGCCACTCATGTTCTTTTGGGAAGGCCTTGGCAATTTGATAGAAAAGTTTTACATGATGGCTTTACCAACAAATTATCTTTTGAATTCCATGGTCACAAGGTTACTTTAAAATCTCTCTCTCCAAGAGAAGTCCATAAGGACCAAGTTATCATGAAGAAAAAGAGGGAGAGTGAAAAAGATAAAAAAGATAAGAGTTCTAAGCCTACACTCCTTGTGTCTAGGCGTGACATTGAAAGGGAAATAGTGGCTCATCATCCTCTTTTTTTAGCCATCCCTAGAACTCTTAGCATAGAAACACTTGTTGATAGTCCTCATTGCTTGGAAAATTTGGTAGAAGAGTTCAAAGATGTGTTTCAAGATCCTCCAAATGGACTTCCACCTTTGAGAGGGATTGAGCACCAAATTGATTTGATACCGGGCTCTTCTTTACCAAATCGTCCCGCATATAGGACCAATCCAAGTGAAACCAAGGAAATTCGCCAACAAGTTGAGGCTTTGATTGAGAAAGGGTGGGTGCAAGATAGGATGAGTCCTTGTGCTATGCCTATCATCTTAGTGCCAAAAAAGGATGGCACATGGCGAATGTGTTCGAATTGTAGGGCCATAAATAACATAACCATTAAGTATAGGCATCCCATACCTAGACTAGATGATTTGTTGGATGAATTACATGGTTCTAAAATCTTTTCAAAGATTGATCTTAAAAGCGGCTACAATCAAATCCGTATCAAACCGGGTGATGAATGGAAGACGGCTTTTAAGACCAACTTTGGTTTATATGAGTGGTTAGTTATGCCTTTTGGTTTAACTAATGCACCAAGTACCTTCATGCGCCTCATGCATCATGTTCTTAGACCTTTCATTGGTAAGTTTGTTGTGGTTTACTTTGATGACATTCTCATTTATAGCTTATCTTTGAATGACCATAGGTTGCATGTTAGGCAAGTTTTGGAAACCCTTAGGAAGGAACATTTGTATGCTAACCTTGCTAAATGTATGTTTGCTCTTGATCATATAGAATTCCTAGGGTTTGTTGTGAGTTGTAAAGGGGTCCATGTGGACAAAACAAAGGTGGTGGCCATTCAAAATTGGCCTACACCGAAATCTTTGAATGAGGTCCGAAGTTTTCATGGGCTTGCTTCTTTCTATAGAAGATTTGTCCCAAACTTTGGTACCATTGCCGCACCACTCAATGACATAATGAAAAAGGATGTGGTCTTTCATTGGGGAGAAGCACAACAAAATGCTTTTGATACTTTGAAAGAAAAATTGACTAATGCTCCCATCTTGGCCCTTCCTAATTTCACTAAGACATTTGAGATTGAGTGTGATGCTTCAAGCATAGGCATTGGGGCTGTTCTCCTTCAAGAGGGCCACCCCATAGCCTATTTTAGTGAGAAATTGAAGGGAAGTCATCTCAACTATTCCACCTATGATAAGGAATTATATGCACTTGTTAGGGCTTTGTTTACTTGGCAACACTATCTTTTTCCCAAAGAGTTTGTGATACATAGTGATCATGAATCTCTTAAATATTTGAAAAGCCAAAACAAACTTAACAAGAGGCATGCTAAGTGGGTGGAATTCATTGAGCAATTTCCTTATGTGATCAAACACAAGCAAGGCAAAATAAATATTGTGGCGGATGCTCTTTCTAGAAGATACACCTTGCTAAATCTTTTAACCTCTCAATATCTTGGTTTGGATCACATTAAGGAACTTTATCATGATGACCTTGATTTTTCTCTCCTCTATCAAGAGTGTCTTAAGGGAGGACACAAAGACTTTTTTATTCAAGATGGCTTTCTTTTTAAAGGAAAACGTCTTTGTGTTCCCCAATGCTCTATTAGATTATCTCTTGTTAGAGAAGCTCATGAGGGGGGCTTAATGGGACATTTTGGGGTTGCTAAAACTTTGGATGTGTTGCATGAACATTTCTTTTGGCCTCATATGCATAAACATGTTCATAGTTTGTGTGATAAATGCATAGCTTGCCGCAAAGCTAAATCTAAAATGCATCCCCATGGTCTTTATACTCCTCTTCCTATCCCTTCAATGCCTTGGGTAGATATATCTATGGACTTCATCTTAGGCTTACCCAAGACATCAAAGGGAAAGGACTCCATTTTTGTGGTAGTGGATCGTTTTTCAAAGATGGCTCACTTTATTCCTTGCCACAAAGTGGATGATGCATGCCACATTGCAAACCTCTTCTTCCAAGAAGTGGTTCGCTTGCATGGGATTCCTAGGTCTATAGTGTCCGATAGAGATCCTAAGTTCTTGAGTCACTTTTGGAAGACCTTGTGGGGCAAGCTTGGAACTAAGCTTTTATTTTCTACCACTTGCCACCCACAAACTGATGGTCAAACCGAGATGGTGAATAGAACTTTGGGACAACTATTGAGATGCTTTATTTCGGGGAATCCTAGAGTGTGGGAGAATTTACTACCCCATGTTGAGTTTGCATATAACCGAGTAGTAAATTCTACCACCTCCCATTCTCCTTTTGAGGTGGTCTATGGGTTTAATCCCCTAACACCTCTTGATCTTCTTCCTATTCCCCTTCTTGAAGATGTCTTGTGCAAAGATGGGGATGAAAAGGCTTCTTTTGTGAAAACTTTGCATAAAGACATCAAGAAGAGAATTGAGAAGAAGGTTGGCAAGTATGCTGAACTTGCCAATAAAAGGAGAAAAGCATTGTTGTTTGATGAGGGCGATTGGGTTTGGCTTCACTTGAGGAAGGATCGTTTTCCTACTCAAAGGAAGTCCAAACTAATGCCTCGAGGGGATGGACCTTTCCAAGTCCTCAAGAGGATTAATGACAATGCTTATGAGTTAGATATGCCTGATACATTCTTAGGTAGTCATACTTTTAATGTCAGCGATCTAACTCCTTTTTCTGTAGGTCTCCAGAATTCGTGGTCGAATTCTCTCCAACTCGGGGAGTATGATGGAGATCAAGTCCAAGAGAACATGGAGACCACTCATCAAGCTCAAGAAGAGGTGGAGGCACAAATGGAGGACGCCCATGGAGGTCAAAGTCCACCTCAAAGGATTACAAGAAGCATGTTCAAAGCCTTGGGAGCTAGAGGACATTTATTTTCTCTTTTTGTAGTGTCTTTAGTTGAAGGTGCTTAGAGGGAAACCTTAGAAACCTCTTTTGTTATAGCATCTTTTAGGTTTTAGTTAGGAGCTTTAGGGGGGTGTATTAGTAGATAGGTGTAGGAGTAGAATAGGGGGTGCCAAAGTGAAGGAAAGGATCACACCTTCCTTGCTTTGCATTTTAGCGCCGGTTCTAGATGGTTTTGGGAGGGAATTTTGAATTGTTTTAGCTTTCTTTTTCAGCACCTTAGGCTATAAATAGAGGTGCCTTCCTTGTAAAATTCAGATTTGAATTCATCTAAAGAAACTATACTCAAAATTGGAGTGAGCATTTGGAGAGCTTTTGAGCTTCTACTCTAGTCTTATCTTGAAGGACCATGGTTTCCTCAAGTGGCGGCTTGCACACTCATCTAGGAGCATCCATACTTCTAGTGGCGTGATCATCCAACCTATCTTCCATCTTCATGAGCATTCTCTTCTCCTTCCTTTCTTCTTCTTCAATTTGTTCATGTTGCCTTGAGTTTTGAGTTGTTGTTGTTTCGGTTCCTCTAATTTTCCAGCACCTATTTTCTGTTTGTTTCTTAATTCTGTTCGGTACTTTTGTTTTTGATTCAATTCTGTTCGGTCTCTTCTTTTTATTTTGCCTTTGTTGATTCAATTTGACAATATTTGGTTCATCCAAATGAGTTTGGGATTTGGTACTTGTTATTGGTGAGTTCTTGATTTTAGAACCATGATCCAACTTCTAAGAAAGTGCCTCTACATTTTCCAGCTCAAGGTGATTCCTCAAAGTGTCAAGAATCTTGTTCTATGTGGCTATTGGAATCACATCACCCTCCGTAGACGGCAGCTTCACCTTCATGTGCCGGGTCGACGGTATAGCGCCTATTCTGTTGAGCGTGGGTCTTCCCAGCAGAATGTTGTATGCTGAAGGAGCGTTCACGACAAGGTACTTGATTTTTTCTGTTCTCGAACCAGCCTCATCTGTAAACGTAGTCCTCAACTCAATGTACCCCTTGACCTCTACCTGGTCGCCAGCGAAACCATACAAACATCCTCCATAGGGCCTCAGCTGGTCAAGGGGTAGCTCCAACTGTGTGAAAGTCGGCCAGAACATCACGTCTGCCGAGCTTCCTTGGTCCACCAGAACCCTGTGGACCTTCCTTCCTGCTGTGATCAGTGAGATGACTATGGGGTCGTTGTCATGAGGCACAACGTCCCGAAGATCTTGCTTTGTGAACGTAATGTCCACATCCGGCGAGTGGTCCTCAAACATATCCACCGTCATCACAGACCTCGCATACTTCTTCCTCTTTGACGCGGTGCATCCACCACTCGAGAAACCTCCTGCAATGGTGTGGATTTCCCCGTGGGTAGGCATCTCGTGCTGCTGAGCCTCACCACCTGCTGGTTGGGAGCTCGACGCGCTCCCCGTCCTTCTATCCAGCAAGTAGTCGTTTAGGAACCCGCTCTTGACCAGATCGTCGAGCTGGTATCCTAAAGCCAAGCATGAATCCACGGTGTGGCCAAAGCCCTGGTGGAACTCGCACCAGGCGTCTGGCTTTGGTCCCAGCACCTTGTCGCCCACCTTCTCGGGCGCCTTCAGCCTAGCTGCTATATTGGGAATGGCGATCAGGTCTGCCAATCCCATGACAAACTTGTGCTTTGGCGGACGATTGTACTCCCGGCGTGCTGGTTGAGGGCGCCCTTGGCCCCTGCCCTTGTTCTTCCTTGGTTCGTAAGGATGGCGAGTCCTCTGATCCCTCCTGGCCGCCGCTGTCTCCAGCACCCTTTGTGGCTGGATCCTGGTCTGGGCACGTGGCCTAGCGGGAGCCACGCTTCCCCTCTTCTCGGCGACCTCACTTTCATCGGCGATGTGGGCCACCGCAAGTCGCCTGACCTCAGTAAATGTGGCAGGGTGAGCCCTGATCAATGCCTCGCAGAATGGTCCCGGCAGCACGCCCTTCTTGAATGCGTAGACCAGCATCTCTTCGTCTTTGGCTGGCGAGCGGACCATGTGCGCCCCAAAACGATTCAGGTAGTCCCTGAGGGACTCTCCCTGATACTGCCTTATGTCGAACAAATCATAAGACACCCTGGACGGTGCCTTGTTCACTATGTACTGCTCGACGAAGATCTTTGAAAACTGTTGGAAGTTGGTTATGTGACCCGTAGGAAGGCTCACAAACCATTCCAGCGTCGTTCCCTGGAGCGTGCTCACAAACATCTTGCAGTACACGGCGTCTGATCCTCCTGACAACATCATCTGCGTATGGAACGTGGTGAGATGTGCCTCAGGATCCTCCATGCCGGTAAAACCAGCCTTCACAGGTACCACACTCGCAGGTATAGGCGTGTCGGTAATCGCCTGAGCGAAAGGCATGGGAAAAACGCGAGGCGGCGTGGACGGCGCGACCTCTTTAGCGACTGGGCGCCCTCGCTGCTCCTGAAGAGCTTGGCACAATTCTTCAGTTACTCTGCTAAGCTCATCATTCCTGGCCCGAGAGGCGACCAGGTCCTCGTGCATTCTTGCCTGCTCTATACGCGAGGCTTCCACATTCGCTTGCAGCGAACGCATGATTTCCACCATCTGTGCCATAGTCATGGCGCCTTTAGCAGCAACGGGCGCAACTGGACTTGAACGGTTGCTTCTCATTTTTCTCATGAAAACTTGACAAATCACAGAGAGCGATGAACAACACCTTCTTCAGCGACGATCGATTCAGCGATCAATCGGTCAGAACTTCGCGAAACTTCGAAGAACCTCAAGAACACAGCAAACCTTTACAGAAACTCGCAACTCCACCAAAGACCAACGCTTCTTCCACGAAAATCCAAACGAGCAACAGAACTCAGATCTCACCAATTAAAACTCGCACAAGCAACAAAAAACCTTACCTCACCGAACAAAAACCCAAACGAACGATAGAAAACGCGAAATTACCAAACAAAAACTAGATGAACAGCGGACAATGGTTGCACCAGCACACAACCACACAGAAACTGCAGAAACCTCCAAGAACTCACGCTGTGGATGGGAACAGGTTTTACACGGCCCCACGGTGGGCGCCTGATGATCCTGCCTGTTGACCAAAGCGCTGGAGCTTAGCCTCGTCAAACTTGGATCGACGTATGTGCCGTGTTTGCCTCCGTCCTTCACCGCGATCCACCTCGAGAACCTGCAAAAGACGAAACGGCGCCGCTGCGACCGATCACGCTCCGACGCCCAAGTCAGCGACTGAACCACCAATCACTTAAGAGTAAAACTCAAGAACTCTAAGGAACCGTGACCAGTTCTCTCTCAGTATACTCAAGACTCGCAAGCGTAAAGAAACAATCTGAATGTGCCTACCTCAGAAGTTCGTTGGAAACTCTTATATACCTGGGCACTTTCTCTCTCCTGGCAGTTACACATCTGGACACGTGGCTCGCATCCAGCTGTACACGTGCCATCATCTGGAGCATCCTTGACTTGGGCGCTACTTCTGACTCTTCTTTGGCTAAGTTACTTATGCCTGGTATACTCAATGCATAGATGCCTTGGAGCGTGATCTCTTCTGAATGGCGAGTTCGGGTGCCTTCGTACACACCTTCCCTGTGGTCTCGCCGGCCGCCTTCATGATCTGCCCTACCTGCTTCACCGTGTATGTTCAAGTGTGCTATCTCCCAAGCTCATCCTCTGGCCAACTGGGAAATGACCATCTGCCTTCATCTTCGGCGATGTCCTTGTTTCGGCGATCTCCAATCACTTGGTCGCCTGGGTTCACATCTGGCGACTTCATCTTCAACCCGGTGACCGCCGGTTCAGGTACGATGGAGATCGGAGCACGCCAACTTAATAACTGGCGACCACGCGAACCCCCCGACTTCCTCCCCCTCTGCCAGCCAGGTGTCCCATCCAACACGCCTATACAATGGCTCGACGCCACGTCATTACTCCCGACTACCAGGTCGGTACAGGTTTTACTATACACTAGGATATCATCAAAATAAACTACTACATATTTACCTATGCAATCTCTCAAGGTGTGATTCATAAGCCTCATGAATGTACTTGGGGCATTAGTGAGCCCAAAGGGCATCACCAACCACTCATATAATCCAAATTTGGTCTTAAAAGCGGTTTTCCACTCATCACCTTCTTTGATTCGAATTTGGTGATATCCACTTTTAAGGTCAATTTTGGAGAATATGGTTGACCCATGTAATTCATCAAGCATATCATCAAGCCTTGGGATTGGATGCCTATACTTGATGGTGATGTTGTTGATTGCTCGACAATCACAACACATGCGCCATTTTCCATCCTTTTTTGGCACCAACAAGACAGGTACAGCACAAGGGCTTAGGCGCTTTTGAACCCAACCCTTCTCCAACAAGTCTTGAACTTGTGATTCTATCTCCTTGGTTTCCTCGGGGTTTGTTCTATAAGCGGGCCTATTTGGTAGGCTTGCCCCCGGAATGAAGTCAATTTGATGTTCTATACCTCTAATGGGAGGGAGTCCAATGGGCTCCTCATTAGAGAATATATCTTCAAATTCACTTAAAAGTTTTTCTATTGGAGGAGGTAGATTCATGAGTTCACTACTTGTGGCAGTGCATGTAAGTGCTCCTTTACAAAAGATAAAGCTTGGTTGTTCAACAAGAAGCAAATTTTCAAAAACGTTTTCAAAAGGCTTTTCTTGTTGAGCAACCTTGTGGGAAGGAACACTCTTCTCCCACACCTTCCTATCCCTAAGGATTTTCTCTTTTTCTATCGCTTTTTTTTTTTCTTTGTTTTCCTCATCCCTCTTATGTTTCATTTGTATTTGGTCTTTCACCACTTGAGAATGTGGTAAAGGACTAAGTACAAATTTCTTATGTTTGTGGGTGAAGGAAATCTCGTTCGTGAGACCATCATGCAAGGTTTTCTTGTCAAATTGCCATGGTCTCCCTAATAAGATGTGGCAAGCTTCCATAGGCACTACATCACATAAAACTTGGTCTTTGTAGTTCCCTATGGAAAACTTGATTTCCACTTGCTTGTCTACACTTAGTTCCCCATTTTCATTAAGCCATTGAAGTTTGTAAGGTTTTGGGTGAGGAACTATTTGTAGATTAAGCTTTTCCACCATTCTAGCACTACAACAATTACAACTAGATCCACTATCCACGATGAGGAAACATATGTTTTCTAAAACATTGCATCTTGTATGAAATATGTTCTCTCTTTGTGTTTCCATGGATGTGCTAGGGTGATTGTTGAGGGTTCTCCTAATCATAAGCAATTCTCCCTCTAGTGGAGCTACCCTTTCATCCTCTCCCCCCTCCTCTCTCTCACTAGGCTCATCCTCGCCACTAGTGTATTCATCTACACCCTTAAGAAACAAAGTCCTTTGGTTTGGGCATTGTGCTTGCACATGCCCTCTACCATAGCACTTGAAACACTTAACATCTCTAGCTCGGATGGGTGGGTTTGAGGTTTCTTTGGTTAAGGGTTTGGTAGGTTCTTTTGGTTTTTCTTTTGATGTACTACCCTCCCTTCTAAACTCTTTCTTGGGATAAAAGCTAGAGTAGGAACTCACCTTTTGACTTGAAGTTTTGCGCAAGATTTGTTGTTCAACTTTAATGCAAAGTTGAACCAAGTCATTCAAGTCTTGGTAAGGTAGGAGTTCTACCCTATCTCTTATCTCAAGTGATAGGCCACTAAGGAACCTAGCAATGGTGGTGTCCTCCTCTTCCCTAATGGATGCTCTCATCATGTAGAGCTCCATTTTTTGCCTATACTCTTCCACACTCATGTTTTTTTGTTGGAGTCTTTGGAGCTTGTCCATCAACTCCCTATGGTAATAGGAAGGTATGTGGTGACATCTTAGGGCTCCCCTAAGGTCATTCCAATATGCAATGGGAGGTTCCCTATGAAGACGTCTTTCTCTTTCGAGAGAGGTCCACCAATACATGGCGTTCCCTTGGAAACTAAGGGCGGCTAGGGGTACCTTTCGTTCCTCACTCACCCTATGGCAAGCAAAGAGTTGTTCTACTTTCATCTCCCAATCTAGGTAGATTTCTACATTTTCTTTTCCATGGAAGTGAGGTAGATCTACTCTAACCTCCCTTGGCCCCTCCTGTTCCCTTTGCCTATTTCTTCTAGGGGGTGGTTGGTAATAGTCATTGATTCTAAGGCTCCCCTCCCCTAGAGACTCATTACTCCTAGATGCATGAGTATGAGTTTTCTTTGATTTTTGTGATTTTTGTGATTTCTCTTCTTGGGCTTTAGCCAATTCATTAATTTTAGTCTCATTCTCCAATTGTCTAAAAGAAATCATTTGCACAGCTTGTGAAACTTCTTTCAAAAGAGTTTTTATAGATTTTACTTCACTTTCAATAGACTTTGGAGAGTGAGGAGGAGAAGACATGGCTAAAGTTTTGTGTATACAAGTATTTTACCTTGAGAAAATTTAGGAAAGTCAAAGAAGGTAGTTTTCCAGGTAAGGGAGGTGAGTCACAAAGGACTACTTAAGTACCAAGCCTTTGCCTTAGCCAAAAACTATCCCTCAATGTCTTCACACAAAGCTTTCTCTTAGTAAATTACTTAGAACACAATGAAGTTGAGAAATCAGATTTTAATGCAAGAAAACAATGCAAGCTAACTAATTAACCAAGCTAGACGAAATAACAAAGCTTAAACAAGGCAACCACACATGCAAAGCGTAACTAATTAAGCAAGTAATGTAATTAAAAACAATTAACAATTGCTAATTAAAACTCTACACTAGTCGGCCCTAGGTGAGGCTTCTTGGAAACTTGGAGCCCTTGAAGACACACTCACCGTCTAATCACGTAATTAAAGAAGTAATTAACACAAATTAAGTTGCAAAGAAATTAAGAAAACTCCCTTTGTTGATCCTCTTTTTGCTATTGGCACTTCCTTGGTTGTCTTTTCTTGTTGGGCCCTCCAAGTGTTTGTGGTGTTTTGAGAAGTGTTTGATTCTGCCTTTGCCTTTGTTTCCCCTTAGAATTAAGGACTTTAATTCTCCAATTCCAGCACCTATCAAGAAGACTAGACCTTACCCAAGTCAAATTTCCACTCAATTAAGCACCAAAAGAGACTAAATTCCAGCACCAAATTTAGAGGTCAAAGAATAAAAGCAAGAAACAAATTAATTGAAGAAAACAGTACCACACAAATGGAGTTAGATTGTGACAACTAGAAAGAGTTAAAAGAATATTAGACAAGCAAATAAAGGTACTCAAATAAAGGTAGGCATACAAAAAGAATCCTAAGAATAGCACTAGAATTAGATTACAAAATAAAAAACAACACCACTGGAAAATTGTTGTGGGCCAGAGAACGTGTTTTTCCCCAATTTATGCTGAGCTGCCCTTTTGGAATTTGCCTCTGAAAATTGATATGTAAAATATTCAAGATCTTAACTAAAATCTGGCTTTGGAATCACTCCAAACGCATGAGCCATTTGTTTTTAATAAATTTTTCAATTTCAGTGTTCAGTTACGCCAACTGTAGCGCCCAGATTTGCACACTGTTTTTAAAATATTTATCATTTTTTTTCTATTGACTCTTTTGAGCTGATTCTTTTTTTGTCTTTACTGTAACAGCCTAATCTTGCATATTCCAGAGAATAAAAAATTTCCTATGAGTGAAAATAATTTTCTGGAACAGAACAGCCAGCACAGAGAATGTAAAACAGGGGATTCTGGAAAAAAAATTGGAAACAAAAACAGCAAGAGACCAAAATATAAACACAATGGAATTGATGAAAAAGGAATTTGTGTAAGATCTAAACACAAATATGAACTCAAACTAAAAATTAAAGGCACCAAAAGATCAATATCACAGCAGTTTCAAAGTAAGCAAATATACCCAAAATCAAGAAACAATCAAGCCAAACAAAGGACTACTATGAATTGATGACATTGTGGATGAACATGACTTGACAAAACATATATGGATTCAGAAATTAAAAGACTCAATGAGCATAATATGAACCAAAATAAAAGTGCAATAAAGACTCAAAAACCTAAAAGAAAAACAGCAACTCAAAGGTGTATGGAATCCTATCACAAATTGCACAAGGATTGTTCAAGATCAATTGAACAAAGCGCACCGGTTGGATCTTCCAAATAGCACACCAAAACAAATTAAAATTTAAAAAACAGCAAGACAATTATGGAAACAAGATGAAAAATATGAAATAAAGAAGAACTCAAAATCAAAAGACAAAGAACAACTCATCTTTGAAGAACCTATGCTCATGATACCAAATGATGGCAAATTCATGGAGCTCTTCTCGGAATCATGTGAAAAATGGTGTGGAAGCCATGGATGTAAATGTGCAAGATCCTCGTAGGAGTTGTGGTGATCTTGAAGGTGCATGATGAGTATGGAAGAGGGAGGTTCGGCCAGCCCTATGGTAGGTGATGAAGGTGAAGATTAGATCCTAGAAACTAGGGAAAAGCAAAGTATGGCACAATGTTGGCAGCAAAACTTTACTCTCATTAATCTTGAAAAATACAACAGATGGCCTTCCCTTTTATAGGCTAATGGGCCGTGAAAGCTAAGCTAATTACACATGAAATGGGAGCAAAATGAAATGCAAATGACAAGGCACATGGCACATGGCCGGTCATGTGTGCTAAGGTTCTAGAATGTGCACAAATCTAGGGTAAATCACATATAAGACAAATTTGTGCTTTCTAACACTACCCTAATTACTAAGCCACCCCTAATGGGCCTCCATGTAACGTATACAAGGTCTTCTCTCTTCCATCCGTGGCTAGGTCCATTTGGGCGTGAATGTGCTTAGCCATTGACCTTGTAATAGGGCCTAGACGGTCTAGACCTCCTTCTAGACGCTCCATGTGAAGCCTCCCCTCATCATGTCCTAGAGGTTCTCTTCTTGAGTCTAGACGTTCATCACGGTCTAGCCTTGGGTCTTGGCTTCCATGGTGAGGTGTGCTTGGCCCTCCTCCATCAAAATTTACCTTTTGATGATCAGAAAAGTGTTTAGTAAGATGGAGATTGAGGGAGTCGAAGCGTTCGCTGAGGTGTTTCGAGAGTTTGGAGTAAGGAAGAAGATAATGAAATAGTCAAGTGGCACGAAGTGTTTAAAAGTTTTGTAGAGTCTCGAACGTTGCGAGAAGCGCAAGCGACACGGAATTATGGTCGTTGATAGGTCCACGTGTCGAGCGATCGAAGGGGTTGGTGAAGTGTAAAATCGATGAATAGTATGAGCGCCAACACGCAAGGCCACGTAGGTCGCCGAAAATTTAACCCTATAGCCTTTTCGCTGAACAAGTCGCAGCTCAAGACTGGGGGGCTTGTGTACCGACCAGGTCATCGGTTGTGATGATGTGTCTGGCACGTGACCGTGTGGGGCGTGCTCAGCAGAACACGTGGACAAGAGAGAGAAGAATGGTTCAGGAGTGAGCATAGTCGCCGACTCATGGAAGTGGCGTGTCGCAATGGACATAGCCAGTTGTCTCCGGGTTTGTATGACATCGACGTGTTAGACAATGGAGGATCGGATGGTCAGACATCGCCAATGGGGGCACACCGCCGGATCTTCCAGGAAACCTAGTTAAAACTGTTGGAAGCTCAGAAGAGTAGTTTCAAGCGAGTAAGTCCAGTAAGATGGTTGTTGCACCAGCATGGGGAACAAAGGTCGAGTAAGCTGGGGGGAACACCTTGCTCATCGGCGACGGGACTCCCAGAGTGGACATTCGTTGGTGGCAAGGTTTCCCCAGCTAGAACGTGTACGGCGTAGCAATAAGGAGGGTGACACTCACAACAAGCGATATCACAGAGATGATGCACTTTGATGCATCCGATACTCGTCTTGTCATGTGGTGTTTCACAGCGTAGTACGTGCTAGATTACTCTTCGAATAGGGGACTTGGTCGTGCGGCTGGTCACTACGCACAGATAATATTCAAGTTACCTCAACCTAGATGATGACATGTGTAGGGTTGGATGCTACCAGTCATTCCAACCCAGATGATGACACGTGTAGGGTTGGATACAGTGTAGAAATGACGCTCGAGTTACCTTAGCTTAGATGATGACACGTGTAGGGCTGGGTGCTACCTGCTACCCCGACCCAGATAGCGACACGTGCTGGGTTGGATGCGAGCCACGCGTCCAAAGCGTAACTGCCTGGAGAGAGAAAAAACCTAGCTATAAAGGTAAACTTAACAGAATTTGCAGAGGTATGTTTCTCATTACGGCTCATTGCTTTGGGTTGAGTGGACTTTAGTACGGTTCTACAGAGTATATTTCTCTCAGTTTTTGGGTGTTCTTGTCACTGACTTGAGCGTCGGAGCGCCACCGGCCGCAGAGGCGCCACCTTGTGTTTTTCAGGTTCTGAGAGAGGCCATCTGTGGAGTGGACTTGAAGGGCACGTGGTGTCAAGCTGGTGAGGGAGAACGTGACGAGGCAACGCTCTTGCGCTAGGTCAAGCGCCAGGAACACTTTTTATGAAACTCATGATGAAGCCAACCGATTGACACTTTCTCTCAACCGGTTGAAAGGATTAACTAACTAGTTAGAAAATAAAGTTAAAGATCTAGAGGAAGAGCTATGAAAAACAAAAGAAGATTTAGAAAATCTGGATTTAATCTACAAAAATGCTTCTTGCAGTTGTGAGATAAAAGCTTGTAAAAATTGTGAACTTCTTGAAAAGAAGATTTGCTATCTTTTGAAAACCTTGGACAAGCTTACAACTGGAATGTCCAATTTTGAAAATGTTTTAGCCTCACAGAAATGTGTATATGGAAAAGCATGTTTGGGGTTTTACCCTCAAAGAAAAGAAAAAAAGATTACAAAACCTTTTTCGAATTTTCCAGAAAAACAATCGGTTAAAATGTCGTTTCAACCGGTTGTTACATGCTTCTACTGCATGAAGAAAGGCCATTATGTCAGGTATTGCAGGTTTCGTAAATCTCTTGTACCTAAAGGCATCTATAAGTGGATTCCAAGATATATTGTTAATACAAAAGATAAATCTAATACTGAAGGTCCCTAATTCTTCAAGGGACCAAATCTTGAGATTTGACAAAGTTCTCTTTTGCATATTTCTTATTTCTTTTGAAAGGTTCAACAGGGACTGGATGTTTTGTACATGTCAACATATCAAAGTCTAGTGTTGGTTTCTTGAACTTCTGTAATTAGAAAATTAGTGATATGAGAATTAAATTCTTATTCCTTGTTGAGAACTATTGGTGCACAAGGCTTGCCTTCACTGACCTGAACAAGGCTTGCCCAAAGGACTCGTATCCTTTGCCAAGCATAGACGCCCTGGTCGACAGTGCTGCAGGGTGTAAGTTGCTGAGTTTCCTGGACGCCTTCTTGGGGTACAACCAGATAAAGATGCATCCTATGGATGAAGAGAAGACCGCCTTCATGACCGAGAGATCGTGCTACTGCTACAAGGTGATGCCCTTTGGGCTGAAGAACGCGGGGGCCACGTACCAAAGATTGATGGATAGGGTACTTGCACCAATGCTGAGAAGAAATGTGCAAGCGTACGTGGATGATATGGTCGTGACCTCGCCGGAAAAGAGCAAGCACGTTGCGGACCTGGAGGAGTTGTTCACCACAATCGCCAAGTTTAGGTTAAAGCTGAACCCCGAGAAGTGCATTTTTGGCGTGGAGGCAGGGAAGTTCTTGGGATTCCTCTTAACTGAAAGAGGAATAGAGGCAAATCCTGATAAGTGTGCTGCCATCTTGGCGATGAGGAGCCCGGCTACCGTGAAGGAGGTGCAGCAGCTTACAGGTCGGATGGCCGCCCTGTCTCGTTTCGTGTCGGCTAGCGGAGAGAAAGGCCATCTGTACTTCCAGTGTTTAAGGCGAAACAGTAAGTTTGCTTGGACGAAGGAGTGTGAAGAGGCCTTCGTCAAGCTTAAGGAGTACTTGGCGAGCCCGCCGGTTTTGTGCAAACCGTTGGTGGGAACCCCTCTCAGGTTGTATTTTGCTGTGACTGAGAGGGCGGTGAGTGCGGTGCTCGCCCAAGACCAGGCTCAGAAGCCTATTTATTTCGTCAGCAAGGTGTTGCAAGGCCCAGAGGCGAGGTATCAGGCCTTGGAGAAAGCCGCACTGGCTGTGGTATTTTCGGCGAGGAGGTTGCGCCACTATTTTCACAGTTTTACAATACTGGTGATGACCGACTTGCCCATCCAAAAAGTCCTGAAGAAGCCTGATGTAGCTGGGAGGATGGTGAAGTGGGCGGTGGAGCTGTCGGAGTTCGACATCAAGTATGAGCCCCGAGGTCCGATCAAGGGACATATTTTCGCCGATTTTGTGGTCGAACTCTCATCAGAAGCAACACAAGTTGAAGGGGATGACTTTCGTTGGGTGCTCTCGGTGGACGGATCGTCGAACCAGCAGGGTAGCGGTGCTGGAGTCATTCTGGAAGGGCCCAACGGCGTGCTGATTGAACAGTCCCTGAGGTTTGCCTTCAAAGCCAGCAACAATCATGCAGAGTACGAGGCGCTAATCGCCGGAATCTTGTTGGCCAAGGAGATGGGAGCTAGGGTGCTGATGGCTAAGAGCGACTCGTTATTAGTCACGGGACAAGTAACAGGTGAGTTCCAAGCCAAGGATCCACAAATGGCGGCTTACTTAGAGTACGTGCAGGAATTGAAGGGTTCCTTTATCTCGTTTGAAGTAGTGCATGTGCCAAAGAGCAAAATGCCCGAGCAGACTTGCTAGCTAAGCTCGCCAGTTCGGGAAAGGGGGGTAGGCAGAGGACGGTGATCCAAGAAACACTGAAGACGCCTAGAGCATTTGTGGCAGACCACCTGGTTCTTTAGATAAGCAAGTCGACAGAGAAATCGGTGAGGAGTCACAGGTCTTTGACCTAGGAGACCTTGAGATCGCCGAGAATAAGAGCATGTCGGGGGGAAAGGGTGAACATGACGCAGGTCTGCGCTACGCATGAGCCAGACACGTGGATAACACAGTACCAGCGATGCCTGGCAGATGGCCTTCTCTCGCTGGATCCGACGGAGGCTAGGAAGATAAAGAAGAACTCCAGCAAGTTCACAATGATTGATGGCGAGTTGTATAGGTTTGGGTTCACACACCCACTCCTGGAATGTGTGCACGGAGAAAAATGTACAAGAATTATGGCCGAGCTCCATGAAGGGGTATGTGGAAGTCACGTCGGGGGTCGAGCTCTGGCTGCAAGAACCCTCCGTGCAGGTTACTACTGGCCAACAATGAGGGAGGACTGTAAGAAGTATGCACAGTGTTGCAAGCAATGTCAGCAGCACGCCGATTGGCACAAAGCGCCTCCAGAAGAGTTAAATTCGATTTACAGCCCTTGGTCGTTTCATACGTGGGGAATTGACATCCTGGGACCTTTCCCATTGGCGATCAGGCAGATGAAGTACTTGGTGGTGGCAATTGAATATTTCACCAAGTGGATCGAAGCAGAACCAGTAGCCCAGATCACCGCACACAAGATCGAGAGCTTTGTATGGAAGAACATCGTGTGCCGGTTTGGTGTGCCTAAACGCCTGGTGTCAGACAACGGGACTCAGTTTGCAAGTCACCTGCTGAAGAAGCTGTGCGAAGAGGTGGGAATTCAGCAGGTGTTTGCATCCGTCGAGCACACTCAGACAAACGGCCAAGTAGAGTCCGCCAATCGGGTGTTGCTAAGAGGCTTAAAGAGAAGGCTAGAGAAAGCCAAGGGATCGTGGGCTGAGGAGGTACCCCGCATAGTCTGGGCGTACCACACCACCGAGCAGTCAGGAACCCATGAGACCCCGTTTAGCTTGGTCTATGGATGCGACGCAATGATTCCAGTGGAAATCCAGGAAAGCTCGCTGAGATTCCAGCACTTTGTAGCGGAACACTCGAATGAAGAAAGAAGGTTGAATCTGGATTTGCTGGATGAGGTCAGGGAGGAGGCGAGAGTAAAAGCTGAGGCAGTGAAAAGGAGGATTGAACGAAGATACAAATCGAAGGTGATGCCAAGGCAGTTTAAAGAGGGCGACCTGGTGATGAGGAAGGCCCACCAGTACGAGATGGAAAACAAGTTGTGGCCTAAGTGGACAGGACCGTTCAAAATAACCGAGGCACTCGGGAACGGCGCCTACCGCCTAGAGACATTGGAAGGAGGGGCGATTCCTCGCACTTGGAACGCCACACACCTCAAGTTATATCACAGTTAAAGCTTTGTAAGTAGAAACGAACATGAAAAGATTTGCAAGCTTTCTTTTAAAACAGTTTGAAGGGGGCACTCTTTTTTCCCTACGGAGGGTTTTTAATGAGGCCACCCAATAAAAGAAGAGTTTTCAACCTTAAAGTTTTTGAGTTTGCGTGCATGTTTGTGTTGAAAGCTTGTAGAAAAAGTGCATGCTCTCAGTTAAAGTTTTAAAGTCCCGATCGCTTTTCGGTGATCGGCGGCACAACTAAAGTTTTAAAGTCCTCATCGTCTTTCGGCGATCGGAGGCACCAGCAACGATTAAAAGACCTCAACGCCCTCGCGCGTCCTGAGGCGAGAAAAAGATTAAAGTCCTCCTCGACTTTGTGCGAGTGCAGGTGAGAACAGATTAAAAGTCCTCAGTGCATCCAGGGAAGAGGAGATGTAATCCCTGGGCAAAGTAGAGGCACTAGATAAAGACCTTCTCGCCGTTGAGCGAGTTCAGGCAAGATAAAATCCTTCTCGTCTTGAACGAGTTCAGGTATGGTGTAAAGGGTGGAAGAAGTTTAAAGGATGGCTAAGGTAGGTTCAAAGAGAACACCTAGCTGTCCGGCTTATTGTTCTGAAACTCAGGGAGGTAGAGAAGGATCCGAAAGGCGCCTCTACCCCCAGATGAGGGAACAATAGCCAAGTTATGAAGGCGAAAGGAAGCTTACATCGCCAGGACCCTATGGCGATCAGAAGAAGTCCAGGCGATGACAGGAGTAAGGGCCCTGTACCGCCCTGGTGGTCGGGTGTGATGACGTGGCATCCTGCTACAGTGTAGGCGTGTTGACAAGGCGCCAGGTTGGCAGAAGGGAAGGAAGTCGGGGGGCACGCGTAGTCGCCAGTTGTTAAGCTGGCATGTTCCGACTTCCAGCTCACCAGAATGGGCGATCGCCAGGTTGAAGATGAAGTCGCCAGATGTAGACCCAGGCGACCAAGCAGTCGGAGATCGCCAGAACAAGCACATCGCCGAAGATGAAGGAGAAGCAGATTATGAAGGCGGTCGGCGAGACCACAGGGAAGGTGTATGAAGGCCCCTAACTCGCCAGTTCCAGTAGAGATCGCACTCCTAAGTTAGCTATGCACTGGGCAGTACCATGCATAAGTAACTTAGCCAAAATGAGAGCAGAAGCGGCGCCAAGTCAGGGAGCCTCCAGATGATGGCACGTGTACTGTTGGATGCGAGCCACGTGTCCAAGTCTGTAACTGCCAGGAGAGAGAAAGCCACCAGGTATATAAGAGTTCTTAACAAACTTTCTGAGGTACGCACGTTCAGTTCATACACTTTACGCTTGCGAGTGATAGAGCTGTTTGTGAGAGAGGATTTGCACGGTTCTAGTTCTCTCAGTTTTTGGTGATACCGTCACTGACTTGAGCGTCGGAGTGCGATCAGCCGCAGCGGCGCCGTATCGTTTCTTTGCAGGTTCTTGAAGTAGATCCCGGGGAGGAACGAAGGTGAGAAGCGGTGCGCACGTCGATCCTTTGACGAGGCATTCTCCAGCGTTCCGGTCAACAGGCAGGATCATCAGGCGCCCACCGTGGGGCCGTGTAAAACTTGCTCCCATCCACAGCGTGAGTTCGTGGAAGTTTCGAGGTTTTCTGCGTGGTTGTGTGCTGGTGCAACCGTCGTTCGCAGTTTCTTTGAGTTTCGTTCGGTGAAATTGCGTTTTGAACCGTTCGTTTGGCTTTTCGATCGGTGGAGTAAGGTTCTTTCTGCTGCTTACGCGTAATCTGTTCGGTGGAAGTTCGAGTTCTTTCGTTTGTTTGGTTGTTCGCGGGAAAACGGTGGTTTTTGGTGAAGTTGTGGTTTTCTTCGAAGGTTTGCGGTGTTCTTGAGTTCTTGCGCAGTTCTTGAGTTTTCTCCGATTGATCGCTGATTCGATCGTGGTTGAAGTATTGTTTGTTGTATTCTTGTGGTTCGCTGAAGTTAATGAGAAAAATGAGAAGCAATCGTTCCAGTCCCGTGGCGCCTGTCGCTGCTGAAGGCGACGCCGCCATGACCATGGCGCAGATGGCAGAGATGATGCGCTCGTTGCAGGCAACTGTGGAAGCCTCGCGCGTAGAGCAGGCGAGGATACACGAGGACCTGGTCGCCTCTCGCGCCAGGAACGAGGAACTCAGCAAGGTGACTGAGGAGCTGCGTCGAGCTCTTCAGGAACAGCAAGGACGTACTTCTGTTGAAGAGGTGGCACCGTCGACGCCACCTCGTGTTTTCCCAATGCCTTTCGTCCAGGCGATTACCGACACGCCAATTCCCACGAGCGTGGTTCCGGTTAAGGCTGTCTTTACCGGCGTGGAGGATCCAGAGGCTCATCTGACCGCGTTCCACACGCAGATGATGCTGTCGGGAGGGTCAGACGCCGTCTACTGCAAAATGTTCGTGAGTACGCTCCAGGGAACGGCGATGGAGTGGTTTGTGAGCCTGCCTAACGGCCACATAACCAATTTTCAACAGTTCTCGAAAATCTTTGTCGAGCAGTACATTGTGAATAAGGCACCGCCCAGGGTGTCCTATGATCTGTTTGATATAAGGCAGTACCATGGGGAGTCCCTCAGAGACTACCTCAATCGCTTCGGAGCGCAGATGGTCAGATCGCCAGCCAAGGATGAAGAAATGCTGGTCTATGCCTTCAAGAAGGGCGTGCAGCCAGGGCCATTCTGCGAGGCCTTGATCAGGGCTCATCCAGCGACGTTTGCTGAAGTCAGGCGACTTGCGGTGGCCCACATTGCCGACGAGAGTGAAGTCGCCGAGAAGAGAGGCAGCGTGGCTCCCGCCAGACCACGCGCCCAGACCAGGATCCAGCCGCAGAGGGTGCTGGAAACGGCAGCGGCGGCCAGAAAAGACCAAAGGACTCGCTATCCTTACGACAGGAGAAACAAGGGAAGAAGCCAAGCGCGCCAACAACCAGCACGCCAGCAACCAGCACGCCGGGAATACAATCGCCCGCCTAAGCACAAATTTGTCATGGGACTAGCGGACCTGATCGCTATCCCCAACATATCAGCTAGGTTGAAGGCGCCTGAGAAGGTGGGCGACAAGGTGCTGGGGTCAAAGTCGGACGCCTGGTGCGAGTTCCACCAGTGTTTTGGCCACAACCTGGACTCGTGTTTGTCTTTAGGATACCAGCTCGACGATCTGGTTAAGAGCGGGTTCCTAAATGACTATCTGCTGGATAGAAGGACGGGGGGAGCGTCGAGTTCCCAGCCAGCAGGTGGAGAAGCCCAGCAACACGAGATGCCTATCCATGGGGAGATCCACACCATTGCAGGGGGTTTCTCAGGTGGTGGATGCACCGCATCGCAGAGGAAAAAGTATGCGCGATCGGTGATGACAGTGGACATGTTTGAAGATCACTCGTCGGAAGTGGACATTACGTTCACCAAGCAGGATCTTCGGGACGTTGTGCCTCATGACAACGATCCCATTGTTATTTCGTTGGTTACAGCAGGGAGGAAGGTCCACAGGGTTCTGGTGGACCAAGGAAGCTCGGCAGACGTGATGTTCTGGCCGACTTTCGCGCAGCTGGAACTGCCCCTTGACCAGCTAAGGCCCTATGGAGGGTGCTTATATGGATTCGCTGGCGACCAGGTGGAGGTCAGGGGGTACATTGAGCTGAGAACCACGTTTACAGATGAGGCTGGGTCGAGGACGGAGAAAATCAAGTACCTCATCGTAAACGCCCCCTCAGCGTATAATATCCTGTTGGGAAGGCCCACTCTTAACAGGATAGGTGCCATTCCGTCGACTCGGCACATGAAGATGAAGTTGCCGTCCATGGAGGGGGTGGTGAGCACGATAAAGTCTGATCAGAAAGAAGCGAAAAGGTGCTATGAGAATAGCCTGAAAAACAAAAGATTAGTGAGTTATGTAACAACCACCCCGCCTCCCGGTGTGAAGCCCAGACCGCCGGTAACAGAGGAGGCCGCCGGAAGAGACGTGGAAATGGTGGATGCTGAGCTGGGGGAGAGGAATGCTGGCCTGGAGGAGGAAGAGGCGCGGAATCGCCCCGAGGAAGCAAGGGAAAAGGGAATCGCCAGGGCGGTGATCGCCAGAGAATCCAGGCCCAAACCTGTCGAGCAGTGGCTCGAGAAGGAGATCGGAGGGAAAATCTTCAAGCTCGGAAGATCTCTGGAGGGCGATCTCCAGGACCAGATCGCCAAGGTGATTGAGCGGCATCTGGACGCATTTGCATGGTCCGCTTCGGACATGCCCGGGATTGATCCCGACTTCTTGTGCCATCATCTGGCGATGGACAACATGGTGAGACCGGTGCGACAAAGGAGAAGAAAATTCAACGAGGAGAGGAGGCAGGCGATCAGGGATGAAACACAGAAACTCCTCGCTGCAGGCCACATCAGGGAAGTCCAGTACCCTGAATGGTTGGCAGATGTCGTACTGGTGAAGAAGAGTAACGGGAAATGGCGCATGTGCGTCGATTTCACCGATCTGAACAAAGCTTGCCCAAAGGATTCGTATCCTTTACCAAGCATTGATGCCCTGGTTGATAGTGCTGCAGGGTGCAAGCTGCTGAGTTTCCTGGATGCCTTCTCGGGCTATAATCAGATCAAGATGCATCCCATGGATGAAGAAAAAACAGCCTTCATGACGGAGAGGTCGTGCTACTGCTATAAGGTGATGCCGTTTGGGCTGAAGAACGCGGGGGCCACGTACCAGAGGTTGATGGATCGAGTACTTGCACCGATGCTGGGAAGGAACGTGCAAGCCTACGTCGATGACATGGTCGTGACCTCGCAGGAGAAGAGCAAGCACGTTGCGGACTTGGAAGAATTGTTCACGACGATCGCCAAGTTCAAGTTAAAGCTCAACCCGAAGAAATGCATTTTCGGCGTGGAGGCTGGAAAATTTTTGGGTTTTCTCTTGACTGAAAGGGGAATAGAAGCTAACCCAGACAAGTGTGTCGCCATCTTGGCGATGAGAAGCCCGACTACAGTGAAAGAAGTCCAGCAGCTGACAGGTCGGATGGCAGCCCTATCTCGCTTCGTGTCAGCTAGCGGAGAAAAGGGGCACCCCTATTTTCAGTGTCTGCGGCGCAATAACAAGTTCGCTTGGACGAAAGAGTGTGAGGAAGCTTTCGTCAAGCTGAAGGAGTATCTGGCGAGCCCGCCGGTTCTGTGCAAACCGCTGGCGGGAATCCCTCTCAGGTTGTACTTCGCTGTGACTGAGAGGGCGGTGAGTGCGGTGCTCGCCCAGGATCAAGATCAGGCTCAGAAGCCTATTTATTTTGTGAGCAAGGTGTTGCAGGGCCCAGAAACGAGATATCAGGCCCTGGAGAAGGCTGCGCTGGCTGTGGTGTTTTCGGCGAGGAGGTTGCGCCACTACTTCCACAGCTTCACAATACTGGTGATGACTGACCTGCCCATTCAGAAGGTCTTGAAGAAACCTGACGTTGCGGGGAGAATGGTGAAGTGGGCAGTGGAGTTGTCAGAGTTTTGACATTAAATATGAGCCTCGAGGCCCGATCAAGGGGCAAATCTTTGCAGATTTTGTGGTTGAGCTCTCATCGGAGGCGACGCGGGTTGAAGGAGACGATTTCCGTTGGGTGCTTTCGGTGGATGGATCGTCGAACCAGCAGGGCAGCGGTGCTGGAGTCATATTGGAAGGACCCAACGGTGTGCTGATTGAACAATCGTTGAGATTTGCCTTCAAAGCCAGCAACAATCAAGCGGAGTATGAGGCGCTGATCGCCGGGATTCTGCTGGCCAAGGAAATGGGAGCTAGGGTGCTGATGGCTAAGAGTGACTCGCTGCTAGTCACAGGGCAAGTAACAGGCGAGTTCCAGGCTAAAGATCCACAAATGGCGGCTTGCTTGGCGTATGTGCAGGAATTGAAGAGTTCCTTTGCCTCCTCTGAAGTAGTACATGTGCCCAGAGAGCAGAATGCCCGAGCTGACTTACTTGCTAAGCTCGCCAGCTCAGGCAAGGGGGGTAGGCAGAGGACGGTGATTCAAGAAACTCTGAAGACGCCAAGAGCATCTGTAGCAGATCACCTGGTCCTTCAGATAAGCAGGTCGACGGAGAGAGCAGCGAGAAGCCATAAGTCTTTGACGCAAGAAACTCTGAGATCGCCGAGAGTTAGAGCATGTCGAGGAGAGAAGGTGGACGTGATGCAGGTCTGCGCCGCCCATGAGCCAGACACTTGGATAACACAGTACAAGCGGTGCTTGGCAGATGGCCTCCTCCCGCTGGATCCAACAGAAGCTAGGAAGGTAAAGAAAAATTCCAGCAAGTACACATTGATTGATGGCGATCTGTACAGGTTTGGGTTCACTCACCCACTCCTGGAATGCATACACGGCGAGAAGTGCACGAGAATTATGGCAGAGCTCCACGAAGGTATATGTGGAAGCCACGTCGGGGGTCGAGCTTTGGCCGCGAGGACTCTCCGTGCAGGCTACTATTGGCCATCCATGAGAGAAGATTGCATGAAGTATGCCCAGTGCTGCAAACAATGCCAGCAGCACGCCGATTGGCACAAGGCACCTCCTGAGGAGTTGAAGTCGATCTATAGCCCTTGGCCATTTCATACTTGGGGAATCGACATCCTGGGACCTTTCCCGCTGGCGATCAGGCAAATGAAGTACTTGGTGGTGGCGATTGAGTATTTCACCAAGTGGATTGAAGCAGAACCAGTGGCCCAGATCACCGCACACAAGATCGAAGGTTTCGTATGGAAGAACATCGTGTGCCGGTTTGGTGTGCCTAAGCGCCTGGTGTCGGACAACGGGACTCAGTTTGCAAGTGACCTGTTGAAGAAGCTGGGCGAAGGGGTGGGAATTCAACAAGTATTTGCATCCGTCGAGCACCCTCAGACAAATGGCCAAGTGGAGTCCGCCAATCGGGTATTGCTAAGAGGTTTAAAGAGAAGGCTAGAGAAAGCCAAGGGATCGTGGGCTGAGGAGGTACCCCGTATAGTGTGGGCGTATCACACCACCGAGCAGTCAGGAATCCATGAGACCCCGTTTAGCTTGGTCTATGGGTGCGACGCAATGATTCCAGTGGAAATCCAGGAGAGCTCGCCGAGATTCCAAAACTTCGTAGAGGAAGATTCGAATGAAGAAAGAAGGCTGAACCTGGATCTGCTGGATGAGGTCAGGGAAGAGGCGAGGTTGAAAGCGGAAGCTGTGAAGAGAAGGGTCGAACAAAGATACAACTCTAAGGTGATGCCAAGGCAGTTTAGAGAGGGCGATCTGGTGATGAGGAAGGCCCACCAGTACGAGATGGAGAATAAATTGTCACCCAAGTGGACTGGACTGTTCAGAATAACCGAGGCGCTCGGGAACGGGGCCTACCGCTTAGAGACGCTGGAAGGAGGGGCGATCCCTCGCACCTGGAACGCCACACACCTGAAGTTGTACTATAGTTAAGAGCTTTGTAAGTAAAGACAAACACAAATGTTATATTACAATGTCTCGGTTAAAACAGTTTCAAGGGGGCACTCTTTTTTCCCTAAGGAGGGTTTTTAATGAGGCCACCCAATAAAAGAAGAGTTTTCGAAGTATAAGGTGTTTTCAGATTGCATGTGTGCTATTTTCAAAAGTTTTGAAGAAAGACCTTGTCATTTGTACATGATTTAAGGCAAGAAAAGATATATCGCGTGCTTTCTAAAAAGTTTTAAGTCCTCATCGTTTTTCGGCGATTGGAGGCACCAGTTAAGTTTTAAGTCCTCATCGTTTTTCGGCGATTGGAGGCACCAGTTAAGTTTTCAAAGTCCTCATCGTCTTTCGGCGGTCGGAGGCACCAGATGAAAGACCTCAACGCCCCCGCGCGTCCTGAGGCAAGTAAAAGACCTCCTCGCCGTCGAGCGAGCGCAGACGAGAAAGAGTAAAAGTCCTCCATGTTTCTGGGAGCGAGAAGATGTAACTCCTGGGGCAATGTAGAGGCAAGTTAAAAGACCTCCTCGTCGTCGAGCGAGTGCAGGCGAGAAAGAGTAAAAGTCCTCCATGTTTCTGGGAGCGAGAAGATGTAACTCCTGGGGCAATGTAGAGGCAAGTTAAAAGACCTCCTCGCCGTCGAGCGAGTGCAGGCGAGAGAAAGGTCCTCAGTGCATCCAGGGGGGAGGAGATGTACACCCTGGGCAAGTTGAGGCACCAGGTAAAGTCCTTATCGCCGTTGTGCGAGCTAAGGCCAGTTAAAGACCTCCTCGCCGCCGAGCGAGTGCAGGCGAGAGAAAGAAAAGGTCCTCAGTGCATCCAGGGGGGAGGAGATGTACACCCTGGGCAAGTTGAGGCACCAGATAAAGTCCTTCTCGCCGTTGAGCGAGTTCAGGCGAGTTAAAAGACCTTCTCGCTTACGTGCGAGCATAGGCAAGATAAAATCCTTCTCGTCTCGAACGAGTTCAGGTATGGCGAAGACGGTGGAAGAAGCTTGAAAGGTGGCTAAGGTAGGTTCGAAGAGAACGCCTAGCCAGCCGGTCTTTCGCTCTGAAGTTCAGGAGGGCAAAGGAAGATCCCAAAGGGCGCTTCTACCCCAGATAAAGAAACGATTGCCAAAGCATGAGGCTAGGAAAGGTTGATGTTACCAAGAGGTCTTGGCGATCGGGAAGAATTTAAACGACGGCGTGAAGGTTGAAAGACTTGTTTGATAAAGCAGGTCGAGTGGGACGTTGTTTGAGCCAATGATTGAGTTACAGTTCGTTGCTTGAAGGGTATTCTTGCAATAAGGTTAGTTGCCTTAAGAGTACAAGTTGTTTAAAGTGATTATTGCTTAAGTTTGAAGTGATTCGAAGCGATTAAGTCAGAAGGTTGTGTTTGCAAAAATCGCTAAGTTAAATCCGACAAAGTTAAACATGCAAAGAAGGTTAAAGCGCTTAAAAGGAGTCAGGGGAGAGAATATCCAAGCCTTGTGATTGAAATAAGTATTTGAAAAAAGCACACATACAAGAGTTTTTACAGAATAATACGAGGGAAATCATAAAGTAGCAGATGAGGTGGAGTTGATTAGTCTTCAGCAGAAACGACCTTTCCATCTACTACTTCGTTGTGCAACGACACCATGCTGAGGTCGAGATCGGGGAATAGGCATGCGAATTGTTCCCGAGCAGCTTCGAATCCAGCAGCCAGAATCTGAGCAGAATTTAGCTTAAGTTCTTCAATTTGCCCTTGAAGTTCTTCAACCTGTTTCTTGAGCTCTTTGTTCTGCTGCTCCAGCTCTTCAACCTGTTTTCGGAGTTGTTCGTTGGTCTCTTGAGCATGGAGAAGGTCGTCAGTAACCTTCATGGATTCCGTTTGAGCTTGGGCCAACTCGGCAGCCATCTTTCCTTTCTCCTTGTTTGCCTCGGCGAGATCAGCCATGGCGTCGTCCCTCGCTTTTTCTACTTGCCCAAGTAGCTTCTCGCGGTCGATCGACCTCTGCTCCAGTTTTTGCACCCTGGCGGCGTCAGCTTGAATGTGAGCCTCCAGGTCGCTCGCCTTGGTGCGCAGAGGCACGATTTTGCTTTCCAACTCGACCTTCTCTTGGGCAAGATCATGAACTTTGCAGCGAAGGTCAGCAGCTTCCTTGCGCGCCAGCCTGAGCTCGGTATTCAGGGCATCCTCCACTCGGGAGTGATCAAGTTCTGCGAGCGTCAGGCTGAATGACATTTTCTCCACCTCGACCTTCATAGTGCTATTTTCAGTCTTGAGGTGGTAGAGATCGTCTTGAAGCCTCCTGGTGGAGCTCTCCACAGCCCTCGTTATGATCGATGGGATATCCTCTGCTATGGTTTTAAGTTTGGCAGTCAGAGGTTCCCACATCCTTGTGACTTCAACGGAAAGGTTTGCTGCTTGGAGAGGCGCCAGGGGGGCTTGTTGAGGGTTCTCGCCGCCACCTTCCCTGGCAATATCTTCAGTGGTTGCTTCCTGGTGTGGCGACGCAATCGGGGATTCGGTAATCAAGATTGGAGAGGTATGAGCCACCTCATCCCCGATTGGAGCATTTTCTGCAGCTGAAGCGTTTGAAGGGGGGTCCCCTCCTGCTGACACGTACGACGTAGAGGCGCTTGGGGGGTCCTCCAAGAAATTTGGCTCTTGGGCCTCAGCTGCAGGTGGCGCAGTGGCCAGTGGAACTGCTTGAACTGGTGATGAAGGAGCTTGTGGTGTTGGCGATGAGGGAGGAGGAGTAGGCGTTGATGGTGGTGTTGAGGTTGGAAGAGGGGGTGGGGCAGGTGGTGAAGATGGTGCCACCCTTTTCCTCTTCGTAACGAGGCCATCCTCGGTGACCTCGTCGTCCTCTTCCTCCTCCTCTTGGATGACTTGGGGGGCTTTCCTTTTGGGTCTCTTAAGGACCAGTTTTTTGCGTTGAGCGGGCTCCTTCGGTGGTGATCGCCCATGGACGATGGCGGCCTCCACCATTGAGTTTGGTACTGTTTGAGAACCGCTCGCCAACCCGTGGCTTCGGGCGAGTGTCTTCAATTCGGAGAGCATGTTCCCGGGCAACATGTCGTCTGCATGGAATGAAAATGCGCGAGTTAACTCAAGGGAAACGAATAAGTGCATAAGTGTAATAAAGCAGCAAAGCAGGTAGTATATGCAGGAAAGGTAAAACCAAAGTCTTGCGCATAACGCACAAGACGCCCAGAAACAGCTAAAACAGAAGCAATGTCAAGACAAGAGTGTAATGTCCTAACCTATTCGGATATCTAGCTGGTCTTCGTAGAATTCGAAGCATATCAAGGTGGCGGTGAGGAATGATACATTGGCGTCCGCCACCTTCTTCCAGAAGAGACAAAGGTCTCTGTCCAAAGCTCCCATGCTATCAGGACTCCTGGGCCTCCTGAAGCAGCTCTTGGACTCCTTTTTCCCCTTGTCCACCCAGTACAAGGGGAAACCGTCAAGGAGAGAGGTGTCCTTGTCGTTTGCACGTACTTGGACAAATTTCCCCTTCCAATCTTTGTACGATTGCTGGAAGATGGTAAAGATGGACCTCCCAGCAATCGCGTTCAAGCTGACCCACAGGTGATCTCCTGGGTGCTTGGCTTCGAACAGGAACAAAAACACGTCCACCGACGCGGGCAATCCCAGGTGGGCGCATGTCACTTGGAAGGCTCGAACAAACGCCCAGCTGTTGGGGTGAAGCTGAGCGGCAGCAATGTTGAGCTCAGTCAGAAGTTCCCTCTCGAATCGAGTGAAGGGGAACTTGAGCCTGACCTTCTTGAACAGGGTCGTGTAGACAAAGCAGAAGGGCCCGTCGGCGCTTACTTTGTCATCAGCACACACGGGCAGGTCGGCGGGGCAAGGCAGCACCATCATCTTTTCGTCGTGCTCCTTGTGAAACGATTGGTAGATCTCGTCCCCCTTAGTCAGCCGCAAGACTGCTCCCACGGTGTTCACAGAGGACGTCTCTTTTAGGAGGGTTGGGGTGGCCCAAGGATATAATGTTTTGAAGTCTGGCAGAGGGACGGGGGCTCCTCCAGCATTAGGTGGAGTCGCCTGGGCCAAAGCAGATTGGGAAGATGCAGGCCTCTCAGCCTGCGAAGAGGAAGTGCCACGAACTTGCGTTGAGTCGTGTGCTTGTGAAGGAAGGTTTCGTGCTGATGGAGGGGGGTTCGGGGTAATCTTGGTGCGAGTCATGATGGCAGCTGCAAAGGAAGAAGAAAGGAAAAATAATCAGGGGGGTTGCGAAGGCTGACTCGATCATAGAAGGAAGGTGAAAGACGAACGAATGTGAGTTCGTTGCGACGATCGACAAAGCCCTAAGTTACGCAGAAAGAGAAATGGAAAAACAACCCACAGCGTATGCACCAAGCAGTTATAGGATGATGCGAATCGGTGAAAATGCAAGGAAAACCAGCAGATGAAGGAAAGTAATTACCTTTCGATGATCAGGAAGTCGATGGAGGAAGATGGTGATCTGGAGCGTTGAAGAGCGTTGAGAGTTTTCGCAGAGGGAAGTTAGAGCGTTTGCAAGCAAGAAGAAAGTGATGGAACAGTGGAACGAAATGGGTTTAAGGGTTTTTCGAAATGGTTTTAGGAAGCGCAAACGGCAAATGAAGAGAGTCGTTGATGAAGCCACGTGTCGAACGATGAGTGAGGGGTTTGGTGGAGCGTCAAAGCAGCAGAGGGTACAACCGCTTGGAATTCCGCGTCAAGGCCACGTAGATCGGTGTTAACGAAGGCTCTTTCAGTCTTTTCGCTAGACAAGTCTTCGCTTAAGACTGGGGGGCTTGTGTACCGCCCTGGTGGTCGGGTGTGATGACGTGGCATCCTGCTACAGTGTAGGCGTGTTGACAAGGCGCCAGGTTGGCAGAAGGGAAGGAAGTCGGGGGGCACGTGTAGTCGCCAGTTGTTAAGCTGGCATGTTCCGACTTCCAGCTCACCAGAATGGGCGATCGCCAGGTTGAAGATGAATTCGCCAGATGTAGACCCAGGCGATCAAGCAGTCGGAGATCGCCAGTCGCTGACTTGAGCGTCGGAGCGCGATCGGCCGCAGCGGCGCCGTTCTGTCTTTTGCAGGTTCTTAAGGTGAATCAAGGTGAAGGACGGAAGCTAGCACGGTGCAAAGCCGATCCAGATTTGACGAGGCAAGGCTCTTTCGTTCTGGTCAACAGGCAGGATCAGGTTCAATCTCTAGGGCTTTTTGTTCTTAGTTGGCGTTTTATTCCCACTGATAACTCAAGATTGGGAAAATCGGCCCTGTGAACTGAAAATGTGATTGAACAGTGTTTCTTACACCAAGTACTCTGTTAAAAGTTTCTTACACCTCTTGATATTCCTTCTACTTCAAAAATTAACATTTAATTGAACATGCTAACAAAATGAATTGTGAACGGGAGTGAGTGGGTAACTGAGTGAAGCGTAATTTAATTTGAATTTGCGAGATGAGTAATAGGTGATGAACGAAGAATGTAAGAAGAAAGACAAAGTGGTGGAATTTGAGATAAGGCATATTCATTTTCGTTGCATTATACTAATAACAGTGAAGAAAAAGTTCATAATATGTTCCATAATCAGGAAAATTATGTTATAATTAAGTGCATATTCCATTTTATATTTATTAGGACAGATTTGTTACTAATTTGATTTGTACAATTTTAAACACCCATTATTTCTAGCTTTCATTACCTATTATTTCTTTCCTTAATTAGGTTGTAAAACAGTTTATAAATAGAGACTATAATTACATTTGTAAGATATCTCAGAAATATATTTCATCTATTTCTTTCCACTTGGTATCAGAGCTCCTGATCTGGGAGACTCTGCTTTTGCAACCTTTTTTTAGCAGCCTTTATTGCTGTAATCATTTTCCTTGGCAGCCTTCATTGCTGCAATTTTTATTACTTTTTTTTACAGCCTTAATTGCTGCAACTTTTTATTTTCCTTATCTTTTCTCCATTGACCACCACCACCTTGCACCATTGACGGTTACTGCCACCTCCATTGACTGTCGCTGACCGCCACACCGACCACCATCACTTTCGCCGCTCACCGAAAACTTTCACCGCTCGCCGGAACTGCCACTGATCGCCAAAACCTGCCGCCGACCGTCGGAAACCAGATCAAATTTTGCCAATCTGAAAAACTCAGTTGTTTTGGAGCTGAGTCATTTCATTATGATGTTTGTCAGTTTGCTAAACACAATCGAACAACTTTTCCTCCCAATGGTAATAAAAGTTCTAAACCTTTTGATCTTATTCATTCATATGTAAGGGGACCTTCACCTATTCCTAAGTTGGGGATAGAGGTTGCTTACTCGAGACAGGGCATCTTTATTTCTCAAAGGAAATACATCCTTGATCTTCTCAAAGAGACCGGTAAGTTGGGTTGTAAGCCCACTGGAGTGCCAATAGAGCAAAATCATAGGATTGGGAATGATGAGGAAAACCCAAAAGTGGAGAAGACACAATATCAAAGACTTATGGGAAAACTCATTTATCTATCACACACTAGGCTAGACATAGCCTATGCAGTTAGTGTGGTTAGCCAATTTATGCATGATCCAAGAGAAAGACACTTGCAGGCAGTAGATAAAATTATTCAGTACTTAAAAGCCTCTCCAGGAATATGATTGATATTCAAAAAGGGGGAAAACTTATCCATGAAAGTATATACTGATGCTGACTATGCATGATCGATTATTGATAGGAGATCCACCACAAGCTACTGCATGTTCTTGGGTGGAAATCTGGTGACATGGAGGAGCAAAAAGCAAAATATAGTTGCAAGATCAAGTGCAAAGGCAGAATTTATAGCCATGGCTCAAGGGGTGTGTGAACTCTTATGGATGAAGATCATACTTGATGACCTAAAAATAAAATATGAAGCTCCCATGGGCTTGGCGTTTGATAATAAGTCCGCTATCAGTATTGCACACAATCCGGTTCAACATGATCGAACAAAGCACGTAGAGATAGACCGACACTTTGTTAAAGAGAAGTTGGATGTGTTGAACCAAGTGGTGTTCAAGCTTTGAAGAATCCAAACCCTTTGAAGGATGATGAAGGCTGGCCGTGCTTGCTATTGCTGAGCTGTCTTTTAGATAGGATCTGGGGTAGATTTAATATGTAATCCACTCTTGATTGAATCCAAAGAATAAGCACTCTCAATCCTTTGAAAAGAAAAGTGTTTTTCAAGCTAAGTGAAAAATAACCTGTTGTTTTGTCGAAACAACTGATTGTTTTATAATTAGTTGTTTTTAGAAAAGGTTGAAAAATGTTTTTATGGTTGACTTGCTGTCAAAACCAAAACAACGGATTGATTCGTGGAAACAACCGATTGTTTGTTTTGGTACCATAACAGAAAACTGTTTTGTGCTTTGACTGAGCATTAAATGATTTTCCAATTGTTTACGCTCTAGTTTTTAATGCTTTGACCAATCTTTAAATGCAATTAATAGTTTGTTAAGATTTGATAACAAACAATAACTTTGTTTTACAAATAGAAAAACAGATTTGGGTTTTTCACAACTTACTGATTTTGAGTTTTTGAAAAGTTGAGATTGCTTAAAGATTGAGATTGATCAAAGAGTGTGAGCTAGGATTTTCTCTTGTATTGATTTCAGATTTTTTCTGTAACAAATGTAATCTTTGTATCTGTTGAAAGAAACCTTGTGTGTTTGCTGAGAAGTGTTGTGTGTTCTTGAGGGGATCAAAATCAGCATTCTTAGTGTTGGTGTGTTTGACCAAGAGAAGTGTGTGTCTTGAGGGGATCAAGGTCACTTCTTTGGTTGTGGTGTAAGTGATCTAGGTTTGATTGCTTAGTGGAATTCCTCAGTGGTTTCTGAGAAGACTGGATGTAGCTCTGGGTTTAGAGTGAACCAGTATAAATCTCTGTGTGCATTTTCTCTATCCCTTAACTCTTTAAATTCAGTTTTTATATTTGTAAACTGGTATAAACAACCGATTGTTTTTCTGGTGCTGTGCTTTTTGCTTTGTGTTTTGAAAAACTGATTTCTTAGTTAAGATATTCTCAAAGTAATTTCACTCAAGGCTTAAAAGTTTTCGAAAACCCTCTTTAAACCATTCACCCCCCCTCTAGTTTAAAGTCATACATTCTAACAGGATGATGGTCTTATAGCCACTGAGTACATCCCTTCAAGACTCCAATTGGCAAATATGTTTACTAAGGGACTTCCTACAAAACAATTCGAAGATCTTACTTGCAAGTTAGGAATGATAGATATACATTCACCAACTTGAGGGGGAATGTTGCATAATCAGGAGAATTATGTTATAATTAAGTGCAGATTCCATTACTAGAGAAATCTACTTAACATTTTATGGTCTTGCATGTGTAGTATGTTTCATTCATGGTGTGATGGTTATGGTGTCAGTGCATGTTATGTAGGAGATGAGAAGGTGACAACTGAAACATTGGATTTAGAGGGATGGCTGAAGATAGGCGATCTTTGTTATATTGACTTTGATCAAGTAAGTTCTTGACACTTTCTTTCATCCTTCATCAAGTTTCATTTCCATTTCATCACGCAGAGCATGCAAAGAAAAGCATAGGTTGAAACTGTGTGTTTCAAGCAGAACATGGACTTCATATTTATTTAGTGAATATAATAAACACAAAGATTCAGTTTTCTAGAAACTCATATTAAACAAAATAATAGAACAAGTGGAAAAGAATTGAACCAATTATTTACTGGAGAAAGCATTGTTTATCTTGCTCATGTTCTTTTTATCTCTTGCTTCTCAGGAATTTCATCTGAAGATATCTCAAGACACCTAAGAGGTTCATGCAGCATACATCTCAAGACATCTTATTTGTTAATGAATTTGATGGTTTCGAAGTGGTGTGTATACAACTTTTTCCTTAAACTTTTTATGCAATCAAAATCTATCTTTCGATAACAATATCAATCATTTTTTGAGCGAATTACATTTTAGGAATGGTTGCCTCCAATAGTTACAACCTAGGAACATTTAACAAGATAATGTTTGACCATGCAAAGAGAAGTTCTCGTTTTAACCATATGTTGACAAGATTAACCATTTCTATAAATTATTTTTCAAGATAGAAATTTCTCTTAAATTCCTCAACTGTAGTTCTTTTTAGAAATTTTCTCTTAAATTCCTCAACTTGATCTCCTGGGATTACATAGTAAAGGAAGAAAGTGTTTTACATTATATCTAGTTCATTCTTTGGGTGGATTGCATAATTATTTACAATTGTTAACTATTAATAATAATAAGGTTACCTGCATTTGTCTGAAAGTTAGTTACATTAAACTTTTAACTTATAATAATTTTTTCCTAAAGCGTCTTTGTTATGATGCTATAGTCTAAAGTTACTAAAGGCATTATTTGGATGCTATTTTTCTCTAGGATGTGGATGGGAAAATTTGAAAATTCGATGGCTATATTAATTATAATCCTTGTGCTGCAGGTGAAGCAATAATATCATCCAGAAATTGAATAAATTTATGTGTTGTACCGTCCCGTATCTGGGCGTTGACAAAGTGAAAGTCAAAGTCAACGCCTGGACCAGATAATTAAAGTCATTTAATACAGTTTCTGTTTCGAGCGTTTAAGGTACTATAAAGGCTCCTAAGCGTTTCAACGTCTTAAATGCGCTACGTTTTCTAAGTAGACGCGTTAATTAAGTGCGTTACGTTTTATGATTAAATGCGCTTTAAGGCGCTTTAAATGCTTGGGTAGTTTAAATAGCGCCGAGAATGTTGGGAACGGGGTTGGAACTTTTGGCTAATTTTCCAGAAACACTCTAGTTGCTTGCTCGAGCCTTGAGGTTACGCACAAGGGACTAGGGAAGGATTTTGGCCAGAACGAGAAAATATACACTAGACACAGTATTCTTTTTTACCACCTTCAGAGTGCCATACGCGGTGCTCCGATACGGAGGTGCATAGTTTTTGGTGTTTCTTGCTGGCTGACTTGAGCGTCGGAGTGCAAACGGCCGCTAGGGCGCCCTTTTGTCCTTTTTTGCAGGAATCCACAGGTAACCAGTGTGAAGGAGTCCCTAGCTGACGGTTGAGGTCGCGCTCAAAGACGTCCCAGGTCAACCGGACGGAACATTTGGCGCCCACCGTGGGGCCCGATATAAAACATCAGTCCCATCACAAGTTTGAGAAGATCTACCAAGTTATAGTAACGTTGGAGAAGGTTTGAAGAGACCGTGACAATGGCCACCACAAGACGGGGTTCTGCACGCGCGGCCCCAGCAGAACTATCCATGCAACAGGTCCTGGAGATAATGCGGGGGCTGCAGGAGGATATGGCGGAGTCGAAACTGGAACAGGAACGCATGCAGGCAGATCTCGAAGCCTCACATGAGAGGAATGAAGAGCTCCGCCGCGTAAATGAAGAGTTGCGCCGGGGTCTGCGAAATAATCGGGGGGAACGTGAACATGACGAGATGGAGAACCACTCCCCGCCAAGGGAGTTTTCCACTCCTTTCTAGCAGGAGATTCTGGATGCAATGATCCCGAACACGTTCGCAGGGCCCAAGGTGATCTTCACCGGGATGGAGGACCCTGAGACGCACCTCGCTGCATTTCACACACAGATGGTCCTGGTAGGCGGCTCTGACGCTGCCAAGTGCAAGCTCTTTATGAGCACCTTGACTGGGATGGCTATGGACTGGTTCATCAGCCTACCGGACGGTCATATCACCTCTTTCCGACAACTGTCACGATTGTTCAGGGAACAATACCTCGCAAACAAGGCTCCGCCGCCGGTCTCCTACGATTTGTTTGATGTGAAACAGTATCAAGGGGAGACCCTAAAGGAATACATCAATCGCTTCGGGGCCCAGGTAGTAAAGGTTGGTACGACAGAGGAACCTATGATTGTGTACGCGTTCGTGAAAGGCGTATGCCCCGGCCCTTTTGGGGAATCCATCATTCGCAACCGCCCTAGGACTTTTGCTGAACTACGGCGTCGGGCGATAGAACATATCGCTTCTGAGGGAGAGGTGTGCATGAAGCGCACCAGCGTCGTACCCTCTCGCCCGAGGGGACCGACGCGAGCTCAACCCGCCAGGGTCAATGAGACCACGACGGGAAGGAAGAAACCAGATGGGAGACGCCCCTACGAGGCCAGAAAGCCCCAGCCTCGGGGTCCAGCGGGAGGCGATCGCCCGGCCAGAGAAAGAACGAGGCCGGCGAGATACAATTTTGTGGTGGAATTGAAGGACCTGATCGCCGTGCCTAATATAGCTGAGAGATTGAGGCGACCGGCGAAGTCCGATAAGGTGTTGGGGCCTCGGAAAGACTCTTGGTGTGAGTTCCACGAGGCTTTCGGTCACCACATTGATAACTGCCTGTCGTTGGGTTACCAGCTGGATGAGCTGGTGAGAACCGGGTTTTTGAAGGATTATGTCGCAGAACCCACAACGACCGCCACCTTGCCGCCGCCCGCGGAAGAACAAGCACACGAGACGCCGGTTCTCGGCGAGGTCCATACCATAGCTGGGGGATTTTCCGGCGGAGGACCCACCGCCTCCCAGCGAAAGAAATACGCGAGGGGGGTCAACTCGATCGAAGAAAGAATCTCGAGTGAGCCGTGGGAGTCGGACCTCGTATTCACGAGAGGGGATCTCCGAGACGTGGTGCCGCACGACAATGACCCCGTGGTCATTTCAGTTGTCACAACTGGGAGAAAGGTGCACAAAGTTCTTGTCGACCAGGGAAGTTCAGCAAACGTCATGTTCTGGTCGACATTAAATAAGTTGCGGTTATCCCCCGACCTTTTGAGGCCCTACACAGGGTGCCTGTATGGGTTTGCGGACAACCAGGTGGAAGTCCGAGGCTACCTGGAGTTGAGGACTACGTTCACGGACGGAGAGGCCTCGCGTACCGAAAGTATCCGGTACTTAGTCGTGAACGCCAGCTCCGCTTACAACATCTTGTTGGGCAGGCCGGCGTTGAATCGGTTGAACGCAGTAGCCTCCACACGCCATATGAAGATGAAGCTGCCGGACCTCAGTGGCAAGGTGATAATCATCAAAACAGATCAGGAAGAGGCAAGAAAATGCTATGAGAACAGCCTGAAAACGAAGAGAGGCGTGTTCATGGTGTATGAGCGTTCGCCGTGTGCAGACACGACGATGATTGAGGCGACGCCCGCTGCGTTGACGCCTAACGAAGCCGTACCCGCGAGGGCGACGCCAGAAACAGATGCACACATGGAGGAAGGCCCTGGCGACGCGGTGCTCGTGGAAGAGGCGGCGCCCGTCGAGGATGATAGCAGGGAACAACCGGCGGCTAACGCCGTGGGGAGGGAGATTAGCGGCAAAACGTTTAAGTTAGGAAGTTTGCTGAGCCCAGAAGAACTGGAAGGGGTGGCAGAAGTGATTTCGCGCCACCTGGATGTTTTCGCATGGTCCGCCCCGGATATGCCTGGTATCGACCCTGACTTCCTGTGTCATCACCTCAGCATGGACGCCGCGGTCCGCCCCGTGCGCCAAAGAAGGAGAAAGTTTAACGAAGAGAGACAGCAGGTGGTAAAGGATGAAAAGCAGAAGCTGTTGAGTGCTGGCCACATCAGGGAGATTCAATACCCCGAGTGGCTAGCCAACGTCGTCTTGGTGAAAAAGGCGAATGGGAAGTGGAGGATGTGCGTGGACTTCACGGACTTGAATAAGGCGTGCCCGAAGGACTCGTACCCACTGCCCAGCATCGACGCGTTGGTGGATAGTGCATCCGGCAGCAAGGTGCTGAGCTTCCTGGACGCATTCTCAGGGTACAACCAGATCAAGATGCACCCGAGAGATGAGAGTAAAACTGCATTCATGACTGAGACTTGCAGTTACTGTTATAAGGTGATGCCTTTTGGGCTGAAAAACGCGGGCGCCACATACCAAAGGTTAATGGACAAGGTCCTGGCGCCCATGCTGGGAAGGAATGTGTACGCCTACGTAGATGACATGGTGGTGGCGTCGCAGGATAGGGCACAGCACACGGCAGACCTGGAGGAGTTGTTCGTCACAATATCTAAGTACCGCCTCAAGTTAAACCCTGAGAAGTGTGTCTTCGGGGTAGAGGCCGGTAAGTTCTTGGGTTTTATGCTCACAGAGAGGGGATAGAAGCGAACCCCGACAAATGCGTAGCGATTATCGCCATGCGAAGCCTGACGTCGGTAAAGGAAGTGCAGTAGCTGACAGGGCGGATGGCCGCGCTCTCAAGGTTTGTTTCCGCCGGGGGAGAGAAGGGGCACCCATATTTCCAGTGCCTCAAGAGAAATAGTCGCTTTGCATGGACTGACGAATGCGAAGCGGCTTTCATTAAGTTAAAGGAGTACCTGGCGACGCCACCGGTCCTCTGCAAACCGGTAACAGGTGTGCCCCTCCGGCTATATTTTACGGTAACGGAGCGGGCTATCAGCTCTGTGTTAGTCCATGAGCAGGACCAGAGTCAAAAGCCCATCTATTTCGTGAGCAAGGCATTACAAGGCGCTAAGACGAGATACCAGGCGCTGGAGAAGGCAGCGTTGGCAGTGGTGTTTTTAGCCAGGAGGCTCCATCATTACTTCCACAACTTTACGGTGGTAGTGATGACAAACCTCCCTATACAGAAGGTGCTGCAGAAGCTTGACATTCAATATGAGCCTAGAGGATCCATCAAAGGGCAAGTGTACGCAGATTTTATAGCGGAACTCTTTCCCGGAGGTGAGCAAGAGGTGGATGTGGGCTCGCAGTGGTTGCTCTCGGTTGATGGCTCATCCAACCAACAAGGGAGTGGTGCGGGAATAGTCTTGGAGGGACCCAACGGCGTACTGATTGAGCAAGCTCTGCGCTTCGCCTTCAAGGCAAGTAATAATCAGGCGGAATACGAAGCCCTGATAGCTGGAATGCTCCTGGCCAAGGAGATGGGCGCGCAGAACCTCTTGGTGAAAAGTGATTCCCAGCTGATTACGGGGCAGGTGTCGGGTGAGTTCCAGGCGAAGGACCCACAGATGGCGGCGTACCTAAGATACGTCCAACTATTGAAGGGAGCATTTAACGCTCTTGAGCTGATACATGTTCCAAGGGAGCAGAATGCCAGAGCCGACCTGCTTGCCAAGCTGGCCAGCTCAGGCAAGGGGGGTAGGCAGAGGACAGTGATCCAAGAGACGCTTAAAGCTCCGCGTAAATTCGTGGAAGATAACAGGGTGGATGTCCTCCAGATCTGTACATCAAGAGAGAGTCCAAGGAATCATCGCTCTCTGACCCAAGATACGCTGAAGACGCCCCGCATCAGCACGTACGCGGATATGCCTGAAGAAGGAAGGCAAATGCAGGTATGTGTCCTAGCCGAGGGAGACACCTGGATGACACCATACAAACAGTCCCTGGCGGATGGGGCTCTCCCAGTGGAGCCAGAAGAGGGTAAGAAGGTCAAAAGAAATGCCGCAAGATATACTCTGGTGGATGGAGTGTTGTTCAGGCACGGTTTCACTCACCCTATCCTAACGTGCGTAAGTGGCGACGAGTGTACCAGGATAATGGCGGAGCTCCACGAAGGCATTTGCGGGAGCCATGTAGGGGGAAGGTCCTTAGCCTCCAAGGTGATACGCGCAGGGTTCTTCTGGCCAACAGTAAAAGAGAACTGCGCGCGACACTGGCACAAGGCGCCTCCAGAAGAACTGCGATCCATATATAGCCCGTGGCCTTTTCATACATGGGGAGTCGACATCCTGGGCCCATTCCCACTGGCGATAAGGCAGATGAAGTATTTGATCGTTGCCATCGAGTACTTCACCAAGTGGATAGAGGCAGAGCCCGTGGCACAGATTACTGCGCATAAGGTACAACACTTTGTGTGGAAGAACATTGTGTGCCGCTTTGGCGTACCTAGGCGCTTGATATCCGATAACGGGACCCAGTTTGCCAGTCAGCAGTTGAGAAATCTGTGCACTGAGATAGGCATCAAGCAAGTGTTCGCGTCAGTCGAACACCCCTAGACCAACGGGCAAGTGGAGTCAGCAAACAGAGTTTTGCTGAGGGGGTTAAAGAGAAGGTTAGAGAAGGCCAAAGGGGCGTGGACGGAAGAAGTTCCAAGGATCGTATGGGCATATCACACCACACCCCAATCTTCTACCATGGAGACGCCTTTCAGTTTGGTGTACGGGTCGGACGCGATGACTCCGGTAGAAATACATGAAAGCTCACCACGTTTTCAAAACTTTGTGGTGGAGGAATCCAACGAAGAAAGACGGGTAAACTTGGATCTACTAGACGAAGCCAGGGAAGAAGCCAGAATAAAAGCTGAAGCGGTGAAGAGAAGAGTAGAGCGGCAATATAGCTCTAAGGTAAAGCCGTGACAGTTTCTGATTGGCGACCTAGTTATGAGGAAAGCCCACCCATACGAGCTGGAGAATAAGCTGTCTCCCAAGTGGACCGGACCTTTCAGAGTTACCGAGGCTAAGGGCAACGGGTCGTACAGCCTAGAGACTTTGGAAGGAGGTCCCATCCCGCGCAGTTGGAATGCAGCCAACCTGAAGTTTTATTTTAGTTGACTTATGTAAAGCAGCTATGTAACAGTCTTGTTAAAGGGGACGCTCTTTTTCCCTTTCCGAGGTTTTTTAATGAGGTCACCCAAATAAAAGAAAAAAAAAACAAGTTTGAGAAAAAACCGTGGCCTTGGTTCTCAGTCTTTATCTTTCTATGTTTGAAGTAGTGTGGGGCGTCGCTAGTAAAAGGGGCGTCGCCAAGAAAAAGGCGTCGCCAAGAAGATAGGCGTCGCAAAGAAAGAAGGCGTCGCCAAGAAAGAAGGCGTCGTCAAGAAGAAAGGCGTCGCCAAGAAGAAAGGTGTCGCCTGAGTGCAGGTGCCGCTAAGAAACATGATGGAGGAAAAGCGCACAATATATGAGACGTATGCAAAGTAAAGCGACGTTACAAAAATCAAGTATGGTATATGATCCTGCCTGTTGACCGGAGCGCTGGAGAATGCCTCGTCAAAGGATCGACGTGCGCGCCGCTTCTCACCTCCGTTCCTCCTCTGGATCTATCTCAAGAACCTGTAAAGAAACGATACGGCGCCGCTGCGGCCGATCGCACTCCGACGCTCAAGTCAGTGACGGTATCACCAAATACTAAGAACTGGAACCGTGCAAATCTCTCTCACAAACAGCTCTGTCACTCGCAAGCGTAAAGTGTATGAACTGAACGTGCGTACCTTAGAAAATCTGTTAGGAACTCTTATATACCTGATGGTTTTCTCTCTCCTGGCAGTTACAGACTTGGACACGTGGCTCGTATCCAACTGTACACGTGCCATCATCTGGGGTTCCCTGACTTGGCGCTCCTTCTTCTCTCATTTTGGCTAAGTTACCTATGCATGGTACTGCCCAGTGCATAGCTAACTCAGGAGTGCGATCTCTACTGAAACTGGCGAGGTAGGGCCTTCATACACCTTCCCTGTGGTCTCGCCGGCCGCCTTCATAATCTGCTTCTCCTTCATCTTCGGCGATGTGCTCGTTCTGGCGATCTCCGACTGCCTGGTCGCCCGAGTCTGCATCTGGCGACTTCATCCCCAACCTGGCGATCGCCTGTTCTGGTAAGCTGGAGATCGGAACACGCCAACCTAACTATCGGCGACTACACGTGCCTCCCGACTTCCTTCCCAACTGTCAACCTGGCGCCTTGTCACCACGCCTATACCGTAGCAGGATGCCACGTCATCGCACCCGACCACTAGGGCGGTACACAAGCTCCCCAGTCTTAAGCGAAGACTTGTCTTAGCGAAAAGACTGAAAAAGCCTTCGTTAACACCGGTCTACGTGGCATGGGCGCAGAATTCCAAGCGATAGTACTTTCTGCTGCTCTGACGCTCCACCAAACCCTTCGCGCATCGTTCGACACGTGGCTCTCACCAACGGCTATCTTCATCTGCCGTTAGCGCTTCCCAAAAACGTTTCGAAAACCCTTAAACCCCTTACGCTCCTACTGTTCCATCACTTCTTCACACTTGCATACGCTCTTATTTCCTTCTGCGAAAGCTCTCGACGTTCCTCGACGCTCTAGATCACTACCTCCCTTTAACATTCTCCCGATCATCGAAAGGTAACTACTTTCCTTCATCTGCTGGGTTTTCTTGCATTTTCACCGTTTTCAATCATCCTGTAACTGCCTGGTGCATACGCTGTGGGCTGTTTTTCCATTTCTCCTTCTGCGTGACTTAGGGCTTTGTCGATCGTCGCAACGAACTCACATTCGTTCGTCTTTCACCTTCCTTTCATGATCGAGTCAGCCTTTGTAACCCTCCTGATTATTTTTTCTTCCACCTTCGTTTGCAGTTGCTATCATGACTCGCACGAAGATCACCCCGAATCCCCCTCCATCAGCGCGAAACCCTCCTTCACAAGCACACGAATCTACGCAAGTTCGTGGTGCTCCCTCTTCGCAGGCTGTGAGGCCTGCGTCTTCTCAAACCGCTCTGGCCCAGGCGACTCCACCAAACGCTGGAGGAGCCCCCATCCCACTGCCAGACTTCAAGACGCTATACCCATGGGCTAACTCAACCCTCTTAAAGGAAACGTCGTCGGTGAACACCGCAGGAGCGGTTCTGCGATTGACCAATGGGGACGAGGCCCACCAATCGTTCCACAAGGAGCACGATGAGAGAATGATGGTGCTGCCTTGCCCCGCCACTCTGCCAGTGTGCGCCGATGATAAAGTGAGCGCCGACGGGCCCTTCTGCTTCGTCTACACCACTTTCTTCAAGAAGGTCAAACTCAGGTTCCCTCTCACTCGATTTGAGAGGGAACTCTTAACCGAGCTCAATATCGCTGCCGCCCAGCTTCACCCCAACAGCTGGGCGTTTGTCCGAGCTTTCGAGATAACGTGCGCCCACCTTGGGTTGCCCGCGTCAGTGGACGTGTTTTTATTCTTGTTCGAGGCCAAGCACCCAGGAGATCGCCTGTGGGTCAGCCTGAACACCATTGCTGGGAGGTCCATTTTCACCATCTTCCAGCAGTCGTACAAGGATTGGAAGGGGAAGTTCATTCAGGTTCGCGCAAATGACAAAGACACTTCCCTTCTCGACGGTTTCCCCTTGTACTGGGTGGACAAGGGGAAAAAGGAGTCCAAGAGCTGCTTCAGGAGGTCCAGAAGTCCTGATAGCATGGGAGCTTTGGACAGAGACCTTTGTCTCTTTTGGAAGAGGGTGGCAGATGCCCATATAACATTCTTGACCCCCACCCTGATTTCCTTCGAGTTCTTTGAGGACCAGTTGGAATTCCAAATAGGTTAGGACGCTACATCTTTGTCTTGACATTGCTTCTGATATTGTTTCTGGGCGTCTTGTGCGACACACACAAGACTTTGGTTCTATCTTTTCTGCATATGCCTGCTTTTGCTGTCTCATTGTCTTGTACACTTACCCCTTTCTCCTTTGAGCTAACTTATGCACTTTCATTTCATGCAGACACCATGTTGGGTAAGAACATGCTCGCCGATTTGAAGGCGCTCGCCCGCAACCACGGGTTGGCGACTGGCTCCCAGACGGTTCCCAACTCGGCGGTCGAGAAGGCCATCATCCAGGGGCGATCACCGCCTAAGGCGCCCACCCAACGAAAGAAACTGGTCCTTAAAAGGCCAAAGCGGAAAGCCCCCCAAGTTGTCCAAGAGGATGAGGAAGAGGACGACGAGGTCACAGAGGATGGCCTTGTCACGAAAAGGAAGAGGGTGGCACCATCTTCTCCACCTGCCCCGCCCCCTCTTCCAGCTTCAACACCACCATCAACACCCGCTCCTCCTCCCTCATCACCAGCACCACAAGCCCCTTCACCACCAGTCCAAGCAGTTCCATTGGCCACTGCGCCACCTGCAACTGAGGCCCCAGAGCCAAATTTCTTGGAGGACCCCCCGAGCGCCTCCACACCACATATATCAGCAGGAGGGGGCCCTCCTTCCAACACTTCAGCTGCAGGAATCGTTCCAATCGGGGATGAGGTCGCTCACACCTCTCCAATCCTAATCACTGAGTCCCCGATTGCGTCGCCACGCCAGGAAACAACCACTGAAAATGTTGCTAAGGAAGGTGGCGCCTCTCCAAGCCGCGAACCTTTCCCTCGAGGTTACAAGGATGTGGGAACCTCTGACCGCCAAACTCAAAACCATAGCAGAGGATATCCCATCGATCATAACGAGGGCTGTGGAGAGCTCCACCAGGCGGCTTCAAGACGATGTCTACCACCTCAAGACCGAAAACAGCACAATGAAGGTTGAGGTAGAGAAGGTGGCATTCAGCCTGACGCTCGCGGAAATGGAACATTCCCGAGTAGAGGATGCCCTCAGCACCGAGCTTAGGCTTGCGCGCAAGGAAGCTGCTGACCTTCGCCGCAAAGTCCATGAACTTGCCCAAGAAAAAGTTGAACTTGAAAGCAGAATCGTGCCTCTGCGCACCAAGGCGAGTGACCTGGAGGCTCACATTCAAGCTAATGCCAATAAGGTACAAAAACTGGAGCAAAGGTCAATCGACCGCGAGAAGCTGCTTGGGCAAGTAGAAAAAGCAAGGGATGACGCCATGGCTGATCTCACCGAGGCGAACAAGGAAAGGGAGAAGATGGCTGCCGAGTTGACCCAAGCTCGAACAGAACCCAAGAAGGTTACTGACGACCTTCTCCATGCTCAAGAGACCAACAAACAACTCCAAAAACAGATTGAAGAGCAGGAGCAGCAGAACAAGGAGCTCAAGAAACAAGCCGAAGAGCTGGGACAGCAGAACGAGGAGCTCAAGAAACAAGTTGAAGAGCTTCAAGGACAATTTGAAGAACTTAAGCTAAATTCTGCCCAGATTCTGACTGCTGGATTCGAAGCCGCTCGGGAGCAATTCGCATGCCTATTCCCTGATCTCGACCTCAGCATGGTGTCATTAAACAATGAAGTAGTAGATGGAAAGGTCGTTCCCGCCGAAGGCTCAACCAATTCCACCCCATCTGCTTCTTTATAAATTCACTTGTATTTACCTTGTAAAAACTCTTGCACACGTGTTTTGAACAGTTACTCATTTCAATAGCGAAACTTGGATATTCTTCCGACTTCTTTTGAGCGCTTTTACCTTCTTTGTATGTTTAACTCTGCTGCGTTTAACTTAGCGATTTTGCAAACATGACCTTTGGCGTAACTGCTTCGAGCCGATTCAAACTTAAGCAATGATCGCTTTAAGCAACTTGTACCCTTGAGGCACTAACCTGATCATAAGAAAAGTGTCCAAGCAACGAACTGTGACCCAATTATCGGTTCAAACAACGTCCCACTTGACCTGCTTTATCAAACAAGTCTTTCAACCTTCTCACCGTCGCTTGAACTTTTCCCGATCGCCAAAACCTCTTGGTAACACCAGCTTTTTCCAGCCTCAAGCTTTGGCAGTCATTTCCTTATCTGAGGCAGAAATGCCCTTTGGGATCTTCCTTTACCTCCCTGAACTTCAGAGCTAGAGACTGGCTGGCTAGGCGTTCTCTTCGAACCTACCTTAGCCACCTTTCAAGCTTCTTCCACCCTCTTCGCCATACCTGAACTCATTCAAGACGAGAAGGATTTTATCTTGCCTATACTCGCACATAAGCGAGAAGGTCTTTTAACTCGCCTGAACTCGCTCATCGGCGAGAAGGACTTTTACTCGCCTGAACTCGCTCATCGGCGAGAAGGACTTTAAACGGCCTTAACTCGCTCGACGGCGAGAAGGACTTTGTCTGGTGCCTCAACTTGCCCAGGGCGTACATCTCCTCCCCCCTGGATGCACTGAGGACCTTTTCTTCCTCACGCCTGCACTCGCTCGACGGCGAGGAGGTCTTTGATGGGCCTTAGTTCGCACAACGGCGATAAGGACTTTATCCGGTGCCTCAACTTGCCCAGGGCGTACATCTCCTCCCCCCTGGATGCACTGAGGACCTTTCTCGCCTGCACTCGCTCGACGGCGAGGAGGTCTTTCATCTGGTGCCTCCGATCGCCGATAAACGATGAGGACTTAAAAACTTAACTGGTGCCTCTAATCGCCGAAAAACGATGAGGACTTTAAAAACTTAACTGATACCTCTAATCGCCGAAAAACGATGAGGACTTTAAAAACTTAGCTGGTGCCTCTAATCGCCGAAAAACGATGAGGACTTTAAAACTTTAGAAAACACGCGACATATCTTTTCGTGCCTTAAATCATGTACGAATGACAAGGTCTTTCTTCGAAACTTTTGGAAATAACACATATGCAATCTGAAAACACCTTATACTTCGAAAACTCTTCTTTTATTGGGTGGCCTCATTAAAAACCCTCCTTAGGGAAAAAAGAGTGCCCCCTTGAAACTCTTTTAACAGAAACATTGCAATATAACATTTGTGTTTGTCTTTACTTACAAAGCTCTTAGCTATAGTACAACTTCAGGTGTGTGGCGTTCCAGGTACGAGGGATCGCTCCTCCTTCCAGCGTCTCTAAGCGGTAGGCCCCGTTCCCGAGCGCCTCGGTTATTCTGAACGGTCCAGTCCACTTGGGTGACAGTTTATTCTCCATCTCGTACTGGTGGGCCTTCCTCATCACCAGATCGCCTTCTCTAAACTGCCTTGGCATCACCTTGGAGTTGTACCTTCGCTCGACCCTTCTCTTCACCGCCTCAGCCTTCAGCCTTGCCTCCTCCCTGACTTCATCCAGCAGATCCAGGTTCAGCCTTCTCTCTTCATTCGAGTCTTCCTCTACGAAGTTCTGGAATCTCGGCGAGCTTTCCTGGATCTCCACTGGAATCATGGCGTCACACCCATAGACCAAGCTAAACGGGGTCTCATGGGTCCCGGACTGCTCGGTGGTGTGGTACGCCCAGACTATACGGGGCACCTCCTCAGCCCAACTTCCCTTGGCTTTCTCGAGCCTTCTCTTCAAACCTCTCAGCAACACCCGATTAGCTGATTCCACCTGGCCATTAGTTTGAGGGTGCTCGACGGATGCAAACACTTGCTGTATTCCAACCCCTTCGCAAAGCTTCTTCAACAGGTGGCTTGCAAACTGAGTCCCATTATCCGATACCAGGCGCTTAGGCACTCCAAACCGGCACACAATGTTCTTCCATACAAAGCCTTCGATCTTGTGCGCGGTGATCTGGGCCACTGGTTCTGCTTCAATCCATTTGGTGAAATACTCAATCGCCACCACCAAGTACTTCATCTGCCTGATCGCCAGTGGAAAAGGTCCCAGGATGTCGATTCCCCAAGTATGAAACGGCCAAGGGCTATAGATCGACTTCAACTCCTCGGGAGGTGCCTTGTGCCAATCGGCGTGCTGCTGGCATTGTTTGCAGCACTGGGAAAACTTCTTGCAATCTTCTCTCATGGATGGCCAATAGTAGCCTGCACGGAGAGTCCTCGCGGCCAGAGCTCGACCCCCGACGTGACTTCCACATATTCCTTCGTGGAGCTCTGCCATAATTCTCGTGCACTTTTCGCCGTGTATACATTCCAGGAGTGGGTGAGTGAATCCAAACCTGTACAGATCGCCATCAATCAATGTATACTTGCTGGAATTTTTCTTTACCTTCCTAGCTTCTGTTGGATCTAGCGGGAGGAGACCATCCGCCAGGCACCGCTTGTACTGTGTTATCCAAGTGTCTGGCTCATGGGTGGCACAGACCTGCATCACGTCCACTTTCTCTCCTCGACATGCTCTAATTCTCGGCGATCTCAGAGTTTCTTGCGTCAAAGACTTATGGCTTCTCGCTGCTCTCTCCGTCGACCTGCTTATCTGAAGGACCAGGTGATCTGCTACAAATGCCCTCGGCGTCTTCAAAGTTTCTTGAATCACTGTCCTCTGCCTACCCCCCTTGCCTGAGCTGGCGAGCTTAGCAAGCAAGTCAGCTCGGGCATTCTGTTCTCGGGGCACATGCACCACTTCAAAAGAGGCAAAGGAACTCTTCAATTCCTGCACATACGCCAAGTAAGCCGCCATTTGTGGATCTTTAGCCTGGAACTCGCCTGTTACTTGCCCTGTGACTAGCAGCGAGTCACTCTTAGCCATCAGCACTCTGGCTCCCATTTCCTTAGCCAGCAGAATCCCGGCGATCAGCGCCTCATACTCTGCTTGATTGTTGCTGGCTTTGAAGGCGAATCTCAACGATTGTTCGATCAGCACGCCGTTGGGTCCTTCCAATATGACTCCAGCACCGCTACTCTGCTGGTTTGACGATCCATCCACCGAGAGTACCCAACGGAAATCGTCTCCTTCAACCCGCGTCGCCTCTGAAGAGAGCTCGACTACAAAATCTGCAAAGATTTGCCCTTTGATCGGGCCTCGAGGCACATATTTAATGTCAAACTCTGACAACTCCACTGCCCACTTCACCATTCTTCCTGCAACGTCAGGCTTCTTCAAGACCTTCTGGATGGGCAGGTCAGTCATCACCAGTATTGTGAAGCTGTGGAAGTAGTGGCGCAACCTCCTCGTCGAAAACACCACAGCCAGCGCCGCCTTCTCCAGGGCCTGATATCTCATTTCTGGGCCCTGCAACACCTTGCTCACAAAATAGATAGGCTTCTGAGCCTGATCTTGGTCCTGGGCGAGCACCGCACTCACCGCCCTCTCAGTCACAGCAAAATACAATCTGAGAGGGATTCCCGCCAGTGGTTTGCACAGAACCGGCGGGCTCGCCAAATATTCCTTCAGCTTGACGAAAGCTTCCTCGCACTCTTTCGTCCAAGCGAACTTGTTATTGCGCCGCAGACACTGGAAATAGGGATGTCCCTTTTCTCCGCTTGCTGACACGAAGCGGGATAGGGCTGCCATCCGACCTGTCAGCTGCTGGACCTCTTTCACTGTAGCCGGGCTTCTCATCGCCAAGATGGCGGCACACTTGTCCGGATTGGCTTCTATTCCTCTTTCAGTCAAGAGAAAACCCAAAAATTTTCCAGCCTCCACGCCGAAAATGCATTTCTCCGGGTTGAGCTTCAACTTGAACTTGGCGATCGTCGTGAACAATTCTTCCAAGTCTGCAACGTGCTTGCTTTTCTCCTGCGAGGTCACGACCATGTCATCGACGTAAGCTTGCACGTTCCTTCCCAGCATTGGTGCAAGTACTCGGTCCATCAGCCTCTGGTACGTGGCCCCCGCATTCTTCAGCCCAAACGGCATCACCTTATAGCAGTAGCACGACCTCTCCGTCATGAAGGCTGTCTTTTCTTCATCCATGGGATGCATCTTGATCTGATTATAGCCCGAGAAGGCATCCAGGAAACTCAGCAGCTTGCACCCTGCAGCACTATCAACCAGGGCATCAATGCTTGGTAAAGGATACGAATCCTTTGGGCAAGCCTTATTCAGATCGGTGAAATCGACGCACATGCGCCATTTCCCGTTGCTCTTCTTCACCAGCACGACATTTGCCAACCACTCAGGGTACTGGACTTCCCTGATGTGGCCTGCAGCGAGGAGTTTCTGGGTCTCATCCTTGATCGCCTGCCTCCTCTCTTCATTAAATTTCCTCCTTCTTTGCCGCACCGGTCTCACCATGCTGTCCATCGCCAGATGATGGCACAAGAAGTCGGGATCGATCCCGGGCATGTCCGAAGCGGACCAGGCAAACGCGTCCAGATGCCGTTCAATCACCTTGGCGATCTGGTCCTGGAGATCGACCTCCAGAGATCTTCCGAGCTTGAAAACTTTCCCCCCGATCTCCTTCTCGAGCCACTGCTCGACGGGCTTGGGCCTTGATTCCCTGGCGATCACCGCCTTGGCGATTCTGAGCTCCCTTGCTTCCTCCGGGCGATTCCGCGCCTCTTCTTCCTCCAGGCCAGCATTCCTCTCCCCCAGCTCAGCATCTACCATCTCTACGTCCCTTCCGGCGGCCTCCTCCATTATCGGCGGTCTGGGCTTCACACCGGGAGGTGGGGTGGTTGTAACATAACTCACTGATCTTTTATTTTTCAGGCTGTTTTCATAGCACCTTTTCGCTTCCTTCTGATCAGACTTTATCGTGATTACCACCCCTTCCATGGACGGCAGCTTCACCTTCATGTGCCGAGTCGATGGAATTGCGCCTATCCTGTTAAGGGTGGGCCTTCCCAGCAGGATGTTATATGCTGAAGGGGCGTTTACGATGAGGTACTTGATTTTCTCCGTCCTCGACCCAGCCTCATCGGTAAACGTGGTTCTCAGCTCAATGTACCCCCTGACTTCCACCTGGTCGCCAGCGAACCCATACAAGCACCCTCCATAGGGCCTTAGCTGGTCAAGGGGCAATTCTAGCTGCGTGAAAGTCGGCCAGAACATCACCTCTGCCGAACTTCCTTGGTCCACCAGAACTCGGTGAACCTTCCTCCCCGCCGTGATCAACGAAATAACAATGGGATCGTTGTCATGAGGCACAACGTCCCGAAGATCCTGCTTGGTGAACGTAATGTCCACTTCGGGCGAGTGATCTTCAAACATGTCCACTGACATCACCGATCGCGCGTACTTTTTCCTCTGCGATGCGGTGCATCCCCCACCTGAGAAACCCCCTGCAATGGTGTGGATCTCCCCATGGATAGGCATCTCGTGTTGCTGGGCTTCTCCACCTGCCGGCTGGGAACTCGACGCTCCTCCGGTTCTTCTGTCCAGCAGATAGTCGTTTAGGAACCCGCTCTTAACCAGATCGTCGAGCTGGTACCCTAGAGACAAACACGAGTCCAGGTTGTGGCCAAAGCACTGGTGAAACTCGCACCAGACGTCCGGCTTCGACCCTAGCACCTTGTCGCCCACCTTCTCGGGCGCCTTCAATCTAGCAGATATGTTAGGGATAGCAATCAGGTCCGCTAGTCCCATGACGAATTTGTGCTTAGGCGGGCGATTGTATTCCCGGCGTGCTGGTTGTTGGCGTGCTGGCGGTTGGCGCGCTTGGCTTCTTCCCTTATTTCTCCTATCGTAAGGATAGCGAGTCCTTTGGTCCTTTCTGGCCGCCGCTGCCGTTTCCAGCACCCTCTGTGGCTGGATCCTGGTCTGGGCGCGTGGCCTGGCGGGAGCCACGCTGCCTCTCTTCTCGGCGACCTCACTCTCGTCGGCGATGTGGGCCACCGCAAGTCGCCTGACTTCAGCAAACGTCGCTGGATGAGCCCTGATCAAGGCTTCGCAGAATGGCCCTGGCTGCACGCCCTTCTTGAAGGCATAAACCAGCATTTCTTCATCCTTGGCCAGCGATCTGACCATCTGTGCTCCGAAGCGATTGAGGTAGTCTCTGAGGGACTCCCCATGGTACTGCCTTATATCAAACAGATCATAGGACACTCTGGGCGGTGCCTTGTTCACAATATACTGCTCGACAAAGATCTTTGAGAATTGTTGAAAATTAGTTATGTGGCCATTAGGCAGGCTCACAAACCACTCCATCGCCGTTCCCTGGAGCGTGCTCACGAACATCTTACAATAGACGGCGTCCGACCCTCCTGACAGCATCATCTGTGTGTGGAACGTGGTCAGATGAGCCTCTGGATCCTCCACGCCAGTAAAAACAGCTTTAACCGGGACCACGCTCGTGGGAATTGGCGTGTCGGTAATCGCCTGAATGAAAGGCATTGGGAAAACACGAGGCGGCGTCGACGGTGCCACCTCTTCAGCGGAAGAACGAACCTGCTGCTCTTGGAGAGCTCGACGTAGCTCCTCAGCTACCTTGCTGAGCTCCTCGTTCCTGGCGCGAGAGGTGACCAGGTCTTCATGTATCCTTGCCTGCTCGACGCGCGAGAACTTCAAGAACACCGCAAACCTTCGAAGAAAATCGCAGCTTCACCAAAAACCACCGTTTCCCCGCGAACCAAACAACCAAACGAAAGAACTCGAATCCACCGATCGAAAAGCCAAGCGAACGGTTTAAAACACAAACTTCACCGAACGAAACTCAAAGAAACCAAGAACGACGGTTGCACCAGCACACAACCGCGCAGAAAACCTCGAAAACCTCCACGAACTCACGCTGTGGATGGGAGCACGTTTTACACGGCCCCACGGTGGGCGCCTGATGATCCTGCCTGTTGACCGGAGCGCTGGAGAATGCCTCGTCAAAGGATCGACGTGCGCGCCGCTTCTCACCTCCGTTCCTCCTCTGGATCTATCTCAAGAACCTGCAAAGAAACGATACGGCGCCGCTGCGGCCGATCGCACTCCGACGCTCAAGTCAGTGACGGTATCACCAAATACTAAGAACTGGAACCGTGCAAATCTCTCTCACAAACAGCTCTGTCACTCGCAAGCGTAAAGTGTATGAACTGAACGTGCGTACCTTAGAAAATCTGTTAGGAACTCTTATATACCTGATGGTTTTCTCTCTCCTGGCAGTTACAGACTTGGACACGTGGCTCGTATCCAACTGTACACGTGCCATCATCTGGGGTTCCCTGACTTGGCGCTCCTTCTTCTCTCATTTTGGCTAAGTTACCTATGCATGGTACTGCCCAGTGCATAGCTAACTCAGGAGTGCGATCTCTACTGAAACTGGCGAGGTAGGGCCTTCATACACCTTCCCTGTGGTCTCGCCGGCCGCCTTCATAATCTGCTTCTCCTTCATCTTCGGCGATGTGCTCGTTCTGGCGATCTCCGACTGCCTGGTCGCCCGAGTCTGCATCTGGCGACTTCATCCCCAACCTGGCGATCGCCTGTTCTGGTAAGCTGGAGATCGGAACACGCCAACCTAACTATCGGCGACTACACGTGCCTCCCGACTTCCTTCCCAACTGTCAACCTGGCGCCTTGTCACCACGCCTATACCGTAGCAGGATGCCACGTCATCGCACCCGACCACCAGGGCGGTACAGTATAGTAAAGTTGATGTTACAAGCAGTGCTCGATGCAAATGGGAGTAATGCGAACAGGGCAAACATTACAACTCATACAAAAACACAAATTAACAACTTTTCAGTGGCCATCGGTGTCAGCACGGGAAGAAGACGAAGCCCCGCTCTCAGTCCGCAGAGCTCGGGTAAGTCGTGTCCTCCGCTCTTGATTTATTTTCGAACCTGCACCAAGGAAGATGAACGTGTCAGAGACACCATGAAGCAAAACACACCCAGATAGAGAACGATAAAGGCGGAAGTTTCTAGGGCAGTGACTCATACCTATATACTTTTCGAGAGTTCCAGCGTTGAACTCCAAACTGATCAAGGTGGCGGAGTCAAAACCTCCCGCCTCAGCAAGAATCCGGCAAACCACCTGGTCATTTGGGGCCAGCTTCTTGAAGGGTTTGGATTTGAGGGCCCTCATTTCCCTCACCCAGTACAGTGGAAAACCATCCAGGGCGGAGGGAACGAGGTCAGAGCAACAGATCTTGAAGAACCAACCTTTCCACCCAGTGAATGAGTTTTGGAAGGGGGTCAGGAGAACTCTGCCAGGAACGTTACTGAGAGTTACCCAGAGGTTGTTCCTTTGCCTCTTCACCTCGAAGAAGTGAAGAAAGATGTCGACCGAGGGTGCACAACCCAGAAACCCGAAAAGGATGTCAAAGGCCTTGACAAAAGCCCAACTGTTGGGATATAACTGGGCCGGAGCGGCATTGATCTCCGTCAGCAGTTCCTTCTCAATCCTGGAGAAGGGCAGGCGCACGCCGATGGTTTTGAAAACCACCTGATAGAAGTAAAAGAAGGTGTTCCGGCCGGTTGACCTGGGTCGTCTTTATGCGCGGCTTGTCCTAACGAGCTAGGGCACCTTCGTTTTGCTTCGTCTGTCAGTACCTGAAAAAGAAGAACAAAGGGGCGCCCTCGCGGCCGTTTGCACTCCGACGATCAAGTCAGCTAGCGAGAAACACCAAAGTAACTAGAAACTATATAATAATCTCAATGACTGAAAACTGTATGGCTAAAACTGTGTTGCCCTAATTGTCTTGTACTCTCAGCGGATGCGCCGTCAAGAACAATTAGGGTTTGCGCCCTGTATGTCTATCTGGGAACTAGGTTAAAACTCGTGTAATTGTGAGAAAACGTACCTCTCTAGGGCTTATTTGTGCCCTATATATAGGTGAAAACTAGGGTTTATCTCTGTGTTGCCTGCTATTATCTAGGGTTCCTTGGAGAAGGTCCTTGCGCCGCTATCTTTAGGATCTTAGCGTATCTGGCCCATGGACTTCCTTTATCTGGAGTGCAATGTATAACCTTATGGCCCCTTGGGCTCTAACTTGAGCGCTGTATTAATCGCGCCATCATACCGTTCGAGTGCCCTAATTAAACACGTGTCATGCATGCAGCCTTCCCTAGATACCTTTAGTGAGCACGTGGGCATTACCACGTGCCCTTTCGACTTGATCATTTATTCTGTGCATAGGGACCCACAGTGCCGCCACCCAACTTAGGGTTATCCCATCGTGTGGGCCCCCTCTCTGTGAAATGCTTACGTCATGCGGGTTGACTCTTCAGGCGATGTCTTACTCAGGCGATGTCTTACTTAGGCGATGGGCGATGATCCATCTTGGCGGTGACATATCTCGGCGATAACCGCTAATTTACGCTGCAGAACGCCGCTTTTACATTCGACGACTACGTTGACTTCTTGACTACCTACCTTTCTCTTGTCCACGGCATTACACCCGATGACCTAGTCGGTACACAAGCCCCCCAGTCTTGAGCTGATAACTTGCTTTCGGCGAAAAGACTAAAGCTTGCCCCCTACTGCCCTTGCGGCGTTTTGATGACATGCCACCTTCCGATCGATTGACGTGACATTTCTGTATCGCCGGTGCAACGTACCCTCAAGGGCTCTGACGATGTGACATTCTCTGAGTGAGACAAATGACATTTTAATCCGTACCTTTACCTCGCGACACGTGGCCCACTCACAAGGCGCTTGCTTTACCGCTTCAATCACGAGGCTCGAATCTTGAAAACCCCGCACCTCAACTTATTGTCTCTGTTTCTTTCGTATCTTTCTTGCACTATTCATCTTCTTCCCAAGAACTTCTTGCCCCACGTTCTTTCTTTGCGACCTTTCCCTTTGTTGCGTTACTGACCCCTTGACCCCCAGTTTCCTTACTGCCAGTACACACTAAGATGTCCACAAACCCATCTTCCTCCCGAGTGAGTCATAAGGACCTTTATCCCTGGGCTTCAAATGAACTACTCGACGAGTACTCTTGCTTACTTTCTACTAGGGCCCTGAGGGAACACGTGGGGGAAGCGTGCTCATATGATCATCGTGCCTTCGCAAAGAGGCACGATGATGACATCGTCGTGCTTCCTTGTTCCATGGGGGAGCCGGTGTGCGGGGATGAACGATCCAATAACGGGGTCCCCTTTTTCTATTTTTACCAAGTAGTTTTTAAGTGCGTCGGCGTACGCCTTCCCTTTTCCAGGTTCGAGAGGGAGCTGTTAACGGAGATGAACACCGCTCCAGCCCAACTGTACCCTAACAGTTGGGCCTTTGTGAAGGCCTTTGACATTTTGTTTGGCTTCCTTGGATGTGCACCTTCTGTGGACATTTTTCTTCACTTCTTTGAGGTGAAGAGGCAGAGAAACAATCTTTGGGTAACTCTTAGCAATGCCCCTGGTAGGATTCTTTTGACTCCTTTTCAGCAAGCCTTCACAGGGTGGAAAGGCAGGTTTTTTAAGGTATGTTGTTCCAGCTTGGTGCCTTCTGCCCTGGACGGCTTTCCTTTGTACTGGACAAAGGACGCCAGAGCCCTGAAATCTAAACCCCTTAAGAAACTGTCTTCAAGGGATCAGGAAGCTTGCAAGATCCTGGTGGGTGTTGGAGGATTTGATGCGGCTTCTTTAATAAGCTTGGAGTATAATGTCGAGCTTCTGGAAAGATATATATGTGTGTGAGGCTTTTCTCATGACTTTCCCACTTCTTGTTATGATTTCGCTTAGAAATACTTTGTTTCCCGTATGTCTCTCACTATACTTTACTCCTCTCTTTCACGTAGGTTCAAAGGTAAACGATCATCAGAGGACGCTTCTGACTCGGGCTTTGCGGTTCGGAGACGGGCCTTTTCGTCGCATTGCTCGCAGCCTGGGGCCACCGATGAGTGATGTGTTCTTGCTTTTTGTGCAGATATTTAGGACGTGTATAGGACTACAATTCCATTTTGCAAATGTTACAAACTTCGTCTGTAACCCTAACATTGGTTCTGCACTTTCCTTTATGCTGAATGCTGTTTAAATTATCTCGCATGCTTGCGTTCTTTGTCATGCCGCGCACGTCACTCCGATATTGCCTTTACGCTCGGCGTGAATTTCTTAGATTTTGTTTGTTTCCCATTCCTTAAACATCCTGTTTCTGGTTGCCTTGTTTATGGCTCTGCTCGGCCTTCGCTTTGTGATGGATGCCTTTTCGTTTGAGCTTTCTTATTCGAACCTTCAGCATTATCGCGCCCGACCTCATTGGGATGGTTGGCGACGTACTGCTCGTAGTGATGTCAGACCGCCTAGTCTTTGGTTTGACGACGACTCCGTCGGCGGTCGTGTACATTTTGCAGACCGCCCCCTTCGCACTTCCTGATCACATCATCGCCCTTGGCGACTCGGGGAGGGTGAGTTTAAACTTCGGCGATCTACGTGGCTCCGCGCGCTAATGCGCACGCCGGTTACTGATTTGACACTTCACCAACCCCCTCCCATCAAATGACACGTGGATTCATCGATGGTTGTTATTTCGTGTCGTTTGCGCGTCCCATAACCTTCGAAACTCTAAACTTCTCGCGCCACCCCACTGTTACATTATCTTCCTGCTTCACCTTCAAACTTTCGATACGCTCTGGTGAACGCTTCATCTCCCCAATCATCATTTCCTCGTACGGTCCCTCGATCATAAAAAAGGTAAGCCCTTTATCACTTCGTTGGTGCTCACCGCATTTTGATCAACTTGCATCATCCCTTAACTGTTTGACGCATACGTTGTGGGCTGTTTGTTCTCTGTGTCGCTTTTTTCCCTGCGTTTTTAGGTTTTCTTTCCCTTCCTACGACCCCTGTTGTTCATGCTGCTTTCCCTTCCTATTTTTCAAATCGAATCATTCCTTTTAGCGACCCTCCGCTTTCCTTTTCTTACTTTCCTTTCGTCTTTCCTGCAGTTCTCGATGGCTCGTACAGGTGCCACCCCTGCCCCCTCTCGAAACCCTCCTTCAAAATCTCGCAAACAACCTTCGTCAGGAAACCCCTCCACGTCTCGTAACCCACCTAGAGATCCTGGCATCCTTTCAAATCGGGCTCAGAGGCCTGCGCCCTCTCGTCCCAACCAATCGCAATCAACTCCCCCACAAACTAGCGCCACTGCCCGCCCCATTCCTGATTACAAACTGTTGTACTCATGGGCTCCTCCAGCTTTGCTGAACGAGACTTCCTTGATTAACTCTGAGGCCGACATTCTTCACTTGAGAGATAAGACCCACCTCACATTCCATAAGGAGCATGATGATAAGGTTGTTATTCGTCCTTGTCCTCCCGGGGAATCTGTTTGTACTGATAGCGATGGCAACGATGGCCACCCTTTCTGCTTTGTTTACGCAACCGTGTTTAAGAAGGTTAAACTCAGGTTCCCCTTTACTCGCTTTGAGAGGGAGCTCCTTACCGAGCTTGATATTGCCCCTGCTCAGCTGCATCCCAACGGCTGGGCGTTTGTCAGGGCATACCAAATTGTTTGTGCACATTTAGGCCATCCAGCCTCTGTAGACGTGTTCTTATTTTTGTTTGAGGCCAAAAACCCAGGGGACCGCCTATGGGTAAGTTTTAATGGGATTGTTGGGAGATCCATCCTTTCCATCTTCCAACAATCCTATAAGGATTGGAAGGGTAAGTTCGTTCGTGTTTGCTGTAATGATCAGAGTCCCGCACTTCTCGATGGGTTCCCCTTGTACTGGGTTGACAAGGGAAAAAAGGATTCTCAGGATCATTTTCGGAAAGCTAGGTGTCCAGAGAAGATGGGGGAGCTCGATAGAGACTTGTGTCACTTCTGGAAGGAAGTTGCCTCCACCAATACCACCTTACCTACCTCCTTAATCATCAAGTTCGAATTCTATGAGGATCAACTAGACTTTTACATAGGTCTGTCCCTCCACTCCACCTGGATTTTTCTTCCTGTGCCAAATCTGTTTTACTTCTTTACCAAGTTTGTTCGCATTACATGTCCTGTGCTTACCCTTGCACTGCTAATTATCTGTATCTGTAATTGTATTGATTTGTGAACATTTATTACTTCGTGCAGACACAATGCTGGGAAAGGATCATATGGCCAGACTGCGTTCTATAGTCAAACGCCACAAACTCGCTGCGGGTTCTCAAACCGTCCCGAATTCTGTAGCGGAAGCTGCTGTTGCCCGAGGCGAGCTTCCTCCCGTGGGCTCATCTTCCCTTATAGCCCCTCCTGTCCCTTCGAGAAAGAAGCTGCAGCCGAAGAGGGCCAAGAGGAAGAATCCCATAATGGTGTCGGATGAGGAGGATGACGAGAGCACTGAAGATGGACTTATCTGCAAAAGGAACAGGGCAACCGTCACCGAGCTACCCGCAAACGAGAGTACGGGCCCAGATTATGCGGAAAATCCCCCCAGCGTCTCTACACCCTTTGAGAGTGCTGGGGATGCTCTACCATCAAACACCTCAGCTGTTGGGGGCGTTCTGGAGCAAGTTGCGGACATTCAGTGGTCTCCCCAACCTGTAATGTCCTGATGTTCCCCTGGTTGTCCATACTTATGAAGGCGGCGGCGAGAACCAACCCCCGACTCCTCTTCCAATCCCTGCTCTTCCAGCCCCTGTCGAGGAGGTCTTGAAAGCCCACGCCGCTTACCTTAGCGCTATGACTACCGAGTACGTAGAGAAACGCCTTTACCAGATGATGGGCGAGGCTTTAAGGGACTCCTTGAGCCAGTATGAATCCGAAGCCGGTGTTGCGAAAGACCAAGTTCAACAACTTAAGCGTGACCTTACGATGCGGGGATTGGAGTTTTCGCGGTTAGAGAATGCTCTGAAGGAGGAGTTGCGGAGCGAACGCAAAAATAGTGCTGAACTAGGCCAAAAGCTCGACGCCAAACTCTTAGAGGTCACTGAACTCGAGGGTAGACTCGTGCATCAACAGGAGAAGATAGCGGGCCTTGAGGAGACTCTCAAGGCTAAAGGGGCCTACGCGGACGAGCTCGAGGCCAAGTCGATTGAGAGGGAGGATCTGCTGGGTAACATCAAAGCTGACATGGACCAAAAAGCCAAGGAACTGAGCGAGAAAGATAAGGAGCTGAACGAATCTGCAGCAAAACTTGCCCAGGCGCTTGAGGAGAACGAAAAGCTAAAGAAACAAAGTGAAGAACTCAACCTCAATGCCGCAAACGTTCTGACTTCCGGGTTTGGCGCAGCCTTGGAGCAGTTCGCTTGTGCTTACCCCGACTTGGACCTCTCCAGTTCTTGATTTGCCATGAAGTGGTAGACGGCAAAATTGTACCCTCAGATGAACGTTTTCATTTTTTTTCATTTGACGTTTTCTTTAGAAACATTCTGAAAGACTTACATATTCGACCTCTGTCTATGTGCAACGAATCTGTTTGTAATGACTTCTTTTCTTCGGACCGTGTTAACTTATGCTCATGGTTTATCTTTTACCTGTTGTGCGATCGCCTGATAATTTGGTGGGCTCTCACTCAACCCAATTAACTTAGCACAAACTGATGTTTAATTTTCTGGCGATCAACTTATTTTAAACAAACGGTTAGTCTATAGCAATAACATTTGACACGAAATTACTTACTGACCAGTAGGCGAGAGTCATTTTTAGTATCTGAAATCTCGCTTGCCCGATCTGCCAAGTGACATGTGCATTTCCAGGTCATCGCCTAAACTGGGCTGGCCTGATTCTGCACTGAGGACTTTCGAACTTTCCTCAATTTGCTTATGCAAAGAGGTCTCGTTATTCTGTTCTTGCCTGAACTCACTCTGAGGTGAGAAGGACTTTATCTGGCCTGAACTCGCTCGACGGCGAGAAGGACTTTATCTGGTGTCTCAACTTGCCCAGGGGCTACCTTTTCCCTGGATGCACTGAGGACTTTTAATCTCATCTTGCCTGAACTCACTCGAGGGTGAGGAGGACTTTCTCTGGTACCGGGGCTAGCTATTCATACTTGAGGAGGGGGCGTCCCGAAGGAATCCTTTAACACCTGCCCAAGGACTAAGCGCCCGGATTTTAACTCATCTGGTACCGGGGCTAGCTATTCATACTTGAGGAGGGGGCTTCCCGAAGGAATCCCTTAACCCCTGCTCAAGGACTAAGCGCCCGGATTTTAACTCATCTGGTACCGGGGCTAGCTATTCATACTTGAGGAGGGGGCCTCCCGAAGGAATCCCTTAACCCCTGCTCAAGGACTAGGCGCCCGGATTTTAACTCATCTGGTACCGGGGCTAGCTATTCATACTTGAGGAGGGGGCGTCCCGAAGGAATCCCTTAACCCCTGCTCAAGGACTAGGCGCCCAGATTTTAACTCATTTGGTACCGGGGCTAGCTATTCATACTTGAGGAGGGGGCGTCCCGAAGGAATCCCTTAACCCCTGCTCAAGGACTAGGCGCCCGGATTTTAACTCATCTGGTACCGGGGCTAGCTATTCATACTTGAGGAGGGGGCGTCCCGAAGGAATCTGTACCGTCCCGTATCCGGGCATTGACTAAGTCAAGGTCAAAGTCAACGGCTGGAGAGTCAAAGTCAACGCAAGGCGTCGCCTAGGTGGAGAGACGCCAAGAGGAAGCGTCGCCAAGGCAAGGCGTCGCCTAGGTGAAGGCGTCGCCCAACCAGGGCGTCGCCAGATCAAATAGTGCTGAAACAAGGCAATCACAATGTGGTTCCCCGATACCCATGGGTAGGAAAGACCATGGAGGGAGCGACGCCGTGGGAAGGCCTCAGGTCCCGATAGCACGGGGCAGCGATAAAGAGAAGGAAAAGGTGGCTTCAAGGCCATAGTGAAAGCATCAGTGTAGGGCAGCCTGACTCGTGAGGTACCCCTGCCGCCCAGAGACGCCTTCAGGACAGATACGACCCAAGAGGAAGGTCACGCCCAGGGTAACCGGGTGCAGGGTATGAGAGGAAGGCAGATACGCTCTCAAAGTAAGTGACTAGATAATTGGGGGCATGAGTTGGCACCCAAAAAGTCACCCCTAGCGCAGTAGCACTCCCAAGCAGGAGGACTCACACGTAGAAATGTCCCCAGGTGGGCAGAAACGCCCCCAGATGGGGTCATGCCGTCGTGAGGCCCTCCACGTGTACGACAGCCATGTCAGAATAGAAACACCCTCTAGTCAGGTGCCAGGTAATTAAAGTCATTCAATACAGTTTCCGTTTCGAGCGTTCAGGTACTATGATGGCTCCCAAGCGTTTCAACGTCTTAAATGCGCTACGTTTTCTAATTAAACGCTTTAATGAGTGCGTTACGTTTGTGATTAAAAGCGCTTTAAGGCGCTTTAAATGCTTGGGAGGTTTAAATAGCGCGGGGAATGTTGGAAACGGGGTTGGAACTTTTGGCAAATTTACGAGAACTCTCTGGTTGCTTGCTCGTGCTTCAAGGTTACGTACAAGTGACTGGGGAATATTTTTGCCTGAAGGAGACAATACACAGTTATTTTTTACCACCTTCAGAGTGCCATACGCGGTGCTCAGAGACGTAGGTGAACAGTTTTGGTGTTTCTTGCTGGCTGACTTGAGCGTCGGAGTGCAAACGGCCGCTAGGGCGCCTCTTTGTCCTCTTTTTTGCAGGAATCCACAGAGAACCAGTGGGAAGGAGTCCCTAGCTGACGGTTGAGGTCGTGCACGAAGACGTCCCGGTCAACCGGACGGAACAAAATCCCTTAACCCCTGCTCAAGGACTAGGCGCCCGGATTTTAACTCATCTGGTACCGGGGCTAGCTATTCATACTTGAGGAGGGGGCGTTCCAAAGGAATCCCTTAACCCTTGCTCAAGGACTAGGCGCCCGGATTTTAACTCATCTGGTACCGGGGCTAGCTATTCATACTTGAGGAGGGGGCGTCCCGAAGGAATCCCTTAACCCCTGCTCAAGGACTAGGCGCCCGGATTTTAACTCATACCTGTCATCTTGCTCTGAACTCTCGCCTATACTCATTCTTGGCGAGTAGGACTTCTTAATCTGTTCTCGCCTATTCTCGCTCTAGGCGAGTAGGACTTTTCATTCTGTTCTCCCCTATGCTCGTTTTAGGCGAGTAGGACTTAAAACTTAACTTTCACCTCCGATCGCCAACTGGCGATGAGGGTTTGCAACTTAACTTGTGTCTCTGATCGCCCAGCGGCGATGAGGACTTTAAAAAACTTTATACTGAATGCATGCGATCTGAATCTGCCCTAAATTACACAAGGGCGACTAAGTCTTTTGTTTAAAAAATTTAAAATCATAATCAGGCAAACTCAATAACTGGGAAAACTTGATAGACTATTTAAAATGATAATCATGCAAACTTAATAACTGGGAAAACTTGATAGACTCGAACTTTTCTTTATTGGGTGGCCTCATTAAAAAACCCTTCTCAGGGAAAAAGAGCGCCACCTTAAAAAACTGTTTTCACTCAACTGTTCGAGTTAACTGCTACTTACAATACTTCAACTGTAATAAAACTTGAGATGGGTAGCGTTCCAAGTGCGAGGAATCGCCCCTCCCTCCAGCGTTTCCAAACGATAGGCGCCGTTCCCGAGTGCTTCAGTTATTCTAAACGGTCCCGTCCATTTGGGTGACAATTTATTCTGCATCTCGTATAGGTGGGCCTTCCTCATTACCAGGTCGCCATCTCTGAACTGCCTTGGCCTTGTCCTAGAATTGTACTTGCGCTCGACTCTTCTCTTTATTGCTTCAGCCTTTACCCTTGCCTCCTCCCTGACCTCATCCAACAAATCTAAGTTCATCCTTCTTTCTGCATTCGAGTCTTCTGCCACGAAGTTTTGGAATCTCGGCGAGCTTTCCTGGATTTCAATTGGGATCATCGCATCGCACCCGTACACCAAGCTAAACGGGGTTTCGTGGGTTCCTGACTGTTCAGTGGTGTGGTATGCCCATATTATACGGGGAACTTCCTCAGCCCAAGATCCTTTGGCCTTCTCCAATCTCCTCTTCAAACCTCTTAGTAAAACCCGATTAGCCGACTCCGCCTGCCCATTCGTTTGTGGATGCTCCACAGAAGCGAACACCTGTTGAGTTCCAACGTCCTCGCACAGCTTCTTCAGCAGGTGACTTGCGAACTGAGTCCTGTTATCTGATACCAAACGCTTGGGCACACCGAAACGATACACAATATTCTTCCATATGAAATTCTGAATTTTGTGCGCTGTGATCTGGGCTACTGGTTCTGCTTCAACCAAATACTTCATCTGCCTAATCGCCAATGGGAAGGGTCCCAGGATATCGATTCCCCATGTGTGGAAAGGCCAGGGACTGTAGATTGATTTTAACTCTTCCGGAGGCGCCTTGTGCTAATCGGCGTGCTCCTGGCACTGCTTGCAACGTTGGGCATATCTCTTGCAGTCTTCCCTCATTGTTGGGCAATAATAACCTGCACGGATGGTTCTTGTTGCCAAGGCTCGACCTCCGATGTGACTCCCGCAGATCCCTTCATGGAGCTCGGCCATAATTCTCGTGCACCTCTCTCCATGCACACATACTAAGAGGGGGTGTGTGAACCCAAACCTGTACAACTCGCCATCGATGAGGGTGAACTTGCTGGAGTTCTTTTTTACCTTCCTAGCTTCCGTCGGGTCCATTGGGAGTACGCCATCTGCCATGTAGCGCTGGTATGGCGTTATCCATGTGTCCGACTCGTGGACGGCGCAAACTTGTGTCATCTTTATCTCTCCCACTGGATGTGCTCTAACCCTCGGCGTCCTCAAGGTCTCCTGAGATAGAGACTTATGACCCCTTGCCATCCCTTCCTTCAACTTGTAGATTTGGAGAACTTGGTGGTCCTCCACGAACGCTCGAGGTGTCTTCAGGGTTTCTTGTATGACGGTCCTCTGCCTGCCCCCTTGCCCGAACTGGCGAGCTTTGCTAGCAAGTCGGCTCGGGCGTTCTGCTCTCTTGGCACATGCACTACTTCGAACGAAACAAAAGACTTCCTCAACTCCTGCACATACTCCAGATAAGCTGCCATCTGCGGATCTTCAGCCTGGAACTCGCCGGTCACTTGGCCTGTGATTAGCAATGAATCGCTCTTGGCCAACAGCACTCTTGCTCCCATCTCCTTTGCCAACAAAACACCAGCGATCAAAGCTTCGTATTCCGCCTGGTTGTTGCTGGCTTTAAAGGCGAACTTTAGGGACTGTTCTATCAACACGCCGTTGGGTCCTTCCAGAATTATCCCGGCCCCACTGCCTAACTGGTTAGAGGATCCATCCACTGAGAGCACCCAACGAAAACCATCTCTGGCGCTTTGCACTGTTTCAGAAGATAATTCGACCACAAAGTCAGCGAAGATTTGTCCCTTGATCGGTCCCCGGGGCTCATACTTGATGTCGAACTCCAACAACTCTACCGCCCATTTTACCATTCTTCCAGCCACATCTGGTTTCTTCAGAACCTTCTGGATAGGTAAGTCGGTCATCACCAACACTGTAAAACTCTGGAAGTAATGGCGCAACCTCCTCGCTGAAAACACTACTGCCAGTGCTGCTTTCTCCAAAGCCTGATATCTCACTTCTGGGCCCTGCAACACCTTGCTGACAAAACAAACGGGTTTTTGAATTTGATCTTGGTCCTGGACGAGCACCGCACTCAGCGCCTTCTCGGTTACGGCGAAGTATAACCTGAGGGGCGCTCCCACTTGGGGTTTGCACAGAACCGGCGGGCTTGCCAAGTACTCTTTGAGTTTTACGAAAGCCTCTTCGCACTCCTTCGTCCAGAAAAACCTATTGTTCCTTTTCAAGCACTGGAAATATGGGTGACCCCTCTCTCCACTGGCAGACACAAATCGCGACAGGGCGGCCATCCGACCCGTGAGCTGCTGCACCTCCTTCACCGTAGCAGGGCTCCTCATTGCCAAAATGGCCGCACACTTGTCAGGGTTTGCTTCGATCCCTCTTTCGGTCAAAAGGAAACCCAAGAACTTTCCCGCTTCCACGCCGAAAATGCATTTCTCAGGGTTCAACTTTAGTTTGTATTTGGCTATCGTAACGAACAGCTCCTCTAAGTTGGCTATATGCTGGTTTTTTTCCAGGGATGTTACGACCATATCGTCAACGTAAGCTTGCACGTTCCTCCCAAGCATAGGTGCAAGCACTTTATCCATCAATCTCTGGTACGTGGCTCCCGCGTTCTTCAGTCCAAAAGGCATCACCTTGTAGCAATAGCACGACTTCTCTGTCATGAAGGCAGTTTTTTCCTCGTCCATGGGGTGCATCTTAATTTGGTTGTACCCCGAGAACGCGTCTAAGAAACTCAACAACTTGCACCCTGCTGCGCTGTCCACTAAGGCGTCTATACTTGGCAAAGGATAGGAATCCTTCGGACAGGCTTTGTTTAGATCTGTGAAGTCGACACACATTCGCCATTTCCCATTTCTCTTCTTTACCAATACAACATTGGCGAGCCATTCCGGATACTGTATCTCCTTGATGTGGCCTGCCTCGAGGAGTTTTTGCGTTTCATCTCTGATCGCCTGTCTCCTTTCTTCATTGAATTTTCTTCTTCTTTGTCGGACTGGTCTGACTTGAGGGTCCATTGCTAGACGATGACATAAAAAATCGGGGTCGATTCCTGGCATATCCGAGGCAGACCATGCGAACGCGTCCAGATGCCTGCCTATCACCTTGGCGATCTGTTCCTGTGTCTCGCCGTCTAAAGTTTTCCCCAACTTAGAAAGTTTTACCGCCGATCTCCCTCTCGAGCCAATCTCCAACTGGGCGAGGCCTCCTCTCACTAGCGAGCAATGCTCTCACAATGCTTGATTCCCTGGCGGCTTCCGGGCAGCTTTCCTCTTCCTCTACTCCAGCGTTGTTTTCAGGCTTCGGCTCGACATCTCCCATTGTTACGTCGCCCTTGGTGGCTGCTTCCACTGTCACGTCCATACCCACGTCGCCTTCGGCGGTCCCCTCTGTCGCCGCATCCATGGCCCGTCGGCTTTCCTGCGCATTCTTCGTACCAAGAAGCGGTGTTGTGGTCACATGGCACACTGATCGCCTATTCTTGAGGCTGTTTTCGTAACATCTCTTTGCCTCCTCTTGGTCAGATTGGATGGTGACGATCACCCCTTCCATTGAAGGTAATTTGACCTTCATGTGTCTCATGGAGGGTACAGCTCCTATCCTATTGAGTGTTGGCCTTCCAAATAAGATGTTATATGCTGAAGGGGCGTTCACAACATAGTATTTGATTTTCTCTGTGCGCGAGGCGGTCCCATCTGTGAACGTTGTTCTTAACTCAATGTATCCCCTGACTTCGACTTGATCACCCACAAAACCGTATAAGCAGCCCCCATATGGCCTCAACTGGTCTGTGGATAGTTGTAGCCTTTCGAAGGTCGGCCAGAACATCACGTCTGCCGAGCTCCCTTGATCGACCAAGACCCGATGAACCGTTCTTCCTGTCGTGACGAGCGAGATCACAATGGGATCGTTGTCATGCGGCACAACATCCCTAAGGTCTTCCTTAGTGAACGTGATGTCCACATCGGGCGAATGGTCCTCGAAAACTTCCACTGACATTACGGACCTCGCATACTTCTTACGCTGCGACGCCGTACACCTGCCACCCGAGAACCCACCAGCTATGGTGTGGATTTCACCGAGGACGGGCGCCTCGTGCTGCTGCCCCTCACTGCCCCCTGGTTGCGAGCCTGGTGGTCATCCCGCCTGTTTCTCCATCAAGTAATCCTTCAGGAAGCCATTCTTCACGAGCTCATCCAACTGATAGCCAAATGCCAGACAGTTGTTGATATGGTACCCGAATGCCTCGTGGAATTCGCACCACGACTCCTTACGAGGCCCTAGCACCTTTTTAATCGGCGGCCTCAACCTGTCGGCTATGCTGGGTATCGCAATCAGATCTTTGAGTTCCATCACGAAGTTGTGTCTTGGCGGCTTGCTTGCTTCTCTCCCTTCCTCTACTCGACTCTTAGGTTGAGTCCTTCGTGGCTCGTAAGCGCGTTTCCTTTCAAAGTGTTTCCTTTCTGTGACAGCTTGGTGAACCCGAACAGGTTGCGTGCGTATCTGTGCCTTGGGGCGCGCTGGCATAGTGGTTGTACATTTCTCATACGTTTCACCTTCCGAGGAAATATGTTCTACCGCTTGTCGCCTTATCTCAGCGAAGGTTTTGGGGCGACTGCGGTTAAGCGTTTTACTGAAAGATCCGGGACGCACTCCCTTCTTGAACGCGTACACAATCATGGGTTCCTTCTTGGTACCTACTTTCACCACCTGTGCCCCAAAGCGGCTTATTTACTCCTTTAGGGTTTCACCTTGGAACTGCTTGACATCGAAAAGATCGTACGAGACCGGGGCGGGAGTTCTGTTGGCTAGGTACTGTTCTCTATATAATTGTGAAAGTTGGGCGAAGGACGTGACGTGGCCCTCTGGGAGGCTGATGAACCAGTCCATGGCCATCCCTGTCAGGGTGCTCATGAAAAGCTTGCACCTAACAGCGTCCGAACCACCTACCAGCAACATCTGTGTATGGAACGCCGTGAGGTGCGCTTCGGGATCCTCCATTCCCGTGAAGGTCGCTTTGGGTCCTGTGAACGTATTGGGAATTGTCGTCTCCAAGATTGCCTGTGAAAATGGTGTTGTGAATTCCCTGGGTGGGGATGCAGCCTCCGATTCGTCTCTGCCACGCCATCTATGACGTAACTTCTCGTTGGTGCGGTGGAGTTCCTCACTTCTTACTTGAGAAGCTGTGAGGTCCGCCTGCATGCGTTCCTGTTCTACTTTCGAGGCTGCCACTGCGTCTTGTAGCCCGTGCACCATGCCAATGAGCTGTTGTAGGGTCATCTCTTCACTCCTAGCGCGTGCTGGTCGGGTGGCCATGGCTCTCTGGGGATCCTCTCGACTTATCTAAGTGTTGGAATCTGGAACTGAAAGCTTGTGTGGTGGAACCGATGTTTATATCGGCCCCACGGTGGGCGCCAGATGTTCCGGCCGGTTGACCTGGGTCGTCTTTATGCGCGGCTTGTCCTAACGAGCTAGGGCACCTTTGTTTTGCTTCGTCTGTCAGTACCTGAAAAAGAAGAACAAAGGGGCAACGTCGCGGCCGTTTGCACTCCGACGATCAAGTCAGCTAGCGAGAAACACGAAAGTAACTAGAAACTATATAATAATCTCAATGACTGAAAACTGTATGGCTAAAACTGTGTTGCCCTAATTGTCTTCTACTCTCAGCGGATGCGCCGTCAAGAACAATTAGGGTTTGTGCCCTGTATGTCTATCTGGGAACTAGGTTAAAACTCGTGTAACTGTGAGAAAACGTACCTCTCTAGGGCTTATTTGTGCCCTATATATAGGTGAAAACTAGGGTTTACCTCTGCGTTGCCTGCTATTATCTAGGGTTCCTTGGAGAAGGTCCTTGTGCCGCTATCTTTAGGATCTTAGCGTATCTGGCCCATGGACTTCCCTTATCTGGAGTGCAATGTATAACCTTATGGCCCCTTGGGCTCTAACTTGAGCATTGTATTTATCGCGCCATCATACTGTTCGAGTGCCCTAATTAAACACGTGTCATGCATGCAGCCTTCCCTGGATACCTTTAGTGAGCACGTGGGCATTACCACGTGCCCTTTCGACTTGATCATTTATTCTATGCATAGGGACCCACAGTGCCGCCACCCAACTTAGGGTTATCCCATCGTGTGGGCCCCCTCTCTGTGAAATGCTTACGTCATGCGGGTTGACTCTTCGGGCGATGTCTTACTCAGGCGATGTCTTACTTAGGCGATGGGTGATGATCCATCTTGGCAGTGACACATCTCGGCGATAACCGCTTATTTACGCTGCAGAATGCCGCTTTTACATTCGACGACTACGTTGACTTCTTGACTACCTACCTTTCTCTTGTCCACATCATCACACCCGATGACCTGGTCGGTACAGAAGGGGACCCCGTCGTTGGCCCGTTCATCTCCACATACTGGCTCCCCTAGAGTGCAAGGGAGCACAACAATGTCGTCGTCATGCCTCCTCGCGAAGGCACGGTGATTGTAGGAGCAGGGATCCCCTTTGTGTTCCCTTATGGCCCTGGTGGAGAGTAAGCAGGAGCATTCGTCAAGAAGCTCCCTCAAAGCCCAAGTATACAGGTCCTTGGGGTTGACCCTGGGGGATTAGCACGAGAAGACATTCTTGAACAGAATCAGGGAGGTTTGAAGTTTTGGCAAGGGTAAAACGCTGGTGGGAACGAACACTGGAAGAACTCTTCGCGAGAAGAGAAAGGGTGCAAGTAGGTTACGAAAAGCACATAAATGATGAGGACAGTTTCAAAGTTTTGAAGAATTAAATATTGCGGTTAGAGCGCCAAACGACGCAAATGGAAGTATGGCAGGGTTGTTCCCCGATACCTATGGGAAGGAAAGACCATGGAGGGAACGACCCCCCCCCCCCCCAGAGCACTCGGCGTTTTTAGACACCCGGGGACGATACGGCGCTGCTGTAGCAGGCCTCTCCTTAGGCGTGGGCGCCGGGCACTAAGAATCAAGGGACGGATCGCTTTGGTGTTAGAGACACCCCGTGGACGATACGACCCCATTAGGCAAGCCTCTCCATGGGCGTGGGCATCGACGCGTGATCTTCCCCGGACATACAAGGCTGCCCAACGCAGTGAAAGAAACGGGTATAGTACAGGCAAAACAACCGAAGCACGTGAAGGCAAAGAACGAAAGTAAAATCACACAGGCGGAATTTTATATCTCAATGGCACGAAAGTAATCATGCAAAAACCCAAAGTTGTAACGAAAGTGCAAACAATTCAAAGAATTACATGTTTATCAAAGAAGGTTAAAAACAAGCGTAAAGGAATAAAGCGATGGTCGAGGGTGGCGGTTCAATCGTCCAGTTCCAGGGGCACGACTTTTCCATCAACAATGTGGTGAGTGGAATCGCAGTTGGAAATGTCGATCCCCGGATTCATGCAGACAGCTTGGGCCAGAGCCTCTTGGAATCCCTCCTCGAAAGTTCCCGCCATGTCCTGGATGAGGGTCTTTTTGTCCTTCTCTAGTTCCTCAATGGTGGCATCCCCAGAAGCTACCTGCTTCTCCAAAGCCTCCTTCTCCACACGGAGTCGGCTGACCTCGACTTGCAGTTTGTCGTAGTCAACCTGGACAAGGCCCATAGCTTTGGCCTGGGTAGCCATTTCCCTCTCCAGCCGCTCCATTTCGTCAGCTTGCTCACAGCAGCGCTCCTTCAAGTCCTTTTGAACTTCTTCGTAAGCTTCAATTATGTCTTGAAGGCTCGTTACCTGAACTGTGAGGGCGACTTCCCAAGCGTGTCGGCCTGGATTTCCACCGCCTCTGCCAGTTGTTTTTCAGCCTCTGCTTTGGACTCTTGCGCCTGGTTCAGGGCGGTTTGGTAAGTTTCGTTTTGGCATCCCAGAATCTTCCTTTCCTCCTCCAGGGCAGCTACCCTTGTTTCCAAGGCCCGGAGGGTTTGGGTGTGCAAAGCAGCGTTTCTGGCCTGGGCGCGCCATTCAAGGGTCACCGCCATTCAAGGGCCACCCCCAAGAAGGACCCCAAGTAGAAAGGCATGCCCTCCTTCCTCTCAGAGCCCTCTGGCATTGTTTCACCACTGAAGCCCCTCATCAGATGCATAATTGGAGGAGGGATGGCGATAAGATCGGGGGCGGCAGCGACGGGGGCAGGAGAAGCAGAGACCTCTGCCGGTGGCGGAGGTGGAGCAGACTCGGCGCCTTCGCCTACATCCTCTTGGACGATTGTAGGGGGAAGGGAAGTAGCGCTTGGAGGGTTGTCCCTAAAAGAATCCTCTCCCTGGGGTGACACCGCTGGAAGGAGGGGAACCTTGTGTGGAAAGGCCACGGGCTATAAATCGACATCAGTTCTTCTGGGGGCGCCTTGTGCCAGTCGGCGTGTATCTGACACTGCTTGCATCGCTGGGCTGGGCGTATCTCACACAGTCTTCTCTCACCGATGGCCAATAAAACCCTGCGAGAATCACCTTGGAAGCTAGTGATCTTCCCCCTACGTGGCTTCCACAAATCCCCTCGTGAAGTTCCCACATGATCCTCGTACACTCATCGCAACTCACACACGTCAGAATTGGGTGCGTGAACCCATGCCTAAACAACACTCCATCCACGAGAGTATACCTTGCAGAGTTCTTCTTTATCCTCTTTCCCTCTCCAGGCTCTGCTGGGAGAATCCCATCTGCAATGTATCGCCTATAAGGCGTCATCCACGTGTCGCCTTCCTCCAAAACGCATATTTGCAGACACTTCTCTCCCTCGGGCGAGGCCGCGTAGGTGCTTATGCGGGGTGTCCTCGCCGTATCTTGAATCAAAGAGCGATGGATCCTTGGCTTTCCTCTCGTCATGCTGATGTGAAGAACGTCCACCCTGTTGTCTGCCACAAACATTCGCGGCGTTTTGAGCGTCTCTTGGATGATTGTCCCCTGCCTTCCCCCCTTGCCTGAGCTGGCCAGCTTGGCGAGCAGGTCAGCTCTGGCATTTTGCTCTCTAGGGACATGCACCAGCTCAAATGTAGCGAAAGCTCCCTTCAACACTTGGACATACTTTAGATACGCTGCCATCTGCGGGTCCTTTGCCTGATACTCCCCAGTCACCTGCCCTGTGACCAACTATGAATCACTCTTCACCAAGAGGCTTTGTGCGCCCATTTCCTTGGCCAAGAGCATTCCAACAATCAGCGCCTCGTACTCAACTTGGTTATTGCTTGCTTTGAAGGCGAAGCATAGGGCTTGCTCGATCAACACCCCGTTAGGCCCCTCCAAGACTATTCCCGCGCCACTCCCCTGTTGATTGGAGGACCCATCCACTGAGAGCATCCACTGTGATCCTAACTCCACCTCTTGAGGGCCTCCTCCTGGTGAGAGCTCTGCAACGAAATCTGCGTAGACTTGCCCTTTGATGGATCCTCTTGGTTTGTACTGGATATCAAACTCTGACAGCTTCACCGCCCAGCGAACCATCCTTCCAGCTACATCTGGCTTTTGAAGTACTTTCTGAATGGGGAGGTTCGTCATCACCACCACTGTGAAGCTGTGAAAATAATGGCGGAGCCTCCTGGTCGAGAACACTACTGCCAACGCCGCCTTCTCCAACGACTGGTATCTCGACTCTGGGCCTTGCAAAGCCTTGCTTACAAAGTAGATGGGCCTCTGCACTTGATCCTGCTCCTGGACCAGCACAGAACTGATAGCCCACTCAGTCACAGCGAAGTACAAACGAAGGGGGACGCCTGCCCGTGGCTTGCAAAGCACAGGCGGCGTCGCCAAGTACTCCTTTAACTTGAGAAATGCTGCTTCGCACTCATCTGTCCACACAAAATGGCTATTCCTCTTGAGGCACTGAAAGTAGGGGTTGCCCTTCTCACCTCCGGCAATACGAACCTTGACAAAGTTGCCATCCGCCCAGTCAGTTGCTGCACTTCTTTCACTGAAGTTGGGCTCCTCATGGCAATGATGGTTGCGCACTTATCAGGGTTCGCCTCTATTCTCCTTTCTGTGAGCATAAAGCCTAAGAACTTACCCGCCTCAACCCCGAAAACGCATTTCTCGGGGTTCAGCTTGAGGCAGTACTTTGATATGGTGGCAAACAGCTCTTCCAGATCCGTTGTGTGCCGCCCCCTCTCCTGCGAAGTCACCACCATGTCGTCTACGTAGGCTTGCACGTTCCTTCCTAGCATGGGTGCAAGGACCTTGTCCATTAGTCTCTGGTAGGTGGCGCCTGCGTTCTTCAGCCCAAACGGCATCACCTTGTAACAGTAACTGCACGTTTTCGTCATGAACGCCGTTTTCATCTCATCCCTTGGATGCATTTTTATCTGATTGTACCCCGAAAATGCGTCTAAGAAGCTCAGCTTCTTGCACCCTGAGGCGCTATCCACCAATGCGTCGATGCTAGGTAAGGGGTACGAATCTTTAGGGCACGCCTTGTTTAAGTCTGTGAAGTCGACGCACATTCTCCACTTTCTATTTGCCTTCTTCACCAAGACGACGTTGGCCAGCCACTCAGGGTATTGTATCTCCCTGATGTATCCAGCACTTAGCAATTTCTGCGTTTCTTCCTTCACGACGAGGCACCTCTCTTCGTTGAACTTCCTCCTCCTCTGTCGCACAGGGCGAACCTTGGCGTCCATGGTGAGGTGGTGGCACAAAAAATTTGGGTCGATGCCTGGCATGTTTGAGGCGGTCAATGCGAATGCATCTAAGTGGCGCGAGATCACTGCTGCCACTTCGTCTTGTTCTTCCTGGCTCAACAAACGCCCCAGCTTGAATATCTTGCCACCAATCTGCCTCTCCACCACGTTGTCCACTGGTTGGTGTCGCCTATTGTACCAATCAGGTAATCGGAAGTGATGACGTGGCAGCAAGCGATAATATAGGCGTGTTGAACGGGACACCTGGCTGACAGAAGGGAAGCACATCGGGAAGTTTGTGTAGTCGCCAATTGTTAGCTTGGTGTTCTCCGATCTCTAGTATGTATAACCGGCGGTCACCAGGTTTGCGTCATGGTCGCCGTATGTGAGTTTTAGGCGATAAAGTGGTTAGAGACCGCCGAAAGGGGCACATCGCCGAAAGATCAGGAAGGTTTGCTTAAGGCTTTCAAGGGGTACAAGTACGAAGGACGAGGTTATCAGGTGATCATTCCCTAGCCAGAGGTCGAGGCAAGGGAACAGTTTCCAGAACATGCACGATGTGCAAGTGAAGCAGATCGTGATAGCGGCAGGCGAGACCACAGAGAAGGTGTGCATGGTGACACCCCGTACTCGTCGCTTAAGGGGTCGCGCTCCAAGGAAGCTATGCACCAAGTTACTCCTTGCATGGGTAACTTAGTCAAATAGCTTGAAGAGTAGAGGTGACGCTCAAGTAGAAGAGGGCTCCAGATGGCGACACGTGTACAGCTAGATGCGAGCCACGTGTCCAGAGGTATAACCGTCAGGAGAGAGAAAGTGCTCAGGTATATAAGGAACTCTTAATAGACTTTGAGGTACGTTTTTCAGAACACTTGAGTACGCTTTGAGAATACTCTTGAGTACACTGAGATTCACTGCGCACGGTTCCATGAGTTTAGATTTTCTCTCTTAGTATTTGATCCTGCCTGTTGACCAGAACGCTGGAAACTGCCTCGTCAAAGGATCGACGTGTGCACCGCTTCGAACCTCCGTTCCTCTTCGAGATCCACCTCAAGAACCTGCAAAGAAACAGAGCGGCGCCGCTGCGGCCGATCGCACTCCAACGCCCAAGTCAGTGACAGTATCACCAAATACTAAGAGAACAAGAACCGTGCAAATCCTCTCTCACAGTAAGCTCTATAACTCGCAAGCGTAAAGAGTATAATCTGAACATGCGTACCTCAGAAAGTTCGTTGAGAACTCTTATATACCTAGTTGTTTTCTCTCTCCTGGCAGTTATAGACCTGGACACGTGGCTCGCATCCAGTCGTACACGTGCCATCCTCTGGAGCCTCCTTGACTTGGCGTTGCTTCTACTCTCATTTTGGCTAAGTTACTTATGCATGGTACTGCCCAGTGCATAGCTAACTTGGGAGTGCGATCTCTACTGGAACTGGCGAGTTAGGGGCCTTCATACACCTTCCCTGTGGTCTCGCCGGCCGCCTTCATAATCTGCTTCTCCTTCATCTCTGGCGATGTGCTTGCTCTGGCGATCTCCTGAAACTACATCTGGCGACTTCATCTTTAACCTGGTGATCGCCGATTCTGGTAAGCTGGAGATCGGAACACGCCAATTTAACAACTGGCGACTACACGAGCCCCCCGACTTCCTTCCCTTTTGCCAACCTGGCGCCTTGCCAACACGCCTATACTGTAGCAGGGTGCCACGTCATCACTCCCGACCACCAGGGCGGTACACAAGCCCCCCAGTCTTAAGCGAAGACTTGTCTAGCGAAAAGACTGAAAGAGCCACGTCAACACCGATCTACGTGGCACTGACGCAGAATTCCAAGCGGTTGTACCTTCTGCTGCTCTGACGCTCCACCAAACCCCTCACTCATCGCTCGACGCGTGGCTTCATCAACGGCTCTCTTCAGTTGCCGTTTGCGCTTCCTAAACCCATTTCGAAAAAACCCTTAAACCCATTTTCACTCAACACTGTTCCATCACTTTCCCTCGCATTCACGAACGCTCTAACTTCCTTCTGCGAAAAACTCTCAGCGCTCTCCAGCATTCTGAATCACCATCAACCTTCATCGTCTTCCTGATCATCAAAAGGTACCTACTTTCCTTCTTCTGCTGGTTTTCCTTGTATTTTAACCGATTCGCATCATCCTGTAACTGCCTGGTGCATACGCTGTGGGTTGTTTTTCCATTTCTCCTTCTGCGTAACTTAGGGCTTCTTCAATCGTCGCAACGAACCTACATTCGTTCGTTTTTCACCTTCCTTCTATGATCGAGTCAGCCTCTGTAACCCCTGATCATTTTTCCTTTCTTCTTCCTTTGCAGCTGCTACCATGACTCGCACAAAGATCACCCCGAATCCTCCTCCTTCATCACGAAACCTCCCTTCACAAGCACACGACCCACCACGAGTTCGTGGCGCTTCATCTTTGCAGGCTGAGAGGCCTGCGTCTTCCCGTCCTGTCCTGGCCCAGGCGACTCCACCTATCGCTGGAGGAGCCCCCGTTCCCCTGCCAGACTTCAAAACCTTGTATCCCTGGGCCAACTCGACCCTTCTGAGGGAGACATCCTCTGCGGGAGCAGTTTTGCGGCTGACTAAGGGGCACGAGCTTCATCAATCATTTCACAAGGAGCACGACGAGAAGATGATGGTGCTGCCTTGCCCCCCCGATCTGCCTGTTTGTGCCGATGACAAAGTAAGCGCCGATGGGCCCTTCTGCTTCGTCTACACGACCTTATTCAAGAAGGTGAAGCTCAAGTTCCCTTTCACCCGATTCGAGAGGGAACTTCTTACCGAGCTCAACATTGCCGCCGGCCAGCTTCACCCCAACAGCTGGGCGTTTGTTCGAGCTTTTCAAGTGATGTGCGACCCCCTGGGGTTGCCCGCATCGGTGGACGTGTTCCTATTCCTCTTCGAAGCCAAGCACCTAGGAGACCGCCTGTGGGTTAGCTTGAACGCGATTGCTGGGAGGTCCATCTTTGCTATCTTCCAGCAATCCTACAAGGACTGGAAGGGGAAGTTCGTCCAAGTGCGCGCGAATGACAAGGACGCCTCCCTTCTCGACGGCTTCCCCTTGTACTGGGTGGACAAGGGGAAGAAAGAGTCCAAGAGCTGCTTCAGGAGACCGAGAAGTCCTGACAGCATGGGAGCATTGGACAGAGATCTCTGTCTCTTCTGGAAAAGGGTGGCGGACGCCAATATCACTTTCCTTACCACCACCTTGATCTGCTTCGAATTCTACGAAGACCAGCTAGAAATTCGAATAGGTTAGAACATTAAAAACTATTGTTTAAATACTGCTTCTGTTTAACTGTTTCTGGGCGTCTTGCGCGTTATGCGCAAGACTTTGGTTTTATCTTTCCTGCACATATCATCTGCTTGTGTACTACCTTATGCACTTATTTTTTCTTTGAGTTGACCCATGCATTTTCGTTCCATGTAGACAACATGTTGGGCAAAGGCATGCTCGCTGAACTGAAGGCGCTCGCCCGAAACCATGGGTTGGCGACGGGTTCTCAAACGGTGCCCAACTCGGTGGTGGAGACAGCCATCGTCCAAGGGCGATCACCACCCAAGGAACCTGCCCAACGCAAGAAATTGGTCCTCAAGAGACCTAAAAGGAAAGCCCCTCAGGTGATCCACGAGGAAGAGGAAGAAGATGACGAGGCCACCGAAGACGGTTTGGTCTCAAAGAGGAAGAGGGTGGCACCTTCTTCACCGCCTGCTCCACCTCCTCTTCCAACCTCCACACCTCCATCGACGCCTGCTCCTCCTCCATCATCGCCACCCCCACAGGCTCCTGCCTCACCAGTCCAAGCGGTCCCACTGGCCACTACGCCACCTGCAGCTGAGGCCCAAGAGCCAAACTTCCTGGAGGACCCCCCAAGCGCCTCTACACCATATGTGTCAGCTGGAGGGGGTCCCCCTTCAAACGCCTCAGCTGCAGAAGATGCTCCAATCGGGGATGAGGTTGCTCATACCTCTCTGATTCTGATCACCGGATCCCCGATCCCGTCGCCACGCCAGGAAGCAACTACTGAAGAACCTGATAAGGAAGGTGGCGACGAGAACCCACAACAGGCCCACCTGGTGCCTCTCCAAGCAGCAAACCTCCCTTTGGAGGTCACAAGGATGTGGGAGCCTCTAACTGCCAAGCTGAAGACCATAGCAGAGGATATCCCGGCGATCATAACCAGAGTTGTGGAGAGCTCAACCAGGAGGCTCCAAGACGACCTCTTCAACCTCAAAACCGAAAACAGCACCATGAGGGTCGAGGTGGAGAAGTTGTCTTTCAGCCTGACGCTCGCAGAAATCGAACACTCCCGAGTGGAGGATGCAATGAACACCGAGCTCAGGCTGGCGCGCAAGGAGGCCACTGACCTTAGCCACAAGGTGCATCAACTTGCTCAAGAGAAGGTCGAACTGGAGAGCAAGATTGTGCCTCTTCGCGTCAGGGTGGTTGACCTGGAGGCTCTCATGAAAGCTGACGCCGCTAAGGTGCAAAAATTGGAGCAGAGGTCAGTCGACCGAGAGAAATTCCTTGGGCAAGTGGAAAAGGCGAGGGACGACGCCATAGCTGATCTTGCCGAGGCCAACAAAGAGAAGGGAAAGGTGGCTGCTGAATTGGCCCAAGCACAAGCGGAATCCAAAAAGGTTACTGAAGACCTTCTCCAGGCTCAAGAGACCAACGAACAACTCAAAAAACAGGTTGAAGAGCTGGAGCAACAGAATAAAGAGCTGAAAGAGCAAACTGAAGACCTCAAGAAGCGGATTGAGGAACTTCAGAGGCAAATTGAAGAACTCAAGCTAAACTCTGCTCAAATTCTGGCTGCTGGATTCGAAGCTGCGTGGGAACAATTTGCTTGCCTATTCCCCGACCTGGATCTCAGCATGGTGTCGCTGAACAATGAAGTGGTGGATGGAAAAGTCGTTCCTGCTGAAGACTAATCAACTCTTCTTCATCTGCTACCTTTGTGCTTTCCCTTATATTATAACTTGTAATAAACTTTTATGTCCCCTCGCATATATGTTCCGAACTGTTATTCACTGCTATCTGTTAATGACAAAGGTTTACGTTTTTCCTTTTATAACTTCTTCACTCGCTTCAACTTTCCTTGCTTGTTTAATTTCAAAGAAAAGACTTAGGAAAACTGTAGGTACAACCTTTGACTTAACTGCTTCGGATCACTTCAGCCCTAAGCAACAAACACTTAACAATTCGTAACCTTAAGGCAATTAACCTTACCGTAAAAATATCCTTCAAGCAATGAACGGTAACTCAGTTGCTGGCTTAAACACCGCTCCACTCGACCTGCTTCATCAAACAGGTCTTTTAACCTTCCCGCCGCTGTTCGAGCTCTTCCTGATCGCCAAAGACTGTTGGTGATATCAGCTTCTTTCTAGCCTCATGCTTTAGCCATTGTTTCTTTGTCTGGGGGTAGAAACGCCTTTTGGGATCCTTCTTTGCCTCCCTGAACTTCAGAACGAAAGACCGGGTGACTAGGCGTTCTCTTCGAACCTACCTTAGCCACCTTCCAAACTTCTTCCACCCTCTGCACCATACCTGAACTCGTTTGAGACGAGAAGGATTTTATCTTGCCTAAGCTCGCATGTAGGCGAGAAGGTCTTTAACTCGCCTGAACTCGCTCATCGGCGAGAAGGTCTTTAACTCGCCTGAACTCGCTCATCGGCGAGAAGGTCTTTAACTCGCCTCTACATTGCCCCAGGGGTTACATCTTCTCGCCCCCAGAAACACGGAGGACTTTTTACTGGTGCCTCTACATTGCCCCAGGGGTTACATCTTCTCGCCCCCAGAAACACGGAGGACTTTTTACTGGTGCCTCTACATTGCCCCAGGGGTTACATCTTCTCGCCCCCAGAAACACTGAGGACTTTTTACTGGTGCCTCTACATTGCCCCAGGGGTTAAATCTTCTCGCCCCCAGAAACACTGAGGACTTTTTACTGGTGCCTCTACATTGCCCCAGGGGTTACATCTTCTCGCCCCCAGAAACACTGAGGACTTTTTGCTCTTCCTCGCCTGCACTCGCTCGACGGCGAGGAGGTCTTTATCTTGCCTCAGAACACGCGAGGGCGTTGAGGTCTTTCATCTGGTGCCTCCGATCGCCGAAAGACGATGAGGACTTTAAAACTTTAACTGGTGCCTCCAATCGCCGAAAAACGATGAGGACTTGAAAACTTTAACTGGTGCCTCCAATCGCCGAAAAACGATGAGGACTTAAAAACTTTAACTGGTGCCTCCAATCGCCGAAAAACGATGAGGACTTAAAAACTTTAACTGATGCCTCCAATCGCCGAAAAACGATGAGGACTTAAAAACTTTTACTGGTGCCTCCAATCGCCGAAAAACGATGAGGACTTAAAAACTTTAACTGGTGCCTCCAATCACCGAAAAACGATGAGGACTTAAAAACTTTTTAGAAAGCAATCAATATATCTTTACTCGCCTTAAATCACGTACAAGTGACAAGGTCTTTCTTCAAAACTTTTGGAAAATAGCACACATGCAATCTGAAAACGCCTTGTACTTCGAAAACTTTTCTTTTATTGGGTGGCCTCGTTAAAAACCCTCCTTAGGGAAAAAAGAGTGCCCCCTTCAGACTGTTTCATCAGAGACATTGTAATATGACTTTGTGTTTGTCTTTACTTACAAAGCTCTTAACTATAGTACAACTTCAGGTGTGTGCCGTTCCCGAGCGCCTCGGTTATTCTGAACGGTCCAGTCCACTTGGGTGACAGTTTATTCTCCATCTCGTACTGGTGGGCCTTCCTCATCACCAAGTCGCCTTCTCTAAACTGCCTTGGCATCACCTTCGAGTTGTATCTTCGTTCAACCCTTCTCTTCACGGCTTCAGCCTTCAACCTCGCCTCTTCCCTGACCTCATCCAGTAGATCCAGGTTCAGCCTTCTCTCTTCATTCGAGTCTTCCTCTACGAAGTTCTGGAATCTCGGCGAGCTCTCCTGGATCTCCACCGGAATCATGGCATCACACCCATAGACCAAGCTGAACGGGGTCTCATGGGTTCCTCACTGCTCGGTGGTGTGGTACGCCCAGACTATACGGGGCACCTCCTCAGCCCAACTTCCCTTGGCTTTCTCAAGCCTTCTCTTCAAACCTCTCAACAACACCCGATTAGCTGACTCCACCTGGCCATTTGTCTGAGGGTGCTCGACGGATGCAAACACTTGTTGAATTCCCACCCCTTCGCAAAGCTTCTTCAACAGGTGGCTTGCAAACTGCGTCCCATTATCCGACACCAGGCGTTTAGGCACTCCAAACCGGCACACGATGTTCTTCCACACGAAACCTTCGATCTTGTGTGCGGTGATCTGGGCCACTGGTTCTGCTTCAATCCACTTGGTGAAATACTCAATCGCCACCACCAAGTACTTCATCTGCCTGATCGCCAGCGGGAAAGGTCCCAGGATGTCGATTCCCCAAGTATGAAACGGCCAAGGGCTATAGATCGACTTCAACTCCTCGGGAGGTGCCTTGTGCCAATCGGTGTGCTGTTGGCATTGTTTGCAACACTGGGCATACTTCTTGCAATCTTCTCTCATCGATGGCCAGTAGTAGCCTGCACGGAGAGTCCTCGCGGCCAGAGCTCGACCCCCAACGTGGCTTCCGCATATACCCTCGTGGAGCTCTGCCATGATCCTCGTGCACTTCTCGCCGTGTACGCATTCCAGGAGTGGGTGAGTGAACCCAAACCTGTACAGATCGCCATCAATCAATGTGTACTTGCTGGAATTCTTCTTTACCTTCCTAGCCTCAGTCGGATCCAGCGGGAGAAGGCCATCTGCCAGGCACCGCCTGTACTGTGTTATCCAAGTGTCCGGCTCATGGGTAGCGCAGACCTGCATCACATTCACCTTCTCTTCTCGGCATGCTCTAATTCTCGGCGATCTCAGAGTTTCTTGCGTTAAGGACTTATGGCTTCTCGCTGCTTTCTTCGTCGACTTGCTTATCTGAAGGACCAGGTGATCTGCTACAAATGCCCTTGGCGTCTTCAGAGTTTCTTGAATCACCGTCCTCTGCCTACCCCCCTTGCCTGAGCTGGCGAGCTTAGCAAGCAAGTCAGCTCGGGCATTCTGCTCTCTGGGCACATGTACTACTTCAAAGGAGGCAAAGGAACTCTTCAACTCCTGCACGTACGCCAAGTAAGCCGCCATTTGTGGATCTTTAGCCTGGAATTCGCCTGTTACTTGCCCCGTGACTAGCAGTGAGTCACTCTTAGCCATCAGCACCCTAGCTCCCATCTCCTTGGCCAGCAGAATCCCGGCGATCAGCGCCTCATACTCTGCTTGATTGTTGCTGGCTTTGAAGGCGAACCTCAGAGATTGCTCGATCAGCACGCCGTTGGGTCCTTCCAATATGACTCCAGCACCGCTGCCCTGCTGGTTCGACGATCCATCCACTGAAAGTACCCAACGGAAATCGTCTCCTTCAACCCGCGTCGCCTCTGACGAGAGCTCAACCACGAAATCTGCAAAGATTTGCCCCTTGATCGGGCCTCGGGGCTCATATTTAATATCAAACTCTGACAACTCTACTGCCCACTTCACCATCCTTCCCGCAACGTCGGGTTTCTTCAAGACCTTCTGGATGGGCAGGTTAGTCATCACCAGTATTGTGAAACTATGGAAGTAGTGGCGCAACCTTCTCGCCGAAAACACCACAGCCAGCGCAGCCTTCTCCAGGGCCTGATATCTCGTTTCGGGGCCCTGCAACACCTTGCTCATAAAATAGATAGGCTTCTGAGCCTGATCTTGATCCTGGGCGAGCACCGCACTCACCGCCCTCTCAGTTACAGCAAAATACAACCTGAGAGGGATTCCCACCAGCGGTTTGCACAGAACCGGCGGGCTCGCCAGATACTCCTTCAGTTTGACGAAAGCTTCCTCGCACTCTTTCGTCCAAACAAACTTATTATTGCGCCGCAGACATTGAAAATAGGGATGCCCCTTTTCTCCGCTAGCTGACACGAAGCGAGATAGGGCTGCCATCCGACCTGTTAGCTGCTGGACTTCTTTCACCGTAGCTGGGCTCCTCATCGCCAAGATGGCGGCACACTTGTCTGGGTTGGCTTCTATTCCTCTTTCAGTCAAGAGGAAACCCAAAAACTTTCCAGCCTCCACGCCGAAAATGCATTTCTCCGGATTGAGCTTTAACTTGTACTTGGCGATCGTCGTGAACAATTCTTCCAAGTCTGCAACGTGCTTGTTTTTTTCCTGCGAGGTCACGACCTTGTCATCGACGTACGCTTGCACGTTCCTTCCCAGCATTGGTGCAAGTACTCGATCCATCAGCCTCTGGTATGTGGCCCCCGCGTTCTTTAGCCCAAACGGCATCACCTTATAGCAATAGCACGACCTCTCCGTCATGAAGGCTGTCTTCTCTTCATCCATGGGATGCATCTTGATCTGATTATATCCTGAGAAGGCATCCAGGAAACTCAGCAACTTACACCCTGCAGCACTATCGACCAGGGCATCTATGCTTGGTAAAGGATACGAATCCTTTGGGCAAGCTTTGTTCAGGTCGGTGAAGTCGACGCACATGCGCCATTTCCCGTTACTCTTCTTCACCAGCATGACATTTGCCAACCATTCAGGGTACTGGACTTCCCTGATGTGGCCTGCAGCGAGGAGTTTCTGTGTTTCGTCCCTGATCGCCTGCCTCCTCTCCTCGTTGAACTTTCTTCTCCTTTGTCGCACCGGTCTCACCAAATTGTCCATCGCCAGATGATGGCACAAGAAGTCGGGATCAATCCCGGGCATGTCCGAAGCGGACCATGCAAACGCGTCCAGATGCTGCTCAATCACCTTGGCGATCTGGTCCTGGAGCTCGACCTCCAGAGATCTTCCCAGCTTGAAGATCTTCCCTCCGATCTCCTTTTCGAGCCACTGCTCGACAGGTTTTGGCCTGGATTCTCTGGCGATCACCGCCCTGGCGATTCCCTGTTCCCTCGCTTCCTCAGGGCAATTCCGCGCCTCTTCTTCCTCCAGACCAGCATTCCTCTCCCCCAGCTCAGCGTCCACCATCTCCACATCTCTTCCGGCGGCCTCCTCTGTCACCGTCGATCTGGGCTTCACACCGGGAGGTGGGGTGGTTGTTACATAACTCACCGATCTCTTATTTTTCAGGCTATTCTCATAGCACTTTTTCACTTCTTTCTGATCAGACTTGATCGTGATCACCACCCCTTCCATGGACGACAACTTTACCTTCATGTGCCGAGTCGACGGGATGGCGCCTATCCTGTTAAGCGTGGGCCTTCCTAACAGGATGTTGTATGTTGAAGGGGCGTTTACGATGAGGTACTTGATTTTCTCCGTCCTCGACCCAGCCTCATCTGTAAACGTGGTTCTCAGCTCAATGTACCCCCTGACCTCCACCTGGTCACCAGCGAACCCATATAGGCACCCTCCATAGGGCCTTAGCTGGTCAAGGGGCAACTCCAGCTGCGTGAAAGTCGGCCAGAACATTACGTCTGCCGAGCTTCCTTGGTCCACCAGAACTCTGTGGACCTTCCTTCCCGCTGTAACCAACGAAATAACTATGGGGTCGTTATCATGGGGCACAACGTCCCGAAGATCCTGTTTGGTGAACGTAATGTCCACTTCCGGCGAGTGATCTTCAAACATATCCACTGTCATCACCGATCGCGCGTACTTCTTCCTCTGCGATGCGGTGCATCCACCACCCGAGAAGCCCCCTGCAATGGTGTGGATCTCCCCGTGGATAGGCATCTCGTGTTGCTGGGCTTCTCCACCTGCTGGCTGGGAACTCGACGCTCCCCCCGTCCTCCTGTCCAGCAGATAGTCATTTAGGAACCCGCTCTTAACCAGATCGTCGAGCTGATATCCCAAAGACAAACACGAGTCCAAAGCGTGGCCAAAGCCTTGGTGAAACTCACACCAGGCATCTAGCTTTGACCCCAGCACCTTGTCGCCCACCTTCTCAGGCGCTTTCAACCTAGCAGATATGTTAGGAATGGCAATCAGATCCGCTAGTCCCATGACAAACTTGTGCTTAGGCGGGCGATTGTATTCCCGGCGTGCTGGTTGCTGGCGTGCTTGGCTCCTTCCCTTGTTTCTCCTATCGTAAGGATGGCGAGTCCTCTGGTCCTTCCTGGCCGCCGCCGCTGTTTCCAGCACCCTTTGCGGCTGGATTCTGGTCTGGGCGCGTGGCCTAGCGGGAGCCAGGCTCCCTCTCTTCTCAGCGACCTCACTTTCATCGGCGATGTGAGCCACCACAAGTCGCCTGACTTCAGCAAACGTCGCGGGGTGAGCCCTGATCAAGGCCTCGCAGAATGGTCCTGGCAGCACGCCCTTCTTGAAGGCATAGACCAGCATTTCTTCATCCTTGGCCGGCGATCTGACCATCTGCGCCCCAAAGCGATTCAGGTAGTCTCTGAGGGACTCTCCCTGGTACTGCCTTATATCGAACAGATCATAAGACACCCTAGGCGGTGCCTTATTCACGATGTACTGCTCGACAAAAATCTTCGAGAACTGTTGAAAATTGGTTATGTGGCCGTTAGGCAGGCTCACAAACCACTCCATCGCCGTTCCCTGGAGCGTACTCACGAACATCTTGCAGTAGATGGCGTCTGACCCTCCCGACAGCATCATCTGCGTATGGAACGTGGTTAGATGAGCCTCTGGATCCTCCACGCCGGTAAAGACAGCCTTAACCGGAACCATGCTCGTGGGAATAGGCGTGTCAGTAATCGCCTGAACAAAAGGCATAGGGAAAACACAAGGTGGCGATGACGGCGCCACCTCTTCAGCAGAAGAACGCCCTTGCTGCTCCCGAAGAGCTTGACGCAGCTCTTCAGTCACCTTGCTAAGCTCCTCGTTCCTGGCGCGAGAGGCGACCAGGTCCTCATGTATTCTCGCCTGCTCTACGCGTGAGGCTTCCACAGTTGCCTGCAACGAACGCATCATCTCTGCCATCTGCGCCATGGTCATGGCGGCGTCGCCTTCAGCAGCGACAGGCGCCACGGGGCTTGAACGATTGCTTCTCATTTTTCTCATGAACTTCAGCGAATCACAGGATGCAGCGAACAACACTTCAACCACGATCGAATCAGCGATCAATCGGAGAAAACAGTGCGAAACTGCGCAAGAAAACTCAAGAACACCGTAAACCTTCAAAGAGAACCACAACTTCACCAGAAACCACCGCTTCCCCACGGACAACCAAACGAGCGAAAGAACTCGAACTTCCACCAAACAAATTACGTGTAAACAGCAGGAAACCTCACTCCACCGATCGAAAAGCCGAACGAACGGTATAACGCGCGAATTTACCGAACGAAACTCAAGCAAACAGCGAACGATGGTTGCACCAGCACACAACCACGCAGAAAACTTCGAAAACTTCCAAGAACTCACACTGTGGATGGGAGCAAGTTTTACACGGCCCCACGGTGGGCGCCTGATGATCCTGCCTGTTGACCAGAACGCTGGAAACTGCCTCGTCAAAGGATCGACGTGTGCACCGCTTCGAACCTCCGTTCCTCTTCGAGATCCACCTAAAGAACCTGCAAAGAAACACAGCGGCGCCGCTGCGGCCGATCGCACTCCAACGCCCAAGTTAGTGACGGTATCACCAAATACTAAGAGAGCAAGAACCGTGCAAATCCTCTCTCACAGTAAGCTCTATAACTCGCAAGCGTAAAGAGTATAATCTGAACATGCGTACCTCAGAAAGTTCGTTGAGAACTCTTATATACCTGGTTGTTTTCTCTCTCCTGGCAGTTACAGACCTGGACACGTGGCTCGCATCCAGTCGTACACGTGCCATCCTCTGGAGCCTCCTTGACTTGGCGCTGCTTCTACTCTCATTTTGGCTAAGTTACTTATGCATGGTACTGCCCAGTGCATAGCTAACTTGGGAGTGCGACCTCTACTGGAACTAGCGAGTTAGGGGCCTTCATACACCTTCCCTGTGGTCTCGCCGGCCGCCTTCATAATCTTCTTCTCCTTCATCTCTGGCGATGTGCTTGCTCTGGCGATCTCCTGAAACTACATTTGGCAACTTCATCTTTAACCTGGTGATCGCCGATTCTGGTAAGATGGAGATCGGAACACGCCAATTTAACAACTGGCGACTACACGAGCCCCCCGACTTCCTTCCCTTTTGCCAACCTGGCGCCTTGCCAACACGCCTATACTGTAGCAGGGTGCCACGTCATCACTCCCGACCACCAGGGCGGTACAGTATTTGGTGATTCCGTCACTGACTTGAGCGTCGGAGCGCGATCGGCCGCAGCGGCGCCACTTTGTTTTCTGCAGGTTCTTGCGAAGAATCGAGACGCGAAGGACAGAAGCTAACGTGGTGCGAAGCTGATCGAGAAGGAGAAACCTTTGACGTGGCAAGGCTTTTGCACTCAGGTCAACTGGCAAGATCACCTATCACGTACGCTCTCTACACGAGTCTTGTTTCTGCGATCTTCTTCTATAGGCGTCGCCTCATCGATTTCTCCCATGGGTAAGGCCCCCGCGGGTACCTCCTCCATGGGCGATGCCTCCCCTAGTGTTTTTTCTAAGCGCGCATCTTCCCTTGACGTCGCCCCTGCGGGTGAGGCCTCGACAGGCGTCGCCTTCGCAGGTGTCGCCTCTTCTGCGGACTCCACCTCCATCGGCGTAGCTGAGATGGGCGATCGTTCAAGCACCATGAACACGCCTCTCTTTGTCTTTAAGCTATTTTCATAGCATTTTTGGGCCTCCTCTTGATCAGATTTGACCACAATGACCCTACCACTAAGATCTAGCAACTTCATCTTCATGTGGCGCGTGGAGGCCACCGCCCTTAGTCTATTCAGCGTTAGCCTTCCCAACAGAATGTTGTAAGCTGAATTAGCATTCACGACTAGATACCGGATGCTCTCGGTACGCGACGTCGTTCCATCAGTAAATGTCGTCCTCAGCTCCAGCTAGCCACGCACCTCAACTTGGTCCCCTGTGAACCCATACAAGCTTCCAGTGTAGGGCCTCAGCAAGTCAGGGGACAACTGCAACTTATTGAACGTCGACCAAAACATGACATCTGCAGAACTGCCCTGGTCGACGAGAACCCTATGCACCTTTCTCCCAACTGTGACAACCGAAATGACAACGGGGTCATTGTCATGTGGGACAACATCTCGTAGGTCAGCCCTTGTGAACACAAGGTCTGATTCCCACTGATCATCCGAACCCTCCTCAGCAACTGAGTTCACTGCCCTCACATACCTCTTGCGCTGAGAGGCAGTGGGTCCTCCTCTAGAAAAGCCACCAGAGATGGTGCACACTTCTCCATGGATTGGCATCTCATGCGCTTGATCCTCCTCCGGCACTGCTAGGGCTGTGGTCGTAGCAGGCCCAACAAGATAATCCTTTAGAAAGCCATTCTTCACGAGCTCATCCAGTTGATGGCCCAGCGCTAAGAAATTGTTGATATGGTGCCCAAACGCCTCATGGAACTCACATCACGAGTCTTTACGAGGTCCCAACACCTTGTCAGACTTCACTGGTAGCCTCAACCTATCAGCTATGTTGGGCACAACAATAAGATCCTTCAGCTCCATCACGAAATTGTGCCTTAACGACCTATTTCCTTTCCTCACCTGCCTGTTCTCCTCTGCTGCCCCCCTTGCTTGAGGCCTCTTCGCCTCGTATGGGCGCTTCCTGTCTTGGTTCTTCCTCCCTGTCGTGGCCTCATTGACCCTGGCGAGTTGTGCACGCGACTGCGCTCTTGGGCGTGCGGGTGCGACACATCATACCCATGACCTACTACATGGTCATCTCTTCGCTCTCAGCACGCGTCGAACCTTGCCTCGTAGACCTCATCTTCTGCGGTTTCAGGAACTTCTTCTGGCTGTCGTGCAACCCCAAGGGACGAATAAAACGTTGGAAACTCGAACTCAAACGAACAAGATCAAATAGCGAACTGAACCGAAGGCAATTAGTGAAAATGCACCAATTTTACAACGAACGGTGGCTCTTGGTAAAATCTCGAAGGAACTGAATCGGAAACTGCAACTGGAAAACTGAACACTTGTGGTGGGACTGATGTTTTAAATCGGGCCCCACGGTGGGCGCCAAATGTTCCCTCCGGTTGACCAGATTGTGCTTCGTGCGTAGCTAAGACTCGCGTATCAAGGACTCCTTCGTCTTTGTTCCAAATTCCCACCTTTAGCCGACGTGAGTACCTCAAACAGAGAGAACAAAGGGCGCTCTCGCGGCCGTTTGCACTCCGACGATCAAGTCAGCAAGCGAGAAACATCAACAGAACACACCTCCGTATCGGAGAACCGTGAATGGATGCTCTGAAGGTGGTGAAATAATTGAGTAACTAATTTCTCTCTAATTGTCTATGTGAACAGTGGGTCCGCGAACAAGCAACTAGAGTGTGTCTGTGTAAAACTGAGTCTCGATCCCTGTCTCAAACGTCTAAAGCCCTTTTTAAACGTTTTCATCATTTAAAGCGTCTTAAAGGGCATTTAAAGCGTTTAAAAACGTTCAACGCATTTAAATCGTTCAAAGCATTTAAAGCGTTTAAAGTGCTTTAAAGCGTTCAAAACGTATACTAAAATAAAAACGTACCTTAGCAAACTTCTAAGGATATACACCTTGATGTTTCAGTACTTACTGCCATGTGTTCTTATTACTTGATCGCTATTCTACGTGGAAGGCCTTACAGCACCGTAACCCAGTTTAGTGATATTCCATCGTGTAAGTCCTCCTTCCTCGAAGTGCATCCGGTGCAAGGAGTGACTTTCTGGGTGCCAACTCATGCGCCCCAGCCTCTAGTCACTCGCCCTGGGAGCGTACCTACCCTTCTCTCGTACTACGCACATGGTTCGACCCCCGGGCGTGGCCCTCTCATGGGTCGTATCTATCCCGGGGGTCTCCCAGAGGTGGCGTGGGTACTTCACGAGTTAGGTTACTCCCTACTAGTACTAAACTATGGCCATGGAGCCACCTTTCTCTTACTGCTTTGAAGTACTTAGGTCCCTCGTGGTGTCTCCCCCTCCACGGTCTTTCCTACCCGTGGATATCGAGGGGTGACACCGTCGATGTCCTAACCTGGCAACGCCTTAACCTGGCGACGCCTTAACCTGGCGACGCCTTAACCTGGCGACGCCTTAACCTGGCGACGCCTTAACCTGGCGACGCCTTAACCTGGCGACGCCTTAACCTGGCGACGCCTTAACCTGGCGACGCCTTATCCTCGCGATGCCTTATCCTGGCGACGCCTTAAACGGTCAACCTATTGACTTTCCTCCATGGGCCCCCTGGATGGGTCCCACCATATGTTTGACTTTGGCTTTGACTTTGACTTTGACTTTGGTCAACACCCGGGGACGGGACAGTACAACATGCAATATCTTTCACAATTTGCACGAGTTTTTTAGTAGAAGACAATGTTAAAACAACTAAAGAATAATATATGATAGTTGTCTTTACTTCAATCATTACCTGTTGCGATTTGATTGAAATTTGATATTTAGATCTTTATGAGCTGAGTATGAAATACGCAAATTACAAGAACCAACATGGTACTTAACCCATTATGATTGACTATAGAAGAATTATAAAATGAAAATTGGTTATACCCTATAGATACATGTGTTTGAGAGAATTTAGGTGACAAGATCCTAAAAAAAATTGAGACTGATTGAAGAGGCCCAAACCCATGATAGAAGAAGCCCTAGCCCATTCCCAAATACAAGTTCAAGCTTAAACTGAAGCCCAACAAATAGAAGATTTGGGCCAACTAAGCATCATTCGATGTGTTTTTTTGTAATTACTTTTGAGTAGTTTTTTTTAGTAGAACATAAAGGGAGGTGTAGATATAGATATAAGAAGTGCAAATGTATAAAGATAAGTCACACCTTCCATGTGACATAAAAAGAAGGTGTAGGTGTAGATTTAGGAGGTGCCAAAGAAAGAAACCAAGTCACACTTCCCTTGTGACAAGGAATTGGCTCCAAATTCAAATGCTTCTCATTTGAATTTTCCTCCACTTTTATTTGAAGTTTCAGCCCTCTAAACACTATAAATAAGAGGGTTTGACTCATGTAATTAGAAGATTAATCTAATAGTGAATTGTTGTCAATATTGTGCCAATCTCACTACTTGTCTCCTACCTCTCTAGGATAGACAATTGATCTTCAAACTTTCATTCTACCAAAGTGAGATGGCCTCACCACTCACACTTCATACCTAACCTTCACCTCTAAGGCAACCATCATCTCCTAGGAGAGCCTTGTCCGTGCACATCCATTAAGCTTCTGCAAACTTCACCAACAATTCTCCAAGAATGAAGGCACTCTTCCATCAGAGACTATCCTTCGTAATTATTCATAAGAGCAAACAAAACAAAATGGGAAAAGTAAAAATAACAAGGAATTTAAAACTCCAGCAGTTACAAAACTTTAGATCAAATTCATTTTCAATTAGATTTTAGCATAGATTTGGGATCTCCACTCTTTCCATCGTTATATGATATGAAAAGATGATCCAAAAGTATTGTCGCAACCAAACACTACCCTGGTATCTTGAGTAATTTTCAATCTCCTGATATCAACCATGACAAATGATAATTAACTATGACTTCTTTGTGCAGATTTACCAAGTAATAATAAAAAAATTAAGACATTTGATTGAAATACTGGGCTCATAACGAGACATAAGGGTAATGATGCAAGTACAAATGGAAAGTGTCAATGCTATGAAATGTAGAATAGAAACACTAATATCAGAGTGGGTTTGTGCATATTACTTATTCCTTCCTTTTTGCTTAAAATATCAAAATCGGTGGGTTCATAACTAAACTGTGATGAACATGTGATCAAATCAATATACAACAACCATAATAAGTATTAAAAAAAAACCTGGCTCAATATGAAAATTTCTAGGGGAAAGGGTATGCAGACAAAATGTATATCAAATGAAATTTTACAAACTACCAAACTAACAGAAGAACTCAAAGGGAATAAATACAAGAAAATAATGATTTAGTTACCGAATTTAGCAACTGAACAAAAGTGGTTGCATTTTGGAATCGAAATAGCCACTAATCACTCTCATTGTCAAATCTATGACTGAAATAACGACTGAATTAAGCATTAATGATGTTAGTTAATTTTACGACTTAAACAACGACCGAAAACTAAAGTAGCAAAAGAATCGGTCACTAAAGTGGTGGTTGTTTTCAATAAATTAAAACATAATTATGTATGTGACCGAATTAGTGACCAGAATTGTTTAATTGTTAGCAACCGATTTTCGTTCAATCGCTAAATGAAATTGCTAAGTAATACCACCGAATTAGCGACCAAAATATGTTTATTGTTTAGCAATCGTTTGACTTTTGGTTGCTGAATGAAATTGTTAAGTTTTGTCACCGAATTAACAACCGAAACATGTTTATTTTTCAATGACCGATTGACTTTTGCTCGATAAATAATATTACTAAGTTTTGCCTTCGAATTAACGATAAAAATATATTTATTTTTCAGCGACCGAGTGACTTTATATCACTAAATGGATTTTATTTTTTTTTTCGAAAAGGGAATTTCCATCTTTTAATCTTCAGTTTCCATCTTTTTTCTCATTGTTCTCATTCTTTTACAGTGTGCACAACATCTCCAGTAAGATTGCTATTGTACACGGTGTCTAGTAACAACACTTATTATCTTATTACATATAACAACTAGTATGTGTTTCATCATGCATTTATTTAAAAGCAAATAACAATTGATCACAACTTTCAGAATTAGTTGACCGACTACTTACCGAATCATAGCCTGGTTCTTCGTTATTGACCGTAAAGGGTAAGTTTGCTTTTATTCTTGATTGATGTGTCACTTGATGAAGACATATCATTATCCTCCCAAGAGATATAGGTTTCCTTGCCTTTATTTCTTTCATTTTTCTTGCTCACATATTTCTCTTTAATTTGATTGTTCGAACAATCAACTTTTATGTGCCCTAGCTTACCACAACTAAAATAAGTGTGATTAATAGAATTTGATTCATTTCGTTTAGAATGCATTCTCTTTGGTTGTGATCTTTCTTGATTCTTTTTCTTTAAGAACCTGTTGAACTTCTTGGTGAGAAGATTTAAAGTTTCATCTTGGTCTGAATTGTTTTCTTCTTCATTCAGTTCTTTCTGCACACTAGTCTTTAGAACAATGCTTTCCTTTCCAATGATTCTTGCTCCTTCAATCTGTTGAGCTCCAACTCATGCTCTTTGAGTTTCCCAAAAAGTGCAGTAGTGGAGAGTTTTGATAGGTCTCTAGACTCAGAAATTGCAGTCACATTGGGCTGCCAACTTCTACCAAGACACTTTAAAATCCTGATATTTAATTCTTCTTTATCAAATAACTTTCCAAGATCTGTTAGATGATTTACAATGTGTGTAAATCTTTTTTGTACATCAACAATAATACTGTATCTTTTGGCTGCATTCTAGAGAGCTCATATTCTTGAATGAGATCATGCTTTCTTGCCCTTTTTACATCATTTGTGCCTTCATGGGTTACTTCTAGAATCTCCCACATTTCTTTGGCAAAGTTGCATTGCAATACCCTGAAAAACTCATCCATATTTAAAGCAGAGGTGATGATGATTTTTGCCAAAGAATCATATTGGGCTTTTTTCTTTTCATTATCATTCCATTCAGACCAAGGTTTTTTAATAGTTTCTTCCTTAACAACATACATAGGTATAAATGGTCCAATCACAATAGCATCCCAAATTCCCATATCATTTGATTCCATAAAGATTTTCATTCTTATTTTCGAAAAAGCATAATTCACACCACCAAACATAGGAGGTCTATTAATAGACGCACCCTAAAAAAAGGCAACTTAAACTCAACCATATTGAAAAAAATTGATTAAAATACAAGTTCTAGCTCTAGATACCAACTGTTGAGTTTATGAGAGTCTAAGTTTAAGAGGAAATGAATTGTACTTATGATAATTTTTGCAAATGCAATCTTTAAGAAATCCTGATAGTAAAAGAACATATTTGTTTGAAGAAAAACAAATTGAATTTCCCAATCAGAGTTCAAAAACAACAAATTGGAATTTAGAACAACTGATTGTAATTTTCACAACAGCTTTACATAGAATCAGTTTTAAAACTCTAGAAATTTAGAAGATGATTCATAACAGATTCACATGCAGTTTCCAGAAAGCTACACGATTTAAGAATTGTAAACATTTTTTTTTCAAAAAGATCTTGATCATTTTTAAGATACAATGCCCAACAATATTTGAAATCTAAGACAGAAATCAATTTTGATCAAGTTCTTTTAATTTCAGATTTAAGACAAAATTATTAGGAATCTTTCTTTAACCTTTGATGCCTTACTAGTTATTTGATTCACAATATGAAAGATTCAAATATCAAAATATTTTGAAGTTTTAAAACCAGTTAAGCATTTAAAGATTTTGTTAACAGAAAAAAAAAGGTCAAGAGCTGAAGTAAAACAACAAATTTAATCTTAAAACAACATATTCATTTTTTAAACCAATATTATAGATTTTCATATTGAAGAGCAGTGATTATGAGGAAAGAAAAACACTCACGAATTTATACTGATACACTCAAAACTGAGCTACATTCAGTCCCATCTCACACTAAGTTGGATTTCACTAATTCACAATATCCCTTTACACAAGATTACATAAAACCAGGTCTTGAACCCTTCAAGAACCAAAGATACAAACTGAAAAACACTATTTCAACAATCCTATACTTCAAGAAACTCTATCTTAGAAGCATATTACAACAACATTCACAACAAAAAATCTTGTATAAAGTGGCGGTTTTAATATGGTTGTTATTAATAACCGCCACAAGTTTCTGTATAATATGATGTCTTAGTAACTGCCACAATTATCCTTTAGAATGTGTCATTTTGAACTGTCACAATTATCCTTCAGAATAGAAATCCTGCATTTTCCTTCCCTCTATACACCATTCCTCATTATTCCCAATTTTTTTTGAAAACTTGTTTTGACTCTTAGAAACTGAATACACTCTTAACTCTTCACACTTTTCATAAACACTCACACGAAACCTCTCTTCACTCTGAACCTCTGAACCTCTATTCACTACACACTCGCGAAACCTTACCTCTTTTCACTCTCGCGCTAGTTCTTCACTCTCATCCTCATGAAACACAAACTGTAACGCGTTCACGCGTTACACTCTTCGCCACTGTCTGCCACCACCACCCCCTCTACCATCGTTTGTTCAGGTTCGAAATCTACTGTTGGATTTTTCCTAATTTGTCAAATCTATTTGGTTCTTAATTTGTGAAGACCTATTGTGTCGGACTATGCTGATTGTGTTATTGTCTTTCTCCTGTGCTGGTTGGTAACTTGTCCTATGTTAATGGCTGATCCTTCACTTGCCAAAAATCTAATGATCAAAGTAAATCGTGATAGGAGCGAATTTTACGGAGGTACCAAATTCCGATTTTCAATCTTCTTGTTTTTTTATTTTATCTCTTTTGTAGTTTTGTTGGTATGTATTATTTAGTGTTGTTCTACTTTTGCCCAAGCCTTTGTTTCTTTACCCATCTTTCGTTATATACGCATTCTTTTGTCCCTATGCGCGCACGATTTGGTCGGTGCCTAGTTGATTCATTTTCTCCCTTCTCTTCTCTTTTTCCGCTGTCTAATTGAACTTTATGCATTTTTGTTCTTCTCTTTTTTTAGGTAGTGTTTTTGTTTGAGGTTGGTCCCGTTTACATCAGTATTTTATTGTTATGACTTTTTTTGAGTTTTTAGTGTAGCGGAGTGGTTTAATTTATTCTTTTATGAATAAAATCCTGCACGGTTCTTTAAATGGGACTTTAGTTTTTTAATTATTTTGTACTTCTCTTTAAATAAAAGTACAAGGGCAATTAATTGGTTGTGTCTTAAGTCTTGAGTCTGTTGTGTTTCTACGTTTTCTTAATAGATGAAGTTTCAGTGGTTAGCAATTGAGTCATATTTGTATTTCCACTCCTTAGGATGAATTTGTGATTGTCCTTCCACTTAACTCGGTGCGTGATAAGACAAGGGAAAAATGTCAACTAATAACTAAGTGGTTGATTTTCTAAAAAAGTTTATTTTATTTTAGCGGGTGAGATCCGTGAGTTAGTGAAACAGATGGTTTAGCTGTGACCATCCAGGTCTTCACATTTAACTTATCTTCTCCCTTTTTCTTCATTTTACTATGAATTATAGCAGCTAAAAGAGAAATATTATAATTTCTGACATTAGCTGTGACCACATGTATGCTTGTTACAGCACCTAATGGAAGTAAGTAGCTAGGTTTATTTATAAGACATGTATTTGAACTTACCGGTTGCCACATAATAGGAAGTGAATGAACCAACAACATTCATAGCACCTAATGCCATGATTTCTTTGTTTCCATCCAGTTGATAGTCCTTCATGGAAGCAAATGTTCTTCCGATTGCTGTGGCTTCATGATAACCAAAATGAAAGAGTTAATAACAACACAAAAAACACAAAAGTAAATAGAAAAATATTCTGCATGTGAGGATAATAGTTTAAAGTTTGCGTACAGTCAATGCTATAATAACTGCCACGATGCCAATTTTGAAACCTTTTCCAAGGTTATCACCAGTAAAATAAATTTTCTTCACAGATGAAGGATTGATGTCCCTCTCTATATTTTTTTTTTTATCAGCAATGAATTAATGAAAATTAAATTGGGATACTTAAGGAGTACCCCAACCCTTAACAAGCTTAAAATACAGATACAAGTATCAGGTTTCCACAAGACCAACCATCTAGGCTTGATAAATCCTGATTAAGAATTGCTCCTGCAGAGCCATAATGCACCTAGAGCACTATATGTCAACCGTGTATAAGCCCAACTACACACCTCCAACCCATTCTATAGCTCATGTAACCACAGCTGCAACCCCTAGGTCACAGATGCACCTGCTCACCTTTAATGTAAATAGGTCTAAACTGTTGCTCCAGGTCCAAGTCCTTTGGTAATGCAGTTGATGGAAGATCGTCCCAATTGGACGGTTGGCCTAAAGTCCCCAAACCAGTAAAAACCATTTAATCTTTCTGCTATAAGGCTCCCTTTGACCGTGCCAAATCATGCCTACCACGCAACCATGTTGATTTCACCATACCACTTTACACTTTAGACAATTTGATTCTTGCACTTAACCATGGCTTCTTAGGGTACAACTTACACCTCCTTAACTCCTTCCACATAACAGTCCTTCAGATGCTCCAGAGCCAGAACCCTTACCTTCCACTACTTACACCAACAATAGACCTCACCCTTCCAAGGAGAAAACTGAGGTACTCCTTTGCTCAGGTTCGCCCACTGTAGCCAACTGTGAAAAGGGAAGCATCCACTTGAAACTCAGTAGAGCCTCCACACCAGCCAATTCTCCTCCTCCCAATTGGCTTGGACACCTCACCTGCATTGCAACCTACCATAGGTGAATTAAAAGCACCATCCCGCAAGTATGGCCGTGACAACAGCTTCCAAATCCAATGAGCATGACAGGGGCAATTCACCACCGATCTGTCTGAGAAACTAAGCTGGCCAATTCAGCCGGTACCTACAGAACAGGACAAAGCCAATAGAAACTAAAAAACCTTTAGTCAGCAGCCTCTAAACCCTGCAACCAGCACACTACCAATGCCTTATTCCCACACTAGCAACATCTCCTCCTTTCCTCCACTGAGCATGTCACCAAGATCTGGTTATTTGTAGCTTTTTATGCAGCACATTGGATTCAGGACCCAATCCACTAAGGAGTAGTTAAAGGAACTTGTCTTATGTTTCAGCCATTGCCAAGATTTAATTTGTGCTTGCTGAAAAATTTCTTCTGCATCTACAACGCCTTGTTGGAACATTACCAAGTTCCTCTGATTCCAAATACACCTGACTACCGCTGCCCAAACCCCTTTCCAAACCAGGTTTTGATTATGACTAACCTGAAACAGGTTGAAACTCTCGAAGTGCGTCATTATATCATTATGTTGAACAAACAACATTCCAATCCACTTAAAGCACATGGACCAAACTTGATTAGCATATTTACAATCCAAAAATAGATGTTGACACGATTCATCCTTCGTCTGGCAAAGAGCACATAAGGTTGTTTCCATCAACACCCCTCTCCTTCTCAAACATATTCTAGTAGGGAGTCTATCCATCATAATCCTCCACGCTACAGTCACCGCACTTGGGAACGCCTTAGCTTCCCACAGCGACTTAAAGACATCATGTTGAGGCCCTCTTCCTTGTTTTGATAGACACACGTAAGCATTATTGACTTAGAAGCACCCTTTCTCCTCGTTCCCCCATACCTGGACGTCCTTCTCTTCTTTAAGAATGGTTGTCGTGGTTATGAGCACTTCAAGTTCTTGTACTAGAGAGGATTCCCACTCAAATCTTTCCCGTCTCCACTTTAACCGCCAGCACCAACCCGACTCTTCCCACACACATACCTCTCCCAAGTAGCAGGCATCAATGTCCAAAGAAACAACTTAGATTGCTATGCCAAGACCCTCAACTGTGCTCAAATGGGGATACCTTTCAAATATTTGGGCCTTGAAGTAGGAGGGAATCCTAGGACAAGCAAGTTTTGGGAGCCTATGCTAAACAAGTTAAAAGACCGACTCAATGTGTGGAAGGGTAGATTCCTATCCATGGCAGGGAGGGTGTGCTTAATCAAATCGGTTCTCACCTCTGTCCCGCTTTACTACCTATCTATGTATAAAGCACCGGCGTCGATTTGCAAGAGTATCACCAGAATCCAAAGGAGGTTTCTCTGGGGTTGGGGGAAGGAGAAGACGTCTATCTCTTGGGTAAGCTGGGAAGTTGTGTGCAAAAATAGAGAGGAGGGTGGTCTGGGTGCGAGAGAGATTCGAAAGTTCAATGCAGCTCTTCTGGCTAAGTGGAGGTGGAGATACATTTCGGAGGAGAAGGGGAGATGGAAGGAACTGCTAGATTCGAAGTATGGCTCGGAAGTGCAGATTCCGGTCAAACTTCAATCATGGTGGTGGAGAGACTTACACAAAGTATGTAGGGAGGGTGAAGGTGAAGGGTGGTTTCATAAAGAAATTGGATGGAAATTAGGATGTGGAGATAAAATTAGGTTCTGGGAGGATGTGTGGATTGGTAACTGTAATGTCCCTCTCTATATGTTTTACCTTCACACAGCAATAACAAAAAAAAGCTTTACCACTGCTGCAATTAGTACTGTTTCACGTACAGTTTTGAATTAGCATTTGGGGAGAAAAAACCATTATTATCTTAGTTTTCTGAGAATACTTTTGATAGGATAAGAAATTAGCTCCAACCAAGCATGCATTTAATAAATTACTACAATTACAATTTTAATGTACACTTCAACTATTCAGACAATTTTTGTGTGTGCTACTTTACTTTCACTAACACCACATAATTAATAATGTTCTACAGTATCTTCAAATTATTGGTTAGTGTACTGGGATGACCGACCGGTCTATGGACCCGGTCAACCCACGCAACAAGACCTTACTTTAAGGTACGAGGTCGACCACGTGACATATGTGGCCGACCGATATAAGGCGCTCAAGTCAAAGGTTGACCCGGTTAGCAAAGGCTAACCCTTGGTTAGGAAACAACCTAATCCAACCCTAATCGCTAAACAACCCCCTAATCCGGCCCAACAGCAAAAGCCCATCAAGGTAATATAAATATCACGCATTCCAAGGGAAAAGGTACGTCATTATCTACAGTATCCTAACCAGCCGAATACGATACCCCACTGACTTGAGCGTCGGAGTGCCATGTGCAGGTACCTCACCAGTCTGAGGAGCCGTTCGGCGAAGAAGAAAGAAGGAGGAACGTGAGACACGACCGACCGAGTGACACCTGAAGACAATAGTTCTCCCGGTCCCCAAACCAGTTCGAGAACAATTGGCGCCCACCGTGGGGCCGAGGAGAGCCAGAAGAAACCACAACAGTAGATGGTATCAACCCATGGCATGGTAAGCATGACCGAGGCAGACCAAACGGCAATGATGATGGCCCTTCAGAAGGAGTTAGCAGAGATGAAGAAGGCGCACGAGGAGGCCGCTAAGAAGAACGAGGAGGAAATCAAAAACCTCCAAGAAGAAAATAAACGAATGAAGAAGCTGGTCGAAGGGGTGCCGTCCCTCGCCATGACCAACCAGGCCGGCAAGTCCTATGCCACCGGTGCCGGCCTCTAGGCCGAGAAAGAGACGAAAAATGACTTCACTCTGGAGATGGATGCGGAGTCCCATCCTAGCAAAACGGCCAACACTACCGGCACGGCGGGCCCGGATCGTCATCATCCCTTTACTGACCGCGTCATGGATACCCCCCTGCCGGACAGATGGAAAGGCATCAACAGGGATTGGTACGATAGGACGACCGACCCAGACGAGCACGTGGACGCATAACAACACACATGAGCCTGTACACCACGGACGACGCGGTCTTTTGCCGAGTCTTCCCCACCTCCCTAAAGGGAGGCGCTCTAAGCTGGTTCACCAAACTCCCCGCAAACTCGATAGATTGTTTTGAGACCCTAATAGCAAAATTTGATGTCCAGTTCGCAACAAGCCGCCCCCACCATCTAACATCCATAGCGCTAGTCGGCATTCGCCAAGAGAAGGGAGAATCTCTCAGAACGTTCATCGATCGATTAAGCAAGACCGTTATGAGCATTCGCAAACTCAGCCCTGAGGTGGCAATGCACCACATGCTGACCGCCCTTATACCCGGTCCGTTTGCCGATAGCCTGTGTATGCAGCCCGCCACTAACCTTGATGACCTTAGACACCTAGCGGTGAAATTCATGCAACTAGAAGAACTTCGCGAATTCAGGAACAACACCCGGGCCGAGGCAAGTCGAGAAAAGAAGGAGGACAGGGAATGACAAGGAAGGCCACGAACTGCCCGGGACCAAAAAAGGGACAACCGAGGACCCCGCTTCTCCCGCTACACGCCTCTGAACGCGGATAGGAGCAAAATTTTGCAAGAGGCCCTAAGTGCCGAGTTGATACCACCACCCCGAAGGGCCTTGAGTCTAGAAAACGCCGACCGGAGAAAAAGGTGTCGGTACCACAAGAATACCAGCCACTCCACCGAGGAATGCCAAGCTCTGAAAGACAAAATAGAAGAGCTCATTCAGGCCGGACACCTCAGACGCTTTGTGAGTGGTACCCGGGAAACGCGTCGCTCCCCATGCAAAGAGCAAACGCCTAGGAGAAGAGACCGAACACCCCCAGGTCCACGAGAGGGTGATAGGCGCGGAGACCGACGGTGACGAAGAGACGACCCCCCATCCCGACGCTCGTAGGGGCCGAGAGGTAATCAACACCATAGCCGGAGGGTTCGCTGGCGGAGGCAGTTCCAACAACGCACGCAAGAAGCATCTGCGGACCGTCCACCAGGTAAACCTCGTCTCTGCCCGGCCGAGGATGCCACCGATTACGTTCACAGATGAAGATTTCGAAGGTGATGCCAAGGCAGTTTAGAGAGGGCGACTTGGTAATGAGGAAGGCCCACCAGTACGAGATGGAGAATAAACTGTCACCCAAGTGGACTGGACCGTTCAGAATAACCGAGGCGCTCGGGAACGGGGCCTACTGCTTAGAGACGCTGGAAGGAGGGGCGATTCCTCGCACCTGGAACGCCACACACCTGAAGTTGTACTATAGTTAAGAGCTTTGTAAGTAAAGACAAACACAAATGTTATATTACAATGTCTCTGTTAAAACAGTTTCAAGGGGACACTCTTTTTTCCCTAAGGAGGGTTTTTAATGAGGCCACCCAATAAAGAAGAGTTTTTGAAGTATAAGGCGTTTTCAGATTGCATGTTTGCTTTTTTCCAAGAGTTTTGAAGAAAGACCTTGTCGCTTGTACGTGATTTAAGGCAAGAAAAGATACATCGCATGCTTTCTAAAAAGTTTTAAGTCCTCATCGTTTTTCGGCGATTGGAGGCACCAGTTAAGTTTTAAAGTCCTCATCGTCTTTCGGCGATCGGAGGCACCAGATGAAAGACCTCAACGCCCTCGCGCGTCCTGAGGCAAGTAAAAGACCTCCCCGCCGTTGAGCGAGTGGAGGCGAGAAAGAGTAAAAAGTCCTCCATGTTCCTGGGGGCGAGAAGATGTAACCCTTGGGGCAATGTAGAGGCAAGTAAAAGACCTCCCCGCCGTTGAGCGAGTGGAGGCGAGAAAGAGAAAAAGTCCTCCGTGTTTCTGGGGGCGAGAAGATGTAATCCCTGGGGCAATGTAGAGGCAAGTTAAAGACCTCCTCGTCGTCGAGCGAGTGCAGGCGAGAAAGAGAAAAAGTCCTCCGTGTTTCTGGGGGTGAGAAGATGTAACCCCTGGGGCAATGTAGAGGCAAGTTAAAGACCTCCTCGCCGTCGAGCGAGTGCAGGCGAGAAAGAGAAAAGGTCCTCAGTGCATCCAGGGGGGAGGAGATGTACACCCTGGGCAAGTTGGGGCACCAGATAAAGTCCTTCTCGCCGTTGAGCGAGTTCAGGCAAGTTAAAGACCTCCTCGCCATCGAGCGAGTGCAAGCGAGAAAGAGAAAAGGTCCTCAGTGCATCCAGGGGGGAGGAGATGTACACCCTGGGCAAGTTGAGGCACCAGATAAAGTCCTTCTCGCCGTTGAGCGAGTTCAGGCGAGTTAAAGACCTTCTCGCTTACATGCGAGTTTAGGCAAGATAAAATCCTTCTCGTCTCGAACGAGTTCAGGTATGGCGCAGAGGGTGGAAGAAGTTTGGAAGGTGGCTAAGGTAGGTTCGAAGAGAACGCCTAGTCAGCCGGTCTTTGTTCTGAAGTCCAGGAGGGTAAAGAGAGATCCCCAAAAGGCGTCTCTGCTCCCAGATAAAGAAACAATTGCCAAAGCATGAGGCTAGGAAAAGCTGATGTTACCAAAAGTTCTTGGCGATTGGGAAAAGTTCAAACAACGGCGAGAAGGTTAAAAGACCTGTTCGATGAGGCAGGTCGAGTGGAACGGTGTTTGAGCCAATAACTGAGTTACAGTTCGTTGCTCGAAAGGTATTCTTACAATAAGGTTAGTTGCCTTAAGAGTACAAGTTGTTTAAAGTGATTATTGCTTAAGTTTGAAGCGGTTCGAAGCAGTTAAGTCAAAGGTCGTATTTGCAAAATCGTTAAGATAAATCCGACAAAGTTAAACATGCAAAGAAGGTTAAAGCGCTTAAAGAGGTCAGGAGAGGGAATATCCAAACTTTGTCATTGAGATAAGTATCTGTTAGAAGCACATATGCATGAGTTTATTACAAGATATATACAAGGGAAATCATAAAAGTAGCAGATGAAATGGAGTTGATTAGTCTTCGGCAGGAACGACCTTTCCATCTACTACTTCGTTGTTCAGCGACACCAGGCTGAGATCCAGATCGGGGAATAGGCAAGCAAATTGTTCCCGCGCAGCTTCGAATCCAGCAGCCAAAATCTGAGCAGAGTTTAGCTTAAGTTCTTCGATTTGCCCCTGAAGTTCCTCAATCCGCTTCTTGAGGTCTCCAGTTTGCTCTTTCAGCTCTTTATTCTGCTGTTCCAGCTCTTCAACCTGTTTTTTAAGTTGTTCGTTGGTCTCTCGAGCCTGGAGAAGGTCTTCAGTAACCTTCTTGGATTCCGATTGTGCTTGGGCCAACTCAGCAGCCATCTTTCCCTTCTCTTTGTTGGCCTCGACGAGATCAGCCATGGCGTCGTCCCTCGCCTTTTCTACTTGCCCAAGTAGTTTCTCTCGGTCGGTCGACCTCTGCTCCAGCTTTTGCACCTTAGCGGCGTCAGCTTTCATGAGAGCCTCCAGGTCGATCGCCTTGGCGCGAAGAGGCACGATCTTGCTTTCCAGCTCGACCTTCTCTTGGGCAAGTTCGTGAACTTTGCGGCGGAGGTCAGTAGCCTCCTTGCGCGCCAGCCTGAGCTCGGTATTCATTGCATCCTCCACTCGGGAGTGTTCGATTTCTGCGAGCGTCAGGCTGAAGGACAACTTCTCCACCTCGATCCTCATGGTGCTGTTTTCGGTTTTGAGGTTGAAGAGGTCGTCCTGGAGCCTCCTGGTTGAGCCTTCCACAGCCCTGGTTATGATCGCCGGGATATCCTCTGCTATGGTTTTCAGTTTGGCAGTTAGAGGTTCCCACATCCTTGTGACCTCAAGGGGAAGGTTTGCTGCTTGGAGAGGCGCCAGGTGGGCTTGTTGTGGGTTCTCGTCGCCACCTTCCTTAGCAGGTTCTTCAGTGGTTGCTTCCTGGCGTGGCGACGCAATCGGGGATTCGGTAATCAAAATCGGAGAGGTATGAGCAACCTCATCCCCGATTGGAACGTTTTCTGCAGCTGAAGTGTTTGAAGGGGTTCCCCCTCCGGCTGACACGTATGGCGTAGAGGCGCTTGGGGGGTCCTCCAGGAAATTTGGCTCTTGGGCCTCAGCTGCAGGTGGCGCAGTGGCCAGTGGAACCGCTTGGACTGGCGAGGAAGGAGCCTGTGGTGTTGGCGATGATGGAGGATGAGCAGGCGTCGAGGGTGGTGTTGAGGTTGGAAGAGGGGGTGGAGCAGGTGGTGAAGAGGGTGCCACCCTCTTCCTCTTCGTAACGAGGCCATCCTCGGTGACCTCGTCGTCCTCTTCTTCCTCCTCATGGATGACTTGAGGGGCTTTCCTTTTAGGTCTCTTAAGGACCAATTTTTTGCGTTGGGCGGGTTCCTTCGGTGGTGATCGCCCTTGGACAATGGCGGCCTCTACCACCGAGTTGGGCACCGTTTGGGAACCGGTCGCCAACCCGTGGTTTCGGGCGAGCGCCTTCAGCTCAGCGAGCATGTTTCTGGGCAACATGTCGTCTGCAGGGAACAAAGATGCATGGGTTAACTCAAGGAAAACGAATAAGTGCATAAGGTAATAAAACAGCAAAGCAGATGATATATGCAGGAAAGGTAAAACCAAAGTCTTGCGCATAACGCACAAGACGCCCAGAAACAGCTAAACAGAAGCAGTATCAAGACAAGAGTTTAATGTCCTAACCTATTCGAATTTCTAGCTGATCTTCATAGAATTCGAAGCATATCAAGGTGGTGGTGAGGAATGATATATTGGCATCCGCCACCTTCTTCCAGAAGAGACAGAGGTCTCTGTCCAATGCTCCCATGCTATCAGGACTTCTGGGCCTCCTGAAGCAACTCTTGGATTCCTTCTTCCCCTTGTCCACCCAGTACAAGGGGAAGCCATCGAGAAGGGAGGTGTCCTTGTCGTTTGCACGTACTTGGACGAACTTCCCCTTCCAGTCTTTGTACGATTGCTGGAAGATGGTAAAGATGGACCTTCCAGCAATCGCGTTCAAGCTGATCCACAGGCGGTCTCCTGGGTGCTTGGCTTCGAAAAGGAACAAAAACACGTCCACCGACGCGGGCAACCCCAGGTGGGCGCACATTACTTGAAAAGCTCGAACAAACGCCCAGCTGTTGGGGTGGAGCTGGGCGGCAGCAATGTTGAGCTCGGTAAGAAGTTCCCTCTCGAATCGGGTGAAAGGGAACCTGAGCCTGACCTTCTTGAACAAAGTCGTATAGACAAAGCAGAAGGGCCCGTCGGCGCTTACTTTGTCATCAGCGCACACGGGCAGGTCGGCGGGGCAAGGCAGCACCATCATCTTCTCGTCGTGCTCCTTGTGAAACGACTGATAGATCTCGTCCCCCTTAGTCAGCCGCAGGACCGCTCCCGCAGTGTTCACAGAGGATGTTTCTTTCAGAAGGGTTGAGTTAGCCTAGGGGTATAAAGTTTTGAAGTCTGGCGGAGGAACGGGGGCTCCTTCAGCGTTAGATGGAGTCGCCTGGGCCAGGACAGGTTGGGAAGACGCAGGCCTCTCAGCCTGCGAAGATGAAGCGCCACGAACTTGTGTTGGGTCGTGTGCTCGTGAAGGGAGGTTTCGTGCTGAAGGAGGGGGGTTCGGGGTAATCTTTGTGCGAGTCATGATAGCAACTGCAAAGGAAGAAGAAAGGAAAAATGATCAGGGGGTTACAGAGGCTGACTCGATCATAGAAGGAAGGTGAAAAAACGAACGAATGTAGGTTCGTTGCGACGATCGACAAAGCCCTAAGTTACGCAGAAGGAGAAATGGAAAAACAACCCACAGCGTATGCACCAAGCAGTTACAGGATGATGCAAATCGGTGAAAATGCAAGGAAAACCAGCAGATGAAGGAAAGTAGTTACCTTTCGATGATCGGGAAGACGATGGAGGAAGATGGTGATCTAGAGCGTTGAAGAGCGTTGAGAGTTTTCGCAGAAGGAAGTTAGAGCGTTTGCAAGCACGAAGAAAGTGATGGAACAGTGGAGCGAAATGGGTTTAAGGGTTTTTGGAAATGGGTTTAGGAAGCGCAAACGACAAATGAAGAGAGCCGTTGATGAAGCCACGTGTCGAGCGATGAGTGAGGGGTTTGGTGGAGCGTCAGAGCAGCAGAAGGTACAACCGCTTGGAATTCTGCGTCAATACCACGTAGGTCGGTGTAGACGTAGGCTCTTTCAGTCTTTTCGCTAGACAAGTCTTCGCTTAAGACTGGGGGGCTTGTGTACCGCCCTGGTGGTCGGGTGTGATGACGTGGCACCCTGCTACAGTATGGGCGTGTTGCAAGGCGCCAGGTTGGCAAGAGGGAAGGAAGCCGGGAGGCTCGTGTAGTCGCCAGTTGTTATATTGGCGTGTTCCGAGTTCCAGCTTACCAGGATCGGCGATCGCCAGGTTGAAGATGAAGTCGCCAGATGAAGGAGATTGCCGAAGTGAGCACATCGCCAAAGATGAAGGAGAAGCGGATTATGAAGGCGGCCGGCGAGACCACAGGGAAGGTGTATGAAGGCCCCTAACTCGCCAGTTCCAGTAGAGATCGCACTCCCAAGTTCGCTATGCACTGGACAGTACCATGCATACGTAACTTAGCCAAAATGAAAGTAGAAGCAGCGCCAAGTCAGGGAGCCTCCAGATGATGGCACGTGTACAGTTGGATGCGAGCCACGTGTCCAAGTCTGTAACTGCCAGGAGAGAGAAAGCTACCAGGTATATAAGAGTTCTTAACAAACTTTCTGAGGTACGCACGTTCAGTTTATACACTTTACGCTTGCGAGTGATAGAGCTAACTGTGAGAGAGGATTTGCACGGTTCTTGTTCTCTTAGTATTTGGTGATACCGTCACTGACTTGAGCGTTGGAGTGCGATCGGCCGCAGCGGCGCCGTGCTGTTTCTTTGCAGGTTCTTGAGGTAGATCCCGAAGAGGAACGGAGGTGAGAAGCGGTGCGCACGTCGATCCTTTGACGAGGCAGTTTCCAGCGTTCCGGTCAACAGGCAGGATCAGGTTACATAGAACTATACACAACATTCGGTCTTGAAGGGGCAAGCAAAACCCTTAAGATCAGATACCTGGTCATAAACGCCAACACGTCCTATAACATCCTCCTCGGCAGGTCGTCCCTCAACAAGCTCGGAGCGATCGTCTCCACACCCCACTTAGCAATGAAATTCCCTTCCCTCTCTGGCGACATCTTGACGATCCACGTAGACCAAAAAGTCGCCCGAGAACGCTACGCCGAAAGCCTACGAGTTGAACCTACACGACAGAAGCCCAGCGGCAGCCGCTCACCCAGACGAAAGATCGCCGGCCGGGGAAGAAGCCCCCAGAGGTACTCACCGCAACCAAGGAACGCCATCATCATGGCAGATCTGGACCCAAGAGAAATCGAGCCGAGACTTGAAGCCAAGGACGAGCTGCGCCGAGCCGAACTTGATGGGGAGGACCGGTACACGAGCATCGGCACGGCAATGGTCGCCGCTGATGCGGATTTCGTTCACCGAACCGTCAAGAAGAACGTAGACCTCTTTGACTGGACAACGGCCGACGTACCGGGTGTCCACCCGGACATCATCACTCATCGCCTCTCTGTATACAAAGAAGCGCGCCCGGTAGCCCAAAAGAAAAGAAACTACGGAGAGGACAAGTGACTGGCAGCCAGAAACGAGGCCGAGAAACTCCTAAAAGCCGGCTTCATCGCCGAAGCACGATACTCCACCTGGCTGGCCAATGTGGTGATGGTCAAAAAGTCAAGCGGCAAATGGCGGATGTGTGTATATTATAAAGACATCAACAAAGCGTGCCCCAAAGACTCCTACCCCGTTCCCAACATCGACCGGCTGGTGGATGGAGCGGCCGGTCACAAAGTACTGAGCTTTCTTGACGCCTACTCCGGCTACAACCAGATAAGCATGCACCATAGTGACAGAGGCAAAACGGCTTTTACGACGGACGGCGCCAACTACTTCTACAAGGTAATGCCGTTCGGCTTAAAGAACGCCGGAGCCACCTACTAGAGGCTCATGAGCAAGATCTTCAAAGGGATGATCGGCAGAAGCGTGGAGGTGTACGTGGACGACATCGTGGTAAAATCCGACTCATGCGGCCAACACATAAAAGGCCTACAAGAAGTCTTCGACACCCTGAGAAGGGTCAACATGCGTCTCAACCCCGAGAAGTGTGCGTTCGACGTAGAGGGTGGCAAATTCCTCGGGTTCATGCTCACCCACAGAGGGATCGAGGCAAACCCTGACAAATACAAGGCCATAACGGAAATGAGAAGCTCGAATAACTTGAAAGAAATTCAGGAGCTGCTCGGCGGGCTGACAGCGCTGTCCAGATTCGTTCCTCGCCTCGCTGAACGGATCAGGCCGATAGCCACAATGCTCCGCAAAACTTCGAAATTCAGTTGGAACGAGGAATGCGAACAAATCTTCAGTCAGCTCAAAACATTCCTATCATTGCCGGCCGTCATCAAAAAGCCACGTCTGGACCTACCCATCGTAGTTTACTTGGCCGTATCAGAGGAAGCGGTCAGTGCAGCCCGGTATATTTCGTCAGCCGGACGCTCCATGCAGCCGAAACCAGGGACCAAATGATAGAGAAAGTGGCACTAGCCCTCGTGCTGACCGCAAGGAGGATGTGCCCAAACTTCCAGAACCATGAAATCAGGGTAAGGACCAACTATCCTATATACAAAATTTTATATAAACCCGATCTTGCAGGACGGATGATAGGGTAGTCGGTCGAACTCTCAGAATTCGACATCCGATACGAACCAAGAGGCGCCATCAAATCCCAATGCTTGGCGGATTTTGCCGCCGAGCTCCCCAAAAACCCAAAAACCTCGGCCAAGTGGGTCCTCTACGTGGACGGCTCATCCAACAAAACAGCTTGTGGCGCCGGGGTCGTCCTCGAGGGACCTGGGGACTTGTTGATTGAGCAAGCCCTCCAGTTCTCCTTCAAAGCAACGAACAATCAAGCAGAGTACGAGGCCATACTGGCCGGCCTCAACTTAGGGAACGACCTAGGCGCGCGAGAGGTCACATGTAAGAGCGACTCCCAGCTGGTCGTCGGCCAAATTAAAGGGGAATTCGAAGTCAAGGAGCCCCTCCTCCAGCGATACTATCACACGGTTTGCAATGTCATAGCCAAGTTCGACACGGTCGCAGTCGAGCACATACCACGGCAGGAAAACGAGCGTGCCGATGCAGTTTCACGCCTGGCATCCTCTAAAAATCAAGGCCATCACCGATCGGTTGTCCAAATGTGACTAACACAACCGAGCGTAGGTGACGCCGAATGCATGACGGTCACCGAGACTCACACATGGATGACCCCGATTACCCAGTACCTAGAAAAAGGAACATGCCAACCGGGGGAAGAAAAAAGCATCCGACGGCTGTGCGCACGATACACCATGATAGGCCAAGACCTATACCGTAGAGGGTACTCGACACCACTCCTAAAGTGCCTCACCAAAGAACAATCCCAATACGTGCTACAAGAAATCCACGAGGGAGCGTGCGGGAGCCACTCCGGGGCCCGAACGATGGCGGCCAAGGTTATCCGTGCGGGGTACTATTGGCCAACCGTCCATGGAGATAGCGCTGACTATGTCAAGAAATGCCAAGAGTTCGGCCCACTCCACCATCGAAAACCAGAAGAACTGCACAGCATGACGTTGTTGAACAAGATGCTTTGATGTCTCCAAATCCAAGAGAAAATCTTGAAGACCTTGTTGTTGGGTGTGTGTGTGTTGTCTAGTTGTTTGAAACTTGTTAATTCACTCCTTAAGATGATCCAAGTTCATTTGAATCTTTAACCTTTTGAAAAGATGTGTTTTCTAAAAAGCTGTAAAAAATTCAACAGGTTGTTTTACCTTAGCTGTTTTTGAAAAACTTGGTTGACTTTGCTGTCAAACCAAAACAATCGATTGTTTCGACAAAACAACTGATTGTTTTCCTGAAAACCTTAACAGAATTCTGTTAAGCGGTTTTAATATGTTTTAAATGATCCTAACTAACTTGGCTCCTTTATTAAATGCTTTTGACCACTTGGTTGGTCTATATAAAGGTAGTTTTACGCTCCTAATCTAGGAGTAACAGAAAGATTTTATCAAAACAGTCTTTCCAAGATTTGAAAGAGCTTTGGATCATTCTTAAGTGTGTGGAATAGGATTGGGTTGTAATTCTGATCTTTAAGCTTTGTAATACCCAGGTGTATTCTATTCCCTTCTTCCTTGATTACTGTATTTCTGTAATTGTGTTGCCAAGGAGTGTTGTGTGTTCTTGAGGGGTTCAAGATCAACACTCTTGGTGTGGTTTGCCAAAGGTAGTGTGTTTCTTGAGGGGTTCAAGGTCACTACTTTGGTGTGTGGTGTTTGTAATCTGGTTTTGATTGCATAGTGGAACACCTAGTGGTTTCTGGGGACTGGATGTAACTCTTGGTGTAAGAGTGAACCAGTATAAATTGCTTGCGTGCTTATCTCTTACCGTTAACTCTTTAAATTCTGTTTTTAAGTTGTTTTTATAAACTGCTGATAAAAACAACCGATTGTTTCGAAGAAACAACCGATTGTTTTTATGATATCATCTTGAAACAGTTTTGGTTATTTGTTTCTTTGATTTCTTTCTCTGTAATTCAGCATTGATTTTCATTAAACCTTCAAAGTTTGCGAAAATCCCTCTTAAACAATTCACCCCCCCTCTCGTTTAAGGCCATATATTCTAACAATTGGCATCAAGAGCTTGGTTCTTGAAAGTTATTCAAGTTTTGATCCTAAATCTTTTTTAAATGGCTGAAAAGTTTTCTTTTGGGGAAGGTGCATGTTTAAGCAAACCACCTTTGTTCTGTGGTATGAAATATGAATTGTGGTGCATAAGAATGAAATTCTTTATTGAATCTATAGATAGAAAAATCTGGAATGTTATTACAAATAGCTATCTCATGACTATATCTGAAAATGTCTCTTCTGAAAGAGAACATCTTGATTGTGTAGCTATGAACATCATTGTATCTGCACTTGATTCTAATGAACTGCTCAAGGTTTCAGAATGTAGTTGTACCGTCCCGTACCCGGGTGTTGACTAAGTCAAGGTCAAAGTCAACACCAGGGGTCAAGGTCAACACAAGGCGTTGCCTAGGTGAAGAGACGCTAAGTGCCAGCGTCGCCAAGAAGAGGCGTCGCCAAGGCAAGGCGTCGCCTAGGTGAAGGCGTCGCCCAACCAGGGCGTCGCCAGATCAAACAGTACTAAAGCAAGGCAATCACAGTGTGGTTCCCCGATACCCATGAGTAGGAAAGACCATGGAGGGAGCGACACCGTGGGAAGGCCTCAGGTCCCGATAACCCGGGGCAGCGATAAAGAGAAGGAAAATGTGGCTTCAAGGCCATAGTGATAGCACCAGTGTAGGGCAGCTTGACTCGTACCCTTGCCGCCCCAGAGACGCTTTTGGGACAGATACGACTCAAGAGGAAGGTCACGCCCAGGGTAGCCGGGTGCAGGGAACGAGAGGAAGGCAGATACGCTCTCAAAGTAAGTGACTAGATAATTGGGGGCATGAGTTGGCACCCAAAAAGTCACCCCTAGCCCAGTAGCACTCCCAAGCAGGAGGACTCACACGTAGAAACGTCCCCAGATGGGCAGAAACGCCCGCAGATGGGGTCACGGCATCGTGAGGCCCTCCACGTGTACGACAGCCATGTCAGAATAGAAACACCCTCTAGTCAGGTGCCAGGTAATTAAAGTCATTCAATACAGTTTCCATTTCGAACATTCAGGTACTATAATGGCTCCCAAGCATTTCAACGTCTTAAATGCGCTACGTTTTCTAATTAGATACGCTGATTGAGTGCGTTACATTTGTAATTCAAGGCGTGTTAAGGCGCTTTAAATGCTTGGGTAGTTTAAATAGCGCTGAGAATGTTGGAAACAGGGTTCGAACTTTTGGCAAATTTACCAGAACTCTCTAGTTGCTTGCTGGTGCCTTGAGGTTACGTACAAGGGACTGGGGGAAAGATCTTTGCCTGAGGGAGAAAACATACACACAATACACAGTTCTTTTTACCACCTTCAGAATACCATACGCGGTGCTCAGAGACGGAGGTGCACAGTTTTGGTGTTTCTTGCTGGTTGACTTGAGCGTCGTAGTGCAAACGGCCGCTAGGGCGCCTCTTTGTCCTCTTTTTTGCAGGAATCCACAGGTAACCAGTGGGAAGGACTCCCTAGCTGACGGTTGAGGTCGCGCACGAAGACGTCCCGGTCAACTGGACGGAACATTTGGCGCCCACCGTGGGGCCGATATAAAACATCAGTCCCATCACAAGTTCGAGAAAATCTACGAAGTTACAGTAACGTTGGAGGAGGTTGGAGTGACAATGGCCCCACCAGACGAGGCACAGCACGCGCAGCCCCAGTAGAACTATCCATGCAACAGGTCTTGGAGATAATGAGGGGGCTGCAGCAGGGGCCATCGGAGTCAGCACTGGAGGAAGACGAAGCCCTAATCCCAGCCCGCAGAGCTCGAGTAAGTCGTGTCCTCCTCTCTTGGTTTATTTTCGAACCTGCACCAAGGGAGATCAATGTGTCAGAGACACCATGAAGCAAGACATGCACAGTTAGAAAGCAATAAAGGCCGAAGTTTCTAGGGCAGTGACTCTTACATATGTACTTTTTCGAGAGTTCCAGCGTTGAACTCCACGCTGATCAAAGTGGCAGAGTCAAAACCTCCCGCCTCAGCAAGAATCCGGCAAGCTATTTGATCACTTGGAGCCAGCTTCTTGAAGGGTTTGGTTTTGAGGGCCCTCGCCTCTCTCACCCAGTACAGCGGAAACCCATCCAGAGCGTCGGGAACAAGGTCAGTGCAGCAGATCTTGAAGAACCGGCCTTTCCACCCGGTGAACGAGTTTTGGAAGGGTGTGAGGAGAACTCTCCCAGGAACGTTACTGAGAGTTACCCAGAGGTTGTGCCTCTGCCTCTTCACCTCAAAGAAGTGAAGAAAGAGGTCAACCGAGGGCGCACAACCCAAAAACCCGAAGAGGATGTCGAAGGCTTTGACAAAGGCCCAGCTGTTGGGGTATAACTGTGCCGGAGCGACATTGATCTCCGTCAGCAGTTCCTTCTCGAACCGAGAGAATGGTAGGCGCACGCCGATGGTCTTGAAAACCACCTGGTACAGGTAAAAGAAGGGGACCCCTTCGTTGGCCCGTTCGTCTCCACATACTGGCTCCCCTAGAGTGCAAGGGAGCACAGCAATGTCGTCGTCATGCCTCCTCGCGAAGGCCCGGTGATCATAGGAACATGAATCCCGTTTGTGTTCCCTTATGGCCTTGGTAGCGAGTAAGCATGAACATTCGTCAAGAAGTTCACTCGAAGCCCAAGGGTACAAGTCCTTGGGATTGACCCTGGGGGAAGCAGCATGAGAAGACATTCTTTAACAAGATCAGGGATTGTCAAGGGCGTATGGCCCGCCAGAAATGCTAGAGTCGAGCTAGGGGAGTGAATGCTGGAAGAACCCTTCGTGAGCGAAGAAAGGGTGCAAGAAGAGAGAGTGTAAGTAGGTAACGAAGAGTGCAGAAATGATGAGAACGGTTTCAGAGTTTGAAGGGTTAAATAAAGCGGTTAGAGCGCCAAACGACGAGAATGGATGCACCGCACGATCGAGCCACGTGGCAGAAGATGAAAGGATGGCCCTGGCACCGCTGGTTAAACTCAGAAAATGTCGTATCAACAAAATACCCAGTGGTACGATGCGCCGTCGAAAGTGGACCAGGGGCACAGTAGAAGTCAGGATCAAATCGAATGACTGAACGTCCCATCAGCCATACAAGGAGCGCCACGTGGATCAAGTCGAATGACTGAACGTCCCATCAACCATACAAGAAGCGCCACGTGGATGGCACGGGCAAAACCTTGAGCTCTTCGTTGTCCTCAAGCGTCGACCAAGGCCAAGGCCAAAGTCAATGTCAAGGTAAAGATAACGCCCGAGGTGTCGCCTGTAAGGACGCAAAGGGTGACGCCAGCGTGAGACGACGCGGGCGTTGCCAACCAAAATATCAGCAGGGTCGCCTCCTCGATACCCACAAGTAGGAAAGACTGTGGAGGGAGACGAAATCGAAGAGGGCAAAGGTAGTTACTGGCGTCGCCTCCCCGAGACCCACAGGTAGGAAAGACTGTGGAGGGAGGCGGGACCACCAAAACGCCAGCGAATCACTGGCAGGGCGTTCCCCGATACCTATGGGAAGGAAAGACCATGGAGGGAACGACCCCCTCTCAAAGCACTCGGCGTTTCAGACACCCGAGGACGATACGGCGTTGCTGTAGCAGGCCTCTCCTTAGGCGTGGGCGTCGGGCGTTAGGGATAAAGGGAAGGACCGTTTGGGTGTTAGAAACACCCCGTGAACGATACGGCTCCATTAGGTGAGCCTCTCCATGGGCGTGGGCATTGGCGCGTGACCTTTCCCAGGCCTACAAGGCCGCCCAACGAAGTGAAAGAAGCGAGTATAATACAAACAAAACAACCGAAGCACGCGAAGGCAAAAAAGGAGGATAAGATCGCACATGCAGAATTCTGTGTCGCGAGGACACGAAAGTAATCATAACAAAATTCCAGAGTTGTAGCAAGAGTGCAGATGATTCAAAGAATTACAAATTTTCCAGAGAAGGTTAAAACAAGTATAAAGGAATGGGCTGATGATCGAGGGGGGCGGCTCAATCGTCTATCTCCAAGGGCACGACCTTTCCATCAACAATGTGGTGAGTGGAATCGCAGCTGGAAATGTCAATCCCCGGATTCGTGCAGACTGCTTGAGCCAAAGCTTCGTGGAATCCCTCCTCGAAAGTACCCGCCATCTCCTGGATGAGGGCCTTTTTGTCCTTCTCTAGCTCCTCAATGGCGGCGTCCCCAGAGGCTACCTGCTTCTCCAAAGCCTCATTTTCCACGCGAAGTCGACTGACCTCGACCTGTAGTTTGTCGCAGTCAGCCTAGAGAAGGCCCATGCCTTGGCCTGAGTGGCCATTTCCCCCTCCATCCGCTCCATCTTGTCAGCCTGCTCACAACAACGGTCCTTCAAGTCCTTTTGAACTTCTGCGTCAACTTCGACCATTTCTTGCAGGCCCGTTAACTGAACTTGAAGGGCGACTTCCCGAGTATAAAAGTCAGCCTGGAGCTCCAATGCCTCTGCCAGTTGTCTCTCAGCTTCTGCTTTGGACTCTTGCGCCTGCTTCAGGGAGGTTTGGTAAGTTTCGTTCTGGCATCCCAGGGTTTTCTTCTCCTCCTCCAAAGCAGTTACCTTCGTTTCCAGGGCCTGGAGAGTTTGAGTTTGCAGGACAGCATTCCTGGCCTGGGCGCGCCATTCAAGGGCCACCGCCAAGAAGGCCCCCAAGTAGAAAGGCATGCCTTCCTTCCTGTCGGTGCCCTCTGGCATAGTCCTGCCACTGAAGCCCCTCATCAGATGCATGATTGGAGGAGGGATGGCGATGAGATCGGGGGCGGCAGCGGCAGCGACGGGAGCGGGGGAAGCAGAGACTTCTACCGGTGGCGGGGGCGGGGCAGGCTCGGCGCCTTCGCCCTCTTCCTCTTGGACTGTTGTGGGTGGAAGTGAAGTCGCGCTTGGAGGGTCATCCATGAAGGGATTCCCTCCCTGGGGCGACGCCTCTAGCAGAAGAGGAACCCGCACAGATTTTCTCCTCTTGAAGGGTGCCACACCTTCCGAGTCCTCATCATCCGATAAAATTTCCAAGACCCGTTTCCCTTTGTCAAGGGGTGTTGGAGCCGGAGATGAGGCTGCGGCTAGGGGAACGGTGGCGATGGGTGGAGGAGAGCTGGGAGTCTGAAGTGCGTCAGGGCTATGTGGAGATGACGGAGATGAGCTTAGGGGAGCTTCGGCAGTGATCGGAGGTGGCGGTGACAGAGTTGGTGGGGGGATCGGAACAGCAGCAGGGGCGGAGGAGGCGCTCGCCTTGGCGGCACGAGCCTCCTTCATCGCTTTCGCCAGCATCATTCTCTTAGAGGCGTCCATCACCGATCCTACACCAAAACAGACCAAACAGCAGAAATTAGGGCCAAATCAACTATGCAAAATTACAAAACGCATAGAGGCGTGAGATGCAAGTAACATGGCACCATGAGAAACAGGGGAGGAAGCAGTGGGAACAAACACCCGGTAGCAGGGTGTTCACAGCAAAGGGGACGAGGGAAAAGTCTCCTTACCAAAGTATGTTGTCAGGGCGTGAGCATTGTACTCGCTAGCAACAAGCTTCAAAGTATCAAAAACGATCCCCAGCCCAGCCAAGGCCTTGCTTACTTCCCTGTCAGCAGGAGATAGCTCTTCCAGGGCTTTGGCCCTAAGCAACTTAGGGCGCTCCGTCCAATAGAGGGGAAAGCCGTCCAAGGCTGTGGGGTCGTGCTTGGCACTGCTCACTCTAAAGAATTTCCCCTTCCAGTTTTTGTGAGAGTTTTGGAAGAGGGAGAGGAGGATTCTGCCCGCGATCCCGGAAAAGCTTACCCAAAAGCTTTTCCCCTGCTTTTTCACCTCAAAGAAATGCAGGAAAACGTCTACGGAAGGGAGGATGCCCAGGTGTCCGCAAAGAATTTGAAAACCCCTTACAAATGCCCAGCTGTTGGGGTGGAGCTGGGCGGGGGCGGTATTAATTTCGGTAAGGAGTACTCTTTCAAAGGGGGTGAGGGGAAGACGCACTCCTACGCGTTTGAACACGGTCTGGTACATGAAGAAGAAGGGTTTCCCCTTTCTAGGTCTGTCGTCCAAACAAACAGGTTCCCCAGGCCTGCCGGGACGGACGGATATGTGGGCGTCGTGAGTGCGGCAGAAAGCGTTAAAGTTGTACAAATGGGGATCCCCACGGTGAGCTTCCAGGTCCTGGAAGGTAGTGAGGCTGGTACACTCGTTCAAGAGCTCGTCGGGGGCCCATGGGTAGTAGGCTTTGTAGTTGGACTTGGGGGTCTTTGGGGAGGAATCAGGTTCCGCGTTCGTGCGCGTCATGGTGTAAATAAATAGCTGGAGAAAGAAGAGAGGAAAAAGGTTTTAACAAGTGTAACCATGACAGGAAGGGGAGTGAACCCTAGGAAACATCACCCACGCGAGAAAACCCAGAAAGAAGGAGAAGGGAACAGAGAAGGAAGGAGAAGCGGAAGAATGCAGTAATGCATGAATGTCAACAGTCCCAGGCAGTTCAATAGATCATACAATGCGACGAAAGGGAAGAGTCGTGAGTATTCCAAAATCATACCTTTGCTATCGAAGTGAAGGCGGAAGAAGAGCACGGGAAGGAGAGAACAGCAATTGCAGAGAAAAGGGGTTTGAAGACGACGAACAGTGCAGAGACGCAGAGGGAATGAATGTAACAGTGGGATGAGCGCGGGATTTGGGGGTAACTTAAACGTTACATTTCGCAACCCAAGAGGCGCTAACTAAGAGCGTGAGATCGTGCCACGTGTCAAAGGATCAATCGCCCAAGGGAAACGCAAGGGTCTGTAGGGGCTGGCCGTGCGATGGGCCACGTGGCGCGCGATCAAGGGTAGCCCCAAAAGGTGTTATCATCCCTGTTTCAGAGGATGTCCAATCAGTCATTAAGAGCGCTCCTACGGTTCAGAGAACGTCACGTCAATAATTCGAGAATTGTTGAGTCAACAGGGAGTGACACGTCATCAGGATGGCACGTGGACGGCGTGGGCGAGGCCTTAGTCTTTACGCTGAAGACAAGTCTTCGGCTTAAGACTGGGGGGCTTATGTACCGTCCCGTACCCGGGCGTTGACTAAGTCAAGGTCAAAGTCAACACCAGGGGTCAAGGTCAACACAAGACGTTGCCTAGGTGAAGAGACGCTAAGTGCCAGCGTCGCCAAGAAGAGGCGTCGCCCAACCAGGGCGTCGCCAGATCAAACAGTACTAAAGCAAGGCAATCACAGTGTGGTTCCCCGATACCCATGGGTAGCAAAGACCATGGAGGGAGCGACGCCGTGGGAAGGCCTCAGGTCCCGATAACCCGGGGCAACGATAAAGAGAAGGAAAAGGTGGCTTCAAGGCCATAGTGATAGCACCAGTGTAGGGCAGCCTGACTCGTACCCCTGCCGCCCCAGACACGCCTTTGGGACAGATACGACTCAAGAGGAAGGTCACGCCCAGGGTAGCCGGGTGCAGGGAACGAGAGGAAGGCAGATACGCTCTCAAAGTAAGTGACTAGATAATTGGGGGCATGAGTTGGCACCCAAAAAGTCACCCCTAGCGCAGGAGGACTCACACGTAGAAACGTCCCCAGATGGGCAGAAACGCCCCCAGATAGGGTCACGGCGTCGTGAGGCCCTCCACGTGTACAATAGCCATGTCAGAATAGAAACACCCTCTAGTCAGGTGCCAGGTAATTAAAGTCATTCAATACAGTTTCCGTTTCGAACATTCGGATACGGGACGGTACACAAGCCCCCCAGTCTTAAGCTGAAGACTTGTCTTCAGCGCAAAGACTAAGGTCTCGCCCACGCCATCCACGTGTCACCCTGGTGACGTGTCATTCCTTGCTGACTTAACACTTCTCGAATTATTGACGTGACATTCTCTGAACCATGGGGGTGCACTTAATGGCTGATTGGACATCCTCTGAAGCGGGGAAGGTAACACCTTTTGGGGCCACGCTTAATCACGTGCCACGTGTCTCATCACACGATCAGCCTCTAAAGTCCCTTGCGCTCCCCTTGAGTGCTTAATCCTTCGACACGCGGCTCGATCACACGGTACCCAATTAGCGCCTCTTGGGTTGCAAATATAACGTTTAAGTTACCCAAAACCCCGCGCTCAAACCACTGTTTCATCCATTCTCTCTGCATTTCCGCACTGTTCATCGCCTTCGAGCACTTTCTCTGTGATCTCTGCTCTTTCCTTCGCACTCCCATTCCTTCCACACTTCGGCATCAAAAGGTATGATTTTTCCATCTCTATGACTCTTCTTCTCCGTCACATTGCATCGCTGTGTATTGCACTGCCTGGCACTGTTTATGTTTCTGCACGTCTTTGGATGTCGTTTCTCACGTTCCCCTTTTCTCTCGCGTGGGTAGGGTTTGTCTAGGATTTCGCCTTTTTTTCCCCTTTTCTCCTCCAAACCCCTATTCACTAAACCCTTTCTTTTCTCTTTGCTCTTCAGCGCTTGCGTCAATGGCGAAAACCAAGACCACCGCGCCTCCTCCGCTTCCTAGGTCTTACTATAAGGAGGAGTATGACTGGGCCCCCGACGATCTCCTCGACGAATGCTCCACCTTAAACTCCGGTAACGATGTGGAGGCCCACAGGGGGGACCCCGCACTCTACAACTTCAACGCATTCCATAAAACTCATGACTCCCACGTCTTGGTATGTCGTGTGAAACCCGGGGTACCCGTTTGTGTGGACTCAAGGGCCATTGGAGGAGGCCCCTTCTTCTTCCTCTACCAAATGGTGTTCAAAAGAGTGGGCCTGCGTTTACCTCTGACTTCCTTCGAGAGGGAGCTGCTCACAGAAATCAACACCGCCCCCGCCCAGCTCCACCCTAACAGCTGGGCCTTCGTAAGGGGTTTTCAAATTCTTTGTGGATATTTGGGCGTCCCCTCCTCCGTGGACGTCTTTCTTCATTTTTTCGAAGTGAAGAAACAAGGGAAGAGCCTATGGATGAGCTTCTCTGGCGTCGCCGGGCGCATCATCCTCATGCTCTTCCAAAATTCATTCAAAGGGTGGAAAGGGAAGTTTTTCAAAGTGCGTGCGACCAAGTACGATCCTACTGCCCTAGAAGGCTTCCCTCTCTATTGGACGGACAAGCCCATAACAATGAAGGCCCTGGCTTTGGACCAACTTGCCCCCGCTGATCGGGACGTGTCCAAAGCCTTGGCAGGGCTTGGGGTAGTCTTTGATACTGCCAAACTCATCGCCAATGAATTCAACGCCCATGGGCTCTCTACTTATTTTGGTACCTGCCCTTGATTGTTTATACTGCATGAGCTGTCGTGGTTATAAGAACTCGCTTGCTTCGTTTGAACCCCTATGGCTATCTGCATGTGTTTGGCTATAGATACTCCCATTCTGTTTTATCTGAATTGATCTTTGCTCTGTTATTCTCGCTGCTGCAGGTTAAGTGATGACTTCTTCGAGGCGACTTGCTCTTGCCAAATTCTTGAAGAAGGCAAAGTCCGCCAAAGAGGGTGGAGACGCCATCGCCTCTAACGTGCCCACTGTTGCTTCCCTGCCGACTCCTCCTCCATCTGCCTCTCCTTCTCCCATCGCCGCGGTTCCATTAGCCATGGCGCCGACTCCTGCCCCAGCACGCCCCAACAAATGAAAGAGGGTGCTGGTGATAGATTCTGACAGTGAAGACTCGGGCACCGCCTTGGTTTCCAATAAGAGGAGGGCTGCGGGCGCTCCTGTCTTGACTGTCGCGTCTCCCGGTGGCGGGAGTTCTCTCAGGGACGATCCTCCAAGTGCCACATCGCCTCCACCTCAAACAGCCCAAGAGGAACGAGAGGAGGGGACTGATTTGGTTCCCCCGCCATTGCCACTACCGCTTTGTGACGCGGCTGAGGCCTCGGGCGCTGCCCCTCCTGCGTCAGTTATAGCTTCGACTTCCCGCAGGCAGCGGATTCCCCGTCCCATCCACCGGGAGTTGACGCAGGGTTTTACTGAAGGTATGTCGCCAACAGATCCTCGAAAGGGGGGAGGCATGCCTTATTATATGGGGGCATTCCTGGCAGTGGCACTTAAGTGGCGCACCCAGGCCCGAAACGCCATCAAGGGGAGGGAGGCTCTCTGTAAACTGAGAGAAGAAATAGGAGCGTTGAAGGAGGAGAAACAAAACTGGGGGCTCAAGGAGGAAGCTTCCCAATCTTCTATAAAACATTGGACTCCAAGAGGCGGCTCTTGCCTCCGAAGTACAGCGGAAAAAACTTGAAGAACTGGACGCTGCTTGGAGGCAGAAGTTAGGTGAGAGAGAGGACGCCTTGGCTGTGAAGATCGAAGCCTTGGGCCTTCTCCAAGCCGAGGCCAATAAGCTCCGTGTGGAGAAGGAGTTCTTGGAGAAACAGTTGACGTCCAAGGACTCTAGGATTGCGGAACTAGAGGGGGAGGTCCAAGAACTGACTGGGGAGATGGTGGGCGCGTTTGAAGAGGGCTTCCAAGAGGCTCTGACTCAGGTGTCCTGCGAGAACCCTGGCATCAACATTTCAAACTGCGATCCTACATACCATGTCGTTGACGGGAAGGTCGTGCCTCTTGACTTGGATGACTGAATCGCCGACTCTCACCCACCACCTTTACCTTTCGCGCTTTATTCTTGTTTTGCCCCTCTTTGATAAACTTGTAACTCCTTTGAACTATTTGCACTTTGTCAGAACTATGGGTTTTGCGTGACAATTTTGTACCTTTGAGGTATCCCGCTCTGTCTGTATGATTTTGGCTTCATTCGTCACTTTTACGTACTTCGATTACTTTGCCTGTACTTTACCTGTTTCTTTCGCTGCGTTGTATGACCCTGTCCATCTGGGGTCTTACTCCTACCGGGTACCTCAGAACCTATTCCGCCTTCGTATCTATGAGGCCTCTGCCTCGTGAAGGCGATGGCAGCCCCGCCACTGCTACAACGCGAAAGCTGAGACCTACTCTGGGTCTTAAAGCTGAGACCTATCTGTCAGCGCCGTATCGTCCCTAGGGTGTCTTAAGCACTGAGGCGATCTGTCCCTTGATTCTTGGTGCTTGGCGCCCACGCCTAAGGAGAGGCCTGCTACAGCAGCGCCGTATCGTCCTCAGGGCGTCTAGAAACGCCAAGCACTGGGAAGGCTCGAAGCCCTCCAGGGGGTCGTTCCCTCCATGGTCTTTCCTTCCCATGGGTATCGGGGAGCAACGCTGTGGTGGTTCACTCAGCATTTGGCGATCTCGTCCCCCTCCACAGTCTTTCCTACCTGTGGGTATCAGGGAGGCGACGCCGCTAGTAACTAGTTTTGACTTCTTCGATTTCATCTCCCTCCACAATCTTTCCTACCTGTGGGTATCGGGGAGGCGACGCCGCTAGCAACTTGCAATGGCGATGCCCTCGACGTCTTTTACTGGCGACGCCTGGTGCGGTTAAGCCGTTGAATTTACCTTGGCATTGACTTTGACTTTGACTCTGGTCGACGCCTGGGGGTAGCGAAGAGCTCAAGGTCTCGCCCGTGCCATCCACGTGGCGTTTCTCATATGGCTGATGGGACGTTCCCTCACTTGACTTGATCCTGACATTTTCTGAGCTTCTGACCCATTTTCGACGGCGCATCGTACCCTCGGGCATTCTGTCGATACGACGTTTTCTGAGTGTTAACCAATGGTGCCAGGGTCATCCTTCCATCCTCTGCCACGTGGCTCGATCGCACGGTGCATCCATTTGCGTCGTTTGGCGCTCTAACTGCAATACTCCCATTTGCGTCGTTTGGCGCTCTAACCGCAATATTTAGATCTTCAAAATCTTGAACCTGCCCTCATCATCTCTATGCTTTCGTAACCTACTTGCACAATTTCTCTTCTCGCAAAGAGTTCTTCTAGTGTCTTCTCTTCTCGCAAAGAGTTCTTCTGGTGTTCTCTCTTCTCGCAAAGAGTTCTTCTGGTGTTCGTTATAACCAACGTTTTACCCCCGTGTTTCCAGCAGGTCATTCTCCTTCAACCTTCCAAGATACTGTTCCGACATGTCTTCTCATGTTCCTCCCCCCAAGGTTAACCCCAAGGACCTGTATACTTGGGCCTCGAGCGAGCTCCTTGACGAGTGCTCATGCTTGCTTTCTACCAGGGCCATAAGGGAACACAAAGGGGATTCGTGCTCCTATGATCACCGTGCCTTCGCGAAGAGGCACGACGACGATATTGCCGTACTCCCTTGCACTTTAGGGGAGCCAGTGTGCGGAGATGAACGGGCCAACGACGGGGTCCCCTTCTTTTACTTCTATCAGGTGGTATTCAAGAGCATCGGCGTGCGGCTGCCCTTCTCCAGGTTTGAGAGGGAACTATTGACGGAGATTAATGCTGCTCTGGCCCAGTTGTATCCTAATAGCTGGGCTTTCGTCAAGGCCTTTGACATACTTTTTGGTTTTCTGGGGTGTGCACCCTCGGTTGATATCTTTCTTCCCTTCTTTGAGGTGAAGAGGCAAAGGAACAACCTCTGGGTGACCCTCAGTAATGTTCCCGGTAGGGTTCTCCTGACTCCCTTCCAAAACTCCTTCACTAGGTGGAAGGGCAGGTTTTTCAAAATCTGTTGCTCTGATCTCGTGCCCTCCGCCCTAGATGGTTTTCCACTGTACTGGGTGAGGGAGACGAGGGCCCTCAAGTCCAAACCCTTCAAGAAGCTAGCCCCGAATGACCAGGTGGTTTGCCGGATCCTAGCTGAGGCGGGGGGTTTTGACTCCGCCACCTCGATCAATTTGGAGTTCAACGCTGGAACCCTAGAAAAGTATATATGTACGAGTGACTGCCCTAGAAACTTCCACCTTTGATGCTTTCTAAATCTTTGCATGTTTTGCCTCATGGTGTCTTTAACATGTTCTTTTCCCTTGGTGTAGGTTCGAAGATAAACCAGCAGCGGAGGTCACAACTCACTCGGGCCCTGCGGGCTGAGAGCGGAGCTTCGTCTTCCTCCCATCCCGACTCCGGAGGCCACTGAAGAGTGGCTCGTTTGTATTTTTTGTATGAGCATAGGGCATGTAATGTTTGCCCCATTCGCCTTACTCCCATTTATCTCGAACACTACTTGTAAATTTGACTCCACTGTACCATGCTTGGTTTCTGTAATGCCGCTTTACTTTTGCATATACTGCGCGTTCTTTCTCCGTTATGTTTCTTGGCGACGCCTACACTTGGGCGACGCCTTCTACCTTGGCGACGCTTTCTCTCTTGGCGACACCTTCTTCTTGGCAACGCCGTCTTCTTTGCGACGCCTTCTTCTTAGCAACGCCTGTCGCCGCTTCGAACGGGAAAAAGATAAAGACTAAAAACCAAGGCAAGGTTTTTCTCGAACTTCTTTTTTCTTTTATTTGGGTGACCTCGTTAAAAAAACCCCGAAAGGGAAAAAGAGTGTCCCCTTCAACAAGATCGTTACATGGCTGCTTACATAAGTCAACTAAAATAAAACTTCAAGTTGGCTGCATTCCAACTGCGCGGGATGGGACCCCCCTCCAAGGTCTCTAGGTTGTACGAACCATTGCCCTTAGCCTCGGTAACTGTGAAGGGTCCGGTCCACTTGGGAGACAACTTATTCTCCAGCTCGTATGGGTGAGCCTTCCTCATAACTAGGTCGCCAATCTGAAACTGTCGTGGCTTCACTTTAGAGCTATATTGTCGCTCTACTCTTCTCTTTACTGCTTCGGCCTTTATTCTAGCTTCCTCCCTGGCTTCGTCTAGTAGGTCCAGGTTCACCCGCCTTTCTTCATTGGATTCCTCGGCCACGAAGTTTTTGAAGCGTGGCGAGCTTTCGTGTATCTCGACCGGGATCATCGCATCTGACCCATACACTAAGCTGAAAGGCCTCTCCATGGTGGAAGATTGGGGCGCGGTGTGGTATGCCCATACGATCCTTGGCACCTCCTCCGCCCACGCACCTTTGGCCTTTTCTAGCCTTCTCTTTAGCCCTCTCAGCAGAACTCTATTTGCTGACTCTACTTGCCCGTTAGTCTGGGGGTGTTCTACTGATGCGAACACTTGCTTGGCAAGCAGGTCAGCTCTGGCATTCTGCTCCCTTGGGACATGTACTAGCTCAAGAGCGCTAAATGCTCCTTTCAGCAGTTGGACGTATTTTAGATATGCCGCCATTAGCGGGTCCTTTGCTTAGAACTCGCCTGATACCTGTCCCGTAATCAGCTGGGAGTCGCTTTTCACCAAAAGGTTCTGCGCGCCCATCTCCTTAGCCAGGAGCATCCCTGCAACCAGAGCTTCGTACTCAGCCTAATTATTACTTGCCTTGAAGGCGAAGCGCAGAGCTTGCTCGATCAACACGCCATTAGGTCCCTCCAAGACTATTCCCGCATCGCTCCCTTGCTGGTTGGAGGAGCCATCAACCGAGAGCAACCACTGTGAGCCCGCCTCCACCTCTTGTTCACCTCCGGTCGAAAGTTCCGCCACAAAATCTGCGTACACCTGCCCTTTGATGGATGCTCTGGGCTCGTACTGGATGTCAAATTGTGACAACTCCACCGCCCAGCACACCATCCTCCCCGCTACGTCAGGTTTTTGCAATACTTTTTGTATAGGGAGGTTCGTCATCACCACCACTGTAAAGCTGTGGAAATAATGGTGGAGCCTCCTGGCCGAAAATACCACGGCCAACGCTGCCTTCTCCAGCGCCTGGTATCTCGTCTCCGCGCCTTGTAAGGCCTTGCTCACAAAATAGATGGGCTTTTGAATCTGGTCCAGCTCCTGGACCAGCACAGAGCTGATAGCTCGCTCTGTCACCGCGAAGTACAGCCGGAGGGGCACACCCGCTACCAGTTTGTAGAGGACCGATGGCGTCGCCAGGTATTCTTTCAACTTGACGAAAGACGCTTCGCATTCATCAGTCCATGCAAAACGACTATTTCTCTTGAGGCACTGGAAATATGGGTGCCCCTTCTCTCCTCCAGCAGAAACAAACCTTGAGAGCGCCGCCATCCGCCCCGTCAGCTGCTGCACTTCCTTTACTGACGTCGGGCTTCGCATGGCGATGATTGATGCGCATTTGTCGGGGTTCGCCTCTATTCCCCTCTCTGTGAGCATGAAACCTAGAAACTTACCGGCCTCTACCCCAAGACACACTTCTCGGGGTTTAGCTTGAGGCGGTACTTGGATATTGTACCGCCCTGGTGGTCGGATGCGATAACGTGGCATCCTGCTACAGTATAGGCGTGTTGACAAGGCGCCAGGTTGACAGTTGGGAAGGAAGTCGGGAGGCACGTGTAGTCGCCGATAGTTAAGTTGGCGTGTTCCGATCTCCAGCTTACCAGAATAGGCGATCGCCAGGTTGGGGATGAAGTCGCCAGATGCGGACTCAGGCGACCAGGCAGTCAGAGATCGCCAGAACAAGCACATCGCCGAAGATGAAGGAGAAGCAGATTATGAAGGCGGCCGGCGAGACCACAGGGGAGGTGTGTGAAGGCCCTACCTCGTCAGTTTCAGTAGAGATCGCACTCCTGAGTTAGCTATGCACTGGGCAGTACCATGCATAGGTAACTTAGCCAAAACGAGAGAAGAAGCAGCGCCAAGTCAGGGAGCCCCAGATGATGGCACGTGTACAGTTGGATACGAGCCACGTGTCCAAGTCTGTAACTGCCAGGAGAGAGAAAACCACCAGGTATATAAGAGTTCCTAACAGATTTTCTAAGGTACGCACGTTCAGTTCATACACTTTACGCTTGCGAGTGACAGAGCTGTTTGTGAGAGAGATTTGCACGGTTCCAGTTCTTAGTATTTGGTGATACCGTCACTGACTTGAGCATCGGAGTGCGATCGGCCGCAGCGGCGCCGTATCGTTTCTTTGCAGGTTCTTGAGATAGATCCAGAGGAGGAACGGAGGTGGGAAGCGGCGCGCACGTCGATCCTTTGACGAGGCATTCTCCAGCGCTCCGGTCAACAGGCAGGATCATCAGGCGCCCACCGTGGGGCCGTGTAAAACGTGCTCCCATCCACAGCGTGAGTACGTGGAGGTTTTCGAGGTTTTCTGCGCGGTTGTGTGCTGGTGCAACCGTCGTTCTTGGTTTCTTTGAGTTTCGTTCGGTGAAGTTTGTGTTTTAAACCGTTCGTTTGGTTTTTCGATCGGTGGATTCGAGTTCTTTCGAGTGGTTGTTTGGTTCGTGGGGAAACGGTGGTTTTTGGTGAAGCTGCGATTTTCTTCGAAGGTTCGCGGTGTTCTTGAAGTTCTTACGCAGTTTCTTGAATCTTCTCCGATCGGTCGCTGATTCGTTCGTGGTTGAAGTGTTATTTGCTGTACTTCTGTGGTTCGCTGAAGTTAATGAGAAAGATGAGAAGCAATCGTTCCAGTCCTGTGGCTCCCGTCGCAGCTGAAGGCGACGCCGCCATGACCATGGCGCAGATGGCAGAAATGATGCGCTCATTGCAGGCCACTGTAGAAGCCTCGCGCGTCGAGCAGGCAAGGATACATGAAGACCTGGTCGCCTCTCGCGCCAGAAACGAGGAGCTCAGCAAGGTAGCTGAGGAGCTACGTCGAGCTCTTCAGGAGCAGCAGGTTCGTTCTTCCGCTGAAGAGGTGGCACCGTCGACGCCGCCTCGTGTTTTCCCAATGCCTTTCATTCAGGCGATTACCGACACGCCAATTCCCACGAGCGTGGTCCCGGTTAAAGCTGTTTTTACTGGCGTGGAAGATCCAGAGGCTCATCTGACCACGTTCCACACACAGATGATGCTGTCAGGAGGGTTGGATGCTGTCTATTGTAAGATGTTCGTGAGCACGCTCCAGGGAACGGCGATGGAGTGGTTTGTGAGCCTGCCTAATGGCCACATAACTAATTTTCAGCAATTCTCGAAAATCTTTGTCGAGCAGTATATTGTGAACAAGGCACCGCCCAGAGTGTCCTATGATCTGTTTGATATAAGGCAGTACCATGGGGAGTCCCTCAGAGACTACCTCAATCGCTTCGGGGCACAGATGGTCAGATCGCCGGCCAAGGATGAAGAAATGCTGGTTTATGCCTTCAAGAAAGGCGTGCAGCCAGGGCCATTCTGCGAAGGCTTGATCAGGGCTCATCCAGCGACGTTTGCTGAAGTCAGGCGACTTGCGGTGGCTCACATCGCCGACGAGAGTGAGGTCGCCGAGAAGAGAGGCAGTGTGGCTCCCGTCAGGCCACGCGCCCAGACCAGGATCCAGCCACAGAGGGTGCTGGAAACGGCAGCGGCGGCCAGAAAGGATCAAAGGACTCGCCATCCTTACGATAGGAGAAACAAGGGAAGAAGCCAAGCGCGCCAACCGCCAGCACCCCAACAACCAGCACGCCGGGAATACAATCGCCCGCCTAAGCACAAATTCGTCATGGGACTAGCGGACCTGATTGCTATCCCTAACATATCTGCTAGGTTGAAGGCGCCCGAGAAGGTGGGCGACAAGGTGTTAGGGTCGAAGCCGGATGTCTGGTGCGAGTTCCACCAGTGCTTTGGCCACAACCTGGACTCGTGTTTGTCTTTAGGGTACCAGCTCGACGATCTGGTTAAGAGCGGGTTCCTAAACGACTATTTGCTGGACAGAAGGACTGGAGGAGCGTCGAGTTCCCAGCCGGCAGGGGGAGAAGCCCAGCAACACGAGATGCCTATCCATGGGGAGATCCACACCATTGCAGGGGGTTTCTCAGGTGGTGGATGCACCGCATCGCAGAGGAAAAAGTACGCGCGATCGGTGATGTCGGTGGACATGTTTGAAGATCACTCACCCGAAGTGGACATTACGTTCACCAAGCAGGATCTTCGGGACGTTGTGCCTCACGACAACGATCCCATTGTTATTTCGTTGATCACGGCGGGGAGGAAGGTTCACCGAGTTCTGGTGGACCAAGGAAGTTCGGCAGACGTGATGTTCTGGCCGACTTTCACGCAGCTAGAATTGCCCCTTGACCAGCTGAGGCCCTATGGAGGGTGCTTGTATGGGTTCGCTGGCGACCAGGTGGAAGTCAGGGGGTACATTGAGCTGAGAACCACGTTTACCGATGAGGCTGGGTCGAGGACGGAGAAAATCAAGTACCTCATCGTAAACGCCCCTTCAGCATATAACATCCTGCTGGGAAGGCCCACCCTTAACAGGATAGGCGCAATTCCATCGACTCGGCACATGAAGGTGAAGCTGCCGTCCATGGAAGGGGTGGTAATCACGATAAAGTCTGATCAGAAGGAAGCGAAAAAGTGCTATGAGAATAGCCTGAAAAATAAAAGATCAGTGAGCTATGTCACAACCACCCCACCGCCCGGTGTGAAGCCCAGACCGCCGATAATGGAGGAGGCCGCCGGAAGGGACGTAGAGATGGTAGATGTTGAGCTGGGGGAGAGGAATGCTGCCCTGGAGGAGGAAGAGGCGCGGAATCGCCCGGAGGAAGCAAGGGAACTCGGAATCGCCAAGGCGGTGATCGCCAGAGAATCAAGGCCCAAGCCCGTCGAGCAGTGGCTCGAGAAGGAGATCGGGGGGAAAGTTTTCAAGCTCGGAAGATCTCTGGAGGTCGATCTCCAGGACCAGATCGCCAAGGTGATTGAACGGCATCTGGACGCGTTTGCCTGGTCCGCTTCGGACATGCCCGGGATCGATCCCGACTTCTTGTGCCATCATCTGGCGATGGACAACATGGTGAGACCGGTGCGGCAAAGAAGGAGGAAATTTAATGAAGAGAGGAGGCAGGCGATCAAGGATGAGACCCAGAAACTCCTCGCTGCAGGCCACATCAGGGAAGTCCAGTACCCTGAGTGGCTGGCAAATGTCGTGCTGGTGAAAAAGAGCAACGGGAAATGGCGCATGTGCGTCGATTTCACCGATCTGAATAAGGCTTGCCCAAAGGATTCGTATCCTTTACCAAGCATTGATGCCCTGGTTGATAGTGCTGCAGGGTGCAAGCTGCTGAGTTTCCTGGACGCCTTCTCGGGCTATAATCAGATCAAGATGCATCCCATGGATGAAGAAAAAACAGCCTTCATGACGGAGAGGTCGTGCTACTGCTATAAGGTGATGCCGTTTGGGCTGAAGAATGCGGGGGCCACGTACCAGAGGCTGATGGACCGAGTACTTGCACCGATGCTGGGAAGGAACGTGCAAGCTTACGTCGATGACATGGTCGTGACCTCGCAGGAGAAAAGCAAGCACGTTGCAGACTTGGAAGAGTTGTTCACGACGATCGCCAAGTTCAAGTTGAAGCTCAACCCGGAGAAGTGCATTTTCGGCGTGGAGGCTGGGAAGTTCTTGGGTTTTCTTTTAACTGAAAGAGGAATAGAGGCCAACCCGGACAAGTGTGCCGCCATCTTGGCGATGAGAAGCCCGACTACAGTGAAAGAAGTCCAGCAGCTGACGGGTCGGATGGCGGCCCTATCCCGCTTCGTGTCAGCGAGCGGAGAAAAGGGACATCCCTATTTCCAGTGCCTGCGGCGCAATAATAAGTTCGCTTGGACGAAAGAGTGCGAGGAGGCTTTCGTCAAGCTGAAGGAATATTTGGCGAGCCCGCCGGTTCTGTGCAAACCACTGGCGGGAATCCCTCTCAGGTCGTATTTCGCTGTGACTGAGAGGGCGGTGAGTGCGGTGCTCGCCCAGGACCAGGATCAGGCTCAGAAGCCTATTTATTTCGTGAGTAAAGTGTTGCAGGGCCCAGAAACGAGATATCAGGCCCTGGAGAAGGCTGCATTGGCTGTGGTGTTTTCGGCGAGGAGGTTGCGCCACTACTTCCACAGCTTCACAATACTGGTGATGACTGACCTGCCCATCCAGAAGGTCTTGAAGAAGCCTGACGTTGCAGGAAGAATGGTGAAGTGGGCAGTGGAGTTGTCAGAGTTTGACATTAAATATGAGCCCCGAGGCCCGATCAAAGGGCAAATCTTTGCAGATTTTGTAGTCGAGCTCTCTTCAGAGGCGACGCGGGTTGAAGGAGACGATTTCCGTTGGGTACTCTCGGTGGATGGATCGTCAAACCAGCAGGGTAGCGGTGCTGGAGTCATATTGGAAGGACCCAACGGCGTGCTGATCGAACAATCGTTGAGATTCGCCTTCAAAGCCAGCAACAATCAAGCAGAGTATGAGGCGCTGATCGCCGGGATTCTGCTGGCTAAGGAAATGGGAGCCAGAGTGCTGATGGCTAAGAGTGACTCGCTGCTAGTCACAGGGCAAGTAACAGGCGAGTTCCAGGCTAAAGATCCACAAATGGCGGCTTACTTGGCGTATGTGCAGGAATTGAAGAGTTCCTTTGCTTCTTTTGAAGTGGTGCATGTGCCCCGAGAACAGAATGCCCGAGCTGACTTGCTTGCTAAGCTCGCCAACTCAGGCAAGGGGGGTAGGCAGAGGACAGTGATTCAAGAAACTTTGAAGACGCCGAGGGCATTTGTAGCAGATCACCTGGTCCTTCAGATAAGCAGGTCGACGGAGAGAGCAGCGAGAAGCCATAAGTCTTTGACGCAAGAAACTCTGAGATCGCCGAGAGTTAGAGCTTGTCGAGGAGAGAAGGTGGACGTGATGCAGGTCTGCGCCACCCATGAGCCAGACACTTGGATAACACAGTACAAGCGGTGCCTGGCGGATGGCCTCCTCCCGCTAGATCCAACAGAAGCTAGGAAGGTAAAGAAAAATTCCAGCAAGTATACATTGATTGATGGCGATCTGTACAGGTTTGGATTCACTCACCCACTCCTGGAATGTATACACGGCGAGAAGTGCACGAGGATTATGGCAGAGCTCCACGAAGGAATATGTGGAAGTCAAGTCGGGGGTCGAGCTCTGGCCGCGAGGACTCTCTGTGCAGGCTACTACTGGCCATCCATGAGAGAAGATTGCAAGAAGTATGCCCAGTGCTGCAAACAATGCCAGCAGCACGCCGATTGGCACAAGGCACCTCTCGAGGAGTTGAAGTCGATCTATAGCCCTTGGCCGTTTCATACTTGGGGAATCGACATCCTGGGACCTTTTCCACTGGCGATCAGGCAGATGAAGTACTTGGTGGTGGCGATTGAGTATTTCACCAAGTGGATTGAAGCAGAACCAGTGGCCCAGATCACCGCGCACAAGATCGAAGGCTTTGTATGGAAGAATATTGTGTGCCGGTTTGGAGTGCCTAAGCGCCTGGTATCAGATAATGGGACTCAGTTTGCGAGCCACCTGTTGAAGAAGCTTTGTGAAGGGGTTGGAATTCAGCAAGTGCTTGCATCCGTCGAGCACCCTCAGACGAATGGCCAGGTGGAATCAGCTAATCGGGTGTTGCTGAGAGGTTTGAAGAGAAGGCTCGAGAAAGCCAAGGGAAGTTGGGCTGAGGAGGTACCCCGTATAGTTTGGGCGTACCACACCACCGAGCAGTCAGGAACCCATGAGACCCCGTTTAGCTTGGTCTATGGGTGTGATGCCATGATTCCAGTCGAGATTCAGGAGAGCTCGCCGAGATTCCAGAACTTTGTAGAGGAAGACTCGAATGAAGAGAGAAGGCTGAACCTGGATCTGCTGGACGAAGTCAGGGAGGAGGCAAGGCTGAAGGCTGAGGCGGTGAAGAGAAGGGTCGAGCGAAGGTACAACTCGAAGGTGATGCCAAGGCAGTTTAGAGAAGGCAATCTGGTGATGAGGAAGGCCCACCAGTACGAGATGGAGAATAAGCTATCACCCAAGTGGACTGGACCGTTCAGAATAACCGAGGCACTCGGGAACGGAGCCTATCGCTTGGAGACGCTGGAAGGGGGGGCGATCCCTCGTACCGGGAACGCCACACACCTGAAGTTGTACTATAGCTAAGGGCTTTGTAAGTAAAGACAAACACAAATATTACATTACAATGTCTCTGTTAAAATAGTTTCAAGGGGGCACTCTTTTTTCCCTAAGGAGGGTTTTTAATGAGGCCACCCAATAAAAGAAGAGTTTTCGAAGTATAAGGTGTTTTCAGATTGCATATGTGTTATTTCCAAAAGTTTCGAAGAAAGACCTTGTCATTCGTACATGACTTAAGGCACAAAAAGATATGTCGCGTGTTTTCCTAAGTTTTTAAAGTCCTCATCGTTTTTCGGCGATTAGAGGCACCAGTTAAGTTTTTAAAGTCCTCATCGTTTTTCGGCGATTAGAGGTATCGGTTAAGTTTTTAAAGTCCTCATCGTTTTTCGGCGATTAGAGGTATCAGTTAAGTTGTTAAGTCCTCATCGTTTATCGGCGATCGGAGGCACCAGATGAAAGACCTCATCGCCGTCGAGCGAGCGCAGGCGAGAAAGAGGAAAAGTCCTCCGTGTTTCTGGGAGCGAGAAGATGTAACTCCCGGGGCAACGTAGAGGCAAGTTAAAGACCTCCTCGCCGTTGTGCGGGCGCAGGCGAGAGAGGTCCTCAGTGCATCCAGGGGGGAGGAGATGTACGCCCTGGGCAAGTTGAGGCACCGGATAAAGTCCTTATCGCCGTTGTGCGAACTAAGGCCCATCAAAGACCTCCTCGCCGTCGAGCGAGTGCAGGCATGAGAAAGAAAAGGTCCTCAGTGCATCCAGGGGGGAGGAGATGTACACCCTGGGCAAGTTGAGGCACCAGACAAAGTCCTTCTCGCCGATGAGCGAGTTCAGGCGAGTAAAAGTCCTTCTCGCCGATGAGCGAGTTCAGGCGAGTTAAAAGACCTTCTCGCTTGTGTACGAGTATAGGCAAGATAAAATCCTTCTCGTCTTGAACGAGTTCAGGTATGGCGAAGAGGGGTGGAAGAAGCTTGAAAGGTGGCTAAGGTAGGTTCAAAGAGAACGCCTAGCCAGCCAGTCTCTAGCTCTGGGGTTCAGGGAGGTAAAGGAAGATCCCAAAGGGCATTTCTGCCTCAGATAAAGAAATGACTGCCAAAGCCTGAGGCTAAGGAAAGTTGGTGTTATCAAGAGGTCTAGGTGATCGCGGAAAGTTCAGACACGGCGAGAAGGTTGAAAGACTTGTTTGATAAAGCGGGTCAAGTGGGACGTTGTTTGAACCAATGATTGAATCACAGTTCGTTGCTTGGAACTTTTCTTACGATCAGGTTAGCGCCTCAGGGGTACAAGTTGTTTAAAGCAATTATTGCTTAAGTTTGAATCGGCTCGAAGCAGTTACGCCGAAGGTCATGTTTGCAAAATCGCTAAGTTAAACGCAGCAGAGTTAAACATACAAAGAAAGTAAAGTGCTCAAAAGGAGTCAGAAGAAATGTCCAAGTTTCGCTATTGAAATAAGTAGCTGCTTAAAATACGTGTGCAAGGGTTTTTACAAGGTAAGTACAAGTGAATTCATAAAGAAGCAGATGGGGTAGAATTGGTTGAGCCTTCGGCGGGAACGACCTTCCCATCTACTACTTCGTTGTCTAACGACACCATGCTAAGGTCAAGATCGGGGAATAGGCATGCGAACTATTCTCGAGCGGCATCAAACCCGGCAACCAGAATCTGAGCGGAGCTTAGCTTAAGTTCTTCAATTTGCTTTTGAAATCCTTCAACCTGCTGCTTAAGCTCCTTGTTCTGCTGCTCCAGCTCTTCGACCTGTTTTCGGAGTTGCTTGTTGGTCTCTTGAGCTTGAAGAAGGTCGTCAGCCACCTTCTTGGATTCTGTTTGAGCTTGGGCCAACTCGGCAGCCATCTTCACCCTCTCTTTGTTTGCCTCGGAGAGATCAGCCATGGCGTCGTCTCTTGCTTTCTCTACTTGCCCAAGTAGCTTCTCGCGGTCGATCGACCTTTGCTCCAGCTTCTGTACCTTATCGGCATTGGCTTGAATTTGAGCCTCCAGGTCGCTCGCCTTAGTGCGCAGAGGCACGATTCTGCTTTCAAGTTCGACCTTTTCTTGGGCAAGTTCATGGACTTTGCGGCGAAGGTCAACAGCTTCCTTGCGCGCAAGCCTAAGCTCGGTGTTTAGGGCATCCTCCACTCGAGAATGTTCCATTTCCGCGAGCGTTAGGCTGAATGACACCTTCTCCACCTCGACCTTCATTGTGCTGTTCTCGGTCTTGAGGTTGTAGATATCATCCTGTAGCCGCCTGGTGGAGCTCTCCACAGCTCTCGTTATGATTGAAGGGATATCCTCTGCAATGGTTTTGAGTTTAGCAGTCAGAGGTTCCCACATCCTCGTGACCTCGAGGGAAAGATTTGCAGCTTGGAGAGGCGCCAGGGGGGCTCGTTGAGGGTTCTCGTCGCCGCCTTCCTTAACAATATTTTCGGTGGTTGCTTCTTGGCGTGGCGACGCAATCGGGGATTCGGTGATTAGGATTGGAGAGGTGTGAGCGACCTCATCCCCGATTGGAACGATTCCTGCAGCTGAAGTGTTGGAAGGAGGGCCCCCTCCTGCTGATATATGTGGTGTAGAGGCGCTCGGGGGGTCCTCTAAGAAGTTTGGCTCTTGGGCCCCAGTTGCAGGTGGCGCAGTGGCCAATGGAACTGCTTGGACTGGTGGTGAAGGGGCTTGTGGTGCTGGTGGTGAAGGAGGAGGAGCGGGTGTTGATGGTGGTGTTGAAGCTGGAAGAGGGGGCGGGGCAGGTGGAGAAGATGGTGCCACTCTCTTCCTTTTCGTGACAAGGCCATCCTCTGTGACCTCGTCGTCCTCTTCCTCATCCTCTTGGACAACTTGGGGGGCCTTCCGCTTTGGCCTCTTAAGGACCAGTTTCTTTCGTTGGGTGGGCGCCTTAGGCGGTGATCGCCCCTGGATGATGGCCTTCTCGACCGCTGAGTTGGGAACCGTCTGGGAGCCGGTCGCCAACCCGTGGTTGCGGGCGAGCGCCTTTAAATCGGCGAGCATGTTCTTACCCAACATGGTGTCTACATGAAATGAAAGTGCATAAGTTAGCTCAAAGGAGAAAGGGGTAAGTGTACAAGACAATAAGACAGCAAAAGCAGGCATATGCAGAAAAGATAAAACCAAAGTCTTGTGTGTATCGCACAAGACGCCCAGAAACAATATCAGAGGCAATGTCAAGACAAAGATGTAGCGTCCTAACCTATTTGAAATTCCAACTGGTCCTCAAAGAACTCGAAGGAAATCAGGGTGGGGGTCAAGAATGTTATGTGGGCATCTGCCACCCTCTTCCAGAAGAGACAAAGGTCTCTGTCCAAAGCTCCCATGCTATCAGGACTTCTGGGCCTCCTGAAGCAGCTCTTGGACTCCTTTTTCCCCTTGTCCACCCAGTACAAGGGGAAACCGTCGAGGAGGGAAGGGTCTTTGTCGTTTGCGCGAACCTGGATGAACTTCTCCTTCCAATCCTTGTACGACTGCTGGAAGATGGTGAAAATGGACCTCCCAGCAATGGCGTTCAGGCTGACCCACAGGCGATCTCCTGGGTGCTTGGCCTCGAACAAGAATAAAAACACGTCCACTGACGCGGGCAACCCCAGGTGGGCGCACGTTACCTCAAAAGCTCGGACAAACGCCCAGCTGTTGGGGTGAAGCTGGGCGGCAGCGATGTTGAGCTCGGTTAAGAGTTCCCTCTCAAATCGAGTGAGAGGGAACCTGAGTTTAACCTTCTTGAAGAGAGTGGTGTAGACGAAGCAGAAGGGCCCGTCGGCGCTCACTTTATCATCGGCACACACTGGCAGAGTGGTTGGGCAAGGCAGCACCATCATTCTCTCATCGTGCTCCTTGTGGAATGATTGGTGGGCCTCGTCCCCATTGGTCAATCGCAGAACCGCCCCTCGGTGTTCACCGACGACGTTTCCTTTAAGAGGGTTGAGTTAGCCCATGAGTATAACGTCTTGAAGTCTGGCAGTGGGGTGGGGGCTCCTCCAGCGTTTGGTGGAGTCGCCTGGGCCAGAGTGGTTTGAGAAGACGCGGGCCTCACAGCCTGCGAAGAGGGAGCACCACGAACTTGCGTAGGGTCGTGTGCTTGTGAAGGGGGGTTTCGCGCTGACGGAGGGGGGTTCGGGGTGATCTTCGTGCGAGTCATGGTAGCAACTGCAAACGAAGGAGGAAGGAAAAATAATCAGGAGGGTTACAAAGGCTGACTCGATCATGAATGGAAGGTGAAAGACGAACGAATGTGAGTTCGTTGCGACGATCGACAAAGCCCTAAGTCACGCAGAAGGAGAAATGGAAAAACAGCCCACAGCGTATGCACCAGACAGTTACAGGATGATGCAAATCGGTGAAAATGCAAGAAAACCCAGCAGATGAAGGAAAGTGGTTACCTTTCGATGATCGGGAGAATGTTAGAGGGAGGTGGTGATCTAGAGCGTCGAGGAGCGTCGAGAGCTTTCGCAGAAGGAAATGAGAGCGTATGCAAGTGTGAAGAAAGTGATGGAATAGTAGGAGCGTAAGGGGATTAAGGGTTTTCGAAACGGTTTGGGGAAGCGCTAACGGCAGATGAAGATAGCCGTTGATGAGAGCCACGTGTCGAACGATGCGCGAAGGGTTTGGTGGAGCGTCAGAGCAGCAGAAAGTACTATCGCTTGGAATTCTGCGCCCATGCCACGTAGACCGGTGTTAACGAAGGCTTTTTCAGTCTTTTCGCTAGACAAGTCTTCGCTTAAGACTGGGGGGCTTGTGTACCGCCCTGGTGGTCGGATGCGATGACGTGGCATCCTGCTACAGTATAGGCGTGTTGACAAGGCGCCAGGTTGACAGTTGGGAAGGAAGTCGGGAGGCACGTGTAGTCGCCGATAGTTAAGTTGGCGTGTTCCGATCTCCAGCTTACCAGAATAGGCGATCGCCAGGTTGGGGATGAAGTCGCCAGATGCGGACTCAGGCGACCAGGCAGTCGGAGATCGCCAGAACAAGCACATCGCCGAAGATGAAGGAGAAGCAGATTATGAAGGCGGCCGGCGAGACCACAGGGGAGGTGTGTGAAGGCCCTACCTCGCCAGTTTCAGTAGAGATCGCACTCCTGAGTTAGCTATGCACTGGGCAGTACCATGCATAGGTAACTTAGCCAAAATGAGAGAAGAAGCAGCGCCAAGTCAGGGAGCCCCAGATGATGGCACGTGTACAGTTGGATACGAGCCACGTGTCCAAGTCTGTAACTGCCAGGAGAGAGAAAACCACCAGGTATATAAGAGTTCCTAACAGATTTTCTAAGGTACGCACGTTCAGTTCATACCCTTTACGCTTGCGAGTGACAGAGCTGTTTGTGAGAGAGATTTGCACGGTTCCAGTTCTTAGTATTTGGTGATACCGTCACTGACTTGAGCGTCGGAGTGCGATCGGCCGCAGCGGCGCCGTATCGTTTCTTTGCAGGTTCTTGAGATAGATCCAGAGGAGGAACGGAGGTGGGAAGCGGCGCGCACGTCGATCCTTTGACGAGGCATTCTCCAGCGCTCCGGTCAACAGGCAGGATCAGATATAGTGACGAACAACTCCTCTAGGTCCGCCACGTGCTGTGTCCTATCCTTCTATGCTACCACCATATCATCCACGTAGGCGTACACATTCGTTTGTAACATGGGCGCTAGGACCTTGTCCATCAGCCTTTGGTAGGTGGCGCCCGTGTTTTTCAGCCCAAAAGGCATCACCTTGTAACAGTAACTGCTGGTCTCCGTCATGAACGCAGTTTTACTCTCATCTCGCGGGTGCATCTTGATCTGGTTGTATCCCGAGAATGCATCCAGGAAGCTAAGTACATTGCAACCGGAGGCGCTGTCCACCAACGCGTCGATGCTGGGCAGTGGGTACGAGTCCTTCGGGAACGCTTTATTTAGGTCTGTGAAGTCTACGCACATCCTCCACTTCCCGTTGGCCTTCTTCACCAGGACGACGTTGGCCAGCCATTCAGGGTATTGAATCTCCCTGATATGACCAGCACTCAGCAACTTCTGCGTTTCTTCCCTTACCACCAGCTGTCTCTCCTCATTAAATTTTCTACTTCTTTGGCGCACGGGGCGGACCGTGGCGTCCATGCTAAGGTGATGACACAGGAAATCAGGGTCGATGCCGGGCATATCCGAGGCAGACCATGCGAAAGCATTCAAGTGGCGTGAAATCACCCCTGCAACCTCCTCCTGCTCCTCTTGGCTCAGCAAACGCCCTAGCTTAAACGTTTTGCCGCCAATCTCTCGTTCCACCACGTTAGCCGCTTGCTGATCCTTGCTATTATGCTCAACGGGCGCCGCCTCTTCCGCGGGTGCCGTGTCGTCAGGGCCTTCCTCCATGAGTGTATCTGCCTCGGGCGTCGCCCTCACGGGTATGGCCTCGTCAGGCGTTGACCCAGAGGGCGTCGCCTCAATCATCGTCGTGTCTACACTTGGCGGACGCTCAAACACCTTCAACACGCCTCTCTTCGTTTTCAGGCTATTCTCATAACATTTTCGCGCTTCCTCCTGATCCGACTTGATGACAATCACCTTGCCGCTGAGATCCGGCAGCTTCATCTTCATATGGCGTGTGGAGGCCACTGCGTTCAGCCTGTTCAATCACCCTAAACTGGGAAGGACCATTCCGAATTCGAGAAGTAGGAGAGGGGGGGGGGCTTAAGCACGAATAAAATACACGCACTCTTTCCTCGCCCGACCTATCCATCGGTCGGAGAGGTTTTAACGAGGCGTTTCCTACATGGTGTATACAATAAATGACACACACGGTTCGGTCAGGATGTAGCCTTAACCGGCATACCCTCCCGCAACCCACACGATTCGGCCAGGATGTAGCCTTAACCGGCATACCCTCTCGAAACCCGTATCTAGCTCGACCAGGATGTAGCCCTAACCGGCATACCCTCCCGAAGCACACACGGTTCGGCAAAAACGCAGCCCCAACCAGCACACTCCCGCACACTGGGCCTTTACTTCAATTAAATTAAGTAGCACATAACTTCAACAACAAACAGTTAAAACAATACCGACCGACCTTAGTTCATTTCAATCACACGGCTTGGTTCATATCAATCCGATCAAGTTCGTCACAATCACTTGGTTGATTTTATAAATTAACATATCGCCACAACCTGACCGAACCTTTGGTTGACTTTACTTAGTTAATGTTAACTCAGTTTAAAATTATTTACCCCAGTCAATTCGGCTCTTCAAGGCTCGTTCGTCCAAAAAACAATGTAAAGCAATTAAATGAAAAACCATTTTATTAAACAAAAGAGGTGGGGGCCACACCCCGGCCCCAAGGGATCAAGTTAAAAGCCGACCGCCTAGTCTACAATATTCAAAACGGCATCGGAGGGATCGGCTTCATCAGCGGGCTGGCCGGCCACCGCGGGGACCAAACGGCCGTCGACGACCTCCATGTCTTGGTCAAATTGACCGGAAGGAGCGGAGGGCCACCATAGAGCACCGCGGCTTGGCAGACGGCAAGGTCAAAGCTCTGGTTAATAAGAACCATGGTATCTTCCATGGTCTTCAAAACCTCGGCCTCGGCCGCCTTTTTCCCTTCGCGATCGGCAGCGACCTCCTCTCCCATCAAAGTGACTCGATGGTCGGCCGCTTCCGACGCCTTACAGAGACGCACAACCTCCGCGGCTTTGTCGGCATCGGCCTTCTCCAGCTCGGCCAGCCGATTCTGACGCAGCTCCAACTCGACAGCTTGCGCACACAACTGTTTCTCATAAGTTGTGTTGGCCTCCACGGCCTGCTTCAGGTTTTGGCCCGCCTCTTGCAGCTCATACTCGAGGTGGGAAAGCTCCTCTACTCGGTCCCTCTGAGCGTCCGCCCCTCGCCTGGCCAGCACCAGTCCCCAGCATATCATCTCAATGCCGCCGTTGAGAAGGTCGCCCTTGGGGATCGACATGATTTCCCCCTCGAGGCCAGGGGGAAAACGAAAGGAGACGGCCCGGCTGAAGGATCGGTCGCCCCCTAGCAAGGCCAACGCCGACCCACCAGATGCCGACACAGGCACCGTCACCGCCGTTGGGATCGGGTGGTTGAAGTCGTCGGTGGGCGGGGAAGCGTTCCTCGCAGACCGGCTAGGGGGAGGCGTCGGCATTTGTCCCACCTCCCGCACGGTGCGGGCGATGTTGCCGCTCTCGCGGCCGCGTTTCTTCGAGGGGCCCGCCCGGGCACCCTCCTTGGCACAGGGCTTGGCACTGGTAGCCCCCCTCTTCTCATTCAGCTTGTTCTTGAACGAGTGCAGCATCCCGATGGCCTTGGGGATTTCTCTCTTCGCGATTTCTACAAGCAAACAACAAGGTGCCGGTCAGCATAAGTACAACAAGCAAAACAAACCAAGTGTTAAAATGCATACCCTCGAAAGCCTCAGCGCGATCGGTCGCATTGTACAACGACATGAGCGGCCAGGCGGGGAGCTTCTTAGGGAGGCTATCAAACAAAGAAAAAACAAGCCGCTCATGATCGCTCGGATGGGCTGGTCTCGGCCAATCCGTTATCTTTGTGGGACTCCGAGACCAGAACAAAGGAAAACGAGGCTAATCGACCTCGTCGAAAAAATAACGTGTCCCCGCCGGCTCCATAAACACTTTAAAGAAATTTTCTTTGAAGTTCTTGTACGAGGCCGTGAAAGGTTTAAACAACACGCTACCCGCCCGACTGACCAAAGATTGCCAGCTGATAAGTTTAGCCGGGTACGACGAATAGAAGTGGAGAAAGCAAGAAGGAAGAGGACGCAACCCGAACGTCCGACAAACAATGCGAAATGCTTGCATGGACGCCCACGAGTTGGGATGAAGTTGAGTCGTAGCCACGTTAAGCTCCTTAAGGACCCCGGCCATAAAGGCATAAAAGGGAAGGGACACATGAAGGTCCGCAAAAAGACAACTATACATAAAAAAGAAGGGGGGCTCGGTAGCTGACCGCTCCCTATACACACGGTCCTCCAAAGAACAAGGACCGAATGCCAACAAAGATTCCTCGCCCAAAGCCTTCAAAACACGAACCTTCTTCAAGAAATTAGCAACGGAGGTGCCGGTGTAGAAGGAAGACGACACCTCACACACTCGTGGATCAACCCATCCAAGACCTGCGTGAAGACGCGGCCGGTCCGACACGTCGCCGGTGTCATCCCTCACCAAAGAAGAAGAAGAAGAGGAAGAGGACGACGACGAACAAGAAGGGGGAGATTTAGAGGGGGAAGCCGGACGTGAATGAGTAGACATGACTAACCTTTAGACGAACGAGGAAGGCAACGGGGGATCATTCGGATCGTTTCAGAGTATCGGAGCTCAAACAAAGATAACGCGTGAAGCACCACTGTTCCCAGCCCCTATTTATAGCCCGGGAGGACCTCGGAATTCCGAACGTCGCAAAAATCTCAATCGTTGGATTCGCTTGATCCTACGGTTCACGTCACTTGGCGCCTAGAAAAACCCCTCATAAATGCGCGTCACGTCAATCGCTCAGGCGCCCCCAAAACATCACTTCACCCATCATTACACAATCCGCCCGAGGCCCATTCTTTAGACTCTTCGGCTGTACCATCTCTCGAGCCTGGGAGGCAACTGTACTGGGATGACCGACCGGTCTATGGACCCGGTCAACCCACGCAACAAGACCTTACTTTAAGGTATGAGGTCGACCACGTGCATATGTGGTCGACTGATATAAGGCGCTCAAGTCAAAGGTTGACCCGGTTAGCAAAGGCTAACCCTTGGTTAGCAAACAACCTAATCCAACCCTAATTGCTAAACAACCCCCTAATCCGGCCCAACAGCAAAAGCCCATCAAGGTAATATAAATATCACGCATTCCAAGGGAAAAGGTACGTCATTATCTACAGTATCCTAACCAGCCGAATACGATACCCCACTGACTTGAGCGTCGGAGTGCCATCTGCAGGTACCCCACCAGTCTGAGGAGCCGTTCGGTGAAGAAGAAAGAAGGAGGAACGTGAGACACGACCGACCGAGTGACACCTGAAGACAATAGTTCTCCCGGTCCCCAAACCAGTTCGAGAACAGTTAGCAAGACATCAAAATAATTGGAATAAATGCACCTTTTTTTTCAAATCCAATTGTGGCCAAGGGACGATTGTATCAAGTCCACCCAAATAGTGAAAAATAGTTTCAAAATATCCTCTATCTCTTGTGTTTCAGTGCCTTAAATGTCTGCATTTCGAGTTCTTCATTTTTTATCCTAACACTACTTCTTCGTACCCTTAAATTTAATTTTTAAATACCATAGATAACTTTGGCTTTTATCTTTAAAAAATTTAGAAATCCAGGCTGTCCTTTTAGAGGCTAAAACCTGGTTTTGATTTGAGTACTTTTTCTTTTAATCAATTTTTTTAAAAAAATGATATCATCCCATTAAATAAGTTTAGTAAGCAAACAATGTTTTTATTTTTGTAAGAAGTCATTGTGAAGGATGTTCTGAAATCATTAATTATCTTTCTCATGCACATTCTGCTCTTGTATCATATATCTGTTGAGCTAAAACACAAATTGGATAGATATGTTTGTATGTTTCCTAAATAAGTTGATTAATCTTTATAGAAATTTATGGATGGTTTCATGGTTGAGTCAGTTTTCATTTATGCTCATATGTATTTTTCGTACGCATATGATTTTAATCGGAAATTTTTGAATTTGATAACCATATGGATTCAACTTGTATTTCAGGACAAGTGTCATTTTCAGAAGGTTCATTAGTTTTGTGATTATTTGGAAAGCATTTTACAGGTAAGCATTTTAATTGACTTACGAAATGAATTCATTTTTTAATATTGAGAAAGATGGCTAGAAGTTGGTACTGTTTTGAACTTGCCTTCATAAAACTTGAAAATCCCAACTAATGCCTTCATGACGTACCCACTGACCAAGCCTAACCTTCCAGGAGTATTACTCGGAGCATGACTCAAGATACAGGGCTAGATCAGCAGGATCCACTTCTAGCCAATGCTTAGTCTTCCTCAGAGGATCACGAGGAGTAGAGGACAGGCCATGGGACCTAAGCATCAGCTAGTGTCTTTATTTGTAATCTCAGTAGAAAAGGTTTCGTTTAGCATAACCTTCTAGGAGGATTACTTGGAGCATGACTCAAGATATAGGGCTAGATCAACAGGATCCACTTCTAGCCAATGCTTCAACAACTAGTCTTCCCCAGAGGATCACGAGGAGTAGAGGATAGGCCATGGGAGCTAAGCATCAGCTAGTGTCTTTATTTGTAATCTCAGTAGAAAAGGTTTCGTTTAGCATAAAAAGGGGTGTGCTTATCATTTTAGCTTGTACCTAGTCTTTTAGGGAAGAAAGTTGACCTAGGTTCTAGAAGATTGAGCCTAGGGTGCGGCCTTGACTTTGTCAACCCTAAAGGCTGCCCCTCCCATTAGTTACAATCATGCTCTTGCTCTTCTTGTTTTCCAAGGCACTCATTCCTATAAATAGGGTGCCTTACTCCATGTCTTCTCATGTTGAATTTTGGAAATAGAAGGAAAACTCTGCACAAATTGTGTGAGACTTGTGTTCTCCTAGCTTAGGGTCTCCAAGGCCTTCCTCACTTATCTTGGAGAATCCACACTTCAAGTGGTGTGTTCACTGTTGTCCATCACCATAAGCTTTCTTTCCTTCATCTCTTCTTCCATTTTCCATTTTGTCATTGCTCATTGTGTTTATGTTCTTGCTTTTTCTTCCATTTTCCATTCGGTACCCTTCATCATAATTGTTCCTTTTTATGTTCTTTCAATTTTTCAACTCTACATCATGTTCACCATATATTGTGTTTTTCCTTTGCCTTTTGGAAGTGAACTTTCACACTTACTTAACCACTTGGTTAAGTTCGTGTCCAATGGGGATCTTCCCTAGGTCTCACCTTATAATTGCTAAAATCCAAATCATAAACTAAATGTCGCCCTTAAAATGGACAAATTTAAAATCAACTCTCATCATGTGGTATTCAGAACAAGGTTATTTTATGCTTATTTGTGTTGAGTTGATTTCAACACTTTACTTTCTTGCACCTTTATGTTCTTGCTTTTACTTTCAAGCAATTTTCAATTCAGCCTTTACTTTCTTGCTTTTACATTTCAGAACTTTTTATTCATTAACATTTCTTTTTCTCTTTTGAATGTTTATTTTGTGTCCATTTTTGTTCTTACCTCTTTTTGTTTGAGTCATATGTTTTTAGTGTTTCTAGGAGTCTTTTATTCCTTCTACTTACTTTACTTTTAATTGTGAAGGTATAAAAGTAACTAGAAATTTGTTTGAGTTCCAAACATTGATTTCAAGTGTTCATTTAATTTCAATCCCAAATTTTTTTTGACAATTGGAAGTGAATCAAAATATGCATGACAATAATTATGGACATCTTAACTCCATAAACCAAAAACAAGGATAAAAAAAAGGAGTTTACGCAACTATCACTCTCTTTTTGGTCTAGTTCAACATTCTAAGAAGTGGATTCATTTTATTTGGAAAATTGATTTCATCATTGTGGAATTTTATCCTTTTGATTTTACAATTTCGAAGAAGAGAAAAACTTAATAGTTAAAAACTTAAGTGTCTTTGAGTCTTCCTGTGTGTTTTTTCTTGCTTGTCTCTTTAAAAAAAAAGGTTTGTCATTATCTCATTTCTAACTTGGTTTAGCTTTGTTGATTTTAAGTTTTTCTTGTTTGTCATTCAAAATTCTTTAGTTTTGTTGTGGGATCTGTACCGTCCTGGTAGTCGGAAGTGATGACGTGGCAGCGAGCTATTATGTAGGCGTGTTGAGCAGGGCCCATGGCTGGCAGAAGGGAAGGAAGTCGGGGGGCTCGTGTGGTCGCCAGTTATTAAGTTGGCGTGCTCCGGTCTCTAGCATACCTAAGCCGGCGGTCACTGGGTTTGAGATGAAGTCGCCGGATGCGAACCCAGACGACCTAGTGGTTAGAGATCGTCGAAACAAGGACATCGCCGAAGATGAAGTCAGATAGTCATTTCCTAGCTAGCCAGAGGATGAGGTCGGGAGACAGCTTACCTGAACATACACGGTGAAGCAAGTAAAGTAGATCATGAAGGCGGCCGGCGAGACCACAGGGAAGGTGTGTACGAAGGCACCCGAACTCGCCACGCAGAAGAGATCACGCTCCAAGGCAGCTATGCGCTGAGTTGTTTCACACGTAAGTAACTTAGCCAAAAGCCTGAAGAATAAGAAGTGGCGCCCAAGTCAAGGATGCTCCAGATGGTAACACGTGTACAGATGGATGCGAGCCACGTGTCCAGATGTGTAACTGTTAGGAGAGAGAAAGTGCACAGGTATATAAGAGATTCTAACGAACTTCTGAGGTACGTACGTTTAGATTACTTCTTTACGCTTGCGAGACTTGAGTACGCTGAGAGAGAATTTTGCACGGTTCCTTAGAGTTCTTGAGTTTTCTCTTACTATTTGGTGGTTCAGTCGCTGACTTGGGCGTCGGAGCGTGATCGGCCGCAGCGGCGCCATTCTGTCTTTTGCAGGTTCTTGAGGTGAATCAAAGCGAAGGACCGAAGCTAACACGGTGCAGAAGTCGATCCAGATTTGACGAGGCAAGGCTCCAGCGTCTTGGTCAACAGGCAGGATCACACAGCTGCAGTTGCCCCTTGACCAGCTGAGGCCCTATGGAGGGTGTTTGTATGGTTTCGCTGGCGGGTTCGAGGACGGAGAAAATCAAGTACCTCGTCGTGAATGCTCCCTCAGCATACAACATTCTGTTGGGAAGGCCAACACTCAACAGAATAGGAGCTGTGCCTTCAACCAGGCACATGAAGGTGAAGTTGCCATCGATGGAAGGGGTGGTGATCATCATCAAATCTGACCAGAAGGAAGCGAAGAAGTGCTATGAGAATAGCCTAAAAAACAAGAGGTCAGTGAGTTACATCACAACGACGCCGCCTCCCGGTGTGAAGCCCAAGCCAACAGAATGGCGAGTTGTTGGTGCGGCGATGGAGATCGCCGTCGGGAGCGACGTCGCCATGATGGATGCCGAGGCTGAGGGAGAGATCGCCGAGCGAAAAGAAGAGGCGAGGAACCGCCCAGAGGAAGCGAGGGAGCTGGGAATCGCCAGGGCGGTGATCGCCAGGGAAGCTAGACCCAAACCCGTCGAGGAATGGCTCGAAAGGGAGATCGGGGGAAAGGTCTTCAAGTTGGGAAGATCCTTGGAGGCTGAGCTCCAAGACCAGATTGCCAAGGTGATAGAGCGGCATCTGGATGCTTTCGCATGGTCTGCTTCAGACATGCCGGGAATTGACCCCGACTTCCTGTGCCACCATCTAGCAATGGACAACCAGGTCAGACCAGTGCGACAAAGAAGAAGGAAATTCAACGAGGAGAGAAGGCAGGCGATCAGGGAGGAAACCCAGAAGCTCCTCGCTGCAGGCCATATCAGGGAAGTCCAGTACCGTGAGTGGCTAGCCAATGTCGTGCTGGTGAAGAAAAGCAATGGGAAATGGCGCATGTGCGTCGATTTCACTGATCTGAACAAGGCTTGCCCAAAGGATTCGTATCCTTTGCCAAGCATAGACGCCCTGGTCGACAGTGCTGCTGGGTGTAAGCTGCTGAGTTTCCTGGACGCCTTCTCGGGGTACAACCAGATAAAGATGCATCCCATGGATGAAGAGAAGACCGCCTTCATGACCGAGAGATCGTGCTACTGCTACAAGGTGATGCCCTTTGGGCTGAAGAACGCAGGGGCCACGTACCAGAGGTTGATGGATCGAGTACTTGCACCTATGCTGGGGAGGAATGTGCAAGCGTACGTAGATGACATGGTCGTGACCTCGCTGGAGAATAGCAAGCACGTCGCGGACTTGGAGGAGTTGTTCACCACAATCGCCAAGTTCAGATTGAAGCTGAACCCCTAGAAGTGCATTTTTGGCGTGGAGGCGGGGAAGTTCTTGGGATTTCTCTTGACTGAAAGAGGGATAGAAGCCAATCCTGATAAGTGTGCAGCCATCTTGGCGATGAGGAGCCCGGCTACCGTGAAGGAAGTGCAGCAACTTACAGGTCGGATGGCCGCCCTGTCTCGTTTTGTATCAGCCAGCGGAGCGAAGGGCCATCCGTACTTCCAGTGTTTAAGGCGAAACAACAAGTTTGCCTGGACGAAGGAGTGCGAAGAGGCCTTCGTCAAGCTTAAAGAGTATCTGGCGAGCCCGCCGGTTTTGTGCAAACCATTGGTAGGGACCCCTCTCAGGTTGTATTTTGCTGTGACTGAGAGGGCGGTGAGTGCGGTGCTCACCCAAGACCAGGACCAGGCTTAGAAGCCTATTTATTTCGTCAGCAAAGTGCTGCAGGGCCCGGAGGTGAGGTATCAGGCCTTGGAGAAAGCCGCGCTGGCTGTGGTATTTTCGGCAAGGAGGTTGCGCCATTATTTTCACAGTTTTACAATACTGGTGATGACTGACTTGCCCATCCAGAAGGTTCTGAAGAAACCCGATGTGGCGGGGAGGATGGTGAAGTGGGCGGTGGAGCTGTCGGAGTTCGATATCAAGTATGAGCCCCGAGGTCCGATCAAGGGGCAGATTTTCGCTGATTTCGTGGTCGAACTCTCTTCAGAAGCAGCACGAGTTGAGGGGGATGATTTCCGTTGGGTGCTCTCGGTGGACGGATCATCAAACCAGCAGGGTAGCGGTGCTGGAGTCATCTTGGAAGGGCCCAACGGTGTGCTGATTGAACAATCCCTGAGGTTCGCCTTCAAAGCCAGCAACAATCAAGCAGAGTATGAGGCGCTAATCGCCGAAATCTTGCTGGCCAAGGAGATGGGAGCCAGAGTGCTGATGGCTAAGAGTGATTCACTGCTGGTCACGAGACAAGTAACAGGCGAGTTCCAGGCCAAAGATCCACAAATGGCGGCTTACCTGGAGTATGTGCAGGATTTGAAGAGTTCCTTTGTGTCCTTTGAAGTGGTGCATGGGCCCAGAGAGCAGAAAGCCCGAGCTGACTTGCTAGCTAAGCTCGCCAGTTCAGGCAAGGGGGGTAGGCAGAGGACGGTGATCCAAGAAACTCTGAAGATGCCCAGAGCATTTGTAGCAGATCACCTGGTCCTTCAAATAAGCAAGTCGACGGAGAAAGCGGCGAGGAGTCACAGGTCTTTGACCCAGGAGTCCTTGAGATCGCCGAGAATAAGAGCATGTCGGGGAGAGAGGGTGAACATGACGCAGGTCTGTGCTACGCATGAGCCAGACACGTGGATAACGCAGTACCAGCGATGCCTGGCAGATGGCCTTCTCCCGCTAGATCCGACGGAGGCTAGGAAGATAAAGAAGAATTCTAGCAAGTTCACAATGATTGATGGCGAGTTGTATAGGTTTGGGTTCACACACCCACTCCTGGAATGTGTGCACGGATAGAAATGTACAAGAATCATGGTCGAGTTTCACGAGGGGATATGCGGAAGTCACGTCGGGGGTCGAGCTCTGGCCGCAAGAACCCTCCGTGCAGGTTAATATTGGCCTACAATGAGGGAGGACTGCAAGAAGTACGCACAGTGTTGCATGCAATGTCAGCAGCACGCCGATTGGCACAAGGCGCCTCCCGAGGAGTTGAAGTCGATTTACAGCCCTTGGCTGTTTCATACATGGGGGATCGACATTCTAGGACCGTTCCCATTGGCGATCTGGCAGATGAAGTGCTTGGTGGTGGCAATTGAATATTTCACCAAGTGGATCGAAGCAGAACCAGTGGCCCAGATCACCGCACACAGGATCGAGAGCTTCGTGTGGAAGAACATCGTGTGCCGGTTTGGTGTGCCTAAGCGCCTGGTGACCTGTTGAAGAAGCTGGGCGAAGGGGTGGGAATTCAACAAGTATTTGCATCCGTCGAGCACCCTCAGACAAATGGCCAAGTGGAGTCCGCCAATCGGGTATTGCTAAGAGGTTTAAAGAGAAGGCTAGAGAAAGCCAAGGGATCGTGGGCTGAGGAGGTACCCCGTATAGTGTGGGCGTATCACACCACCGAGCAGTCAGGAATCCATGAGACCCCGTTTAGCTTGGTCTATGGGTGCGACGCAATGATTCCAGTGGAAATCCAGGAGAGCTCGCCGAGATTCCAGAACTTTGTAGCGGAAGAGTCGAACGAGGAATGAAGGCTGAATCTGGATTTGCTGGATGAGGTCAGAGAGGAGGCGAGATTAAAAGCTGAGGCAGTGAAAAGAAGGATTGAACGAAGATATAACTCGAAGGTGATGCCAAGGCAGTTCAAAGAAGGCGACCTGGTGATGAGGAAGGCCCACCAATACGAGATGGAGAACAAGTTGTCGCCTAAGTGGACGGGACCGTTCAGAATAACCGAGGCGCTCGGGAACGGCGCCTACCGCTTAGAGACATTAGAAGGAGGGGCGATTCCTCGCACTTGGAATGCCACGCACCTTAAGTTGTATTACAGTTAAAAACTTTGTAAGTAAAAACAAACATGAAGAGCTTTGCAATGTTTCTGTTAAAACAATTTGAAGGGGGCACTCTTTTTTCCCTAAGGAGGGTTTTTAATGAGGCCACCCAATAAAGAAGAGTTTTCAAAGTTTAAAGTGTTTTAGATTGCATGCTTGTTGTTGTTGCGAAAGTTTTGAAGAAAGACCTTGTCACTTATATGTGATTTAAGGCGAGTTGAAGTTATGTTGCATGCTTTCTAAAAAGTTTTAAGTCCCTATCGCTTTTCGGCGATTAGCGGCATCAATTAAAGTTTTAAAAGTCCTCGTCGTCTTTCGGCGATCGGAGGCACCAGTTAAAAGACCTTAACGCCCTCGCGCGTTCTGAGGCGAGAAAGAGTAAAAAGTCCTCAGTGCCTCCAGGGGAGAGAAGATGTAGCCCCGGGCAATGTAGAGGCACCAGTGAAAAGTCCTCAGTGCCTTCAGGGGAGAGAAGATGTAGCCCCGGGCAATGTAGAGGCACCAGTAAAAAGTCCTCAATGCCTCCAGGGGAGACAAGATGTAGCCCCTGGGGCAATGTAGAGGCACGAGTTAAAGACCTTCTCGCCACCGAGCGAGTTCAGGCGAGCTAAAGACCTTCTCGCCGCCGAGCGAGTTCAGGCGAGCTAAAGACCTTCTCGCCGTCGAGCGAGTTCAGGCGAGTTAAAGACCTTCTCGCCGTCGAGCGAGTTCAGGCAAGATAAAATCCTTCTCGTCTTGAACGAGTTCAGGTATGGTGTAAAGGGTGGAAGAAGTTCAGAGGGTGGCTAAGGTAGGTTCGAAGAGAACGCCCAGCCACCCGGTTCCTCGTTCTGAAGCTCAGGGAGGTAGAGAAGGATCCGAAAGGCGCCTCTACCCCCAGATGAGGGAACAATAGCCAAATTGTGAAGGCAGGAGGAAGCATACATCGCCAAGACCCTCTGGCGATCAGAAGAAATCTAGGCGATGGCATGAGTACGGGCCCATCTGATGGGGCAGATCAGGTGAGTTATGCCTTAAGCTGTTAGTTGGGCTGAAACTTGCTGTTTATTGAGTAGTTTTACGATGACGTTCGTTGCTTTAAAGCTCACGAGTTATTAAGATACTATCGTTCGATAATTGGTAGTTTGGTCGAGCTCGAAGCAGTAAGTAAACAGTTACGCCCGTATAATTGCTAAGTCAATTTTGTTTAAGCGGTTTTTACAAGAAAAAACAAGGCAAACAGGGAGATCATATGAAGAAGTAAAGAGATTCATGATAAAGTGGCATCAGTTCGAATACAAGGAAAGAAAGTTATTACAAAGTTTGTGCAAAGAGAATTGTACCGCCCTGGTAGTCGGGAGTAATGACGTGGCTTCGAGCTATTATATAGGCGTGTTGGACGGGACACCTAGTTAGCAGAAGGGAAGGAGGTCGGGGGGTTTGCGTAGTCGCCAGTTATTAAGTTGGCGTGCTCCGATCTCTAGCACACCAGAACCGGCGGTCACCGGGTTAAAGATGAAGTCGCCAGATGTAAACCCAGGCGACCAAGTGATTAGAGATCGCCGAAACAAGGACATCGCCGGAGATGAAGGCAAATAGACATTTCCCAGCTGGCCAGAGGATGAGGTCGGGGGACAGCTTGCTTGAGCATACACGGTGAAACAGATGGTGCAGATCATGAAGGCGGCCGGCGAGACCACAGGGAAGGTGTGTACGAAGGCACCTTAACTCGCCATTCCAGAAGAGATCGCGCTCCAAGACAACTATGCACTGAGTAGTATCATGCATAAGTAACTTAGCCAAAGGAGAGTCAGAAGTAACGCCCAAGTCAAGGATGCTCCAGATGATGGCACGTGTACAGCTGGATGCGAGCCACGTGTCCAGATGTGTAACTGCCAGGAGAGAGAAAGTGTCCAGGTATATAAGAGTTTCCAACGAACTTCTGAGGTACGCACGTTCAGATTGACTTCTTTACGCTTGCGAGTTCTTGAGTATATTGAGAGAGAACTGGTTCACGGTCTCTTAGAGTTCTTGAGTGTTACTCTTAGTAATTGGTGGTTCAGTCGCTGACTTGGGCGTTGGAGTGCGATCGGCCGCAGCGGCGCCGTTTCGTCTTTTGCAGGTTCTTGAGGTGGATCGCGGTGAAGGACGGAGGCAAACACGGCGCATACGTCGATCCAAGTTGGACGAGGCAAGGCTCCAGCGTTTTGGTCAACAGGCAGGATCATCAGGCGCCCACCGTGGGGCCGTGTAAAACCTGTTCCCATCCACAGCGTGTGTTCATGGAGGTTTTTGCAGTTTTCTGTGTGGTTGTGTGCTGGTGCAACCATTGTCCGCTGTTCATCTAGGTTTTGTTCGGTAATTTCGCGTTTTCCACCGTTCGTTTGGGTTTCTGTTCGGTGAGGTGAAGTTTTCTGCTGCTTACGCGAGATTTGTTCGGTGAGATCTGAGTTCTCTAGCTCGTTTGGATTTTCGTGGAAGTGCTGGTTTTTGGTGGAGTTGCGGGTTTCTGTGGAGGTTTTCTGTGTTCTTGAGGTTTCTTTCGAAGTTTCGCGAGGTTCTGACCGATTGAGCGCTGAATCAATCGTCACTGAAGGAGGTGTTGTTCATTGCACTCTGTGATTTGCCAAGTTTTCATGAGAAAAATGAGAAGCAACCGTTCAAGTCCAGTTGCGCCTGTTACTGCTGAAGGCGCCATGACTATGGCGCAGATGGTGGAAATCATGCGTTCGCTGCAGGCGAATGTGGAAGCCTCGCGCATAGAGCAGGCGAGAATGCACGAGGACCTGGTCGCCTCTCGGGCCAGGAATGATGAGCTTAGCAGAGTGACTGAAGAACTGCGTCAAGCTCTTCAGGAGCAGCGAGGGCGCCCAGTCGCTGAAGAGGTCGCGCCGTCAACGCCGCCTCGTGTTTTTCCTATGCCTTTCGCTCAGGCGATTACCGACACGCCTATCCCTGCGAGTGTGGTACCTGTGAAGGCTGTTTTTACCGGCGTGGAGGATCCTGAGGCACATCTCACCACGTTCCATACACAGATGATGCTGTCAGGAGGATCAGACGCCATGTACTGCAAGATGTTTGTGAGCACACTCCAGGGAACGGCGCTGGAATGGTTTGTGAGCCTGCCTACAGGTCACATAACCAACTTCCAACAGTTTTTGAAAATCTTCGTCGAACAGTACATCGTGAACAAGGCACCGCCTAGGGTGTCTTATGATTTGTTCGATATAAGGCAGTATCAGGGAGAGTCCCTCAGGGACTACCTGAATCGTTTTGGGGCGCAGATGGTCCGCTCGCCAGCCAAAGATGAAGAGATGCTGGTCTACACATTCAAGAAGGGCGTGCTGCCGGGACCATTATGCGAGGCATTGATCAGGGCTCACCCTACCACGTTTGCTGAGGTCAGGCGACTTGCGGTGGCCCACATCGCCGATGAGAGTGAAGTCGCCGAGAAGAGGGGAAGCGTGGCTCCCGCCAGGCCACGTGCCCAGACCAGTATCCAGCCACAGAGGGTGCTGGAGACAGCGGCGGCCAGGAGGGATCAGAGGACTCGCCATCCTTATGATCCAAGGAAGAACAAGGGCAGGGGCCCAGGGCGCCCTCAACCAGCACGCTGGGAGTACAATCGCCCCCCAAAGCACAAGTTTGTCATGGGATTGGCGGACCTAATCGCCATTCCCAATATATCAGCTAGGTTGAAAGCGCACGAGAAGGTGGGCGACAAGGTGCTGGGACCAAAGCCAGACGCCTGGTGTGAGTTTCACCAGGGCTTTGGCCACACCGTGGATTCGTGCTTGGCTTTAGGATACTAGCTCGACGATCTGGTCAAGAGCGGGTTCCTAAACGACTACTTGCTGGACAGAAGGACGGGGGGCACGTCGAGCTCCCAACCAGCAGGTGGTGAGGCTCAGCAGCACGAGATGCCTACCCACGGGGAAATCCACACCATTGCAGGGGGTTTCTCGGGTGGTGGATGCACCGCGTCACAAAGAAAGAAGTACGCGAGGTCTGTGATGACGGTGGATATGTTTGAAGACCACTCGCCGGATGTGGACATTACGTTCACAAAGCAAGATCTTCGGGACGTTGTGCCTCATGACAACGACCCCATAGTCATCTCGCTGATCACAGCAGGAAGGAAGGTCCACAGGGTTCTGGTGGACCAAGGAAGCTCGGCAGACGTGATGTTCTGGCCGACTTTCACGCAGTTGGAGTTACCCCTTGACCGGCTGAGGCCCTATGGAGGGTGTTTGTATGGTTTCGCTGGTGACCAGGTGGAGGTCAGGGGGTACATCGAGTTGAGGACTACGTTTACAGATGAGGCGGGTTCGAGAACAGAGAAAATCAAATACCTTGTCGTAAACGCCCCTTCAGCATACAACATTCTGCTGGGAAGACCCACGCTCAACAGAATAGGCGCTATACCGTCGACCCGGCACATGAAGGTGAAGTTGCCGTCTATGGAGGGGGTGGTGATCACCATCAAATCCGACCAGAAAGAAGCGAAGAAGTGCTATGAGAATAGCCTGAAAAACAAAAAGGTCTGTGAGTTACGTGACAACCACCCCGCCTCCTGGTGTGAAGCCCAGATCGACGGTAATAGAAGAGGCCGCCGGAAGAGATGTGGTGATGGTGGATGCTAAGCCGAGGGAGGGGAACGCCGGTCTGGAGGAAGAAGAGGCAAGGAATCGCCCTGAGGAAGCGAGGGAGCTAGGAATCGCCAGGGCGGTGATCGCCAGAGAAACCAGGCCAAAGCCTGTCGAGCAGTGGCTCGAGAGAGAGATCGGAGGAAAGATCTTCAAGCTGGGAAGATCTCTGGAGGTCGAGCTCCAGGACCAGATCGCCAAGGTGATAGAGCGGCATTGAGTCTTGAGTCTTGAGTCTTCTTCTTCCTTTGCCTTATCTTGTGAGCAATGGTGAGCTTCGAGTGGCGGCACTCCATCACTTATCTTGGAACAAGGAACCAAGTGGCGTGAATGGCTTCTCCAATTCTCAAAGTCGAACAAGCTTCTTCTATAAGTGTTCTTCTTCCTTTTTCTTTAATTTTCATTCGGTAGTTTTTAGTTTCCTAGTCTTTCCTTTCATTTGCACCGTTTAAAAGTTGTATTTCCAGCTTTGTTTCTTTGATTCTATTCGGTTCAGTAGCTTAGCATTTCAATTCTGTCCAACTTTTCATTTCTTGTTCTTCATTCCTTGCGTTTGATTCCATTTGACAATATATGGACTTCCATATGAGTTTTGGTTGGTGCTAAGTCTTGGTGAGTTCTTGAATTAGAACATTGATCCAATTCTAAGTAAAGTGCCATTTATGACCAGCTCAAGTTGCTCCTAAGGATGTCAAAGAATCATGTATTCTTGTTGTTACATTCACATCAGGCGTGCTCAGTGAAACACGTAGGCTAGAAAAGAAGGATGGTTCAGTGGTGAGCGTGATCGCGAGTTCATGGAACTGGTGTTCTGCGATGAACATGCCCGGTTGTCGCCGGGTTGGCTCGTCATCAACGTATTTGTCGATTGGCGATCATGTAGCTCGACATCGCCGCAGGAAGCACGTTGCCAGATCTTCCGACAAGCTCAGATTGAAGCTGGTGAAGGCCCAGAGGTGTAAGTTCAAGTGTACAACTCCAGTGAGGCGATTTTTGCGCCAGCATGGGGCGTGAAGGGTGTTTGGGTTGAGGAGACAGCTCGCCTATCAGCAAGGTTTCCTCAGCCAGAACACGCATGGCGCAGCGGTAAGGAGGGTGCCATTAGAGACAAGCGATATCACAGAGATGGTGCACTTTGCTGCACTTGATACTCGCCTTGTCGGGTGGTGCTCTAGAGCATGTCGCGTGTTAGTTTACTCCTTGAGTTGAGGACTTAGCCGCGCGACTGGCTACTATGCGAAAGTGACGTTCAAGTTGTTCCAACCTAGGTGATGACACGTGTAGGGCTGGGTGCTACCTGCCATCCCAGCCCAGATGGCGACACGTGCAGGGCTGGATGCGAGCCACGCGTCCAAAAGCGTAACGGCTTGGAGAGAGAAAAAACCTAGCTATAAAGGTAACCCTAACAGAATTTGCAGAGGTACGTTTTTCCATTACGGCTCATTCTGCTAGGGTTGTGTGCTTTTCAGTACGGTCCTACAGAGCATATTTTCTCTCAGTTTTGGGTGTTCTTGTCACTGACTTGAGCGTCGGAGCGCCACCGGCCGCAGAGGCGCCACCATATGTTTTTCAGGTCCTCAGAGAGGCTATCTGTAGTGCGGACTCGGAGGGCACGTGGAGTCAAGCTGGTGAGGAAGACCGTGACGAGGCAACGCTCTTGCGCTAAGTTAATCGGCAGGATCAGTAAACTTAATCAAAATGACATGATAATTAGATGTAGCTATCATGTAAAATTGAACCTATTATTAGGTAGATTATTGTGTGTATGTGTGATGTTATACCTACTGAGAGCGTCCCAAAAAAAATAAAGATAATAAGTTTAAGTTTTTTCTCCAAAATTTCTCCATGCCCCTCAATCTCATTTTTATTTGTATGGACATTTAGTTCAACATTCATTCCAAATAAATAATACAAATAAAAGGATAAGAAGTATATTTTAGGCATATTAAAGAAACATATAAAATGGTTAGATGTTCTCGTCGGTTGGCCTTGAGTTGACTGGATAGGCAAGCTCCGCTTCTGTTATGCCTCCTCTTGGTGCATTGGAACAATGCTCCGTTGAGACAGAATGGGCTCTACCTGTTGATCACACTTTGACGATCAAGTCAGAGAGAGCATACAAAATAATAATCAAGTTCAATCTCTAGTACTCAAAAACAACATACCTTTTTCGGGGGACTTAAGCCCCTTTTATAGATATCCCTTCAACAACTTTCACTTGCGAGAATATAATCTCAACAAAAAACATTTAATCATAACAGAAAAACCACATGTTCACGTGCATCTCTTATCTTCGGGTGGTAACAACAGGAAAACATTTTGTTTTACATGTGCACCATCACTCTTGGGTGCTAAGTATTTTATTCGAAACAACTTTGACTTACATTTAATTAACAACTTATATATTCATTAATATATATTAAACTAAAAACTTTTATATTCACATATATATTTAACTAATTGTTCCTGCCGGTTGACTCGATTACCTTCGTAGCTCTAACGACGATCACACACCCAATTCTCTTTGCCTTGGTTCATGCTTTCCTTCGATCAAAACACTTTGTACCTGCAAAGACAAAAGGGCGCCCTAGAGGCCTTTTGCACTCCGAAACTCAAGTCAATACTGGGGCAAAGAAATAGAAATGTGTATATGAGTTCTAGTCTCCAGAACTGCGTACCCTGTAGGTTTTCTTACTACCCTTTTGTGCACCTAATCTCTGGACCATTGTGCACCTAATCTCTGGGGCCATCCGTCCTGGGGGTGCCCTAGCTATTTATGTGCCATGCATGTAGCCTACCCCTGGAAAACGCAACCCTAATGGGCCTTAGCGCCTCCAGTGGTTCTCTACTTGTGTCGCGCCTGAATGCGCTATTCACTTCGCACGCACGGGATCTCTTTGACTTAGGAGTTCCCCTGATGAGAATCAAAAAGATGTTGTTAATAGGAAGAATGGACAAGGGCCAAATCATTTAAATTTCTTCTTATTGGTCTTTTCAAAAGATGAGGCCCAAGCCCAAGAGACCAAGTCCAATCCATGAGGGGCAAGGCCAAGCATTAAATAAAAGAGCATCATTTGAATTAATTTTGTATAGTTGTAGGAAGTGTGAATATTAAACAAAAAGTGTGAATAGTTAGGGGGGGTGTAGACGCATTTTAGGAGGTGCTGAAAATAGGAAGTGGATCACACTTACTTCATGATTAGGTGGCACCAATTTGCATTTGAATTTGGAGGGAACTTTGAGTTTTATTTGTGTTTCATTTCAGCCCTCTTCTATTATAAATAGAGAGGTTGGGCTCTTGTAAATTCAGAATTTGATAATTGATATACAGAAACTCTACTCATTTGGAGAGAGAATTGTGTGAGATTTTGATCTCTTAGCTTAGTTTCATCTTGTGAGCTTTTGGAGAGCTTCAAGTGGCGGCTTCCTTCACTCATCTTGGGACTCCATCACCAAGTGGCGTGAGCAACTCCAATTCCCATTCCAGTCGATCTTCATTCACCTAAGTTTCATTCCTTCATCTCATTTTCTGTTTTCAATCGGTAGTTTAGAGTTTTTTAAGAGTTCTTCAGCTTTTCGCCGTTTATTTTTGTGTTCACATGTTGTTTCCATTTTTCTGTTCGGTGTTTTGTGTTCTTAATTCAGTTTTGTTTCGAAATCTTGTTCCATGGATGTTCACAAGGAGATAACACTCTTATTTGAGTTTGGAACATCATTTGGACGGCTATGTCTCTATTGATGATTCCTTAAGCTTCCTTGAGTCCAATTTTGTTTTCAGCATTCTTTTTTGTTCTTCCTTTCCTTTCAATTCCGCCAAGTGTTTGTGATAAGGACATGTCACTTGTACCGTCCCGCACCCGGGCGTTGACAAGTCAAGGTCAAAGCCAACGTCGGGGTCAAAGTAAACATAAGGCGTCGCCTAGGTGAGGCGTCGCCTAGGTGAGGCAACGCCAAGTGCAAGCGTCGCCATGGTGGGGCGTCGCCAAGAGGAAGTGATGAGAATCAAATAAAGGAGGCTTTTATTAATAAAGGAAGAGGACATCCACCCTCACATTTGAAGTTCTTCCTTCTAGTCTTCTCAAAATTAAAAGAAGACATAAAATAAAGATGTATCCCAAGCCCAAAGCCCATGCCCAAGCCCAAGAAGGCCAAAGCCCAAAGAGCCCAAGTCCATCCCATGAGGGGCAAGGTCAAGCTTTGAAATACTCTTGTATAGTTTTAGGAGGTGTGGTTATTAAATAAAGGAGTGTGAAAATGTAAAATAAAGTCACATTGTCCATGTGACTTAGGAGAGTGGTGTAGGTGTAGTTTTTAGGAGAGTGGCGGCTTGCACACTTATCTTGGAGTCTCCATCCTCCTAGTGGCGTGATCATCCAACCATTCCTCCATCTTCATGAGCTTTCTCTTCTCCTTCCTTCCTTGTCTTTATTTGTTCATGTCTTAGTTTGCTTCTCTTTAAATTTTGTTCGGTATTTTCAGCTTTCTTTTAGTTTTGCTTCGGTGCTTTTGGTTCTTTGCTGTTCTTCATCTTTTCTTCTTCAATTCAAGTCTTTTGTTCGGTGCAATGTAGTTTTTGTGTTGTTCAATCGGTGCCTTTGTCTTTTCTTTCAATTCAATCGGTTCAATTTGCAAATATGTGGAACTTCCGTATGAGTTTGTGTTTTGGCACTAGTTTTGGTGAGTTCTTGTTCATAGAACCTTGATCTAATTCTATGATAAAGTGCCTATCTCATAACCAACTCAAGATGATTCCTAAGAATGTCAAGAATCATTCTAATTGTGCTAGTGGAATCATATCACGTTAAGTCATGGCCATGCGATTGGGCCACGTGTTTATGGATTACCGCATGAACAGAAGGTGTCACTTCATAGCACAGAGTGTCTTGTCATAGAATGCCACGTAGGACGGTAGGGCGAGGCCTTAGTCTTTTCGCTGAGTAGTCGTCAGCTCAAGACTTGGGGGCTTGTGTACCGACCCGTCCTCAGGCGTTGACCAAAGTCAACATAGTGGGACCCATCAGGGGTGCCATGAACCAAGCAAGGGAGTTGACCTGCCTCGGCGTTACCCAGCCTCGAGCGTTGACCCGCCTCGGGTGTTGACTTGGTTTGTACCAGGAATGTGCCTGTGCCTGAATGGTGTCACCCCCGGATACCCACGGGTAGGAATGACTGTGGAGGGGGCAGCATAGTAGGAGCCGGCACGACAGGGGCATGGAGGCCTCAGGCCTCGGCACCCAGACAGTTATAATAGACGAGAAAGGTGGCTTCCAAACCACACCCCCAGTTCCAGCAGGGAGAGACCCAACTCACGAGGGATCCGTGCATGAGGTGTGGGGACGCGGCGGTACGCACCACCACTGGAAGGCCACTGGGACAGAGACGAACCATGAGAGGGTCACGTCCCAGGGGGTGATCTGCATGCATGGCACGTGAGGAAGGTGGAAGTACACCCAGGGCGGATGACTCAAAGGATGGGCGCATGAGTTGGCACCCAAGCAGTCACCCCCGTGTGGGATGCACTCCGGGAGAATGGCCTTACACACTGGAATTTCCCTAAGACTGGGTTACAGTGTCGTGAAGTTGCACCATAGACAAGCTGAAGTCAGAGGTAGACACGTGGCAAAAACACGACCAAAGGTATATAAGGCTTTGCCACAAACAGACTAAGGTACGTTTTTTCGCACTTTACACACAAGTGAACTCAGAGAGAGAGAGAATTCAATTACGCACTTCTTGAGCACTGAACCTATGGTGTTCTGCGACCAGAAGTGTTACGGTGTTTTCCACCACAAATGACTTGAGCGTCGGAGTGCAAACAGCCGCGAGGGCGCCCATTTGTCTCTCTGTTTCAGGTATTCGCTGAAGGTAGAAGGTGTAGCTAGAACGAAAGCAAAGGAGTCCTAGAAGCGCAGTTCGTAGCTACGCACGAAGGTGATCCAAGTCAATCGGCGGGAACAGTTTTTGCTGGCACCTTCAGTCCTGCCACTTCGTGCACGGGACCCGGCTTGTGTTCGTTCGTAAGGTTTTCCCACCCCCTTCTTTTCCATGGTCACCTCATGCACTCTCATAGGCTGAGGTCATGCAGCTGCTCGAGGTCGGACAAGACCGACAAGGCCTTGCTTTTGTGTCACCCAATCGTCTGCGACAATGTGTGCCAACGCCCAACGTCTAATCTCTGTAAATGTCTTCGGGAAGAACCTTAGTAGTGATTCGCCGAAAGGTCCAGGTAGCATTCCCTTGACGAAGGCATGCACTGTCATGGCCTCGTCAGTGGGTTTCAGCCTTACTACTTGGACCCCTAACCTGTTCAGGTAGTCCTTCACAGACTCCCCGTAATACTGCTTCACGTCGAAAACGTCATAAGAAAGCCGGGTTGGGGCCTTGTTGACAAGGTATTGCTCCCTGAACAGCGTTGCAAACTGGTCAAAGTTGGTGATGTGTCCGTCAGGGAGGCTAACAAACCATTCCAACATCGCGCCTGATAACGTGCTCATGAGCATCTTGTAGTACACAACCAGATCCTCCTGTGAGCATCATCTGGGTGTGGAACACCGTGAGATGGGCCTCTGGGTCCTCTACTCTTGTGAAGGACACCTTCGGGACTAGAGACGTTGTTGGTAATGCCGCATTCATGATGCTCGCAAAAACGGCATGGGACGTGCCCTAAGTGATATGGGAGGGGCATGTTTGTTTGTTGCGTGTTCCCTTACTTGTCGCAGATCCCTACGTAGTTCTTCATTGGCTCTGCGCAGTTCTGCGTTGTCCGCTCGTGATGCTGCTACTTCTGCTTGGAGGGCACGCATTGTATCCAAGATTTGCTGCGTGGTAACGTTGTCCCCTCCAGAGGGCATAGTTCCAGCGGATCCAGTGGTACCTGGCCTCGTACTCCTCATACTGTTACCAAAAGACTCTCTAACGTGTTTATGAGTGGGACCTTGATTTAACGTGCCCACGGTGGGCACCAACTATTCCTACCGGTTGACTCACTCCGCCGGTTGACTCTAACAACTACTGCGGCCCTTCGATCTTGCCTGAGAATCGTGCCTTCTTGTTCAAGAAACCTCTCAACTGCAAAAGACAAAGGGGCGCCCTAGCGGCCGTTTGCACTCTGATGCTCAAGTCAGTATTAGGGCAAAGAAACACCAAGTGTGTATATTAGCTTCAGTCTTAAAAATTGCATACCTTACTAGGGTCCTTAACACCCTTTATATAAGCTGAAACTAGGGTTTACCTTTGCGTTGTTACCCTTGACTAGGGTTCCTTCGAGAATTCCCTTGTGCTGCTATTCATAGAATCTTAGCGTATCTGGCGCATGAACTTCCCTTAATTGGACTGCAACAAATGTCAAAGTGGTTGCTTAGGTCCCAACTTGTGCACCTATTCTCTAGCGCCATCTGCTTCGTGGGTGCCCGAAATATTCATGTGCCATGCATGCAACTTCCTTGGAAACCCTAACCCTAATGGGCCTTAACTCCCTCTAGGATTATCCACACGTGTTGCGCCTTCATGCCTCATACACACCACGTGCATGGATCCGTCGTGACTTAGGCTTCCCACATATCCCTTGTCTTTAACTGTTATCTTAACAAAACTCTAGGGCCCACCTTACGTGGCCCTCTACAATGCCCTGACGACCGATGTCCAATCTTCTCCCTCCACTGGTGGGGTTCGATATCGATGTCCAACATCGGGCTTAGAGTACCAATGTCCAAAGGCTAACGAATCCCCTGGTGGGTATGTATGGGGTCCACCTCGTGGCCCCCCTTCCCTCACCAAGCTCGGTGCGCGATGTCTGAGGTCAGTCTCTGGGTCGATGATCGAGGACTGGTCAGGACAGTAGGTTTCTTTGAATGTCAACAGACATCCTTGGCACATGCACAATGTTAATCAAAAGAAACTTCAAAGAGAGTATGTGTGTTTTTATTTCTCAATTTATGTAAGTGTGCCTTGTGACCATATGAACATCTTAAAGTCTTCTTTTTGGGTGAATATATTGGGGTTCTCTGTGCAAAGGTGTGAACAAATTGCATACTACATATTCATCAATTTAAAAGGTCATTTTTGGTTATGAAAAATGTCCTT